>NC_066267.1:5572500-6822500 GCF_905404315.1 Leptidea sinapis | reverse complement strand
CACAAGTCGTCATCGGTTCTTCAACAAAATTGTTTATAAGAACATATTATATTTTCAGTAATTGCCTGCTTACCGCTTTTCCTTGTTAATTAGACCAAGCCCGTATCACTGAAAACATATTTACTTCATGATAAGTAGCGTAATATAACGCTAATCGAGTTCAAGATTTTTAGCGTAAAAACATATTCTTACTACCGATATAATACCCTATTTTACAAAAATAAATGCATGAATTATTGATAACTCCCACAGAAGGATAAAAATAATGATGTAACACCGGTTAACAAGGTGCAACGATTTGATAAATTTGTTAAGAAATTGAACGGTGAAGTTGCCAAGGCCAAGGTAACAGGGGCCAAGGGTATACGTATAGAAATACTGGTACCAACACAATGTCGGTAACAGAAAAGCAAAATAAAATATATTATTTTACCGGAATGGTAAAGATTTCATTATGAGGTATTTTAATCGCAGATTATCAGTACGACTACCCCATAATAATAGAGGAAATGACATAATCCTGTGAAAGTTACTTAAATAGACCAATCTTGGAGTTTGTCAGTCTCTGGGAGAGATCTCCTGTGTTCGATGATTTTTTCTCGTTTGCCAATCGTGGACAATCCAGAATTACATTAGTAATCATTTCCTTTTTTTCCAGATACCCTAGAGGTTTGGTAACATCAAACGTTTACGCTGCTTGTAGAAAAGTATTTATTTAGTGTATCCTTTTGCTGAGCTGATGACTTGGTGGGTCATTGTAGGCGATAGTACAGGTATTGCTTTTCTAAACTAACTACAACGTTATGTTGTAAGTAAGAGATCGTAACTATTTACGCACATGGCTGCAAGTTAGGGGCAAAAGATGGAAGAAGGAAAGGTTTTTAGTCACCTTAATTACTGTGCCTTTCTATTTTATCGTCAATTTTTTCTCAGTAGTGATTTTCATTATCATAACACTAGAATTGCTTGTAACTAATTCTCGTAGGGTTCATGAGATACATAATAGCTTTAAGGGTGAATGTATACGCTTTTATAATGAAATAATGATATTTGTTTAGCACTTGGGTATTTACATAAACTTGTACTTGACAAAATAAAGTTCCAGTCGCTATTCAGGCATTATCTAAAAATAAAATAGAATATTATATTAAAAAATGGCTATGTCGTAAACTCTACAGTGGCAGCTGGGACTAGATTATGATTATTTCAATTGGAGTACAATATTGTATATTGTATTTTATTTAAAAGAGCGCAAAGAAGAATGCTGGTAGAGTTTCTTTACTCTCAGAGCGCCATTTGTTTCCCGAAGCGGTGGTAGTAATTGAACTGACATCAAAAATAATTCTAAAGAAATCAATTTTGAGAAATTAATGTATTTTATGCCTTTATAAATTGGATACTACTTAGCAACATTTTTAAGAGCAGTCGACAGACAAATTTAATATATTCCTGCAGTAACAACGATTTCTTTAGCCATTATTTCATTTTAGCAATATGCTTCGAGCCATAAATCTTAAGATAAATATCTGTAGCGCACCGTACAGCAATACAACACCAATAACATTGCAATGGGCACTATAATTACGCAGGCACTCATATTCTGCAATCGCGCAAAACAGAACAAATGCAATGCTTTTATGCAGCATAAATATTAGTTGTACTACAACTAGTATTTACGCTACACAGTATAAAAATTGTATATTATGCTAGCTCTACTTGTACTTTACGAAAGTACTACATGCATACAATATTTTGAGTTCATTTATAGGGTTCCGTAGCCAAATGGCAAAAAATGTAACCCTTATAAATTCGTCATGTCTGTCTGTCTGGCCGTGTATGTCACAGCCACTATTTTCCAAAACGATAAGAAGTATACTGTTGAAATTTGTTACGTAGATGTATTCTGTCAACCGCAATAACATTTTTACACAAAAATAGAAAATAAACATTAATTTTAGGGGTACATACTTAGAACTGAAACTCTAAACTTTTTTTCATCAAACCCATACGTGTATACGGGTACTTATGGATAACCTTATCCATAGGTACCCGTATACACGTATGAAGACCTCTTCAAAAATGATATTGGAGTTTCTAATATTATTTTTATCTTAACTGAATAGTTTGCGCGAGAGACACTTCTAAAGTGGTAAAATGTGTCCCCCCCCCTGTTACTTCTTAAATGACAGAATGATAAAACTAATCAAAATATATAATATACATAACCAATGCAAACTTCCTCCAAAAATTGGTTTGAACGAGATCTAATAACTAGTATTTTCTTAAATACGTATAAATGATGAGAGCTCATTTGCAATGTATGATTTTGAGCAAAATTTTTTTGCCTTTTCCATTGAAATAATTTAAAATCATTTTCCTATCTATATAACAGTTATAACGTAACGTAACAGTAACATAAAAGTTACTTTTGTATTATGTTACTTGCTGCTACGGAACCCTTCATGGGCGAGTCCAGCTCGCACTTGGCCGTTTTCGAAGTGAAACTACTTTATAATCGTTGTTATTTCAAACCAGATGCAACGAAAAAAACGACAGGTAAGAGACACAAATACAAAAATGTAAAAATTATAGGATGAAGCCGGCAAAGAATGAGACAGAAATATGCATACTATTGAAGTGAAAACTTATCTTTATCATCGTTATGGTTTGAAAGTCGATGAAACGAAAAAGCGACAATAAAAAGAACAGTCACATCAATTCATAACATTTAACATGGGAGATAATAAGATAGGAAGCATAATACAATGTTTTGGTACCAGGTGATCATAGTTAAAGAAGAGATTGTCTTAAGTATGGCGCGAGTATACCTTAATATATACTGACTCCAAGCGCACGACGTATTACTACATAGACACCAGGAGAACATATTATTATATATATTAGTGGTGGTAGGAATGTCTTTCATAGCGGTTGAAATCATGTGTCATCCTAGCAACACGTACCAGGAATTCATATGCAGTTTAGAGGTTCATGCACCATGCAGGTTTCACTTCTGACATGTGTACTTTGTACGCACGCAATGTTTTTTTTTATTACAACCCCTTACAGTTGTTGTCCCCAGACACTGAAATCCCGACTCGAAATTAAGCCATCAAGGGCAAGGCATTCAACCCGACCGCCCGTCATAATATTGTATTATTATTCATAGGGTGTAAAATATCACACTATTCCTATCCAATTTGCTTCTACTAAGGGCAATCATTTTAATGAAATCGTCTGTCTCGCCGAATCGCTATAAAATTCAAAATAATGTACCACCGACAGCGGCTAATAAATGGATCGCCCGTCTTTATCTAACACATGAAAATACTTTTGGCTATCTTTGTTGTATAGCGTGACTGGATGTTATTGATAGTTGAAACTAATGATATTGACAACGATTACGTTTTTGTATAAAATAACGATCAATAGATTCGATAACAGAAGTAATTTGTTTTGGGGCGACAATATGTTTTGGTTTTGGTAAGGAATTAATCGATTCGCACGACACGCCACAAGTTAGGATATCATCCTCACCATCTGGATGTGTGGCGGTCCTCCACAGTGCGGTATTCAAGGAGCTTTCTTCCACGTACTACAAAGCTGTGGAATGAACTTCCTTGTGCGGTGTTTCCGGGACGATATGACATGGGTACCTTCAACATAACGTACGCCTTCCTTAAAGGCCGGCAACGCTCCTGTGATTCCTCTGGTGTTGCAAGAGATTGTGGGCGGCGGTGATCACTTAACAACAGGTGACCCGTACGCTCGTTTGTCCTCCTATTCCATAAAAAAAAACGATCAATAATCATAATGGTATACCCATAGATGTATATCGGCACAAAGATATTTATTTACCCATATTATATGCTACATATTAACTTCACTCTATCGGTATGACGTCATGTTCTTATCAGTGTGTTCACATAGAGCGATTATTTATGATCTACTAATGAATAACTAGCTATTTGAACCGCCTGAATAGACTTTCAACAAAGTACACTAAACATAATATTATTATTACTATTTTTTTTTATTTTCATTCGAACTCAAGTTTTTGCCGCCGCTTCTCCTCTCTCAGAGCTCCATTAGTTTCCGAAGCGATAGTAGAGTCTAGTATATTGGAAATTACATCAAACAGAAATCTAAAGGAATCAATTTTGAGAGAATAAAATCCTATTATGCCTTTAAACATTTTTATTCAAAATAGAATTATAAATTACATAATGAACGTCAAAAATTACTACAGATTTGAAAATGTATGCTTCAGCCTGAAAAGAAACACAAGAAACTGAGCGGCCTTTCTTTTTTTTAAATATTTCATTAGGTATCGTAATATTTATTGTTTAAATAGCCTAAGGGCGGTCTCTCCATTCCAGATCTGTGGTATAATTAAGAAAGTCACTTTGTTATACTTACCTTTACCACATAAAGGTTCTTTAACAATTCTTTTCAATTACGTTACACATTTGTAATGTACATTTTCACCTCATAAAAGTATATACATCACCAAAAAAATTCTTACCAAATTGATTTAACCGAGTAAAAGGCGTATAAAAAGGTTATGTTTGTTGGCATTGTAAGTGTTAGTCAAAGGTAACAAAAATAAATCATTTATTTAGTAAATCCATTTTAATGTTCACAAAATATATCATTGTAAGCCAATTCTCTCAGAAGCAAATTAGATTCGACTGATCTGGATTTTTCCTAAATCTTGTCACGTACACGTAAACCGATTTTGTCGAAATTTTTCTGCTAAAAAAAATTAATTATCTTTTTTCTTATTATTAAAATCTCTAAAATCTTATTATTACATATATTTATAACACACTGCCCTGTGCTACCCAGGGGTATAAAAGAATATACTATAATATATATATAGAAGTATAAAAGAAGAGACTCCTTTGCACGGGATGCCAGCTAGGTTATGAGAACCACACCGGCGCATTTTCTGCCAAACATGGAAAGGTTGATGCGATAACCGATCATTTTTATTTATACGAGTGGCCGTTGAGTTTTTTGTATGTTCTTCTCATTAACTCTGTTTTTCCGGCTACTGTGCATACAGTAGGAGATTCATTAATTCAAATTACCTACCTAAATATTTTGATTGACAATTCAAAACCGTCTTGTTTAATCCTAATTGAATAAAGTCTATTTGACTTTTCTTTGACTTTAACAATACGTAATTGTAGTTATTATAAGTTTTTACTAAGTATTAATAATGTCCACGTAGATGAAATTTCCGATACAAACTAAAACAATTATTATAAAGTTAACGATTTTGTTTGTTTGTAGAACACGCTGATTTATGAATCTATCAGTGAGATTCGAATAAGAATTAACAAACTCTTTAGAGGTTATATTAAATTCGAAAAAAATTTTGTGTATTTACATTATATGATATTTAATCCTATAAAAGTTAGAATTGGTTCGAGTGAGAGAGGAGGAGCGTATCGCTGCCGTATGCGTGAGAGAAAGACAAGCCAGACAGACTGGCTCCGTTACGCGTTACGTAACGAAGCGGCTTACCCTCACACATATAATATATAGGGTATCACGGGCTACTATCTGCAACACCCGTGGATTGGGAATTGGAATCCTGCCATCCCAGCTCTTCAAGGTGGTCAACATCTAACCGTTGATGTCACCCATGACCTCGTGGGGGAGTCCTCGGTGACTCCAGAGGTTTGGCCCGGTATGTGGCCACACTCCTATACTCTAAAATGATGTGTGTGACCGTCTCTTCTCTCCGCCTCCATACAGGTGGACTGTCGGTGACTATATTAAACAAATACTTGTTAAAAGAGGCGTGACCCTTTATTTTATGTAACCCTGGTCTGGGCATTTTACCAGCTTGCGAGAGAGCTTGGAGTCTATTTGAAGTACAGCTTCTTTTGCTTGTCTATTACTTTTATATCTATTCTTACCCTCCCATAAGAAATAATTACTTAAAACACTTATACAATTCCCTGGAAATAACAGCAAGGACTATATAATATATATATGTAATTCAATCTTAGCTCATAAATGTCCTACGTAGCCTCAGAGAATTTCTGTAATAAGATTTCAGGTAACGTTCTCACTGAGAATAAATAATCGAAGATACCTTAGGACTAAAATTATAAAAACCTTCACGACTCAAAGTAAAACAAGTTACATCGTTTATTAGTACGTTTGAGAAAGGTGTCGAATATTTTATTAAATTGTCACAATTTTTCCTTTTTTTTATTTCAAATAGTAGCGATCGCAGACATTGTTGGATTGCATAACTTGGCTGTTCAAGAGAACAAGGCGTAACATTTTTTATTTCATACAATCAAACTTCCAATGAAGCCGGGGCATTATGTTAAATATAGTGACGTATCTATCTATATAAATAAAAATGAATTGCTGTTCGTTAGTCTCGCTAAAACTCGAGAACGGCTGGGCAAATTTAGGTCTTGAATTATTTGTGGAAGTCCAGAGCAGGTTTAAAAGGTGAATAAATATGAAAATGTTCGGAATTAAATAAAAACAACAATTTTGTTTTTCGTTTAATGTGTCCCCCGTCGCGTCGTTAGCAAATCAAACCGAAAGAATAGTTTAAAATTAATTACTAATTAAAATCTTTATATCGTTCGAACTTTCTCCGGAGGTAAACAAAAAACTTAATTTTAGCTACATATAGTTCGCAGATTTTATGTACGATTTAATATTTGGTAGGTCTGAGAATCGGTCGTCATCTATTTTTTATACCCCGAAAATGTTTTTTTTTTCTTATTACTTTATATGGCAATACAACGTTTGCTGGGTCAGCTAGTCGTTTATAAAACCCTTGTATGCTTTGTTCAACTTTCAAGTTGTGGCTTCATCGCGATGGCTAAGTTATGCAATCGAACAATGGCTGCGATCGCAATCAATTTTAAGTAGTTATATAAAAAATTAAAAAATGTTATTTTTGTAGAAATAGAGTAATATTTATATATTTATTTACCACAGGAAGTGACAATGACATAACATATTGCAACAACACTCGGTAAACGTCATGAAGTTACATCAGTTCGAAAAGGAGCTTTGAACTGGGGAGAAGAACTGATAAGAAACTCTAAGCCCATGATATTAAGAAAATTGGTAAGCGTACTTAACATAGTACAATTTTAGGTATCACCAGTCAAAAACCATGCATTATTATCCTGTATATTAATAACAATACTGCAGTATACCACGGCTGCCATAAATGAGGTCAGTAAGATTTAAAGTTTTCTCCAACATTTTGAGCCTTTACTCTAGTGTTGCAAGACAGTATGGGCGACAGCATTAACGATTGAAATAAAAAATAATGGGTTGCACTCCAGGAGTTCCGGCAGAAGTGAAAACTGTTCATTTTTGAATATTTTGGAATGAATTGCTTTATTTATCAGTATAAAAGTACTAGCGTTAAATACAATATCTAATATATAAAATTCTCATGTCGCGGTGTTTGTAGTTAAACTCCTTCGAAACGACTTGACCGATTCTCATGAAATTTTGAGTGCATATTGGGTAGGTTTGAGAATCGGACAACATCTATTTTTCATCCCCCTAAATGTTAAGAGTGGTTCACGACAAATTTATTTTTTTATTTCTTTGACATTTTTTTTTATTTTGTTTGATTATAAGTCAGCATTAAAAAATACATACAACTTCAAATTTTCACCCATCTACGATCAACAGTTACTTTTGTATCGCGATTTTAATATCGGCAATACAAAGTTTGCTGGGTCAGCTAGTTCATCTATAAACAATACCGAATGCACAAAAGTACTATATAGAGTATTTGTCTGTCTGTCCGAAAAAAAGAATTAAGATACATTATCTTAAGACAGATACTTAAATTAAATGTGTATAAGATATGTTTTCTTCAAACCAGCGCTATAATTTAAGTTATATCTCAAATCGACAAAGCAAAAGCTGGGACAATGGAAGCAGATATTCCAGGTAATTTTATTTTGATGGACTGCCATAAAGTTTCACATCTAATACGTCTCATTCATAATTTTATGATCCGCATTTTACTGCTTAGAGGTAATGTTTCAAAGCAATTTATCAAGAAATATCTTCGTGAAATTGTTTTATAAAAATATATCTCTGAGGTTACTATTAAAATTCTTAGTATGAATTATTGTTGATTGATGATCCTGTAGATGAAGCCTCAACCTGAGACTTGAAGAAAACATACAAGATTTATCAACGATACGTCACTCGAAGAGTTGGCCTCTGGAAAGAGCGCAGGCACGGAACGTGAGGGGTCGCGAATTAGAGTTCCGCATCGTTCATAAATTTTGTTTTCAAATTTAATTTGTGTAATTAATCCCAGAAGTCAGGGTTATCACTTAAAAAAATTGGGTATTTATATTATTTAAAAAATCACAACCTATTGTTTATTTATTTTTCATGGAAAAATGAGCATACGTAAGTGTTCAATACAGTCCATAGTCCCTTATAAGTTTCAACACCAGACGAATCACAAAAGCGTCGCCGTCCTTTTAAAGCGTCGAAAAGTACATAATATGTTCAAAAAATTCAAACACCGAAAACAGGTTGGTATGTGGTGGACGAGAACCGGGGGCTAATTAATTAAATAAAGAGTTTGATAATAAAAATAATAATAATACTGTCACACTTTTACATATAAAAAGGTAATTATTTTCTCAAAATGGATTCCTTTAGAATTCTTTTTGTTTCTTCAAACACCACCACCGCTTCGAAAACAAATGGCGCTCTGAGAGAGAAACGACAAAAGACACTCACCCGGCATTCTTTTTTGCGCTCTTTTTAATAAAATCATCTTGCCCCAAACAACGATTTATTTAATACAGTAAACAAACTTAAACATACACAAATAAATGTAAACATTATTGACTCGGAAATAAACATCCATCGTATAAATATTTATACCTACGAGGATTCGAACTCGTGACCTCTAGATCAGTAGGCAGGGTCACTAACCACTGAGCTATATAGGTCATCAAATCTATTGATCCTAAAGATTATGTTTTTAACGAGTTTCTGCTTGTATGTTTGAGTAACAAATTCATCGGACTATCTTATAATGAGAGATTTCCTTGGGCCATCTACTTGTCTCTTAGAGTTCTTTTTATCTTCAAACCGGTGGTTTTAATTAAACTGTTCTTCAAACAAAATTCTATTAATATAGATGCGGAGATAATGAAATACCTTTAACTAATTCATAACTCTTAACTTTATTTCATACTAGCTGACACCCGCGACTTCGTCCTCGTACACATGACTAAGCAAGTAGTACTTATAAAAATCTTTATTTCTTAAAACTTTATTAACTTTATATTGAATTAAGATATCGCCATATTTTTTCCTAAATGTGGGCCAAGTGTCTAAAGAATAAAACTTAGAAGGCTTAATAATTTATATCTAATAGTTTTTCCATGATGTGCGCACAAATGAAACGTATATTACTTGGGTAGCATGTTTACAAGAGACGGAAGATACGAAGGTGAAATTGAAAGGAGAGTGATTGCGGGAAACTGTGTGAATGGAGCGCTGCATGCATTTATAAACGGTCAGACTGTGCCAATAGAAGCGCGAATGGCTGTACATAATGGAGTGCTTGTCGCCACGTTAATGTATGGAAGTGAGAGTTGGGTATGGCAGAAGAAGCATAAAAGAAGAATTAACGCAGTTGAGATGTGATCACTGCGTAGTATGTGTGGGGTAAGACTGACTGATAGAAATCCGAATGCGGTAATAAATATATAAGGCATGTGTGTGTGGGCAAGTCGGTCGCGGGAGACCTCGTAGAACATTCGTCGACCCAATTGGGGACGTTTTGAGAAAAGGAGAGGTCCGAAGCACCCGCAACCGGCGAGCATGTATGAAAACAGTAATGAATGTAGAGGAAGCGCGTGAGGTTTGTAAGGATAGAAACAAATGGCATTCTAGTTGACACAACGTACTCGTAGTTGGATGGAACTATTGTACTCAATAGCTTTTTTGAGAATAAAGTAATTAGGTCATTTAACTACCTACGTTTTAACTTAATCAATTGATTCAAATGTTTGAGCTCTGTCTGTCAAGACCCTTTATATCGGTAGCACGTGGAGGAATCTTATATTGAAGTTACATACACACAGTCTTACACTTATACTGAAGTAGGTTAATATAAGTTTACTTGTTTCAGTTGAAACTAAATAATTTAAGTTAAAATAGGTTGAGTCTAAAATACTTATTTAAGTTGTGTCTTTAATTCCTTTTTAGAGCGATGAATATGCTTTTACATAATCCCAGAAAATATACAAAACCAATGTGTTACGAAGTTCAAAATAATTGTTGAAAAAAACTTTTATGTGGTTAAGGTTATACAAATGATTTGAGTTTTCTTTAGTTTTAATTCCGCCAATTTTTGTCTTTAAACAATTCGACACGTGTTTCGCCTCTACACAAGGCATCCTCAGGACGTGTTCTCGCCAAAATCTGGCACGAGACTGAATCAAATGAGCCGGAAGCCGCTCTTTTATACCTCCGTCCCATGAAATGACGCGCTGTGTTTGGTTGGCTATTGTGACGTATTACCCCCGGAAGATATACGTAACAATAGTGAAGGGACTAAATTTGTTTATTCATTCAGCAATGTTAACATGTTGTGTTTTATTATTTCTAATTGCTCTAACACATTTAAGCGAAACCCTTTTTCACATGTATGTAAAATATTAAAATTATTATTGTTTCCGAGTGATTGACCGGTATCAATTAAATGTTTCGCGAAGTGTGATTTTTCGGTCAGGGTCAGTAAGTAATTAATAAAAACTGTTTTTCCAAATATCGTTCGCAAAGTTCCATTTTGCTCATACATTTGCGTTCGCAAAGTACCACTTTCCCACATGTTGATGTGCGGGAATGTGTTGAGTGTGTGGGAATGTTTGAAAATTATTATAGTCGTCGGACTTTGCGCAACTTAATAGGAAAAATAGTATACGATACTCGTGCGCACGTAGGTCATCCTGCACTCGCTTCGCTTGTACTTGGAACGACGTAATTTGGGCAAGAAAGAATACATTTGCAAAAGGAAAACAATCCAAATCGGATAAAAGCTGACATAAAAAAATTCACATGTTTTTATATCCCTTGTAGACGTCATGAAAATTAAATTTCGTGAGACATTATCAACCTTATTTAGTGTTTTTGTGCTCGACATCACCGCCAGCATACTCCGCGTCCCCCGCCCTGTCAAGCCGTGCACTACCAGCGCAAATCTGTAGTCTGAGACGGGTTGCGAACTCACTACACTTGCCCTGATGAAGAACCTCTGAAAGGTCCGAAACTAGTCGGTGCCAATACCGTGAGCAAAGGTGATTTAATAAATAATCTCTAGAGGTCGATGAAATAAAATCGTAAATTGATACGGATATAACAAAGTTAACAATATTAACAATTCATAGGGATGTGTTAGAGGTACTCTATCAAATTACTAGGAATAACTATGATATTTTATTGGTACTTGCGCCATTGCCGGTGAGAACGCAAGTGGCTATAAACCATTTTGTTGCTCAAAAAACGTACAATAGATATGACTCGTGTGAATAAATCTTTAAATGGAATGAAAAAATTTAAAAAATTACATGGACAAAATATATACTACCAACAGATAAATTTACTAATGTCACTCCTGTTAATTCACTTATAAATAGTAAATAGTAAAACACATTGTATGCTTCGTAATATATTTGGTCCTAATATAGCAGACGACGTATTCTTTCATATTTTGGCCACACATTGCTCAGCGGCGACGAAAGCTTAGAACAAATAATTGTGATTGGAACTACTGAAGGGAAAAGATCGCTATCCAACAAGATGACTGACAAAATTAAAAACTCGTCATCCAAATCTATGGTTGTAAGAGACGCGTGGACAGAAACCGGTGGAGGCAGATCATGCGCTACAGATGCAACCATAATAATGACCACAATACTCAGATGATGAGGTACCGACCCCAGAGAGAGTTGATCAATAATTTATTAATTTGTATTTTAAGGTGACATCAGTCAGTTCATTTTTGCCTTTTATTCGGCACATTTCACTCAAAATGAAATGTCTGACCACAAAATGACTCAAAAGCGCCGAACGAATTAATTAGTGAGCAAAACCAACAATGACGGATTTTAGCATTCGGCATCATTCACTATCACTTCGAATGAACAGTCTGAACCCGGAAGAGAACATTCATTGGCATTCGACCATTTTGTTTAGAATCCTGTAGCAGACGAACGTCAGCGTTTATTATGATATTTTGTCAAAATGGTGTTCAAGTGGGACGATCGAAAAATCGCTACTGTTTTCGGAGAGCTTTAAAAATAATCAATGCCCTTGGAACCATAATTTAGACGAATACAAAAACAAAACATTACGGGCAAACCCTATTAAATCTCTTATAAGTGACATAAATATACAAGTTAAGACGATATTAATCATAAAAAATAAACGATTCATCATCATTACGACTCATCCGATGATGTCTATGTACCGACTCTGTACTGGATTAAACTTGCAGAATTTTTGAGCAATGTACGGAAATTCTGTATGCGTTCCACGTCAGTCATTTCCTCGTCTTCTTAATGACTCTGGACAATTTCACACTAACTTCAGAATGTCGAAGACAAAATTCTATAACAAACAATTATAAGCTTGTATAATGAAGCGACTCTTGCTACGTCGCACTGCGCGTCAATATATTCTCTCGGAGGCTACTACGCCGCGACGCGACGCAGTACCGCTCTAATGCGACATGCTCCATACAAAATGATTGAAATAATGCGTTCTGGCCCTAAACCTAACTAAACTAATTCCAAGACGCACGACTTTAGTCGACGAGTTTTGAAATAAAGAGCGAATGAATTTTCTTTTTTCTATCATTCTATAAATGCCGTGTACACATGTAATGAAGAAACCTGAAAAAAAATTGTTTTACCTTAACAAATAGGATGATCACTAAAATATCTTCAATGCTGAATTACAGTAATTATACAACCAATGACATTATTTGGGTGTATAAATACAGTACAGTTGAAATAAGAATGATTAATTATAATTAGTTTAGTATTCAAATTCAAATAATTTTATTCAAAATAGGATTTATAATCACTTATTGAACGTCAAAATCTACCACCCATTCAAAAGAGACTGCCTCAGACCTGAGAAGAATGGGCGCAAGAAATTCAGCGGGCTTTTTTTTATATAAAATATGGATTACAATGTACTATCGTACAATAAACATTTATAATTAAAGAGCCTGAGGGTGTTCGCTTCATTCCCAGTCCGTGGTGTCATTAAGAAAATCGTTTATGCTATAATAATCTTTCCCACACAAACGTTTTTTAACAATTCTTTTAAATTTCCTAACACATTTGCTTTGTACATTTTCTGGGATCATATTGTAGAAGCATATACATCGCCCAACAAAAGACTTACTAACTCGACCCAACCGAGTAGTAGGCATAACAAGTTTATGTTTGTTCCTCGTGTTAACATTATGAATGTCACAGTTTCTAGAAAATTCCTCAACGTGCTTTAACAAAACATTACCAAAAATGTATTGAGAAGCAACAGTCAAAATGTTTATTTATTTAAATTTTTCTCTTAATGATTCTTATGTACTCCATATATTTTTAGTTAATGTGAACACGCAATCAAAATATTACGTATGCCGTCGTGCAGTCAAAGCATATTATCAAAACCTCATCGAATAAAATTTCATTCAATTCCGTGACCCAAATACACCCAAAAATGACCTAAGAATACTTTCAGCTTGCATATAGTCCGGAACACAATAGCGGTCGTTAGATGGCTGTAAATGTAGGAAATTACCTGTTCTGTGATTTATAGAGCTGCCGGTACAACGCGGATCGTTGACCCCGATAGATAGGGCTCAATCTTTTAGTAATGACGGTGTTCGCACACACACGAACGACACGCATCACTGTAACAATAAAAATAGTGTGTATATTAAAAATAAAAATATAATAATGGTTCCGAGGAAGAGATGATCTGCAGCTGGGCGCCCCCGCTAATCCTTTAGGAACACCTGGTGCTAAAGTGTGTATTACTGTCCTCTCGGCGTTTGGTGAACGAATTGCGTTACACTGAGTACTTTAAGGCAATGCGAATATTCACATTGCTCGGTGACAATTGATTATTAACCGGCGCGAAATTCAATTGGCATTAGATTTGCCAATCAGATACCAATGCGTTTGTTGTCTTTAGGTATCTCTCTATTTCTACAGGAAACATCTGCACTTTAGTTTGCCATAACAAAAAATTACAACAAAGAATAGATAATTGCGGCACAACCATAATCAACCAAAATGGAGCCTTTATTCGTGACCAACCAGATGTTACTGGGCTATTGATATTTGAAATGTATTTATTTATTTGGTTATAGGTCTACAAATAGTTATTACACTAAAACATATAAAAAAGGATCAAAAGTGTACAACTATTACTATATGTATTATACTTATTTTTTTTTGTTATGCATACTATTTTTTAAAAGATTACTATATTTAGCCACAAATTCATATCTATTGGTGGGGATATCATCCCCTCCAACTGGAATGGCGGTCAATTAACTTTCTTGCATCTAGTATAACCCTGTGGAATGAGCTTCCTTGTGCGGCGTTTCCGGGAGGATACGTCATGGGTACCTTAAAAAAAAGCGTGAACCTATACCTTCCGTGAACGCTCCTTTGATTCCTCTAGTGCTGTGATCACTTAACACCAGGTGCGCTCTTTTGTCCTGATTTTCCATAAAACAACAACATTATTATAATATTGTGCCATTTGACTTCTTAGCCTATGCAAAAATAATGATCAACAAAATGTATTTATTTAAATTTACCTCCTTACTCAATTTTAAATACAGCTGTGATTATACAATTTAATTCTTCTTGTATGTTTGTATATAAAGTTTCTTATATGTTCTTCTCACGAGCTCCACTTTAGCACATGGTTAGTGGATTCAGTAATTTAAAAGAAATATTTATAGTGACGATTCAAAAGAGCTTAATTTAAACCTAATTGAAAAAAGTTTATTTGACTTTGACTTTTACACAAAAATAAGAAAACAGACCTTAAAGTGTCACAAAAGAGAGAAAAAATATTGAAACTCTTATAAAGACCCCCTAGGGATGTGCTTAGATTATTTAAATGAAAATCTACCCCTCGCAGTACTGCCTTGTATGAATATAGAGTTCGTTCTTCTAATCTTCCTTGTGATAGAAGTAACAATGATAATCTTTGTCTTACATCAAAAATTCCGAATAAATAAACGTCTTCAGGTATTAATGATGAAAACAAAACTCAGAAATAACTTTTAAAACAAATATAAAACTAAGAACATTCAGTAAGCGTTACAATAATACAACAAATCAATGAGACTATGAACAAGAAGTTAAAAGTGTCTTAAAGTCGTTAGTGTGTAATCCGCCTTATAGCAATAAATGTGAACAGTGCACGGAAACTTTTAAAGGGATTAAAACTTGATTCGGGTATTGCCCTGACATGGCTTTATTCCTTACAAATGTCGTATCTCACCTATGTTGTAAACATTATTTTATATTAATTAAATTACAAAAATGCAGAGTCACTAACCACTGGCTATATAGGTTGTCAATACCTAGGTGCCCTTTGAGCTCTGCTTTTAATATATTTAAATATCTTAGTAAACTGAGAAATTCATAAAGTGTATAAAAGCCTTAATAATGTCGAATATTCTTTTATATTTTATAGACCTACTAGCTGTCCCGACAAACGTAGTTCTGTACATAATAAATAAAATACTGTTTTTTTTTATGAATTGTCAATTATATTTCAAAACATTAAGAATTAATTCGTAAAATATGCTCCCTGTTGTTATAATGAAATTGTTTCACGGCAGAACTGTCAAACTGTGCGTCAATAAATTTTTTCATAGCAAATTTGTCCATACAAAACAAATAATGAAAATAAATATAATTATGGGTCCCAAATTGAAATAAAAACTATGCTATCTCTCAAGTTGGACTAAACTGAACTCCATGCAGTAATCCCCATTAAAATCCGTTGATTAGTTTAGGAGTCCATCGAGGACAAACAACGTGTCACGTAATTTATATATATTAGACTAGCTGACCCGACAGACGTTATTCTGTATATAATAAATAAAATAATGTTTTTAAATGAATTTGTCAACATCACAACATCAAAAATTACTTCGTAAAATATGCACCCTGTTGTCGTAATGAAATTGTTTTACAGCATAACTGTCAAACCGTGCGTCAATGAATTCTCTCCTAGAAATTATGTATGGACATATCAAAGGAAAAAAAAATTTGTTGTTTTTATTTAATTTAGCAGCATTTTCCTATTTATTCACCTTTTAAACCTAACCTGGACTGCCACAAATAATTCAAGACCAAAATTAGCCAAATCGGTCCAGCCGTACTCGAGTTTTAGCGAGAATAACGAACAGCAATTCATTTTTATATATATAGATTAGATTATACTTAACATCTGATGTCTCAAGGTGACAAGCGCAATTGTAGTGGAGCTCAAAATTTTTGGGTTTTTCAAGAATCCTGAGCGGCACTGCATTGTAATGGGTATGGCACATCAATTACAATCAGCTGATCGTCGTTTTAGTCTCGTCCCTTAGCCTTAATGTCATAAAAATAGACAATTTTCGTGCAGTCATCCAATTCAAAGAATTAATTTTTTACATGATATCTATATTTAAAAAAAAACATAATTTAAATGTTAATCATGTATAATATTTTCGCTGTAAAATTATCATTTCATTCAAAAACTTGTACAGAAAACTAAACTTCACTAAACATACAGAAAACAAAAAGCACTAGTGCGGAAATGAATAAATTTCCGCACGCGAAAAACACATGGAATATAAATAGAATTCAACTTTTGCAGCAAATATATAAGAAACTTATACGACGTGTCATGTAGGAAACATATTTTCATGTAAGAGTCTGGCTCTAACCTAACTGGTATTAACCAGAAAAAAGTTCTATCTAGTGTCTATTCTAGTGCACAGAACAGTTTATTTTGTGTGTGTTGATAAAGACCGAGCTATCGGCAAGTTGACTGCGGGAACGCTGTCAGTCGCAGCGAAATAAACCATAGTAATTTATACCTACTAATATTATAAATGTGAATGTAACTTTTTTTGTTACGCATTCACGGCTAAACCACTGAACCAGTTTTGATAAAATTTGTACAGAGATAGACAAGAGCTTGGAAAAGGACACAGGGTTACTATTATCGCAAATAAAAGGCTTGGCGGGATTGCACTAGGGGTGGAAGTTTGTATGAAATTTCGGTGCTATCGAAGTAAGTACCATGTAACTTTGTATTTAGTCTCTTGATAAAAAATAAATAAATATTTGTACTAGCGTTTTTAAAATTGACATCTTTATAGGGATGAAAAAGAGAGGTGGAAGTTCTACTGTTTTTAGCTTATAAAAATGTATTTGTTACAGAGGCAATAAATGAGCAGATTTTGGATTTAATTAATTTCATTTTTTTATTAGGATAAGAAATATAAGGACATAAAAAATCAAGTTCGTAAATGATTCTTTATTCGCTATGTATGGGTTGCACTCTTTAGTGAAGCACCTTGTGATACGACATTGCCAACCCACGAACATGCCACATTTATTAACTGACCATGGGAAATGGATTTTCTAGATTCAGACCACAAACTTTCAAGAATTGGCCTTGAGATTGTTAATGGTCATGGCGAATGCAAGACGGATCGGAAATTAAAGATTTGCGGGCTAACTCGACATGCAAAATGTTCATGAAGTAGTTGCTGCAGATCATGAAGAATTGCTATTATCATTGCTGCATTGATCTCTTCATGTCGTTGTTCCTCCATGGTGCCCATGAAATATAATTGTTAAAATTTATGGTGTGCATCTTCGAAAGATTGCAATGATCCAATTCGAAGGTGAATCTGTCTTTGTATCTACAAAATCAAAAGCAAAGTCCGTATTACTGATTTGTAAACACTTATTTTTAGAATTAGCATACATAATACATAGGAATAGGTATAGTAAGTATGTTATTCTTCTACTGTATTGTGTGTAAGAATATAAATAAATTAATACCCTGAATATCGGATTAAATCGTCGTTCTTAGATAATATCTGCCCCAAATGAAGACATTGGGAAACAAACATTGTATTTTTGAGTGTTTGCTAGAAAATGTCGTGATTCAATGGTTTCCCACTAAGGCAGCACAATCCTGGCATTTCTCCGGAAAATACTTGCAAACAACGTCCATTGACCCAATGTGAACGCTAGTATGCAAGCGGTAATCAGTACTGCAATCGTATCGACATGCTGCTCGATTCAAATCAGTACTTAATAAATTTCTTCTTGTGTGTCGAAAATTATCTAGTAGTTGATCTCTAAGGTTTACTGGCTGCCTCGCTTTGCTCTTGTGATTCAGAAACACAACGTCGAGCCCATACTAACGCGGTGCTTTTTACCTGCAATTTCTTGTTCTTCGTCAGTCCAATTCGCAATGTTTCGAATCCTCGTTGCATTACGTCTATGTCGGGAAAAATGGCACAATAAGCTAATTGAAACTCGAAACAAACACACCCACCCAATGACATTCTATACATAAGAACGTCATTGCACTCACTAGTCAACTTCAATAACATGACGTGCACTGTCAGTTGTATTTTATTACTCATGTAGCGTGAAACTAACAAAAAACTTCATTGAATTATTTCTATTCTCGAGATGTCATGAAAATGTCAATCCATACAAAATGTATGAGAAAATAAATGATTTTATAATAATATTTTTTTGTAATTTTTTCGATATTTTATTACTTATTATCCTATTCTGGACTACGAGAAATCCAAAAAATCAAACAACAGAAAAAATGGTCTAGCCGTTCTTGAGTTATAAATGGTGTAACTAACACGACTTTGTTTTATACATATAGATAATATGTATATTGTAAATGTTCTTATTTTTGAAAAAGGAACAGAAGTATGTTGTATATATTACTTATCTCGACTTGATGAGATATTTGCTTTTGTCGTGTAGTTCTCACCACACACCGTTTTGGAAGTGAAAACGTCTTTAGACGCGTTGGACACTTTTTGGTAGGGGAAAATCTTTTAGGTTAGCTTCACCGACATGCACATGACTGGCGCACGTGATAAGTAATAAAAAGAAATATAAATATATATAGCTACACACTTTTTGGATGGGTGAAATAGCTGATGGTAGTTGATATTCCCTACCCATTACAATGCAGTGCAATTTAGAATTCTTGAAAAACCCAAACATTCTGAGTGGCACTACAAGTGCACTCGTCTCCTTGAGACATAAGATGTTGAGTCTCATTTGCCCAGTAAATTCACTAGACTGACTGAAACACAATAATAATTACACATTACTGCTTCTTCGTCGTTTGATGCTAACCTTGATCAAACTTCATTAAATAAAACTAGACAAGACTAGATAGACTTTTATTTTCAGACATAGATAATAAAATTTGTTATTTTAATTATGAAAATTTGCGATTAAAAATAAAAACCCAAAATTAGAAGAAAAATAGAAACAAAATTCTTAAACGCCTACATAATATAGTGAGCAAAGTGTTGTAATAGTGTAATTGAAATAGTTTTTTATGTATTTTTCTGGTTTTGTCAGTTCAGCCTCACTGGCTCGAACTTTTCTGTACAAATATTTAAGTCTTTGCTTAATTTAAACGGTAAAAATTATAAATCAATCAGATTGTGTTAATTAACCTTATTAGCTCTTAGGTTACGAGCCAACAACACGTAAAACTATATTCGGGTACAGTTTACTGGTAACACAAAAACTAAAATGGCCTAAGATGTAATTTATCTCTTTATATTGCAACTTAATTGAATTCTAATATGTAGTTCTGGTAGCGTTGTGATTACCATCGAATTGTCTTTCCATTATTAACCCAACCCAAGTCAATAAAGTGTTATATAAGGTTGTTTTCCAGAACGAGCGATAATTTAAACGACACAATAACATCATTCACATTTACCTTAAAGTAAAGTTAGTAAAAATTTTAAAATTAGAATATTTTCACACAAGTGCGAAGAGGTGCGGTGCAGGGGAGGCATAATACGCTTCCCGGCTATTACTAGGTATGTGCCGGCAGAGCAGTTAGGGTTAGCACTTCAGATTTATTAAATGAAAATGATTACTTAATCAATGAGTTTTTTGGAGATGTTGACATCCCTATACACGTATCCCACTAAACTTGCCTGAAAAAAACGATAGTTGAAAATGTTCTACTTACTAAGGCCGCTTGATTTAAGTAATTTGCTTAAAGAAGCAGACATATTTCAATACAATATGTAGATATATAAAACGTTTCGTTGAAAGAATAGGCAAAAGCGCATTGAATGCACAGAGAAGTAGAATTTCAGAAGTCATTAAAGTTGCAATTGATTACTAATATTAAATATGAATTCACAGAAATTACAACAATTATAATACCTTAAGATTAATAAAACTTCATCAAACAGTGCTTATCTGATGCATTGGGATTTCAGTATGTTTTTAATATCCAACAATGAATATTTGTATCTTAAAATTTATTTTTAGCAATTAAGACTAAACAGAATAAATGAAATAAAGCATCAACCAACACATAGCAAATCTTTATACATAAAAAATTTCGAGTCACGTTGTATGTCCGCGATGAACTCCTAAAGTACTGAACTGATTTTAACCAAATTTTGCGCACTGTGTGTAGTGAATGTGTAGTTAATAAGAGTTTTATTTCGATACATCACCCTTAGTTTTGTTTAATATCGAATTTTATATCTGTATGGTTAATTATATTAGATAATTTTTTGACGCACAGTTTGATAGTTCTACTGTGACATTATTTCGTTACAAGATCAGGGTAAAACTAAATAATTATTGTAATGAAATTATTAAATTTATTTAATTTAATAATTAAATTTGTACACTACTAATAAGATAGTATATATTAGCTCTTTTTATACTGCGACAAATATAAAACAGAACTAGCTAATTCGAAAACAAAATTATCTGTTCTGTTAGTGTTAGTAGGTGTTTCGATTTTACCACCCTATTCTTTTTTAAATTATCAGTTAAGAAATTATACTATTATTATTACGTATACTATTGAATCAAAATCACATTAAGTAAAGTATCTCCCAAGGGAAAGATTGCCTCCATCAATAGTGTGAATAAGATTGCCAATAAAGGGAGAATTTATATTGTATATTATACAATTTATATTCTCTCTATGAATGGAATCGTACAATATGCTGTGTATTAAATATTTGTATTTAGTAGCTTTAAATACCTTTTGATAATCTTCATAATTATTCTTGCAATAAAAATTGTTACAATTAAAAATAAACAAAAAATTACATTTGAATTTGGAATCCGTCATAATAGTATGATTGTTCATTGATTTTCTCATTTTGGTGCCAATATAAACACAACAGGTATTTCAGAAGAAAAAGATTTTTAGAAATATATGCTAAAGAAATATTTCAGGTATATCACCTCAAAATATTAGTATTCTGTACATTATAGTCATAAATTATTAAATTATTAATTTTATTCTATAAATTTCATAATTAACGTAACACAAATAAAATTTGGTATGAAATGTTATATAAATGCCTTTGTTTACATGAAGCGAAGCGCACCTGTCAGCTGCTAGTAATAATATAATATTCTTTAATAAGAACAACCTTATGGTAAAGTTAAATAGAAGTGGAAATTGCACAAGAGGTATTTCAAAAGAAAAAGATTTTGAGAAATATATGCTAAAGAAATATTTCAGGTATATCACCTCAAAATATATGAGTATTCTGTACATTATAGTCATAATTTTTCAGATTAGGTATCTTAATTGTATTATGTAAAGCTTAAAAACTTCAAAAATTGCATAAAATAATATTTTAATGTCTTTTGTTTATTAAATTATACTCATATCATCTAATAATAAATTATGTTAATATTATAATCAAAATAGTAATAATAAAAGTTAAAGATAAGTATAGCTTTTTATGTAGAGAAGTCCTTATCTTTTACGGCATAAAGAGCGAAAATTCTCTCCAGAATGGAACAGGCCAGCATGAAATTGTCGGGGATTCTCCCTTTATTGGCAATCTTATTCACACTATTGATGGAGGCAATCTTTCCCTTGGGAGATACTTTACTTAATGTGATTTCGATTCAATAGTATACGTAACTCTCTCTATGAATGGAATCGTACAATATGCTGTGTATCAAAAATTTGTATTTAGTAGCTTTAATTACCTTTTGATAATCTTCATAATTAGTCTTGCCATAAATACTGTTACAATTGCAAATAAACAAAAAAATACATTTGAATTTGGAATCCGTCATATTAGTATGATTGTTCATAGATTTTCTCATTTTGGTGCCAATACATTGAACAATATTTTGCTATATTAAAATGGAGTGGGGTGATAAAGAGAACCGAATCGCTGTGATTGTATTACACAAAGAAGTTGGAGCCAAATTCAATTCTTAAAACTCTCCGTACGCTTAGTATTAGTAAAATGTATGTGTATGAACTATTAATAGGTACAATGAGACATCCTCTATTTGTGAAAGAGAAAAATATTTGGCCGTCCACGCAGTGTTGGTACTAAACAGGTGGCCAAAGCAGTAAGGGAAACAATTCGAAGAAATCCTGTCCGAAGAGAAAAGATTTTATCTCAGGGCATGAAGATAGCAACTAGAACCATGTCGCGTATTTGAAAAGATGACTTAGGACTTGCAATCCTTGAATCTATAAGAATCTCGAGCTCCCGATGTCGCGCAAGAGGCCAACCAGCTGGACCTATATTCCCCTTGTAGCCCCCTTGGTTAAGTTAACCATCCCCAGGTGCAGGCTCCGTGGAGGGTGGGGAGCGAGCGGTATGAAGTTATACCCGGTAACGATATGGACAACATCAGATCCAAAAACCTCCCGAAAATAAACAATTCCCCAGTGGAGAAATCCACCGGGACTACCCATACCTCTGGAGAGTGTTCAGCATCTGCTGCCACCCAGAAAATACAGGCCAAGGAGCCTATGAGCCACAAACCGTCTATGTGTACAGACGCCGCATCAGCAGTGTCTACCCAATCAGTCAGGTTGGACCCTCGTATCTTACAAGAGCCGAAAACAAGACAAACCCCGTATAGGGGAGAGTCATTCGGCACAGGTGAATACAGTTCACCATCGACCCAACAGGAGGCAAAGGCGCATAGCAGCTCGCCCTCGCAAGGCCAATGCACAGAATGCTAGCGCCTCAATGCCCTCCTCTGAACCCGAATTGCAACCCAGCATCTCACGAGGTTCGGAAATGCCGGATAATCACGCCCGGTATGAGCCCAGGAAGGCCCCAGACAACCGAGGGCCTCCTTCTAACAAAGAAGGCACTGTAGCCCAACCTTAGGTATCTACCAAACGCACTTGTTTGGACGACACCAACTCTTCGAGGGGAGACCACAAGAGGGCCAATTTTTTGAATTTTTGGAAAACCCAAAAATAGGTGCCTTTGTGGAATCCATAATCTAGCCGGCATCCTGTGCAAAGGAGCCTCCCACTGGTGTTATGACATGGGTACCTTCAAAAAAAGCTCTGCACGTTCCTAAAAGGCCAGCAATGCTCCTGTTATTCCTCACTTGTTGTACGAGAATGTGAATGGTAATGTTTACTTTTAATCACTGTTTAATTAATAAAAAAACCCTTATACACCTACCTACTAATTTTCCCAATTCAGAGAACAACACAGCAAAGTTTACTGGTAAGTTTTTTTTTTTATTTAATTTGTAAGGATGTTGTTTAAAGTTGTAATTTATAACAGGAATTTAGAGGGTGCAGATGATTACAACAACGGCACAAATAGAACTATCCACTTAAATACACCTTTTCTTATTTACACATACATCCTTGCATCCTTGGATGTATGTGTAAATAAGAAAATCCATCATTGGATTTTTTCAATATTCACATTTTTTATGATGCTGAACGATCGCATCTCCTAGAAAAAGATGATGATTTGAAACTAACACTTGAATTTATTCGTACACAATGTCAATATATTACATAATATTATGTCAATATTGATATTGCGTCAACTGAAACGTTAAAACCAATATCTGAAAATCTAAGAAAAGTGTAGAAACTCCTATCTTTATTTATTGCTTCGAATACTGCTTGCTTGTACGTGCCCCTGTCAAAAGAATAAATTGTCTTCATCAAAACACGTGAAAGCTCTTAAATTTTTAATGATTCTCTTTGATTATAGCAGTTTATTTCACGCTGCAAGACATGATCCACATAATTTTAATGATATAATGTTCGTATAAAGGAAAAATCATCAAAGATAATTTTAACTAATATTAATTATTCTTGTGATTCTATGAATGCGATTCTGTAGGATCTATCTTATTTAATATTTATACTATTAAGAGTCGAGACGATTAGGACGTTCAGTTGATGGTAATTGATACGCCCTGCCCATTACTTTTCATTAGGAACTACAATTGCGCTCGTCACCTTAAGACTAGCAATGGTCTCCGTGATTCCTCTGGTGTTTCAGGACAATGTGGGTGGCATCTTTTACCATCGAGTGCCTCGTACGCTCTTCAATTAAACAAAGGAATCCCTGTTGTTCTTGTTCTATTTTTCCCAATACAGTGAACAACACAACACAGTTTACTGATCTATATTACGATATAGTGTACTTAGATAATTTATACGTTTAGATAGAGCATTTTGATGATAGACAACCGACGAAAACAGGCCAATTTTATTACTTTAGTGTGCATGTACGTCTTACACTCGCGATTTGTATGTCACTTATGTAAGATTGTCATGGTTGTTTATATTGTTATTGTAGATATATATATCTACTTATCGTCTGTGGAGATAAGCATCTATTAATTTGGCTAGTGTTGTAGTAGTGACAGTTCAAACGCGCTGACAATGACAGCTGCTTGTCATTGACAGCTACTTAACAGATAATTTTCGCACGGGTATATATATATTGAATTGATTAGTTTCTCCGCCCTCTTTCACACCATCAAGTCAGGAGGCCCAGAAACGCCCTCACCGATCCCCCTAACTAACTCTAGTCTAAACTGGATCGCCTCTTGGCATCCGGGGATAATCAGACGCATTTAGATTCACCTCTAGTTTGTGATCATCCTTCTGATGTTACTAGTCCCAATTAGATAGCACCTTCTGTGCTATATCCTAGCGGATACTCCAGAGGGAGTGCCGCTTGCACCTCTCTCTCCCCAAGAGAAGGTCGCCTCCGAAGAAGGCTTAGAGGGCACTGGCCCAAAGCCAATCTCAGGTGGTGTTTAGGTATGGTGGCACATAGGTTTTACGTGAGTCCCACATATCCAACGCAGACTTAATCTGCATTGGTATGCATTTGCATTCACCACCTCCCTTCCGTCGCTATCCCGGAAGGTAGCCCTTTCCCTTTGTCTGGGCGCAAAAAAAAGGTTGACACTGATGGTCTTGTTACGACGAATTGAATGGACGTGTGTTTCTTTCTTTAAATTAACAAGAATCAAGAATATCTTTGTTTTATTTCTGAGTTGGAACTATAATATAATACTTAGTGTTAGTGTGCGTGCATTGCTAAATATATAGGTTGACAGTCAACCTCAAATTTTAACGTTTTCCCAGCCGTAACAGTATATAATAATAATAATAATAAAGCCTTTATTACAGTTAACAAAACAAAAATTTACTTACTAGCTAATAGAAATACTATAAATCATTTTAATTAATTAATTTATCTTACATAACTATATTATTAACCTAATTATTAGCAGTAACTTTTAAACAGTCTGTGTCCTCATTATGTTACCTGTTTGTCCGACGACAAAGGCCTCCTCCAAGGTCTTCCATTCTTTCCGGTTCCTTGTTATTCTATTCCATAGTGGTCCTCCTATCTGTTTCAGTTCATTCTCCCATCGTATGAACTGTCTTTCTCTATTCCTCTTATCTCCTCTGGGGTACCATTCAGTTATTGATCTAGTCCATTTTGGTGTTTCATCCCTCATAAAGTGGCCTACCCATCTCCATTTCAAAGTGCGTATTGTTTTCTCTATGCTTTTGAACTTAGTTTTTCCTTTGATATGATCCAATCGCACTTTGTCTTGGCGCTTTACCCCGACTACACTTCGTTCTATTGAGTTTTGGCAAACTTTTAACTTACTTAGTTGTTTTTGGGTAAGGGCCCAGGTCTGACAACCATAGGTAAGTCAAGGCAGTATGCAAGAGTTGAATACTTTTCTCTTGTCTTTTATAGAGATTTCCATTCTTCATCACTTCTTTTAATGACCAATACTTCTTCCAAGTGTTTGTAACCCTTCTGTTGATTTCTTTTTCTGTTGACTCCTTAGTAGCTATCACTTGTCCGAGATAAATATACTCTTCTACATATTCTATGGGTTCATTATTTACTGTTATTATAATTTTGTCAGAATTGGTCATTATTTTCGTTTTTTCGGTGTTCATAGAGAGTCCAACTCTCATGCTTTCTTCTGCTAACTGCTGAAGCATAACCTCTAAGTTTTTACCATTTTCAGAGAAAAGTATCAAGTCGTCAGCGAAGCGTAGATGATTTAGGTACCCTCCATTTATTTTTATGCCATATTCCTCCCAATTCATCTTACTAAATATCATTTCCAATACGGATGAAAATAATTTTGGCGAGATCTCCTTGACGGACGCCTCTTTCTATGGCAAACTCTGAACTGAATTGGTCGAGTCTTATAATAGCTTTACTCTCGGCATATAATTTTTTCAGGATGCGAATGAATTTCTGATGTACACCTTGTTGTTCAAGTGCGCACCATATAGCATTGTGGTCCAACGTATCAAATGCTTTGTTGTAATCTACAAAGCCTATGTAATATTTCTTTTAATATTCCGAGTATTTTTGCAGGACTTGCTTGACAACATGGATATGGTCTAAAGTTGAAAACTAACTCCTAAATCCTGCCTGTTCTTTCGGTTGGTTAAATTCTAATATATTTGTGCACCTAGAAAGCAAAGATTTTGCAAAATATTTTATATATGTTTGACATAAGACTTATCGGTCTGTAATTTGCAATGTCTTTTTTATCACCCTTTTTGTGTATTAATATTATAGTTGATTTGGTCCAGTCTTCCGAGATAACTTCTGAATCTAGGATATCATTATATAGCTCTGTTAGTCTTGGTGCTGATTCTTCTATTGTGACCTTTAATAATTCGTTCGTTATTTGATCTTCTCCCGGCGCTTTGTCATCTTTTTGGGTTTTTATGGCTTTTAGGGTTTCTGAAAGTAGATATCTGGGATCAGGTTCTTGATTTCTTATTTCTTCAGTACCTTGGTTTGCTCTAATTTTTCGGTCTATCTGGTTTTCCCTTCTTTTATAAAAGCTCTTTGTAATAATTTGCTGCTGTGTTTGCTATTTTTTGTCTCTTTAATTTCTTTGTTGTTTTTGTCTTTTAAACTTGGCATCCATTTCTTTGCATGTATCAGTTCTTTGAAAGCCTTCTTTACTCCTCCGGTCTTTTCTATGTGTCTTTGTAATGTTGCAGTTCTTTTTGATTTCCTTTCTTTCCTTATTTTTTCTTTAATTTTTTTACTTAATGTCATAATTTCTTTTAAATGTTCTTTTCTATTTTCCAATAATATTTTTCTTCGATCCATCAATTCTTTAAAATCATCGGAAATTTTGGTTTTGTTGGATTCATTATGTTTTTTTGT
Source organism: Leptidea sinapis (assembly GCF_905404315.1). Taxonomy (NCBI): domain Eukaryota; kingdom Metazoa; phylum Arthropoda; class Insecta; order Lepidoptera; family Pieridae; genus Leptidea; species Leptidea sinapis. The sequence continues at coordinate 6,794,671 of NC_066267.1, read as the reverse complement.
TTCTGTTTTAAGATTTGTTATAAAACGGTTGTATTTTTCTTCTATGGTCGTGCATTTTCCCATTGTAATGTTATTTATAGACTTTAATATTTGCGTTAACTTACTTTCATTAGCTTTACACTGTAGTGGCCTTTCTGCTCTCTGTAATGTTCTTGGCCGTTTTGCCATAGAAATCATCAATTCTGATCGTACCATTCTGTGGTCTGTGTCGAAATTGAATTGAGATTGACTTATAATATTTATTTTATTAAAGTATTTTCTGTTGTTCGTCATAATTAAATCTATCTCGTTTTGGTATTTGCCGTCGGGTGAAATCCATGTCCATTTCTTGTTCTCTTTTAAGTTGCATGAGCTATTCAGAATGAATAAATTATTCTGCAGTGCAAAGCTTATCAATCTTTCGCCTTTTTGATTTCTTTTCCCGTAGCAGTATTTATCTAGTATTTGTTCTTCGCCATTTTTCCGTTTACCTATTTTTGCATTGAAGTCGCTCATCAAAATTATATTTTTATGTCCATGCTTTAAAGTATTCTGCAGGGTTTCAAAAAAATGTTCTGTTTTCAGCAAACCTTCTTTATATTAACCTGTATGATAGAAATTTTTTCTTCCTTGCCGTTGCTGTTTGGAATAGTGAGATGTAAGATTGCTATTCGTTCGGAAACTCCGTTTATTTCATCTAACATGTGAGCAATATTTTTTCGTATTAAAAACCCAACTCCGAATTGACCTGGTGTTTCACCTTTGTAAAATAAAATATATTCCTTGTATTGTTCTATTTTTTCTCCTAGTCTTCTTACTTCGCTCATGCCAATTATATTCCACTTTAAATTTTGTAAAGCAGTTTCTAGCTCGATTAATTTTTCTGGGGTACTTAATGTTCTGACATTGATTGTTGCTACATTTAAGCAAACGGATTTTTTGTTTATGTTCCTTGGAGGGGTTTGGTCTTGATTCCCCGCGGGGATCAACCGTTTTGGGGAATGGTAAACAGTATATATAGAGGTATAAATGATATTAGGTAATATAAATATTATGTACACATTAATATTGCGCCACGCGATATGTTAGAACCAATATCTGAAAATCTGAAAAGTCTAGAAACTTCTATATTTATTTATTACTTAGACTGGCTTGCACGTATATGCCACTGTCAAAGAAATAAATTGTCCTCATCAAAACACGTGGAAACTCCTTAAACTTTTAACGATTCTCTTTGGTTATAGCATCTATTTTCTACACTGAGAAATATTTACCAGAAAATTTTAATGATATGAAGTTCCTTTAGAACTCACGGCTGTAATGTTATTAATAAGAGTGTATACTCTTATTAATAACATTACAGTTATTAATAAGAGTGTATACTCTTATTAATAACATTACAGCCGTAACAGCAACTATTGTATAATACAGATATATCAGAATAGCCATGTTTAAGAAAACAGTAAACAATGTAATAATATAATATAAAACCCTAACCAAGTATTTGTTGCCATTAGAAATTCGAAAGAAATCAATTTTAATAAAACGCTACTAATGCTTTTTTCGATGGATATTTTAAATACAGCCTCATTTAATCCATAACTCTCTTTTACACAAAACTAATTATTAGTACTATTAGTAATTAAGATAAAATTCTGATTGTTTTCTGTTAGTCAGATTGGTTTCTTATACTACTATTTCTTTGAGTTGTGGATCTCGTTGGAGTAAAGGCCTCCTCCAGTTTTTCAATAATATTCTATTTTACCTTTTTATCTTTTATGCATTCAGTATTTTCCTGCAATCTCTATTATGTTCATCAGTCCACTTTTTTGTTGGTCTGCCGACTCTACGTTTGCCTAATGTTGGTCCATTCCATCTTGTGGTTGGGATTGTCTTAATTGTTCTACATTTAAATATCTCGTGCTCTGTGAGCCGTTCGACATAGGCATTCAAGTGTCTACATTGAGTTCAATATTCTGCAACCTTTGTCAAATATGAATGGCGTTGATACTTAGGCTGAGATCCATAGAGTGTACTTAGACTTTGCTCAGACTTTACTCATGTTAAGTATAGCTAAGTGTAATTATAATCATTTATTTCGATTTTATAGTTATTTGATAGCTTAAAATATACTGAGCTTAAGCTAAGACAACCGAATTCAAAAGTCAAGTTCGCATTTTATCACAATCAGCAAATTTTTACGTAAGTAAAGTGTGAACAAAATCTAAGTCCCCTTTATAGATCTCAGCCTTAGGATCGGTATCCACCAAAGCGAAGAGGAGAGGAGATGTATTATGGTAACCAATCAGATTTAGTTATTTTCACATCTCCTCTTTGCTTAGCTTCGGTGGAAATGGATCAAGCGGAGAGGAGAGGAGATGTCTCATTTGTCTATAGAATTTTGTGCCGCGTCGAGCGATCCAGCGACGCTGCGGAGCGGAAATGCGTGTATTTATATCCCCGCTACCTTCTCCCCGCTTCTCGCACAACCGAAAGCGTTGCTTTATGCACAACTCACATCTCCTCTCCGCTCTGGTGGAAATAACCTGAGAGCCTAATCTCCTCTCGTCTCCGCTTTGATGGAAACCGGGTCTTACTCTTACTACTTACTCACATGTGAGTTCATTCTCTCGCCTGTTCCAAAAACAGTAACACTAACTACATTCCATTCCTACTAGTAAAATTAATTACATATTATTACCTACGCAGTGTTTGTTCGGAGCAGTATCGCCATCACACTTAATAACTTTGGATCACTTGTTCTGATGTGTTCCTGTTTGGGTATGTGTAGGTGTTATTACCAACAATTTATTTCCAAACTTGAGGGTAAGTACGGTGTCTTGTAATTTGAATAACGCTACTGCTATTACTGGAAATTGTTTCTGTGTAATACCAGTGGGAGGCAGCTTTGCACAGGAAGCCGGCTAGATTATGGGTAACACAGCGGCGCCTATTTCTGCCGTGAAGCAGTAACGTATAAACATTACTGTGTTTCGGTCTGAAGGGTGCCGTAGCTAGTGAAATTACTGGGCAAATGAGACTTAACATCTTATGTCTCAAGGTGACGAGAGCAATTGTAGTGCCGCTCATAATTTTAGGGTGTTAAAGAATCCTGTGCGACACTGCATTGTAATGGGTAAGACGTATCAATTACCATCAGCTGACTGTCCTGCTCGTCTCGTCCCTTTTTTTTAGATTTAAGATTGGGCATCTATTACTTTCATCACTTACTCTTTTAAAAATGTAATATCAAGTTAACTACAGAAAACACAAGCTAACACAACGAACGCCTTATTTTTCAAATGGATTAGGAAAATGTAATCGTCAATATATTTTTACAAGGGAATGAGAATGTCAGCTTAATCCAATTTATCAATATTTGTTGTCGACTTGATCGTAGAAGCTTTTTCTGGAGCTTGCTTTCTTAAAAAATTATTGCTTGTGTCACACAAATGGCAGTGTATAAATATTCTAGGAATAGGACTAAAAGGGATTTTTGTAAGAAATTTTAATATAACCTACCAAATATTTACAAACAAGCTAACGCCTAAATCATCATCACCAGCCGGAAGATGTCCACTGCTGAAAAAAGGCCTCCCCCAAGGATTTCCATGACGATCGATCCTACGCTGCCCTCATCGAACGTATTCCGGCGATCTTGACCAGATCGTCGGCCCATCATGTGGAGGGCCTACCAACACTGCGTCTTCCGGTACATGGTCGCCATTTGAAGAATTTACTGCCCCAATGGCCATCTGTCCGTCGAACGATGTGCTCAACCTACTGCCACTTCAGGTTCGCAATCGTTTTTGCTATGTCGGTGACTGTGGTTCTCCTACGGATCTCCTCATTTCTGATTCGATCTCACAGGGAAACTCCGAGGATAGCCCTCTCCATTGCCCTCTGAGGAAATAAACGTCTAAATAATTAACTAAAATTAAATGGAAGTCAATAATTGAAACGGAAGTGTGTCGACCCCCTTTTTTACTCCCAGAGAAAAGAAAAAGGGCTACCTCCGGAAAAAAGACGGGGAGAGTTGGTGAATGCTCATGCATAAGGCTAATACAAGTTTTGAAGAACAACTTTTTTATTAGAACAAGACTGTCTCGAACGCAACGTTCACCTTATGGAAAGTGATACGCCCTGGCCATTACAATGCAGTTCCGCTCATAATTTGAAAATATGATTATACAAATTCACAATTTGCGGTTGTCACTTTGAAACAGAAGTTGTTTAGTCTCCCTAGAAAAAGTGTGCTAAGAAAACTGCAAAGAAGCCTCTCACAAAATTAATACAAGTTTTTTTAAGGAAAACAAAGCAAATAATAATATTCTCAACAAATTCGATATTGAATTTTTTAAACGAAAACAATTTAACTGGGATAAATGTTGTTACTTTACATAAAAAAATATATTTTAATATTCATATAAAATCACAATAATGTACTTTAATGAGAATATTTATATATATATATATATATATATACCTTGTAATTACATACAATCTACAAATGTAACGAAAAATTGAAATAAAATTATATTAATATTCTGTTATAACAATCCACATAGTATGATTTTAAGGGTACCAAGAATACTGACAGCATTTCCGCGTTGGATGGCTAGGCTGATCCGTTGACCGAAATAGCTGCCTGTGATTAGTTTACCAACAGCCCTATTGAGGCGCGTAGAATGTACTTTATACTGAACCCTACGGGCCAAGCGTCTCGCTACCAATCAACACAATGTCAGGAAATTCTGAAACTCAAAACCTATCTTGCATCTAAATTTGTGATTAATTAGTTCATTGAAAGCCTGGTTACATGGAATACCTATGGATTTCATAACAAGATATAACACTGACGTGGCATGAAGCCTCATAAAGTAATAATAAAATATGTAAAAGAAAAAAAATGAGCGTTAATTTCAGAAATCGATACCAATTCAGAAATATCAAATTAATTATTCAATCAAAATCTGAGTGAAACTTTCTTGAAACATTTAAACGGTTTCTCGAACGAACTGCAAAAGTTTAATGTTTGCGGTGTTTCTTTGCCTGTTTTATTAAATGAAACGAATAATTTCACTGAAAGGTTCAGTTATATATTAGCAGATGTTTGAGAATATGTAGACAGTTACAAATTTGCCAGTTAGAGGCTGGGCCAACTATGTAAGGCGCAAATTCGGCCTCACATGGAGTACTTTTCTCACCTCTGCGCGGGTGCTCCCCAACTTCTTCCAATTGACCGCATACAACGAAGAGCGGCTCCAATAATCGACGATCAAGTCATCTCCTATCGGCTTGATTCGTTCGCAAAAATCGTAAGCCTTTTGCTCTAAATAATTAATTGTTTTTCGTTATTATAACACAAGAAATAAAGGATGGCTTGTAACTAATTCTAGTAGGCTTTATAAGATACATAATAGCTGTCAATTCAAAAACATACTTACTAGATCTCGTTCTAACCAATTTTCGGTGGAAGTTTGAATTTGAAAAAAGTTTGGGTAATGTATATCATATTTTTTTTTAGTTTTATCATTCTCTTATTTCAGAAGTAAGAGGGGGGGGGGGGGAACACATTTAACTACTTTGGAAGTGTGTCTTGCACAAACTATTTAGTTTATAAAAAATTATATTTGAAACCTCAATATCATTTTTGAAGACCTATCCATACGTATTGTTTGGGTTTGATGAAAAAAATTCTCAGAGTTTCAGTTCTAAGTATTAGTTCCGTTTTATCCATTTGGCTACGGAACCCTAAAAATTGCATCTATCCAAAACCTATAAAACACTAAGGGAAAATTTCTTATATTACCAAGTAATTCGCTTGACTTAATTAGGATGGCATTAACGTTATATAAATAGATTTATGAAGCATTTTCTCTTGCGTTATCTGCAGGCGCTATTATGTCAGGCTAAAGAGATGTACATTTATATTATCTCTGCAGCTAATAACAGCCGTGGAAGGCTGCTTGAAATGTCATTCATTCTATTATAAGGCCTATCGCAGATCACACACCTTTTGTGCTATCGAGTCTGCGGCACACAAAAAGTCTGCATTGCGTGCAAAATGTCTTTGGCAGATATTATACAGACTCAACGCACACGACGCATTCTTTTGGTCATTTTGTCGGCAGAATTAAAAGGGACTGTTCCATATTAAACATTCAGTTCTAAAACTATATCCAAATAAATTTGCACACTTCATCCAATAATTTTCTTTTTAAATTTCTATCATGATACTCTGCCAAAGATGTATCATACAGTGCTGGTCTGTTTTTTATTTCTTGTGTCAACATAGATACATCGATGTCTAGCGCCATGATACACGTCAATCACTAGCAAGTGCAGACTACAGACTAAAGTGATTGTCGTCTGCGTTAGTGCGTGTTGACGCGAACGTTATATTCTTGTAGCGTACTTTTTGATCAGCGCGGTGCGGCGTGGACTGTCATATTTACGAGGATATTTTGTGTGTCAACTTTTTGCGCGTCGTATGCGTTATCGGTTTTATAATCACAGACTAATAAGTGCGTCACTGATAGTGTGTCGTCTGAGATAGGCATAATATTTCAGTCAAGCCTTTGTGATTATATAATGTACACTGCTTTGTTACGAGCATTAATTAATCTATTCCTTTCATGATTGATGCCAAATTGGGCCTTCTTAAAAACATACATAGCAATTTAGCTTACATAATTTATAAGTCTCTTCCTGTTAGACAACCAATGAAAACAAGCCAGATTTAATAGTTTAGTGTGCGTGACAAGCTACGTCTTACAGTCGCAATTTGTGTGTCACTTTGTGTAAATGTGCATGCATTGCTCAAAATATATGTTAACTTTCTAACTAAATATATGTTAACATCTACAAAACGCAGATCCGGCCACACATGGAGTATTGCTGTCATCTCTGGTCGGGCGCACCCCGGTATCGTGCAACCGACCGACCGTGCAACGCAGAGCAGCTCGGATTGTCGGGAACCCAGTGAACGGCTGGATCACTTGGCGTTGCGTAGAGACGTCGCTTCATTGTGTGTCTTCCTCCGCATTTATCACGGGGAGTGTTCCGAAGAGCTGTTTAACCTGATTCCTGCCGCCGAATTCCACCTTCGCACGACACGTCACAAGTTAGGATATCATCCCCACCATCTGAATGTGTGGCTGCTTTTTAAAATATTATTAAAATAATAATTCTTCTACACCCCACGCTTTTTTTTACAACAAAATATTTTTTTTTACACTAATTTCAATTTAAATTTATTTTCTATTTTTTAGTTGAATTTTATATAAAGCGTGCTTTTTAGTTTTTTTTTAAGTATTATTTGTTTTTTATCATAAATTCCTCAACCTTAGTCAATGTAACACGTAATATGTAAAAATATAGTCGAGTCGAGAGAGTCGGAAAGAGTAGGTTCTTTCCAAGACATTTCTTTTACCAGTGGGAGGTTCCCTTGCACCGGATGAGTACCACAATGCCTATTTCTGCCGAAAAGCAGTTATGTGTAAGCATTACTGTTTTACGGTCTGAAGAGCGCCGTAGCTACTGAAATTTATGGGCAAATGAGACTTGACAACTTATGTCTCAAGGTGACGAGCGCAGATGTAGTGCCGCTCAGAATTTTTTGGGTTTTTCAAGAATCCTGAGCGGTACTGCGTTGTAATGGGCAGGGCATATCAATTACCATCAGCTGAACGTCCTGCTCGTCTCGTCCTTTATTTTAATTAAAAAATACATCTTCAGAACCCATCATGCGAATTCCTATGAGAGTTATATTTAAACCATAAATTATTGCTGTAGTTCGATATTTATTTAAATCAATATTTGTGCATGTGCTAAAAACACTGCTCCGTGATAATTAATATTAAGTTTTTGCAGGCATATTTATTTTGCGTTAATATTTTCGATGTTAGCTGAGTTATAAATGCTCTGCAGAATCCGACAGTGTCATTCGAATCCCTGAGGATTTATATATGATGAGGGTTGCGGATTTTTCTTGGGAAACTGTCATTTACGACGAACGAAAGGTTTAAAGGTTTGAAAATATTATGCGAAGTACATTATAAATTGACAACTGCTATGAACTGTAACAAAAGATTGCGTGAGGTAATAATATATTTTGGAAATAAGTTTATAACAATTTAATGGTGGAAGTAATGACGTTCTTACACATATTATAAGAAAATGCCACTCGCAGTCTAATTGCGGAACGGCAAAAGAGTGCTGAAAGACAATGTATTATTATTATTTGAAGAGAGTGGCTTTTTCCTAGTCCTAAAGATTCCTAGTATTCCTAGTCCTCCGCCACTCATACTAAAGCTCGTCGTCAAGCCCTGCCGCCTTTACGAACCGCAGTAATTCCTTGACGCGAGTGTTGCAAAAACTATCTGGTGGCACGAAGTAGTCGCCAAAGATTGTGTTACGCTTATGCATTAGTGGGCCGCAGTCGCAGAGTAAATGAATAGGCGTTTCATCATCCTCAAGGCAGAACCTGCAAGTTTTGTCGCTTTTGATGCCGACCACACTGAGGTGCTTGTTTAGGCGACAGTACCCGGTTAGCATCCTTGTGGGTATGCATAGATTTTTCCTGTTCAAAGATAGGGCTTCATTCACATAGCTGCTATATGCTATATATAAGACAATGTAAGCTTAATATGATGAATGTGCAGTTTGTTTTCGAGTCATGGATGTTATTCTGTATTTCTGTATGTTTAATTAAGTCTATCGTATTAAATATATTAATTAATTAAATTGCACCCATAGCATAGGCTATGCCTAGTTTGGGGCGAGATAATTGATATAAAATTGTGCCAATATTTATGAAATAAAATGTCTGATTTTTTTATTAATTTGTGTTAGTTTAGAGTTATTATATTCAGAAAAAAAACCTCACCTTAATGCTGGAGCTTAGATAAAAGAATTAAATAATTCTTTTATCGATGAATTACAAGATACATACAATAGAGACACGGCTTTGAAAAGATTAAACGTATAAAACTGCAAGGTATTGAGACACGACATTATCGTTTTGATAAAGAAGAATGAAAATCAAACCGCGAGGATATTAATCTCACAGTGCAAATCCAGTGTTGGATGAAATAATAAATGCTTTTAGGCTTTTGTTAAAAAGTGTAAAGCTATTACTATTGATACCTACAAAGAAAAGATTATGATGCAAAAAGTATGTTATCATGCTAAATTCTGAACGAAGTATGATGCAAAATATTGCTTGATAGCTTGTCCCATAATAATACTAAACTCCCCGGATATCATCATCATTTCAGCCAGAAGACGTCCACTGCTGGACAAAGGCCTCCTCCAAAGATCGCACCGACGATCAGTCCTGCGCTGCCCTCATTCAACCTGTTCACTGCGTCTATCAGTATGTGGTTGCCATTAGAAGACATTACTGCCCCAACGAATATCAGCTATTCTTCGAGCTATGAGCCGTCCCCACTACCTCTTCGGTTTCGCAATTATCTGCTAAATCTCGTATATTTATTAACTATGTGAAAAATACTCTCCTATTTATATTAAATATTCCCTGTGCATCAAGAATATCCGAAACAAAATACAATTTTAACTTAAAGAGTCCTATTGAGTTTTTACATTTCATTTAACTTACTTGAAGCTGACAGTATTATGCGACGATAAATAATACTCTGTTAGCATAAATAATATAAGATAAATTTTACAATTATAATGATCATCAGTATATGTGACAACAATCATTGAAATCAATAAAGAAATAATGATTTGTACCTATTTGCTGAAACATTTTTTTTCTGTACTAAGCCTCATAAAGGGGATAGCCGTTTAGAACTCAACTTATGACTGATAATTAACTAATTAAGTCCAATTTTGCAATATCCAATCAGAATTTATTGTTGGCCAATTTGATTAAATCAAATCAAATTTGATTTAAATAAATTATTAAACCGATGTTGTTGTATATATTTTATTATAAACTATACATACATTTATTTTAATTTATAAACAATTTTATTATAGATATGTATTCGTTTATAATTGACAATTTTATTAACAATACAAATATTATTCCACAGAAGGCACAAAATGTTATATGACTTGAAAAATTTAATTTGCTTACCAATTAAAGGAATTCTATTTTAGGAATTCTTGTGAATGAATGTTATCCACAAAAGAATACTCAAATTTAATAACGCTGTTCTGTCATCAGATAACGTAGATTTAATTTTTCGCCCCATATTAAGTTGAACCTTAAAAGGTGAATGTTATAAAGGCTTCAATTTATTGCTGAGTGTCTTGTTCTGAGGGATGTATTCGTAGATGGTAGATTTTAATGTTCGTTTAGTTTTGACAAGGTTGACTAGGAATGATAATTGGTATTTGTACTCTAAACATCAACTTTTTTTTATGACAATGTAGGACGAAATGAGTCGGACGTTCAGCTGATAGTAATATATACGCCCTGCCCATTATAATGCAGTGCCGCTCAGGATTCTGTAAAATCCCAAAAATTCTGAGCGGCACTACAATTGCGCTCGACACCTTGAGACATAAGATAATAAGTCTCATTTTCCCAGTAATTTCACTAGCTACGGCGCCCTTCTGACCAAAACATATTAATGATTGCACATTACTGCTTCACGGCAGAAAAAGGCGCCATAATCTAGCCGGCATCCTGAGCAATGAAGCCTCCCACTGGTGTCTCGAGTCGTTTCAGGTCTTGCTTTATCATAGAGCATAATTAACCATATTTAACCAAGGCTCTCAAATTCATAGCCCCTCTTTAAATAGTCATAATCATGGCGTTTGATGACATCAGGCAAACTTGAAGTACCTAGAGTTCACAATTACTTTGGCGAAAGAACTTTAAAGAAAAGAATACCATATCTGCTAAATAGTTTACCGGAGAACATCCGACGTGAACCAAACAAAAATAAATTTAAAAAACTACTGAAGAACTATTTATTGTTGCAGCGACATTTGTTAAATTAGTTTTAGGATTTATTGTATGAGACTTGCGTGACAGGGTCATAATGTGTGAACAGTTTTACAGAACATTGTATTAGTTCAAGAAGTGTGTTTGTTTATTTTTAATAAATAATAAAAACAAATTTAAAAATAATTAATTATAAAGTAAATTGTGACTACCTGCTCAGTTCTATTGCACTTAATGTCTGTTACAAGTATCCGAGAGCTAAATTATAGATTTCTTTTATAAATCCTACAGTCTTTAAAATATGTCGCATCGATTTGGATGTGTTTTATAACTCTTTATATAGTTTTAAGTAAAAAAAAAGTTGGGGCATTTCAAAATTTAATTTATACATATCTTAGGAGTTAAAGTATAAAATTGCCGTTTCATTGTAATAGATCTTCGAATTGATTTAGAACCTTATGGTTTGAGATTTTTGTGTGAAACTTTTTGACATTGTACCTATGAATTATTCTTCTAAAAAAGGTGTAACATTCGATTATCGATTTTCAGTTGTTATTTTTACTCAGCTTAGCCAAGAAAGATGGATATTTTGAAAATTCGTGTGATGTTTTAATACGAGTTCCGACGAGGAACTAACGCGGCAGAAACTGCTCGCAATATCAATGTTGCGTTTGGAGAGGGGAATGCTAATGAACGTACCGTTCGATTTTGGTTTAAACGCTTTCGTGATGAGAACTTTGATTTGAAGAACGAAACAATGAATTGCAAACGATGGTGGAGCCGAAAATTAAAGTCATTTAGTATTACTATTATGAGTCTTACGTGTTGTACGTACTTATTTAAATAGTTGAATAAATATTTCCCGTAAAATGTCTTATTCTCGTGACTCTTACAAAATTATTACTAGTAATAAGATATCATTTAAAATATCACTTTTTGCGAACCAGCAGCGTACAATTATTTTTTATCGTTTGTTTTGCAAAAACATATCTTAAGCGCCATTTTATGGCATTTCATGATAATATGGTTTTATATCGTAGATGTATGTGTATACACTGGTCTTTTATTTTATTTATACTACTAATAATTTACGAAAAGAATCTTTAGTTAACATAAACAGTTTGTCTGCAAGATCACTAGCAAGAATTGGAAGGAGTGTAATCGACAAATTTTAATGACAACTTAGTGAAAAGTCTATATTTAGGGCAATGCCGATAAAAAATCTGACCTCTTTCAGCTGCTCAGTCTGCTAGAGGGCCTATAAGACGTGTAAATAGTTTCAGTAGGAAAGAGTGGCTAATAATTGAAGCTGACAGAAATAGCATATCAACAGGGTAACTTTAATATTACGTGAACGTTTAGGTGTCAAATAGCATTGCATGTCATAACTTTAAATCATTGAATTAAGGCCGTGTAACACAATAGAAGTTTCATTCATATATTTAGTTCCAAAGGTGATCCAGAGATGGCGCTAATAGAATATTTACTCGCACGTAAACAGTTTTTTGCCATTTTTTTTTATGGAATAGGAGGACAAACGAGCGTACGGGTCACCTAGTGTTAAGTGATCACCGCCGCCCACACTCTCCTGCAACACCAGAGGAATCACAAGAGCGTTGCCGGCCTTTAAGGAAGGTGTACGCGCTTTTCTTGAAGGTACCCATGTCGTATCGTCCCGGAAACACCGCACAAGGATGCTCATTCCACAGCTTCGAGGAACAAAGCTCCTTGAAAACCGCACTGTGGAGGACCGCCACACATCCAGATGGTGGGGATGATATCGTAACTTGTGGCGTGTCGTGCGAAGGTGACATTCGGCGGCAGGAATCAGGTTGAACAGCTCTTCGGAACACTCCCCGTGATAAGTGCGGTAAAAGACACACAATGAAGCGACGTCTCTACGCAACGCCAAGTGATCCAGCCGTTCACAGAGTACTGGGTCCCCGACAATTCGAGGTGCTCTGCGTTGCACGCGGTCAAATGGATCGAGCTGATACTGGGGTGCGCCAGACCAGAGATGACAGCAATACTCCATGTGAGGCTGGACCTGCGCTTTGAAGAGTGCTAGAATGTGGGCCGGCTTGAAGTATTGCTGTGCTCTATTTATGACGCCCAGTTTCTTCGAAGCCAATTTGGCTTTGCCCTCCAGATGGCCACGGAGTTGGCAATCGCTCGAGATTTCGAGACCCAGTATTCCGATACTAGGCGAGGCTTTAAGGGAAGTGTTCTCGAAGAGCGGTGATTTTAGTGGTAAACGCGCAAACTTGAGTGTTCTGGGGGTTAAATTGGACAAGGTTCAACTAACCCCATTACGCGACCTTCTAGAGAGAGGACTCGATAGAAGACACAAGTTTCTCCCGGCACTGGTCGACGTTTTCCCGAGAGAGACCTGCATGGCCCGTGTATACGGCATCACCAGTGCTGTCATCTGCATAGCAATGCATGTTGGCGGTGTCCAACATATCATTGATATGCAGAAGAAACAGCGTGGGAGATAGCACACAGCCTTGGGGCACTCCAGCGTTCACGGGCTTGGGATTCGAGCAATAAACGTCGACAACGACCTGTATGCTGCTCCCAGTGAGGAAGCTGGAGGTCCACTTGCATAAGCTCTCGGGAAGCCCAAATGATGGAAGTTTTGCGAGGAGCGCTTTGTGCCATACACGATCAAAGGCCTTCGCTATATTCAGGCTAACTGCCATGGCGAAAGCCGTACTGCTGGTCCTTGATCAACTGGTGACCCTCAAGGTATACCAAGAGCTGGCGGTTAATTATGCTCTCCATGATTTTGGAGAGTAGGGAGGTAATAGCAATAGGCCTGTAGTTTGCCGGATCCGAACTGTCTCCTTTTTTTGGGATCGGATGGACAAGGGCTGACTTCCATGAATCAGGGACTACGCCTTTTGAATAAGAGTGCCGGAATTAAACGCGTTAGCACCGGCGTCAACTCAGGGGCACACGTTCTAAGCACGATTTAAGAAATTCCATCCGGCCCGCTCGACTCCCTGACGTCCAACGAAAACAGAGCTCGCCTAACAGTTTTCTGTCGGAACTGTACTTCAGGCATGGAGCCTCGACACCGCAGGATGGTCGGCGGTGTTTTTCCGTTGTCGTCAAGAGTCGAGTTGGAGGCAAAAAGAGTGCACAGAAGATCGGCTTTCTCTTTTTTCGTATGGGCCAGGGTGTCTTTCCTCATGTGCAACGGCGGCATGGACGGCTGGTTGAAATTACCAAGAGTAGCTTTCGACAACGACCAGAACTAACGTGTTCCGGTCGGGTAACTGGAAAGCTGCTCGCCAATTTTGACGACGTGCTTCGATTTCGCACGGGCGATTTGGCGCTTAAAAAATCTGGAGGCACGGTTATATTTGTCACCTTGGCTATTAACTCTCGTATTGTATTCCTTATTCTTAAGGTAGGGTCTGTTACTTGTTTTATATACACACCGGCACAATTAGCGGAACACAAAAAAAGCAGGATTTTAAAATCTTTTACTTTAGGAACTGGCCAGTTATGATATTTTTTTAATTTATTGTCAAATTTGAAAATAGAAAATTAGATGACATACACTTTTTTCATTCATTTGTTTTATTTTCCCGAACGTTTTGTCAACTTGTTCGAGTAATAACTACGTAATTGTAATTTTTTTGAAAAATTGCACTTAATGGTTTTTTATAAATTTGTTATTCTATAGGCAATTTTGTTTATTAAAAGCTCTTTATTATGCCTGACTTAACATCACTGGAAATCATTAGGGCTGATGAAATGAGAAGAAATGGCCATACCTAAAGATTGATTGCCTCAAGGCTTCGTCGACCAGTTTCAACGATTCATCGCAGCATCCAGCGGTACAGAACGTCTAATTCTCTTGTGAGGAGGAGGGGTCAAGGTAGAAAAAGATGTACATCGAGGCGAGATGACAGTTTTTTACAACTTGGAGTGCGTAGGAATACCCGATTAACGGCTGTACAAGCTCGAAATGAACTAGAAGACATTCGAGGAGTACGAGTAAGTGAGCGTACAGTTCGCAGGAGATTTGAAGAAGTTGGTTTAGGGTCGTATATACCTGCCAAAGGCCCAAAACTTGAGAGACGTCACCGCGTAAACCGATTAAGCTATGCGCGAGAACATCGTCATTGGGATTTGAACGAATGGCAGCAGGTTCTCTTTACTGATGAGTGCAGAGTTCTTTGGGAGACAGCGAATATGGAGACGCAAAGGAGAACGCCACATACAGTCTAATTTTGAACACACAGTCGCTTATGGTGGCGGCTCGATTATGGTTTGGGAAGGGATATGTTTGGGAGCTCGCACGGAGTTAGTGATAGTCACAGGAGGGACCATGACAGCAGATCAAAACATCAGAGACATTTTAGAAGAACATGTTGTACCATTTGCCCCATTTATTGATGACGACTTTATTCTAATGCAAGATATGCTCGTGCTCATAGTGCACAATCGGTACAGGCATATCTGAGCCACGTAGGTATACCGGTGATGCAGTGGCCAGAAAATTCCCCCGATATGAATCCGATAGAGCCTGTCTGTCTGAGACTTGCTAAAAATAATGGTTAAATCCAGAATGCCACCCCCCAACAATCTGAATGAACTTGGAAACGCATTACTTGAGGAGTGGGAGCGGTTGCCTCAAGAAATCATCGATAACATAATCTGTAGCATGCCCAGACGAATGGAAACCGTAATCAGAGCAAGAGGGGGAAACACTCGTTATTAATTTTGTTTTAATTTTATTGTTAAATCATTTAATGCTTACTTTTTTTATTTTTGTGATGGTTCATAATCATCTAAAAATTTCACTTATTTCAAATTTCTTTATTTTTCAATAAAAAATAACGAAGACTTTTCAAAGTCGTTGTTAAAAGATGTTAATCAATTTGTTATTTTGTGTCTAATTACATTTTCGGCAAATATATGCGTTATTATCTCAGAGTTTCACTTTTTTTTCTGTTCCGCTAATTGTGCCGGTGTGTATATATAGCTTCCTGCTTACACGCTAGTGTGACTGTTCTGGGACATTAATATTATATATAAAAAACTTATCAGGCAACAGGTATACTTACAGAGCGCTTACACGTCAGTGTGACACTTTGTTAAGTATTTCATTGTAGTAAAACTAAATTTGTTAAGTTGTACGTTAGACCAATAAATAGTTACTTCTCAGATTCTTAGAGTTTTTTCACTATAATAAGCGTCCAGCAACCACCCGACCTTACAGCCGGAATTAAAGTCATTTCATTCAATGGATAGAACAATTGGATAAACCACCGTTTACTATTACAAATGTCTATACGGAATTAATTATTTATTGTATTAAATTTGTATTATACGTTTTTTTAATCTGGAAAATTTCAGATAAAAGTGTTAAAAAAAAAACAAACAAAATGACATTTAAATTTCAAGAGGATGAGAAATTTCTAAGTGATTGCTTTATGGAATCAGGAATAAGATTTCGACTATGTAAGTAAATATTGTTTAGTATGTGTCTTCCTTCACATGTGAGATCGTTGTACAATATTCCCTCTAATCTTTGGTATCGATATTATTTTATTCATTTTAATATACTGTTTTAATTATTAAACATTAATTATTAAACCAGCTAACGCGACGCACGCCGTTCTGTTCATAGTAAAAAAACTCTTGCGGGTGGAATATTCTAAAATCAGTTATTAGCATACTCGTATACTTGGCTAAAGGAATATTCCAATCAAAGGAATGACCAGTATTGTATGGAGCTTTGATTACGTACAAATATTTTTGTGTCTGGATAAATGTTAGTATAAATTAAAGTTTGATAATTCCTTTTTTATTCACAAAAATATTTTTCGTTTTGGAACTCCAGATTCAGAGAAAATCATTTTCAAAGGATGTTAGGTTATGTTACTTTGTTATGAAGGAAGTGCTAGTTTGCACGAATATTACTGACTTATGGTACTTACCTACAGAGTTATTCTGACCCAATAACCAATCATGATTGAAATAATGGGGTAAAAACCACGTATACCCTTAAATAGGTAACTAATCGCATAATAAAGTAAGTAGGTACATTACTTCGTACTTATTTTATAGAAAATAACACTCACTGTAATAATTTTAAGAAATATAATTAGTATCTCAACTTGACGTAATCAAAAACAAAAAACAACGACATGGGATTGAAATAAAATTCAAATATCCTTTGGTTTGCCACATTTCGAATTCGTGGTTTTTTTTATGGAAGGGAGGACAATCGAGCAAACGGGTCATCTAAAGGTCACTGCAGCCCATTTCCTCTTGTACCAGAGGAGCGCTTAATAAATACCTTTAAACTCTAAGATTTCATAAATAGTGCCTGTTTACCGTGTAAGAATCAGGTTTTAACAATCTATTCTTATTAACCAGAAAGATAATATAACCAATTAGAAATATACATTTAACTTACAAATATACATTTTACTCAAATATACGTTATTGTACCAATTATAAATACATTATATTATATTACAATAAAATAACGTGTATAAATAATTCAGTCAAATACATTACAATTACTCGTTACTAAAAGTAAATATAATGATGCGCACAAAATTAAACGAAATGCAAACACTCCAGATTTTCATTAAAACGGGATAGACGACAGCGTTGATAATTACTAGTGGGAAAAATAAAAATAGATGAATTACTTCTGTTGGGAAATCAATTAATTTCCAGGGGCTGTTTTATTTTTACTAATTATGATGTTACGTAGTCCATTGCTTGTTTTGATTAGATTTGATGCTAGTACTGATAAATATACGGCAATGTATAGCGATCAACTTTCAAATATCGGGGCTGAAATGAAAATGTTTTCAAGAATTCAGGGTATAAGAGCTTTCCAACAGGTGCGCGTGAAAGCTTCATTCGGCGGCAACCGTCACAGCTGCCGGACGTGTTCGTGGCGGCAAGATAATATATAAACTTTAATTCCAAATTTTATTCGCGTGCTTTCAGTGTGAGTGTTAAAAACGATTAACGGCGTGATTCGTAAAGTTTATAGCGGAGAGATAAAACCTTTGTGGATATCAAAGTGTTTTTTGGATTTAAGGTAATGTCTTTGTTATAATTAAACTTTTATTGCCTTACTTTTTGTAGCCATAGGTCTTTTTTATAAAATTTAATAAGATTTTATCACATTTCTTATTAAATATGTCATGTTTTATATTTATGTATGTATTTTTTGCAAATTATGAAAGATAGGTTTATTACTACACGTAAGGTTCTTTGCAAAGCCAGAACAGTACCATAAAGGTGCCTTTTTCTGTCATGAAAGAGTAAATAAATGCCGAAATGAAAAAAATATTTACGTAAACTTATAAAAGCATTTGTAAATAGTCAATGATTGTCCTTAAAAAAAAAAAGATCCTTCACAATAATAAGTGTGCAATAGCGTTAAAAAGTAAAGTATGGAAGCGATGTAAAATATTATTTTAAGCTGTAGGTCTTAATAATTTTGATTATTTTAAAAACATGAGGCAGAATTTCTGGTAACAGGATCATTCTAGCATGGCGCATGGGCCAGCCAAAGCCTCCGTCAACCACATTTATCAGTGGGAGGCTCCTTTACACGGATGCCGGCTACATTATGGGTACCACAACAGCGACTATTTCTGCCGTGGAGCAGTAATGTGTTAAAATTATTGTGTTTCGGCTTAAAGGGCGCTGTAGCTAGTGAAATTACTAGGCAAATGAGACTTAACATCGTATGTCTCAAAGTGACGAGCGCAACTGTAGTGCTACTCAGATTTTTTGGGTTTTAAAAGAATCCTTAGCGGTACTGCATTGTAATGGGCAGGGCGTACCAATTAACATCAGCTGAACGTCCTGCCCGTTTCGTCCATAACTGTCATAAAAAAAAATTGGGGAGGGAACAACTCGCCCCATGTTTCCGCCACAAGTAGAAGCATTTAAGCGAACGTAGCCTCTCAGGAGAACCTATCCAAATAACAACAAAAAATAAAATAATCGACATATTATGCAATACTCACTCGATACCCGCGTACACCTTCCTTGAAGGCCGGCAACGCTCCTGTGATTCCTCTGGTGTTGCAAGAAATTGTGGACGGCGGTGATCACTTAACAACAGATGATCCGTACGCTCGTTTGTTCTCCTATTCCATAAAAAAAAAACTCTAATTAGATTTTGAACATTTTATAAAAATTTTAATAATATGATTCATAATTAACATTACATTTTTCGTTTATTTACACGTCTGTGATTTTTTAAGCATTGTTAAGGTTTGCATATGATAAAATATGTCTATAGAATCATTTATGCGTGATTATAAAGAGATTTACTTCTTGGTATTTAAGGGTTTTTTTTCAAGGTTTCATCTATTATATCGTTGTTATATTCTCACGGCTCACATAATCTTAATATATATAAATTACGTGACACGTTGTTTGTCCGCGATGGACTCCTAAATTAATGAACGGATTTAAATAGGGATTACTTCATGGAGTGCATTTTAGCCCAACTTGAGAGATAAGTTTTTATTTCGATTCGGGACCCATTATTATTTTTATTTCCAATAATTGCTTTGTATGTACATATTTTCTGTGCGAAACATATTGACGCACGGTTTGACAGTTCTGCTGTGAAGCAATTTATAACAACAGGGAGCATATTTTACGAAATAATTATTGATGTAATGAAATATTATTGACAAATTCATAAAAAAAATTGTATTTTATTTATTATGCACAGAACAACGGGTCAGCTAGTATTATATAGTAATTAGAATATATTTTCTCTATAAGTGAATATTGTAATATTCTTCTGTGAAATAAAGTTCTTAAATCGTAAAAATCGTAATGCAGGTTCTTCGTGTTGTAGAGTTAACAATTCCTAATACAACCCAAGGCATATGACTCGCGTGTAGGTTTTTGAATCCACTTATATACAAAATAAAATTTCTTTTGCAGCCTTTTTAGGGTTCCTTAGCCAAATAAGCAATAAACGGAACCCCTATAGATGCGTCATGTCTATCTGTCTGTCCATCCGTAGCCACTTTTTTGCGAAACTATAAGAACTATACCTTTAAAACTTGGTAAGTAGATAGGTATTCTGTAAACCGTATTAAGATTTTCACGCGAAAAATGAAAAAAATTTTTTGGGGCTTCACTATACTTGAAACTGAAATTTAATATTTTTTTATTCATCGACGTATGGGTACGTTGGTGGGTTATCTATGGATAAGTCTTCAAAATGATGTTGAGGTTTCTAATAAAAAAATTCTAAACTGAATAGATTTCCAGAGTGGTAAAATGTGTCCCCCCCATCTAAAATAAGAGAATGTTTAGCTTAAAAAATATATAATGTACATTACAATGTAAACTTTTACCGAAAATTGGTTTGAACGAGATCTAGTAAGTAGTTTTTTAATACGTCATAAATCAAGTCAATCAGTATTATCAATAACTTAACCTAAAAAAATACACTATCATAAAAACCGATCAAAGTTTTAACTACAATAACTTTTATATTATGTTAGTTGTTGCTACGGAACCCTTTATGGACGAGTCTGACTCGCACTTGGCCGCTTTTTTAAAAATTATACACGGATCCTTAGAACCTAATTTAAAATCTTACTTGAATTTCTCCATTCCAAGGTGTTTACCAAGACAACCGATTAATGAAATATTTTCAAATAGAACGAATGTGAAATATTATGGATTATCATTTTAATAGAGTATCTAAAACATTTGACTATATCAACGATCATAATATTGACGTTTTTACTAAACACTTGCTTGAAGCCGGTACCAACCACTGAATCGAGTTGCATAACCCACGAATGATTTCTGCTGAACGCCAATACATGTCACGGCTTGTTAGAGAAGGTATTGAAATTAAAAAACATCCTAACAATTTTAATAGGGAGGATGGTTTAGGCTACACTAGGTCTCAGTATGTGGTACAAATGCAACAAAAACACCCGAAAGTATGGACGTCGTCAGTCCTCTTGTGAATTTGGGAATCAAAGACCGAAACGAACTAGGCGCCACGTGGACAGATTGATGTACTATCAGTGTCAAGTGTCAATGTGTCAAGATTTCACACCGTTACCGCAGTTCCGCCGCGACCACGATACATGCAATTGGATCGAAATATCGGCATCGTATCGTGAGTACCAGCTGTCATAATAATTTCAATGTCAAAGTTCCGCGATGATAAAAGTTTAAAAACATATATTTAAAGAAATGGTTCCATATAATACTATTGAATTCTACCATACTTCAAAGAAGCGTATTAAATAGATAAATAAAATGAGTAGTTGTTTATCTAAATTCCTAAGAATAACGTTTTATAGGAAACCTAACTCAAGGTGAGTAACGTATACCTTCTACGTGAAGTCGTGACGTTGCATTTCTAGCTAAGTCATTAGTTAAGTCGTAGTTAATGTTTGATTTCATTGTGGGACCTTTGTTAGTTCATTTCGCGTCACACACTTTGTTTTTAATGTCTGGTGAAAGTAAAATATTCTCGCCCCAAACAGTGTCTGAAAACGAAGGTTTTCAAGCAGTGTGTGTTGCCAGTGACTTACAGTACGCAGACGTGGTCGCTAACTATGGGCCTTATGAGAAGCTCATGGTTGCTCAGAGGGCAATGGAGAGGTCTATGTTCGCAGTTTCCCTACGGGATTGAATAAAAAATGAGGAGAGCCGTGTGAGAACTAAAGTTACCCCAATTACCGCACAACTGGCAGTGGGCGGGGCACATAGTTCGGCGGACAGATGGCCGTTGGGGTAGCAAAGTCGAATAGACCCTCATAAGATGGACCGACGGTCTGGTCAAGATCGCGGGAATACATGCTGAATGAGGGAAGCCCGCCAGGATCGATCATAATGGAGATCTTTTTTTTTTATTTATCTATACTATTAATCATTTACAGAAAGAATCTTAAAAGCTAACATAGTCCCGCAAAACTGTTTGGACAGTTTGTCTGCAGGATCAAGTATTTTTTTATACATTAATGCTTATTAGAACATTGATTTTATACAAGTGTAATTAACAAATATTGATAAAAAATATAATAAAAAAACCTAATTTTAATTTTAAGGCAGTGTTGACAATAAATACATCTTCGGATGTCCTCAGCAAGCTCTTTAATAGGTAGTTTAATAATTTAAGGTAGGCGTTTTTTCAAAGTCCTATCTCCGTTGTAGTTATTGATTCTAGGAACCTCGAACTTACCAGCGGACATGAACCGAGTATCGTGGTTGTGCATAATTGGGTTATGTTCTTGATTGCCGTGATTGGGGGAGGCCTTTGTCCAGTAAGATAATTGTCTCAAGCCAACCTAGAGGAAAATATCTGTCAGTTAAGTTGATGCCTAAAATCACAATAATAAATGTTTAAAATGAAAAGTGACAACAAATAGCAATCGAAAACAACAAGAAATATCTAATGCGACTTCAATCCGCGTTTTCTGCCCTCGGAGAGAAAACGATGGTTTTTCTGCCCGGCAACATTTGCACTGGACTGAGAATGACTAATTTCGGGTTCAAGCAGATGTGTGGCGGTCCTCCACAGTGCGGTTTTCAAGGAACTTTCTTCTACGTACGACCAAGCTGTGAAATGAGCTTCCTTGTGCGGTGTTCCCAGGACGACACGACATGGTCCCTTTCAAAAAAAAGCGCAAACCTTTCTCAAAGGCAACGCTCCTGTGATTTCTCTGTATTGCCATTATCACAACTTTTTCATAAATAAAAAAAAAGAACAAGTAGTTTTCACATAAAATCATATGACAGACGTGAGAATTATGAAATATAACTATGCTCCGGATCAAGTTTCACTTATTCAACTTGAGCCGACTGTACGTGACCGAGCGCTACATAGCCCAGCGTGACGGCACAGTTTCATTCAATACCACAGAAACATCTTAGCGCGCAAGTGTTACAATAAAACAGTTTAATCAATTTTCCTATTTTAGAAATAGCCCGACTGGAAACGAGGACATTAAAAACGTTTTAGGCGAATTTATTCAATGCATTTCCAATTGGAGGCGCGTTTCCTATATTATATGTAAGTCACCTGATCTGAGGGAATATTTAAATGTATGAAGATTTCATTGCAAACTTGAATAAATTTGGAGCGGAGAAATTTGAGCGTAATGCTCTTGAGTTAAGGCTGATATTTGTTTATCAAATCACATTTAAATATATCACTCTTTTACGTACTTTGTACATCGATCAGATTTTAAATATTTTCCTCCCTGTTATAATAGATACATACGAAAATGTACGAAAATAAAATAATATTTACAAAACACAATATATAGAGTGGATTTATGTGTGAAATAGTTTTGTAATTGTCCATTATATATCACTACATATTAAAAACAAAGTCTGTCTGTCTGCTCGCGATAAACTCAAAAACAACTGCACCAATTTTCATTCTGATTTCACCAATGGATAGCGTAATTCTCGAGGAAGGTTTTAGTATATAATTTGTAAAGTTTTTGTTTAAAGTTTAAATTTTGAAAAATAAAATAAGCCCTGTCTGGATGCTTTTACAAAAATGCTGTCTAAACCCTTTGAGATATAATACCAAAATAATATATGGTGGAATTATTTATCTTATAAAGTTCTACAGATCTATCTTTTAACGATAAGATACAATATTAATCTTAATGCTTTAAAAAATTGGCAATCGTAAAGCGAATATGTAAAAGCTGTTTACACAAATACGATATTAATACTTATCATTTTAAGTAAGTTAGATATTTTACTCTTTTATAACCGTGAAAATGAGTCAAACGATTGTTGATTAATGATAAGGGTCACAAAACGTCGGGTTAAATAAATAAATAACAAAAATGTTAATTTTACGCAAATACCGAATGTAAAAATATAGTTACAATTACACGGGTCTTAATGATTTAAAAATATTACTTATTTTATTTAAATGTGTAACATTCGCAATAATCAAAGGGTCTTCTTTGTATCTAAGAGAAAGATTTTTTAATATTTCGCTATTCATAAACAATTTCGCTATTCAATATCATCAAAATTGTGCTCTTTAAGATACATCGGGTATATTGATAAACGAAAACTGAATTAAAAGGTTGTTGTGTGGAATGTTTGCTCAATAGCATCTTCATTTTAAAATGAGATGTTTTTTTTATGAAAATAAGAAACGAGACGAGCACGACGTTCAGTTGATGGTAATTGATACGCCTTACCCATTACAATGCAGTGCCGCTCAGGACTCTTGAAAAACCCAAAAATTCTGAGCGGCACTACAATTGCGCTCTTCAGCTTAAAACACAATATGTTAAGTCTCATTTGCCCAGAAATTTCACTGGATACAGCGCTCTTTAGACCAAAACACAGTAATGTTTACACATTACTGCTTCATGGCAGGAATAGGCGGCCATGTACCTAATATCTAGCCGGCTTGATGTGCAAAGGAGCCTCCCACTCCCACAGATGTGAAATCGAAGTAATAACTTTGCTAATGTAATATTATGGATTGTAAAGACAAAATTTCACTGACAAAAACTGTTAACCAACGAAATAGCTTATGCCGAATAATCTTATAGAACCGCATGACTCGACCATTAATCAATAAAATTCAAGCTAGCACTGTCAAATTTTTTCAAGCAGATATAAAACCGAGGCTTATCTCAATAAATTGAGTGCAGACTTTGAAACATTTAAATAAATAGTCCTTGCTGACAGTAAAGAATGAATTTAGCTGAAATTCATTACACTGGTAAACGGTGCCTCGGCAGGGATTTGTTTAAAGATCCGAGTGTTTTATAAATACCTTTCTTGAATGAAATAGTTTACTTTGCGTTAAATTATTAAGTCCGAATAATTATGGCCATGGTAATACTTAATACAAAATTGAATGTAAACTCGAAATACATTTATTTTTATTTTACGAAGACATGACATCATGCAACAACATTTAATAATTTACTATTTAATATATAATTTAGGTTAATCGATAAAAATTTAATTAAACTAACTAAATTAAGCTCCTTTGCACAGGATGCCGGCTAGATTATGGGTACCACAACGGCGCCTATTTCTGCCGTGAAGCAGTAATGTGTAAACATTATTGTGTTTCGCTTTGAAGGGCGCCGTGACTAGTGAAATGACTGGGCAAATGAGACTTGTAATCTTATATCTCAAGGTGACGAGTGCAGTTGTAGTGCCGCTAAGAATTTTTTGGTTTTTCATTAATTCTGAGCGGCACTGCATTGTAATGGGCAGGGTGTAATTACCATCAGCTGGACGTCCTGCTCGTCTCATCCCACATCATTAAAAAGAAATTGGTCCGTGTGGTCTAAGGCACTCTCGTTTATTTTTCTCAAAAGTAGTCAGACAACATATAAAATCATTTAGTTTTATATATTTTGTGTACGGAATTAAGACGAAGGGTAGGCAGAAAACACGCAAACAAGGTGTTTTTAGACAATTTTAGTGGTGAAAATATAGCATTTGGAGCTATGAACACTATTTTATCCGATTGCACATACCCTTAAGGCTCATTTGTAGGTTTCTTTTACTTGCTGTTGGTTATAAATAAAGGCATTTATTTTCTCAAAATTGATTCCTTTAGAATTCTTTTTGATGTCATTTCTTATACTACTAGATACTACTACCGCTTCGGAAACAAATGGCGCTCTGAGAGAGAAGAAGCGGCGCAAGAAACTCTCCCAGCATTCTTTTTTTTGCGCTCTTTTCAATAAAAATATACAATATTGTACAGTCATTTCTATCGCTATAAAATAATCACAATCTAGTCCCAGGCTGTTCGATCATTTTGATATTCAGCAGTGGAGTAATAGGATTTACGACGGAGCCATTTTTTTATAAAACATTTAAATTTATTTATAGATTATGCCTGAACAGTGGCTGGGACTTTATTGTAGAAGTGTATACATTTACCCTTAAAGCTATTATGTATCTTAAGAAGCCTACTAGAAGCCTATAGTTCACACTTCAGAGCTATTTTGATCTACCACTTTCATTTACAGTTAAACAAGTTTTTTCTCGGCATTACGCATTCGTTTAATACTTCTCTCAGAAAAGTTATTTATAGAACTTGTCATTTTTTGTGTAGGAACATTTATTCAGATAAGTAATCAATAATGAGAATTGTAATAATATAAACTGTTTGCGCCTGTTAAAATTTTACGTTTTTCACGCAAGAATTTTGAAAAGATTAGCTTTGTTCCATGACGGGCCGGCAGCCATAACTCATATCGCTCAAGGTCGCTGGCATTTAGTGTCGCCTTAAGCAGAGTAGCTTAGGCTGATGTTTTATAATGATAGAGCAAACGTGCAATTCGTTCACCTAATGACAAGTGAGAATAGTCGCCCACGGATCTGCATATCAAAGGCCTTAGATAGGCTTTGCAAGTCTTTGAGGTGAGAACGTAATACACTATGCTTTAAGATCTTAATAGTATCGGTTCTTATATCAAATATGAACATAATTAAAAGCAACAGGAATATCGCTGATTTAATGCATCGTATTTAATTTAACTTATAAAAAAAATACGTTTACAATCTGCATCGTTGAAGCCTGAACGCTCATTCCGAAAATGAACGATGAAAATTAACATAATTAATGAATCGAACAGTTTTAATGAGTTTACTTTCATACGTTAATTTACAATTCAATGCTATTTGTCATATTTGGTGTTCGAACAATTGCAGTGTATATAATAACACTTTTTATGGAAAAGAAAGACAAACAAGCATACCTGGTGTTAAATGATCACCGCTGTCCACAATGTGCAAGTGCAATACCAGAGGAATCACAGGAGCATTGCCAGCCTTAAAAGTACGTATGTTTTTTTAAGGTACCCATGTCGTATCGACCCGGAAACACCGCACTAGGAAGCTCATTTCCCAGCTTGCTTGAACGTGGAAGAAATTTCCTTGAAAACTGCACTGTAGAGGACCGCCACACATCCAGATGGTGGGGATGATATCTTATTTTGTGGCGTGTCGTGCGAAAGTACTATTCGGTGGCAGGAATCTGGTGAAAGAGCTCTTCAGAGTACTCCTCGTGATAAATTTGGTACAAGACACACAATGAAGCGACGTCTCTACACAATTATTTCTATTCTTTACTCATCCAATAGTCTATATATTCCATTGTTTTTTTGTGTTTCTGATTGAAACTTGAAATTAAGAATATTATGAAATTGCAGCCTTTTTTTTATTTTGGTCATACATGGAAAAGTATGGGATCCTTTAAGCGTAGGTGGCCACCCCATCATACTATATAATTGCAATTTATACTTATTGGCTCTTATTAAAAGTGTTTCGTTTAGCCGTAGGTATTCATAATTAACATAATATATGACTAATAAATCTGAATCGCATAGCTGAAGAAATTGCAATTTAGGCTCACAATTTACAATTGCTGTTTAGGCTTTTGAATATTTTAAATGACTTTCTATTCTTTAATGCAAAGGGAAATTGATTTAACATTTTCTGCCAAAAATTCAAATTAAAAATTAAATTTATTTATTGTTAATAGATTTTAAGGAATTTATTTTGCGCGTCACTTTTTTTTACCCTACCGTCATCTTGACGTCAATAGATACGTAAATGGTCTGTTGACAAAACATTTGTTGAAATTTATACGTTGTTTTTCTATAAATAACTTATTGCACTTCGGGAGTGCTGGCGGAAATGATAATTTGAAAATAAGCGTTGTGCATCTTTTAATATTTTGGTATGGTTAGGGAATAATCTCGCACGAATTGCTTTATTTATTAAGTTCACATTAATACTAGTACTGTTATCCTATAACACTACTAGTATTAATGTGGTTAAATACGTACACAAAACAATTTATATTACTTTAAAAAAATTAGCACTATTACAATTATTTTACTTTAAAAAAGTTAATCTCTCAGAAAAATCAACTTTCATCCATAATTTCAACGACTGTCTTACCAATTTTCGATCAGGTCACGTGTCCTTTGCGAGTGGCACATTTTATACCCATCCCTATAAAAGTGCTCAATGCCACTAAAGAAATTTTCACAAAATAATATGTTTTACATAGAAAATGTAGATGAACAGATAAATGTAGCGTTCAAAATATTTTTATCTTTTAGCACACATAGCAACTGTAATTACAGAAGACCTAATGAGATAGTTTCAAAGAAACAGGAATAATATATGCCAAAAACAAGCAAATCAATCTTAAACAAACCAAACATTACATTAGAAATTACACGTCATTACACAAAAAATTACCATAAACTTCAACATACAACTATTGACTGTATCATACTACATATTATAATAGTACCCTTGCGAGTTCACTCCACATACAACCAAAAATGTCCACATTGTTTTGAAGTTCATTTATATGGCGAAGGGCTTAGTTTAGTTAAAGGCGACTTTGCCGACACATTTGTTCTCGTCATCATTAAAAAGATTATCAATTTTGCAGAAGCTTTTTTTTTGGAAGGCAATTGGATAATTATGGTGATCAAAGTAATGCACATTCATATATAGGGGAATGGTATCTGAACGGGAACTTTAGAGCTTCCCTTGTAAGCTCTAGATATTCATGTTTTCTTTTCATCCAAAACACGTCTTTTGTACTAATTCTAACCAAAAATATTCTAGACTTTACTTTTATTAAAAGACGCTACACCAATCCCTACTTATAATATAAATGTGAATGTAAGTTTGTTTGTTACGCTTTTACGCCAGAGCTACTGAACCGATTTTGATGATATTTTGTACAGCGATAGAATAGAGCTTGGGAAGGGTTATAGGTTACATTTTATCCCGGAAAAATCCATGGTTCTTGCGGGATTTTTGAAAAACTAAAATTCACGTCGACGCGCTATAACTATACCAATAATTGGTTTAGATTGCCATAGCAATCTTCCTCGAAATAGGATTCATATAATATGTTGGGAACGGGAGCGAAAACGGGAACCGGAACTGGAATAGGACATGAGATAATCTTCAATTTTAAACTTGCTTATTATTTTTAAAACCCTTATCTACGCGGACGAAGTCGCGGGCATGAGCTTCTATGGTTATAAAGTGATATAACAACGGTTTATTTTTACGTATTAATATTGTATTAATATAATTTTCAAATAATATCAAGTCTATTCTAGAAATAAAGCACTTCAAAGGGTGCTTATATTGGATCATTTTATGAAAGAAAATAAAAAGTGTTTTTTGAATTTTGAATATTATTATGAAAAGTAATTTGTAACTGAGGAATTAACTGTCGCGGGGCTTGTCGTAACAAATTCGAGCTGAGGCATTTCTTAATATGCCTATTTATATAACTCCCACTCAATTTTAGAAGAGGAAATTATTAATATGGATTGAGCCATTTTATTTAATTGTGATAGCCTCTTAGATATTGTTATTGCGATTAAGTGTTCGAATGATATAGAAATTATGATTATTATTTCACGATATTCTTTCTTTTTAAAAAACAAGCCTTACTAAAAAGTTTATTGATTAGGCGTTATTTTTAAGGAAATCCATAAGTATCGATTAAGACGAAGACTTACTGAGCATTTAAATGTGGATTTTATGTTGTTAAACTTTATGTTGAATTAAAGTATTATTAAGGGTAATTTTAAATATGATTCATTAAGCTTTACTTAAATAAATCTGGTCAAGATCGTTGGAATACGTTGGACGAGGGCAGCACAGGACTGATCATCGTGAAGGTCTTTGGCAGAGGCCTTTGTCCAGGAGTGTCTTCCAGCTGATATGATGATAAAGAGGAAACTTTACTTGAAAAATAAATTGGTTAAAGACATCTTTTAAAAAGATACAAACCATCTATGCCATTTCATCTCTGCATGGGTTGAAACTAAAATAATTTAATTTAAGAAACATCACAGGGAACAAGGGATTTATAGAATCACCAGTGGAAGGCTCGTTTGCACAGAATGCCGGCTAGATTATGGGTACCACAACGGCGCCTATTTCTACCGTGAAGCAGTAATGAGTAAACATTACTGTGTTTCGGTCTGAAGGGCACTGTAGCTAGTGAAATTACTGGGCAAATGAGACTTAACATCTTATGTCTCTAGGTGACGAGCTCAATTGTAGTAGTGCTCAGTAAGTCTGAGCGGCACTGCATTGTAATAGGCATGGCGTATGTATAACCATCAGCTGAACGTCCTGCTCGTCTCGTCCCTTATTTTCATAAAAAAGAAAGACATTAATCCCATAATCGAATATTACATGAACAGGACAGAAGCAAAATTAAAGAAAAATCTTGCCGTCGTAGATTTCACGTATTATATCAAAATCCTATCATAGTTTCATACACAAATATAAACATTTTTAATATGATAGTAAGCCTTTTATTTATTCTTGCAATGAAAAACTTTAATATGATTAATATACTTTCAAAATGGCTTCCAATGAAATCAGAGATGCGAAACTGATAACTTTTAAAATGATTTAAATATAAGTCGTTTTTGAAGATTCACAAAAATCCAGTCAATTTCATTATGTGGATTATAGGCTTACGATTGTGCCCTCATATTTTAATTACAAAACAATTAACCAAGAAAACGAGCGCCAGGAAGGATATTTCTATTACGAAATAGATTGCTCGCTCAAACTCAACCGAGATTGCATTAATAAATACGTTACATTGCCTCACAAAGACTCGGTAGCTTCTAGTCTAATATTAAACTTGGATAACATTTTCATATAAATTATTCTGGTTTTAGAGGAAGTTCAATTTGGGATTAGTTGAACGCCTTTTCATTTTGTTTCAAGCTAATAAAAGTAATGGGAGTATAATATTTGGTGCAATAGGAATAAGCGATATTGACAATTTATTTGATTGACGACCTACGATGTTATAGGTAGTGACAATCAAATAAAATCAAAATGACACTTATTAATATCTAAACGTTTTCTTCCTTTTACGAGTTACAACCGCTCCGGAAAAGGTTGAGCTTTAATGATAAGAAGAGGTAAGAAACTCATTCCTTTTTTTTAATCAACATAATAAGAAACGTAGTAGTAGTAATTAGGTATGTTGCTCTTCAAAGTTATGTTAATATTGTTTGCTTTAAATAAAATAATTAATTAAGTAGTTATTAAAATTGAAGTAGTGTGTAACTCCTCAAAATTTATATCTATAAATAAGTATTTGTGTTATATAAAATAATTAATAATGTTGTTTGTAAAATGTAGGAAACTGTAGGTCCATAATGTATAGGTATGTTACCTTCAAAACTTATGTTAATATTGTTGGCTTTAAATAAAACTATAAAATAGATTTAAAAAAAAATAAGAAATTGTAGGTTAATAATGTAGATAGTATGTAACTCTTCAAAACTTATGTCTATAATTAAGAATTTGTGTTATATAAAATAATTAATGATGTAGTTTAAAAAATCTAGGAAACTGTAGGTCTATATTTTACTAAATGTTTCTCAGCTAATATAGTTATAAATGACTGTTTGTTTCTGAATAAAATAAAATAATTACGGCTTTAACTTTATAAAATTTATTTGAATTTCAAATTATTATGTAAAGTGATGCAACAAAAATACTCAAACGTCAAATTCTTAATGCCTTACACGAGTAAGATACTATATAAACAATAACATATTGCAACAACACTAGGTAAATATGCGTCAAAAAGCTACATCAGTTCGTAAAGGGGCCTTGACATGGGCTTCTGGCGGTTCTTCTTACTTATAAGAAACTCCTGGCCCATCTTATTAACCATATAGTAACAAAAGTACTTAGCCTACTAAATAAAATAGTATACGATTTTGGTGGCCTACGCTGAACTAGAAAAGAACTATGTATTTTAAATTCTATACTGTAGTAAGCCTTCTTCTCACTTCTACGATAAATCCACAAATAAAATTTGAAAACAATATTTTATGAATAGTGCGGGACTCGAACTCACGATCTCTCGAGTTCCGTGTGAGTGCTCTGCCAAATGAGCTAACCGTTCGAGTGACGTATCGTCATAAAACTTGTATGCTTTGCTCAACTCCCAGGTTGTGGCTTTATCCACATGATCTACTTTACAGTTGATAGCCCCAATATTTGCATATTAGGAAATTGACTTAAACAATTTGTTACGTTTTTAAAGTGATAACCCTCACTTCTAGGATTAATACACAAATTTCTTGAATTTGTATTCAGTGACCTATGAGAGAGCCCCTAATCGTAGCTTACATGGCAGCTATAGTATATTATTTTTTCTTAAATTGAATGAATTACAATCACAAGCAATTCAATATTTGCTTGCATTTAGAGTTTGTAGCACTCACCATGACGTGGACGTCTCACTCGTCTTGTGTCTTACCATAACTTTCTTTCCCTTTCTTTTTTGCGACTAGACAATCTGTTCTTGATGAATAAGATTGTTTTTCTCCAACTTGTAGTCTCGTATCTCTCTTTACAAATTGCTTGTTTACTGTTGTGTCATGGGATGTCACTAATCTTGTCCAGCAACTCCACACTTCGAATCTTTTCTGAAATCGCTTTTTTTGCTGAACTATTTCTTGCTCTACTTATTTATATTGGGGTAGCTTTAATTATTGCTTGAGCTATATGCAACATAATTCTCAGTGTTTTATTCTGCAATATTTTTTTTTTATTTGAAAATTATTATTTTTGCTTTAATCTATAGTTATGTGGCATATTTTCAAATTGTCTTTGTAGTTCATTAATTTGCTCATTGTGTAAGTGGATTAAGTGGCAACTTGTGAGCCAATATATATTGCAGATTTTGGTATCAAGTTGTTTAGGCTTAGACTTGATGACGTGCTTCCGCCAAATTTATCTCCAATCCAAAAATAGACCTGGATTTTTTTTTGCTTAGGCATTTTGCATATTATGTGGACATGGTCTTATTTGCTTGTATTTCCCTACTGTAAGAAATCACTTCACAATTTAGGTCCGATGATTTTGAAGTTTTGAATGTTTGTTGAAATGTTTTTTTTGAAAGTTCGGAGGATGCAGTTTTTATCTAAGAATGTACTGAGAAAACAGGAATATATTAAGTGTTGGTCACAGTTATTATGTCCCCAGAATGGTTGTTGTATGAATTAGGTAGAGAACCGGTCTCAGAATGCTACTTGAGGGACCTTAGTGTATCTCATGTAGAGTAGAATAACCACAAGCTTTGAAGCTATTTAATATATTTGCGCCATGATTTTTTATGACTTTTACTGTAGCTTAAATCAACATAAAAGTTACCAGGGAATGTATAGTTATTGTGTGTATATATATAGTTGGTTATGAAGCTTTGCACAGCTTACATAGTGCATCACATATATGTAACATGCACTCGAAAGAAAATACCATAAGCCAAAGCCAACGCTCAATAACTAAAGGACAGTTTCTGCAGATTGGTATGTACATACGTCCTTCCCTATACGTGGGAAAAACAACCTCGTAGCAAAGTCGTCCTTCATCACTACAACTCGACTACACATTCGCATAAATTATCGATTGAGTTTTTTAAGGCCATGACGCATCAATAATACCGTCCGGATGATGTGCTGTGTCATTTGTAATGAATGATGTGCTACGTACCAATTACATGACCCGGAGAAGCGATGGCTGAATGCAATAATGACCAAGAGGCCATTTAAGTCATCCTTAGGAAATGTAAAAGTGTGGAAATAGTCAAATTAAATCAAATAAATAGCACTTTATAAAAAAAAAAACCTTAAATTTTAAAACATGAAGCATAAGTTTCTGGCATCAAATAGATAGTGAAGAAAATAACTTTCGAAAACAGTAAAACATAATGTCATAATATGGTATTATTAATAAGAAACCAAAAACCTACATAATGAAATATTGTGATTTTGTATGCCATTCCATCGCCATCACTCATGTCTTACAAGGCAGCAGAGTAGTAAAATATACCATTTTTTTAGTTGGTACATGAATGATAAGCTTCATTTCATTTTCATTGTCTATTTGTCTAATAATTATCAAGATAAGAGGCTATATTATGAGCTACTTGATGGTATCTGTTTGTAGATTTATTATAAAAACATATACGTGTACAAATACAGACTCAACAGCCTTTTTGATTTGGGAGCATGTTCCAAGTTTCTGAACTGAAATTACATTATGTCATTGTAGAAGGGAAATCCTACTGATATTATAAATGTGAAAGTTTGTATGTCTGGATGTATGTTTGAACTTCTTTAACGCAAACACTACTGAATGGATTTTGATGAAACTTTGCAAATTTTATATCTTACACACCAGAATAACATATAGGCTATAATTTATAAAAATATTGTGTGAATTATCTATACATTTAAATAAAATTGGAGTGTCTGTTTGTAATATTGAAATAACCGTTTTTTACTAAATGTTATGAATAAAATGAAATATTATGAATACATATACACCAAAATAACATTTTTTTAAATTTTCCGGCGACTTTTATTGGCAGGTAGCTGATGTAATAAGGAGTAACTTAGGCTACGTTTATTTTATAAAATTAAATCAATATCCAAGAAACGGTGTAACTCTAAAAAAAATTATATGGCAAAACAACGTTTTCCGAGTTAACTAGTATAAAATAAGGATGGCAAATATCAATTTTTGTACGGATCTGGAGATAAGTCTCGTGAAAATAAGCGTTATGGCTACAAAAGCATCAAGTAATATTCAAGAGATCTAGGAAAAACTGTCAGACTACGTAACTGAATAATTTGTCACGAAGCTCACGACATAGATTTTAGTGACGTTGAGATAGAACATGGGTAAATTCTATCCGAATATTATTACCACCATAATAGGTGCTGTTGTATTTAAAAATAATGTATTCTATCGTCATAGAATTGTCTTTTATTTTAAATTCACTAAATGCATTATCTACATATAGGTCTCTCATTACTTTTGCGTGCATGTTTCTGTCATTTTATAGAATACTAGCTGACCCGACAGACGTTGTTCTGTATATAATAAATAAAATAATGTTTTTAAATGAATTCGTCAATAATATATCATAACATCAAGAATTACTTCGTAAAATATGCACCCTGCTGTCGTAATGAAATTGTTTCACAGCAGAACTGTCAAACCGTGTGTCAATAAATTCTCTCATAGAAATTATGTATGGACACATCAAAGGAAAAACAAATTTGTTGTTTTTATTTAACTAAGCAGCATTTTCCTATCTATTCACCCTTTAAACCTTCTCTGGACTTCCACAAATAATTCAAGACCTAAATTTGCCAAATCGGTCCAGCCGTTCTCGAGTTTTAGCGTGACTAACGAACAGCAATTCATTTTTATATATATAGATTGTGCCTGTTTTGCATTTCTTGGATATTTTCTTGTTTTATATGTTGTGGTTCAGTTTAATGATATAATAATTTAATATTTTTGCAGTGTTTCTAGAAAATTCGAATATTATGTTGCCTACACATAAAAACTTCTTTAAATTTTGCTCTCAATGATTCTTTTGAACATCATAACGAAATCAAACGCAAGTTTAAAAAAAAAATTAATACTTTCCTTAACCCTTGAGTCAGAAATTAAAAATACACTTCGCCCTCTAACTACAACAGTAGTAATTTGTGTCATTGACGGTTTAAAATCAATAAAACTCGTTGATTGCATTAGACTTACGTCAGAGCAGTACAAACGGTTTTAAACTTTATGTAACATTTAAGGATTTGTAGTTATGAGTTTTTAATACATACAATTTACAAATATAAAACATTTATTATCTTTACAACGTTGTACATAAGACAATATTCATGATTGGAGAATCCTTTTAAGCACTATAGCGCCTCTGCTAGAAGATTCGCTCTTCCATAGCTTATTAATATAACATTATTTACAGACAAGGGTATTACGGATTATT
The DNA here is from genome assembly GCF_905404315.1 of Leptidea sinapis. Taxonomy (NCBI): domain Eukaryota; kingdom Metazoa; phylum Arthropoda; class Insecta; order Lepidoptera; family Pieridae; genus Leptidea; species Leptidea sinapis. The sequence goes on along the minus strand of NC_066267.1, from coordinate 6,758,882 downwards.
AGACAGAGGTATTAAGTTTATGAGTATTACTTAATATACAAGGTGGTTTTTTGAGAAGGGCGGCGATGGCCAAGTCGGGAACTACGAGTCTTAGATAAAAGTCGTGAAAGGAGTCATGCCCTCGATTTATAAGAAAACAATAACTGCATATTTAGTCTTTTTAAATTTCTTGAACTTTTGATGGAAATCGACCCGAATGATTTTTCAAAAAAATTACATGGACCAATGGAATTTATTGCTGATAAGGATCAATCTTTGCAAAGAAATGCATTACTAAAAATGAAAGGAAATACCAAATGTTTCACTATAGTTATTTTAGACAGAAGAAAACTCACCTCTTATTCAAACTGTTTGTTAGAAATCTTACCTTTTAGCTGATATTCTACCGAGGATAAGTCCTGTCATGGTACCCATCAAAAGTTAATACCTTGAATTTTATCTTTAGTTCTTGGGAAAAGGGAATAAATAAGCCAGGTCAGGACTGTATGGCGGATGACTCATTATCTCGACACATGCCATAGTAAAATATTCAACAGTCCGTTTTGCGGAGTGCGCTGAAGCATTGTTGAAGGAAGTTCCTGCTTCATTTGGTGAAGGAGGTTCCTGCTTCGAGGGTGCTGCTGTCGAATTTTTTTCAAGACAACAGGCAAACAGCGATTGACATACCAGTCTGCAATAACTGTCCTTCCATCTTCTAGCACAACTGTCGCGAAATGACCTTTCCGACTAAAGAATTAGTCAATCATCTTTTTTCCTTGACTTCTTCCTTTCTTTACCTTAGTAGGCCGATCCTCGAAAGGAAACATCAACTGAGCTGATTGTCTTTTGGTTTCGGATTGGAAGTAGTATATCCAGCTTTCATCACCTGTGACGATGTCAAATACAGCATTTGAGTCACTGCAACATTTGGCGACACCAGTCCATGCGAAGGTGTTTCTGGTCGTCGGTTAAAGTATGGGGAATCCATCTGGTACAAAGCTTCCTGACTGGCTTGTCCGTCTGATGATAGGTCACTTTCTTATCTTCCTCTATCATGTGTCGCACAGCACTGATGCTATCTTCAGTAGTCGCTGTTAAAGGACGTCCCTCACGCGGATCATCATTGAGATTGCTACGTCCACGCTTAAACTCGTTAAACCAATCGTAAATAGTGGCACGAGATGGGGCTTCAAGAAATGCTAATCGCAGCATTTTGTACACATTTTCAATTTTTTTGTGCACATTGTCAACGAAACAACGAAAGTCATAATAAATGATAAACCGAAAATTTTCTCGCTTTAGGTTCATTTTCACGTGTAACAAGAGTTTTAGATTTGCCGCCAATTCCCAAAAACAAATGACAAATGAATGCAATATACTACATTAGGTTACCAAGGAGTTCTAAAATTGAATTTCAAAAAAAAATTCATTAGTAATGTTTCTAACTGGCCAGTTCTAAGCATTTTCAGTGTAACCCACGTATGCATTATTGATTCATAAACAGGTGTTGTGTTGTGATGCTGATTTTTATTATTATAATGATGAAAAAACTACGTGAAGCAGTAAGGTCTAAGCATTACTGTGTTTCGGTCTGAAGGGCGCCGTAGCTAGTGAAATTACTGGTCAAATGAGACTTAACATCTTATGTCTCAAGGTGACGAGCGCAATTGTGGTGCCGCTCAGAATTTTTGAGTTTTTCAAGAATCCTGAGCGGCACTGCATTGTAATGGGCAGGGCGTATCAATTACCATCAGCTGAACGTCCTGCTCGTCTCGTCCCTTGTTATCATGAACAAAAAAATATAAAAGCATTATAGCAGACAGAACTATTATATCGGCACAGAACAACAATATGCATGAAACTTCTAACCGTACTGATGTAACAGGACGAGTTCGAGGGGGTGAATACTTTATTTTCCTAAAGTAAGAGTAAAATAAAGTCTTAGTACTATTCAATTTCAAATTCAAATTCAAATATTTTTATTCAAAATAGGATGTGACATCACTTATTGAAAGTCAAAAAACCACCACCCATTCCAAATTGAATGCCTCAGACTAGAAAAGAATGGGCGCAACAAACTCAGCGGGCTTTTTTTTTCATCGAATAAATATGTTTACCAAGTAATATTGTACAATTAAACTTATTATTTAATAGCCTGAGGGCGGTCACTCCATTCCCAAGCTGTGGTATCATTAAGAAAGTCATTTATGTTATAGTAACCTTGACCAAACAACTGTTTTTTAACAATTCTTTTGAATAACGTTATACTTTTGTTTTGAACATTTTCTGGTATCTTGTTGTAAAAGCATATACATCGCCCCACAAAAGACTTACTAACTCGACTTAGCCGAGTAGAAGGTATCATAAGTTAATGACAGTTTCTGGCAAATTCACTTATGTGCCTATGAACATACATTACATTATCAAGAATATATTAATAACATAATTAATTACATAATAATTATGTTAGCATTTAAAATCAATACATCGGAGGAATTGTATTGGCTGTTACTAATAAGTGTATTATTAGATATTTATAAATTCATGTGACGTCACTATGTATAGAAAACATGTGTTGTTTCACACGACACTATATTGTACATTAAAATTTTATATTAGCCTTACAGAACACATTATTCTCTACTGTAATAAAAACACTTTGACGAACCACTTGAATAGAATTTATAATATATTCAATTATTTCATTATAATCACAACTATAGTATATAAGTAACACTAAATTGTTTAAAACAATATCGTAATCGGATGAACAGCAGCCAGCACGTCCGATACTTTCGACTGCCCCAACAAGAAGTGCCCAATAACTGAGAGCAATTCGTCACAGTACTACCAACATTAGTGATACGAAATTACCAACTTCATAATAAAGTGACATCACGAAGATTTTGCATGTGATTATATAATATTACAATTACTCAAAATATACTAAATATAATAACTAAAACAATATAATTCAAATTCAAATATTTTTATTCAAAATAGGATGTGACATCACTTTTTGAAAGTCAAAAACTACCACCCATTCCAAAATGACTGCCTCAGACCTGAGAAGAATGGGCGCAACAAACTAAGCTAAATATTAACAGGTTACATATTATTCTTTTGATATTATCATAAATGAATGTTGGTACTAATTGGAATGCCAAATATCCATAACTCTACTATTTATAGGCTATTGAATCAAAGAATGTTAAATCAAATGTACTGCAAAATTTTGGATGATAGCGATATACATACAACGGTGTAATTGTACTCTTGTATCTTGTCTTTGGCGGTAATTTCTGTCCCGGAAAACGTTGTTTTGCCAATCAATTATGTACCCAGCGCCCGCTAATTGTATGAATTGTCAAATGTAATTAAATATCATTGGCAGAACTATTTGTGTTGCGGATATATAGGTATTTCTAAGTAAAAAAATAGGTTACGGATAAGTAGTAACCTACATTATCATATACTTAAACTCCGTAACACGCTGCATCTTATGGTATCAGTATTATTCCAATCGGTTCAGTAGTTTTCGCAGTATAACCGAAGGAAAAAACCGACTGTTAATTTGATAGGTTTATTTATTTATTTATTTTATTGTCCAATAAGCACGATTATTATGTTTATATATGTCGGAGAATTAGAATATAAAAGTAATGTGGCCTGTATGATTATATTCTACTCTGTGTATTGGGCTGAACTGATGGCGAACGTCATCTTTCAAAGTGTGTTTGAAGTTGTCACGGTGTATGTCACTGTCGGTGACGTGATTGAAGTTAGATATTATTGTCCATCAGTAGAGCGCTCATTGAGAAGTCGCATTCGTCTTCAAGCTAGCGCCCGCGCCGGTTGTGCGCACTGATCGACTTAAAACAACATGGATAATACCAACACCGTGACGCCCGATTTTAAATCCAAATAAATCTCTGAGATATATATTTATTATTATATTAAGATCAATGTCGTTTGGCTAGTTGATGCTGCTCGATCCGTGAATTAAAACTTTTCTAATACTGTTGGGAGGGAACTTAAGTATTATACATGAATTGGTTTCAGATTATCACAAAAAAGAATATATTATAGTTTTAATTCAGGAGTAGCTAAGAAAAACAAATTAAAATATTATTATTTTATTAAAATTGATTAAGTATTTCATCTGTAATTTATATAATACAGAACATCGTATAATTTATTACTTAAACATTTAAATAAAGCGGAGAGCGTTTGAAGCCCCTATCATCACAAAATCAAACAAGACTTAGTTACAATTAATACAAAGTTTCATTAATTAATTACTAATTGGTCTTCACTGTTTACCCTTTGCATGTTTGAAAACTTTTCTGAAAGACATTTGACGGCGAGATGTTCAATAACAATTAGTAAAAGTTTTTTTATTTGTTTTGATATTATTGAGTGTCTACTATTACCACCATCATAAGCCGGAATACGTCCACTGCTGTACAAAGGCCTCTCCCAAGGATCTCCACGGTGATAAGTCCTGCGCTACCCTCATCCAAAGTATTCCTGCGATCTTGACCAGATCGTCGGTCCATCTCTGGGGCTTCAAACATGTCTTCCGGTACGTGGTCGCTATTCGAGGACTTTATTGCCTCACCAGCCATCTGTCCGTCGAATTATGTTTCCTGGCCACGGCCACTTCAGTTTCGTAAGCACTTAATCAAGTAATTATTGAAATGTATTTTTATAAAAATATCTTTACAATCTGCATCGTTGAAGCCTGAACGCTCGTTCCTTGGATGAGTAAAGGTATTCCGGCGATCTTGACCATATCGTCGGTCCATCTCTTGGGGGGTCTACCAACACTGCGTCTTCCGGTACGTGGTCACCATTTGAGGACTTTTCTGTGAAAAAGATGTGACATAAAAATCATATGACTTCGTGTCTAATACTATAAAAAATAACGAAGATTTCTTATAATCTCAACTTTGGTCCAAACACTCTTTATTGTCCAAAAGTTTATTTATTTATTTAAAACATCACAAAATCGACAGAACTTAAATTAGGTTATAAAAATACTATTGTAGAACTTACTTCAAATAATGGATTTACAATATTTATAATAAGTTATATGAAGCTATTGCATAGCTTCTATCGCGGGCCTTGAGCGTGGAGACCGAATCCAGAAATTCTGTAACGAAATAACCTAACACTTACTTACTACATGTACCTATATAGATATTTCGTCACGCTTTTTACAGTTGCCGTGGAACAGCGGTTATCATATATGCTCGTTGTGCAGAAGGTCCCAGGTTCGAGCCTTTTTATCACGTTTTTTTAATTTTTATTATTATGACAAGCATTTTTATTTAGTTTCACCTGTCCCGTTTTCTGTCTGTAATCAAATCTTGCAAGTAAAATTTTTCTCACTTCCCGTTTGCTTTTTTTAAAAAATAATTTTATCAAAAAAAATAGTGCATAAATAAAATAAATAAATAATTATAAGTTGATAAAAAATGCTATGCAATAGCTTTACCGCGGCAGTCCCCGAGTGCCACACGTCTTTTTTTGTTAGTTTATCTACTTTTTGGTGTATCAGGTTGAAATTTTTAATAATAATAATATTGACCCAATTTTTACATAAATTATCTAACCCCATATTAGGAATAGCATATACTATGGGTGCAAGATAACTACATATTTAATACAATATACTTACTTAAACATACATAAATACATATAAACATCCATGACTAGGAAACAAACATCCATATTCATCATATAAATGTATGCACCTGCCGGGATTCGAACCTGGGACCTCTAGCTCAATTTACGTGAATTACTCTTGTTTGAAAACAACCTATTGAAAGATACGGCCATTTTAAATTTTAACAATTCGCAGGTGATTAAATACTTGCTTTTGTCAAGAAATTTATCAATTAAAATAAGGTAAAGAAATGGTTCGTGCTTAAGAAAATGCAATACAAGTGAAAACTACATCAAGGTTTTTCTTTAAAAATAACCCTGGTCTTTTGCCTTATTAATTTAATATTATATTCATTATTAAATCCACATAAATATTATATACATAAACGTATATGACTCGGAAAAAGAAGCATACTTTTCATGTAAATGTTTGCACCTGTCGGGATTCGAAGGGGTCACTAACCACTGGGTTAAAGGATCGTCAACAGTACAAATTCTGTATTCTTAACTTTTATAACTCTTTTGTTTTAACTAACGAGCTCATCAAATTTTTGGACAGAACAAAGTCAGTATTAAAAATAATACTGACTTAATTTGGCAGTAGATTATTTTGACCAGGGAAGACTTCTTGGCATAGAATGAAAAAATGTGAAATTTAAATAGAATAAAAAAATCTTGGGGTAATAAACCAGAAATAAATTGTTCGTCCCCTTACCACATCAATTTAAATGTATCTCCAGGGATAACTCACTGAAACTATTCTACAAACTAAAAACTTTTAATAGAAAAGCAGCCGTAACACGTGAGCCACAAGTTTCCTTTTAATTTGAATTAAAGTTAGCTTTTTGCTCATAGATGTAGTTACTTTGCACAAAATCCAATATAGTGATGCGGATACGTAGCAATTACTGTTAGCGGATGTGAGGCATGCTTCTACAACTTCCTTTAACTTTGTAATGGTGTGTACACATCTATCGTAGATGTATCGCATATTTATTTTACGAAAGTAAAGGAAATAAAAAAGCGATTTCAAAAACTGAAAAGTATCAAATAGCTAAAAAATTAATTTAATACACCTTTACCTTAAATATTAATAAAATACTATTATTTGTATATGCAACCTATTGATAGGTTTTAAGTCGGTGCCAAGCCAAATGTAATAGTAGGTACCTACACTCGCCACGCGTGACTGAAGCGGGATAGCTTCGTCTAGATTCTAGACAAAGCTATCCCTATGCTAGCTATTACTATGTTGACATCTATTTATATAACAAAAAGCAATTTACTAGTATTCATATATATAATTCTAATTAGTTAAAAAAAAAATACTAGAGCCTTACGAGATTTCATATTCTAGTACATATTACAACTAGTGAATTGTAGGTATAGATTAAAAGTTATAATAATATTTTTGTTAGTATATTCTACGTGGTTCAAGATCCAGCAAGAAGTTTACATTTATAAAATATAATTACAGTTAATGAGAATAATTTAAATTGGGTTTACATAAATCTTATTGATACCATACTTTGATACTTAGGGGAGAAAGTATGATTTGGTTATCGGTTGCCGACGTGCATATATATATATATATATATATATATATATATGTATTTTATATAAGAGTGGGCAAACGGGCAACCGCCCATGGACATCCGCAACAACAGGTGTGTCAAGAAATGCGTTGCCGGCCTTTAAGGCGGGAGTATTCTTTTTTCTTGAAGGTCCCTAAGTCGTATCTGTTCGGGAAAACCGCAGCCGGTAATTGATTCCACAAAGTAGCTGTGCAAGGCAAGAATATTCTAACGAAACGCGCGGTCCTGGAATGCCAGACGTCTACGTGGTGCGGGTGGTACTTTGCACGTAATGTCCGGTGGTGGAATTCGGCCGCTGGAATCAACCAGGACAGCTCCTCTGAGCACTCCCCGTGATAAATGCGGTAGAAGATGCAGAGAGAACCCACATCTCTACGCAATGCTAGAGAATCAAGCCGATCGCAGATGACTTGATCGTCGATGATTCGAGCCGCTCTTCGTTGTATGCGGTCAACAGTACTCCATGTGAGGCCGAATTTGCGCCTTATAAAGTTGCAGGCGGTAGCTTTTAGTGAAATACTGTCTCGCCTTACTGAGTACAGTGAGTAATTAGCTTAATTAGAGGCCAGTTTGGCCTTCTCTTCCAAGTGACCACGGAACTGAACGTCGCTCGATATATCGATGCCAAGTATTCCAATCCAGGCTGTGACAGTAAGAGGAGTGATCTCGAACCGAGGGGATACGACAAAAGGAAACTTTTTAGTGGTGAATGCACAAACTTGTATCTTCTCAAGGTTGAATTGGACTAAATTTTGTCGGCCTCATTCCGTGACTTTATATAAACATAACATATTAATTTGTAAGGTGCTGCATCAAATTTATGAGTCGTGTTTAAATAATATTTCATAAAAACTAATGAAGAATTAACTGTATAAAATATAAATTATCGTATAGCATCAACCTTTAGAGCTTGAACTCTGTTTATAAAACATATAATAATAAATAGGGAAACCTGATAGTAATAATATTAATAAAAACAAGATAATTTGGCAGCCATTTGTTTTTTGCAGTACTAGCAATATCTGGTATACTTAATATAAAGTCAGTATTTTGTCTTAAGTAAACAGCGAGCAAAACTTGATTTAATATTCTTTTTGTTTTGTACGAAACATGAGCCATACGGAGGCGCAGCTCTTAAGTCTTAACGATTTGATATATATAAAAGACAATGTATACATCACAATGTCACAAAAGCTTCAACGTGGACAAACAATCAAATATTTAATGTAATTAATGACTTTCCTCGAGCCGACGTCGTCTGTATAATAAATGACCATTGCTGGTTATTGTGATAATGGGGAATGAGTCACATGTATTGAGATAAAACCGAGCACTTACAAGAAAACTAATCAGGCGGTTTTAAAGAAGTTTTAAAAACTCTTTGACTGAGCCTTTGATCTCTATTAGTCAAAAAAATTACATACAGTTAACTATCAAAAAAGTACGAAACTTCTATTTGAATGGCTGAAACACTTGGAACACACTGAAACTGAAACTTACTTAATATTAAATAAGGTAAAATTTTTCTATCACACACACACACCTAACATAACTATCACCCACATTAACAACAAATCTCTGTTTTAAAACATACTTTTATAAGGCACATTTTGTCTGGTTTGTTTTTCTCAACACAGATAATGTTTTCTCTCAATTACTTTCCTTATATAAATAAGTTTTCTTTATTTAATTAAGTTTTATTATAATATATTTATTTTTTGTATATCCTTTGCATCATAACCATGTGCTTTGGGGGCCCGGTGACTTGTAGCACAGGTATTCGTTACCTATTTCAAGTACCGGTCTCTTACAATTGAAACAATGTTTACAATTTATAGATTTTAATAGACTGTGTATACTTAGTTTTTATTGTGAGAGAAAATAAATATATTTTGAAGTTAAAGGTGAAGTCTTGTTGCTTATAATATTGCATCAAAAATGGAAAATATTTCGTATAGTTATTTCTTTGAAATGAAATGAAAAATGATTACAAAAAAGCCACTAGTTTTTAATCAACATCGCGATCAGAATGTGTGGTGCTTACAAGTTTCGTGTTTCCTAATCGCAAATTTTTTAATGATTTCATTAAAAATGTGTACCTAGTATCCAGATTTTTTCCCAATACTTCTAGTATAAGATGGTATTGCCAAATTTCATAGTTTTAGGTCCAAGAATAATAATATAAATTTTGGTTACCTTGAGATTGTCGAAATATACGTTAATTGCGGTATAAACGTTCGCACGTTTTAATTTCAAATTCACATGCTCACGAGATAAAGGGTAGATAGACAGGCAGACGGATACGTAGACGAAAGGATAACAAAGTGGTCCTGTAAGTGTTCTATTTTACCATTTGAAGCAACAAACCCTTAAAATGAAATTTTCCTGACAATTTAATAAATCATAATTTATTTGGAAACATTCTTAAAAACTTTCTTTCTGAAAACAATAGCTCATCAAAATTCATAATATGAACATAGTGCGTTATCAATCTTATATTCTAGAAATTGCAAAATTGCGAAACGTTCGCATTTTTTTATATTTTTATGACAATAATGGACGAGACGAACATAACGTTCAGATACGCCCTGCCCATTACAATGCAGTGCCAATCTGGATTCCAGAAAAACCCAAAAATTCCAAGCGGCACTACAATTGCGCTCGTCTCCTTGAGATATAAGATGTTATGTCTCGTTTGCCCAGTAATTTCACTAGCTACTATCAATGAATTTTTGTATTGCAGTGACATTGTAATTTTTAATAATCTATAAAAAATATCAATGTAATATATTCACAAAATGAACACGCCTGCAACACTAGAATCTTAACGAGCCAATATTAAAGTAATTTCAGCTTCTGGACTTCGTAATTGCGCTAGTTTGCAAAGGCCCTTATTTTATCTTCCGTGCCTTGTTAGTCCTTACACCCTAGTATGTATGTACATATTTAATAGCGCTTCAATTACGGTATACGTCCCGTTCTTCGTGGCTAAACTACTCTGATACATCTACTAACTTGGTATTAGGTGATGCTTATCGACGCTAAGTGCTCTAGCATTAAAGAAATTTACGCTGTATAATATATAGGAATATATTATCGAGGTTAGGTATATGTGTAAATTTGGTGATGTAAGTATGAATATATACAATCGCCGAAATTCGCGAGTTTTGAAAAACATCAAACAAATTTGTTATTTTTTATAGTGATAACTTCTGGGATTAATTACACAAATTAAATTTATAAACAAAATTTATGAACCGTGCGGGATTCCAACCCGCGACCGCTCGCGTTCCTTGCGAGTGCTCTTCCGCTGAGCCAACCGGTGGACCGTATCGTTGATAAATCATGTATATGTTTTGTTCAACTCTCAGGTTGTGGCTTCATCTACAGGATCTACTTTACAGTTGATAACCTGCTCAACCCCAATATTTGCATATTAGGAAGATCGAGCCCGGCCCAGTGGAACAGCACTCGCACGGAACGTGAGAGATCGTGGGTTCGAGTCCCGCATCGCTCATAAATTTAATTTATGTAAACATAAAACACTTTAATTTTTAAATTCTACAAATGTTTTTTCATTCAAATATAATCAAAATAGGTCGTGGATTTTTAAAGGCAATGCGATGTCTAAAAGCATGTCAATCGTCAATGAAGTCGACGTAACAGGTACCATTATCATATTATATAAAAAAAAAAATTAAAATAAGGGACTAGACGATCAAGACTTTCAGCTGATTTTAATTGATCGCCTTGCCCATTACAATGCAGTGCCGCTCAGGATTATTGAAAAACCCAAAAATTCTGAGCAGCACTACAACTGCGCTCGTCAGACCGAAACACAGTAATGCTTACACATTACTGCTTCACGGCAGAAATAGACGCCGTTGTGGTACCCATAATCTAGCCGGCATCCGGTGCAAAGGAGCCTCCCACAAGTTTATCAAAGTTTGTCAAGTATTGAGTGTAATTTTGTATCTGAAAGTAGGAATCGTTGTAATAATAAATCGGAACGTCCGATAGACTCCTAGTGATAAATATTATGACATATAATGGATCCTCCTCCTCGCGTCGGTTTCCTCAGTGCTGAGGGTCGTGATCATCTCGACAGAGTACTTTGTTGCGTATTATTTGCCGCCATCTGCCCCTGTCAGAAGCAGAGTGTAAAAAGTCGTGGACAGTGGTTTCAAGAGCAGTGCGAATCTGATCAGTCCATCGCATGGGGCTCCTTCCTCTTGGTCTTCTTCCCTCCACCTTCCCTGTTACCACCAGTCTCTTCATGTTGTCTTCATCCCTTCTGTCGATGTGGCCGAAGTATTCCAGAACCCTACGCAAGCAGATGGTAGAGAGCCTAGTCACAATGCCCAGCCGTTTCAGGATCGACACATTAGTTCGGTGTGCTGTCCAAGGTATGCCCAACAACCTTCTCCAGCACAGATTTCGAAGGCATCGATTCGTTTTCGGTCGGCTTTCTTTAAAGTCCATGTTTCAGCGCCATATATGAAAATGGAAAACACCAGTGATCGCACAAGATTGGTCATGGTTTTTATGCTGATATAATGGATATCTCTTGGTTAAATCCCATAGTAAGGTGAACCAGATTACTCCCAATGTGGGCTTGAAGTATTGCCACGCTATGTTAATACCTTCCAAATTTTTTTGAAGCTTATATGGCTATGCATTCCTTATAACTGTGGAATTAGCAATCGCTCGAGATTTCAAGGCCATTTATTCCTATACATAGCAAAACATTAAGGGGGGTGTTTGAAGCGTGGTGCTACGACAAATGTATTTTTAATAGCTTACGTGCAAACTTAGAATACAATAGAGAAAATAATTTTAAGGCGTTGAATATTCCTATAAATGCAGTATAACCGTTACAGATTCTACCAGAGGGAGGCTCCTTTGCACATGATGCCGGCTAGATTATGGGTACCACAACGGCGCTTATTTCTGCCGTGAAGCAGTAATGTGTAAACGTTACTGTGTTTCGGTCTGAAGGGCGCCGTAGCTAGTTAAATTACTGGGCAAATGAGACATATTGGAATGTGGAGCACATGTGGAAACACTATTTTCTGCTAAATTAATATAATAAGCATACAACATATTCATATGGTTTTTTTTTCTAATTACTGACACATCACAACGTTTTCTTTTATATAGCATTGTAAAGTTTGTGTTTACACTCTTACATTAACATCTTATGTCTCAACGTGGCCACTCAGAGTTTTTGGGTCTGTCATGAATCCTGAGTGGCACAGCATTGTAATGGGCAAGGCGTATCAATTACCATCAGCTGAACGTCCTACTCGTCTCGTCCCTTATTATCATATAAGAAAAATTTAGAAGAGATAAAACAATATTGTTTCATTTTGCAATCATATTGAAACATCCTGCATAATGAATAGGCAACCTTTTTCAGATTGTCAAATAAAAGCCGATTTAAAGAGAAACGTGAAACGACCTTGAGAAGTTTCATTAGAAAGAGACAGTCAGTTCATTATAGTATTCCATTGTTGGGAACACAAAGGGACCGATGTCAGCTTGGGGATGATAAATTATTGTGTTTGTTAATCCATAGGCTTACTGTGGGGATGTAGTCGTATGTAATACATACACTTTGTTTTGGATATCGTCTACAGACTTGCGTGCAAACGAGTATCGAATGTGGGTTACATAATATTATGTAATTCTGCCTATAATGGTTCTGAGCGCATTCTAATTCAAATTTAAATATTTATATTCAAAATAGCTTTTTAAACACTTTTAATTTCATTCATTTTTCATTGAACGTCAAAAATGTTTAGACAAGTGAAGAGCGCGCGCGATATACTCAGATGGTTTCTTCTTTTATAAACAAACTAACAATTGATAAAAATATTGTGACATTTTAATTTATTATTTTAATAGCCTGAGAGTAGTTGATCAATTCCCAGTATGTGTATCATCTTTTATCGAGTATTTCGAATTTCGTAGCACTTTGCGTAGCACAGGGATTTTGTAATGAAAGCAATACATCGACCAAAAAATGACTTATTACGTTCCTTGACCGAGTAGTAGGCACATTAATATGATTACCACAGTTTCTAGAAATATAACTGAGAGAATTCGTAGCCTTGAAATGGGCTACGGATTAACTACGTCAAATCGTAGTTTGTAGCACAAAACGTTTTTATAAAGCTTAAAGATACTATATAATTTTTAATCAAGCGATTAATAACTTTATTTTTAATAGATAAAATTGCTAAATATTCTCTTCCTATTCTTGTTTTAATGTATAATCTATATGATTTTACTTGCAAGATGTTCATTATATATTAATACTAGCTGACCCAGCAAACGTTGTATTGCCGATATTAAAATCGCGGTACAAAAGTAACTGTTGATCGTAGATGGGTGAAAATTTGAAGTTGTATGTATTTTTTAATGCTGACTCATAATCAAACAAATTTAAAAAAAATGTCAAAAAAATTTGGCATGGACCACCCTTAACATTTAGGGGGATGAAAAATATAATGTTGTCCGATTCTCAGACCTACCCAATATGCACGAGAATTTCATTAATCAATTGAATTTCATGAGAATCAAGCCGTTTCGAAGGAGTTTAACTACAAACACCGCGACATGAGAATTTTATATATTAGATAAATAAAACACACATTTCACTGACCCATAGATACTGTTGCACTAGTTCCGAGGTCTGATGTCCACTCTTTCGATCTCACGCAAAACCGATGTTCATTTTTATTAAAAAAAACAAAAAAAAACATGTAAATAATAACAGTAAGTAATAAATTTTGTAAGATATATAATGCACTGAGTGTGAAGAAAAGAAAATAAGTATTTGTAATATAATTCTCTATTTATATTATGCACATTTTCCTTACTAATCTTTATATATAAAAATGAATTGCTGTTCGTTAGTCTCGCTAAAACTCGATAACGGCTGGACCGATTTGGCTAATTTTGGTCTTGAATTATTTGTGGAAGTCCAGGGAAGGCTTAAAAGGTGAATAAATAGGAAAATGCTGCTAAATTAAATAAAAACAACAAATTTGTTTTTCCTTTGATGTGTCCATACATAATTTCTAGGAGAGAATTTATTGACGCACGGTTTGACAGTCTGCTGTGAAACAATTTCATTACGACAGCAGGGTGCATATTTTACGAAGTAATTTTTGATGCTATGATAAATTATTGACAAATTCATATTATTTTATTTATTATATACAGAACGACGTCTGTCGGGTCAGCTAGTATACTATAAAATTATGCTTTAGCGTCTATCAAATTAATTTATTTTTATACAACCAAGCTGTGGAATTAGCTAACTTGTGTCATGTTTCCAGGACAATAGGACATGAGTACCTTCAACAAAAACACGTTTACCTTTCTAAAGACAGACAATGCTGCTGTGATTCCTCTCGTGTTGCAAGAGAATGTGGGCGGCGGTGATCAGTTAACATCAAGGGACACGTACGCTCTTTTGTCCTGCTCTTTTATAAAAAATATACATTTTATTAAATATACAGAGTGTTATTAAAATTATTATATTTAATATTCACGGAGTATATTTTGGATAATGTTTCACTAATTCAAATGAACGAACTAGATGCAATGTTATTAACTGCCTTGAATAAATCTTGGAGGTAACGGTCATATTTTTTATTTCTGTTCGTTGGCTAAAGAGACCTAAGTATGTATTCGATATTTTTTTAAAGTGATTTTAATATTAATATAATTCAAACGATTATATTATTTAGTATAAGTACTTTAAAAACACTTCATACCAAAACACTTTTATTATTTATAATTTAATTTAATTTTTTCTACTCATAACTTTATATTTACTGATCTACCAGTGGGAGGCTCCTTTGCACAGGAAGCCGGCTAGATTATGTGTGTAGTACACAGATTATGGGTACCACAACGGCGCCTATTTTTGCTGTGAAGAAGTAATGTGTATACATTACTGTGTTTCGGTCTAAAGGGCGCCGTAGCTAGTGAAATTACTGTGTAAATGAGACTTAACAGCTTATGTTTCAAGGTGACGAGCGCAATTGTACTGCCGCTCAGAATTTTTGGGTTTCTCAAGAATCCTGCGGCACTACATTGTAATGGGTAAGGCGTATCTATTACCATCAGCTGAACGCCCTGCTCGTCCTATTTATCTTATTTTCATAAAAACAAAACTCTAAAAATTTACGAGTTGACCAATATATTATGTTTTTCAAAATATATCAAACAGCACATATAAATCAAATAGCCTCAAAAGTAAACTTAATCAAATGACAAATCAAAAGCCACCCTATCAATTAACAGAAAGAAGTCACAATGAAAATATCCATTGTTTTAATATTCTGTAGCTACACCGAAATGGCTTTCACGCTAAAACCGGCAAAACCTTTTGATGGATTGACGTAATAATTCACAAATAGCTTTGTGGTAATTGCGACATAAAATATGGGCCTCTTTCTAGAGTCCATTTTGTTTCTGAATAATTCAAGACATTTTTTGTTCGTTTCTCGAGTTTTGTTTCCAATAGATTTTTATTAGAACCTTATTGTACGTCACAAAATTAAATTTTTAAGTAACTTTACTTATTATCACAAGCCAGTAAAGTTCCATACATAAATTATTATTTATTCGCTATTTATAACCAAGGTCCTACGGAATCATTGAGAGCAATATGTAACAAAATAAACATCTTGACTGTTGCTTATCAATGTATTCTTGATAATGAAATGTATGTTTATTGGCACATTAGTGAATTTGCTAGAAAATGTCATAGCCGTAATGTTAACACCAGGAACAGACATAAACATATAATGCCCACTACACAAGTTAGCATATGCTTTTACAACAAGATCCCAGAAAGTGTCCAAAACAAATGTATTACGAAATTCAAAAGAATTGTTAAAAACGTCTGTATGCTAAAGGTTACTATAACATAAATGACTTTCTTAATTATACCACAGACAGAACACAGCGTCTTTTGGTCGTGACACAAAATTAGTCAGGTTTAAGCATTACCTTCTGCGCCGAATGGAACGCTACTTAATAATATGACATGGTCGATATGCGTATCACTCCGGTAAAGTTAAATGAACCACATCAATGCCGAATTGGCATTCAGGTAGATGCTCTTGGGCGTCACAGGCTATCCTGTCTAAAATGGGCAGGCCGTATCAGTCGTCATGCCAGCATTAATGAAGTCATCCTCAGGGTATTTGCCGCTCTTAATATACCAGCTGTTTTAGAGCCAAATGGTTACTACCAGCAGCAATGGCAAGCGTCGTTCTAATGTCCAAGATACTTCAGTTGATGCTAGGGCTGCTTCTACTACAATCGTCGCATATACGTCGGTCTCAGTGAGTCTTACATCGTCGTGCCGTTTGGTGTTAAGGTACATGGCCCTTGAGGTCCAGAGGCGTGGAAGCACTGCTAATAGCTATTTCAGTCAACGGATCATCCGTTGGAACCAGTCCAGTTGGTATCCAACGTGGAAATGCTGCTAGTATTCTTGGTACACTTCCCCGTATTATTACAGTATTATTTTTGTGTTGTTCAAAAGTAGATAACGAAATTTAAGGATTAATTAGGAAATTTAAAGATTACTTAGGTAATTTATCTAATAATGGTACAGTTCTAATGTTATACAATGTAATGCCTTTAGAGTTACTAATAATATAAAGTGATGATCAAAATACAGCTTGGACAAAACCGATGCTTAGACAAGTGATTGAATCGTTCGGTGACACACCTTAATTACTTAGAATGGCTTCTATGTTTGATGTTATCTATAGAATCGGTTGATGCAGTATATGTATTGGATTGACAATATTGTAGTGCAACTAGAGTCGATTTAATTGTACAAAGGACAATGTAAGGTTGAATTTGTTTTCAGCAATTCCACTGAAAATTATTTTACAAGTGCTGACCAGACAAGAGCATCGTCATGCTCGCTTAAATGCCACTGTTTGTTGCGGCGACATGGGCGGGTCATTCCCTTCCCTAAAATATGATCGAGAGAGGCGATGGCTGGTCCATGCGTCATGCTCGTTTAACTTACTCGTGTAAACCATTTAGTTTTTGACGTTTGAGTATTTTTGTTGCAACACTTTGCATATGAAATGTAAATTGCATTAAAACTAAGAACTTGTATTACTATTCTGTTTTGAAACGATTAGATTAACTTGCTCATTCTTCTCTAAGTAAATCTGCCATACAAATGAACTGTATGAAAAAAATACATATTTCAAGTGTAATATGATTTACTTTTGGAATAAATAAAACGTTGTTTTGCCATATAAATACCCCAGCGCCCGCTCATTGACTGAATTGTCATACTAGTGAAATATCATTTATTTTTATTTATTTATTTATTTTATTAGATGTACTAACAATAACTCAACATTAACAAATTGTTTTGCACTTATATACTACTTCTGGGTTGGTTATTCTAATAAGATACCTTCAAAATTTTTAAAAAGAGAGTAACTTGAATCTTGTGTGTAAATATTTATAAGTGTGAAATTACAAAACTAAAAGTAAGAATTAATAAGTAGTTAACTAGTTAACAATCTAACACAAACTATTGTCTATGGTGGTCGTAACATTTTTTAAAACTTTTTTTTCTATACGACCGAAACGTGTCGGGAAAAATTCCATTTCTATTTGTGACTCTACTGTTCCAGTGTGTTAGGCGTTAAGATATGACTCTCACTATTACTGCGGCCCCGTGGCCGAGTAATGCGTTAAGATATGACTCTCACTATTACTGCGGCCCCGTGGCCGAGTAATGCGTTAAGATATGACTCTCACTATTACTGCGGCCCCGTGGCCGAGTAATGCGTTAAGATCCGTGTCTTATATTTGTTTATTAGGCGGAAGATAATCTGAAATAACAGTGATGAACTGGTGATTCGCCGGAGGGGCGCGGGGGCCGAGGGAGTTGCCTCTGTGTAAGCGTTGGTAGCCGGAGGAGACCTCGCCCTAGCGTTTGCCTTAAGAGGCCGCGCAGGTTTGATGGTTGGAGTGAACTCCACCTTCTCTGCTCTGCCTTCTGCCTTCTGGCTGGCGGTGCCCTGGGTGACGCCTATGTTTGGGTGCCTTGGGACACCCGCGATGGCTCGCGGGGTGCCCCTTCTCCCCGCACAAGACGCAGGCCGGGGGCTCCGCGCATTGCGCTGGTCGAGGGCACTCCGGAGTGCCATGTTTGCTGAGGCACTTCACACACCTCAGGGTTTGCTTGCAGTTGCTCGCCGAGTGATCGTACAGTTGGCATTTGTGACACTGACGCCCCCGCGGTTGCGAGGGGCTTCGGCCCGGATGCCCTGAAGGGAGCAAACCGATTTTATGTTAATGATATCCTTTCCCTCTTTTGTGAGGTCAAGGATGTCTAGAACCATGTTGAATGGTTGTTTCGTGGTGAACTCATGAACCGGGTAACCCTGTTCTTTGAGGTCCGACAGAATGTCGGCCTCGTTTATCTCTTTGGGGACGTTCCTTAGCACAACCCTCAGACGCTTCTCCTCAGGCAGTTGGCACTGCTGTAGTACCAACTTACTTACACAAATTAAGTAAGCTAAAGATGTGAATGAATATTATATGTTATTATAATTATTTGTAATTATAGTGATAATTAAATAAAATACCATTACTAACACAGTAAGTAGTTAAATTAATGTAATAGTTAAAGTCTGGCTGAGTTGTGTGTCCGATGGCCTGTTTCATTGTAAAGGAACATGAGAAACATTATTATTTGTGTATTTATTACATTTCAAGTGATACAAATTTAGGTACCGGTCTTGGATTGATCTTTAATATATATATATATTTTGTATGGATAAAGTAAATCTTTTCAACAATATTTCGTTGTTCTTCTGTTCTTTTAATCAAATGAATGATCAATGAGACTTATGTCTCGAGGCAACAAGCACAGTTGTAGTGCCGCTCAGAATTTTAAATGGGGTTTTTAAGAATACTGAGTGGCGCTGCATTGTAATGGGCAGGGCGTATTAATTACCATCAGCTGTACGTCCTGCTCGTCTCGTCCCTTGTTATCATGAAAAAAAAAATGAAAGCATTATAGCAGACAGAACTATTATATCGGCACAGAACAACAATATGCATGAAACTTCTAACCGTATGCCGTAACAGGACGAGTGCGAGGGGGTGCACACTGCATTGTAATGGGCAGGGCGTATTAATTACCACCAGCTGTACGACCTGCTCATCTCGTCCCTTATTTTCATTAAATAGAAAAAAATAAGTGTCCACGAATCGAAATATATCTAGGTATACTATTTATCAACACTAATGGAAAGTATTTTTTCCATGGCCAGAAGTAAATGAAACCTGCTCAGAAGGCCTTATAATTATACCGGATTCCTTAATCAATCTCTTAGCTCCAATAGCGGAAAGAAACACATTACGCTGATGTTGGATGTCCTAAACAGTGACAAAAACCTTGTCATTACATCGATGTAATTGAGTAAGGGTAATTAGGAAAATACAGTGAGTGCGCCTTTTAAACGACCCGGTTGTATACAGTGCTGACTGTCTGATATGACGAGAGACTGCAAGTTCGTATTAAATATCAGGCCACATCGAGTTTTCTTAGAAATAATAGAATTTAATAGGCGTAAGAAAATCTCTACCTTATGATTCACGTCTTAAGGTTGAGAATAAATTAACTTACTGCTACATAAACAACGTTTTTACGAGTTTATTCTTTCTTGTTTATTATTTATGATACTGTGTAACTGATTCAGGAATAATGATCACTGGTGTATAATATAAAGGTGCACATGATTTATTGGTTAATGCAGTATTTGAGAGATCTAGTGAACATTCAGTGCGATAAAACAAACATTAGGTACCAACTTCTAGTGTTATTGGTGATCAGTATCAGTGTGTCACGAGTTATAGGTTCCAAGTATGCTGGATGTGCGTTCTAACTGCCTGGATGCGCGATTAATGATCACCGGAATTATAGTTATATTTTCTGAATCTTGTAGTCTTGATATAGTATAGGATCCCGATATAGAAAGACCTTCACCGAGCTGGTTATTGGATGAAACGTATTTTTCATGAAATTTAATATGTCAATTGACATATTGCATATGGGCTTCCAAGCAAATTTCAGTCCAGGATACGATTACATGACATGTTGACTAACTTCACGAAAACTAAGTGACGTCATGTTATAAACAATAGGGTGTATAAAATAAGTGTTAAAAATGTAATTGGTGAGCATGAAAAAAAAAAACAAAATTCTTAAATTATGTGAAGATTTCTATTACAATAACGACAGTGAAAGCTCTTGAACGCGATCAAATAATATGTTAAAACGTCAAAATTCGATGGTCAGCAATTAAACGCTTTTACTGGTTTACAGGCGTAAACTTAGTTTAAAGTGTTCTAATCGCGTTCCACTACAATGGTGAAATCAGACCTAAGCGACAAAAACTGTCTGCAATCAATATCTGATTATAATATTAGTGTGATGAAGCAATAGTTACACTTTGGTATTTCAGATTAGCTAGTTACTATTACTGTACTACTGTAGCTAGTGATTTTCCTTGACTACTAGACTTGACATTTACGTATAGCGTCAAGATCACAGACAGAATTGCTGGGCTGCTCAGAATTTTAGGCTCTAAAATTCTAAGTGGCACCACATCGTAATTAATGTATCATGTAATTATGATTTAATAATTAATTTGTATTTTAGACAATGATTTGAAAAAAAAAGCGATTGTTTAGATTCTTACCTTGTTTTATGGAAGAGAGGACAAACTAGCGTACGGGTTACCTGATGATAAGTGATCACCTTTAATATTAACAGCCTTACAATGCGGTGGTAGTGTAATAAATTTAAATAATGTTTCAAAAGTATTATAAGACTTGAATATTTTTTTTCTTCAATTCTATGCATTTTCATTATGGTATAGAATATAATCAGATATGTATATCAACAAAATCTGTACTCTTAAACAACTGACGCTGGTAATTTAACTTTATTAATTATTTAAGTGGACTGTATTTGATACCTTTTAATTAATGAATTAATGTGTGTTCTCTTTAGGTCTGACTACGATGCGCAAAGTCAGGCCAAAGATAAAATAGTGACCACTAACCTTATATTCCATTTCCTTTTTTTTTATTATCTGTTTTTTCATAAAATATTTAATAATAATATTGACAGACTTTAATACAAATTATATTACCGCAAACTAGGCATAGCCTGTACTATGGGTACAAGACAACGATATATTTAATACAATATACTTACTTAAGCATACATAAATACATATAAACATCCATGACTCGAAAACAAACATCCATATTCATCATTTGAATGATTACACCTACCGGGGTTGGAACCGGGGACCTCTAGCTTAGTAGTCAGGGTTACTAACCATTCGTCTATATTCTATATTATTTTTATCAAACAGTAATTACATTTCAAAGTTAACACTTTAATTATATGTAAAGTATTTATTTAATTTTTATTACTATCTATCCAAGAATGAAAAGTATAAGCGTTCAAGAAAAACAAGATAATTTTTGCAGGCTTCTGTATCTAGTGAGATGGAGCTTAAAACATTGCAAGAAGATTTCTGCGGTAACTTCTTAGAAAACTTGTCACATTGCTTTCAAGATGACTTAATTCTTTCCAAGCTTTTCCTCAGCGTGGAAAATACGCAAGCTTCTACTTTTTCCTTTATTTTTTCTTAATATACCTTTTAATCTTACCATCTAAGTGAGTATCGAGTTTGGATTTCCTTGTTATATTAATTGAGGCATGCCTATAATCTATAGACTTAAAATATGACGATGTGACAGCCCCATGGTTCAATATTCAAAATAATAAGTAATTATTTAAATAAATCACTTTTAAACCCCCTGAAAAGCTCTTGAAAATTCGGATTAACTAAAATAAGAATAAAAATGTAATTTTTACGCAAAGATATAATGTTAAAAGACAGTTATAATTACACGCGTTTTAATCCTTTAATAATGTTTTATATGTAAATGTGTAACACTCGTGTTATCCAAAGAAAATACTAAGTAGGTAGCTAGTTCCAAGCGTGCCTGACTGTGTACGACTTATCAATTAAAATCGGTTAGAGTATCATCAGATTCGCTTATGTTTTTAAAGTGATAACCCTCACTTCTAGGATTAATACATATTGTTGTCACTTTGCTCGTGCGACACAAGCGCATCTCACCTATAACAATGTATATAGTTACAATCCTACTTTGGCTGACACGACTCCAAAATTTACAATAATTGTAACTAGTACAAGATTAATTAATAAGATTAAATTGATTGTTTAAAATACGCTACTATTTTTTTTACTTTTTAGTGTATATTATATCTATTGCAATGGGACCACACGGGAAGCACCAGTTTTCAAATAAAAACAGAATTATTGAAGTTGCAACACTTCCCTCTTCGGCAACACTTCCCTTAAAGCCTCGCCTAGTATCGGAATACTGGGTCTCGCGATCTCGAGCGGAGGACAAAGCCAAATTCGCTTCGAAGAAGCTGGGGGTCATTAATAGAGCACGGCAATACTTCAAGCCGGCCCACATTCTAGCACTCTACAGAGCGCAGGTCCGGCCACACATGGAGTATTGCTGTCATCTCTGGTCTGGCGCACCCCAGTATCTGCTCGATCCATTTGACCGAGTGCAACGCAGAGCAGCTCGAATTGTCGGGACCCAGTGCTCTGTGAACGGCTGGATCACTTGCCGTTGCGTGGAGACGTTAAAAACGCATTTAAAATTGAGTAGTAATACTGTATACTTGAGAATCTATTCCTACTCTGTGGTAATACTTAAAAAAGCATTCAAATAGCTAGAACAGAATACAATAGCAAGACAGATTGCTTTTCTTGTTCGAATAGTGGACTCATTTAACCGGAAAAAGGTCTGCAACTCAATCTGTTGTTAAACGATGATAAACTTGGTGTGCTGATCATTATTAACACAGATTTGTAACAAAAGGCAACAGACATCCCAAGAGATATCAAGAAAATCGAATTTCTGTTCATAGTTTTTGTTCCATGATAGTTTCTCTAACATTTAGTGAATATTACTTTATATTATTAAATACTTGTATTCAATTATGATGTGTTTTGTTTGAATTGAGGTAATTGTTATATTAATTATGCTGATAGATGTCGGGTATATTTTGAGGGTAGGTATATTTTTGTTATAATTATGGTTCACTATTTTGGCGATAAAGGCTTACACATTTCTATGTGAAAGAATATATGCTGTCGCGCGCTTTAATGTAGGACTATTTCAGATAAATATTTCCACAATGCATTATATTCCTGTGACTCCAGCGGTATTTCAAACAATCTAATATATAAAATTCTCGTGTCATGGTGTGACCTGTGTGAGTTTGAACTCCTCCGAAACGGCTTGACCGATTCTCATTATTAATTTTGAGTGCATATTGGGTAGTTCTGAGAATAGGACAACATCTATTTTTCATCCCCCTAAACGTTAAGGGTGTTTTTTTTTTAATTTTTTTGACATTTATTTTTCAATTTGTTTGATTATGAGTCAGCATTAAAAATACATACAACTTAAAATTTTCACCCATATACGATCAACAGTTACTTTTGTATCGCGATTTTAATATCGGCAATACAACGTTTGCTGGGTCACACAAACTTTCGCATTTATAATATTAGTAGAATATGTTATACATCAATAATTTCTAACTGTTAGTTCCAATACGATTTAGACATTATCCTACAGCCCAAAATAACTTTGTCATAATCAAAATTATAAAGTTTAAACATACGTCGTACGGAAGCTAAATTTATATTGTAATGATTAAGACCGAATAAAAAATAATGCTCGAAACCATACCACAATTCGTTTGAAGCATGGCTTTAAACATATTTTCCACATATCGTAAAAATTTATTGTTCATATTGTAATGTTTCCCTGAGAATTCTTCGAATTTTCCTTAAGAGGTTTACCGTCAGATAATCATTGCGATGAAGGTTTTTCGGTTTTATAATTTATTTGTACTTTATAGCGTTTATATTGACGATTCAACAGTTAAAGGGATACGAGTGACTTAAATCAGGAGTCTGTGGTGTCAATATAACAAAAGTCTCGTAATACCGCGATTATCATGGGGGGTGTTGCGAAGAGCTGCTTCACCAGATTCCAGCCGTCGAAATTCCACCTTCGCATGACACGCCACAAGTTAGAATATCATCCCCGCCATCTGGATGTGTGGCGATCTTCCACAGTACGGTTTTCAAGGAGCTTTCTTCCACGTACTAGAAAGCTGTGAAATGAGTTTCCTTGAGGGGTGTTTCCGGGATGATACGACATGGGCACCTTCAAAAAAAGCGCGTACACCTTCCTTAAAGTCCAGCAACGCTCCTTTGATTCCTCTGGTCTTACAAGAGAGTGTGGGCAGCGGTGATCATTTAACACCAGGAACGCTGATTTGTCCTCCTTTTCTTAAAAAAAATACTGAATTTCCGATCATCTTGATTCTTTGGCGTTCCGTAGAAATGTGGGTTCTCTCTGCATGATTCTTCTTCTCTGCTGGAATTTCACATTTTGACATAATGTCATGAACATTATGTCAAAATGTGAAATTCCAGCTGTATCACGTTAAAGTCTGGCATTCGAAAACCACGCGTTTTGCGAAAAATTTCTTACGTGGGAGAAGAACCGTAAAGAAGCTCCTAGATCATTTTTTAAATCATTATACAATAAAATTTAATACATTTTAAGCCTAGCTTATGTGTTTTTTTTATCAAAATAAAGAACGAGACGAATAGGACATTCAGCTGATGGTAACTGATACGCCCTGCCCATTACAATGCAGTGCCGCTCAGGATTCTTGAAAAACCCAAAAATTCTGAGCGGCACCACAATTGCGCTCGACACCTCGAGGCATAAGATTTGCCCAGAAATTTCACTAGCTACGGCGCCCTTCAAACCGAAATACAGTAATGCTTACACATTACTGCTTGAAGGCAGAAATAGGCGCCGTTGTGGTACCCTTAATCTAGCCGGCATCCTGTGCAAAGGAGCCTCCAACTGGTGCTATACAATTTTAGGTGGACTGCACAGAACCAGTCAAAAACAATTCATTATTATCTTTTATATTATACTACACTATGGTAGCCTTCTTTGACAAGGAAGCTTTTATATATTTCTTGAATATGTGAGTAAGTTTATGTCTGGTATTTTATTGTAAAATTGAATACATGCACTTATGAAAATGTCATCAGCCCTAGCTAGCCCATTATCGATCAAGCAACTTTTACTATTTGTCCCAGGCAGTGGGCAAATGGACGTAGATAATAAATATTTTCATTCTTAATTATATAATAAGGTATGAAAATATTTTCATGCAAATATGAAACAGTTACATGCGACTGCATTTAATCGAGACCTAATAAATATACAAAGGCTTTAATTATTTTTCAAACAATGAGTATATAATTAAGGGCACTTTCTATGTTGTCTGTAAAGGTCGATAAAGATTTTCATGAGATTGAAAACAATGCAATGTTCACAATCACAATACATTTTAAGTTACGACGTTTTCACCTAGAATCACCTTTTGTTTTTATTATGACCTGAATTTTTTGTTAGAGGTTAAATTGAATAGTTTTTAGCAGCTATCCATAGTCTCTCACAAGATAAATAATCATTAACCATTTATGAAATATATCGTTGTTTTGCGTCCATAGAAGCGGCTATACCTAGATTGGGGGTAAAAAATTGTTTGTATGTAAATGTAATTAAGGAAAAATATAACACATCATGGTGCGCTTCTTCTGATGTTACAAGAGAATGTGGGCGGTGCGGTGGTGATCACTTAACATCAGGTGACCCGTACGATCCTTTGTCCTCCTCTTCAATAAGAAAATCTCCTCATCAAAAAGAATTCTAAAGGAATCAATTTTGAGAAAATAAATGCCTTTTATGCCTTTTAATAAAAAACCAAGTAACATAAGGAGTATTATTTTGTTTTTCCTTAATTACACACTTACACACAAATTGTTTAGCCATAAACAAGGTATGCCCTTTTCTATGGGTGCAAGACAACGATATATATAATGTGATATAAACACTGAATACATGTGTGCAACTATCGGGACTTGAACCCGGGATATAAAGGTAGCGGGTTCAGTGAATCGTAACCACAGGGCTAAATGGAATACTAAATATATATAATTTTGATATATATATAAATATTTTAATCTACATAATTAGACCTTTGGCAGGGAATTCAATTGTTCAACTGAAAATATCGAGCTTGAATATCTCAATATATATAAATTACATGTCACGTTGTTTGTCCGCGATGGACTCCTAACGTAGTAATGAACGGATTTTAATGGGGATTACTTCATGGAGTGCAATTTAGTCTAACTTTGAAAGATAGGATGTTTTTTTTTTTCGATTTGGGAACCATTATTATTTTTATTTTCAATATTTGTTTGGTATGGACTTATTTTCTATGAGAAAATATCGTGACGCACGGTTTGACAGTTCCACTGTGAAACAATTTCACTATAACAAAAGGGAGCAGTTTTTACAAAATAATTCTTGATGTTTTGAAATAATATTGGCAAATTCCTGTAAAACAGTAGTTTTAAGCCGCAATTGTGCTAACATTCAAATTGACACTTTGTACTTATTTCCTCAGAATAACTAATGTATTAAAAATATTAAAATTTTAAATATAATTTTATAACTTTTTATTAACTTTTAACAAAATTGAATCGAGGCGCACCTTAAAGTTATTTACCTACAGTCCTAATAAAGTAGTAGGTCGAATCTTAAAGTCTTTTTTCGTGCGTCGTGTACTAACAGTGGGAGGCTCCTTTGCACAGGATGTCAGCTAAATTACGGGTACCACAACGGCGCCTATTTCTGCCGTGAAGCAGTAATGTGTAACCATTACTGTTTCGGTCTGAAGGGCGCCGTAGCTAGTGAAATTACTAGGCAAATGCGACTTAACATCTTATGTCTCAAGGTGACGAACGCAATTGTAATGCCGCTCGGAATTTTTGAGTTTTTCAAGAATCCTTAGCGGCACTGCATTGTAATGGGCAGGGCGTATCAATTACCATCAGCTGATCGTCCTGCTTGTCTCGTCCCTTATTATCATAAAAAAAAACTTTTTTCGTGCAAATATAAGCCAACCCAGCGAAACTCTATAAGAAAAAAGCCATTGAATCGATTGTATGAAACGTGCAATCATTGATAGATTAACAGATGACGGCTTTAATCTTGGCATAAACGAAGAAAGCGAAATCCACTACGTTTAAGGCAAAGTGTTAGCTTTCAAATTTAGCCGGATTACACTTCGTCGCCTATCGCCATACCGAAATTACTACTATTTCAAACTTATGTGAAATTTCATACTAAACTGTATTAAAATTTTTGCTCAGGCAATATTATTATAATATCAGCAAAGTGGGGCATAAATCAATTTTATCGATGGTAAAGTCACAATATATTACATATTTTATTGTGTTCTGCACTCGTACAATTACAATATCTTTATGGGGCAGCCATTTTAGGCTGTCTTAGTATTTATGCCAGAAAACCGAAACCTCTATAATCTCAATAAGATTTTAAGCGAGACATTTGAAAACAAAGATTGTAAAACTGAAAGTGCTTCACCCGTAGCTTTAAACTTTAATGGGATAAAGTGTTTCTAAGACAAAAGTTTCACCGCATTTTATTTCCCGTACATCAGTGTTACCAAGTTTACCACTTTTTAAAATGCTTTTAGCTCTAAAACTTTGAAGAGAATTGCATAAGATACAGATTTAAAGACAAAAATGTCATGAGTATATTATATTATAACATTTTGTCATATTATTCAAAAGTATTTATTTGTGACGTGATAACGTCCTACTGATCTAAGAACGCCGGCTGCATGCAAGATAAAGTTTCACGTTCTGCATACAACAATACACAACTGAAAAACAACTCCAAGCCTATCTTTTGAAATGAATTTCGAAAAATATGAAAATTATCAGAATTAAATAGAAACAACAAAAATGTCTTTCCTTTGATGTGTCCCCCGTCGTTTTTATCTCCGCCATGTTTATAATCTTAAGTCGTCATCTATTTCTCATTTACCCCAAAATTTTTAAATATTGTTTTTTTTTCCTATATGGCAATACAGCGTTTGCTGGGTCAGCTAGTTCTTTATAATTATGATCTACTATACTTGTAGTTAGCCTTCATTGTCAAAGAAGCTTTAATATATGTCTTTAATTTGTGCTTAGGTAGTCCTAGTACACTGTGTGTTGTTGAAGTGAATACTTCTTTAGCATCGTTGTAATTTGAAAGTCGACAAAACGTAAAAGCGAGACAGTAAAAAGAGACATACACATTAATTCATAACATTTCGTGGGAGATAATGAGATAAGAAGCATTATTTATTTATTTATTTACTTTTACTAACATTACATTTATTTATTATGCAGTAGTACCAGGCGATCAAAGTTGAAGAAGTATTTATTTTTACATACTTTAGTTACTTTAAGCCTTTTGTATCATTTATTGAAAAAGTAAGCTCTAGGTCTGGATAAATCTATGTAATATATATATATATATATATAAATATATATAAATGAATTGCTGTTCGTTAGTCTCGCTAAAACTCGAGAACGTCTGGACCGATTTGGCTAATTTTGGTCTTGAATTATTTGTGGAAGTCCAGAGAAGGTTTAAAAGGTGAATAAATAGGAAAATGCTGCTAAATTAAATAAAAACAACAAATTTGTTTTTTCTTTGATGTGTCCATCCAAAATTTATATGAGAGAATTGATTGACTCACGGTTTGACAGTTCTGCTGAACAATTTCATTACGACAGCAGGATGCATATTTTACGAAGTATTTTTTGATGAAAATGAAATGAAATGAAATGAAATTTATTTGCAGGAAACATTGTACTTAAGGTGTTAACAATATAATGGATAATCCAATATGTTTCGTCAATTGACATGCAAAATATGTTACAAAATTGTCTAAACACTAATCGTACTGTTATATTGAAACATGTCGGATTTCACAATGATATCAATAATATTTATAAAATGAAATGTTAATACTTATATAATATTATAATATGAGACGTAAATAACTTAATAATTCATTTAGTACCTATGTATAATATTAACAAATTCAATGTCATAAAAGTATATTAATTTACATATATTATTATCAAATAGACTAATTCATTTTGTATTGAAAAATTCATTTAAACTATAGAAGCACTTATTTGTTAACCACTGATGCAGATGTTATGACATATTATTGACAAATTCATATAAAAACATTATTTTATTTATTATATACAGAACAACGTCTGTCGGGTCAGCTATTATAGAAATAAAATGTAAAATAATTATCAAACATTGCATCACTATGAAACCATAGTATGATCACCAAAATCTTAACTCGATTGCAACATTATACATTATTCTTGCAATAACCACTTATCCAAAAAAGATGTGCTCTTAACAGACAAAATTGACTTCCCAATAGCCCAAGCAAAGTCCTATAAAACCTCGGACCAATTCATTTCGCACGTTATAGGTGTAATAAGAGAAATTGCCGAGGTAATAGAGTTGAGGTGGAAAGGTCGGAACATATGTAATGGACTGGGATTTTTATGTCTACAACAATGTGAGTGATAGAATCCTTTTAGAAACTCTACCGTATTCATTTAAAGATTGACTTACTTTTATATCTTTATTAGTCAAATTTACACGTAACAGTGATTTAATAACGTGTGGCTACTGAGTATACAGATAGAAACTTAAAATTATAAATCATTGACTTTTACTGAAGAAAAAAATTAAAATTAGTTAACATAATATAAGGTCAGCATATTTTAGTTTAGTATTTATTAATTCACGTAACTTTTTATTTTACCAGCTCAAATAACTGCTACCGCATTTATCACGGAAAGTGCTCAGAGGAGCTGTTCGGGTTGATTCCAGCGGCCGAATTCCACCACCGGACATTACGTGCAAAGTACCATCCGCATCACGTAGACGTCTGGCATTCCACAACCGCGCGTTTTGTTTCGTAATTTCTTGCCTCGCACAGCCACTTTGTGGAATCAACTACCGGCAGCGGTCTTCCCGAACAGATACTACTTAGGGACCTTCAAGAAAAAAGCATACTCCCACCTTAAAGGCCGGCAACGCATTTCTTGAAACACCTGTTGTTGCGGATGTCCATGGGCGGTTGTCTCACCTCTCCCCATCCCGTGAGCCTCTTGCCCGTTTGCCCCCTCTCATATAAAAAATTGCTTCATATATATAATAATAATATCTAGCTAACTAATAGCTTTTACCCACGGATTCGTTCGATAACTATTGCACATAGTTACTTTGGGCTGTATTTTTTATTTTAACATGGTTTTTATTAGCTTCACCTGTATGTTTGTTTGTGACTAACTCATTTGGCGCGATTATGACACACTTTAAAGTGCCAGATTTAGTTCAAACTTCGCAGATTTATCGATGACCGATGAAAATACATTAAGTTTGATAATTATTTTCCATTTTTCAATTTGTAAAATAAGATTTTTGTTAATTTATATAATTTTCATCATTCGTCTATAAGGCAGGAATTGGTGTTATTTTGAATTTCGAAATAAATTTTCAAATATTTTACTTCAGTTTTCTATAAAAAGGCTTTTTTTTAGTTTTTTACTGCTATTTATTTATTTAATATACTCACTTTCGAAATAATACACTACAATATTAAAAAAAAAACAAACTATAGAACTTTCACACTCCTTTTTGACCCCACTAAAACCGCTATCGTCTAAATTTAAAAACGCTAGAAAATAGTTTTATTTATTTCTTATCAAGTGCTTAAATACAAATTATCATGGTGTTATCTTCGATAATGAAGAACTTTAAACAAATTTCCACCCTCTAATTCAACCCCGCCAAACCTTTGATACGTGATAGGTAGCCTGTGTCCTTTCCCAAGCTCTTGTCTATCCCTGTAATAAATTTCATCAAAATCAGTTACGTGATTTAGGAGTGAAAGAGTAACAAACAAGCTTACAAACTTCACATTTATAATATAGTAGGGATAGGGATATATTTATCGTGACGTCAACAAATGGCCCAACGGAAGACCAGCGTTGGTTTTCAAACCAGCAAACTTGCTGAGTTGGGAAATATTAATTTTATTTTAATACGACAACTGAATGACAGGTTGGGATTCGGGGGAGACCTTTGTCCAGCAGTGGACATCTTCCGGATTATGACAAAAAGCATTATGAAAAATACACTGATAGTACATTATATTTTTATTTCGCTTGGATTTTTCGAAATTCCACACGCAAAAGCTTTTTTTATTATATGAACAGAACTGTGTCTGTCAGGTCAGCTAGTCAATAATATATATTACACATTTTCAAGCCTAACAACTAACTTTAATATATGGATATGGTATTGCAACAGTTGTATAATGAGTGTCAAAGAACGAGAGCGGCGTGGGTGGTGTAACTGGTCGCCTCTTACGATGACCAAGGGCGTTTACATGTGAAAGGCTCCTTAGCACAGGATGCCGGCTAGATAATGGGTACCAAAACGGCGCCTTTTTCTGCCGTGAAGCAGTAAAGTGTAAGCATTGTTGTGTTTCGGTCTGAAGGGCGCCGTAGCTAGTGAAATTACTGGACAAATAAGCTTAGCAGCTTATGTCTCAAGGTGACGAGCGCAGTTGTAGTGCTGCTCAGAGTGCAGCTCATTTTTAGGTTTATCAAGAACCCTTAGTGGCACTGCTTTGTAATGGGCAGGGAGTAACAATTACTATCAGCTGAACGTCCTAGACATCTCATCCCTTATGTCATAAAAAAACTGTTATTTAAGTGAAGCTATACGTTTATGTTTTAAGAGGAAATGTTTAACATACATGAAATGTACGAATCTCTCGCGTTCATCCTGTATAGACTTACCATCTGAAACGTAACAAACGTTATGTATTATTCTCCGTCTATTACAAGAATTGGCTTTAACAAAGCCATTCCTTTCATCTGCATTACCAAATAATCAAAGGGTATAAGCACTACGTAAGCTAGACAAATAATCATATCTTATATCTTTAAACGAGTAATTGTTGCAGATATATTTAATATGTAAATCTCGGAAACGGCTCCAACGATTTTCATAAAATTTTGTATACAGGGGATTTCGATGGCGATAAATCGATATAGCGCTCTCTCAGGTCTCAATTTAAAAAATGTAGTTTTATCCGTATTTTGATGAGAAACTGCTACAGTAACATTAGAGTACAAAAGTAAATTTCGTCACTATAAACAAGACTATAATAGCTCAAATGGGAAATTGGATTATCCAGAAGGCAGAAGACCCCGGTTTGAACCCAGATATCCTATAAGTTTTTTTCTGTTCACGTTTTGTATATTATTAAAAATCCAAGCAAGGCTCGATCGTCCGGATATTATTAATTATTAGAGATGACGAAAATAGCGATTCTATTCCTATTGATTTATTATTATCACTCGTGTCTGTGAGGGAACCTATTAATAATTTATTTGTAAATAAAGTATAACGTCTGTTGGATTTATACTTTGGATATTTATATCTTCCAAAGCTGATAAAATCAACGTGTAACAAGTACGTAGTCGGGGTCCAATAGACCGTAATAGTGCAGCAATCTTAAACTGCAGAAATCCGGATCCTATTTTACGCAAATTACTTAAAACGTCTTGCGTCCTCTCGCGTTTTGAGCGCTCTTTCACTGAGCCAAACGTTCGAGTGACGTAACGCTCATAAATTTTCATTTATCTTTTTCAACTCTCAGATTGTTGTTTCAAGTCGCGCGGGATTGAGTCCAGCATCGTTCATAAATGCGCGACTAGTATACTTTAGTTATTTCCATAGTATTATGTCCTATGGTATATTGCTATGGGGAAACGCTGCCGATATTAATACAATATGTGTGCTGCAGAAGAGGGCTATTCGCGCTATTTATAACCTAGGTCCTAGAGAATCATTGAGAGCAAAATTCAAAGAAATTAACATCTTGACTGTTGCTTCTCAATATGTTCTTGATAATGTAATGTATGTTCATAGGCACATAAGTGAATTTTCCAGAAACTGTCATAACCATTATGTTACACTCGGCTAAGTCGAGTTAGTAAGTCTTTTGTGGGGCGATGAGAGATCCCAGAAGTTGTTCAAAACAAAAGTATAACGTTATTCAAAGGAATTGTTAAAATAGTTTGTGTGGTAAAGGTTACTATAACATAATTGACTTTATTAATGATACCACAGATTGGGAATGAAGTGACCGCCCTCAGGCTATTAAATAAT
Organism: Leptidea sinapis; assembly: GCF_905404315.1. Lineage (NCBI taxonomy): Eukaryota > Metazoa > Arthropoda > Insecta > Lepidoptera > Pieridae > Leptidea > Leptidea sinapis. The sequence continues at coordinate 6,725,247 of NC_066267.1, read as the reverse complement.
AAGTTTAATTGTACAATGTTACTTTGTAAACATATTTATTCGATGAAAAAAAAAAGCCCGCTGAGTTTGTTGCGCCCATTCTTCTCAGGTCTGAGGCATTCATTTTGGAATGGGTGGTAGTGTTTTGACTTTCAATAAGTGATGTCACATCCTATTTTGAATAAAAATATTTGAATTTGAATTTAAATTTAAATTATGTTTATAATTTTAATTTGTGTAATTAATCTGAGACGTGAGGGTTATCACGTTATTAGAAGTAAATTAATTATGAAACAAATTAATGTTTCGACAGCTATTTTAGTATCTGAAGCCTTATTCGTACTCATATTGTATTAAAAAGAAAAGTCAGTAAAAATCAAAGTATAAAATATCAATAAACACGAAACCTATGAAAATAATAGCATAATTAGAAAACTTGGAGACTGATAAGTAATTGTAACATTATTTCCAATAAAAGAAAAGTAAGGCTGCCTATCTATTATGTTATTATATCTCAATATAGCTTTTTACACAAGTCTATTCTTATCTCTATCTCGTTACTGATTGAATTCTTAAGAGCAATATTGACTGAGAAGGTTTTTGTGTTTACTTGAGAGCCGCACACAAAGCCTGTGTAGTTGAGGCGATCCTTTACTATCAGGTAAGTAATGAAATGTAATATATTTATTTATTGGCTGGAAATAAAACAAAATACTTACATATTATAATGCTTAACTGCTTTTTTTTATTGATATCAATTACTTCAGGAATTAAGTGCACGTAATTGCCGAAAAACGTTTCATACCACAATCATGTCGAAATTGAGTTAAGCACAGAAAACTGGTCACGTGATTCATATTAATATAACGGACTGACAAAAAATGGCAGCCCTACTGTGACTCTTTAAATGACATCATGACTTAGTAACCCAATCCACATGTATGGAATACACTAATATTTATTAAACTTTAAACACAAATTCCTTAAAATCTGATCTTTGTGGCTAGGGACGTTTTTCAGGAACTACGTCCAAGTATAAAAACTGAATTTGAATATAAAAGGACAATGCCGGATTCGAACCCGCGCCTTTCGGGTACGTCCCAGTGCTGAGAGCATGAACACATGGAACATTCAAACTGTAGAAGGCATAAAAGGCATTTTTTTGTCTCTAAATTGTTTCGTTTAGAATTCTTTTTTTATGTCATTTCTAATATACTAGATACTACTCCCGCTTGAAACTCCGTTAAACATCATCTCTGAATGTTGTTCTTAAATGCGTAAACGCAGCATCTCTTTGGGAAATCCATTCTTCAACCACTTGTGACACCTCAGCTCACTGCAAAAGATATAATAAGATTCAAGAAAAGAATAAATCTTGTCAGTGATTTATGCAGATTATAAGCAGCCTACAGAAACACTCAAAGAAACAAGCGATTGTATGAAACGTGCAGTCATTGATAAATTGACAGGAGACAGCTATAACCTTGTAAAAAACGGAGATAGCCATAATCAACTACGTTTTAAGCAACTGTTCACTTTCAAACTCAGACGGATTATACTTTGTCACCTATTGTAATTACTATTTCAAACTTTGACTAAAATATAGTAAACCAAATTTCAATATTTACTCAGGAAGTGCCGCCTCTTATTACGAAGTATTTACATCCACTTTGGTTAAAAGTTTGTGTCACACCATTCGCAAAGAAACAGAGTTGCAATGAAATGTTTCCACTAAAGCCAAATTACAAACCATAACCATGTTACATCCAAAATATGTATGAAAAAAGCAATGAGAAAGAAAATACTACTACAAATCGTAAAGGTATCACAGTTGACGATGATAAATGACAGTCTTAAAGTATTACGAAAACAAGTTGTGCTATACTTGAGGTAGGTACGAATGGAGACATTTATTCGAGGCACGTACTGAGCTTATCCTTGGCATTGATCTAACAAGTTGTATCCAGGGATTCATACTTACGAGATGAATTGGAGTTTTGCTTAATTGGCTTTGTGTTACAGACATTTTTAAATGAATTCTTTGTCTGAATTTTACTGAACTTATTCTTCGCTTTGTTGTTTTAACACACTCTCTCTCTTAAATTTATGTGAAATTGGATTCCATCTATATATATAAAAATAAATTGCTGTTCGTTAGTCTCGCTAAAACTCGAGAACGGCTGGACAGATTTGGAAAATTAAGGTCTTGAATTATTTGTGGAAGTCCAGAGAAGGTTTAAAAGGTGAATAAATAGCAAAATGCTCGGAATTCAATATAAACAACAAATTTGTTTTTCCTTTGATGTGTCCATACATAATTTCTATGAGAGAATTTATTGACGCACGGTTTGACAGTTCTGCTGTGAAACAATTTCATTACGACAGTAGGGTGCATATATTACGAAGTAATTCTTGATGTTATAAAATATTATTGAAATTTATAAACAACATTATATTATTTTGCATGCCTGTCAAACCGTGCGTCAATAAATTATCTCACACAAAATGTGTCCACACATAAAAACTGTCTATATCTATATATATAAAAATGAATTGCTGTTCGTTAGTCTCGCTAAAACTCGAGAACGGCGAGACCGATTTGGCTTTGTGGAAGTCCAGAGAAGGTTTAAAAGGAATTGAATAGATATGAAAATGCTCGGAATTAAATAAAAACAACAATTTTGTTTTTCCTTTGATGTGTCCTTCGTCGTTCAGAAATCAAATTGAAAGAATAGTTTCAAATGCAATGTTGCAACCGGTAGCAATCGAATATTGTAATAATTATTGTAGTACGATATATTTTATGTTCGATTTAACATTTGGTAGACATCTGAGAATCGGTCGTCATCTATTTTATACACCCCAAAAAATTTAATTATTCATTTTTTTCTATTTACTTTATATGGCAATACAACATTTGCTGGGTCAGCTAGTTAGAAATAAAAATAATGGGTCCCAAATCGAAATAAAATCTATCCCATCTCTCAAGTTGAACTACACTGCACTCCATGAAGCAATCCCCACTCAAATCTGTTTATTAGTTTAGGAGTTTACTGGAAGCAAACATCAGGACACTGTTTTTATATAAGTAAAGATATATTACACAAATAAAATTTAAAAACCAATATATGAACGATGCGGGACTTAAACCCGTGACCTGTCGCGGTCAAGAATTATTTGTGAAATTAATACCAAAAGTGAGGGTTCTCACTTTGTTTAATTAAAAAATTGTTTAAATATATATTTATCTACCTACAAAATACTTTTAAAGCAAACAATGTAGGACTGAACAAAATATTTGTGAAACATTTTTGTACAACCGTAAGGAAGTATATAAAGTCCTGCCGCACGACGGTCGGAAAATATTCTCATTTATGAGTGTTGGAAGCATAAAGCAGGAATTCCATTTCCCTTTTAACCGTAGCACCGGTCGCATTCCATTTGTATAAATTGTTCCAATATTTAGTCTATCTCGTCGTGTTTTTAAATGTTGGGTTATTATTTTGTAAGGTTTTTTTATGGCTTAAATTTAACTGCCCATTTCGTGACAAACTAATGTTTTGTTACTCCACACATGCTTTTTATAATTTTAGTGCAGCATTTAGGGCTGGTTTACATTTCTTTAGTCTTTTTTGCTGAAAATATATATAGTTCTTACATTGACTAAGTCTGTTAAATACATTTCGGTCAAAATATTCTTTTATTAATATTTTTTTATGAAAATACGGGATGAGACGAGCAGGACGTTCAGCTGATGCTAATTGATACGCCCTGTCCAATACAATGCAGTGCCGCTCAGGATTCTTGAAAAGCCCAAATATTCTGAGTGGTACTTAAATTGCATTCGTCACCTTGAGACATAAGATGTTGTCTCATTTGCCCAGTAATTTCACTAGCTACGGCACCCTTCAGACTGAAACTCAGTAATGTTTACTGCTTCACGGCAGAAATAGTCGCCGTTGTGGTACCCATAATCAAGCTGGCATCCTGTGCAAAGAAGCCTCCCACTGGTTAAATTGTAAATGATTGGGACAAAATTGTTACTTATCAATTAATGTTATTAACACTACTCACACTCTATTGTAATACCAGAACAATACAGAATATTACAGGAGCATTGCTGGCTTTTAAGGTGTCATATAACGTGTCATATCGTCCTGGAAACACCGCGCAAGTAAGGACCATTATACATGTAACAGTAGCGTAACCCAGCGGAAATTTATACCGACGTCTAGGCGGAGCGCTAGGGTAACTACCCCTAGAATAGAGAGAGAATAGTAGATAGAAGTTGTTCATACCCGTAGAATGGAGAGAGTTTAGTAGATAGAAGTTGTTCATACCCGTAGAATAGAGAGAGATTAGTATATAGAAGTTGTTCATACCCGTAGAATAGAGAGAGATTAGAAGATAGAAGTTGTTCATACCCGTAAGAAAGCTATTCTGTTCATAATGTTACTTTTATATCGTTTCTTATTTTTGTATAGTCTAGAAAAGCGTGTTGGTGTATATAGTAAAGTAAAGTATGCATTTATTCATAAGAAAACAAACTAGAATAACAATATATTTTTAATATATAATATATATTAAATATCCACATAGACATCCTATTTTTAATATATAATATATATTAAAAATAGGATGTCATAAAAAGGACACCCACTCAGCATATTTGAAATTGAAATAAGGATCACGCCAATTCCAACACTGGTTGTCAGTAGGTACCTACCACAGAATAGGGTTCTGTTGTACCTACCAAATCGACCTATTGACAGCAGCCGTAGACAACACGGTTCCTTTTGTTATAGGTCTAAAAAAAGTAGAAAAAGAGAAGAAACTAAAAAGATTGAATTCTAATGGGAGTTTTAAAAGATTTTTTAAATAGGATATGTTTAGTTTTTTTTATTCATTGAAGCTGTTTATTATTATTTCTATACCTCTGAACTTTTTTGTTTTTTCTCTAATACAACAGATTACAGATTGTTTTTAAAAGAGAACAAATCTTTTTTGATTATTAATAGGTAGCGGCAAATCATTCCATCATTTCGAGGCACTGTATTTAAAGCTACCCCTAAAAGCTGCGCCTATAATAAATTAATTAATTAATACAGAAATATTGATGATGCGGAGGACGCGGGGGGCGCTACGTAACTAAATTCACTCACCCCAAGATTGCTTAGCAGCCATGTAAATCGTGTGTATGTGTGCGTGCGTCAATTCGGGCGCTCTAGTATAAAATTAATAAATGGTATTTTGAAATGATGTTTTCAAAAATTTGCAACGTAGAAGACCGACACACATCCGCATTGTCATGATGAGACTGATGTTTTTAGCGAGTTGTATGGAGGTGAAATTGAGGAATCAAGTTGAACAGCTGTCCGGAACACTCCCCGTGATAAATGAAGTGACGTGTCTACGGAACGTTAAGCCACAGTAGACATATGTATCAGTACGGAAACTAAGCCTTGTTGATAAAATAATTACCTACACGTGCGTACACTTCATTGAAGCAATAGGGTTTTAATGTAACTCTTCTAAGCGACTTTAAAAAACGAAGAGGTTCTCTAGACTGTATTTTTGAACGAAGTTCTATAATTAAAAAGCAAAAAGCGTAAGATTTTTATGTATAGTGTATGTAGAATGGCTATATAGTGTCTAATACAATATTATAGTCTAAATGATGACTGTTATGTAATAATTTTAAAAACCATTTTATTGAATGTTTTTTTGGATGTTTTTTTTTATTTTCGTTGAAATATTTTATTTTATTTCGCTATTATTACTAGCTCTATCAGTTTTATAGATCTGAAATAGATAGTGATGTAATTACACCCTCAAAACCAATGAAAACTACACCCTTTATGCAAAAATTGTCAATTTCATGCGGCCGCCATCTTGGATTTACATTATGACAGCACTATCTATTTCAGCACCCTCGAAAACCATGAAAACGACACCGGTGACGAAAAAGTTGATAATTTCATGCAGCCGCCATCTTAAATTTTCGTTTTGACAGGAGTAGCTGGTATTGGTTTCAACACCCACGAAAACCATGACAAAACACATGTAGGTAAGGTAAATAGTCCAAAAGAAACAAATATAAAAAACACCCTCGTAAAAAAAATTGATAATAAATATTGCAGCCGCCATCTTTGTTTAACATTGTGAATAATTATGTTCACGAATTTATCACAATCGATCACACGGACTTATAATTCGAGTACCTACAAATTATAATAATAATATTAAAACAATAAATCATTCTTACCTTTCAAAATCACCAGGAAATTTAAAAAACAAGGAAGACTGTATTGACCACGAAAACTGCTTAGGGGCCTCGTCGAATCATTTAGTACTAGATCTCCGACAATTTGAACTGTTCTGCGTTGCATGATCAGAATAGAAACAAAAATTTAAAATAGCTTTATTGAAAACCGTACAGGAGAAAACCAGTAACTTTAAATTTTTTAAATTATAGGTTTTACTATTTTAAATTAATGGTAATACGGCACTTCTACATATGCATAGGTAAACGTTCGCTTACCATTGCGAGGCTCCTTTGCACCGGATGCTGTCTAGATTATGTGTACCACAACGGCGTCTATTTTTGCCGTGAAACAGTTGTGGCCACCTCATACAAACCAATATAATTTACCAAAATATATTATATATAGCAGAACCCTACTTTTACCGAATATATGGCAGATTCAGTAATTTCAATTAAATATTTATAATGACGATTCAAAAGAGTTTAGTTTATGTCTATTTGAATAAAGTTTGTTTGACTTTGACATAACGTGTGTCCTTCCCGTTTACAATCAAATGTTTTGCATAATTTGATTGGATTTATACCATAAATATTAAATTTAAATTGCACCAAGAGAATTTTAAAAGAAAGTTTTACCTAAAATAAGAAATGAAACAAGGGTTAAAATATTTAGTCGCATTATCTTTTACTTACACATTTGTTTACGATCGCAACTTAATGAAAACAATTTTGTATGAAAAGCTACAGTATTATTCATTCTTCCGAAGAATATAACAGCTCGGTCAAGACACTCAAAGGTTGTTTCCAAGGATCCTTAAGAAGTGACGAAATTGTGTACACAGATATTTACTTGAAGATTTTGTTTCTTTGAGGAAATAAGAGTTCTTAAGAATTCTTAGCATTCAAAATGTATAATGGTTTTTCTTGAGGGTTCAAAAGGATAGAATAGGACTTAGTTCATATTTTTTTAAGTAGAGGCATCATAATTAAGTCTTTCTTTTCATTATGTTTAGAATTAACTTCATACAGGGCTTATAGCATTATATTATTGTTTTCTGTTAGTTTATTATGTATTGTTATTTTATAAAGTGATATCTCTCACTTCTGGGATTAATTACACAAAGTTAAAAACAAAATATACGAAGCCACAACTTTATTTTTATAATTATTGTTGTAAATTTGAGCGCTGTGAATCTTATCAGATACTATTAGAGAACAGAGAGTTTGAACATATTGAGTGATCATATAGACTGAAATTCTTAATCTATCTATCTTTATATATAAAAATTAATTGCTGTTCGTTAGTCTCACTAAAACTCGAGAACGAATTGACCGATTTGGCTAATTTTGGTCTTGAATTATTTGTAGAAGTCCAGGGAAGGTTTAAAAGGTGAATAAATATGAAAATGCTCTTAATCAAATAAAAACAACAATTTTCTTTTTCCTTTGATATTTCCCCCGTCGTTCAGAAATCAAATTTAAAGAATAGTTTAAAATGAATAACTGATGAGAATCTTTATATCTTTTTCTACCTTTCTCAGGAGCTAAAAAACTAACTTAATTTTAGGTAACTATAGTTGGTAGATTAACTACAGTTGTTAACTATCTATCAGATTATTTTTATGTAGATTAATAAATCTTAAGTTTTGTCACAAATAAAATTTCTGAATACAACCATTCAATTCAGTTTTTGTGATATGCCGTGGGGCTGCACCAGTTGGGTGCAAATTGAAAAATGATTCAGCATTAAAAAATACATACAACTTCAAATTTTCATCTGTCTACAATCAACACCTATTTTTGTATCGCGTTTTTTATATTATTCTGTTCCATCCATAGAAATAGGGTTGCAAGCTAATGGCAATCAAATATAATTATTATTGTAGTACGATACATTTTATGTATGATTTAATATTTCGTAGGTCTGAGAATCGTTCTATTTTTTTATACCCCATAAATTTTAATTATTGATTTTCTTCTAATTACTTTATACGGCAATACAACGTTTGCTGGGTCAGCTAGTAGTTAATATAAAATGATACTACTTACAGAGCTATTCCCTTGTAAATGTAAACTTATTAATTATTATAATATTAATAATTTTGTCATGCTCAAGTATAAGAAAGCTTAGCAAAACACTGGAATAATTCCTTATTGCGAAAATGTATAACTGAATTCAAAGAATTGGTAAAAATATTTGTACCAGGTTACATATATGACTTTCTTATTGATACCGCATATTGTGAATAGAGTGACCGCCCTCAGGCTATTAAATAATATATTTATTGTACGATATTACATTTTAATTTTTATGAAAAAAAAAAAAAGAAGCTCACTGAGATTCTTGCACCTCGGTCTTCTCAGGTCTAAAGCATACTTTTTTAATGGGTTTTTGACTTTAAATAAGAGATTTCATACCCTATTTTGAATAAAAATATTTAAATTTCAATTTGAAAAAGAGTGGAAATAACCTTTTAGATAATAGGCATGCTCAATCGCCTTACAATTTAATCAGAAATAGTTAAAATATTCTTCCCATTTTGGTCATAAAAGACATCGTTAGTGATGATGTAAACTCAGGTTTGAAATATATAGCCAGCCAACGATAATTGCATTTTCATCAACATCTCTATATACATATAAAAAAATCGTATAAAAAGTAAAAAAAATACAGATTTTTTTTTAAATAATCTCGTATTTGTTTGCCTGTATGTACATCTGACCAGACATAAATCAAATTTTTCACGAATTTTAACAAGAGTGCGGGATAACATAAAGGCCATGTTAGCTTTAGGATTTTTGCTGGTTTGTAGCGTCTACGCGGACTACGTAAGGTCAGCATAATAAAGTAAGTCTTAAAACACAAATTTATATAAATTAAGTGTTTGTTAGATAAAATAAATTAAAAAATGGCAATAATATTGTTAAAAAAAATAATATAAAATATATAAATAGTAAACATTACTGTGTTTCGGTCTGAAGGGCGCCGTAGCTAGTGAAATTACTGGGTAAATGAGACTTGACATCTTATGTCTCAAGGTGACGAGCACTATTGTATTGTCGCTCAGAATTTTTGTGATTTTCAAGAATCCTGAGCGGCACTGAACGTCCTGCATCCACTGAACGTCCTGCTCGTCTCGTCGAGACGTCTTCCGGCTGACATGAACGAATGAAAATAAACAATAAGAACTTCACAATAGTGTAGTTTGAGGTTTGTTCATATAACCTTAAGATACGCTTGCTTATATTTTGGTAATAGATTTGATTTCATTATAATTTTATTAATAATAAGTTAATATTATAAGTAAAATCCTTAAATGAAGCCAGCGAGTTTCTAAGCACAGCCTTTTAATAAAATGAGATATATAATTTTTTATACTTATAGATGCATGGAAAACAAATAGTACACCATTTTGCGAATTACATATGGTTAGACATATAATTAATGAATACTTAATTACACGTGTCTCTTGCACTAAAATATCACACAGTTCAGAGTGTCCATTCTTGTTAGCTTAAAGGTTAATGACAGAGCGCACTTATTCAGAGAAATCATATGAAGCTTTATTCCATTTAAATACAAAAATATTTGTATAATTTGTTACCAGTGGGAGGTTCCTTTGCACCGTATGCCGTCTAGATTATGGGTACCACACCAGTGCCTATTTCTGCCGTGAATCAGTAATGTTTAAGCATTATTGTATTTCGTTTTTAAGCTAGTACTACTGGGCAATATTACTGGGCAAATGAGATTTAAAATCTTATGTAAGGTGAAGGTGACGAGCGCAATTGTAGTACCCTTCAGAATTTTTGGGTTTTTAAAGAATCCTGAGCACCACTCCATTGTAATGGGCAGGGCGTACCAATTACCATCAGCTGAACATCTTGCTCGTCTTTTCCTTTATTTTCAATAAAAATGAAAACACAACATTAATAATTATTTTATTTTTTAACATTGTAAAATGTCTGACAAAATTGTACAAATCACTATTTTTACTGTAAAAAAGTAGTTCTAATCTTAATCATTTACACTGACATTACCAGTTTCATATTAATAGATGTAGAAGTAGCACAGGAACTGCGAGCGCTCTTCCAACCGAGCCAACCTTTCGAAAAAATTATAAATTGTTTAGATTTGAAAGAGCCACATTTCAAGTCAATTTTATTATATGCAAATATTGGGGTGAGCAAGTTATCAACTATAAATAGATCCTGTAGATGAAGCCATAACCTGAGAGATGAACAAGACATATTAAGATTTATAAACCGTGACTCGAACGGTTGGCTCAGTTGGAAGAGTGCTTGCATAGAACGCGAGAGGTTGTGCGTCTGAGTCCCGCATCGTTAAAATATTTTGTCTTCAAATTTAATTTGTACTACACTTTAAATATAATGATTGATATCGTTTCAGGCCGGTTATGTGGCCTTACTTCAGATGGGCCATGTTTATTGATATTTTTATTATTCTATAGGTATTATTATAATTGCTTTTTTGCGTAAGCACCATCGGGAGACAAGATCGTTTCTTTTCTCTTAAGATAAGATGTTTACTTAAAAGCTCTTAAAAAGCAAAGTCCCTAGGATATACAAGATTTATGAGTAAAAATTATACATTTAGCCTCTACAGCTCTCTACTCTGTGCAGCGTAGTCGCCTCTGGCCACAAATTAAACTACATAGTTCTGAGCATAAGAGCTTCCACCCACATCGTTAGTGCTACTCGAGTTTTACGATTCTGTCATTTTAAAACACTGAAATTGAAGCTGATATTACAACGTTATATGGTAATCTCAATGTTTTTAGATAGCGTATTGTATATATGACTTATTATTGGGATAGTTTTACAGGGACTTTCATTAACAAATAGTGTAAAAGATAAAGTTACCTTAAAGTAATTGACAATAATTAGTTTTGGACTTTTTTTATGTTGACATTTTAATCGTTACCTATTTCTTTTTTTTGTTTAGTTAAAATTAATCCCGGTAAAATGTATAAGGCTCATCATACAATATTGTACCTGCGTTTTATTGACTAAATAAATCATTCAAAGATTAATTAATGAGAAAACTGATACAATTCGTTTACCAGTGGGAGGCTCCTTTGCACGGGATGCCGGCTAGATTATGGGTACCACAACGGCGCCTATTTCTGCCGTGAAGCAGTAATGTGTAAGCATTACCGTGTTTCGGTCTGAAGGGCGCCGTAGCTAGTGAAATTACTGGGCAAATGAGACTTAACATCTTATGTCTCAAGGTGACGAGCGTAATTGTAGTGCCGCTCATCCATGGAAATCCATGGTATTTGTGAAAAATTTAAATTCACGTCGATGAGCTATAACTAAACCAGTTTAGTTTGCCATAGCATTTAGCAATCTTCTTCGAAATAAGATTCATATAATATGTTGGGAAAGGTAGCGAAAACGAGAACCGGAACTGGAATAGGACATGAAATAATCTTAAATTTCAAACTTACTTTTTATTTTTGAAACCCTTTATTTAAGCGAACGAAGTCGCGAGCATCAGCTAGTCTTTTCTCTTAAGTGTGCATATACAAATGTAAATTTGTTTCCCTCTTCGAAACCGATATAAAATGCCTTGAAATACAAAAACGATGTGCGAGTTTCGTAACATTTACAACCGCGTATTCCTTAGGGATTAAGTGATAGAAAGAGGAACTTTTAACGTTGAACGATGAATGGGAACATACTTTGCTCTTAAAGTAAAAATCTAGGCTTTTGACGATGCGCAAAGTATTTTTCAAATATACAATATTACAACGCATTTCTTCCGAATAAGATATGATTTTTTATCTTATAATGTATAAATCCAGTTTACAGTGTCCTTCTATTCTAATAAACGAATTTGAATGGGGATTACTTCATGCTATGCAGTTTAGTCAAATTTGAGAGATAGGATGGTTTTTATTTCGATTTGGGACCCATAAGTCACCCACCAGTGGGAGGCTCCTTTGCACAGGATGCCGTTTAGATTATGGGTACTACAACGGCGCCTATTTCTGTCGTGAAGCAGTAATGTATAATCATTACTGTGTTTCGGTCTGAAGGGCGCCGTAGCTAGTGAAATTACTGGGCAAATGAGACTTAACATCTTATGTCTCAAGGTGACGAGCACAGTTGTAGTGCTGCTCAGAATTTTTGGGGTTTTTCAAGAATCCTGAGCGGCACTGCATTGTAATGAGCATCAATTACCATCAGCTGACCGTCCTGCTCGTCTCATCCCTTACTTAAATAAAAAGAAAAATTTGACTGACTTCAAAAAAGGAGGAGGTTCTCAATTCAACGGTATGTTTTTTTTTTATGTTTGTTACCTCAAAACTTTCGACTAAATTGATTTTGATAATACTTTTTTTATTTGAAAGCTTCTTCTGTGGTTCCATTGTAATTTGGTCCAGATCTGACAATGACATCCATGAGAAACCCATAACCCATAGAACAAGCCGGCTTCAGAAGCGGTTCCAGTACATCGGATCATATCCAAGTAGTCGACCAAGTGATTGAGAAATATCTAGAATTTCGCAGACCCTTGTATGAAGCCTTTATTGATTATAAAAAAAGCCTTTGACTCTATATCACATGACAGCATCTGGGAAGCATTAAGATCACAAAATATAAAAGAAACATATATAAACCTTCAAAACATCTATGCCAACAGTACAAGCAGAGTGAAACTAGATAGAGTCGGTGAAAACATCAATATAAATAGAGGCACGAGACAAGGCGACCCAATCTCTCCAAAAATATTTATAGCCGTCTTACAAAACATAATGAAAAACTTACCATGGTCTATGCAGGGCATCAGTATAAATGGAAATTTTCTAAGCCATCTACGGTTCGCCGATGACATCATTCTGCTTTCTGTTCTGGGAACGTGCACAAAAACTAGAAAACATGTTAAACGACCTATGCCATTCTAGTATAAGAGTTGGCTTAGAACTGAACCCAGACAAAACAAAAGCCATGACTAACCACCACAAGACTCCCATCTCAGTAAATAACACTCCTCTCGAGTATGAAGAAAAATACGTCTACCTTGACAAACAGATCTCGTTTAGTAAAGGAAGAGGTGCGCAAGAAATAGACAGAAGAATAGGGATCACCTGGAAGAAGTACTTGGCTTATAAAGAAATATTCAAATTACAGCTTTCAATGCCTACCAAGAAAGTAGTTATGGACTCTGAAATTCTTCCATGCCTCACCTATGGCTGCCAAACCTGGACGTTTGATCTTAAAACAAGAAACAAAGTACAGACTAATCAAAGGAGAATGGAGAGAAGCTGTCATGGTTTAAAAATTAAAGACAGGGTGAGAAACGCAGACATCCGAAGTATAACTAAAGTAACCGATGGACAAACTTTCTCCCTCGAGAGAAAATGGAAGTGGGCGTATCACGTGGCCACATACTCTGATGACAGATGGACACACAGAATAATTAAATGGTCCGGTCCTCGAGGCATTAGAAAGAGAGGCAGGCCTTGTGGTAGGTGGACAGATGACAGAATAGTGGCGGTGGCGGAGCAAAATTGGATAGGGACTGCAAAAACCAAAACTAAATGGAGTTCTTTGCAGGAGGCTTTTACCCAAAAGGGTTCCATACAAAACCAGAGATAGAGATGAGAGAACTTAGAGAAATATAAAACAATTGTTATTTTTGCATGGAATCAAATAAAGCTTCATTATTATTATTATTATTATTATTATTATTATTATTATTATTATTATTATTATTATTATTATTATTATTATTATTATTATTATTATTATTATTATTATTATTATTATTATTATTATTATTATTATTATTATTATTATTATTATTATTATTATTATTATTATTATTATTATTATTATTATTATTATTATTATTATTATTATTATTATTATTATTATTATTATTATTATTATTATTATTATTATTATTATTATTATTATTATTATTATTATTATTATTATTATTATTATTATTATTATTATTATTATTATTATTATTATTATTATTATTATTATTATTATTATTATTATTATTATTATTATTATTATTATTATTATTATTATTATTATTATTATTATTATTATTATTATTATTATTATTATTATTATTATTATTATTATTATTATTATTATTATTATTATTATTATGTAGATGATGAATTTACGAATAACTTTGATTTATTGGAAAGGATATACTTCAAAGGTAGTTAGGTGAGAGTCTGGTTGGGTTCTGATTACGGAATCCATGACAAACTAACGGAACTCTTGAATTCTTAGGAGCAAATTAACGATACTCGGCCGAATCTTTTTTATGCTATTAGGATATTTAACTCATCTACCATAACATAGTTATGGTCAAGTAATTTTCGTAGTCAAATATGATAAACAATGGGACGCCTTAACAACTTACAGTAAGGGTGCGATCTGTGGTAGAATTTCTGTCTGTAATCAAATTGCAAAGCGCTTACGTTCATTGTTGCATTGGAAAAATTTAGTAAATCTAAACAATTTGTTATGGTTTTAAGGTGAAAACCCTCACTTCTAGGATTAATATACAAATAAAATTTGAAAACGAAAATTTCATGAACGATGCGGGACACGAACCCACGACCTCTGGCGTTCCATTCCAGTGCTCTGGCAACTGAATAACAGTTCGAGTGACGTATCGTCATACAATCTTGTAAGCTTTTTTTTTAAATTGTGTATCCACAATTACTTAAATAACATAGCGTTTTTCACCCACTTCAACACATCTAATTAACTTGATACTTGCACAGTATCAATGATCGATTACAATATTTTTAACCACAATTACAAGGATAACGAAGTGATTTTTCTCAGATCTTTGTGTGTGGAAACATCACCGGCCTTACAAATAAAATTGGCATATAGTTATAACTAATCATAAACCAAGTAAATGCAAAATGTTTACAATTAGACATTTTGCTTACGATTGGTTAATTCGGACGCATAACGTTTCCCGCGTTTATTTGCAAGGCTGAAATGAAATGAAATGAAATATATCTTTATTGCACACCAAAAAATAATTAAACATAAAAAAAATCGAGACTACAAAAAGCAATAGGCGGCCTTATCGCTTAAGAGCGATTTCTACCAGGCAACCTGTAATGAAGTAGTTTTAGTTGAAAAGATAACAGAAGGTGGTGTTATCGATATGCATATAAACTAAACATACACATACAGTAAATAATTCCAAGAAAAGAACTAGTACTGAATTTGTCACAGTAATAAATAATAATTATGAAGCATTGTTTTGAATGATTGGAGAGTTTGAGCCTTTCTGATTTCAGAGGGAAGAGAATTCTATAGGTTAACAGCTTGCTTGTCATTCGGAAAACTTCATAATTATCAGTGTTTGTTTTTAGTAATCCAGTGTATTTGACAGTGTTGTCAACGATATTATAAACATTTTGCATATTCTTTGTTTATGCTAAGTTATAAATTTATACCAAGTGCATTTGTACGGCCGCACGTCTTTTTATCACTACATATAATAAAACAAAGTCCTCCACCGCATCTGTCTGTCTGTCTGTTCGAGATAAACTCAAAAACTATTGCGCCTATCTTCACGCTTTTTTCACAAATTTTCTCTTCTCGAGGAATTCTTGTATAAATGTTAACGAAATATGTTGGAGATTTCAGAAAAAATAAGCCCTTTGAGATATAACAATATAATGTATGGTAGAATTGTTTATCTTATTTAGGTCTACAGAAAAGTCCGCGATGGCATATGTCTATCTCTTAAACATACTAAATGCAATTTTTTAAACAAATGTTAATGTTGCAAAAACTGTTTGCACAAATATGACATTAATCCTTTTCATTTTCTATTG
Source organism: Leptidea sinapis (assembly GCF_905404315.1). NCBI lineage: Eukaryota > Metazoa > Arthropoda > Insecta > Lepidoptera > Pieridae > Leptidea > Leptidea sinapis. The sequence continues at coordinate 6,709,143 of NC_066267.1, read as the reverse complement.
GTAGGACAGCGTTTTTAGAGGCAGCTAGTTAAATATAAGTTACACTGTCAATAAATGTCGTAAAATGATTAAGAACAAATAATGGAAGTATATATAGTATTGACCAAAGCCACAAGTTCCGAGACAATGTGAAACTTCAAAAACAGATTAGCGCACTGAAATGTTCTCTCCATCAATATAAGCCCAGGTAAACGCCTCTGACTTTGTCGATAATTCAGAGGAAATTCTGAATGGGAGCCATAAATAATTCCGCGTAGCCCATCCTAAACGTGTCGTTTATAATTTACACGGAACTAAAACAGGTCACGCACCGAGAAGCGACAATAACTTTGTAAGGGTCTATTCTAACTTGCCGAAAATTATGTTATCCTTAGGCCAAGGACACACTTGAGTAATGAACAGAATTCATCAAAACTCCAGGTAAAAGGAAAATTGTTTTTTTTTTTTATATGATATATCGCAAGAGGCTCATGGGATGGGGAGAGGTGAGGCAACCGCCCATGGACATCCGCAACAACAGGTGTGTCAAGAAATGCGTTGCCGGCCTTTAAGGTGGGAGTATGCTTTTTTCTTGAAGGTCTCTAAGTCGTATCTGTTCGGGAAGACCGCTGCCGGTAGTTGATTCCACAAAGTGGCTGTGCGAGGCAAGAAATTTCGAAGAAAACGCGTGGTTGTGGAATGCCAGACGTCTACGTGATGCGGATGGTACTTTGCACGTAATGTCCGATGGTGGAATTCGGCCGCTGGAATCAACCCGAACAGCTCCTCTGAGCACTCCCCGTGATAAATGCGGTAGAAGTTGCAGAGAGAACCCACATCTCTACGCAATGCTAGAGAATCAAGCCGATCGGAGATGACTTGATCGGCGATGATTCGAGCCGCTCTTCGTTGTATGCGGTCAAATGGAAGAAGCTGGTACTGGGGAGCACCCGCCCAGAGGTGAGAACAGTACTCCATGTGAGGCCGAATTTGCGCCTTATAAAGTTGCAGGCGGTGGCTTTTAGTGAAGTACTCTTACTGCCTAACTGAGTACACCAAGCTTTTTAGAGGCCAGTTTGGCCTTCTCTTCCAAGTGACCACGGAACTGAACGTCGCTCGATATATCGACGCCAAGTATGCCAATACAGGCTGTGGCAGTTAGAGGAGTGATCTCGAATCGAGGGGATACGACAAAGGCAGACTTTTTAGTGGTGAACGCACAAACTTGTGTCTTCTTGGGGTTGAATTGGACTAAATTTTGTCGGCCCCATTCCGAGACTTTGCAAAGCATAGTCTCGATTTCAGTCAAAAGTTTGATCCGGTTCTCGTCGACGCTATCCCGGGACATGTTGGCACGGCCGGTGTAGGAAGCATACCCCGTGTTGTCGTCTGCATAGCAATGAATATTGCTGATTTGCAGCATATCATTGATATGCAGAAGAAACAGCGTAGGGGATAGCACACAGCCTTGCGGGACACCAGAGTTTATGGGTTTTAAGTCGGAGCATGCACCTTTGATAACAACCTTGATGCTCCGATCAGCCAAAAAGCTAGTGACCCATTTGCACAACTTCTCGGGAAGCCCATAGGATGGCAGTTTCGCTATAAGCGCTTTATGCCACACCCGATCAAAGGCCTTCGCTATGTCCAAACTCACCGCCAACGCCTCTCCCTTCGACTCAACCGCTCGCGCCCATTTATGGGTGAGGTACGCAAGAAGATCACCAGCTGAGCGACCCTGACGGAAACCGTACTGGCAGTCGCTGATCAGCTGGTGCCCCTCTAGGTATCCCAAGAGCTGGCGGTTGATGATCGACTCCATTACTTTGGAGAAAATGGAGGTAATGGCAATTGGGCGGTAGTTGGACGGATCTGAGCGTACACCTTTCGGGACTACGCCTGATGAGTAGGAGAGCCGGAAAAGACGGGTAAGGACTGGCGCCAGTTCCGGAGCACATGTCCGCAGCACTATCGGGGGAATGCCATCGGGCCCGCTCGATTTGTGAATGTCCAAGGTGAGAAGCGCCTTAAGCACGGCACCATGCCGGATTTTTACCTCCGGCATATATGAATCGCACCGCGGAATATGCTGTGGTGGTGCACCTTGGTCATCCAGAGTCGAGTTGGACGCGAAGAGGGAGCCCAGGAGATCAGCTTTTTCTTTCGCGTCATGGGCCAGCGATTCATCATCCCTGTGCAGTGGCAGAATGGCTGGCTGGCAGAAGTTTCCTTGGACAGCCTTGACGAGCGACCAGAACGCACGAGTTCCCGAGGGAAGGCGTGCAAGTCTCTCGCCAATTCTGCCAATGTGCTTCGACTTCGCGTCAGCAATAACTCTTTTGAAGGATTGTTTGTGTGTAATTTTTGAGTGAAATTGATTCAAAATCTGTTTATTAATTAATCCATTTGTTGTTAGTTGTTATAATTTTATTTGAGAGTAAGGCTTTAAAACATAAACTATAATTATAGAGTCTTAAAAAAAATCTAAAAAATTATGATGTTTTTATTTTGCCCATACAGTAATTCATAGACATATTGAATATGGCTTGAATATAAAAATCTTCAATTATAGCTGTAAGCAATTTCCAGTGGGATAAAATGCTTTTAAATCGTTATTAAAAATAGAGGCTGGCAGTTAACCTCTATTTTGAGCAATGCACGCACACTAACACAAAGTGACGTACAAATCGTGAGTGTAAGACGTAGCTTGTCACGTACAGTAAAGTAATAGACCGGACCTGTTTTCATCGGTTGTCTAGGAGCAAGAAGCTCTATCAAGACGTATAAATTATCTAAGGCTTAAGCATACCCATTTATATTCGCCGTTCACAATTTGATCTTGACATTTATAGGCAAAACTAATAAAATTATTTCACCTCAGTAAAACTGAAAGTAATAACCAACTTCCACTAACGTCCGGTTCTTGGTAAAGGTACGTAGGCGGACTTTAACGCCAATTTACAAAAATCAGTATGATTTCACCAGGGGATTATCAACAATTAATGCGGGTACTAGACTCATTGAGCAGATCTTTGACGCCTGGGAAGAGTCAAAGGATGCATTGGGCATTTTTTGTGATTTGTCAAAAGCATTTGACTGCGTCCACCATGAAACTTTACTCCTAAAACTAAAACATTATGGAGTGAAAAATAGAGCCCTAAATCTGTTAAAATCATATTTAAGCGAAAGAGTTCAGATAGTCGATGTAAATGGCAAACGGTCTTCGGGTAAACCTGTGGGAATAGGTGTTCCACAGGGTTCTATTCTCGGTCCTTTCTTGTTTCTTATATATATTAACGATCTACCGTTTGTGGTAGATGATAGCCATGAGATTGTATTGTTTGCTGATGATACTTCACTTATTTTTAAAGTGAAGCGACGTACAGATATTGATGACGAGGTAAGCAATGCACTCTCAAAGATAGTGCGTTGGTTTGAGACGAATAATCTGCACTTAAACAGTGAAAAAACAAAGTATTTACGGTTCATTACACCAAACACAGCGGAGGTACAAACCAACGTACTTATAAATGACCAGAGATTGGAACTTGTGGACACTACGGTATTCTTGGGTATCACGTTAGATAAAAAGCTTCAGTGGGGTCCACATATTACCCATCTAGCAGATAGACTGAGCTCTGCGGCATATGCAGTTAGAAAGATTAGAGAGTACACGAATGTTGCGACCGCTAGATTAGTGTACTTAAGTTATTTTCACAGCATCATGACGTACGGTATATTACTATGGGGTCATGCTGCTGACATTGATATAGTGTTTGCACTGCAAAAGAGAGCTGTTCGTACTATATATCAGCTTGGTTATAGACAGCCTCTCAAAGAAAAATTTAAAGAATTAAATATTATGACTGTTCATTGTCAGTACATTTATGAAATTTTAATATATGTTCACAAAAATCGTCACATTTTTGCTCTTAATAGTGATTTTCATTATTATAACACTAGAAATAAGGGATTGCTTGTAACTAATTCTAGTAGGCTTCATAAGATACATAATAGCTTTAAGGGTAAATGTATACACTTCTACAATAAAGTCCCAGCAATTGTTCAGGCATTATCTATAAATAAATTTAAATGTTTTATAAAAAAAATGGCTCTGTCGTAAATCCTATTACTCCACTGCTGAATATCTAAATGATCGGACAGCCTGGGACTAGATTGTGATTATTTTATAGCGATAGAAATGACTGTACAATATTGTATATTTTTAGCGCGTAATACAATATTGTATATTTAAGAGCGCAAAAAAAAGAATGCTGGGAGAGTTTCTTCTTCTTTTTCTTTTTCTCTCTCAGAGCGCCATTTGTTTCCGAAGCGGTAGTAGTATCTAGTACTATAAGAAATGACATCAAAAAGAATTCTAAAGGTATCAATTTTGAGAAAATAAATGCCTTTTATGCCTTTATGCATTTATGCCTTTTATGCCGTTATGCGTTTTATGCCTTTATGCCTTTTATGCCTTTATGCCTTTATGCCTTTATGCCTTTTATGCCTTTTATGCCTTTATGCCTTTTAATGAAATCATACTGTAGGCTTCGTGTTATTAATAAAACTTTAATTTCTACGAATTTACGTTTGTTTTACAGATGTATTTTGCGGCTTTACAATGTAATCCTGCATAACTTAAAAATATATTTAACTTTAATTAGTCTGTCTTGAAAATATTTTCCTCGCACAAAAACTGTAGGTAAAGTAACCGCAATTCAGTGAGCTTATTATAAAACGCAATGTTATTTTTATGAGATAAGGGACTGGACGAGCAGGACTTTCAGCTGATGGTATTTGAAACGCTCTGCCCATGCCATGCAGTGCCGCTCAGAATTCTTGAAAAACCCAAAAATTCTGAGAGGCACTACAATTGCGCTCGTCACCTTGAAATATAAGATGTTAAGTCTCATTTGCCCAGCAATTTCACTAGCTACGGCGCCCATCAGGCCGAAACACAATTATGCTTACACATTACTTCTTCACGGCAGAAATAGGCGCCGTTGTTGTACCCATAATCTAGCCGACATCCTGTGTCAAACTGGTAATTATATTTTTATTTTATATTTGATAATAGCTTAATTGTTATTTTAATGTCAAGGTTTTCAAGCAAAAGTTTCATTGCGAAGTTAAAATATAAAATGACCTATAAATAATTATCTCACAATAAACAGATTTTACAAAATATTTGTACTTTCCATTCATTCTTTACTTTACAATAATAATCTCTTAATCACGGACAAGTAAAAATAAGGACTCCGTATCACCTTATATAACAGTGCGGCACCAAAACAAGCCGGTAAACGTGTAAATACATAGCACACAACGCACACACTTACACTAATACAAGCAGATCGGCCGCCATTATGGGATTTGCCATCGTCTGTAACAGATCAGTTTGCAGCGCAATAAAATATTTTAAAAATGCCGTTGTGCGTTGTGACACAGTGTAAAAACAATAATATAAAAGTTCTATAAAAATTTATTTCCTTTGCATCTGCAGAAAATTAATTTCATCATCATCGGGAGGTGCTGGAGACTTGGAAGCTGTTATAGTCATCCAAATGTTTGCAAGCTTTTTCCAGCCCCAATCTTCAGGATTTTGATATCTTCCGAGCCACGACTGGACCTGGTGATATACTTGAAGACTGTGAAAACGAGTTGTAGCAGGCAGATGTTCAATTGTCCCCAAACCTCTTATTGACCTGCTTAACATTCTCGAACATGTACCTACACTCCTCTTAGAAATTACAATAAGAAACAATAATTTGGTAAGTTCTATAGAAGGGAAAATAATTAGGAATGAATGAGTAACGTTGTACGGATTTAAATTTTTTTTTAAGAATGTACAATAGAACGAGTTTTTAAGAATGTGAACAATAGAAAAAAGATAATAAAACTTAAGTTGCACATTTCGTTTTGACGGGATACTAGCGAACCCGGTAAAGTTTAGAGCACTGTATCAGCATTTTAAATTATTGAAATTAAAGAAAATCATAGAGAAATACTATATAAAAAAAGCTATAGAGCAAAAAATAAATTTGTTATAGAAATTTTCTTACCTTTTTACTCATAACTTTTTTAATTTTAAATTAAGGGCAAAAAGTCATATCAGGTTATTTTTTGTATAATGTATAAAAAAAGCTATAGAGCAAAAAATAAATTTGTTATAGAAATTTTCTTACCTTTTTACTCATAACTTTTTTAATTTTAAATTAATTTTATTTTAAGGCAAAGCAATTTTCTACAAATTATGTCTTTAAGAATTTTTTGTAGGACGCATACTTTCTGAGATATCGGGAAAACGGTGTTTGCACCTCTTTTTGAAAGATGGCGACTGGGGGACAAAGGCGGCAACCCCACAAAGGGGTTATGCTTCTATTTACCCCCCACACATTTCCCAAAAATTGCGTCCTCTAAAAATGCAAAGCTCATGTAACATTTCAATGGACTATACACGAAGCGTATGTTACAAAATTTGAAAGATGCCATTGAGTGTCAAGATGCCACGCACACAAGCATCTAATAGTTGCCGTAATTAAAAAGCTATTGTTCTTAGATAGTGTGGTATCTAGTTTGAGCGCAGCGGAGACCAATCCTTAATCTAAGAGTATAAGCTTGCGAATTTTCTCGTATGTCATTGAAGGTTCTGTAACACATTTCGGTAACAATTTTACTTCTATTAAGTGACATAATGAAGTTCACAAAACTTTTAATATTTTGGTTCCGGAATATGCTAATTTTCTTCTTAAGTGTAAAAGTTCAAAAAGAATAATCTTAAATGCGATTTTGAACATAATTTGTTAGAATTTTAAAACAGTAAAGATTATCTTAAGAAGAATGCCTCCTGAATACCTATTTTCATCTTACGTGTATCAAATGTCTCGTTAAGATTTTGGAATTATCAGATTTCATTCAATTACCGTTTTTACGTAACGTAATTGGTTATCTTTGTGCAAGAAAACTGTATCGATCCGATGCCACATGGAACACAAAATTATGAGAAAAAAAGTAATTTTTGAAGTTATAATTCTTTAGGCGCATTAGAGAAAAAATATCCAAGCGAATTTTTATGTGCCTGGTCACAGAATGATGTATTCAAATTTGCTTATAATCCCTATGCATAAAACTTTGTCAAACTTATGCTACAGGTTGATATTTCGCTCACTATAAATGCAGTATTCCTTAAAATAATATAAAATCACGTCAATAATACGATTCAGCACAGATTAATTATTAATGTTCGTTAGTCTCGCTAAAAGTCGAGAACGGCTGGTCCGATTTGGCTATTTTTAGTCTTGAATTATTTGTGGAACCCCAGGGAAGGTTTAAAAGGTAAATAAATATGAAAAAATGCTCAGAATTAAATAAAAACAACAATTTTGTTTTTCCTTTGAAGTGTCCCCCGTCGTTCAGAAATCAAACATATTTTCTACGAGAGAATTTATTGGCGGACGGTTTGGCAGTTCTGCTGTGAAACAATTTCATTATGCTATAAAAAACATTATTTTATTTATTACTAGCTGACCCGGCAAACGTTGTATTGCCATATAAAGTATAATTCACGCGATAGTTTTATAAGTAATAAAATATTGCCTATATTATAGCCTGTACATCATTTTGTTCTATTGTCAATAGTTTTTTCAGGGCACGCAAAAATAGGTTATCGATTTTACACCTTGTGTTACAAAATAGCAATTTTATTACGGATCCCTAATTTTGAAAAAAAAAAACATAGCCTATAGCCTTCCTCGATAAATGGACTACCCAACACTGAAAGAATCATTCAAATCGAACCAGTAGTACCAGAGATTAGCGCGTTCAAACAAACAAACACTGCAGCTTTATAATATTATAGTATAGATATACAGAACAACGTCTGTCTGGTCAGCTAGTTTGTTAACATTTTGTTTCACAATGATTTATGTCAGCTTCAGTAAGTTCAGGAATTGTAAGATTGAAATGTTATCGAGTTATTTTCCTCTCTCAATTAAATACTTCAATTAATTGTTTCTTTTCTATCTATATTTTATCAATTCAAATATTTGAGCAATACTCAGTGGTTTCATAATTATTATTCATTGTTCACATAGGACTTATTTGGTTTACTGATTAAGTAATATTATATTTAATTTTTTAATTTAACTTTCCACCAACGAATATGTGTTATGTATATATAATATTATATCGCAAAGAATGACGATATAACCCCATCTTTTGAGTAGCGTTGGTATTTTCTCTACCTAGAATAAAAAAAATCCTTTACCATCCTATTATTATTTTAACAAGTGAGATTTTATACATTTTACATAACATTATACAAATACTGATAATATAATTTTATATAATATTATCGGGTTCTTGATTTTATCTTTTATTCATATTTATTTATTTATTTAATCTAAAGTTAATTCTAAATGCATTATCTTTTCAGGCAGATACAGAATGCAATTAATATGAAGCTTACAAATATTTATATGGTATAATCAAATGAAGTTGCTAAATACATAATTTAAAAAACGTATTAACTTATTACCGAAAGTATAATGTTCCTGGGATTCTGTCATTCTATTTTCTTTTTCTTGTTTCATTTTCTTTCCTATATAAAATTCATTAATACCGCTTTCACATTTTAAAAATGTTCAGTCATTAAATAAAATGATTGAGAATCGATTTCTTTGTAGATTGTCACCCACACTAGAGTTATAAACCTGGCCTGTTTTTATGCGTTGCCTAATAGCAAGAGGCTCTATCTAGACGTATAAATTATCTAAAGTCCAATGTAAAGATTTGAAGATTGTTTTTCAAAATAGTTTCGTGAATTACAACAGTGAGTGATAACAAGTTTGTCTCGGAAATTAAAGATATAAATTATTTCTGTGAGCACGCGAAAGCCGGAAACCCAAAGGTCACAGAAGTTTATCAACACGATAATTCACATTTAACTATATTTAAAGTTCCTTAGGTTTCTCAACGAAGCATGGAACCCTCATTGGATTTTCTAATCTTAAGTCTATCCAACTTTATGTTTGTCAGGACACTTTTCTCATCAACGTGTCTATGGTACGTAGAAGTTAATTAAATTTTAAATTTAACCAACTCAAAATACACCAGCACTAAGCCTAATATACCAGTGGAAGGCTCCTATGCACAGGATGCCGGCTAGATTGTGGGTAGCAACGGCGCCTATTTCTGCCGTGAAGCAGTGATGTGTAAGCATTATTGTTTCGATCGGAACAGCGCCGAGAATGGGCAGGGTGTATCAATTAACATCAGCTAAGCTCGTCTCGTCAGTTACTGTCTTGAAAAAAATATACACTTCGCATGTGGTTTTACCGAATCCGTATGCTGGGAATGAAAATTTTAAATTATAGCTGATTTAAAACCTGATGAAATATGAAAATATAAAAAAAAAACGAAAACAGCAGTGCCACCTACTAGTTAGTAGCATTATCAAGGTTGACGGTCGTGCCCTATATAGCTAGAGTGCTAAGTTCGAGTATTCATTACTTACTGTGAATTCTTAGTACAAACTCTGCCATAAGAATTGTATGTGTTTATACGTAGGTAAAAACAACATGTTATAACGAAAATATTATGTTTATTGCTTTTCAAAATACTCTCCTTTACATTTTAAACATTTTTTCATGCGATCGAACCATTTTTTAGAACAGGAGGACCACAGATCTGAATGAATGTTTTCTACATGCTGATTGAACGCTATCACTGCCTATTCGGAATGGTAAATGTGAAACCTCTCATAAAATATCCGATTTTGGGGAAAATACAGAAATCACAGGGTGGTAGGTCTGGCTATGTGCAAGATAGGTGACGAGTTGTACTTTTTCGGAAGCTAAAAATGACTTAGTTTTGTTGGCCGTGTTTGAAGAAGGGTTGTCATGATGTAGGAGATCGCGGACTTTTGGTCGTCTTTCGCGAACTTTTTTAAACACCCTGAGTAAACAAATGGTAGAATATCACTCGGCAGAAACACTCGTTTGATCTTCGAGTGGAAATGTGCAGATGGGAACCATAGCTGAGCAAAAAAATGCGATCAGTTTTTTACCAACGTTTCTCGCCTGCCTCACTTTTGTTGGCCTGTTCTCATTTTCAAACACCCATTCACAAGATTGCTGTTTTTTTTGGGTTCAAAACAATAAATCCACGTTTCGTCTCCTATGACAATGTCATAAACAGCATTAGAATGTCCGTGGTCGTACTTCATTAGCATCTGTGAGCACCATTCCACGCGAGCCCGCTTCTGCTCCGCTCTCAGTTCATGAGAGATCCAACGATAACAAAGTTTCCGAACTTTCAATTCTTCGTGTAAAATTTTCTGAATTTGTCTCATACCAATCCCCAATAGTACTCGAATTGTCTCATAGGTAATCCGCGGTCCGGTTTTCTTCAATTAGCTGCTTAACAGTAGTCACATTATTTTCATTGACGGCAGTTGAAGGCCGCCCTTAACGAAATCCCTCATGTAAAGAAACCCGACCTCTCTCAAATTCAACAAACCATCGCCTCACGGTGCTCAAACAAGGTGCTTCTCTCCCAAAAGCATTTTTAAGACGCACACACTTGCGGAGACAGACAACTTTTAAAATCATAAAAAATCATTACTCTAAAATATTTTCGACTTAATTCAATTTTTTTTCGTTGCGTACGTAGAACTTTGATGTGTAATTAAAAACAATTGGCAAATGATTTTCCGCAAATTTTATTTTATTACTAAGAAGGTTGCAATGTTTAAAAAAATATAACATTCGAAATTCAAATAGTTCCGATTAGCTAGAAGTGCAAAACATTTAGTGAGCCCCATGTATTACCAACTCCTTTTACACACATTTATTTATTCTGGCTTCTCAACTATAATCACATACCAACTATTATTTTACATTATCGAATAAGATTCTAACTTACAGGTATTCACAACATTATCAACATACGATTACACATACAATGATGACATCCAGAGGAATTAATACATCAAAGGTGTCTCTTTGTCTTACGAGACATACATTGTATAAGTTATACTAAGCACCTAATCACGACCATCATGTTCACGAAGCATCCTTACACAAACAATGAATTCAAGCTCTAAGGGTTGATGCATCCAATATACGATAATTTATATTCATACGTTAATTCTTACTTTTTATATATTTTATTTAAACATGACTCCTATATTGAATGCTGCACCTTACAAACTAATTTGTTATGTATATTACAATCATTGTAAAATACTGTGATTGAAAAGAGTGGCCGTTGAGTTTCTTAAATATTGTTCTTCTCACGAGATCAACTTTTTACGAACACATGTACGTAAATTCAGTAATTTAAAAGAATTTATTGTAGTATTGCTTCAAAAGCGCTTAGTTTAAGCCTTATTGAATATCGTTTAATTGACTTTGACTTTAATGAATAAACGAAATGAATATAACGGAATTTAAAATTGGCAAAGCGAAATGTAGTGATGTATAGTCAAGTTTCATTTGTTGTTAAACTTAATATCGCTGACAGTTTGACTAAACAAATCCATCCTCATATATTGAAGTCTATACAACTACGAAGCTTATACAGAATCAAAAACAATTTAATCCGCTGAGAATATAACATTTGCTGAATTCAATAAAATGTTATGTTCGGGATTCAATGAGTGTCCGTAATGCATGTATATTTTTAAATAAAAACTTTATACAAATTAAAAAACTATACATTATTACAATATTGTTTTATTTTTAATTATATTAATCTTTATTTATCTATAAAAACTTATTCTATTGCACAAATACTGTGTGATTACAAATATGTCAATCTTATAGAAAAGTAAGCAAAATTTTATATTTCTAATGTTGTTATTTATAATAAACTCATTTAGGTCAATTCAATATTACGTTATGAGTGCTGATATGTACTTTAGTGATGTCTAAGCTAACTAGGAGAAACTACCTGTGTCTTGAAGATCAAATTATCTAATTAGAAATTACAAATGCATATCTACAAAATACATACATTTTATAAACAACTAAACATTAAATTCACCTTACATATTGTTTATAATATTATGTCCTATTATATTTACTCTAACTTATGACTTATAATAATTTTTCTGTCACTTCATATGGTTTTCCTAATCCTACTTAAAGTAAACACACACATTTTTTGAAGTTATACTTCCTTAGGCGCGTTGTGAAAAAATGTTGATAATGAAATTTTAACATGCGCGCACAGTAACACAAAAGTAACAGGTTGAAGTTGGTTACTAAAATTATCTGACAATTGCGTCATTCGTAATTTTTTTGGTTTCCTCGTCCATTATTAGAACAGGCTAAGGGTTCAAGCCCACACAGCAGTATTTAATAAGTAATTGTCAAAGCCATCGTTGCAAGATTTTTACAAAATTGTTCTTTCTAAAAGCGTATTATAGAGGAATAAATAATTTTAATGATTTTGCTTCGTTCGGCCAAAGGAGTATAACTTCTTGCGTGCATACAATACTTGCGTGCATAACACACACACATTTTTTTAAATATTGACACACTTCTGACACATTATCTTGCCTCAAACTAGTTTGAGCAAGATAGAACAGGCTTTGCTTAGGCATTGCCTGTACTGGGTGCAAGACGACGATTCTTTAATACGATATACATACACAAAATACGTATGTTTATACGTATTTAGATGTTTATACATGACTCGGAAACAAACAGCCATATTGACCATAAAAAATATTTGTACATAACAGTAGTTGAACCCGTGTACTATATCTCAGTTGGCAGAGTCCACTTACCACAGGCTATATGAGTAGTCATGTTTATAAGTCCGGTTCTAGGCCAATTACAACAGTGAGTGATAACAAGTTTGAAATTAAGGATGTAAATTATTTCTGTGAGCACGCGAAAGCCGGAAACCCAAAGGCCACAGAAGTTTATCAACAAGATAATTCACATTTAACTGTTTTTGGGTTCTTTAGGTATAAAAACCAAATAAGGTAACTTAATTGGATCGTCTAGTTATCCATCTATCCATCTTTCTGACCCTTTCGGGTCTGTGGTCGCTAGAAGCTATAAATAAATTAAATTTCAAATTGAACCCAATCTACCTATACGGTTATTAAGCCCAATATTTTACACTTCGTCTGTAGGTATATTATTATAGGTACAATTCTGTAGGACAATCCATGAGGATTATAATTTTTGTTAGTTGTAAACTTCTGCAAGAGGGTACCTACAATTATGATAATTATTGCATGTGAAAGTAAAAAAAATGCTGAAAAAAATAACTAAATTTCTTGACAGTATCAATAAGTGATTTGGGATGAGAGTTCTTGTAGTATACTTTAGTTATTTTCATAGTATTATGTCCTATGGTATATTGTTATGAGGCAGTGCGGCCGATATTAATACTATCTTTGTGCTGCAGAAGAGGGCTATTCGCGCGATTTATAACCTAGGTCCTAAAGAATCATTAAGAGAAAAATTTAAAGAAATAAACATTTTGACTGTTGCTTCTCAATAAATTTTTGATAATGTTTTGTATGTTCATAAGCACACTGAGGAATTTTCTAGAAACTGTGACATTCATAATGTTAACACAAGGAACAAACATAAACTTGTTATGCCTACTACTCGGTTGGGTCGAGTTAGTAAGTCTTTTGTTGGGCGATGGATATGCTTCTACAATATGATCCCAGAAAATGTACAAAACAAATGTGTTACGAAATTTAAAAGAATTGTTAAAAAACGTTTGTGTGGGAAAGGTTATTATAGCATAAACGATTTTCTTAATGACACCACGAACTGGGATTAAAGCGAATAACCTCAGGCTCTTTAATTATAAATGTTTATTGTACGATATCACATTGTTATCCATATTTTATGTAAAAAAAAGCCCGCTGAGTTTCTTGCGCCCATTCTTCTCAGGTCTGAGGCAGTCTCTTTTGAATGGGTGGTAGATTTTGACGTTCTATAAGTGATTATAAATCCTATTTTGAATAAAAATATTTGAATTTGAATTTGTACATAACAACGGAGCCGCTACGACGCCGCACCGGCGCCACAAAGGCATCGCACTAGAATGCATTTGTTATACGTTAAAAAAAATAACTAAAAAAGGAATATTTTTTTCATAATATATGAGTTATAATGACAAAATAAAATTCATATTAAAATAATAAGCAAACGTTAATTAGGTTTAGTTGGGAAGGCTTTACTGATCTATATTCGTTGCTTTACAATTTAACTCGACATGCGGTTTGCATGCGGTTCCGCTGCGGCGCTGGTGCGGCCTTAGCCGTAAACTGTCTTTAAAACCTTAATCTTAAACCTTATTTATATATATTAATCTTTCAAGTAAATCATCATATTTTGACGTTAAGTTCATTTCAATAATTTTTATTACATGGTTTTTACGTTTTACACGTTTTCTAATCGTTCAGATTGGACATTACATATCAGTCCCTGTCATATTTGTTTTAATCTCCTAGCTAATTCATTGCAGAGCATTAGGCCCTCAAAGATGATCATTTCACAAGACCAAGCGCCTTAAATGAAACACTGGAAACATGCCAAACGTACTTATTTGTGTTTTGTCACTTCAACAAATTTAACTCTATTTACATTTCTAATATTTTAACACTTATTAAATAAATGCAAAGCATTCAAAATTGCAGTACAAATTAAGGTTGTTACAAATAAAGAATAAATTAGTAGTTCGACTTAAAAGTTAAATTATTTTATTTTCAGTGAGCTTAAGTAATCGTTGAATATTTGAGTTTATTCTGAAAAACATTTTGTGTGTTACAATGATTATCCTCATTTGTGGGATTAATTATACAAATAAAACTGAAAACAAAATTTTATGATCAATGCGCTACTCGAACCCGCTGTTTATTTATCTAAAAAACATATTATTTATTGTTCTTTTGCCTTAAATATTATCTTAAATGAATTATTACAAAAACGTTTACGCGAAAATTACGAAGGTACAGCCAAATATATTTTGGGAAGTATTATCAATTGAATTATTGAAGAATTAAAATTGTTTGTTGGTAAAGACGCTTCGTTTAAAGACAACTGTGACGAATTTCGCTTGAGGAACAATGTTAGTGAAAGTTCTTTAGATATTTTCCAAAGGATTCCATATAACACAAGCATATTCAAAATAATTTCAGACTACAGCGTTGAAGAGAATTATTTTTGTGAATATTAGCTTAAACTCTCTAGAATTTCTCATAATAAAGCCAAGTATTTGTGTAGATTAAGACACAAAAGTATCAAAGTGCGATGTACGATGTAGTTCTTTATCTAATATAATCCCAAAATCATTTATTTTTTTTATGTTTATGTAATGTTGTCTTACACAGAGTGCTATATTATTGAATATGTTTTATTCCGTTAGAAACGAACATGGTAGTATTAGGGGTTAAAGTATGAAATTGCCGAGTAGTACTGAAAAATTGTAATTCGTTTTTTTTTATTTAACATATTTAAACTGAAATCACACGTGCTTTCATTAGCAGTCCTCTAATCAAACGCAACATTGATATGAGCCTATTGCGAGCCGTTTCTGCCGCGTTAGTTCCGCGTCGGGACTCGTATTCAAAAATCACTCGAATTTTCGATTTATCCATATTTCTTGTGTAAGGGGAATAAAAAAACTGAAAGTCGATAATCGAATGTTGCACATTTTTTAAATGAAGACATAAGTACATATGTAACCATGTGAAAAAAGTTTCACTCAAAAATCACATACCATGAAGGTTGTATATCAATTGGAAGTACCTTTTACAATAAAAGGGCAGATTTCATACCTGAACCCCTATTATTTAAAAGAATATTAATAATTGTACAGGATACACTAACAGTTTTTTCCTTTTAAGGGTCTAACTCAAGAGCTGATAGGGATCGTCGTTTATTTGGATTGTTTTTTAATATTATTTGCTAAAACTAAGTGCTTATGTGAAAGTTACAAAATTTTGATTATTTGCCGTTATACTATATTGTTTGTGTATTATCATTATAGCATACAGTCCACCTAAATGTGATTTCAGAGAACATTAAATGCCATTCATTATACAAATAAAATTTGAAAAACAAAATTTTATGAACGATGCGAGACTCGAACCTCCGGCGTTCTGTGCCTATGCTCTAACCAACTAAGCTAACCGTCATAAAATCTTGTATGCTTTGTTCAACTCTCAGGTTGTGGCTTCATCTACAGGATCTACTTTACAGCTGTTGATAGCCTGCTCAACCCCAATATTTGCATATTAGGAAATTGACTTGAGATGTCGCTCTTGTAAATCTAAACAATTTGTTAATTAAAAACATTACAATTAATTGCCATTCATAACTAGATTGTTACGATGTGTTGAAAATATGGCAATTCAGCAATTAAAATAGTTATTAATATTGCAGGTTTCATTGTAAAGAAAAGGGTTTGATAAGATAATAATGGTTAACTGCATATTTAAGTTATTGAGCAGGATGTGTTGTTTAACATCTGTTATTGTAACTTGTTTTTGTGATTTGTTTACTTTTGAAAATAAAGTACACAAGTGGTTGATGCGTGGGAAATGGTTGAAGAACGGTGTAGGGAGAGACATGAGTTTATATTATTATATCCGGGCATTTGTGAGCACGGACATGCTTCGATGATCCTTTTAAGTTCAACTACTCCACAAGACATCAAAAAGAAAGTTATTTTTATCGATTTCCGGTGTAGTATAGTATAATCCATCATTCAATAGTGCCCCTGACGTGGATACATATTTTATTATGGTTTACTTGTTTTGTGTAAAGTGAAAGCCATTCTTTCTGCACTCATTCGCTCCACGTGTTCAAACCATTTCAGCATTCCTTTCTCAATCTTTGTCACGACATCTTTCAGACCAATAAATTCCTATTCTGAAATAGGAAATTCTATGAAACGTTTTAATATCAAGTAAGTTTCAAAATTGAATTATCTCCCACGCTGCTGAGAATCTGTGTGTGGGAGTAGCCGATAAACTATTCCGTTTAGTTTGCAAAATTACATTAATTCCATGAACCATTAAATTTTGCTGAGTAATAGTTACTGCCCAATGATAACGTAGAATTCGATTATAAATTATTCTACATTCCTTAAAGTACTATCATAAAAGCAACAGTTAAATAAAGGAGTAGGTTTTTAATTTCAAACTATAAGTGTCTGACAACTAACTTGCTGCAATAGCCGCAAGCGTAGACCTAGTTTTATCTGAGCCTGTTAATAAAAAATACACGTGGTTCTGTTTGTCTGTTAGTTTGAGAATTTAATTTTTTTGGTCTTTCATTTTATTTATCTAATTATCCAATCACTAAACGAGCTAAACTAGTTGGAAAAAATAAATTATAATATGTTTTAACTTATTATGACTGCGCTCTATTGCTCAGTGCCACGTACTCATCTATATAAAAAGAAATTGTGTGATTGTTTTGTCATAGTATTCACTTTTTAAAATATTTGTCTGAATTTATGATGTAAAAAATAAAAATATGACGACCGATTATCAGACCTACTAAATATATCGTACATAACATTAATTATCGTACTACAATTAGGTATTGTATTCGATTGCCATCTTGCAACCCTATAGCGGAACTATGAATGGAACAGAATAATATAAAAAATCATGATTAAAAAACTGAGGTTGATCGTAGAAGGGTAAAAATTTGAAGTTGTATAATATTTCTCAATGCATAATAAAATAAAAATAAAAAAAATTGTCAACAAAATATATTTTTGGGCTCAGGCCCAATACACATACATACATCCAAATGATAAGGGTGTCCCCTTATCATAAGAACTATGAAAGGTAGATGTTGGCCAATTTTCAGACCTATCCGATATGCACACAAAATTTCATATGAATTGGTTTAGCCGTTTCGATGGAGTTCGGTAAGAAACATCACGACACGAGAATTTAATATATTGGATTATGCATAAAAACTGTATAATGTGTATATCTTATTATAATAAAGACTACTATTAATTATCTGCTACGGTTTTCAACAAATATCAACGCCCATAAATATTAATTATAGTTGAATAACTGGACTCTTTCTAAACCTTGCATTGGTACATTCTCATTAAAAATGTATCCAACGCGGTGGGCAGCTAAATGACTTTTAAATCGTATAAAGTTCCACCTCCAACCGCCTCGATTTAAAACACAAATGAGAAACCTCTACGCTTCACTTTGCTAGTGAATTGCAGAAACAATTATTAACAAAAATGGTACTTAAACAATTTGTTATTTTTTTAAAGTGATAACTCTCACTTCTGATATTAATTACACAAATCATATTTGAAAACAAAATTTATATCAAAATACATCAAAAGTCGGTCAATTTATATGTCAATCTAATAACCAATTTAACTTTTTTTTTATTTAAAATCTAGGATTTTAAATTATATATATAATTGAATGTCAAAAACTACCAATCTTTCGAAAATTTATGCATCAGACCTGAGAATGGGCTCAAAAACTGAGCGGGCGCATTTAAACATATTTTGTAAAAAAAGGTCGAAAAGCAATAATTTCTACTGACACAAATCAAAACAGCACAATAAAGGCAATATTGATATCCTTAATTCAGTAAATATTTTCTTTCACAGATGATAAATGAAAGCGGAATGAAGAATTGAGAATGAACAACACAATGGATTCACCGAATACAATATACATTTACGAAATAAGATGAACTGTTTCCGCTCGAAAATGAAATTGAAAACGGAATTGCAACGTAAACCGACCAAGAATGAATGAACCAGAGTTCACTGTGTATCCAACAACGGAGATTGTATTTGAGTTAAACGTTACTCTCAATACCAGTTGGGACAATGAGGAATATATTGCTAATAACAGCACTGACGATGGCAAAGACAATGTTAATAACTGGTGGGCTTTAGTAGCATTGGTCCTTGTACTATGTACAGCGGCTGGAAATATTTTGGTCTGTCTTGCGATATATTTGGAGAGGAGATTGCAAAATGTGACGAACTATTTCCTGATGTCATTGGCGATAACTGACTTACTAGTTGCGGTGCTCGTGATGCCAGTTGGAATTCTGACACTTGTAAGAGGTGAGTAAATATTTAGAGCCTTCCTTCTAAATAATCCTTTATGGTTTGGTTTATTTGGTCTTGTTTTTATATCATTTTTGATTATATTATTGTCATATAGCCAACCAATGTAAATCACCAATAATATTGTATGAACTTAGTATATTGTGTTTTAACAGATGATAACATATCAATGGAAACCGTATTCAAATCGATTAAGCTGTTTCGAAAATATGTGGGAATAAATGCACAAATAATAAATATTACAAAAACCACTGTTATGAGATCTTTGATGTGAAAAAAACTGGCGGTATTTAATTAAATATTCTTACGAAAATCAACAAGAACCGGAACTGCTTGTGGTGGCATCGTAGAGGAATGGTTTCCGCTGAATTGATAAAAATTGCTGTTAGATTGTATGTAAAATATTTGGTAAAATGTCAAAGTTATAAATATTATTAATCACTAGCTGACCGGCAGACGTTGTTCTGTGTATAATAAATAAAATAATGTTTTTATATGAATTTGTCAATAATATATCATAACATGAAAAATTACTTCGTAAAATATGCACCCTGCTGTCGTAATGAAATTGTTCAGCAGAACTGTCAAACCGTGAGTCAATCAATTCTCTCATAGAAATTTTGTATGGACACATCAAAGGAAAAACAAATTTGTTGTTTTTATTTAATTTAGCAGCATTTTCCTATTTATTCACATTTTAAACCTTCTCTGGACTTCCACAAATAATTCAAGACCTAAATTTGCCAAATCGGTCCAGCCGTTCTCAAGTTTTAGCGAGACTAACGAACAGCAATTCATTTTTATATATATAGATTATTATGAAAAGAGTGACAATGTGTCTTCTTCCATTTCTCACTATAGTAAATGTAAATAACGGACTAGAATCAGTTTCACCCTCTACAAAAGGAAAGCTGAAAGAAAAAAAACGAGAAATTTCAGATTTAATTTCAAATAAAATAAAAGTCAACAAAGCATTATTCAAATCGACTTAAAGGGAAACGGTTCAGTCATAAATTATGCATGTGCAGCGTACAAAGTAACCTGTTCAGGAAAAAGAAAACGTGACACTTCAAAAATAATGTTGTATGTTATAAAGCCAAAAATTCATAATGTGAGCAACATTATGAATTTTTTTCTTAAATATGTAATACGGCAATTTGAGCATTATTTTGACAACCTTCTTCGAGATAAATATAAACTGCTGTATTGACTACAAAATACATGTGATCAGCGGCCAGCAAAAGTTGTATGCAAAGAGGATGTAAATACTACGTAATAAGAGGCGGAACTGCCGTAGTAAAAATTGAAATTTAGTTTAGTATGAAACGTGCAGTGATTTGACAAAAGTTTGAATGCGAACAGTTGCTTTACGACCGTTCTCACAATATACTATCTACAGATAGAGATATATTACTATTACCTTCTACTGTAAGTAATTAGCTGTCAATAATCTGAAGCTGTCCCAATATACCCGATAAATCATTCTTATCGCCTTATACTGGGACGCGTGAATTGGCATTTCCATACAAACTTCTATCGCTGGTAAGCTATACGTCGTCCCATTGACAGACCGCGTGTACGGATAAGATGAGTAACCGACGATAAGTTTATTGGAACATAAAAGTCAGCGATAGTTACAATTTTTATCTCAAGTAAGAGATAGACTGAATATTAGGAACGGCCGTAAAACGTAGTGGATTTCGCCTATCTCCGTTTTTTACAAGATTATTGCCGTTACATGACAATCTGGAAATGACATCACGTTACAAACAATCGAGTGAATCGCTTTTTCTTAGAGAGTTCGTTAAGCTGGTAATATGAAATCAATTTAAATATCGTCATGATTATGGTCAAATAAATTAGGTTAATAGCATACTAATATTTGTCATGCAATTTAAGAATGGAACAATCTTTTACCCCGAAACATGGCAACCAAGGAGGTTACTAATCAAAGGTTTTTTTTAAATTTCGAACTTGCTTGCAAATAGAAAACTGTTACAAATATGAACAACCGGGACAAATTATTGTTGATCGTTGTTCGGTATAGGGGCTCCTGTTTCCGCAATTAAACCAATAGTATGGGTCCATTTTGCGTGCATCGTTGTTCGCCATTGATTTTGAAAATTTAATGTTTTTGACAAAATGAGTTCAAGTGCAGACATTGAGTTGAACTTACTTTAATGCCAGCGGCAAGAGCCGTCTAATTGCCGCGGATTAATTGAAAAAAGTACTACAAAAGCATTTTTTTTTTAACAGAACATAATATTATTACAAGAAAATAGCAATCCCTATGCGGGTTTGTTTGGAGTGCCGCGCTTTCTACGTTGCAATTTATAATTATAAAATCTATATTAATAGGTAGCTAACACTGAATCTATATTTTTTAAATGGAAAGCCTTTTTTGTTTGGTTATACTTCGAAAACAAATGAACCGAACGGAATAGAACTTATACCATAAGTGCAGTATGTTTCGGAGAAGGTTTTAGTTTCACGTTGGTGATTACTTATCTGGAACCTTTATTTTTTTGATTTAGTAATAAAATAAATAATGCCTTTTAATAGTCGATTACATTTATTACATAGGAAAATTAATACAATGAAGGGGCGTGGGGTATTTAATTAATATGGTAATAAAACGTGTCCCAGGTCAGCACTTGTACAACATAATCACCAGCCGTGATATAACTCCCCTATCTTCCAGGGGGGTAAACTCAGATAGTAGTAATTCTGTTTATTTTCGATAATCAGATTTTTTTAGTCCGAGCGTTCCTACCAACTGATCCAGACGTTCAGTGAGACATGGATCGTAAATCTTGGTATGCTTTGTACAACTCTCAGGTCGTGGCATACAGGATCTACTTTACAGTTGATAACCTGCTCAACCCCAATAATTGCATATTAGGGATGTTCTCACTAATAAGGTTCAGAATTATTTGGTAACTTAGCGAATTAAAAATACGTCTTTCTTCGATAATTGTTTATTGCGAACTATCTTTAAACACCACTGTTCTTTACTTAAATGGCATAAGATTAAACATAGCTGTGTGCGTGGAAACTTGTATCGGACAGTTGCTACCAAATACCTACTTCATTACTTATAGTAATTTAGATCAAACAAGGGAATTGAAATGAAATGTCGCTCTTTTAAATGTAAACATATTTTTTAAATTTTATTAAATCAGTATTTTTGACTTGGAATATTTTCTATAAATCTTTAATTTAATCGTGACGCAACACTTCCATTCACGCTATTTAATTAATACATAACAGACAATATTGCTTTCTCATAGGTATCACATAAAATGTATCAATTAAATAAAGAAATACAAAATGATTTATGTTGGCAACACCCACTGTCCAATTTGCGTTTCAAATAAAATAATGAAACAAAAATATTATGATAAAAGCAAACAACACAGTGTTTGGTAGCAATTAGCATGAAACATAAAACCTACGAAAACAACTTTATATTTTTTACAAATGAAACACGATCACGAAAATTTCACTAGTAATATTTTTAATTCAATTTCAATAACGCTGATATGAAAACAATACTATCAGGATTTCTGATATTCCAGCAATATTTTTATATATATTATTATTAGCAATATAGTTTTTTTTAATGAAAATACGGGACGAGACGAGAAGGACGTTCAGTTGATGGTAATTGATACGCCCAGCCCATTACAATGCAGTACCAATCAGGATGCTTGAAAAAGTCCAAAAATTCTGAGCGGCACTACAATTGCGCTCGTCAACTTGAGACATAAGATGTTAAGTCTCATTTGCCCAGTAATTTCAATGGCTATGGCGCCCTTCAGACCAAAATACAGTAAAGTTTACATATTAATGCTTCACGGCAGAAATAGGCGCCGTTGTGGTACCCATAATCTAGCCGGTATCCTGTGCAAAGTGTTAATTAACACACTTTCTTGTGACTCCATATTAATAACAGGAGGGTTTCAGGTCTGTTAGGTATATAAGTAAGATACCCATGTCTTATGGGCGTTGAAATACCTTTAAAATTTTCCACTCCACCAGTGGGTGGCTCCTTTGCACAGGATACCGGCTAGATTATGGGTACCACAACTGCTGCCTCAGTGATGAGTGCCTCCAGTCACCTGACGAGGGTACGTCTTTTTAGTTGGTACCAAGGAAACGATACATTGTATTTTAATTTAATTTTGTCTTACCGCCAATCTTCGCAAAGAATCAATTCGACACGTGTTTCACCTCTACACGAGGCATCTTCAGGAGCTGTTTACTCCTCAAAAGCTGACAAGACTTCAATTAATATTCTTAAATTCGTTTGAAAAACATGATCTTGAACCAACTTGCTCAACACATGAACATGAAACTTTTAATGAGGTATCACTTTTAGAAAAGTGTATAAAAAATTTTTTTGTTCTAATGTGCCAACTTTAGGAGCGCTGAGAACTTTATTTTTTGGACAGCTAATACGTTATATGTAACTTCGGGTTAAATTAGCTTGACTCAACTGAGGCAGGGCTATCAATTAGAGGATTATTTACCACAGTAATAAGTCCAAGTATTATAAACAGTTTGTATGTTTAAGTGATAATCCTCACTTCTGGGATTAATTACACAAATTAAATTTTAAAAACAAAATTTATGAACGATGCGTGACTCGAACCCGCGTTCCGTGCCAGCGCTCTTCCACTGAGCCAACCGTTTGAGTCACGTAAGGTTCATAAATCTTGATATGTTTAAATAAAACACTTTTAAGGGATTAAAACGCGTGTAATTGTAACTGTTTTTACATTCGATTTTTGCGTAAAAGTTACATTTTCATTTTAGTTAACTCGACGTTTTAATACCTTTCCAGAACTCGTCTCCCTGAAAATGAGATCTGAAATCTAATTTAAAAACACAGTTAGAATTTTCTTAGAATTCACCTTTAAAAGTGTTATAATTAAATGTGTAAACTCGCGTTAAACAAAGAAAATACAATCTTGTAATTATGTCTTTTTTAAGTCTCAGGTTGTGGCTTCATCTACAGAATCTACTTTACAGTTGATAACCTGCGCAACCACAATATTTGCATATTAGGAAATTGACTTGATATGTCGCTCTTTCTAACGAAGAGCGCTCGCATAGAACGCGCGATGTCGCGCCGGTTAGGGTCCCGCTGCTTTCAAAAAAATTTGTTTTAAAATTTAGTTCAACCAAGTATTATTATTATTTATATATGTACTTTATGTTTATTATTATGAATACAATAATTACTTTGTGAGTATTTAATGAAAAATTGTTTACACACCGTCTTTATGTTGAGTTTTGTTTGTAAATATGAATGTTCTCTAAAGATTGGATTGGATCTCATGTTTTGTTATAACTGGATAACATTAACAACTACTAGAAGAGTGTCGATAACTTTTGAAACCAAAAAAAATAGTAGTAGGATGAAAACCGTTGGAAATGGAAGAGAATATATCTTGAGTTGAAAAGAAAAATAAATTACGGGCGATCTGAGGACGTGGAAAGGGGGGGTGTTTAAGGGTAAAAAACGGTTTATCTCGATTTCCGGCAAAACTGCAAGTCCTATGGACGTAAGTCAAATAGCAAAGTTGTAGGTAATAAAATGATCTACAACTTTTGTTTGAACAGTTTTTTCACATAACCTCAAAATTAATGTGAAAAATTCAAAAAACCAAGATTTGGTGTTTTATTTTTAACTTTTATAAAAAAAATGTCACGAAATTTAGTGAAAAGTTACCAGTTTATGTCCCAAATACACTAAAGTTTTTTTGAATTGAGATATTTATTTTTCCACCTTTATTGTGACTCAAATATCGAAAAAGAACCCTTATTTTCAATCGAAAATTTACTTGTAAAAATATCAGCATTTTTCAATAAGTTGGTGTGCCTTCTGTTCGTATTTAATCTCTAATTTTCGATTGTGTTAAAAAAATATACATTTCAATGATAATGATTGGAAAATTTAAGCCTTTTTAAAGATATTTCATAAAGAATTTTTAACCCTAAAGCGAGTGCTTTAGGGTTAAAAATTCTGGGTTAGGTTGGGTTAAAAAAGGGGGAGTCCCCTTTCCCACTTCCCGACCTCAGATTCAGATCCGTAATTTATTTTTCCTTTCATTTTTGTTATATACTCATCCTTTTCCAAAAGGTTTCATCCTACTATATTTTTTTTTTCACTTTTTATCATTTTCAAAGGCTTCAGCACTGGTCTATACAGAGTAAACAGCAATCAAATTTGCCTACAGAGTACATCAATCCTGTAATAGAAAGTCTGGAACTAATGAGCCAAATCTAGGTTCAAATATTTAAATGCTCGTAGTATGTTGAATAAGTAAATCCGTGTTCACCACAGTGAATTATTTCGGACTGTGTAAATGTTCTCATTAATTACAAGTTAATGAGCAAATAGTGTGGAGTTTGTGCTGTAAGTTACTCTATTCGAAATCACTGCAATTTATACAAGTCCGTTCTGACCACGGAGTTTTGATGGAGATGCTAACTCAGCTTGGACTGGTATTAACTTAGCTTAAACAATTTAAATAATGAACAGTGGGAGGCTCTTTTGCACAGGATGCCGGCTAGATTATGGGTACCACAACGGCGCATATTTCTGCCATGAAGCAGTACTGTGTAAGCATTACTGTGTTTCGGTCTGCAGGGTCCCGTAGCTAGTGAAATTACTGGGCAAAAGAGATTTAACACCTTATATCTCAAGGAGTCGAGCGCAATTGTGGTGCTGATCTGAATTTTTGGGATTTTCTAGAATCTTAAGCGGTGCTTAATTGTAATGGACAGGGCGTATCAATTACCATGAGATGAACGTTCTGTTCTCGTTCCTTATTTTCATGAATAATATCTCAAGTCAATTTCCTAATATGCAAATATTGGGATTGAGCAGAATATGAATTGTAAAGTAGATCCTGTAGATGAAGTCACAACCTGAGAGTTGAACAAGAAATACAAGATTTGTGAACCTTACGTCACTCGAACGGTTTGCTCAGTGGAAGAGCGCTCGAGTCACGCATCGTTCATAAATTATATTTTCAAATTTAATTTGTGTAACTTAGTTTAAATTAATATTATATACAACAAAACTTAGTTTGAATTTTACGCTGTTCCATCTTTTGTAATTCTGTCGTAGCAGTTATTGGAAGTGTTTTGATGTTATTACTACTCATCTTGAGTTTGAGCGGCGTGGCTGTCCAAAGTAATTTCGATTTTGTGAGACTGTCGAGGACTCGGTTTAATAACAAAATAATAAGTAACAGACAGTGAATTCTAATCGGTGATATTGAATTTAAATAATTTTTTGGCCATAAGCAAGTGAAAAATATACAATTGTTAATATTTTTCACTTCGCCTTTATCTATAAAAATATATATATGGTCTATGGCTATATTATTTTATTTGTAATAAGATAAATAAAATTTAATTTAGTTCCTTTTAAAGCGGGCGGGAATACTATGTTACTTAAGAAGAGTTATTAGTTTTTGGCCATTTTTTCGATTGGCATCATAAAAGTAGGGGTGTTTTTTTTTACATTTAAGTCAGTTCGATTCCCAGACGCGGCAAGTAATTTTTAGAAAATCTTTGAATGCAGCATTACTAACTTTTAAAAATAACATAAAGTCTTGTTTTAGTAAAATAGCCTATCTTCGATATTTAAGGTACTTTCCCTTCATGTCCCATAACTTTGGGACACCTGTATATAATATTAATATTATTAACCCGTTTGCCAAAAAGTGGCCATACAAATAATTGTATTTTATTAATATAGCCACAGCCTGTATTTGCATACTTGGCGTCGATATATCGAGCGACGTTCAGTTCCGTGGTCACTTGGAAGAGAAGGCCAAACTGGCCTCTAAAAAGCTTGGTGTACTCAGTAAGGCGAGACAGTACTTCACTAAAAGCCACCGCCTGCAACTTTATAAGGCGCAAATTCGGCCTCACATGGAGTACTGTTCTTACCTCTGGGCGGGTGTTCCCCAGTCCAGCTTCTTCCATTTGACCGCATACAACGAAGAGCGGCTCGAATCATCGACGATCAAGTCATCTCCGATCGGCTTGATTCTCTAGCATTGCATAGAGATGTGGGTTCTCTCTGCATCTTCTACCGCATTTATCACGGGGAGTGCTCAGAGGAGCTGTTCGGGTTGATTCCAGCGGCCGAATTTCACCATCGGACATTACGTGCAAAGTACCATCCGCATCACGTAGACGTCTGGCATTCCACAACAGCGCGTTCGAAATTTCTTGCCTCGCACAGCCACTTTGTGGATTCAACTACCGGCAGCGGTCTTCCCGAACAGATACGACTTAGGGACCTTCAAGAAAAAAGCATACTCCCACCGTAAAGGCCGGCAACGCATTTCTTGACACACCTGTTGTTGCGGATGTCCATGGGCGGTTGCCTCACCTCTCCCCATCCCGTGAGCCTCTTGCCCGTTTGCCCCCTCTCAAATAAAAAAAAATATATAAAAAGTATAAGATTTGCATAAGAGATGTATTAAATTAAATCTCTATTAAGTTATTTTATACTTTTGAGGTTTTGAAGTCGGTTTTTTTGACGAAGTTTTTTTATAATTTTTTTGTTGTATTCTAAAATGCTTTATAAAGATTGAAACCATTGTAATAGTCTATATAACAATCATAAATGTTACAAAAAATCTATTTTGTTATCTGAGGGCGTTGCTATGGGCGCGTTTACGACGTAATATGAAACAGAAATTACTTGGAACTCATTAGTTTCAGGTTCTTTACGTTCCATTAAGGCTGTGTTGAGGTGCGACCATTTATCTTTAAATTATAACATAATGATAGTAAGGTAGGCTTTAAGTTGCAATAATTTACATTAAATACTTATTTTAACTATAAGTACATACGCATGTAGGATTTTATTATTGTTTTGTAGTTTAGATAAAACAAAATTATAAAGGTACCAAAACATATTTATTAAAATTGCTAAATTTATTAAAATTTATATCAGTATATAATCATAACTATGGTATTAACTATTATATGATATTGATACAAGCTGGATAGATGAATTTGAGCCGTAATTATTTTTGAAACTTCGAACACGTAATGGCAGATATTTTTTATTTATTTATTTTAACCTAACTTTACAGCATTTCTATTCTACAGATTAATACTATAAACTATAGACATGTATTGCCTTTAATATAGTTTGGCAGATTAAATTGTTACGAGTATGAAATAAAAACGCTGGCAAATAAATGCTAATTATATCAAATAAAGAAGAGGAAGTCCTGAGTAATGTGTGCTTGTGACTCATGATTATTAAATAGATATGTGTATAGTGTGTATGACTATGTGAGAGTGTTATGAGTTGTGAGTAGTGTGTAATGTTCAGTCTAATGGGCATCGTTCTCAGCTTGGGACATATGCTCGATCACTGAGTTAATAAATTTATTACGGCTGATGAAAAAAATGTCAATATCTTTAAATTTTTTTTCGTATAAATTTACTATCCTGTGCTAAACATAATGTCTGCCATTATTAGTACGCGGTTGGCCAACGTCGAAAAGGCGTCTACTCCATATATGTGCTGTACTGGTCGTCAGAAGCGAACAATTTACTTGCAGAGTTAGCCACATCAAATAAAAATTTCATGTCTGCTACTTTCCGTCTATCTTCAAGGGTAAGAAGACCAAAATATGTAAGTCTATCCTCGTATTCGTCTTTTCTTCGAAGAACATAATTTAGGCGACGTGTAAAGGACCGCTGAATAGACTCTAATAGAGATATGTAAGTAACATACGACGGGGACCAGAGGGCATCAACTTTTAATAAGCGATGCGAATCCGATGCAGTTCATTTTAGGTACCTAAACTGAATCACTAAAATTCGTACCATGAAGTGCTTTTTACTGTATGGCGTTTGGATCGCTTATGAAGAATGAACGAAATAAAATTGCGTTTCATAACCTAAAATGATATGATTTTAGCGGGTTTTTTGCGTAGAAAATACTAAAAATACATTTTAAAATTGCGCAATTTCGTCAAATTATAAACCATTAAGCCCTTTTTTATACCTATTAAATAATAGTAATTTAAATAAATGTAGTTCTTTGAATTACAAATTAAATGTTTGTTATGTGATTTCGTAAAAATAACGAGTTATGAACGCACCTCCATTGATGTTTGATTTGAAAGGACTACAGAGTACATTTTTTTTAATTCGTTCTTGCGAACAGGCTATAGCCGGGCCCTTACTGCCTCGTCTTTAGTTTTTTCGTTTTTGGTATTTATTTTCAGTATTTTGTTTTACAAAAAAGTCAAATAAAGTATTCTCATCTTATCTTTAAATCAATAAATTTTTTATTTTCTATGTTTTCACTATTTTTTTTAAAGTTATTAACAACAAGATTCACTTTCCTCTGAGGAAGTAGCAACTTTTTTCGAATCGGTCACTTTGACAAATAAGCTATCCAGTTTAGGTTGAACTAACACCTCATGGTACGAATGAATGAACGAACTAAATCAGTTTGCGATTCAGTTGATATCATTTTTGACATTCAATTGACATTATTGCGATTTAATCACTTGATTTGACGACAACCTAAATTAGATAGCTCTAATCACGTCGTGGTGCGAAATAGCCAAGCAGTTCATTTTAGGTTGTCAATTGAATCGCAATAAGAGTTCATGGTAGGCCCGCAGATCGGTGCGACGTACTCCATAATGCTACGAACATAAGCAAAATACAAAATTTTATGCGAGGCAATTTTTTTTAAACTTTTAACATTTCTATGTAAGAATCCAAGCATTCTATAAGCTTTTTGCGTTATATAATCATAGTGACAAGTGTACAAAAGCCTACTATCCATCATTACTTCAAGATCACGGACGTGCTCAACTCTGGAAATAGTGGTACCATAAGATAATAGTTCTGAGAGATAAAATTGCATTTTCGGGTAGATGGGATGTACTACAACAATCTAGTTGGTAGACATAATTCAATCATGGACAAAAGTAATGGAGTATCTAATTATTCATTTTTAAATAATTTTAATAAGAGTAAAATATATGAAGTATAATTTATTCACATTTACAAAGCTTTTATTTTGAAGTTGTTAGTATAAACATAGATATTTTTTATTGCATAATTTTGGTAGACTACGAGACTGCCTCAACGTTAAATAAATTCGTTCATGCAGTTATTACCAGTTACCAGGCCCCTTTGCATCGGATGCCAGCTAGATTACGGGTACCACAACGGCGCCTATTTCTGCCGTGAAGCAGAAATGTGTAAACATTACTATGTTTCGGTCTGAAGGGCGCCGAAGCTTAGTGAAATTACTGGGCAACTGAGACTTGTCATGTCTCAAGGTGACGAGCGCAGTTGTAGTGCCACTCAGAATTTTTTGATTTTTCAATAATCCTGAGCGGCACTGCATTGTAATGAGCAGGGCGATTCAATTATCATCAGCTGAACGTCCTGCTCGTCTCGTCCCTTATTTTCTTAAAAATAGTTATTACAATAACACTATTTGTGACGTAGATATATTTTATTTAACCTTGATTAGATATAAGAAATAAGTTGGCAAAATTATATTTTATTATAAAAAAATAGTTATAGTTCACTTTCTTTTCTCCCTGAGCTTATATTTTTCTATTTTTGTACAGTAATTTATATTTTTTATTTTGGTCTATTGAATTTAATTATTTGTATATTATATTTGTATATGACTGTTTGTTTCTTTAAAATCATACCTTTATAAAAAATAATACCTTTAATTACTTATATACATATGCAATGAGAACATAAATATGGTAGCGGTGATAGTAATGCTATTCGTAGCGGTTGAACACATATGTCATTCTAGCAACATGTACCAGGACTTCATATATAGTTAAGAGGTTCAATGTAAATTTTGCATCGAAAA
Source organism: Leptidea sinapis (assembly GCF_905404315.1). Taxonomy (NCBI): domain Eukaryota; kingdom Metazoa; phylum Arthropoda; class Insecta; order Lepidoptera; family Pieridae; genus Leptidea; species Leptidea sinapis. The sequence goes on along the minus strand of NC_066267.1, from coordinate 6,678,137 downwards.
AAAATGTGCAGAAGTCACACTGTATCGACAATAAGATCAAAAACAGTAATTGACGCAGTATTCAAATGATATATGGATAAATGTAATAATAAATTATCAAACTTTGTATCATTATGATTATAAAGCCTACAATTATCCTCTTCGCGAAATTTCACATTCGTTTCATTATCTTGAAGCCAAAATTTTTGAAGATTTCACTTCTAACAAGTGTGAATTACACACATGTTTTTTTTTTTTCATTTTAATTATTATGAAATCAAGGATTGTAATAATGTATTTACTAAGGGCTTAGTTTAGCAAAAGTTATAAAATATCTTATCACCATTGTTTTACAGGCTACTTTCCACTGCCAGCTGTCTACTGCCTCGTGTGGGTCTGCCTCGATGTACTCCTCTGCACTGCCTCCATAATGCATCTGTGTACCATCAGTGTGGACAGGTAATGTACACTTTTAAATTGATACCCGCAGTTTTCTTTCGGTTATAGGTACTGCGAAAACTACTAAACCGATCGGAATAATGATTATTTCATAAGATGCAGCGTGCTTCGGAGAAGGTATGTAATTTGTGATGATTACATATCCGGTACCTATATTTTTCTCGTATATATTCTGCTGCCCCACGCTCGTCTCTCGCCTTGTCACGTTGCGCGTGCGACACAAGCGCATCTCACCTACAACCTTCCTACAACTATGTAAATAGTAACAAACTTACCGTGGCTGACACCGACACCAAAAACTACAATAATTGTTACTAGATTTAGATAAATTAACTAGATTAATTAGACTGCATAAAATACGCATTTTTTTACTTGCATATTATCTATTGTTTTGGAATAGTTTTTTTGAAGTCGGTTGTTTTATGGTTACATTTATTTTTTATTTTTTAAGTTTATCTAAAATACACAAACTAAAAGTTTGTCTAAATTGTGCAGTAGATGTACCTACGAAATTCAAGTAAGCACATGGCAATTTGATTACAGAATACAGACAGTCATAAATTCGCACACAGATCGCACCCTTACTGTAAGTCGTTAAGAGTTCCATTGAGCATTATATTCGACAGCGACAATTACTTGACCATAACGACGTTACGGTAGGTGACTCAAATATCTGGACAGCATAAAAAAGATTCGGCCCAGTATCGTTAATTTGCTCCTATGAATTGAAGATTTCCGTCAATTTTTCATGGATTTGAAATTTAAAATTCGCATCAATTCCTGCTTTATAAAGATAGATGAAAATTATATTATACTAGCTGACCCAGCAAACGTTGTATTGCCGATATTAAAATCGCGATACAAAAGTAACTGTTGATCGTAGATGGGTGAAAATTTGAAGTTGTATGTATTTTTTAATGCTGACTCATAATCAAAATGTAAAAAAAAATTAAAAAAAAAATCGTGTGGACCACTTTTCTAAACTTCAAGTTCGTTAATGATTCTTTATTGGCTCTGTATTTTGGTGCTTGGGTTGCACTCTTCAGTGAAGCACCTTGTGATAGACCATATTTACCGTTTTATTATCCTGCGCAAAAGCAAATAACGCGGATGGTCTACCATCCCGTGAACATGCCACTTATAATTAATTGAACATATAATGGATTCAAAAATCAGACCACCAACTTTCAAGGAATGGGCTTAAGATTTGAATGGTCAGGGCGAATGCGAGACGGATCGGAAAGGATTTGCGGGCTAACTCGACATGCAAAATGTTCATGAAGTAATTGCTGCAGATCTTGAAGAATTGCTATTATCATTGCTGCATTGATCTCATGACATCGATCAAGTTATTCCTCCATGCCCATGAAGTTTAATTGTAAAAATTTATGCTGTGCATCTTCGAGATGTTGCAATGATCCAATCCGATGATGAATCTGTCCTTATATCTACAATATCAAAAGCAAAGTCCGTATTACTGATTTATAAACACTTTTTTTAGAATTAGCATACATAGGAATAAGTATAGAAAGTATGTTATTCTTCTACTGTATTGTGTGTAAGTATATAAATAAACAAACACCTAGACTGTCATCGTTCTTAGATAATGTCTGCCCCAAATGGGGTCATTCGGAAACAAACATTGTATTTTTGAGTGTTTGCTAGAAAATGTCGTGATTCGGTAGTTTCCCAATCTCAAACAATAATAAGTACTGCAATCGTATCGAAATGCTCCTCGATTCAAATCAGTACTTCATAAACTTCTTCTTGTGCGTCGAAAATTATCTAGTTGTTGATCTCTGAGGTTTTATTTAACGATTTCGTATTGCCAGCCGATCCGTTTTACGGTCTTCGCCTCGCTTTGCTTGTTGCCTTCATTCTGTTGTTGGTGTTGTTCGTTCTTCTTCAGTCCTTTCATTTGCAATGTTTCGAACCCTAGTTGATTTACGTCTTTGTCGGGAATATTTTGATCGTCTTGGTTGTGACATTGTTAATGATAATATCGGCACAATAAGCTAATAGAAACTCGAAACAAATACACCAACCGGTCAACTTGAATAACATGACGTGCACTGTCAGTTGTATTTTATTACTCATGTAGCGTGAAACTAACAAAAAACTTCATTGAATTCTTTCTATTCTTGAGATGTCATCAAAATGTAATTGTTTCACAGCAGAACTGTCAAACCGTGCGTCAATAAATTCTCTTATAGAAAATATTATGTCCATACAAAACAAATATTGTAAATAAAAATTATTATGGATCCCAAATCGAAATAAAACTATCCTATTTCTCAAGTCGGACTAAACTGCACTCCATTAAGAAATCCCGATTAAAATCCAAAATCAAAGTCCATCAGGACACTGGATTTATATATATTAAGATCATTCTCTTAGTTTTTGGTTGATAATAATTTTAAGTTCCTTCGTTTAAGAGCTTACTGTTCATGTCGAGAAGTGTGTGCTAAATATTCATTTGATAACTGTTACTTTGTAATTTTAAATATAAGAAACTTTCTGATTTTCATTTTTCTCTACCTGAACACTATTGTAGAATTCCTTTGTTATATGAACTGAATTTCCCTTGAGCTTAAGTCCATAGCAGTTAAAATCACAGTCACTTTTAGCCCTATTAGAATTCTATTTAATCTTCATTTTTGTGTCTCTTTTTCTTGACTGAAATAATTAAAAATTATATGAATGTGAGTATTCTATATTCTATTTTTTATGGAAAAGGAGGACAAACGAGCGTATGGGTCACCTGGTGTTAAGTGATCACCGCTGCCCATATTCTTCTTGCAACGCCAGCGGAATCACAGGAGCGTTTCCAGCCAGTTCAGTCCACTTTGTTGTACATGGAAAAAAGTTCCTTGAAAATCGCACTGTGGAGGACCGCACTAATCCTGATAGTGGGGATAGTATTCTAATTTGTAACATGTCGTGCAATGTCGGAATTTGGCGGTAGGAATAAGGTGAAACAGCTTTTCGGAACCTTCCCTGCTCTGCCTTGGACGCAGTCAAATGGATCGAGCTGATTCTGGCGTCCCAGACCAAAGATGATAGCAATGCTCCATATGTGGCCGTACCTGCACTTTGTAGACCGCTAGAATGTGGGCCGGCTTGAAGTATTGCCGTGCTCTATTAATGACGCCCAGCTTCCTTGAATCAAATCTTATAAAGTATAAATTTTAAATTACCAAGTATGGGTAGAATAGTACTGGAAAATAGGAATTTAGGAATCCTAAGTGGGCTGCGCCGGTGATCGCTAGCGATTTATAAAATCATTTGTGAATTCTTCGAAATTTGTCAATGATTTGCTATTTTTGTCTGATATTATGTTGAAATTGTTTATTCCTTCACATAAATATGCAAATAATTGATAAAAGGTTTTTTTGGTAGTTTTAAAATAACGGTATATACTATTGAGCTAGATCACTGTTTATTTTAATGATCTTATAATAATTTAATACGACAACGCTTGTAACTAGATTTACAATATATAGGTAGATTACCTATATGCAGTAAAACGTATAACTACGAGGAAATGTACCAAGAATACTGGCAGCATTTCCACGTTGGATAGCTAGGCTAATAAGTTGACTGACGAAACTGCCATCGCTTGGGCTTCCAGTAATTGTATTGAGAAGATTAAACAGTATTTTGTACAATCTCTGGACCACATGAGCCAAAACTCTAGATACTTCAGTAGTCAAAACAGCAACCCTACAACTAAAGTAGTTTGGACATACAAATACATAATATAGGCATAAAGGCATAAAAGGCATTTTTTTTCTCAAAATTGATTCCTTTAGAATTCTTTTTGATGTCATTTCTTATACTACTACCGCTTCGGAAACAAATGGCGCTCTGAGAGAGAAGAAGCGGCGCAAGAAACTCTCCCAGCATTCTTTTTTTTTGCGCTCTTTTCAATAAAAATATACAATATTGTACAGTTGCTATAAAATAATCACAATCTAGTCCCAGGCTGTCCGATCATTTAGATATTCAGCAGTGGAGTAATAGGATTTACGACAGAGCCATTTTTTTATAAAACATTTAAATTTATTTATAGACAATGCCTGAACAGTGGCTGGGACTTTATTGTAGAAGTGTATACATTTATAGAACTATGTATTCGTTTTTGTTGTGCAAAGGTAGTAAAATAGTGACTAATAAACCGCTACTTTTTCGGTTTTTCGTTCATTATAAAAGGTTCCATTAAAAGAACAGGGTGGTAACGGTTTTTAACATACATTTTCATTGCTGAGTTATTTGACAGAGGAAAGGTTATAGTTATATTTAGTTAGTTGGTTAGTAAGCGTTATTAAAAGATACATACAAAAGGTTTTTTTTTAATACCGGCCTTGCAGATATGAGTAGTAGTAGACACTTTATAAGAAAATCAGATTTAGGGCAAAGCTTTATCAAAATATTTATAAAGTTTTTCAGGGGAATTCGAAGCATAAAAACACTACTAACGAGATAACCAATTGGAAATCTTACATCCAGCCAATTGTAATTCTTACAATTAACAACAAAAGGCATAAAAGGCATTTATTTTCTCAAAATCGATTCCTTTAGAATTCTTTTTGATGTCATTTCTAATAACTACTAGTGACTACTACCGCTTCGGAAACAAATGGCGCTCTGAGAGAGAAGAAGCGGTGCAAGAAACTCTCCCAGCATTCTTTTTTTACACTCTTCTCAATAAAAATATACAATATTGTACACAGTCATTTCTATCGCTATAAAATAATCACAATCAAGTCCCAGGCTGTCCGATCATTTAGATATTCAGCAGTGGAGTAATAGGATTTACGACAGAGCCATTTTTTTATAAAACATATAAATTTATTTATAGAAACTGCCTGAACAGTGGCTGGGACTTTATTATAGAAGTGTATACATTTACCCTTAAAGCTATTATGTATCTTATGAAGCCTACTACAATTAGTTACAAGCAATTCCTTATTTCTAGTGTTATAATAATGAAAATCAAAATATTTACTATCAAATTGTTGTATTTAAATATTATATATTAATATATATCTGATGTGTTTTTGTTTTTAAAACAGTTGCTTTCATCCATGTACGGTATTAGTTTTGCTTTAGATTAAATTTTTTTATATAATGCTGTTGAGCTCAATATGGAATTTCAAATAGATTTTGTAATAAAGTCATGTAGGCTTTTGTTAACTTGTGGCTATTGTTGGCATTGCTTCTGTGATGCGCTCATGCAGACGATACTATAATAAATATGTTGCGTTGGTAACTATGTGGTATAACCTTTGTATGAAATAAATTTTGTATTAGAGATATTTTAAGCTTTAAGCAAAGGGTTTATTTACCTTAAAATCAGGGTAATTTAGCCACTGGTAAATACAATACTTTCCATTTTTGAAAAGACAGACGGAAAAATATAGACTACGACAGAAATAGACAGAGTAATATGGAAGAAGTTGGAGAAAGCATATTCCAAAAGGCACACAGACTAAAAAACTATTGTAGTATATTAGTAGGATGCTGGTGTCAAATAATATTTAATACTATCTCATTAGTTAAAAATAGGTTTTGAAGTGAAATTTTCTTTAGCATCGTTGTGATTTGAAAGTCGATGAAACGAAAAAGCAGACAGTAAAAAGAGACAGACACATAAATTCATAAGATTAAACGTGGGATGATAATATGATATAAAAATGAGATAAGATGCATTATACAGTGTTTTTGTACTAGAGGATCATAGTTGAAGAAGATATTGTCTTGTGCATGACGCGAGCACCATAAATATGGTAGCGGTGATAGTAATGTCTTTCATAGCGGTTGAAACCATGTCCTGTACATGTTGCTAGGATAACTTAGCAACATGTAGCAGGACTTCGTAAGCAGTTTATAGCTTCATGCACAGTGCAGGTTTCAGTTCTGACATGAATACTTTGAATGCATTTCTTTAATAATAGTCTGAATAAAAGACAAATTTATTATAAATACAATAATAGAAAATATAGACATTATACAGTAAGGGGCGGGACTTAATGAATGCCAAACAAAATGAGCACTGATGAATAGATTAATTAAACTGAATCTACTTTCATGTATGAATGAACCGATAATTTACGTGTTAGTTACAAAAACAGAATTCATAATAATAACTAAATCTAAATCTTATCATTATTAAGATAGCCGTGAGAAACACACTGTTAAAACCTTAAGGAAATCAGATGGTATAAACTAAATTATAACGAGCATTACCTCTGACGCCTTGGAACAAATAACATTTATTTTTATTTCTAAAAACTATTAAAACTACTCGTATAACTCAGATTGTGCATATAGTAGTCAGTACCCATTAAGCTTGCAATATTATTTTTTATCTGCACCTAACCTGCCTGGTTTTGAATAAAATGTATAAAAATATACTGAAAAGTAAAAGCTTAGCTAATTACCAACATATTCCACTCAATACCTAGTTTTGCCGCACATTCCTAAAAACAGCTATGCAATAACTCACCGGAGTACTAAAACTCGTCTTCTTAGTCGTCCCCTCATTGCTGAGGATCGTGACTCCGAAGACTGTCAACAGCACGCCTCCATCGCTTACAATCTGTGGTCTGGTGCAGTGCTAGTGACAGGGATATCCAGGTGTTCGGTAATTTGATCCGATCAGGTCTTCGAATTTCACCCTCTCGGTCTTTTCTCCTACCTTCCCCGTCACCATCAGCTTAGACTATCTTTGCTTCTGCTATTAATGTGCCCGAAATATTTGAAACAACCGCTGATATTTTTGAATCCTGACTAATCTCCAAAACACAGGAAAATTTAGAAGTTAGAGCTCAGTCATAATGTAAACTACCAACCTACTTTCCAGCATTTTAATATTAATAAAGTTAATTGAAGGCCTAAAGGCGCGGGAAATGAACAAAGCAATATCTACGCGCTTTAATAGGGCTACTGGGAACTATTTCGATCAAAGGATCAGTCTGGCTATACAACGCGGAAATACTGCCAGTGTTCTTGGTACACTTCCCCGTAATAATAGAGTTAAATATTTTAATCTAATCATAATCGACTTATTTGAAAATCTTTCTAATGTTTAAATATTTCTTATTGTTCTTAGTTTGAATGGGTATGATAAACTAAAAATTAGGACGCCTCCTGGTTTTATATTAATGGAAAATTTTGCGTGGTGTGGTGAGTCATCCAGCCCCACTGGAAGGTGACAGCAGCTGCTCGTAACTCCGCGAGTGAGAACCAATACTATGCGAGACACGCCTTTAACAGCCGCTTTACGAAATTTAATTGTTTACTTGCTCACTGAAAGAGCTAAAATTAGGATAGTTGGTGTTCTAGTAATAGTAATTATCTAGTATAAGTCGGTATAGATTGTTCGTAGTAGCTCTAAGATGTATGCTTATAATATAAATTTAAATACTTAAATTTAAGTCAAATCTCTATCCCAATAGGTCACTCTGTAAGGATATATTTTTGGCTTTATTGGTTAAAAAAATGAAGTGTCATTAATAAAGTATATGTTTCAGGTATCTGTCCCTTCGGTATCCAATGAGGTTTGGTCGGAACAAAACAAGAAAGCGAGTTACCGTCAAGATCATGTTCGTGTGGATCCTGTCTACTGCCATGAGCCTGCCACTTAGCTTAATGTATTCGAAGGTACACATCCTTGTTGATCTTAATTTCATCGTATATTTTCACGTTCCACTTAATAAAATATCACGCAACATTCAAGTCACAAAAAATTCCTTCGTTGTAGCACCGTTCTTAGAAGGCTTTGAAATTACACGTGATTGCCAGTTGGGGAATTGGTCACCTGGAAATCAAATTGGCTTTGAAGAAACAAGGGGTCTATTTAAAATTATTTTTAGAAAAAACGAGGATACAGCAAGATAGCAAAAGGAAAGCGAAACTTTTTTGATTGCATCCAATTTTGATTGACAGGTCGTAAGCAGTCAGCTACGCTTGACGTTTGCTCCTTCGTATTTTGAACATCAAATCACTAGCCAACGTGCACATTGACAAGGCAAAATTGGACTCGTGATATCGGGATGTCAGGTCATCTAATAGCTAGTATATTCAAGGGCTATATTTCACCGAGACACCACGGTGGCGCAACCAGTCGCCGCTACCAACAAAATGTATACAGCTCTATCGAGAGTTACTTACCTGATGTCCGTTTGGTGGCGCGAGCAGCTCGGACGCGTCATGATAACGGTGTCTGTATGGTGTATAGTTTGTTAGCTTACGGACACCACGGTGGCATCACCACTCACCGCTAACAACAAATTGTATACAACTCTATCGAGAGTTGCGCACCTGATGTCCGTTTGGTTGAGCAACCAGTCGATGCTACCAACTAAATGTATACAGCTCTATCGAGAGTTACTTACCTGATGTCCGTTTGGTGGCGCGACCAGCTCGGACGCGTCATGTCTCCGGTGTCTGTATGGTGTTTAGTTTGTTAGCTTACGTACACCACGGTGGCGTCACCGTAGTGTCCTTGTGAAATATAGCCCTAAGTCTATGGCACTCACAATCTTAATCTATCATTCGTTTTATTATAACATCGCATGAGTCAAAATCCTCGCAAATTGTTGTTGAGTTATGATAAAGTCTAATATAAATTAGTATACAAACGCTCAACAGTTTTGATTAATAATTATGTTTAAACACTGCAAACACATTACCGTTTGTCATCAATATGACGGTAACATAAACATCATGCACTAAGCGCATCTTATATAAATAAACAGAGACGCAACAAGAAACAAATGGCTGCGAAGTGAATGGATGGATTTGCGAATGAAAATAGAATAAAATGGACGCGTATTAAGGATAAAGCTGTATTGTTTTATTGACTTTAAAGAGTGGCAATGAGTTTTTCTCATTAAAGCTGAGCGTTTTCCGATGTGGTGGTTAAATGGTAGGAATGTAATTTTTTTGACTTTTATAAGTGCAACGCTTAGTAAATATAATTTTCACGATATCTAGGCTTTAAGTTTATAATACCTAATGTAAACTATGAAGAACGCTGCAAGCCTTAGACCCTTTGCCACTTAAAACTCGTAGCGAGTGGAGGCTAGATTATGGGTACCACAACGGCCCCTATTTCTGCCGTAAAGCAGTAATGTGTAAACATTACTGTGTTTCGGTCTGAAGGGCGCCGTAGCTAGTGAGATTACTGGGCAAATGAGACTTAACATCTTATGTCTCAAGGTGACTAGCGCAATCGTAGTGACGCTCAGAATTTTTGGGTTTTTCAAGGATCCTGAGTGGCACTGCATTGTAATGGATAGGGCGTGTCAATTACCATCAGCTGAACGTCCTGTTCTCGTCCCTTATATTCATAAAAAAAGAGATATTTCTGTTATAATTACCTAAATCGAAATACTAAGAAGTAAAACACAGTGAATAAAACGGTGAATCATATTCACTGTTTTATAATATTGACCAAAGTCTGTCTGGCAGTCCCTAGTAGAAGACAACAGCCTATCTTTGCTGTACCATTCTGTCGCACGAATTATACAAGTAACACATTTATTTTAAGAGCTATGCAGTCATACAATCATTTTTGTGACACGGATTAAATCGATCTTTTAGCTCCAGTTTAATTCAATGAGAGCTCATTTGGTATAACAATTTAGCAGTGATTAACATATTAACATAAGTCGTGAAATTACTCCTTTTTTATCATGCTTTAAACTGGCGAAGGGAATGCAAGAAGTTTTATTTAATAATTTTATGAAGTTTTATTTTATAACTTTTTATTATACTTGTGTTGTTTGTTATAATTATATTATACTTATTCATATGTACGTCTACATGTGGAAGATTATTATTAGCTTGAATTAATTATGTTTGTTAATTATTTTAATGTATCTAGCTGTTGCCTTTCTTAAGTGTGTGACCAGTACACAACCTTTGAACTAAAATAGGTTTAAGGCCTGAATTTACTTTGAATACTGAGTTTGAGGTATGTTCGGAGTTTCCCTGCGAGGTCGAATCAGAAATGAGGAGATCCGTAGGAAAACCACAGTTACCGACTCAGCCCAGATGGTTGCGAAACTGAAGTGGCAGTGGGCAGGCAGCTCGATGGACAGATAGACGTTGGGGCATTCGGTCGCGTTGGTTAAGATTAGCAGGAATTTCCCCGTTGGATGAGGGCAGCGCAGGACCGATCGTCGTGAAGATCTTTGGGGGACGCCTTTGTCCGGCAATGGACGTCTTCCGGCTGATGATGATGATGTTGACCAAGTTTTTATTTAAATAAATAGAAATAGCAGTTCTTAATTTCTTTTAATTTGTATAATATGTTAAATTATTGTGTAAAAACCTTCATCTAATTCTTATGTTTTACTCAAGCTCTATAATATTATCTTGCTTGCAGGGTACAAGGACTTTGTATTTACTACCTTTTTATTTTAAAGATTTTCTAGAAAAAAAGCGGCCAAGTGCGAGTCGGACTCGCCCATGAAGGGTTCCGTAGCAGCAAGTAACATAATATAAAAGTTCTTGTGCTTCTTTGTAATTAAAAACGTATTAAAAAAAACAACTTACTAGGTCTCGATCTCAAACCAATTTTCAGTGGATGGTAATGTGCATCATATATGTTTTTAGTGATATCATTCCCTTAATTTATAAGTTACAGGGAGACACACATTTTACCACTTTGGAAGTGTCTCTCGTGCAAACTTTTCAGTTTAGAAAAAAATGATATTAGAAACCTCATTATCAGTTTTGAAGACCTATCCAAATAATTTTCATGAAAAATTTTGTAAGATGACACGTATGGGTTTGATGAAAAAATTTTTTGAATTTCAGTTCTAAGTATGGGGAACCCCCAAAATTTACTGTTCTTTTTAAAATTTTTGTGTAAAAAACATACCAAGATTCAACAGTATAGTTCTTATTGTTTCGGAAAAAAGTGGCTGTGACATACGGACGGACAGACAAACAGACAGACATGAATCTATAAGGATTGCGTTTTTTGCCATTTGGCTGCGGAACCCTAAAAATTAACATTTGCACAATAACATCAAACGCTTCTGTTAGATTTAAGAATTTATTCCTTTAAAAGCATAATAACCCTAATTTGATACTGTGATGTTTTTGATATTGGGATCATAATTTCCAAAATAAACGACTAACATTATAATGATTTTAATAATTTTTGAACGTAAATTACGAAAGCTGTTGCAAAAAGGCCTATTTAAATTAAGTAACTGTCATAACTTAAGTACAGCTGTGTTTAATGCCTATTTAGGTAAAATTAACTTGCTTAAAAACGCACTTTTTAGAAGCTGGTTCGTTACCTCAAAATGCACAATTGTGTTTTAATGAAAATAATATGTATAATCATAATAAAAATTACTTAATATTATATTGTTTTTTTTTTTTTTTTTATGGAAAAAGTAGAAGCCACCTGGTGTTTAGTGATCAACGCCGCCCACATTTTCTTGCAACACCAGAGGAATCACAGGAGCGTTGGCAGCCTTCAAGGAAAGTGTATGCACCTTTTTTTAAGGTATCCATGTCGTATCGTCCTGGAAACACCGCACTAGGAAGCTCATTCCACAGTTTTGTAGTACGTGGAAAGAAAGCTCCTTGAATACCGCATCCTGATGATGGGGATGATAATGTGTCAGTTAAACTCACAAATTTGGATTTATTGAAATATAATATAAATCCTAATGAAATGTATGATATGCTATTTAAAATAATTAAAACAGAGTTTACTTTTATATTTACTTCAAAGACAGTCAAATCAGGTGGTCTCTTGTCATTTAATGATTTGGCAATAGCTGGCATTCATAGGAGCAGACAAAGGCTATATGAACTATATAGTGAGAGAGATGTTAAAAAATACTCTAAATTATTTAAAAGTGTTTGTTCTATTGCAAAGTCTATGCATATCAGACAGATAATTAAAAATGCACCGAATAAAATAAAAATGACTTGGAATGTGATTAACTGGGAATCTGGAAGAGTGGAATACCGCAACATTGAATACAATTTATCAATAAACAATACTATAATTCAATCTCAGCAGGAAGTTGCTTCTGCTTTTGAGAATTTTTTTTCTGACATTCCAGTTTCTATCACACCTAGTCTCCTCCACGAGTGTTGCTGAGTCACTTCTTCTGGAAAATGTTAAAGAATGCCAACAAACTTTCAATTTTGGTTTTGTTAGCCCTGGAGAAATAATTAAAACTTTTAAGTCTCTCGACATGAAAAAATCTGCTGATATATGGGGCAATTCTGTTAAAATAATAAGTTCTATAATTGATGTCATAGCACCATATCGTATATACTAACACCATAGTCTTTAATAATTGTATTAGTCGTGGTGTGTTTCCTGACCTTCTGAAACATAGTAAAATTACACCAATATTTAAGTCAAGTTGCTCTTCTGACCCAAATAACTATCGTCCTGTGTCGGTTTTGCCGACCCTTAGTAAAATTTTTGAAAAAATAAATTTAAGCCAAATGCGTAGAGTTAAAGTAAGTAATACTTTAACTCTCATAAGTTACTCCATTTGAAACAATTTGGTTTACTAGGGGACGTTCAACAACGGATGCAAGTGTTGAGCTAATCAAGAATATTTTTGATGCTTGGGAAGAATCGCAGAATGCACTTGGCATCTTCTGTGATTTATCTAGGGCTTTTGATTGTGTTCAACATTCAACGCTGGTCAGGAAGCTATACCACTATGGCATAAAAGGAACTGCGCTCGATCTTCTGACTTCATATCTAAACAATAGAATTCAGAGGGTCGACGTGAATGGCAAGAGATCTCCTGGGACTCTTCTCAGTATGGGGGTACCACAAGGGTCTATTCTTGGACCGTTCCTCTTCCTTATCTATATAAATGATCTTCCTAATCTTATAGAGAAAAAACATAAAGTAGTATTGTTTGCGGACGACACTTCACTGATTTTCAAAGTGAAAAGAAACCAAGCTATGTATGACGAAGTGAACGATATTTTATCTGACATCGTGTACTGGTTTAGCGCTAATAACCAATTGTTAAATAGCAAGAAAACTAAATACATTAAATTTACCGTACCAAATGTCAAAAATGTAAATGCAAATGTTTTGTTAAACGGAGAGGTGATAGAACCGGTGGAATCTGCTATATTTCTTGGCATAACTCGAGATGAAAAAAAAAGCCCGCTGAGTTTGTTGCGCCCATTCTTCTCAGGTCTGAGGCATTCATTTTGGAATGGGTGGTAGTTTTTGACTTTCAATAAGTGATGTCACATCCTATTTTGAATAAAAATATTTGAATTTGAATTTGAATTTGATATCCTAACTTGTGGCGTGTCGAAGGTGGAATTCGGTAGTAGGAATCATGAGCAACAGCTCTTCGGAACACTCCGTGTGATAAATGCTATAGAAGACACACAATTAAGTGACGTCTCTACGTAATTTAATATTTCTAACATTTTCAGTTTTACTTAATCTTTTTAGAAGTTAATGAGTAGTTTATACTTACCAGCGTGCCAATGAGAAAAATGCTAACACACCTATTTCTGTCAATGTACTGTCCTGTACCAGTTTGAAAGTGTGAGTGTTTATATAACAGCATCCATAAAAGGGTTATTACGTTCGTTGCTGCATTGCAACATGACTCAAACATTCTATCTATTTTTGCGCTCTTCACACAGTCCCTTTTGAAACTGTTCTCAAGGTAGATTTCCTCTATTGAGACTGTTTCTCCCTGATTTCGTTGGTTTCATTTGTACGGTGCTGTCTCTCATAATCAGCACGTTTAGTAGGTCTACTTATATTCAAACAAATTAGTTAGTGTACTACATTACTACCGCAGTACTACTACAGTACTATTAAAAATAAAAAATGAAAATTTTGTTCTATATCTAATACTTAAGCGTAGTCGATGGACAAGATGGATATATATCCCCCCACAAGATGGACCGACGATCTGGTCAGGATCGCCGGAAAGAATTGGATTCGGGCAGCGCAGGACCGATCGTCGTGGAGATCTTAGGGAGAGGCCGTTGTCCACCAGTGGACGTTTTCTAGCTGATGATGATAATGAATCGTACGCAAAAAAAACTCATTCTGATAAAAAACCGAATGAGTAACAGTATCACTGTTTGTTTGTAAATTATCCCCATTATCGAAAGTATTTTTTTTATGAAAATAAGGGACGAGACGTGCATGACGTTCAGCTGATGGTAATTGATACGCCCTGCCAATAACAGCATTCTGAGCGGCACTACAACTGCGCTCGTCACCTTGAGACATAAGATGTTAAGTCTCATTTGCCAAGTAATATCACTAGCTAGGGTGCCCTTCAGACCAAAACACAGTAATGCTTAAACATTACCGATTCACGGCAGAAATAGGCGCCGTTGTGGTACCCATAATCTAATTATAACCGATGCAACATTAATATGAAGTTGTGAGTACAAAGCGAAGTGCACCTGGTACGTTCAATGCCATCATAAAATGAAAATCTCTAAACGTGACCCAGTAACTGAGTCAACTGTTGGATATCTAAAAGTGCCTCTACTTTATTGTGGTAACACGGATTCTACCGGGAACAATGTCGCTTAATCGATTCTTTCTAGTTTCAGAAATTGTGTAACAATTTCTACTAAAAGGTGCAGTTCCACAGAAGGGAATTAAGAGTCTATTTTGATAATTTGTTAAATTGATTATTTGACTGCATAGCTCTTACAATAAATGTTTTTCTTCTATAATTCGTGCTACCAAATGCTGCAGCAAAGATTGGCTGTTGACTTAACATTCTACTTGAAGCTGCCAGACAGACCATGGTCAGTTCTAAAGAAACAGTTCATCACACTTCTTACTATTTTAATTAAGCTGATTATATCCCTACGTGCTTTAAGTGATAGAACGCCACAGGGCCTATTTCTTTGAAGTAGTTTTGTGCAAACACTTATGTGTTTTGGGTAAATTACTAGGCCGCTAACATTTGACATCTTGTGTTTTAAAGCGACGAGCGAGTTAAGGGTGTTCACCCACTACAAGATGTATGCTTTGTCAGCCAAAGTAAGACCTATAAGTCATACATATACATCAAAAAGTAATATCGTACAATTAAACCTATTATTTAATAGCCTGAAGGCGGTCGCTCCGTTCCCAATTACCTTTACCACACAAACGTTTTGTAACAATTATTTTGAATATCGAAATACTTTTGTTTTGAACATTTTCTGGGATCTTGTCGTAACTTATTAACTCGACTTAGCCGAGTAGTAGGCAATAAAAGTTAAAGTCGACAGTTTCTAGCAAATTCACTTATGTAATTGCGTAATACATCTAGAATGTTCTGAAATAAATATTGCTAATGTCTCTCTCTTTGGAGTCCGTCCCTCATGTCTGAGGATCTTGGTCATCATTAGTGCTGTATCTGGAGTGGATAATGTGCCTCCACCAGTCCAGCGCGTTTCTTACGGAAATTTGGATGACAATCCTTAAATTGGTTGGTCCATCTTGTTGGACAACGATCACGCCATATTTTGCCTTCGGTATTTCTAACCACAATTAGTTTCCAAACTTTAGTCGTCTGTGAGAATTATGTGGCTAAAATATGAATGTATACATTTTCTGGATAATGTGGACGTACGATTCTTATTCAGAGCTAGTTCTTTACATTATGTGTTTCAATCTTTATGAAATAAGTTACATAACACCCATTGTTTAAATTGACATTAAAAGTAAGTTTCCTTAAAACTAGCCATTCTGTATTCAGTCTTCGTTTGATTAACATATAGAGTTTAGCGTTTTTTTTAAACTGGTCAGTTAGTCCTGACGAGAGAAATCGCAGTAAGTCTTGCCACCGTAACTACCAAACTACACACCATACAGACATCAGAGTCATGACGCGTCCGAGCTGGTCGTGCCACCAAATTGGTTGCACAATCAAGCGGACATCAGATGAGTTACTCTCTATTAGAGCTGTATATATTTTGTTGGTAGCGGCGACTGGTTGTGTCACCGTGGTGTCCCAGTGATACAAATTTGTGTTTTATTTGTTACCTGTCACAGTGTGAGGGTGGTATGTTCACTCTTCGATCAAACTCTCTTTAAATAAATTAATATTTAAAAAAAACATTGCTTCAAGCTGGGAGCCTTTCCCGTAACGTAATTAAAGTGCCACAGCTTGCCTGCGGGATGCTCGATAACATACAAGTAAACATGCAAACATAGATCGATCAAACTCAAATCTGGAATAACTAATGACCGCATAAACTATTTTCACATGCTGCAAGTTATATGAGCAAACTTTGAAAATTGAATTTGTCGGCAATCCAAATAAGATTTCCGCTCGGAAGGTGAATAATGAATCAAATTAAGGTTAGAGTTTTTCCAATAAATTATCTATGATTAGAACTGATTATTTACCAACAATAGTGTTACCTACACAAACTTAGTCCAACGTGATACTAACGTTTTAATTTTTTGTACGTCGTCATTTTACTGTCTCATTTTTGTTATCAATCTCAATTCAAAAAACGCTGCACAACAATGTAATTTCATAACAAATTGTCTACCAATTGCTGGTGATGAAGAATAAAAACAGATTGTTTGAAAAAATAGTTTGATTTAATTCTTGGTAATCTTGATAAATATTGTTGCAATTGAAGATCTTTTCTCTTTCGCATTTGTATTTGTATACAGCCCTTAAAACGTTGAGGCTGGATATCAGTTACAACAAACACTTTTTAAACTATGGCACAGTAATTTCCTGAATGCTGACACCTCATCAAAATATCACTGAAGTCGGATAATTCCCACTTCGTACAGGGAACAGCGTACACAAAAGGATGAAGTGGAAAGAAGATGGAAAGAAGAATTAAGGAAGAAACAACTTCTAAATTTAGTAAACACTTTAAATGCAAATTCTTAAGATCCTTCTGGATAGTAAAAATACGGTCGTCAGAAATAAAAGTATTTCTGTGACTTCCCTTGTTGCACTATTGGAGAAGTTATTAAAATTTTACCACCGTATTAATTTTTATCGGTTTAATAATAACCAGTCTTTTTTTATAATCCCCAAGTCCTAAGTAATCTTTTAAAATGCTTAACATTATTCTACATGCTCGTTCTTCGAATTCGTTCCTTCGCTGCTTTTATCGCATATCTAGTACGAACACCTTCCGCCGAATAAATAATTGTACTAATACTAGAAGGATTTAGGCTTAAATTGAATTTGGCTCGAAACCTACTTTTTTATGAAGATAAGGGATGAGACGAGCAGGACGTTCAGCTAATGGTAATTGATACGCCCTGCCCGTTGCAGTGCACACCTTGAGACGTAAGATGTTAAGTCTCATTTGCCCAGTAATTTATGAAATTCAATTACAGCTATTAAATTCTCTTTATCATCCAATTCCATTTTAATATCAGGAGAATATACGAGTATTTCACAGATTGGCGCGAAAATTCTCTATAGGGTACAATACATCTGCCAATAAGTACCAAGTAATAAGCAAGACATTTGAAATAACATAGTTAAAAAAATTAGAACTACGAGTATTAATATTTATTTCATTAATGAAAAAAAAGTTGAACCTTTGATTCTCATCACTGTGTGGTTGGATCCTAGCTTTTCACGTACCAATGTGCTTTCTGCTTTCGAATTAATGTTTTTTTAAACTTTATAAATATGCATTACCTCACTATTTCCTATAAATTACCATCACCACACATAGAGATCATATCAATAGTGATAGGACTGTGTTTACCATAACTCTATGGTGATCAGATGTTTTTCTATGCATTACTATTACGTGATTACTGTGGTTCTGATAATTTATAGGACAAATTAGGATAGGACGGCCAGTTCAAAGTCAAATAAATTTAATTAATTTAGGCTTAAACTAAGCGCTTTTGAATTATTGAATCTACCATATGTCCGGAAAAAGTAGAGCTCCTGAGAAGAACATATAAGAAACTCAATGGCCCACTCATTGCAATCGATAGGGTATTTTATAATTGCTGTAATAAATAAATTCTTCATTGCCATACAAAACATTACAAATATAAAATGAATAATTAGGCTACGCGATAAAACAATAGGCAAAAGGAAAAGGCTCAGCTTCACCTGACATGGAAGCATGGATTTATGTTTCCATGCAGTGCTGTTTTTCAGCCATCCCCTCCTCCCTAAGGTGTTGAGTGGGAGTGGATGTATTGTAGCTCCCCGATTACCTACTTAAGCTATCTTTTTTTATAAAATGTAATATTTAAAAAAAAAAATCTTATTACCCTTGCAAGTATATGTATGTGTGTGCTTTTGTTTGTGTGTGTGCATGAGTGTGGGTGTGTGTTTATGTCCGCACACAGAAATAATCTTTTAGAGACACGAAATTCCAGTGGATGTAGTGGTGGTGTGTAATATACAAAACAAATTAGTTTGTAATGTGTTACATCCAATATATGAATCCTGTTCAAAGTTAAAAGCATTTTAAATATTAAATAATTTATGAACGAAACCCATGACCCATATGTACGCTAGTTTTCCTCCCATTAACCATCCAAAACTAAGTACGTGTCTTTCTCATTAATTCACTGTCAATTGTTTTTCTCTTTGCAGAATGAAGAGTCTGTATTAATTGGTGGTTCCTGTCAGATACCAGATCCACTTTACAAGGCGATAGGGTCTGTTATATCGTTCTACATACCCCTCGGTGTGATGCTGTTAACCTACGCTCTCACGGTGCAGCTCCTGGCACGGCAGAGGAAGGGTCTCGGCCAAGGATGGGCAGCTGGATGGCTTGGTGCGCTCCCAATGGGTATTTATTGCATGTTTGTCCTGGGGTTTGTTGAGTCCTGGGGGTCATTTAATTACCGGCGTAATCGTGTGTCTTAATATTTTTTTTATGAAAATTAGGGACAAGACGAGCAGGACGTTCAGCTTATGGTAATTGCGTGCCCATTACAATGCAGTGCCGATCAGGATTTTTGAAAAACCCAAAAATTCTGAGCGGCACTACAACTGCGCTCGTCACCTTAAGACATGAGTTGTTAAGTCTCATTTGCCCAGTAATTTCACTAGCTACGGCGCGTAATAATATACATTACTGCTTCACGGCAGGAATTGGCGCCATTGTGGTACCCATAATCTAGCCGGCATCCTGTGCAATGGAGCCTACCACTGGTTACTGGTATCTTAACATCATGCACACTCATTACCAAATCTTTATACAGATCTTACACAGTAAAATAGTCTAAAGTAATATCTATGCTAAGATTATGCAGCTGAATTATTTTTGTTTGTTTTAATACTTCCGTAAATGAAATTATTTTTTTTTGATATTTCAAACTCAACTTGTTATTTTTTATAGCTTATTGTTACTAAAGACCGTATTTTGATCGTTTTTCTGTTAACTAAATACTCGTAAAACTACAAATTACCATAGTTCATAGTAACAGTGATCGCGCATTCTTGAGACGACAACAAGTGTTTTTATGTAGGTATATTGTTTACAAGTTTAGTGCGAGCCACGCAGATATTAAACTACCTTCAAGTGTATAGTATTATTGAAACCATCTTTAGTTAGTTTATTTTATGCTTAAGATTAGTTTATTTAAGTATTTATGTTTTTGTTATATAGGTATGTAAGCATTCTTATCCGTTGAAAAGAAAGGTCTTCCCTAACACAGGTACTGCGAACTAAAAAGGGAAGTCCTTTAAATTCTATTTACAAAATGCTAAATAGATAAATATTGTTAGCTTGTTATTTACTCTTCAAAATTCTAGCTGTTTAGCAAATGCGCTTTATGAGATACTAGCTAGACAGCTGATAATAATCCGCTATTAAACAGAGGAATTGACAGACAGACAGACAGTGTCTTAGTATTTTAGTTTAGTTACGCTTCGTTTAAGGTAAAAAAATATGAAATCAAAGTAATCCAAAAGATTATTTACGTCATATGCATTGATTTATTAAGTGAAACGATGGTACAGACATGTCGTTCATAGTAAAACGGGGTTTTCATACTGTGTTGGTCTCAATGAGTCTTACATCTTTGGCCCAATGCACCCAGAGGCACGAAGATTGTACAAAGTAGCATATAAACATATTAATATGACTGGAAACTCAAGCTCTGGCAGCCATTCCAGACAAGGAATCAGCCTAGGTATCGAACGCGGATATGCCGCCATTTTTCTTGATACACTTCGTTATTGTGACTTCGTTATTCACTTCATTCACTTTCTATATATATTCTATATATCTATAATACTAACTAA
This sequence comes from Leptidea sinapis, assembly GCF_905404315.1. Classification (NCBI taxonomy): domain Eukaryota; kingdom Metazoa; phylum Arthropoda; class Insecta; order Lepidoptera; family Pieridae; genus Leptidea; species Leptidea sinapis. Next base: position 6,657,441 of record NC_066267.1, on the reverse strand, counting down.
TTAATCATATAATAATAAGCATTGTTTTGTTTTGAATAAATATCATTATTAAGTCATATAATAGCTTCTTGTATTATTAAAATAATTTGAAGCTAATCGACAATATGTTTTAATAAACGCTGAAACTGTAAGTTCAGTTCCCCATTTTCAAATGGAAACGACATCTTAAACTTCACTTGATTCGCAAACGGCTTTAAAATAAAGATTAATGGGACTTTTGAACATTTGCCACGCCTCAGCAGTTTTACTAGATGACTTACGAATTTCTACAATCACATTTCAGTTATATTAGTGTCCTTGCAAAAATATATCGTACATTTTAGAAAATTATATCTCAATTTTTAGTTTTGTCGTATTAATTCAAGTTATTTGACAAATCCTCTTTATTTTGGAACCCGACCAAAAATAAAAATACCTCAAGCATGAATAGCTCGTTCAAAGTAGTTAAGAAGTTAATGAGATTAGCGAGGACTAACCCAGAGACCATAAAACAAAAATAATAATGACCTATATTATAATTATGGGAAAATATTTTAAAATTTATTTTCAAACTTAGTTTGAAGAAATATTTTAAATCCCGAATACAACATTTACCAGTGGGAGCTCCTTTGCACCGGATGCAGGCTAGATTATGGGTACCATAATGGCGCCTATTTCTTCCGTGAAGCAGTAATGTGAAAGCATCACTGTGTTTCGGTCTGAAGGGCGCCGTAGCTAGTGAAATTACTGTGCAAATGAGACTTAACATCTTATGTCTCAATGTGACGAGCGCAGTTGTAGTGCTGCTCAGAATTTTTGGGTTTTTCAATAATCTTGAGCGGCGCTGCCTTGTAATGGTAAGTGTTTCAATTACCATCAGCTGAACGTCCTGCTCGTCTCGTCTCTTATTTTCATAGAAAAAAAGGTCAAAAACCTGGATAATTTCCACTTGTTTGCAAATGATGTAAGGTTAATTGGAGTTGCGTCAACTTCCCGATATCAACAATTAATAATACTTTGTCTCGATTGCCAGATAAGATTTTAAACTATACATAAGTATGTTACTCTCAATGAGAGGGACGCCTATTCTACAAAACAGATTTAACAAAACGAATGTTAACTACGTAATGATTTTTTGAATGTCTGTTTTTATGGAGGCCTGTGCACGATCGCTTCTTGAAATGTATATAAATAATATAAATTTTAGTTTATCCTGGTCTGTGATCCTTGGCTGTAGGTATATAGGCTAAAGAAAAACTAGAACGCATTTTTGTAAGATGAAACAAAATAAATAAATACCTGATTCATTATTTCTGCCCCGTGTTACAAAGACTTCGCAAAACTTAATTTAGATTTAAGCGATCTTACAGAAGCCTCGAATACTTTTTTGAACACGATCATCAAAAATCTTCATTATAATTATGATTTAAATGAAGGGGATCCAGCCGAATTTCATTATACAGAAGGGATTTTTCCGAATGTTTGATAAGGGAATTTATTGTTGAATTGAAGTCTGATTAAAATTGGGTCGTGTTTCCGTATAAGATGGTATTACTTTTCAAATTATGGTGAATCCAAGGATGGGTTTAGTTAGGTTAGTCTTATATTTTATAGATTTACAATTTAATCACGTGAGACATTCTTTGTGATACTACTACTACAAAAAAGTTTAAACGTGTGTTGAACACTTGTCTTAAAAAAGTTCTATTACAAATCTGTCTTTCTGTGGTTTACCGTTCAACAATCTTTAGACACGCTTATTTTTAAACACACTTCGAAGCTTGTCTTAGGTGTGTCTAACGGATAGATCAAATTTTTAATGAAAATTTATTGCCGTTTTCAATAACGTATCTCTAGTTACGGATACATTGCTGTCACCGTTTAATGACAAGATCTTGCAATGCTTTATGTCGATAGGTTATTGAAATGTAAGTAAGCGTAAAAGGACAGATTTGTCTACCTCTAGAAAGTTAAACTAAGGATAGATAGGTTATTGAAAACGGCCATTAGATTATGTGATGACAGATAGCTGTCAGCTGTCAAAAATTGATTCTGTTCCTTTATTTCTTCCTGTACACTTCAGTTAATGTTGTGCTTAATGACGTTTTAGTTAAACACAAGCTAAACAGTGTTTATATATAGAGAAAGATAAACTCCATTTTAGACGTGGTTATTGTTAGGTCACTGTCTAACAAAACACGTGTTTAAGCCATGTTTTAATAAATTATTTTTAATAACACCGTCTATGTTTATGTATTTTTTTTTTTTGGAATAGAAGGACAAACGAGCGTACGGGTCACCTGTTGTTAAGTGATCACCGCCGCCCACAATCTCTTGCAACACCAGCCGACACCGACAATTCAAACTGCTCTACGTTACACCCTAACTCAAATGGATCGAGCTGATACTGGGGTGCGCCAGACCAGAGATGACAGCAATACTCCATGTGTGGCCGGACCTGCGCTTTGTAGAGCGCTAGAATGTGGGCCGGCTTGAAGTATTGCCGTGCTCGATTAATGACGCCCAGTTTCTTTGAAACCAATTTGGCTTTGCCCTCCAGATGGCCACGAAATTGGAAATCGCTCGAGATTTCAAGACCCAGTATTCCGATACTAGGCGAGGCTTTAAGGGAAGTGTTGTCGAAGAGCGGTGATACGACAAATGGGGTTTTTTTTAGTGATAAACGCGCAAACTTGAGTCTTCTGGGGGTTAAGTTGGACAAGGTTCAAGGATAGAAGACACAAGTTTCACCCGGCACTGGTCGACGATTTCCCGAGAGAGACCTGCATGGCACGTGTATACGGCATCACCAGTGCTGTCGTATGCGGTAATGGAAGAATTGTTTGTCTTACAGCAGTTAGAATAGTTTTTCTGAATTAACTATTTCTTTAACCATATTTGCTTTTATAAAATATTTGAAAAGGGGTGCACTTAGGGGTAGATATATATGTATTGGTTTTATGGCAAAAGTATTTATTTACTTAAGATACTAAATTAATCTATGACACATGGTAAATAACTATAATTAATGGTTCTATTTGTGTTAAAATGGTTACTCGGACTAGTCCTGTAATGGTTAATGGTAACTAGGACCGGACCGATCAATGGTTACTCGCGGACTGCCTTACTAAAGACAACACATGGTTATGACTAATTAATATTATCTACTAAGCAATATTTGTAATATAATGCTGTTCGATGGATTTACTTCGAACATATGAGTCACAAAATAAATTTAAATTGAATAGACTATTCTTAACTAATTTTATTTTAATATTACTTGAGTGTTTCTATACTCATTTGAAGAATGTAATTAGCACTAACGCTAACTAATTAATGTTTAAAATACAATATACTTGACAATTTGTTATGTTTTTAAAGTGATAACTCACTTTGTTTTATTTGTGTAATTAATCCCAGAAATGAAGATGAATGAAGATGTCGCAAGAGCGACATCTCAAGTCATTTCCTAATATTTTTCAAAGTATTGGAGTTGAGCAGGTTATCAACTGTAAAGTAGATTCTGTAGATGAAGCCACAACCTGTGAGTTGGACAAAGCATACACAATTTATCGGCGATACATCTCTCGAACGGTTGGTTCAGTTGGAAAGAGCGCTCACACGGAACGCGAGAGGTCACGGGTTCGAGTCCCGGATCGTTCATAAAATTTTATTATCAGTTTTATTTGTGTACAAGATACTAATTAAAAATTCTGCTTCGTATATTGTTTTATCTTTAAATTAATTTTCTTCACCTTCTGAAGCTTCACATTGTTTATATCATTGATGCAGAACGGCGATGCACGTGGAGACGATTCCTTAGTCCTCGTGGTGGGACTCCTCAACATTCGGCAGCTTCGACCGACACTGAACTTCCACCAATAGACACCAGAGACCTATGGCTTCAAGACTCCAGGTAAACAATTAGAATTGATGAACTGATTCTCAAACGAAACAAATAATTTGTATTAAGTTACCAGTGGGAACAAATTAATAATATTATTATTTTTCAAAATAAAATATACGTTACAAATTCATTTATAACTCATTGAATTCATAAATATTATAGACGATTTTAAATTTCAATTCAAATGCTAAAAAATAAAATAATGTTAAAAAATGCAATACTGTTTAAATTTTTTCCATAAATCATATAGAAATGTGTTTTACCTCTTCACAAGGCATCTTCAGGAGCTGTTGAGTTCAAAGGTTTTAACACGAAAGCATATGATTTATAACATTTTAATACAATTAAATAAACAATAATTATGTGTTTTTAAGTATGCTTTTAAACTTGCGCCTATTGTAAATGCTGTTTTCACCATTGGATAGTGTGGTTTTCGAGGAAGGTGAGGTTAAGATATGAATTGTTAAGTTTTTGTATACATTAATGTTTAAATTAGGTATCGATATTTGTTGGAGGTGTCGGAAATAATAAGGCGTCTGAGAGCTTTCAACGAAAATGCTGTCTAAGCTCTTTGAAAAACAATAAAAATATATACATAAAATATAATATGGAATTGTGTAACATATAATATAGGATAACATTCTACATCCATTTTAAAACTTTAAAAAATTTTTTGATGTAGGCGTTACTTTGCGGAAATCCATAATTATACAAATGATTCCAGTCACGTGCCACATTTTGGCGAGACATCACGTCCTGAGGATGCCTCGTGTAAAGGCGAAACACGTGTCGAATTGTTTAAAGACAAATATGGCGGAATTAACACTAAAGAAAACTCAAATCATTTGTCCTTTAAGAATTGACAATTTTAAATCGGTAATGTAAAAACTGATTACACAAATACAATATTAATTCTTATTATTTTAAATAAGTTAGATATTAGACTCTTTTAAACCATATCATTGCTTGCGACACTTCCCTTTCCTCACCGTCTTGACTGCTATAAACAAGGAACGGTAGTTGAAGGCTGATGATCATACAGGAATACGATTTTCTTTTATTTTTCACTAATTAAATAATACCACACATTTCTGATGGTTTTAGACTACACTATTCCCGAATATTACGTTATATTTCTTACGTCATATTTCTTTTCTATTGACAGATCAGCATCTATCGGGTTAGGTAGGTCCTTTGCACAGGATGCCGGCTAGATTATGGGTACCACAACGGCGCCTATTTCTGCCGTGAAGCAGTAATGTGTAAGCATTATTGTATTTCGGTTTGAAGGGCTCCGTAGCACTAGCTTACTTATTATTTCTGGCCAAATGAGACTTGACAACTTATGTCTCAAGGTGACGCACGCAGTTATAGTGCAGCTCAGAATTTTTGGGTTTTGGAATAATCCTAAGCGGCATTGCATTGTCATGGGCCGGGCGTATCAATTACCATCGACGTCCTGCTCGTCTCGTCCCTTATTTTCATAAAAAAAAAACCAACAATATTATTATAGTACCAACTATAAATGAGCCAGATTGCAAAAAATAACCCGTTTTCGTACTTTATTATGTAATTTAAAACAGGTTATAATTTAAACATTCTGGCCAAAGCATTATTGTTTTATTAATTTGCAAAAAAAAAAAACAAAGTAATAAGGGTTGACACCCGTCATTACACGTAACAACTAACAAAGGACTCCGACGTTAACAGTAGCAACTGTCATTTGCACTTTTCTGTGTTGAAAATACTACAAACAACAGCAGATAAAGAACATATTTTGTGCTTTAAAAATGTTTCGTTTGAGAATCTTTGTACAAACGCTTTTCAGTGCCAATATTGTATCGTTCATTCTATGTTTTATGTAAAAATATATTTATTTATATTTAAAATTATATTATTTTTTTTTTATTTCAGAAGTTCTTGTTCGTATTTCACAATGACGTCCTATACATAGAGACAATTCACGTCGTGTTAAAACAAAGCCAAAATATAGAACTTGCCATAAATTACACCTAAATAAGCTGAGACTGTTATAACACCTATTCATTGCCGCATTTACTCCAGTTGCTTCAAATATTCTGGTTTGATTAGCAGAAATGTAAAACATTTATTGAATTTAGGTTACCTATGTTCCACTTAGACCTGATTCGGACAGTGACAGTTGACACGCGACTGTGGGGAAAGTGTGCTTACATTGTCTTCAAGCACACTTTTGCCGTTCCGTTATCAGGCTGCAAATGATATGTCCTTATATGTGTATAGAACCTCATTGACATTTCAATTTAAATAAATTATTATGTACAACACTTATATACATACACAATATAATACTCATATAATAAAATTGGAACAAAATATAAACTTTACATTAAATATTTTTAAAAGCTTTCTGTGTAAAAAATTACCAAATCCAAAAAAAAGTACTTTTGTAGTGATAGCTTCTTATGAGAGGTTCGTAACGTAACGCGTTACGGTGCTAGTCTCTCTGGCTTCAGTTTCTCTCACGCATGTGACAGAGGTAGGCATATTCCTCTTTTCTCACTCTAACTAATTGTTACTTTTATAGGATTCAATAAAATATTTTATAACTAAATAGCATTTCCTTACATTATCATGTTAAATATCCGGACGACCGAGCCTTGCTCGGATTTTTAAGAATGTACAAAACTTGAACAAAAAAAAAACTAATAGGACATCTGGATTCGAACCGGGGTCTTCTGCTTTCCGGATCACCCAATGTCCCATCTGAGCTATAATAGTCTTGTATATAGTGGCGAAATTTACCTTTGTATTCTAATGTTATTGTAGCTGTTTCTCATTCAAACATGAATAAAACCATTTTTTTTAAATTGAAACCTAGCTAGATCGATTTATCACCCCCGAAATCCCCTGTATACTTAATTTTATGAAAATCGTTGGAGCCGTTTCCGAGATTCAGATTATATATATATATATATATATACAAGAATTGCTCGTTTAAAGATATAAGATATACAATTTTAAGTAATACACTAAGCTTTTCTCAAGTTAAACAATTAGAATATTAAGTAGTTCAACTTAGATATCTTTAAGTTCTCACTTCTGTCTCGTCTCGCGTTGTTATAGATTTTTTATCTATTACTTCGTTTATCTGTAATAATGTCCGGGAGAAACAAAAACATATTGAATAGTTTTGTTCAAATTTGGCATGAGTTTTCAACAGGTTAGGATAACAATGGTAACATATTATTACGCTGGATGCAGGCATGGTATTTTTACTCCCTTATAGCGTCGTGTGTGATGACATACGGAACGCAGACGTGGTCGCCAACTATGGGCGGCTCAGAAATCTCAGATGCTATGCTCGGAGTTTCCCTTAGAATCAGAAGTAGGAGATCCGTAGGAGAACAAAAGTTACCTACATAGCCCAAATGATTGTGAAACTGCAGTGGCAGTGGGCAGGGCACATAACTCGATGGACAGATACCACAACCAGCGACCACCTACCGCAAGATGTAGTGTTGGTAGGCCTCCCACAAGATGGACCAACGATCTGGTCAAGATCGCCGGAATAGGTTGTATGAGGGCAGCGCAGGACCGATCATCATGGCGATCTTTGGGGGAGGTCTTTTTCCATCTGTAGACGTCTTCAGGCTGATGATGATAATGATGGTAGCGTCCACGTGGATGACATTGGAGGGCAACAACTAGTACTATCAACAAAATTGATTCAAGACAAAGATATAATGAAAAAAATAGTTTTATATTCGAAAAAGATTGTATGACAATTGATGACCTGTCAGTGTCTCATAAAATGATAACGGTTACGTAGGAAATGTATGTTCAAGCGAATTTCTACCTGATTGTTCATTAGAAATAAAAATTACATTAAGGTGAATCACGGTTTAAATTTTTTGATAGTACATAATTGATCAAAAGAAAGCCACAAATCATAACTTTTTTGTAGAAGTGAAAAGAATTGAAAAGGTCAAACGAGGTTAGCAGATGAACAGTTACAAGTAATCCTTAATGCAATCGCTTAGTGAGTGAATGTTAATTGAATTGTAAGATCCAACTCCAAACTTGTCAATATTGATTATCGGCAATTTCATGGGTAATTAGTTCTGATATCTTAACAGAGTTTCTTGATTTGAAATCTGATTGTTCTTCAAATTATTAACTAAAACATGTAAATCTATGTTTGTTAAATCTTGATTTACAAGAAATCAATTTAAAAGATAATTAATGACCGAAGTAATGATAGTACACTAATATTGTATTACTCGTCTTTTTTTTAATTACCTTAAAGTAATTAATAATAATAATAAATCCAAATTTTTTGTGTTACCTTGCATGTTAATTCCGCTAATAATTGTCTTCAATTAATGATCAAATCAATCCTCAGGAGATGTTGACTCGTCAAATTCTGGCAAGAGAATCGTTTATTTTTTGGGAATTGGGGACGAGACGAGCAGGACGTTCAGCTGATGGTAATTGATACACTCTTGATTCTAGAAAAACCCAAAAATCTGAGAGGCACTACAACTGCGCTCGTCACCTTGAGACATAAGATGTTAAGTGTCATTTTCCCCAGTAATTTCACTAGCTGCGGCAACCTTCACACCGAAACACAATAATGCTTACACATTACTGTTTCACGACAGAATTAGGCGCCGTTGTGGTACCCATAATATAGCCGGCATCCTGTGCAAAGGAGCCTCCCACTGGTTTGTCCTTCTTTTCCAAAAAAAAAATATATATTTTGAATTATTAGGACGGCGATTTTGAAATTTGCCGTTCATTTATATTATTTTCTATTAGAATGTCAATACATACTCAACGTCCATATTTTTATCTATTTATAAGTACGGAACTCTGAATATCAACCACCTAAAGCGAACTCAGTAAAATATGAACATAAGTTTCACAAAGTCAGCATCTCAACAAAAAACAAAAAACAGGAATTAGTCGCTCGCATCATGTGAAATTCAAAGAAAATTTAATGTTTCCGTGGCGTGCCACAGAGTACGTTGTAGTTGTTTTACTAGAAAAACGCTGAATTGTATGAAACACTTCAATTAAAATGTTGTAATACTTACTGTGTAGCACTTTGTTTTTCATGAAATATGTGTTTTATGAAATTTACTTGTGTTCGTTTTGTCGTAGGGAATTATTACGTACCTACCGATATTTTATGCAGCTAAGAAAAGAGTAAAAGTTATATAGTTTTTTATTCCTCAATACACGTTAATTTTTGCATAGCAAAAAGACCCAATAACTAAAAATTTACACGGGTTTCACGTATTTGATTTATATACTTCTTCTGTTTAGTGACAAACAGAACGCGATTTCAATGAAATTTTCTGTGTGTCTTCAGGTATAAAAGGCATAAAAGGCATTTATTTTCTCAAAATTGATTCCTTTACAATTCTTTTTGATGTCATTTCTTATATACTAGATACTTAGATTAGATAGCGGCGCAAGAAACTCTCCCAGCATTCTTTTTTTTTTGCGCTCTTTTCAATAAAATTATACAATATTGTACAGTCATTTCTATCGCTATAAAATAATCACAATCTAGTCCCAGGCTGTTCGATCATTTAGATATTCAGCCGTGGAGTAATAGGATTTATGAAAGAGCCATTTTTTTTATAAAACATTTAAATTTATTTATAGATAATGCCTGAGCAGTGGCTGGGACTTTATTATAGAAGTGTATACATTTACCCTTAAAGCTATTATGTATCCTATGAAGCCTACTAGAATTAGTTACAAGATTATTTTAGGTAGATTCGAGAATGGCTTATATTCACAATTGAACTACCTCCTAAACGGCTGGACCGATTTTGATGATTTTTTGTGTATTCCAGTGAATTTGATGATGGTTTAGATTCTCAATTCAGTCCATTTAGCATTCTCCTGCCCATGTTAGTAAACTCCTTCTACCTAACTCGAAACGGGGACTTTGTAGTGAAAGTCAATAGTTTACTCCTTTGTAACGTTTCTATTGCTTACTAAGCTCAAATTCAAATTATTTTTTTACAAAAGGATATGATTTATCGCTTAATGAAAGTCAAAAAATTCCACCGATTTCAAAAAGTATGCCTCAGACCTGAGAAGAACGGGCGTAACAAATTCAGCGGGCTTTTTTTTCATAAAAAATATGGTAATAAAGTAACATCGTACAATTAAACTTATTATTTAATAGCCTGAGGGCGGTCGCTCCATTCCCAATCTGTGGAATCATTGAAAGTCTTTTATGTTATAGTAACTACCACTCAAAGTTTTTTAACGATTCATTGGAGTTTCGTAAAACATTTGTTTTGAAAATTTTCTGGGATCTTGTTGTACAAGCATATACATCGCCCCACAACAGACTTACTAACTCGTCTTAGCCGAGGCATCATAAGTTTATGTCTATATCTCATATAAGGTTCATATAATGTGATGTATGCCTTAGATATTAACATGACCCTATAAATTATATGTCTGTTTGATTCCCTGTCGTTGCCGTGCCTGTATTTGTGTTGTAAACTGCAGCCAACACACTCACACTTTTTAACTTTGCTGGGCATGAATATTTAGGTTCAGTGTGTTTCCGTATTTATCATCTTTTTTTTTATGGAATTGGAGGACAAACGAGCGTACGGGTCACCTGTTATTAAGTGATCACCGCCGCCCACAATCTCTTGCAACACCAGAGGAATCACAGGAGCGTTGCCAGCGTTTAAGGAAAGTGTACGCGCTTTTTTTGAAGGTACCCATGTTGTATCGTCCCGGAAACACCGCGCAAGGAAGTTCATTCCACAGCTTAGTAGTACGTGGAAGAAAGCTCTTTGAAAACCGCACTGTGGAGGACCACCACACATCCAGATGGTGGGGATGATATCCTAACTTGTGGCGTGTCGTGCGAAGGTAGAATCTTATACATATATATTTTTTACCCGCGACTTCGCGTTGTATAGTTACTTTGGGCAATATTTTTATTATTATTAAGGATACTGTTCTATAATACACATAAAAACTGCTCTTTCCGTTGCTGGCAGCGGTTTTCTAGGATACAGCGCATATCCCTTGTCATTGTGGACAGTCTCTTTAATAGTGTTTCCCTGTTTACCCTGTAACTTTAACCTCGTATTTCATCCCCATGTAGGTCAAAGTTTTAAAAATGCTCGAACAAATGTTTATAAATTATTTCTTATCCAGTGCTACACAAAGTTTAATGGTTTTATCTTCGATTATGACGAATTTCCAAACAAACTGCCATTCCCTATTTCAACCCCTCCAATTTTTTTGCAGGTAAAGGTAGCCTATGTCATTTTTCATACTCTAGTCTATCCCTGTACTAAATTATATCTACATAGGTTCGGTGATTTAGGCGTGAAAACGTAACAAAATTATATTCAAATTTATAATACTAGTAAGGATTTATGTACCCAATTGTTATAGTTGTAAATGTAAAGAGTAATAAAACTATTTTGCCCTACTGCCTCTTCCTTCCATTTAAGGACTTTACTGCCCCAATTCTTATGCATTTCATTAGTGATTAGCATAGCCCTTTCCATTGCCCTCTGGATGATCTTAAGCTTTGTCATAAGAAAAATACTTACAATTTCTAAATTTAACATAAAACTTAAATAAAAAAAAGTTCAATCAAGCAATATAATGGAAAAAACGTAATAAGCAGGAAGTTATTAAAATTAATAATTAACATGAAAATATTTTTATAATTATAATCTTAAATGAATCATGAATGTGCACATTTATCTTGTAAATTTTTGTTCCCGAAATTGATCGCTATAAAAAGTTTTCATTTCAAAATAAGGGTTTCACTCAGAAGTGAAAACTTGAACATTAATGTTGTGCATTTTTTAATATTTTGGAATGGTAAGGGGAATAATTTCGCACGCATTGCTTTATTTTTCAGTATAAAAGTACTATGGTTAAATACGATATCTTATATCTTTAAACGAAATTTCAGAATTATTACAAATATCTTACATTAAAAATCTTATCTCTCAGAAGAATCAACTTTCATCCATAATAAACTGTAAAAATATTTCACTGCTGAGATATTATTAAGACGAAATTACCGCGTTTTTTTATTAGATTTATTAAGACGATTTTTTTTTATGTCACCGGATTACAGACGCTACTTTTGATGGCAATTACAACAAACAGAAATTTTGAGCAATTTGGAACAAAAAAATATATACAGCAAATAAATTTTGGGGTGATTTTGTCACAAAGAGAAAAAATATGAAATTAGATTGACTGTCCAAAATAGAGCTACTGTGGATGGATGTTTTGGAAAATTTTGAAATAAGCGTGACTAAACCTATGCAAAGGCGAAGGATACACTTTCATAAATTATTGGGCTTAGATCTAAAAGGATCAATTTAATGTCAATTAATAGCTTATAAATTAACAAAGCATCAATGATAATTTGAGGAATTTCGGCAATCTGAAAGCAGTGTTATAGGAGGTTATGTAAAAGTGAGTTTATGCAATATATTTGTAACAACCTATACTAAACAACTGTTTTTCGAAATACGATTGTTATTTTGTTGGACTGAAATGAATGAACAGGTTGTTTACAATATTGAAATAGAAATATATTAATAGGGAGTGACAATAATATAACATATTGCAGCAAAACTTGGTAAGCGTCATGAAGCTATATCAGCTCGTTAAGGGGCATGAGGAGAAGAACTGATAAGAAACTCACATCCTATCTTTTAAATCATAATATTACAAATAAATATAATCAATAAAACAACGGGAAACACTTAAAACACGTTCGCAACACTACGAAACAAGTGATTGACATTCTAGAGTCTGGACTAGTCAAAATGTATTCTGTGGCTGTCACTGTCAGCACAGATTAAAAATACAGAACGAGATTCAGAATCGATTTTTTGTTCGATCGATTTCTTTATAATATATAATATTATTATTATTTAAACTACAGACAATGTTGTAATTGGAATGTATTTAATATGTTACTTTTATTGAATCAATCATCTGGTGCAAGTGGTACAATTGTTTAAACTCATTCACGTTAATCGATTAAAGTAATCGATATCCCATTTTATTCGTGAATTTTAAGATAATGATAACTTAATATTATGATATCTCGTCTTCTAGATTATGGATAAGGCTAATTTTTAATATTTTGAAATATAAAAATATGACGGTTCTTTTAAACCATATCTCAACTTATTACATTTTGGCCCAGAAATCCCCGTCTCCTTTAAATTATTACAAAATTTATGGATTCAAAAGCGTGTCTCTCAGAACGCATCCAGCATTTGATCCGTACAAACGACGCATGATTCGCAAATATTAGTATGTTTGTTCAACTGTTTGTTCAACTACACAAGAGTATCAAAATGTTTATGCAATTTGCAAGGATTGACACTGGTGGCTGAAAGCAGACTTAATTAATCCACGCCTTCATGAGAAAAGAGTTTAGATGGGCAAAAAAATAATTAATCCTAAAACAATAATTTTTCTTTTTGAGGTTCAAAGGACTGAATATACCCAACAGTGGCAGACGTGTTAAATTAACTACGACTTACATCAGTCTAGACACAAAGCAAAGTGTTAAGAGAATATTAATTGAAACCTTGATGTAGTTGGAGATAATAATAAGATGTTATTGCATATAAGATGGTATACTTCCTCATATTTTTATACAATTTTATTGAACAAATGCAGTATATTTCGACAAAGCCCAAAAAAGAAAGGAATACTCAGGCTTAAGTAGGAAATTTAACCTTTATTAGTTTTTGAAGTGAAAACTTCTTTAGCGGCGTTGAGCACTTTTATTGGGATGGGTATAAAATGTTAAACTCGCGTCAGGACACGTAGCCTGATCAAAAATTCGAAAGACGGTGAAATTATGAATGAAAGATTTATATACTTCATCCGTTGGACCAGAAGTTGAATCATTTTGATTGCGAAGCCAGAACACCGCGAAGTCGAGGTATCTTCAGAAAGCCTTGCACGATTATATTTTACTCTTCATCTGGATATGTGGCGTTCTTCTACAGTGTGGTCTTCAAGATGCTTTCTCCCACGTACAACCAAATCATGGAAAGTATTTTCATAAGCATGGATTTTACAAACCGCTGCAAAAGGCATAAAGTGCATTTATTTTCTAAAAATTGATTTCTTTAGATTTTTTTTGATGTAATGTCTAATATACTAGTTACTAATACCGCTTCTGAAACAAATGGTGCCCTAAAAAAGAAGAAGCGGCGCAAGAAAGTCTCCCAGCATCCTTTTTTGCGCTCTTTTTAATTAAATATACAATATTGAACTGTCTATTGCTATAAAATAATAATAATCTAGTCCCGGGCTGTCCCGTCACTAAGATATATAGACTGAGTCATTTTTAAATAAAATATTTAAATTTATTTATAGATAAGGCCTGGGACTTTATTATAAAAGTGAAGCTTAGAGACGGCAACGTTTCTAAAATGCTGATAGACTTTAACTCGGTGAGAAAAACTCTCAGTAACCTTATTAACTATAACACTATTGACACAATTATTTTTTTTTAATCATGAAAAGTGCAGTAATGCCTGTTCACTTCTAATTCAGGCGTTATCGTACGCCTACGTTGCTCACAAAACGAGCGTAGACCTTGTACTCAATAGTGACTACGGTTTTACTACGGTGCTACAGAGAACTACGTTTGCCGCTGAGTGTGTATGTTTCGTCGAGTGTATGTTTATTTTCATACAAACCTCTCATTTTATAATACACACTTACAAACTGTAGTAATATTGAGAAAGTATTAATAATGTTGAAGTAAAGCAACTCTGTGAGATAAAAGGGCTTTTATTAACATTAAGGTTAATAAAATGATTAAAGTGTTATCTTTACGAAGGTCCGAAGCCTTACGGTGCAAACGTTTGTATGAAGAATTAAATCAAATCAAAATCACTTTCAGTTTGCTACGGAAAGGATTGATCTTTAACGAGACGATATGGCAACAAACTCATTGCCACTCTTAAATCAACATTTACAACTTCATCTTTTTAGAAATCATTTCAATTACAATATATTATGATGAAATAAATGTTTTAATCTCAGATATGGATAATTTTATATCTGTTTATGTAAGCTTACTTGTTTATATAGTTTTATCATATCCATATATAGTATACCATACATTAGGCTTTTCACGGTAGACTAATTTGTGACTAGTAGAAGTCCCAGATTAAAGGGTGTCGTAAGATTCGACTTAAGGCATTTACCAGTGCTTTATTTAACTTTAATCGCTGCGTCTTGAATAAACTATACTATAATTATTCAATCGATGAATAAAATTGTAGGAATAATTCAACTTTTTATTTTTATGCGTACTAATTCAAATTTTTATGCATACTATGTTTTCGTGCAATCTATCATTTTCATCTTATCCATTCTACATCACTAAAACAATCACCTCAACTACTCGTAAAACTCTTAATCAGCATTAATACTATCGTCAAGAACATATTCAATTCGTTCTGTGAAACTATTACTGCAGTCTGGATATCCGTTTGCCAAATTATTTTACTGCAGCATCGCTAAGTAATTGACCATTTGTGGAATAATTGTTAATCGTTGTCATATAATACGAGCTTGGATTTTGGCCAATTTTAAAGAAATAATAATAATGATAAATTTGTTTGCATCATATATATATATGCAATAATCACTATTACTTGTTACACAAATAAAACTGAAAACAAAATTTTAATGAACGATGCGGGACTCGAACCCGAGACCTCTCTCTCTCCAACTGAGCCAACCCGTTCGAGTGTCGTATCGTTGAAAAAATCTTGCTGTACGCTTTATTCAACTCTCAGATAGGCACGGAACGCGAGAGGTCGCGGGTCCGAGTCCCGCATCGTTAATAAAATTTTGTTTTCAGTTTTATTTGTGTAATTAATCCCAGAAGTGAGGGCTATCAATTTAAAAACATAACAAACATAAAAAAACAAAATACAGAATTTCGAAAAGACATAATTGTTAACAATATTTCTGGATTACGCAAAATATTGTTCACAATTTTGTTGAAGTTCACAAGCTTTCACTTGGGACTTGTCTTCATAACGACATTTTATCATCGTTATATTCATTGTTGATAGTATTATATATTTCAGTGCTATTATTGTGTCGTCTAAGATCATCCAGCTCATATTATGTGACGAGTACTGCATTCAATGTTAAGTGTTGTGTCCACTGACCTCTACTATGTATCACTGGACTGGCGGCTGTCAAAGTGCTTTTGTGCCTGTTTGATATTCGCCATTTTGGCACTGTTGGCCATGTAGCGAGAGTCTGCGGTAGTAAAACTTGCTATGATAACCTCAGCAAACATCGATAGATAGTGGTGAACTATTTACAAAAAGTAAATAAAACAAGAAACGAACGAAATTAAAACTAAATGCAAAATAATTCAGAGTATTGTACGTTCCTTTGCAGCCATTTGTATTATACGTCAAAATTTGTTCTCTGGACGCTCGCAAGTGGCGCTTCATATAGGCACAAATAATTTGCTGTCAAACATATGAAACAGCCTGTCCAGTGGTATTTATACAGATCAGTGGTTGTGTCATATCTATGTTGTGTTGCACAGTGAACCTGCTCCATCCGCAATGAGTGCACTTCATCATTTTGGTGCTGAGATGTTGCGTCTATCCCGAGGCTTGGAAGCCTCTGCTGCTGCAAAGGCAACAAAAGGGTACTAGCACTTTATTTTGTTCTGCAAACTTTAGATATATTGTGTTTCTTTAAATAAAACAATGTGGTCTACATATCAATATATACTATTACATACAATTTAGCAACAAGTTTTGGGAATAGCAACTGTTAGCAATTTTTATTAATTATTACTGTTGTTATTTCTTGCCAAGTTTGGTCATTTGACAAAAATGTATACAGTTCTATATCCCTCGCATTTTTTCGCGTCTCAGCCTTTCCACAATATCATCCTTCCATCTTTTTCACTCCTCCTCCTCGTGTCGTTTTCCTTATAACTGAGTGTCGTGACTCCCCAGCTGCCTCAGTTTCTCCCGTACGATTTCCCTCCATCTGTTACGATCCTTAGCTTCATGAAGGGCATAGTGGAAGTTGATATTCGGAGAAGATCGTATTTGGTCCGACCATCTCGTGGGACTGCGTCCTCTGGGACGTTTGCCACTACCTTGCCTGTCACCATCAGCTCTTCAAGATTGTGACTCTCTTTACGAGCAATTTATCCGAAAAATTATCTTTTCTATTTTATTCTCTTAAGTTACGAGAACATGACAGACCAAAGTCAAATTTCCTTAATAATGTCTGCAGCCCCTGTTCTTCCTATAATATAAAATTTTTGTTAGTTTTACTTTATCCCTTTATCTTATCTTTTACTTCTCTCCATTCTATTTCGGGATATTTTTAGAGCTTTTTAGTATTTTTTGTAAGAAAAAATATTCAGACTAGCAGTAAATATAAATAATTCATGAATAGTGAACAAAAGCACAGAAAAGTAATGAGACACGGAAATTGATTATAGTTAATTTTTCAAACGCTTTCAATGTTGTTGTTAATTGTGCCTAAACCTCGTTTTTAATTAATTAATCACGCTTTAGTCCAACATTTCATATTTGTTTTTAGTGGTCTTGTTGCAATTCAGTAATTCGTGGAATTTTCAAAATAATATTTTTTTACCATGTAATTTCCGAAACAAACTACTATATTTTTTAAAATAAAAATTGTGCGTCCATGTTTGAAATTTAAATAGCTTAATATTTTCAGGGTTAATATATCAGAAAAAGGTGGTATGCTGACACCTGGGTCATTAAGCGTCTCATCAAGTTCGCCATCTTCCATGATACATGACAGAAGACGGCCATCATCGACTTACGATACAAACACTCCACTTCATCGAGCAAGAAGTGCCTCCGACGATGAGGGCAATGAAGGTTTGTTAGCACCAGTTACATTGACTGCGAAATCTAGAAGTTCCGAAGATGGCCTCCTCCTACCTCCACCTTGTACATGTCCATACTTTGGTTCAGAATCCACCCCTCCAAGAAGAACAACAGAAGTTATTATAGTCCCTGGTGGGAGCATAAATGGCTGCAACGGCTACCCGAGAAATGGCAATCTGAAGCCAGAAGAACCGACCTCTCAATATCTTAGAAGACCGAGTAGAGGAACATCCTCCATGGTAACTTGGGAGGAAGCTAGAAGATTTAGGCGTGGTTCTAGTTTCGGAGGTGCTAGAACTACAATATCTACACCTATCAGGAATGTGAAAAACCAAAGATCGATCAACTCCCGACCTCAAAACAATACCACTGCCACACCACAAAGACAAGCTCCACGAACCCATCATTCAAGAAACTCAAGTGTGATCTCACGGAACTCATCACGACACGGGAGAATACTTCGATTAGAACAAAAAGCGACTAAAGTTTTAGGAGTTGTGTTTTTTACGTTTGTCGTACTCTGGGCTCCGTTTTTTATCCTTAACATGGTACCAGCGGTATGTCCCGAATGTGAAAGAAGAATACCAAGTTGGGTATTCGATTGTGTGCTTTGGTTAGGTTATGCTTCTTCTATGGTTAATCCTATATTCTATACTATATTTAATAAAGTATTTAGGCAAGCTTTTAAGAAGGTACTTATGTGTCAGTATTGTAAAAAGAAAAGATAGCCAGCGCCCTGGGAGCGTATGCGACCTGCTTCAGACCCAGGCTTTGCTGCGCTCTCAGTTAATAGAAACTTACGATCTCAATTTGTGTGAGATTTCAATTATTACACTTTTAATATTTAAGAGGCTAAGTACATGAAATACATCTCAAGATTTTTCTTCAATCTTCGTTTGTCCATCGTTGGCAATAATACTGTATTCTTTTAAGGCGAACACGAGAACCACTTACGTAGATATTCTCACAAATTCATTGCAATTAAATTGTAAAAAAAATACATAGAATTTTGGTCTATTATTATAACTATTTTATATTTAAGAGCGTTCCTACAAGAAATATATAAAATATAATTAAATTATAAAGGTATCACAAATTTTTAGTTATTTTTTTATCATGAGTCATAGTGCCATTGAACCCCTAGACTTTCTACTAGTATTATACTAGAATTTTTTTTCTATTTAACCCCATACACAAATCCAGTATTATTTACATTATACCCTACAAGCTGTTGTCAAAAATACCTACGCTGTCATAACACTACTGTAGTATAAATACAATAATTAACAATAAATTATTTGGTCATATAAATAGTTCCTTTTTCTCATGAAGTTCGTCTTTTTTATGATAATAAGGGACGAGACCAGCAGAACGTTCAGCTGGTGGTAATTGATACGCCCTGCCCATTACAATGCAGTACTGCTTAGGGTTCTTGAGAAACACAATAACTCTGAGCGGCACTACAATTGCGCTCGTCTCCTTGAGACATAAGATGTTAAATCTCGTTTGCCCAGTAATTTTAGGTCTGTCACAGTTTTGCATGTAGTACCTATTGTTACAACAATTATTATTGCAATTACTAATAATAATAAAGTCTTTTATTAAAAGTGGGGGATATATTCTCAGAAGCTCTGTAAATTAATAATAAACAGCTTGAACCTCGTGTTAGATTGAAATGTAAGCTGTTATAGATGATTTTATAAATTAGATACTCTGTATATAAATTATTCTCAGTACGTTCAAACTCTTCATAGTTTTAATTAACATTACTAAGAAGACGCTTAAAGCATTTGACGATATAATGTTAATTGCTAGCACAGTATATGTAATATCAAAAGTTAATTAACTCGAGATGATATGTTCATGAATTGTCTACAATATTCACGACAATTATTTGTAAATGAATGCGATTATTAATTAATGTTCGGGTAAATTTAGTCTAGTCATACAAAGGTTGAGGAGTCGCGATGAATTATGAATACGTAATTGTTGATATAATTGACTGTATGATAAACGTTGTACGTGTAATATATTATATAATCCTTTTAGAAAATCAACACTTTCTGACTGATCTCATGTTGAAATTTGAATCAGTAGTGATAATGTATAATAGTTAAAACATTAGCGGCTTTACAAATAAACTTGGAATAAAGTTATAACTGATGATAAAAAAAGACAATGCAAAATGTTTACAATACCCTTGAAAACACTGTCAATACAATGTTAATTGTGAAGTTTTCCGAATGACAAGCTGCCTTGGAAATAAACGCGGGAAACGTTATACGTCCGAACAAACCATTCGTAAGCAAAATGTGTATTTGTGAACATTTTACATATTCTTGGTTTATGCTTAGTTATAACTTTATGCCAATTTTATTTGTAATGCCGGTATAGTTTAAATTGGATAGTTATTATAGTTTAGAGTTTATTGATATCTAGAAGCCTTGATTTTGTTACTGACTTACTGATGGTCATCAAAATTCTTAGCGTACTGTATGTACTGTACCTAATGTCCTAGAAAAGTGGTTTAGTATGTAAACTAGTATTAGTAGAGAAACAACAAAACAATCTAGTCGAAATATATTGCTTGGTCCTTTCGTTCATACTAGAACCTTGCATAACAGAAAAGTAATAAACATTGGATCAATTTTTTACGTTGGCCCGAGTGAATATTGCAAAATGGCCAAGCTATATATTTTGATAAAGGTGTAGAGTTTGTGAAGTTAGGCCTTGTAGAGTTAGGGCATTTAGAATTAGAAGCTTGGATCCTGTGCTCAGCTCTACATGATATCTGATAACGCAACACTTATTTAGGCAACATTCTACATGAAAATGTGTTTGGAGGGATATTATTTATCTGTATTAAATATATAATTATAATAATAAAATTAATATTAATATTTAAGAACATTTTGGCAATGTGCTTTCTTAATTTCTTTTGAAAAATCTTGATTAAAAGTTACGCCCTAATAATTTAACAGTGCAATTTTCGTGCAATCGAAATTCGTAGGTGATTTCTATTTAGATATAACTATATCATTAGGTAAACCACTAGGTCTCAGAATATAAATAAAGTAAAGAACAGTTATTTCTTGTTTTGTTATTTTGCAGCGAATATTTATATTCTAATATTGTTTTGAAATGATGATTGCGAAACTGAAGTGTTCAAGTCTCCAAGGACAGATAGCCGTTAGGTCAGCCAGAAGACGCAGTGTTGGTAGGCCTCTCACAAGATGGACCGACGATCTGTTAAGATCGTCGGAATAAGTTGGTCCTGCGCTGCTCTCAGTACGGGACGGATCGTCATTGAGATATTGGGGGAGGCCTTTTTCCAGCAGTGGACGTCTTTTGGCTGAAACTATGATGAAGATAATTGAAATATGTATATGAAGTTGGTATTTCTGTAAAGTGTATTATTTCATCAGTAACAAGTTCGTAGTTCGTGAGACAGGCTTGCACTTAAGTATTTCTCTTTTTCGTTTACAGTAATGTGACGATTGTTGATGGCAATTCATAATTTGAAGTTAGCAGTCGCTCATTCACATATCAACAGCCACCTAAGGGTTCTTTGTTGAATAGGTTATTGGAGATATTGTGAGTTTTTGTTGTTTTAGGAATACTTAATATACAAATGCAAGTTAATTAACCGAGCATGTAATTCGATTTGACTATGCTATTATGTCTGGTATCAAGAAGTCTCTCACAGCTGAAACACAGTTCATACTAGTATAGCTGCCTTTGCTACCTGTATATAACTTATATACTTGAGAAACATGTTAAAAAGGCATATAAGGCATTTATTTTCTCAAATTTGATTCCTTTACAATTATTTTTGTTGTCATTTCCAATATACAAGAATACTAATACTGCTTCGGAAACAAATGGCGCTCTGAGAGAGAAGAAGCAGCGCAAGAAACTCTCCAATCATTCCTTTTTTGCGCTCTTTTTAATGAAATATGCAATATTGTACTGTCATTGCTTAATAAGCAAAGTCTAGTTTCAGACTGTCGGATCACTAAAATATTCAACTGTGGAGTAGTAGGACTTACGACAGACCCATTTTTTAAATAAAAAAATTAAATTTATATAGAGATAATGCATTAACGGTTGCTGGTACTTTATTATAAAAGTGTATACATTTACCCTTAACGCTATCTATGTAAATATCATAAATGTATTTTATTAATTTGTGTTAATTTAAACTTTTATTATTATTTATTGTAATATTTGAGATACAAAGTAATTATTAATTTTATATTCATAAAAATATATTTTATTATTCTGTTCTTAGAACTAGATTTAATACTAATTTGTAAATTTTCGTTAATTCAAATTAAGTTATCATAATAATTATTACGCAATTTTGTAAATAAATTGATGTCAATATTGTACGTAGGTGTGAGTATGTAAGCTAATCAATTGTATAATGTAAAATTGTAATAAAACAATATCTAACTATTTATTAATAAAATATAATTATATAATCTGATTTTCTATAACCGATCCCTTTGTTACACTGTGACGTATACATACAGGTTTTCATCATAGGTTTAATATCCATGTCTTCTATCGCATTTGTCACGGGAAGTGTTCTGAAGCCAAATTCCACCTTCGCATGATACGCCACAAATTAGGAAGATTTTCTATATCGGTATATGATTTATTTGTATGTTTTGTTAACTCATCGTATCGATACGGAGGTTCATTGCCTTTGTTTCTATATTAGCTTATTAGACAGGCCATCATATTGCCAATTGGTGGACTACATCGTCTACATAAAGTATAATTATTACTCCATGGTATAGATTTTTGTATCTCAGATGTAAGGTAGTCCATCAAGGTTGAACAATAGCGGGTTCAGAGTTGAACCCTGGTGGACTCCCACCTCCTCACAAAATTTCATAATTGAGTCCTGCTGGGCCACCGCACGCTGTCACATAATGTCAGCTATCATTGTCATAACATTCTGGTACCATGTTTGTTCGAAATGCCTGCCAAATCAGTAGCATTGCATCCAAGCATTTATAGATCTATAAAAACCATGTAGAGCACTTTCTTATCGTTCCTGTGGGCTTCCATTAAGATGCGGGTGGTGTGGATTGGATCCGTAGTTGACTTTTCTGTGACGAAGCCACACAGTTATTCTATAAGGCCCCTTACCTGGCGTAGCCTCTGCTTCATCACTCGTTCCAGTATTTTGAGGCTATGATGTACCTATTTGTTAAGCTACCTTTTATAGAATTGAACCAAAAAGCTGTTTTCCATAACTAAAGATCGCTTTTTGATGGTAGTTTTCTTGAACAGCGTGTTTAAAAATTAGACTCCAGCATCTCCCAGTAACTTCCATAGTTCCACAACCAGATCATCAGAACCGGTTACCTTATTATAAGCCATATTAACAAGTTTATTAATTCAAAGGGGTTTATCTCGTTTAGCAATTTAGAATACCCTCCCAATATTCCCTCAATCGTGTGATCCAAGATATAATATTTAAAAATATTCTATTTTTCATCGGACATATCACTGTTTTTGGGTTTATCATAGTACTTCAAAGGTAAAGTACCAATAATATCACTCAGTAACCAGTGGCGCAGCAAGAGGGTGCAGGGGGTCCATGGCTCAAGGTGATATACGAAAGGGTGTGTCGGCAAAGAACATTTTTTAAATTAGGAATAAGAATAAAACAAAACGTTAAGTCATACCCGCATTGTAACATGCCAAGCAAAACCGCAAGGGTGCGGAAAGAAGGCGATATAAAGCCGAAACCTGGCTAATAACAGTGTGGCGGAGAACCAGCCCCGAGTTTTCCCGTTTGAACGACGGGGACGGTTTGGGACGCAAGAGGTAGGTAATGCTGTAAATATATATAACAATGCAACTTTGACTGCACAAGAAAAACTGAAAAAAGCTAATGAAAGCTTAAGTACACGGACGACCGTAATTCCTTTTTATTTTATCAAGTTAAACTCTCTAAAGAATTGAACATCTTTCAATACCTGTAAAGGTTGGTAAGTATTCAGCTCTATGTATAATTAAAGATCCTGTTGTACACTTAATTGGATAATATATACTGCAATACTTAATATTACATTTTATTGTTGTGTGTGCTAAGTTTACTAGACTTCTTTGCACAGATCCATCTAGATTATTGGTACCTTTTCTGCCGTGAAGCAGTAATGTGTAAGCATTATTGTGTTTTTGTCTTAAGGATGCCGTAGCTAGTGGACTTATTGTGCAAACGAGACTTAACATTGTGACCTTGACACGAAGGTATTAAGGTGACGAGCGCAATTATAGTGTTGCTCAGAATTTTTGGGTTTTTCAGGAATTTCACTGTAATGTGACATTCCTGAAAAAGGCGTATCATTTAATTCAATTACCATCAGCTGAACGTCCTTCTCGTCTCGTCCGTTATTGTCATAAAAAAAGTTACAAATGTTATTTGATTTTTTGAAAGATAGTCAATTCCTTGCGAGTTTCTTGCGCATTTCTTCCAGAGCAGTGGAAATTTAGCTTGACTTTCAATGATCTGTGGGATGATACCACAGACTGGGAATGAAGCGAACACCCCCAGGCTCTTTAATTATAAATGTTTTTTGTACGATATAACATTGTATTCTATATTTTTATAAAAAAAGCCCGCTGAGTTTCTTGCGCCCGTTCTTCTCAGGCCTGAGGCAGACAATTTTGAATGGGTGGTAGTTTATGACGTTCAATAAGTGATTTTGAATCCTATTTTGAATAAAAATATTTGAATTTGATCTACATTATTCTGTGCGGGTTGTGAATTTCCTTTCAGCTCCGGATACAATCCACGCTACACCACTGTCTATAACTGAATTAGAAGTACTACGGCACTTAAAGAGAAGAAAATTAAATAAGTTATTTTTGAGTGGTAAACAATTAGTCATCAACATTTCGAGATAAAAACAACTTCAAAGTCACTTAATTTTATAATTATGATAAGTTGAAACAAATAAAGTAATTTTGTTATTATAATATTATATTGCGATTAGATTTCAACAGGCTTGCGTAGATTTCAAAGTTTGTTTTCAATTGAACTTAATTTTTTATGTCTGAGCTTGTTACAATAAAACAAATACTAAATATTGCGGAGATCTCTCCGCTCTCTATAATATACAAGTAGTTACCGCATTCAAATCAATTTTATAACATCTGAGATATGTGTAATATTAAATTTTTGCCTCAATACTCGAGTACGTATAGATTCTTTTTGAATATATTATGATTGTGTACATAATATAATATGCATATTTTATATATTATGTATGTTTAATGAATGCGAAAGTAGATTTTATTCTTATTAGAGTGAGAATCGTCGAAACTTTTGATTATTTTTGTTGCGTAAATAATTATATGGTGCTTTATTTGTAAATATCAATTTATATAGCTCCATTTTTTTAAATTACCGTAAATGAATGAACATGAATGAAATATGAAAAGCGTAACTTTAATATTCATAAGTGTAATTTTTTGACCTTAATGAATAAATGAATGTCAATTTTGAGCCACAAGAGAATATTTTCATAAATATTCCTCTGAATATCTTAATCAAAGTAATCCGCTATCTCGCATTTATAATTGAAATCTTCGAAGGGACCGGGTTAATTAAAGTAAAGCCTTGGTCCGGTTAAGCTTAAGGCTTTCATGTTGTATAATAAGAACACGTGTTCCTAAAATTAAGATTACTTAAGTGTTTGGTTTGGATGGATCTAGAAAATTGAGATAATTTTGCAAGTAGGTTAATGGACTATGACTTTGACTATGACTTTGACTACATGGGGTCTTACACTGCAATATAATGTTATTGTCACGAGAGTGGGTCAGGGATTGGAAAGAAATACACAGCTAAAAGGAACGAGCCTTTATTTAAACCAGTGGGAGGCTCCTTTGCACAGGATGCCAGCTAGATTAGGGGTACCACAACGGCGCCTATTTCTGCCATGAAGCAGTAATGTGTAGGAATTATTGTGTTTCGGTCTTAAGGGCGCCGTAGCTAGTGAAATAACTGGACAAATGAGACTTAACATCTTATGTCTCAAGGTGACGAGCGCAATTGTAATGCTGCTCAGAATTTTGGGCTTTTCAAGAATCCTGAGCGGCACATCATTGTAATGGGCAGGGCGTATCAATTACCATCAGCTGAATGTCCTACTCGTCGCATCTCGTATTTTCATAAAAAAAAATGAAAATTTGCGTTCACTTCCCCGACCTTGCACTTCGCCGGTCTGCCGTTGTTTCTCTTCAGATGGCGGTGCCTTCAGCAGATCACACCGCACCGAACACTCGTTCTCTTCTATCTTCTCATTGAATCACTTTCCACTTTTAATTACTTTTACTACTCCTTCTTCTCTTCCTTTTCACTTTCAAATCTGAACTAGAACTGCCGTTGACCACGCTTAGTTCGCCTTATACCTATACTCCCGGGTCTGTTCTATTTTCAAAATGATTCTCTTCCATCTTTAAACTTATATTGTACTAGAAATTTTAGTAATACTTTTCCGCTAGGCTACGGTTGTTGACGGAGCTGTCGAAATTAGCAATGCCTTGAAGTTTGTCATCTCTTGTCATGTACGTCGAAGCGTTGCTACGCGACTATATTGAAGATGATACGACATAGAAATGGGTGATCCTCCCAAATGCAGGAGAATATGGATGGCAGTGATCACTTAACAACAGGTGACTAGTACGCCTATTTGTCCTCCTCTTCCATAAAAAAATGTATACATAATCCAACATGAATTTAATTTGCTATAATTTAAAAACAACTCAATTTTGTTAGTTAAGCCAAGAAAATAAACCAAACAATTAATTTCTGTAAGTATATTATTACATAATTTAAATTAGTTCAACAATATTTAAGAGCACAGGTAAGCCATGCCAGTGCTATAAAGTTCAGAATTTTTGTGAGTATTTTATTGCAATTTCAGTAGTAAAACTCCGTTTCAACAATCATTTTACTACAGTTGTCGTTAAAGAGACTGCTTTTTGGCCAGCTTAACGAAAAACTGAACAAAACGAACGAATGGCGATGCTCGTAAAGTTGCTTACTAATAAAAAGTCAACTTGCATTTTAGGTCAGGCTATGCAATTTGAAAGTCGTTACATTTTATTATTTCATGAACATATTTACATAAAACAATTTTGAAAGGATTAAAACGCGTGTAATTTTCACTGTGTTTTTACATTAGATTTTGCGTAAAACCATGAGAACGTGCTCTGGAAAGGTCATGAAACTAAAAACGCAAAATCTTATGTAGAAACACAATTAAAATTACACTCTTTTTAATCTTTTAAAAGGTGTTTTACTTAAACGTGTTACACTCGCGCTAATCAAAGAGAATACTTCATAAAGATATTTAGCGAAGAATACACCTTAATTTAATACTTAATTCGATTATTTGATTATCTTAACATATATAAATTCAGTGTCCTGACGTCTATTCCCAGTGAACTCCTAAACCAATAAAAACAACAGATTTCATTGGGGATTCCTTCATGGAGTAGAGTTTAGTTGAGAGATAGGATAGTTTTTATTTCGATTTGGTACCCGTAATTATTTTTATTTCCAATATTTGTTTTGTATATTATATTTTCAATGAGAGAATTTATTGACGCACGGTTTGACAGAACAACAGAAGCTGTAAAACAAAATCATTATAGCGTGATGACAACAGGGAGCATATTTTACTATATAATTCTTGATGTTATGAAATATTATTGATAAATACATGAAAACAGTATTTTATTTATTATGTACAGAACAACGTCAAAAAAAATAATAAGAATGATTAATTGACAATTCACAACACAATATGAAGACAAAATTGTACATTGCAAAATAAAAGAACGGACAAGAAACTAAATTCTAGCAGCCTGACGCGTCATTAGAGCTGGAACCGCAACCACCCAAAAAAAAAGATGAAAATTGAAAATTGTTTTGCAAAAAGATGAAGGACCTGAGTTCAATTATTATAAGCGTAATTATTAAAAGTTAGTACCTACTTGTAGTATAATTATGGTAAAAATTCAACCAATATATATTTATTTTGAATTATAAATACTCTTCGTCATCAT
The DNA here is from genome assembly GCF_905404315.1 of Leptidea sinapis. Classification (NCBI taxonomy): domain Eukaryota; kingdom Metazoa; phylum Arthropoda; class Insecta; order Lepidoptera; family Pieridae; genus Leptidea; species Leptidea sinapis. Next base: position 6,629,505 of record NC_066267.1, on the reverse strand, counting down.
TTCAGTCGGAACACATCCACTGCTGGATAAAGACCTCCCCCAAAGATCCTGCGCTGCCCTCATCCAACCTATTTTTGACCAGATCGTCGGTCTATCTTGTGGAGCCTACCAACACTGCGTCTTCCGGTACGTGGTCGCCATTCGAGGACTTTACCTTACGGTCCCGCAGCCCCGCTCTCGCCGGTCACGTCGCGCGTGCGACTCAAGCACATCTCACCTATAATTATGTAGGTAGTTACAAAACTACGTTGGCTGACACTGACTCTAAAAATAACAATAATCGTAACTACAATTAGATTAATTAATTAGATTGTCTAAGAATACGCAATTATTTATACGTTTTAGTGCTATATTATATCTATGGTTTTGGAATAGTGTTTTTGAAGTTGGTTGTTTTTTTGTTCAAAATTTTAATAAAGTAGAGAGATTTACTGATTGAATTAACATTTATAGTATCTTGTTTAAAGAGTAGATACATAATATGACCAGGATTATAATAGCAAGTACCTGAAATGAAAATGGATTGGAAGATTGGAAATTTCTAATTAGTGTGCGGCATTCTCATTTTGTTGGCATTGTTTTCAGATATTGCTTCTTTTAATCAAAATCATGACTCTTCTGAAATGCAAAAATGCTAAAAGCCTATTGGTTTTCCTAAATTATTATGTATACAAGAGCGGATTGACGTAATAGAAAGTGGTGAAATTACCGCTCATGGACATCCAGAGGTCAAGAGATGCGTTGCTAGCCTTAAGGTGAAGGGCAATAACTCGCAAACAAGGAGTTTTAAGACTAGTTTTATGGTGAAAATAAAGCATTTGTAGCTATGAAAACTACTTAATCCTGTTACGCATAACCTAAAGACTTTTCTGCAGGTAGCCAATGCTTGCTGTTGGCTATGCTCAACACTCCAGACCTATTTTGAACTACCATTTTTCTTTACAATTAAACAACTTTTTCCTCGGCCTAACCTGTTTAGTACGATACACAGAAGAGTTGTTCTTATAGCTTGTATTCTTTTTGTGTAGGTACATTTACTCAGATTAGTAATGATGAACAAGGATTGTAAGCATATAAACTGTTTCCACGAAATAATTTTGCTCGAAAATATGATCAGGCGTTTCATTATGTTTTTTGCAAACGACGATCCGTGAACTGCGACGTTGCCAGAGCTTAAACTTGCACAATATGTGTTCTTCACCTATAAGCGTGCGTTTGTTATTATTAGTCTTCACCTACCTGTATTAGGTCCAGGCGTTTGCTAGGTTTTACCACTTCGTAACATAGATGAGCGGCCGTTAAATGAACTCAAATCGGTCAAGGTGCATTTAGTATCGCCTTAAAAGTGAAGTATGCTTTAAGTTATTGTGCCCATGTATAATATCTTTTACTGATGCAAAAATCACTGTCCATATTGGGATCTAGAAACAAGTTTTAATTATAAGACAATTATATGTGCTGTCACCAGTCGCCACCCTAACTTAGCACTGTATTGTCGTAGTAATTATTTTGTAAATTATATTACATATTATATATATATAACATATATCTTAATTGATTTTCATTCTACCGACCCCTTGATAGGCAAATTATGACGCAGTATTAATTATAACGGCATTTATTAAATTCCTTACAAAAAGTACACCTTACTTTTTAAAATATACATTATCACTTTGTAGCTAAGATACAATTAAACTACACTTGTATTTTCAAGAGAACAGTTCTAATCGAGCGCACGATAAGAACTGTCTTAAAACTGCACCTCCGCATCTAAAGTTGACACACAAACTAATATGGCCGGAAATTACTAAATATCAAATCTGTCCTTTCATTCTTTACTCATGCAATTCAAATGATACGTGCTCTTTATTTTATTCAATGCAAAAAGTGGATGCCACACAATTATTATTTTTAATGTTATTTGGTTGTGGCTAATTTATGGCCGACGATTCCTGTAGACAAAGAAATAACATATACAACAGACGCATTGTCATCTGTGAGGTTAACATAATGACAGTTGTCTATTTCGCCGCCTAATTATTATTATTATTATTAAAATTGTTAAAATTGTCACCGGGCTACATAGTTCTCACGCAAATCGTCACATACGCATAAATTCCTCTTAATATAATTACGCAAGTCCTTCAGAAGACTTCATTAGTAGTCAACTATATAATTGCAAGAAGTTCTCGGTGTAACGAATCGCAAAAACCCATTTTTCTGCGCACCTCGAAGGAAGTAGCATGCACCTAGCGGGGGATCTAGAGAATTCTTATAATTTAATCATATTATAACCACGCATGCGACCAATAAAAAGAATTTCGTGTACTTTACACATGTCAGAAATGAAACTTCTTTGACAAACTAATTTTTAAATCTAGATTATATATTTTATACTAATCTGTTCTCTACGTCGAGTGTTTTTTGTCGATATTAGAAATTATTAATTATTTTTTTGAATCAAAATTTTGTTGTTTTAACTAAGATGTTCTACTCGACGTTTCACTTCAAGTATCTACAAATAAGTAGGGAAATTATTTTACTTACTAGCGGCGCTATGTACGGCGCTAAGGTATGTAGCATTAACTACGTTCGCCCTTTCTCACTCTCTCTCAATCGGTCTCAATCGCTGTCTCCCTGTTCTTGGACAAAAACGTCCCACATCTGCGTGTCACTAATGCGTTTCATCCGTAAAAATTTTATCCCCATGAGCGCATACAAATTTCACTTCAAATTTTTCTCATTATCGCTAATATTATACATAAATCTTTATTTATGTAAGTATTATTTGAAAATCATGACAGACGAAAAATGGAATTCAAGTGCGATCTATTCATTACCTCATGTAAATAACTTTCGTTAGCAAATCATTGATCTAGAAGAGCGTGTCAAAATAGATTACGAGCTAAATAAAATGTCGGGAAGTCCGTAATCTATTGTAGAACAAAAGTCTGAGACAATATTTCATTCACGAATTCGCGTTTCCCTTGATTTATATCGGTCGTAAAGTTTCAACTTATTGTGATGTCGTTCAACTGGAAGGGACTGAAGTATTTTAGGGACAGAGGTATGAAATTGATTCAGTGAAGTTAGTACAAGTAGAATATTTCTAATGCTCTCAACCAAACGAGGTTTACTGCGAAGCCAAACTGCCTAATATTCCAAACCTTGGTATGTTTACTCAACTCTCTACAATGATTTGTGTGTCTTCGTGTTTATTTATAATAATAAATATAAAATTTTACCATCGTAGTTCTCATACTGAATTTAACTGTATCTAGACGTTCATTATTTATTTGGTGAAATAAGCATTATTTATTTTTAAATTGTTTCGTTGATCATTCATTAAACATCACTATCTGTGACTATTTTATTCTTTTAAAAGAACATTTAATTGACACCGGTGTATCACTTTTAAACAATAATAGTTTTAATAATTTACATATCTGTGAAAAAGTATTCCGCTTAAATATTTTGGAACAATTAGAAATAATGAAACATAAAAATAACATGTTTAAATTGCTGAATGAACAAACAAATTTGGTGAAATCATAAATGAAATACGACACTTCATCCCTTTTAAGTTTGCCGTATTTGAACAGTCTTCGCTGAACACATTTTGTCATTGCGTGGCGTTGTACTCAAAGCGCGGTCGAAACACAACTGGAACGTTTAATAAGACGCGCAGGCAGAGTTTTGTCTCAGACAATTTTTGAGCGTGATTGTGGGTCTATTTATTTATTGTACATCAACGGTAGTGGGCGGTGATCGAACTGGCGTAGCCGTGAAGAGAGTCAACATTTAATCTGTTGTGGTATCAAGATCTCACCGAAAGCCCACTCACCAAAAGTGAATATATAAGCTTTTTTAAATATGAAGAAGCAAACGGGCAAGAGATTCATGTGATGGGAAGTGGTAAGCCTAAAAGCAACCGCCAATGAACATCCACAAAACCGGGGGTCAAGAGTTGCATTGCCATCGTTTAGTAAATATAAAAAAAAAACTAAAAATCTAAGTAAAGTGTAAGCATAATATCATATCTAGTAATTTGAATCAAGAATCAACAATTGCGTCACAAACTTTATAGCGGGCTCGTTCGCAGCCTTATGCAATATACCTTCATTTGACATGAAATGAATTTTACAAAAGACAGTTATATCAACGAGTCACATTTTATCAATATTAAATATTGGCGCGGCGTCTGTTACTTAATAACTTTTATGCAGTGAAAATGATTTAAAACTTCACCAATATTATTCTCAAATACTATAAAATTTCTTAGTAATGTGGTATTCAGTTAGTGTGTGTAATTGTGACAGTAATAACGACCATCAAGTCCACAAAGCATTCTTACACATACTATGAATTCAATCTCTAAAGGGTGATCATGTACTAAAGAATCCAGTATTGTATATTAGTATATATAGTTTAAGTTTATATTGCATTAGTTCTTGAATGAAATATTTGATGTTTAAAATGCTTTTTTACTTTGAACCCTACTATATTGTATTGCAGTAGGTATCTTACAAATTAATTTGTATATTAATTACCTCTATTGTAACATGTTCTAATTGATTTAAAAGATGCCACTCTTTTTTCTTTGTTCAGTTTGTATGTTCCATTCACGAGCTCTACTTTTTAACCGAACATATTATTATGATGGATTCAACAATTTAAATGAAATATTCTAAGATCATTTATACGTCTACACAGACCATGACTTTAGAACTTAGTTCTATTTTGAGAAATGCAAGCACACTAACACAAAGTGTCGTACAAATCGCGAGTGTTAGACATACCTTGTCACGCACACTAAACTATTAATCCTGCCCTGTTTTTATCGGTTGTCTAACAGCAAGAGACTCAAGAATTATAAATCATCTAACGAAATATTTATAATGACGTTTCAAAAGCGCTTTGTTTCAGCCTATTTGTATAAAGTTTATTTGACTTTGACTTATTAACTTAATTTGAAAAACACGCATGTTGTGTCAATAAAAATAGAACAGCCATTATAATATGCACATACATGTAGTACAAAATATTATAATAAACGAATAAATATATCTAAACCAAACTTTCACCCAGGATGACATTGATTTCAAAAATCTGATTCGATCAAGGAACAAATACGGGACGAGGTAATCCGTACAAATCAGGCAATCTATCTCTGTCAAACAGATCTCGTAAAGCATGGCGGAAATCGAAATACATTTTAAATGCATTAGTATATCAACCTGATATTGCCTCTTGAAAATATTGGATATTAAGCTCTACATAGCGTGGTGAAAGTTTATACCGTCTGTAATAATGAATATATATTAAATATAAAAGTGATTAAAGTATAAAATTGCCGTTTTATTGTAATAACTACTTCGAATTGACATAGAACTTTCATGGTTTGAGATTTTGGAGTGAAACTTTATTCACATGGTACCTATTTATTTATTTATTTATTTATACATAATCCACAGCTCTTAAAAATATTTAACTAATACATATAAATATGATCTGACAGCCAAAAGGGATTAACATTTTAAAGGCCTGAATTGTAAGCAATCGACACAGTAAAACACCATGAATGTATTCGGATAGGTGGTAGTCAGTATACAATTATATATACATGTGGGCATGTGTGTGTGTGTGTGTTTGTGTGTGTATTCGTTTTAATGTGATAAAAACACAGGATTTAAACTATGAAAAGATACCTAACTAACATGAAATGAACTATCTTAATAAAATCATAAAATTATGTTTCAACTAATATTCTTAATATCTCATTTTTGAATTTGAGTTTATTGGTGGTTTGAGTGAGGTGGAAAATATCAACCGAACTAAACTTATTATTAGAGGTTTTATGTAACCGAGTTATTTTAGAATGTTGTGCGTAATTTGAGGACACCAGAGGAATAGGAAATAAGCATGTGTGCCTAGAACGTCTGTTTGGAGTACAAAAATTTACAGTTTTAGTGGTAAGTTCCTGACAGTCAACATAACCGTGACAAAGCCCATGTAAAAGAGATAATTCAAGAAGTTACGTCTGTTTTAAATACTAATGAGTTGATAGTGTTTACAAGATTCTTCATAACCTTTATTATAACTGTGAGTCCTAAAGTTAAGGTGCTTAACATATTTTCTCTGAATGCGATTATCGACTTCTAGTTGTTTTTTTATTCAGCTTAGACAAGAAAGATGAATTCGAAAATTCAAGTGATTTTTGAATACGAGTTCCGACGTGGAACTAACGCGGTAGAAACAGCTCGGAATATCAATGTTGCGTTTGGAGAGGGGACTGCTAATGAACGCATTGAGCGATTTTGGCTAACTTTGATTTGAAGAACGAATTGAAAGTGATGATGGAAGCCGATACGAGCGATTTATATAATATTTAAACTAGGAGTTATGATTTTTAGGTGCCTCACTTGAAAATTAATATAATGTGGCTTATTTCAACTGATTTTACGGGTTTCGTACCCGAAGGATAACTCTTACTGTTAAAATCTTAAAAGCGATAATAGTTACACAGTTTACATAATTCTTAACCTAAGCCGAGGAAAATATGCATTACAATATTGGTGATGGATAAATATTTTTTTTTTTGGGTGGAGACTATGAACTTACATAACGCACTACCTAAGAGCAATTGTTTTTTAATTACGGCGAGTTTATACTGTAGTGTGTATTGGCTATTTGTAAAGATGTGTGCCTGGCATCTTGACACTCAATGGACTTTTTTGATTCTTTTAAATTTTGTATCTTACATACGATTCGTGTTATTTTACAGTGAAATTAATAAAACACAAAATACCTACAGATAATATGTGGTCCCAGTCTTTCTAATCTCTTGTAGTATTATTTTAACAAAGTCTTACCACGCAACCGGCATTTTAGTCTCAATTATTAGCAAAGCTTAGCAGATCATGTGGCACGTCAACGTCACACATTGTTCGAGACTGGCTCGAGTAAACCCACTTGGGCGTAGTATTGATTGCCGCGCATAGTAACATAAAAAAAAATGAAGTACATTGATGTAACTTTTACATTTACTTATAAGAAAACATTTTCCTTCTCTTAAAGAGACCTAGTTCAGCCTCTATACATAGCTTACAATGCAATGTCAAGAGCTTATAAGATATTGTCATGAAGCCATCGTTCAGACAATGTTGCTTGAACATTTTGTGCATTGTTCACACGTACCAAGAAAAGTCCAGCAACAACAATATATTCACAAATAGTGTTCATAGGACATGTTCAGATTAATAACGTATTTTGATATCATCGATATTAATGTAACATCTCTTCATACAGTTCGCAAGGTATTTGTAAGTATGTTTAGCGAATAAAATGTTTCATAATTATATATCTTTATTATTTTAACTCCTGAGGTGCTAAGCTGCCACACCGCGCATGGCGCACGGGCCAGACTTATGACGTCACGTCTTACCGACGCCAAGGTCAACGGGCTCGGGTTACAAAATAAAATTTATTGCTTTTGAAGTGTTTGGGCTTGTTTATAAAAACGAACGTCAACGCTTTTGTTTTTAAACAAGCTAGCGCTTTGTTAGATAACATAAGCAATAGATACTGCGTAATTTGAACAAATCTTGTATAAAGTAGGGCTGTCATGCTTTTATTATGACTTTTTTAGATTTACCTACAGATTACATTTCGATTATTCCTAATGAATGTAGTATTTTCTTCTAACTAAAACATACTTCAAAGTTACTAATCAGTAATACAATAGTAACTAAAACATCATAGATAATACAAAAAAGAATTTTTAAATCGACTGATAATTTTTAAGGCTGACCGCATTTTGACGGCTTATCGTATTAAATTACACTGGCCTGCAAAAGTAAGTATCACACTTTTCAAATTAAATTTTTTTCTTAACTATAGAAGGTAGAGAAAACGTTTTGTTGCAAATTTTAATAACTGGTATTGCCTCCTCGAGCTCTGATTACACCTTCGAGCCGGTTTGGCATACTGAACACTAGGTTTCGGAGCCGATGCTGGGGAATATTCTCCCAATACCAGGGCCTGCTTTAGTGCCCTGAGGGTAGTAGGTGGTGGTCTGCGATTTCTGACTAGCCTTCCAAGCTCATCCTAGGCGTGTTCAATCGGGTTGAGATCAGGACTTCTTGATAGCCAAGCCATCACGCTGATACCGACCTCCTGAATATACTCTTGTAGGATATGAGCCGTGTGTGGCCGGGCATTATCATGCATCAGCATCGATCCATCACCCATATTTGCTAAATACGGCCCTGCATACTCATTGAGAATCTCTTGAGCATATCTTTGCCCAGTGAGGGTGCCATATTCTATGGCTACTAGCTCTGTGCGACCTTCTGAAGATATGCCAGCTCATACATGTACACTGCCTCCACCGTATTGAACTCTTTCTGAGATGCAGGCTTGAAGGTATCGCTCAGCAGGTCGCCTGTAAACACTTCGCCTTCCATCAGAAGTGTAAAGGGAGAATCGAGACTCATCTGCTAACAAAATTCTTGACCATTCTTCTTCATCCCACTGCATGTGTTCACGGGCGTATCGCAGTCTCGCTAGTCGATGCTGTCTCTCGAGTTTTGGGCCACTCGCTGGTCTTCGGGGTTTAAAATTTGCTTCAGCAAGTCTTCTTCTCACTGTACTGTCACTAATGTAGTCCCTCCGGGTCTGAAGTAGCTGTTGCTGGACTTCAAATGCATTTTGGTGGCGATTTCTTAACACAGTGGAAATAATATAACGATCTTCTCGGGCACTGGTATACCTGGGTCTGCCATTACAAGGTCTCCTCAGATAGTGTCCAGTCTCTTCGTACCTTCGCTTTACCTTCTCGACCGTTCGTACCGTCACACCCACCATTCATGCAGTGCGACGCATACTGATGCCTAGTTCCAGAAAAGCCATGATCCTAGCACATTCTTCAACTGAAAGAGGCATTATAAGTAAATGTTATGTGCTTTTTAGCATAAATTTTTAAAACATCCATCCATCGATGTTGAATAAAATTTAAAACAGAAAGAAAAATGTGAATGGTAAAATTGTAATTCGGAAACGTCCACTTTGAAAGGGAATGGTTTTGTTTTTGAAGTTTTTTTTCAGCCAATTCTTAAAAGAAGGTAACCGACTATAAAGTTTTTATGTACAAAATTAAATTCTCTTTGGAGTCTATATCTTGTGAACTTAAAACGTTATCCCAATTTTAAAAGTGTGATACTTACTTTTGAAGGCCAGTGTATATCAATACAATTAACTCTTATTTCTTAAGCATATTTGTTTTTTAATATCTTGTTAATATTTTAATGTTTTTTATCTCTAACTCTTTCTTACTCTTTAGTAAACTAATATTTAGTTTGTGAAAATGATTAAAGCATGTGGTAGATACCTGTAAATGTTTGTAACAAGTACAATATATTTTGTTTGTAGCGTAGTGAATGATGCATCAATTTGTGACGAATTTTCACAGTCAGGTTTGTGGTGTATAATAAAACTGCTTCCTTCGTGACAACAATTATTATAATCTAATCACTCTTGAGTAAGTTGTGTAAGAATAACTTACTAAAACTTAAGAATAACTTCATCATTGCTTGTAATTGTAAGTATAACTAACATTATCACTAACAATTGCACGGCTAAGTATTCAACGTCTATCTCCGACCCGACCCTCTATCAGAATGCCCCCACTTTTTAAAAAGAATCGACCATATACCTTTCGTTCTTGATAGACTACATTAGAATTGAACAACATACTAATATCGATTAAAACATATGAATCAATTACAATCATTGATTGATATTATAAATGTTAATTAAAAATTAACTTGATTTATCTGACACATTTGTAAAACAATAAAAAATAATCAGGAATTCATTACAAATGTAAACAAATGTTGGTATTAATAAATTAATTAAAATCAGTCAATATCAGCAGCTAAATTTCATCATAGAACATGACGTCATATTGCGAAATTCCAGTCGCATCATGTAATATCTGGCATTCCACAACTGCGTTTTGCAAGATGCTTCTTGCATAACCACTTTCAGGAATCAACAAACAATTGATTCAAGCTTTTACCAGTGGGGGGCTCCTTTGCACTGGATGCCGGCTAGATTATGGATACCACAACTGCGCCTATTTCTGCCGTGAAGCAGTAAAGTGTAAGCTTTACTGTGTTTCGGTCTGAATAGGCGCCGTAGCTAGTGAAATGGGCAAATGAGACTTAACATCTTATGTCTCAAGGTGACAAACGTAATTGTAGTGCCGCTCAGAATTTTTGTGTTTTTCAAGAATCCTGAGCGGCACTGCATTGTAATGGGCAAGGCGTTTTAATTATTATCAGCTGAACGTCCTGCTCGTCTCGTCACGTAAAGCTCTACAGGTTGATGCATCCAATTTATATTTATATAGTTTTTTTTTATTTATTTTATGAAATATTTCATATTTAAAACACTTATAAACTTCATATATTGGATGCAGCTCCTTGCAAACTAAAAAGTCGCCATTGAGCTTCTTGTTTGTTCTTTTCACGAGCTTTATTTACTTTTTCCGTATATAATATTATTTTAAGTTTAATAATTATAATTAAACCCTTACATAATGTTGCGTAGCAAACCTTCGAAGTATATGACGAGAGTTGTCAAACTTCAAGACATTGTTAATTTCAACAGCTCCGTCAGCAATACTTGCAGCTCAGCGGAAAAGTGTTTACTTTAGACGCTGTAGACCCGGGTTCGATACACCTACCAGTGTATGGATTTTTTTGGGTTTTGTAAAGTTAAAAGAAATTTTTAGTAAGTACAGGATCAAGTCGAACAGAAAAAAAGGGATGGAAAATGTGTAAGCAGGATAAAAATAGTTAAAATAATTTTCTAGTACAATTTAAATTTAAAGATGGAATGGGAGAATCATTTTGAAAATAGAACGGATCCGGGGGTATATAAGCCGTACTAAGCGTGGCCTACGGCAGTTCTAGTTCTGACTCGAAAGTGTAAAGAAGAAGAAGAAGAAGAAAAGAAGAAGTAGTGAAAAGTAGAAGTGTTCCAAGAAGAAGAAGATAGAAGAGACTTAGTGTTCGGTGCGGTGTGACGCGTTGAAGGTACCGCCGCCCACAAGAGTAACAGCGGCAGACCGGCGAAGTACAAGTTCAGAAAAAGTGAACGCAAATAAAGACTCGTTTCTATAAGCGGAGTATTATTTCCAATCCCTGACCCACTCCCGTGTCAATAATGACGATTCAAAAACAATTTTAATAAAAAAATCACTTATAGCGTATAATAATGATTGCGTTTTGTGCAATCTCATTAATTATTCTTACTCTAGTTACGATTATTGTTATTTTTGGAATCGCTGTCCTCCCGCGGCGGCCCCGCTCTCGCCTCTCGCCTTTTCACGTCGCGTGTGCGACTCAATATAGGTGAGATGTGCTCACCTATAACTATGTATGTAGTTACAAACCTACCTTGGCTGACGCAATGGGACCACAGCGGCAGCACCAGCTTTCAAATAAAAAATGAATTATCAAAATCGGTTCACCCAGTTGAAAGTTCTGGGGTAAGAGACATAAAAAAACCCACGAATTGAGAAGCTCCTCCTTATTTGAAGTCGGATAAAAGGTGCTTAGTTCATTTGAATAATTGACAAAACTATTTGACTTGACATTGGTTTTGGCCTTACCTTTAACTTGACTTTATCTTTGAAGTAGAATATTTTTTCACGTGACTGACTGTGTAGATACTTATTTTGCCGCGTATTGTGAACCGATTTCAATGATATATTTTTGTAGAAATTAATATAGAACAGTATTGAACTAAGAGAAAATGAAAAGAATGTGGCAAACATTTCTTCTTCAGAGTGATACATGGTGCTTCATACTATATCTCAGAGTTTTAATTTTGGAAAATTAAATGCTAATAAATATTTTTCAATTTGAATGCAGAATGGCATTTGAAGTCTTTTTGAAAGCCTGTAATATTATTTTAAAGGCTCTCACATATTATGCATATAAATTGTTGGTTTACACTTTAGTTAAATGCCAAAACATTCATTAGCCAAACAAAAAAAAATGAAATATGTTCCAAATAGATTTGCATACATTATTTCTGCGCCTTATTCTTACATCTATCCCCAAAACTTTATTTTTTATTCCTGGAAGGTGAAGTATAAAGTACTACGTATTAATTGAGTCATTTGGCACAGCTGCTCTCCTCGTACATACAAAATACATCCTCGTTAGGGATACCTTATCACATTGCTAAACAATTTTTCTATTTATTCCAAGTCAAAATCAAATAAACTTAATTCAATTAGACTTAAAGTAAGCGTTTTTGAATCGCCACTACAAATATTTCTTTTAAATTACTGAATTTACGATATGTTAATTGTTGACCTCGTGAGAAGAACATATAAGAAACTCAACGGCCAGTCTTTTCAACCAAATAGAGTATTTTACAATGGCTGTAATATACATAACAAATTAGTTTGTGAGGTGCTGCATTCAATATATGAGTCGTGTTTAAATAATATAAACTATTTCATAAAAAATAATAAAGAATTAACTGGATGTTTCAACCTTTAGAGCTCATGCCCTACAAACAATGAATATGAATTCATTGTTTGTAGGGCATGACAATGAATATGAATTCATTGTTTGTGTGAGGATGCTTCGTGAACATGATGGTCGTGATTACTGTCACAATTACAATACAATAATTTTTTAACTATACCAGGACGATCTGGCACCACAAGCACCAAGTTGACGCATGGACCAGCCATCGTTCTCCTCGCACATATTTGAGGGAAGGAGACGATCCAGCACACGACGCCGCAATGTAAATTCTTCACATATCCTTTTGGCTTGTAAGAAGTATAGTAGCTTAATTTAGTAGTTAAAAGGCATTTTCTCAAAATTGATTCCTTTAGAATTTTTTTGATGTCATTTCTAATACTACTAGTTAGTTTTTAGAGAGAGTTATTAACCCTCCGGATAAGTTCTGAGTAGCTAAAATAATATAATTCAATTAAATTCATACAACATGTGACCTATAAGACATTCCCTTCTTATTTCCCAAGAAATATGTTTCTATGAACAAATAACCAACCCTGAGCAAAGGTCAAAGTGTAGACATTGATTATGATTAATGTTCGTTACCTGGTTTATGTTATAAATGACGATGAAATGATTCATCCATGACACGTTCTATGAGTAAAGGTGAATCACAATATAGATATAATAGTATGTGTTCATTTATAAACAAATGAAAATGTTACATGCAATGCAGGAGGCGACGTGCTCTTTATTATATTATCTAGTCCTTCTAAAGTTGTTTAAGTCAAAGAATCTTTTATAAGGACTACGTCGGGAATATAGGTACAGCTGGTCGGCCTCATGTGAGACATCTTGAGCTCGAGATGAACAACAGGTCCTGTACCCATTCTTACCCCGTCAGCATGGCCGAGCATCCCCTTGCGGGGGACCAACCAAGCCTCGCCTGTGGCCTCGCTGATGTGGGGCACGTGACCATTACCCACGTGGCAGCTACTCACGGGGCTACGGTTTAGTTTGAAATTAAAAGGACCACTTGTGTTACGTTACAGGAGTAACTATACTCCGACCCTTAACCCGCTCGGCTCCCCCCTGAACGGCGATGAACTACGCAGACCAAACGTCGGTTCATGCCTGCGCAGTTGATCACCGTACAAAACGCAGGCTTGTGCTATAAAGTCTTCCAGTTGGCATCCACTAACCACCGGAAGAGTTGAGCAGATATTAGCCATTTGCCATTGCGCAGCAGTTAGTGTAAGCCGAGCTTAATAACTATCAATCACTGGACCAATGCTAACAGGGCGCACAATGGAGGTGGGTGTCACTCCATTCAGATAGTCTGTTACGCTTCTTTTTGGATCAACACCTCCATCCATTCGTGGAGGTTTCTACTGAGTGTCTGAGTGAGAGTGAGCGCTACTTGCTGGGGGCACAACGATATTTTTTTTTATTGTAATTTTTTTTTGCTGTCCCATAGCTTAGTCTGTCTGTATGTCGGTTTCCGTCGTTTTCGGGGTCTTGTGGATTTTTCATTCTCCTCTTCAATTGCACAGTCCCTGGGATACGCCTTCATTTTTCTTCTACCCACATCATCTAGGGGTCTTGCGTGTAGCGGGGCAATCCCCACCAGATGAGGGTGTGAGGAGGCATCTGTTCGCCGGAAAATATCTGTTGTAAGCCTTCGTACGAAGGCGTCTATATTTTCAATTTTTAGATCTTTGGTGATCGTTGCGTTTCGTACGTAACGCGGTGCCCCCACTATGGCGCGCAACGCAAGGTTTTCTTGAGCCTGCAGGAGATCCTGGTTCCACGAGGTAAGAAACGGGTACCAAACTGCTGCTACATAGATCAGTCTGGACCGCATGTATGTCTTGTATATCATGAGTTTAGTTCCTAGTGGCAGGTTGTCTACGTGCTTCTTGAAGCTGAGTCTCCGGTCAATTGTTACTCCCAGGTATTTGGCGTCCGGCTTCCATGGGAGTTCCTCCGACATCAGCTTCAAGGGTGAGGGTAGTTGCGTATTCCCGATGATGACGTTAACCACGAGTCTCCATTTGTTCAGCCATTCTGGCAGAGCTTCTAGAGTGGGTTGGAGTCTTAAACTGTGTCTGTAGGAGGATGTTTAGAAAGCCGCGTCATCCACGTACAATGCGAGCTTAGCCTGTCCAACGACCGGGATATCGTTGGTATACCAGGCATAGCAGTGCGGAGAGAGGCAGCTTCCTTGAGGTACTTCGGCTCTCACTGGCCTAAAACTCAACTGGAAATCCCTCCACACAGACAAGGATTTCCTGTTTGATAAAATGCTTGCTATTGCATCTCTGTTTGCATTATTTTGTACAGCAGCCCCTCGTGCCATACACGATCGAAGGCCTTCTCCATATCTAGCAGTACTTCTGCGACATATTTGACAAGGGAGGACAACTCTTGCAATATCATACAAAATAGGCAACATTCACCAAATATAAATGTTACTGCTATAGATAATCATAATATAAAGCTCATAAATATTGTTCACAAGAATATACAAGGTATCTCAAGTAAGGAATTAGAAATTGAACTGTTTGTTATTATGTATTACAGAACATTGGCGTAAGAGTCATCAGCTCCAGTTTAGTTTTAGAAAACATAAAGTAGTCAGTTCGTTTTGTAGAAATAGGGCAATACATGGAGGTAATTAGTTCCTAATTATTATTAATAATAGATTAAAATGTAAAAATAGAAGAGATATTGTTAATCTCTCTATAGAACAACTAATTGAGATAGCTTATATAGAACTAGAGCAATTTATTATTGTAAGTGTATACCGCCCCCCCACTGCATCATATGAACAATTCCAACATAGAATGGAGGAGGTACTATCAAAATTTAGCAAAACTAGCAAGTCAATTATAGTGTGTGGAGATTTTAATATAAACTTGCTTGAACCTTCGGCCAATTGTACTAGCCTTAAAAATTTATTTCAAAGTTTTAATTTGTTCAATGTATTTTGGGAACCGACTAGAATCACTTCTGCAACAGCAACCTGTTTAGATAATATTTTTACTGATGTTACTATTACTAGTAAACTCATAATTAATAATCTTCAGTCCGACCATAGTGGGCAACTTATAAAAGTAAATACAAGATTGGAAAATGTCAGACCAAAAAAGGTGACGATTATACCATACTTTAACCGACGACCAGAAACACCTTCGCACGGACTGGTGTCACCAAATATTAGATAAGTTCAACGGCGGTGACTCAAATGCTGTATTTGACATCGGGAAAGGTGATGAAAGCTGGATATATTGCTACGAATCCGAAACCAAAAGACAAGAAGCTCAGTGGATGTATCCTTTCGAGGATCGGCCAACTAAGGTAAAGAAAGGAAGAAGTCAAGGAAAAAAGATGATTGCCTCATTCTTTGGTCCTAAAGGTCATTTCGCGACAGTTGTGCTAGAAGATGGAAGGACAGTTACTGCAGACTGGTATGTCAATCGCTGTTTGCCTGTTGTCTTGGAAAAAATTCGACAGCAGCGCCCTCGAAACAGGATCCTCCTTCACCACGACAATGCTTCAGCGCACTCCGCAAAACGGACTGTTGAATATTTGACTATGGCAGGTGTCGAGGTAATGAGTCTTCCGCGATACAGTCCTGACCTGGCGCCCTGCGACTTTTATTGATTCCCAAGACCTAAAGATAAAATTCGAGGTATTCGCTTAAGGAGCCCTGAAGGTGCGCTGAAAGCCTACGAAAATGCCATAGAAGAGACATAAGGAAGAATGGGCCCACTGCTTTTCTCCATCTCCTCCGAGTGTGTTTTTTTTATGGAATAGGAGGACAAACTAGCGTACGGGTCACCTGTTGTTAAGTGATCACCGCCGCCCACAATCTCTTTCAACACCAGAGGAATCACAGGAGCGTTGCCGGCCTTTAATGAAGGTGTAGGCGCTTTTTTTGAAGGTACCCATGTCGTATCGTCACTGAAACACCGCACAAGGAAGCTCATTCCACAGCTTCGTAGTACGTGGAGGAAAGCTCCTTGAAAACCGTGCTGTTGAGGACCGCCACACATCCAGATGGTGATGATAATATCCTTACTTGTGGCGTGTCGTGCGAAGGTGGAATTCGGCGGCAGGAATTTGTCCTTGGTCATGCGCGGTTCTGTGCCCTCCCCAGAATACGAAGGGCAGCCCGAGCTAGAGAGCTCGGGGCGGGATTCTCCGACTCTGGTAGAGCCGGTACCCTCCTGGGGTAAAATCTTTTGAAGATCCGCTGTCATATTCGGGTGGAGAGTTATGGCCATCGGTCCTCGACAATAACCTATGCGAATGTTAGGTTAAAGGTTCCATCGAATGCGACGAGAGAGGAACGGAAATTACTTCGAAAAACAATAAAAGTATTGGCAACTTTCTACATTAAGCCGTTTTTCATTTTCTAAACATATTCAGTGTTACCTAGGTTTGAGATTATATTGGGATGAACTCTAAGTAAAATATACACAGTAAAAATAATATTAAGATATTTTGCCCTGTAGGTGTACGAACACGAAGAGACCCAAGGGAATGCTCGAAAGCATCTAAATTTACATAGGTAAGGGTTGTAAGTATTTCATGAAATATTTATATATTATTTTAAGGATTAGTTATGTTTTAAATGACAAAAACCAACAATGTAGGTTCGCATGATTACTGTATTTAAATAGGTGGTAGTTCAATGTTTATTTATGTATCAATCCCAGAAGTTAAACCGTTATTATTCTAGTTCCTAGATGACAAATTTAGATACTCATTCATCCTATAAATCTCACTCATCATATAAAAATCAATTGAAGTTTTTGTCCATATTCTAGTCCATATCTTTAGGCTTACGAAAGACTAAATAATATTGTATTTCTATACCTTGGCAGTTTTTAAAAGCTCCTTCAGTTACTGTTCCTTCAGTTAGTACTGAGGTCTAATTTACTTTTTTGTTAGTCGCTTTGATGCCGGGCTTAGTATATTGGGTTTGGTATCGATTGAAATCTTTTTTATTAATATATTTCTACCTCCCGATGTACCGATTAGAGCCAGAAATTTAGTAATATTTAGCCGCGAATGTAGCAATTGGGTCGCATTTGCAATCCGCGAATCGTGAAAACGCGAATGAAGGAAGCAGAACTACGGCGCCTTTCTAACAAAAATAAAATTATGCTACCCCAGTACTCCTTGATGACAGAAAAGGCGCCGCTGTGTACTTACCTAGTCGGTCTATGTAAGTAACCCTCCCACATGTAGGTACTTACATAATAAAAAAGAATCATTCCTTATCGAAATTTATTAGCATCTTAATATCAAGACAGACCCAGAAACTTCAATGCATACTGCAAATGCATCCTAACGAATTGGCTGTAGACTTAAAAATGAGGAGGTACTACAAAACGCCTGAAGCGTAGTCCTAAATTTTAACGCTGTAAATTGTCAGGAAATCCAATAACGTGAAAAAGTAGATATTCTCATTGGGAATACACTCGAACTGCTAACAAACATACTTCACACATTTGCTTATATTTTAGAGACTGATTGCAAATAAATGAATAACAAAAAAATGCTTTGCAAGAAAATATCCATAGAAATTATCACTTTAAAATTTAATGCAGTGTTTTGTATTCAAGAAAATCATCAGAATAACGTAAATACAATGAAGAAACAGAAAAAAATATCAGAATATAATATATCAACAATTAGTCTCATTCAAATACAGCCTCCTAAAAACCACCGGAACATTGCAAATATAACTCATAAATAACAATAGAATTACATACAGTTTCAAGAATATTAACTGTTACCGACTAAGCTTGATTTACAGTCATATTAAAAAAGTTTAAACCGCGCGGGTCTTTCGAGAGTTAGGCATGGTACACATTACAGATGTGTAGGGGAGAAGTTATGAGTTGCAAAACGGTTAAATTTGATTGCAAGATTTCGTTGACTGTAAATATCTATAGAATGGAAATTTAGATGAATTTAAAATTTTATTTGTTTTTACTTTGCTAAAAAAACTCAAAGCAGTCAAAACATTAGTACATTACAATAGACATTAGTCCTTAGCAACCCAGTTGTTAAGTCCTATATTTCAACTAATTTATTGGATTAAATTTGGGCATTATTATAAACCTGGATAGATTTAGCTTAATTATTAATATAGGTAATTGTTTTTAAAATTATTTGGTCACAAGTACAAGACGTGTCTATTTTCCAAGTCATAATGTCATTTGAAGCAATCTAAAATAGGAAAAGAGCAAAAATGTCATAGAATCGGGTGCAAGACGCCTGGGTACGATATAAAAAATTTTGTTCTTTAATAAATAATAATGGCTTACCGTATCATTTATGGGCCATGCGGGCTGGAAAAAATTATGGTATTAAAACTGTTCACAGACTTTGTAACATTTATATAATCTTGTTAAAATTATTATAGTTATTAACTTTAGCGACTTTTGCGCGGTATTTAACCGACTACAAAAAAGGAGAAGGTTCTCAATTCCTCGGTATTCTGTTTTATGTTTGATATCTTAGAACTTTAGACTGGGTGAACCGATTTTGTTTTTTTTAATCGTGTAGTCAGTCCCATTGCAATTTGGTCCAGTTATTACAATGGCATCCATGAGAAAACCATAAAAGTCTTAAATTTGCTTTAAGTATATGAGCGATAAATGGACGAATAACTCAATATCGCGCCATTTTCGATGATTGTTTTTTTATTGGGAAGGATATACTTCAAAGGTAGATTGGTGAGAGTTTGGTTAGGCTCCGATTATGGGATCCATGACAAGTAACGGAACTCTTCAACAACAGACCTAAACAAACTATTCAAAAAAATAAAATCTAATAAATCTAATTCTAGTTACAATTATTGTTATTTTTGCATTCGGTTTCCTCCCGCCGCGACCCTACCCACATCTCTCGCATCGTCACGTCGCGCGTACGACACAAGCACATCTTACCTACAACTACAATATATTATTTATATATAATTATTGTGTACGTGTGTTGCCATTGAACTCCTCCTAATCGGCTATCCCGATTTGAATGAATTATTCTGTGTGTGTTCAAGTGGATTCGAGGATGGTTTAGATTCACAATTGAACCAAAACGGCTGGATCGATTTTGATAATTTTTGTGTGTGTGTTCCAGTTAATTTGAGATTGGTTTAGATTCTTAATTCAGTCCATATATCCTCCTGCCCATTATATACATTGACTTTATATTTTAAATTTTGTTGTGGAAACTTCGGTAAATAATTCATTGTTATTTGATATTTAAAAGAATGAAAACAGCACATTTAGTATTATTTCCCGTTTCTCTCGTTTCTAAATGAATAAAGTGAAAAACTTGTTGTATAATGATTTTATTTATTTCATTTTTGTTATTCTGTTTTGTGTGTCCAAATACGAAATTATTAGAGTTGAGAGATGAAAAAGACATACCAAGATTTAAGAACCTTACCAAGAGTGTTCGGACAGACGAGACCAAGAGGTCACGAGTCCCGCATCGTTCGTTAATTTTGGTTACAAATTTAATTTAATTAATCCCAAAATTGAGAGATTTCACTTTATAATAACAAATTAATTTAGACATGACTTTCATTCAGAATTCAATAAAATGTTGTCCTAGTTTTAACTATTTTTTTTATGAAAAAGGAGATAAACTAGCGTTCGGGTCACCTGGTGATCACCACCGCCCACATTCTCTTGCAACACCAGAGGAATCACAGGAGCGTTGTCGGCCTTTGAGGAAGGTGTACGCGCTTGTTTTGAAGGTCCCCATGCCGTACCGTCAAGGAAACACCGGGAAGATTAACTAGAAGAAATTGGTAAAAAATTAACTATTTCTATCGAAAATATTATAGTAAATCGCCAAGAGTACTATAATTCGAACGAATAAATGTCTTTTAAAATTAATATTTTTAAAAACCAATAAATTCTTTTCACACATTCATTGGCACAGAGATTTATTTCAAAATTGAAAGCTCAACGATATGGGACATGTTCCAAATACAGCAGCGAGAAAATAGTGCGGTTCACTTTGTGTGCGAGAGCTATCAGAATAGTGACTAGTACACATACGAGTGCATGATACACTGTGACATTTTCAGTCGTATCACATTGAGTGCACTCCCTTCGCCAACTCATAATAATATTCTTTTATGCATTTATTGGAACATTTCCTAATGCATATCATAACAGGAAATCATTTTGTTTGACATATTAATGTTTCATACATACATATATATGTATGTATGAAACATTAATATGTGTAGGTATAGATGTAGGTATATACCTACTAATATTATAAATGTGAATGTACGTTTTTTGTTACGCTTTTACGCCGGAGCTACTGAACCAATTTTGATGAAATTTAGTACCGCGAGAGACTTGACGAGGAAAGGACATTGGCTACATTTAATCACGGAAAAATCCATGGTTCCCGCGGGATTTGTGAAAAACTGAAATTCACGTAGATGAGCTGTAACGATACGAATAGAATGTTTAATTTGCCATAGCAATCTTCCTTGTAATAAGATTAATGTAATATGTTGGCAACGGGAGCGAAAACGGAAACTGGAACTGGAATAGGACATGAGATAATGTTCAACTATTGGCTATTACTTTAAAAAAAACTCTTTATCTACGCGGACGAAGTCACGGGCATCAGCTAATATTATTATAATAATTAAAATTCTATATATCAGCAATGGACATCCTTCAGCTGAAGTGAAGTTCCTTTTTTAGAGAACATTGTCAAGGCAAGAATTTACAATGAAATAAGTGATCTAAATACAAAATAATTAAAATTGCGTTATGTATTTATTTACATTTATACCTATTTATTAAATATACAGGTGTCCCAAAGTTATGGGACATGAAGGGAAAGTACCTTAAATATCGAATATAGTTTTTCTGAAAGAAGACTTTATGTTATTTTTAAAAGTTAGTACTTCTGCATTCAAAGATTTTCTAAAAAATACTTGCCTCGTCTGGGAATCGAACCGACTCAAATGTAAAAAAAAAAACCCCTACTCTTATGATACCAATCGAAAGAATGGCCAAAAACTAATAACTCTTCTTATTTGACTGCCACAACGGCTATATTTTGTCCTTCGAGCTATGTACCCTGCCCATTGCCACTTTAGCTTCGAAATCGTCCGGGCGTAAAATCTTCTCGTCCCAAAGTGCCAAGATGAAGATTTTTAACCAGTGTGTGTTTCGACAATAAAATTAAAAAAAAGTCGCTAACTACGGGCCTTATGAGACAGCTCATGGTTCCTCAGAGGGCAAAGGACAGGCCTTTGCTTGGAGTTTCCCTGCGAGATTGAATCAGTAAGGAGAAAATCCGCAGGAGAACCTAAGTCACTGACATATCCCGAAATATAATATACTATAAGAACTAATTTTATTTCAAGTATTAATAGTATTTATGCTTCAAAATAGTCTTTATGTACAGAAAACTTTTCGATAAAAAGCCTCCTTTATGCATTTAAGGCATCCAGGAAACAGAAAAATAGAAAGGCATTATTACGGAAAATTATAACTTTCCGTACGCTAAACACACAAGTAAAAGTATCTATTGAAATGTATTAAAAATATAATTCTAGATAACTGCTCTCTACAAGAAAATAAAAATTTTAGTTACACTAAAACATTTATCCAGGATGAAATTGATCTCAAAAATCTGATTCGATCAAGGAACGAATACAGGACGAGGTAATCCGTACAAATCAGGGAATCTATCTCTGTCAAACAGATCTCGTAAAGCATGGCGGAAATCGAAATACATTTTAAATGCATTAGTATATCAATCTGATATTGCCTCTTGAAAATATTGGATATTAGAGCTATGTTGAGATCTAATACACTTTGTAAATATAGACATACTTTTATTTTATGTTTATCTATTTAGGTTATTGCACGTAGTTTATACATTTTCAAATTTTGAGGTTCTGTTTAAAGAGTTTTTAATGTAATCTTTTTACAATATATATTGTGTTAGTGGGAGTAATACCAGTCGGAGGCTCCTTTGTTCAGGATGCCAGCTAGTTTATGGGTACCACATCAGTGAAGCAGTAATGTGTAAACATTACTGTGTCGGTCTGAAGGGCGCCGTAGCTAGTGAAATTACTGGGCAAATGAGACTTAACATCTTATGTCTCAAGGTGACTAACGCAGTTGTTGTGCCACTCAGAATTTTTGGGTTTTTCAAGAATCCTGAGCGGCATTGCATTGTTATGGGCAGGGCGTATCAATTACCATCGGCTGAACGTCTTGAACGTCTCTTCCCTTATTTTCATTAAAAAAAAACAATATAAAATCAAGTTTCTGGTTAAGTCTGTGTCTTCTAAACCATGCAACGGATTTTGATATATTTTTCACTATTAGTTAGATATTTTTTCAAGGAAAAATTAATTAAATTTGATTGATTGTGAACACATCACCGATAAATATATACAAATGGTTTACGAAGGCTAAGCCTTAAGATAAACGTGATTTACTAAAGATTTGTAGGTAAGGTAGGTAGATTTGTTGTCAAGAAAATCGCTATCATATTATTATGTTTATTAACTTAAAATAATAATTTCAAACCATAGATAATTTATTAGTCTAAAGATAAGGTCTCTTGCTGTTAGACAACCGATAAAAACAGGCCAGGGTTAATACCTACTATAGTGTGCGGGACAAGCTACGACTTACACTCACGATTTGTATGACAATATATGTTAGTGTGCGTGGATTACTGAAAAAGTGGTTAATTCTAAAATAGAGGTGTAGAGTTGCTAAGTTGCCTCATATAAATATAATAATAGTTCGTGATTATAAAGAGAATTCACTAAAGCTCACAAGATTATCGTGAAAAAAACCAAACAGATATATAATAAAAGAAATTATGAGCTTCTCTTCAGGAAATCTGGTTGTTTTTATGAAAATAAGGGATGATACGATCAGGATGTTTAGCTGATGGTAATCCATACGCCCTGTCCATTATAATGCAGTGCCGCTCAGATTTCTTAAAAACCCAAAATTTTTGAGCGGCACTACAATTTAGCTCGTCGCCTTATAAGTGTCAATGTAAGATGTTAAGTCTCATTTGCCCAATAATTTCACTAGCTACAATGCCCTTCAGACCGAAACAGCGTAATGCTTACAGATTATTGCTGCACATCAGAAATAGGCGCCGTTATGGTAACCATAACCTAGCGGGCATCCGGTGCAAAGGAGCCTCCCACTGGTAAAGCTAGTTAGTTCAGCGTATATATGATATAGCTAAAAATGTCAAGAGCTTATCATCAAGTATAATATTGTCATGAAGCTATCGTTCAGAGAATGTTGTTCGGCCATTTTGTGCATTGTTCACACGCAACAAGCCAAGCCAAGCTTAATTGGATTATGGATCCGGGTCAAATGTTGATACAACGTAAATTAAACTATCTCTGGTCGGCTATACACATTGCTTATTTTATTAATAAACGTAGTGCAAAGTTACTCCGAATTGAAAACTTTTTGTTTTTATTTTACCTCTGTGTACTGTGTATTACAGAACTACATGATTGAGAGAATTAATTAAAACTTGGTGTAACTTTACACTGCGTTTATTAATAAGTCAGTGTAAGGTTTTAAGGCAGTGTGTGTTACCAGTGATGTCTTACGGTACGCAGACGTGGTCGCTAACTATGGGCCTTATGAAAAAGGTCATGGTCGCTTAGAGGGCACGGAGTTTCACTGCGAGATTGAATCAGAAATGAGGAGATCCGTAGCAGAACCAAAGTTACCGACACAGTCCTAATTATTGGTGAACTGAAGTGGCAGTGGGCAAGGCACATAGTTTGACGGACAAATGGCTGGTGAAGCAGAAAACTCCTCAAATGGAGACCACGTACCGGAAGACGCAGTGTTGGTAACGTAAGACCATCCCCCACAAGATGGACCGACGATTGCCGGAATACGTTGGATGAGGGTAGTGCAGGAACGGTCGTCGTGGAGATGTTTGGGGGAGGCCCTTGTCCAGCAGTGGATGTTTTCCGGCTGATGATGATGATGTAAGTTTTATGCCAACAGAGTAACAGGAGATGCCTCTCGGTACACCATTCGTATGTTTGAATAATTGCAATGGCAAATAAACCCCTGGAAATAGATCTAGATCTGTAGAAAATTGATTATTTGAATAAAATTGCGTGTGTACACATGTCAGAAGTGAAACCTGCATTGTGCATGAACCTCTAAACTGCATATGAAGTCCTGGTACATGTTACTAGGATGACACATGATTTCAATCGCTATGAAAGAGATTACTAACACCGCTACCATATTTATGTTCTCCTGGTGTCTATGTGGCTATAAATCGTGCGTATGACATAAGAATATATTAAGGTATACCTACTCGCGTCATACATAAAAATAAAATAGTATGCATATTTCTGTCTCATTCTTTGCCGGCTTCATCCTACACATTTTTGTATTTGTGTCTCTTACCTGTCGTTTTTTCCGTTGCATCCGGTTTGAAATCACAACGATTCTAAAGAAGTTTCACTTCAAAATTTTGTATTTTTTTTTTCATAATTACATATTGCAATCCATATACCAGGCCACTTAGAAAGTGTTGCAAAAAAAAGTTTTAATGTATGACGCCCTGGATAATTGTAATTATTTATCAAATATCCCTCAATATATGTTTAGAGCCTGAGGGACGAGTCCTGGATTTATCATTACGATCGCAAAACAAAGCGTCAGTTGAAGTTTGGCTATCTCAAAAGAAATACCGATTACCATAGTGAAGAGACCGAGAAGCGAGGTATTTAGTATCAGTTCCATTACTACATAATCAAGCTGCATTAACGCTGAATGGTATACTACAAAATGCCTGCCAGAAAATTTTACTGTTATCAAGCACAGGCGATCGAATACCGGTTTCCACGGGCTATTGCTTCACCACGGCAATGCGTACTCAGGTCTAAAAACAAGGGCTCCCTGGATACCACACCGGTCAAATCACTGGCGGGTGGCCAGGCCTTAAAGTCCTGATCTAGCTCCGTGTGACATCTTTTTATCCCTAAAGTAAAAAATCAACTGAAGTGGATCCACTTCAGTTATCGTCACCGGAAGATTCGCTAAGACATCGGGTTCGGGAATGCCGAAGCAGAAGTGTTTTGAAAACTGGTTTATACGTAAGTATAGAAAGTGGTCGAGAGTACTTTAAAAAGATTTAACAAAATCATTTTATCTATATACGGTGATTTTTTCTAATATAATTTCTGAGTGCTTTTTTTTATGAAAATGAGGCAACGGCACTACCCTATAGGCACGGCCTATGACAATGTAGTGCCGTTCAGGATTATTGAAAAACCCAAAAATTCTGACAAGCACTGCAACTGCGCTTGTCACCTTGAGACATAGGTTGTCAAGTCTCATTTGCCATTCACTAGCTACGGCGCCCTTCAGGCCGAAACACAGTAATGCTTACATATTACTGTTATCAAGCACAGGCGATCGAATACCGGTTTCCACGGGCTATTGCTTCACCACGGCAATGCGTACTCAGGTCTAAAAACAAGGGCTCCCTGGATACCACACCGGTCAAATCACTGGCGGGTGGCCAGGCCTTAAAGTCCTGATCTAGCTCCGTGTGACATCTTTTTATCCCTAAAGTAAAAAATCAACTGAAGTGGATCCACTTCAGTTATCGTCACCGGAAGATTCGCTAACACATCGGGTTCGGGAATGCCGAAGCAGAAGTGTTTTGAAAACTGGTTTATACGTAAGTATAGAAAGTGGTCGAGAGTACTTTAAAAAGATTTAACAAAATCATTTTATCTATATACGGTGATTTTTTCTAATATAATTTCTGAGTGCTTTTTTTTATGAAAATGAGGCAACGGCACTTCCCTATAGGCACGGCCTATGACAATGTAGTGCCGTTCAGGATTATTGAAAAACCCAAAAATTCTGACAAGCACTGCAACTGCGCTTGTCACCTTGAGACATAGGTTGTCAAGTCTCATTTGCCATTCACTAGCTACGGCGCCCTTCAGGCCGAAACACAGTAATGCTTACATATTACTGCTTCACGGCAGAAATAGGCACCGTTGTTGTACCCATAATCTAGCCGGCATCCGGTGCACAGTAGCCTCCCACTGGTAAAGTAGTGCTCCTCGTATATTCTAAAAGTATACAGTGTATATGCCGTAAACACTCTGAATCAGATAAATTTTCGATCAATGGACATATATAGGCTGATAGCCCTTAAGTCCCCTCTTGATCAAGATTATTTTTGTTTTTACCTTAAGGGCTTTCTTTCAGCAATATAAGAGCTGAAAGTTTTTCCTTTGTAATATTCCAAAAATAGCCCAGATTACAGATGATTCCCAAAACATTAATACATCTAGGAGCACTTTGTAATGTTGTTACCTCAATCTACAAATTGCTCTACACTGTTGTAGATATGTATAGAAAGAAACTTTAAGCTTTTATATCTCCAAAAGTACGCCCATATGGATTGGACTATTCACGTATAGTCCGAAAAGAGCAAAAAATAAAAAAAAACAGTCTTGGGTATTAATAATGTTGAATTATTAGTCTGCAACGTTTTAAAACATGATGGAATATTACAAAATACCCATTGGCAAGAGTGTATAAAGCACGGTTCATCGCCGGTCTAAACATACCTGCAACCTATCATTGACAAGGAGAAATACTCGAAAAAAAAGTACTCAAAGTGAAAACGTGTATGTTGTATGTATATGGAAATAATTAGTGATAAGAACAAACAGTTATTTACAGTAACAGTTAAAAATCACAAAACACAACATCTTTGGAACTGTCAGATAATGGAAGATAATAGAATACAATCTATTGTGTCCTATTTGCGCGGGGCCTATACCGTTCTACATGTCACATAAAATAATACGTTTAGGTGGCTTTTGGGGCTCCCGTGGCGTTGTAGTGCTTCTGGAATGTTTGCTGATGCATCTGTGGATGGTTTCCATGCCATAATGTGCAAAAAAGCGGTCTCCATGTTGCAGCGTCTACGTGTAAGCAGTAACAGCATCCTAAAGATGATTGCTGCCAGAGCTGGACTGTTCCTTCCAAAAACACAGGATACGGTTAGCTCTAGGTTCATGAATATATTTTACTAATAATACTAACATAGTTCATAAGAAATATTGTTACTAATACATTTATTAATAAATATGGAGATCTCTCTGAATTAAATAAATTAATAATTAAGCGTAACTTATATATTTGTTAATAATTGTTATTAAAGTGGCTCGAGAAGTCTTCTAAATCTAATTAGTTTGACAGTGTTTATTATATATAAGTACAGTTAGTTGACGCTTGAGATGTACCACAGAGCGAGCAACGTTCGGATGAGACGTTATGTCACAGAGTTACACCGAGAAAGTCGCAAATCAAAAAAGTCTTTACAAAAATATTAAAAAAAAATGTATATTAGTCTATTGCGGTTAGGTGTTGGGACTGCTACGAGGTCTCACAGTGGCTCAAGCGGATGATCGGCGCTGGACATACTTAATATGTGTGTCAGCATATGCCGAGCTTGTGCCTATTTGCAGCTGATGTTAATGTAGTTTTAGTTTTTTATGTTTTATGTTTATATTTAATTTTAAGTAAGTATTTTTGTAAGTTTTTAGCTGCCAATAAAATATTTAATTATTATTATTAAAAAAAAATTGGCAGAATTAAGAATTGTCTCACTCGTACAATCTCATATGGTTGAACGCCAACAGTCTTCCCATGTATATCGACAGAATTATTTAGGCAAAGTTTCCCATTCCACAAGATGTTAGAGTTACTAATTAACTTACGAGTGGGAGAAGTTTTCAACACATCGACGTCTTATTTGGACATCAGGCAGAAGTGTGCAAACATTTTTGTGTTTCGATTTGAAAGGCACCGTAGCTAGTGGTATTACTGGACTAATGAAATTTAACATTTCATTTTATTTTAAGGTGATATTGAAAGGAGAGTGACTGCGGGAAATTGTGTGAATGGAGCGCTGCATGCCTTTATAAACGGTCAGACTGTGCCAATAGAAGCGCGAATGGCTGTACATAATGGAGTGCTTGTCGCCACGTTAATGTATGGTAGTGTGAGTTGGGTATGGCAGAAGAAGCATAAAAGCAGAATTAACGCAGTTGAGATGCGATCACTGCGTAGTATGTGTGGGGATAGAAGAAGTGGGAAGACTGACTGATAGAATTCCGAATGCGGAAATACGAGCACGCTGTGGTTTGAAAGAGGATGTTGTGACAAGGACTGAAAAAGGAATGTTGAAATGGTTTGGATATGTGGAGCGAATGAGTGAAGAAAGAATGACGCTTCGAATATATAAGGTAAGTGTGTGTGGGCAAGTCGGTCCCGACGCGAACAAGGCGTGAGTGTGTGTGTGTGTGTGAAATTTAACATTTCCTGTCAGAAATTTACTAACAGAAATGCCCTGTCACTCAATATTTATGGTTTTTCAAGTATCCATTCGATCAATTCATCGTGTGTCTTCTAGCCCATTTATCACAAAAAGCGTTCCGAATAGCTATTTACCCTGAACCCTGACGCAGAATTGCACCGAACGATGTGTGGCGTTCCTCCACAGTACGATTTTCAAGGAACTTTCTTCATCGCACAACCAAGCTGTGGAATAAGCTTACTTATGCGGCGTTTCCAGGACGATACGACATGGGTACGTTCAAAAAAAGCCCGTAAACCTTTCTAAAAAGCCGGCAACGCTCCTGTGATTCCTCTGGTGTTGCAAGAGGATGTGGGCGGCTGTGATCACTTAACACCAGGTGATCAAATCGTATGCTCGTTTTTCCTTCTCTTACACAAAAAAAAATCTTGAGCGGCATTGTAATGAGCAGAACGTAACATTTACCATCAGTGGAACATCTTGCCCTCTCCACACTGTTTCTCGATTTCATGACGACAGCGGGAAGTTTCGAGAATGCGAGCGGTACTTTTAACTCAAACCTGCGTGTGACTTTACTAATATGGTGGTCTGTGCCCATCTCAGGCATTCATCATTATCATCATCACTTGAGCCGGAAGACGTCCACTGCTGGACGAAGGCCTCCCAAAAATCTCCACGATGATCGATCTTGTGCTGCCCTCATCAAACCTATTCGGGTCATCTTAACTAGATTATCGGTCCTTCTTATCGGGGTCTACCAATACTGCGTGCTCCGGTACGTGGTCGCCATTTGAGTACTTTACTGCCCCAATGATAATCTGTCCCGATGGACATTGTTGTAGGCTGACAGACTGTGGGCAGGGCACATAGCTCGATAGCTATGTGCCCTGCCCACTGCCACTTCAGTTTCGCAATCTTCTGGGTTATGTCGGTGACTTTGGTTATTCTACGGATCTTCTCATTTCTGATTCGATCTCGCAGGCAAACTGCGATCATAACTCTCGCCTTTGTCGTCTGAGCGATCATAAGATTTCTTATAATAGCGGATTTTTAAATACTTAATTAGCCATAATATCCCGCAGGGAATAATAAGGGATGAGACGAGCAGGAGGTTCAGCTGATGGTAATTGGTACGCCCTGCCCATTACAATGCAGTTCCACTCAGGATTCTTGAAAATCCCAAAAATTATGAGCAGTACTACAATTGCGCTTGTCACCTTGAGATATAAGATGTTAAGTCTCATTTGCCCAGTAATTTCACTACTTACGGCGCCCTCCAGACCGAAACACACTGAAGTTTACACATTACTTCACGACAGAAATAGGCGCTGTTGTGGTACCCATAATCTAGCCGGCATCCGGCAAAGGCTGGTGAGATGCTTAATTACCCATATCACAATATTGTTGTATATTATGAGCAGATACCACCCATCGTCTCGTTTCCTTATATTCAAAATAGAGATAAGCCTTGCTTCCTAAATGCAATCGATGAATAATTTTCTAGGCACGTCAGTTGGATTATTCAGTTTTTTAGCTTTCGCATTAAATTCCCAGTATCCCGATTTTTTAATGTCCTTATCAATGTCTTCTAGGAATAAATCATTAATATATCCCAAACCATTACGTAAGTGCACGCGGATAAAGAAGTTTAGGAACACTTTCTTACTTCTGCTCTTCTTCGACTTCTTAAAGATTAATATTTAAGTCTAGCCGAGAAGGGTAGTCTAGTGTTAGATAGCCTATATATAATTATTGAATGAATGAATGAATAAGCCTTTATTGCAAACAATGTAAGATTCGTACAATATATATTGTCTAATCTAATCTAAATAATATTGTAAACTAAGTAATATTCTAAGCTAAGTAATAATAATCTAAGTCATCAAGTATCTAAGTAATAATCTAATATAAGTGATATTCTTAATCTTCTACATCGTTCGCTTGTCTTCCGACATAGGCCTCCTCCAGAAATTTCCATTGTGATCTGTCCAGAGCAGATCGTCTCCACGTTGGTCCAGCCACTTTTTTAAAATCATCTTCCCATCTAATGGGTTGTCTTCCTTGATTCCTTTCCCCTGTCTTGGATACCAGTTTATAATAATTGTTTTCCATTTATCTACATTGCTTCTCAAGGTGTGTCCTGCCCATCGCCATTTTAATCTTTTTATAGTGTTGTCTATCCTTTCTAATTTCATTTTCTTCTTGATTTGTGTAATTCGTACCTTGTCTTTCCTTTTGATATCGAACATGCTTCTTTCATATATAATTATTGCCGAATATATATCCTATAATTCGTCATGAATTTGGCTACCGTATGAAAATGCTTATTTAGACGTCACTGGTACATCCAGAGATAAAATACAGACAAATAAGCGAAGTTTTAAATAATAAGATACTAATACTTTAGTATCAATACAATCCATATATAATACGAAGTTTATTTAAAAATCCAAATACAAACAAAAAGGCATCGCGAAAGCTCACGCAACACACGTGCCTATTGACAGACTCCGAAACGTGTGTGCTTAAAAGCTTCAAGTTATATTTCAATGCCTTCCCAATGAATTGAAGAATATTTCATAATTCTTTTGCCCTTTTAGGCGCTGAATATATAATGCCAGCATTTTATTAAATCGATGGATATTGAATAATTTTTTGGTATTTTTTATGGAAGAGAACGAATGTGTATATAATATATGTAGAATACAAACGGGTCACTTGAAGTACTCTTAGAAGTCATCACTGCGGTTCAAACTCTCTTGTATCTTTAAAAGAATCATAAATAGCATCAAATAAAATGTAAATACAAAAAAAAATTCAAAAAACGGGGGACCCTTGGTGACAGTCAATGGTTCTCTATTCCGTATTATTGGTTATCAATATCAATGGTTTTATTCAAATATTTTTATTCAAAAAAGGCACGGACTAGTAAAAAAAGAGTATTTTTTTACTAATCCGTCCAAAAAAGGATATAAAATTACTAATTATCGAACGTCAATAACTACCACCCATTTCAAAATTTATGCCTGCGAAGAACGGGCGCAAGAAACTCAACAGGCTTCTTCTTTTTTCAAATAAAGAATTTCATTATGTTACAATAAAATTTATTATTTAAATAGCCTGTGTGTGTTTACTCCATTACTAATCTGTGGTATCATTAAGAGACAATTATATTATAGTTACCTTCTCCAAAACCACATAATCGTCTACAAACAATTCTCTTTTATTTCATACGCATTAGTAGTAGGCAGCAACAAATTTATTGTTCCCGGAGTTAGCGTTATGATTATCACACATTTTACACATTATACATAACATTATCAAGAATATAATATTGTGAGGCAAAAGTTAAAATATTTATTTCTTTAAATTGTTCTCTTAATAATTACTAAGAACTTTGGGTGTAAATAAAGCTCTTTTCTGCAGCATAACGATGGTATTAATATCGGCTGTAATGCTCCATAACATAACATAGCATAGGACATAATCATAAAAATATGAAAATAACTAAAGTAAACTAGTCGCACCGTATCTACAACAATAAGTCTAATCTTTTTAAACGCATACAGAGTCTACTAATCAGTCTTCTCACGCGCGCCCTTAGGGCTATCGTCCCTCAAGCTGCCCTTGCGATCGAGCATCGTGAGGAAATACGGGGTGATCAGCCGGGCAGCGGATTGAACACGTCGTCACTCCTCCTCTTCATGACCCGCGGAAGTAAGTCCCGCGGGAAGAGGTGGCCGTCAGGTGACCGTGCGTGCCAGGGGGGCAGGTTCCGCAGGTGTGCGATTCGACGCATTAGCAACGGCGAAGCGCCCAATGAAGGCGTCCAGGCTCCCTCTGTATCTTGGTGTTCCTCGCGTACCTTATTTTGGGTAATCTGCAATATTTTCTTGGATATATCAGTCACGAGCGCGTACCAGGATGGTGCTGCGTACGTGAGGCGGGATCTA
The DNA here is from genome assembly GCF_905404315.1 of Leptidea sinapis. Taxonomy (NCBI): domain Eukaryota; kingdom Metazoa; phylum Arthropoda; class Insecta; order Lepidoptera; family Pieridae; genus Leptidea; species Leptidea sinapis. Next base: position 6,596,573 of record NC_066267.1, on the reverse strand, counting down.
AGGTAGGGCTTGTAGGCCCTCACCTTAATCTTCAGAGGGAGGCTTGAGGAGAGCACTGGACGGAGGAGCGCTGCGGCGACGTTGGTCTTCACAACTGCGTCCTCGATGTGCTCTTTCATACTGAGGCGACGATCAATCATGACTCCCAGGTATTTCACAGACGGAAAACACGATATTTCCTCTCCACAGAACTTCAGCTTTGGCAGGCCTCTCGTATGCCTGTTGAAGCAGATGGCCTGCACCTTCCTTGCATTGGCCGTAAGCCAGCTTTTAAGCAACGTGGGCAGTGTATCCTACTGGTGCTGCATCTTCAGAGCAAAGTGCGACGAGTTGAGAGACGTTGTTGTGTACGCCGCGTGGTCAGCATACAGTGCCAGGGTGATGGAGGCTCTGAGCGCGTTATCGTTAGTGTACAGGGCATACAGCAGGGGAGAATGACAACTACCCTGCGGTACGCCCGCAGAGATCTGGTGCGGAGGAGTTATGTACCCACCTAACCGCACTCGAAACCGACGATCTTTAAGTAACACAACAAAAACAACAGACCAACTGTCTGGGGGCTTAAGTCTGGGAGAGTTTATAAGTCAATCCGTTGTACCATACACGGTCGAACGCCTTCTACATATCCAGAAAAACTGCAACGGCACTCTCCCGCTTATTACGGGCTGCCGTGAAGTTGTGCAGTACTCTGGATAGCTGTACTGTTGTTTTATGTACAGCGCGGAACCGATACTGCTCTTCTTGTAGTTTAATGTGTGGCGAGAGGAGAGACAGCAGGAGTTTATCAAACACCTTGGAGACGGCTCGAAGCGTGTAATTCGCGAGCTTTGGTTTTTTTTTATGAAAATAAGGGACGAGACGAGCAGGACGTTCAGCTGATGGTAATTGATACGCCCTGCCCATTATAATCGGAGCCGCAACAGTGCCGCTCAGGATTCTTTAAAAACCCCAAAAATTCTGAGCGGCACTACAACTGCATTGGTCACCTTAAGACATAAGATGGTAAGTCTCATTTGCCCAGTAATTTCACCAATTACGGCGCCCTTCAGTAATGCTTACACATTACTGCTTCACGGCAGAAATAGGCGCCGTTGTGGTACCCATAATCTAGCCGGCATCCTGTGCAAAGGAGCCTCCCACTGGTATGGGTATTGGTTCAGAGTCTTAGCGTAACCTGCAATATGAGGGAAAGTCAGAAAAAGACTTTTAGCAGATTACAGCGGTCTTAATACCTCTCAATTGTAATATTTGGCACAAATATTAGTTTAACACTTGTAATGTTTCACATAGCTCGAGTGGAATAATTTAACGCATATCCTAGTAAAAAATCTGATTTGTTAAAATTGTGTCTACAGCAATCATGCATGTACCCTATTACAAGTAGATAAACACACAAAGACACTGAGTAAAGTTATTATTTCAATTTCGTACACGTCAAGCTCTCTAGCGATCTGTACGCTTATCCTTCGATCCCATTTTGACACACAGTTTATTTTTCGTTTTGTGACAAAAGTAGAAATTATATCTAATTATAAATCCTATAAAAATTTGGGCCACGTTTCAGCCTGGCGTTATTAAAATAATACGCAAAAAGTCAAGATAATTCCTGTCATTTTCAGAAAGAATATTGAAACAAGAAGTCACTACGTGCATTGAATTATTTACGTCTGGGGACTGTGATGTCAATGAAACGCTTTTACTATGCGAGCATATTTCATACAATATAAAGTAATCAAATATATTATATCTACGCGCCTCAATAGGGTGCTCAATAGGACTACTGGAAAGGTGTCGTTGGATAGGCCCAAATAGGTCTGTGACTATGACTGACAGTGACAATACTCTTCATACGGGACGCAGATTTTGGTCAGTTTAATTGAACTACTGTTATAGTTATATTCTTCGGCAAGTTCTTTTTGTTCTACTTCTGATACTTCGTCAAGTTCTTCGCCAATTACTTCGAGAAGTACTTCAACAAGTACTTTGACAAGTTTTTTGGCAAGTTCTTCGACATGTTTTTTGGCAAGTTCTTCGACAAATTTTTGGCAAGTTCTTCGACAAGAAGTTCTACTTCTACAACTTGCCCCCGGTTCATCATTCGTCACAATATATCAATTTGTTATCGGTAGTCGAAGTCATAATAATATTTAGGTTTATTCGACTCCTTCGACCTTCAATTCATCTGGTTTGACGAGATAGTGTGGGCCGCGGTGGTCACAATATATCATCAGGCGAATATTACGTTTGCTAGATTTTTTTTATTCTATTGGTCAAAACGTCTTCGCGTTCCTCTGCGACTAGTGAAGGTTGGCAGACAGATTTGTAATTTCAATTTTGGGACCTTCGCAGGATGAAATACTTCTGTTGCACTCATGTATGTTGCGCAGCCAAGACTTTTTTCTGCGACCTGCTTCCGGCAACATTTCTCACCAGGTTCTAAGCAAAAATACACAATGGTATAGTGAGGCTATAATAATTCGAGCACCAAAACAGCAGTCACGAATTGCGCCTTGCTTATTTCTCGTAAATAAAAAACTAAAGATTAATAGTAAGTTCAAATATTGAAGTTACATCCTTTTGAATGACCTAAGTGATGACTATGATATAGAGAAGAGCGGGAGTGAGTAGCAATATGCTCAACCGAAGACTAATAACGTTAAAGTGTGGTTATTCAAAGCATTCTTTCATTATTTTTACTCGAGATCCAATCCTTTCGGTATTTATAATGATTAAATTTGTCCATAATAACTAAACGGGCAAATACTCGTAATATTCAAGAGCTTTAAAAGCAAGGATTATTTTTCTAGAATTCGCTTCCTTATATAACAATTTGCTGTGTTCATCATGCGTGTTGTAAATAAGGCGTAAGAACATTACGTCAGCTTGTTGGAACACGGAGAATAATGACCACGTCATTATTTACTGCCGGGAACACTGGATGATAAAGAGCTGTTTATATTGGAGCCCTTCATAAGGCGCCATGCATAAGCAAATAATAATTATGATCTTATTTACCAGTCGCGGTTCAATGAGTTTTATTATTTTTACTTATAAATTTTACATAGAGGTTTCAAATCAATTAGAACGGGTTAGAATTGCGCTGTTGCTTAATTAGACTACAGAGGTGCAACAATAAAAGAATAAATACTTAGTCTGCCCATAAATATTTTTACAATTAAAAATAAATAAAATATACCATTTAAATTTTGAGTCTGTCATTTTTATATGCGATATATAAAATATTTTGCGATATTAAAATGGAGTAGGATGATTAAGAGAACCGAATCGCTGTGATTGCATTACACAGTGTATGCAGTCAAATGCAATTTTTAAAACTCTCCATACGCTTGGTATTAGAAAAATGTTTGTGTACCGGGCTATTAAATTAACCGGTAGAATTAAACCTCTGTTTGTTAGAGAAAACGATCTGGTCGTCCACGTAGTGTTCGTACGTAAAAAGGTGGTCAAAGCAGTAAAGGAAAGACTTCGAAATAAAAGAAATCCTGTCTTAAAGCAAAACATTTTATCTCGGGAGATGAATATAGTACCAATAAACTTTTCGCGTATTTTAAAAGATAACTTAGGACTTGCAGCCTATAAGAGACGTATTTGTTATTTCTTAACAGATAATTTAATAAAGAATAGGGTGGTAAAATCGAAACAACTACTGAAGTGGTCCACGCAAAGGGAGTCCAGGAAAAATTTTGTTTACGGATGAGATTTTTTTTACATCTGAGTAACATTTTAACAAACAAAATGAACGTATTAATGCTCAAGGCTCTAAGGAAGCTTCACAATTCCTCAAACCATCGGCACAAGTGTATCAAGATACCATTCTTGAGAGGTAGTGAAGCACCTTACCATCACCATGTTCAATAACCAAGAAAGATCAGTCTCGGTCCGAAACGAACGTTTCGGACTTCATCAGAGCTGAAGACTGGTCGTGGTCTAGTCCCGATCTTAATCCGATGGATTATGGTTTATGATCAGTTTTAGAGAGTATGCCATGATAATTTGGAGTGTCTAAAATAATCCGTACGATTGGCAGTAAAGAATTTTCCTATGGAAAGAGTGCATGCTTGTATTGATAACCGGCATCAACGTTTAAAGGACTGTAATATAGCCAATGGAACTTTGAATAAGCTTTTTATATTTTAAATTGTTGTATATTTACTTATTAAACCAACACACTGAAAAAGTAATTAATATTAGCTAATTGTAGTTCGGCTATTTCAACTTAATGATCATACGGTCATTGGAATTCGAAATACGGTTCGAATCCCGGTAGGTGCAAGCATTTATATAATGAATATGGATGTTTGTTTCCGAGTCATGGATGTTTATATTTATTTATGTATGTTTATTTGTATGTATATATGTATGTATGTTTAAGTAAGTATATTGTATTAAATATATCGTTGTCTTGCAACCCATAACACAGGCTATATATGCCTAATTTGGGGCAAGATAATTAGTGAATCATTGTGATTGAGAAGCCAAAACAACGCGAGGTCGAGGGATCGAATCTCTTCAATTAATTATTTCGTTTTTAAGTATTAATAAGTCGTTATTATCGTATTATTATATTGACAATGATAGAGAATAAATAAATATAACGGCGTTTACGTCAAACGTCAGGTTGACACAACTGTCAATGTCAACCTAGCGAAGCGTCATTGTGAATCGCTCGAAAACTTCGCCATCGCGCTGTATTACGATTTAGTTGATTTGCTGTAGTAGTCATCTCTAATTGCCTAATAACGTTGTGATTTCTTTGAAAGTAATTAAGATACGCCGGTTGTGATCCAAAGACATTATTTTATTGTTTCCGTGTTCACCTACCCACATAATTGGAAGAAGATGAATCCTGGTGAGGGGTCTGCAGGCTATCCTGGCTCTTCAAATATATCAATTCGATATTTCAACTACATTTTGAGTTTTTCATGTTAAATACAAAATTTATTTGATTCTGCTACGAAATGAGACAGTTCCAATTACTGTTTCATAAATTAACACATTGCAGTGTGTGTACGTGAGTTTTCGAATCTATATTTAGATTAGATGTCCCTCTACTTTGTCAGTGGTCAGCGTATATCTTATCTGTTTTGCTTATAAAAGCAAAGTATTTTTTTCCAAGTATAAAGCTTTTGTCCTTATCTTACCTATGTCACTATACAATTACATTACAGGGAGAAGACATTTTAAGCTTCGAGTTACTATACACTGCGTTAATAAGGTAGACAGTATATCTTGAACCGAGCAATTCTTATATATATGTATATATAATCTGGATCTTGGAAACGGCTCTAACGATTTTCATAAAATTAAGTATACAGGTGATTTCGCTATGATCGATCTAGCTGTTCCAATTTATAAAAATAAAGTTTTATCCGTGTTTTAATGAAAAACAGCTACAATAACATTAGATTACACAGGTAAATTTTACCACTATATACAATACTATAATAGCACCGATGGGACATTGGGTGATCCGGAAAGCAGAAGACCCCGAATCCAAAAAGTGCTTTTAGATTTTTTTTGTTCAAGTTTTGTACATTCTTAAATATCCGAGCATGGCTCGGCCGTCCGGATATTTAATATTTATCTGACATCAAATAAAATAATTATCTTAATTTAAATAAGTTTCTTGGGGTTTTAAGCATTATTTAGATGATGCTCTCAATTGTTTGATTAAATAAAAATGAAAAGAAAAATATTTCTGGATGAATCAAATTCATGCGGTGTTTTCTGCTCAATATGGGTTGTGATTTTAGTCAAAGTACCTACATATAGGTACAACTATATATATAGATAGAATAAAATTTTGAAAATTCTCTATAATTCCAAATATAATTCCAAAATAAACAGAATCCACTCACATCTTTCAAGCAATGAATTTCCACATGTGTGTATTTACAATGAAGTTCAGTTAAGAGCACTTAAGTTATTTTAGGAAAGGGTGAAGTGGCCAGAAGTAGTATTGTGTGTCTACACAATACTACTTCTTCATTGCTTTTTAACCGACTTCAAAACAGGAGGAGGTTCTCAAATTGTCGGTATGTTTTTTTTTATGTTTGTTACCTCAAAACTTTCGACTGAGGGTGAACCGATGTTGATAATTCTTTTTTTATTTGAATGCTGGTGCTACCCGTGTGGTCCCATTTTCCAATCTGGTCCAGATCTGAAAATGGAATCTATGAAAAAACCATAAAAGCCTTAAATTTGCTATAATTATAAGTAATAACAATAATCGTTACTAGAATTAGATTAATTAATTAGATTGTATAAAAATACGCAATTATTTTCATACTTTTTTGTGCATATTATACCTATTATTTTGGAATAGTGTTTCTGAAGTCGGTGGGAATTTTTTTTATAGATATATGTATATGGGTGTCATGATGAACAGCATGATTTTTAAAAATTTAGACATTGATGGCCAAACAAAAATTACGAAGACTGGCAAAAAGTACACAAAAAATGCCGGGCCCGATTTTGATAAATCAACATTCCTAGCGAGGAATGAAACGAGTCGATTTAAAAAAAAATGCACGACCTGTTTAATTACATCCTTTTATATTGTCGCTAATAAGGAGCGATTCTGGAAAGCAATAAAAGGACAAACTCAAGAAAAATGTTGGATCTCAATAAAATGCTTTTGATTTTAAAAATTAAATCTAGTTCGAAGTAATTGCTCATTATTACATCCGCTGTGCAGTCATCTTCCCAGCATTATGTTCTTTATTAAATTTTTTAATATCCCTTTTCTAAAGTTTCTTGGAGCGACTGCAGAATATTTTATATTTTTAACCGACTTCGAAAAAGGAGGAGGTTCCCAATCCGTCGGTATGTTTTTTTTACGTTTGTTACCTCAGAACTTTTCACTGGGTGAACTGATATTGATAATTCATAAACGGAACTTCTTAACGACTTACAGTAAGGGTACGATCTTTGGCAGAATTACTGTCTGTAATCAAATTACTTTGCGCTTACGTTCATTGCTGCAATGCAAAATTTATTAGATCTACAAAAATTTACACGAATAATTAGTTACTGTACTTCAGATTTACTAAAAATGAAACATAAAAATATTAACAAAAATACAAACGATTTCAAAAACACTATTCCAAAACTAAAGTTAAAATATTATGCACTAAAAATTATAAAAATAATTGCGTATTTTTATACAATCTAATTTAATTAATCTAGTTCTAGGAACGATTTTTGGAGTCGATTTTTATATTTTTAGTGCATATTATATCTATTGTTTTGGAATAGTGTTTTTGAAGTTGGTTGTTTTTTTTTTTTAATTTAAAGTTTCATTTGACAACATTATTGTGGTTTTATCTACAGGTGTAGTACTTCTTAGATATTATATTAACTTTTACGGTATTACAATGTTTTTAACAAAACACACCTGTAAAATATACAACACAGGGAAATGAAAAAGAAACAAATTAGATATTTTCTTTACTAATTTAAAATGAGAGCAAATGCTTGAGTATACATTATTGACTCACACACACTTCATAATACCTCTCATACCTTACTTATCACTCACAACACACCCAATGCACACACCTTACACGCCTTATTTCTTACTATACATACTTTTTAGATATACTTCTTGGTAATTAGAGTTTGATTGTCTGTAAATAATGTGAGAAATATTAATAAGCTATGGAAGAGCGGAGTCTTCTAACACAGGCTCTATATTGCTTAAAAGGAGGCTCCAATCATGAATATAGATTTATGTACAAACTTGCTAAAGAAAATAAACTTTTTGTATTTGTATATACATAATTACGAAAATCAGAACTACTTTTAAAAATATGCAATACTAACCATTTAGGTATATTGGTCTCAAATAATATTTTATCACATAAAATCTTAGCATCAAATTGCTCAGCCGTTTGAAGACACTTCATCATTTCCACTTGACCAAATGATACTTTCTCGATACAAATACTAGATTTGTGACTTCAAAAAAACAATATCACTTTATATATAGCCTATAACATTCCCGGAGTTCCCACAATTACTTTACAAGATACGGATTTGATAATCTTCTCCATTATTGAAAATTTATTGAATTAGGCGTTACTTTGCGGAAATCCATAATAATACAAATGATTCCGCCAATATTTGTTTTTAAAAAAGGGTCTCGTGCCAGATTTTGGCGAGACAAAACGTCCTGATGATGCCTAGTGTAGAGGCGAACACGTGTCGAATTGTTTTAAAAACAAATATTGGCAGAATTAACACTAAAGGAAACTTAAATCATTTGTATAATCTTCTCCTTGTTTTGAATTTTATTGAAAAAAATATATAAAATTTTATTCAAGTTGGATGCGCTGATTCATATCTTATTGGATTGATTTATAGTCCTTCTGTACAGCCCCATTGAGTAGCATTGACATCTTAACGATCTAAATATTCTGAGCAACCCAACTAAATTCTGACCTAATTAATCAACGTCACTGAACATTAATGATAAGGTAAACATCTTTATCAAACTGTACTACCCGGCTACATTAACTCTGCATCTGACGTCACATCGTCGCTTTGTAACGGTGTACAAAAGTGTGTGTTTTTCAAGAATCCCGAGCGGCACTGCATTGTAATCAGCTGAACGTCATGTTAGTCTTGTCCCTTATTTTCATTAAAAATATATATATATATCCAATCCAAGTCTACTGCTACCATAATAATTTTAATCGATTCAATGTTGTATATTTCTTCCGGATATTTTATTTCAAGTCTTTTAAATGACCATGCCTCAATTTAGACTGATTTCTCTCTAATATATCACAATGTAAAATTATATAATGACTTCATTAACATTTCTACATTTTGTAAGAACTGCCATTTAGCGTTACTTAATTTGTTTTAATATATTTCTGTCCGTCATCAAGTAAAATTATTACGATCTACGATTTCATACACACTATCTCAAATCATCAAGACCAAATCAATGAACTTCTTTCAATAAATTTAAATGATTTCTTTGGTATGGATGAGTAAAAGATAAATAACTAATTAATAAAATTAGTTTAACTTAGGTAGGATTATCAAAGAATAGCAGGGGAAATAAGGCTCACAGCCATAGAAGAAGACATATTACAAATAATTAGATAGCTCAAGTGACAATGGATATGGACATGAAAGAAAAAGACAAAAATTATAATAGAATGGCAACCACGAGATGAAAAAGGAACAAGAAACAGGACGGACAAGTCTGAGAGATGATATTATAAAGAAAATTAGTTTTAATCCGACTAGAGCAGCAAAGGACAGGAAAATATTTTAGAAACTGAAGGAGTCACAGGAGACGATTTAAAATTAAAATATAGAAAAAGTGAAAAAAACATGTCTATTATTTATTTCAAATAGCAGCAATAAAGGATTATTAATAATAAAAAAATGTAATCAGAAAATATTAAAATATTGACAACCATGTTTGCTCTGTCAAGAAATTTTTAGAGTTCGTAACCAGAGGTAGTTTTTCTTTTAAGTATAATACATGCAAAATTAAAACATAATCCATCTTCTTACACAACGTAGACTAAATATAGTACTGGGTTTAAAACTGCTTTAAACCATGGACTAATCTGATTGTTATTACAAAACGAGTTTTAAGACTAAACCATACATCACCTTTGGTACTATAGTTAAACCACTGAGACCCCTAGTTTAAACGAAGGTCTATCTTTGTGATATATGTCACACTTCATTTAATTTTATTTTGAGGTTACTAGTACTACCAGGTAATTTTGTAAAAGTTCTACAAAAATGGACATGAATCTAATATAATTAATTGATTGAGAGGATTTGGAGATGCTGGAGTCATCTTGGCGACCTAATAGACGTCGCTATGGATAACTTCTTATTTTGTAAAAAAAAACATATGTTAAACAAGTTAATAATGATATTAGTAATAGTTAATATGATATTAATAATGATATCCAAAATAAACCAGATAATGTGTGTAGTTTGTGATTCAGACTTAAAATCATGAACATTGTAATGAGGTGGCGTGTTTGTACTCATTATTCCAGAATATTTCGAGAATGCAGGTTAAAACAAAGATTTGTGGTTGGTGTACAGTGATAATCCCTATAAGTAAAGTACAACAGATGCCATTTCGGTACCCGAAATACAGTGGAATGATGTTTTGGTCTGTGGAAGCAATAGTTTGTCTATAGGCATGCATGGAAATATAGACAGTAAAAAAATTACAATTATAGTATGTGCTGTACTCCACAATTTCGCAATTGATATGAAAGATAATCTGTTTCCTATTGAGGAAGAAATTTTCATGAAGAGCATGCTCCACTCAACTAGAGTACCAATACAAAAAGTCTTTACAAGTACATTAAAAGGCAATATTAGGAGAAGGCATATATATGATAACATACCTGTTTTGTCGGCTCTTCTCTTCTTCTTCTCTCAGCAGGGTCACTTTTATCAGTACCCATATTGACAATATCTTTTTCTGTTATTTAATTGTTAAATATCCCTAATAAATATTTCAAATTTTATAAGCAAAATCACTTAGTGTTATTATAGTTTAAATTTAATTATTTTTATTCCAAGTGACTTGCCTTGTAAGGGCATAATAATATTATAATGTATAAAATACTGTTGGGAATGGGTTTTTAAAAATAATAAACTTATAAATTTCTTAGTTTCTGTAGTAAACTTATAGGTACATTTCTTTGTAATCTATTTGATAGGCAGTAAAATGTTCACAATTTAGCTTAATTTCTTTACATTCTTTGTGTGGTTCCTTTTTTAACTTTCACAAGTCAAAACTTTTAAGTATATTCTTACATCAGTTTGAATATCATATTGCATAAATAAAATGTAAAATGTTGAAGTTGTAAATATTTATTTGTAAGAGTGGCAATAAGTTTCTTGCCAATTCATTAAAGATCAGACTTTTACAAAATGGTTGTAAATGGTAAATAATTTTTTGATTGTTTGTTTATTTATTTATTTACTTGTTGTAATGTCTCAGTCATAATTATTATTAAAACTTATGTTTCATAAAGGTAACATTGGTCAACTAATTAATATATTTAAAGTAGCTTAGTAAGGGAGGTTTCTCTTTAGTTTTGATAGAATTCGGGTCATTATTAAAAATATATTGTCATATGCAAAGATGGTTTGCTGAAACTAGTGCTAAGGTTAGTACAAAGTTAATATTTTCTGTTCTATACAAAAGGGTCTCCAGAAATCCACCTGATTGATAATTTACAAATTATCCTGAGTTGTATAACAAGATCATCGGATAGTGGATTATTTCTGGATGTCTATAACAAATAAATGTAATGAATAAATAAATTATTATGTTGCAAAAAGTGAATAAATTAACATATATTTATTAAAAAAAATAGTTCTTTTCCTTATTTAACTGTTTTGTATGTTTTATTTAAAAATAATTTTAAAAAAAGGTGAGATATACATTGTTAGCTATGATACTAGACTCTTGATTTATCTCAATTATTATTATCACTCTATCATTCAATCTATACTAATATTATAAAGCTGCAGTGTTTGTTTGTTTGTTTGAAAGCGCTAATCTCTGGTACTACTGGTCCGATTTGAATGATTCTTTCAGTGTTGGGTAGTCCATTTATCGAGGAAGGCTATACGCTATGTTTTTTTTTTTCAAAATTAGGGATCCGTAATAAAATTGCTATTTTGTAACACAAGGTGTAAAATCGGAAACCTATTTTTGCGTGCGCTGCAAAAACTATTGACAATAGAACAAAATGATGTACAGACTATAATATAGGCAATATTTTATTACTTATAAAACTATCGCGTGAATTATACTTTATATGGCAAAACAACGTTTGCCGGGTCAGCTAGTACCTGATATGTGCCGACTCGGTATTAAGTTGACTTAAAATTTCCTTAAATAATATAATATTAAATCAATTTAACATAAGTAGTATAATATCATAAATGTTACAATATAATATTATGCAGGATTTTAGATAAAGTTAAAGATAAAATACTGAAGATTCATAACTCCAGTTTTGACAGGTAGGTCTAACTAACTCTCCAAACATTGATTTTCAATGTTACCTACTTGAATTTTCCAAATTCGCGCGCCCAACGTTATTATTCCTTCATACGTTTACGAGTCGGTTTAAGGCGACACTAAATGCCGGCGACCTTGAGCGATATGAGTTCACGGCTCCTACGTAACAAAGCCAATATTTTCAAAATTCTTGGGTCGAAATGTAACATTTTAACAGGCGCAAACTGCTTAAGTGCTTACAATCCCCATTATTGATTACTCATCTGAATAAATGTACCCACATAAAAAAGTAAAATCTATAAGAACAACTTTTATGATAGTAGTATACTAAACAAATGCATGATGCCGAGAAAAAACTTGTTTAACTGCAAAGAAAAGTGGTAGTTCATAATAGCTCTGGAGTGCTAACTTTAATCAACAATAAGCATTAGCAACCTACAAGTAAGACTTAAGGGTATGTGTAACAGGATAAAGTAGTGTTCATAGCTCCAAATTCTATATTTTTACCACAAAACTTATCTAAAAACACCTTGTTTGCATGTTTTCTGTTTACCCTTCGCCTTGAAAGGTCGCCACGTCAAAAGCGCGCCAGCAAAATTCTTTAATTTAATCTGTACACTATTTAAAATAAATAATGTAATTTTAATGAAATTATAGGTGAAATATGGTATATAATCATAAGTAGAAGATAAATTTTCGTTATTTTGGTTTTTAAATAAAATATTATCGTTAAATGAAACGGAACTTGCCCAAATAAGTGATCTGAAACAGTGAACTGTCGTTCACTCTTTCAATCTTTGTTCATGGTTGTTTTATTTTTAATCTGTGCATTTTTGAACCTATGACTATCTCTGGTACTAGTAGGTCCATGGTAGGTCTACGTTTTGTAATAATCACACGATTTTAAGCCGGTACTAATTTCAGTACCGTAACAAAACTGGTTTATTTAGTTCTGGTTTAAACCCGTACTTATAAAGTTTTTTGTTACAAGGCGGATCATATTCATATTTTGATGTGAGAACAATTATTAAAATTAAACATTTTTCTTAAAGTCACCCACCACCACACCCAATGATCTAAAAAGCTAAAAGAAAATATTATTTTATGGTACGATGCGGCCATTGATGTGAATTATTAAAATAAATTATAACTCTGCGATACTGTACCACGTTTTCTATAAATTCTAGTAGTAATCGAATATATTATAAAATAATATATTATACAACGTGAATACAAAGTCTCGGTTATTTTGGTACCAAAGGTCTTATTTTACCTATAAAAGTTGTAGGGTGTAAATCCAGCTATTTTCCTCACAGTATCTATCGAGGAAATCAGTTCAATCGTTTTCGGAGTCAAGACACGGAAGGGCTTATCTAAATTTAGAAAGAAAGCCATTCAATAGTTCGCAGGTTAGGTCATATACATATATCACAATAGTGCTTAAGTTAATACTTTGAAAAATAGAAAAAGACTTTCTATCTGAGATTTAGAATTGGTGCCGCGCTCCAACTAGATATCGTACTACCTAAGACCGATAGACAGTTTATTACGTCAACTATTAGATGCTTGTGTGCGTGGCACCTTGAAACTCAATGGCATCTTTCAAATTATTTAACGCGCTATTAAATACGCTTCGTGTTGTTTTACATTGAATTGTCTCAGTGTCTTTCTTATTTCTTATACTATTATTTTTACAAAGTTTTACTCACAACCGGGCATTTTAGTTTCAATTATTAGCAAAGTTTAACAGAACATGTTGCACGCCAACGTCACACATTATTAGAGACTGGGTCGAGTACGCCCACGGTATTAGTTTTTAGCTTTAAGACTACGCCTGCGTTATCTAGTTGGAATGTGAGTTTTGGTTTTGGTTAAAAAGTTCTGAAGGCAACGATGCAATGAAGCAGATAATGCCCTAGATTGAAGATGTGAAGGATCAAGGATCAGGAAGAAGGCAGTAGAAGACGGTTATCAAGGATGACTTCAAATTGCCCAAATAAAGTTGTAATCTTCTCAAAATCCTATTTGTGTGGTATTTCGCGTAATTAATCCACCCCTGCTAAGTAACTCCGAAGTGGGGAGAATAAGCATGAATGAGAAAGCGAGGATACTTCTCCTACGGATCTCCTCGTTACTGATTAAACAAAGGAAAACTTACTTATTTAAGTAATAATATCATTATGATCTAGGATTTAGATAATATTATGTCAAAAATAATTTTATCGAATTGGAATGTCATCTTCAAAATGTAGCCGATATAATAGAGGATTTTGATAAATTTTAGACGGTGCTTGAAATGTTATCGGAGGACAGAAACAATAATTATTAGCTGAAATAAAATAATTACTTTTCTTTGGTTGCCACAGCGAGGACTGTAGTGAATAGGTATTGTAATCAAACGCGAAGTTTAGCCTCGTCCGTGAGTGACAGTGACCAGTGCAGTGACGACCGCACAGGATTCTTGAAAGTCCAAAAATTCTCAGCGGCACTACAGTTGAGCTCGTCACCTATAAATATAAGATGTTAATTTGACCAGTCATTTCACTGGGTAGACCGAAACACACACAAAAACAGTTCGCAAGAGATGAGATTATACATAACAATATTAATATTTTTTATACGATTAAATGTAGTGAATACTATTACGTTGAAGTGTTCCAAGAAAGGAGCATTTCCACGTTCAACAGCTAAGTTTAACTTTATTGAGAGCCTTAGAATGTGATTTATACAACCTCCGTGCATCCAGATCCCACGGGCGAAGTATCTCCACGAGAAATGACACAAAGATGTAAGTCTCACTGAGACGAACATACTTATTACGTTTGCTGCCTTTGGACCTTCAACGTCAACGCATATCACGTCTCACTTCGTTCCATTGATTCGAATGATAATTCTGTTATAAAATTAGGTTTTTCTAATTCAAATTCAAGTATTCGGCGCCAATCAGACATAAATACAATAATACTTACACATTGCTGCTTGTGTGTGCTAAGTGAGGCAAGATATACAGGTACGGAGGGAACTGACCTGGTAAATCCTGGTTCTCCTCTATAGCCGCCGGGGGAATCAAATTGGTCTTGATATAAATCCTTTCTTCTTTGTTTATTTCGTGTTTGGTGTTTAGGTCACTTAGTCACTGGTTAGGTTAGTTCGGTGGCGCGTCCGCCATTACGTTACTTGAATACGCGGCTCGCGAAGCGCTGCGCAAGCGAATGACCCCGTGTTCTACCGATGAGAGAGTGAGGGCTGAGGTAGGGGGAGAAGGCATGGGGTGTGGAAGGAGGGATGAGGAAGCGGGGAGTGGAAACGAGAACTTGACAACTGACGTTGATGCTGACAGTTACAATTTCATTCTGAAATTAGCAAATGAAATATGATGCTAACACTGCTTCATAGCAGAAATAGGCACCGTTGTGGTACCAATAATCTAGCTGGCATCTTGTGCAAAGGAGCTAATTTCAGGCGCGGCTGATTGCTTACGACTTATCAATCAAGTTTGTTTACAATTTCTTTTCTTACATACTTTGGCTGTCTATTCGTTCGTATATTCATAGTCTATGGGCCAGATGGAATGAAAACTTATTGGACAATACTTTTCGGAGGGCTGTATTATTTCTGAACCGAGAGCTTTAAAGGAAATTGATTGAAACGATTTTTCATCCCTGTAATTCCTGTTACTTTGAGTGATTAAAAGTTTAATTGATGATTTCTCAATTATAATCTTGGTAGGCAAGAAAGTATTATATTTTGTTGACTACTTTTCGCCATCTTTTCTGATTTCATAATGGTTATCGTTCTCGATAGAATAATAATATTATAAAAAATATACTTACAAGACACAAACGAAGCGTCGAGAGAGAAGAATATCTCTAGCTAGCTCTAGCTACGCTAGTATATTCTAAGCCTTAGGTTAGAATTTTATGTGCCACCATAAACTTATAAATGGAGAGCCGTTTTATGCCTGCGAAAACTACTGAACCCATCGGAATAATATTATATATATATATATCATAAGATGCAGCGGAGAAGGTTTTAGTATGTCATTTATGAATGGATTAGATTAAGGATTGTCCTCCGCTGCGCTCCAACTAGATACCGCAGGCGAAGTCGCAAAATGCGGTGACTAATACTACGCCCAAGTGGGGGTACTCGAGCTAGTCTCGAACAATGTCACTTAAACTTTGCTATTAATTAAAACTAAAATGCCGCGTTACGTAGTAAGAGTTTGTAAAAATATAGTACAAGAAATAAGAAAGACACATCATTAAGTATTTTGTATTTTGTGTTTTTTAATTAATTTCAATGTAAAATAACACGAAGCGTATGTTGCAAAATTTATAAGATGCCACGCACACAAGCATATTATATAGTTGCATGTAATAAAAAGCTGTTGTTCTTAGTTACTGCGGTATCTAGTTGGAGCGCAGCGGAGACCAATTATTAATCTAAGATGTATGGTCTATATATTCGCAATATAAATAATTCAGTCAATGGCATTTCATAGAACGAGCGGGCGGGGGGTACTTAATATATATGGCAGAAAGCTGAAAACGTTTAAAATATAAGAATAATAATAATAATAGTATACTCCAGAGCCAGTTCTGGAAAACAGCCGTGCCAAGGTCTACTGCGACCGATCTATCATCACGGACAGAACTATCATTGCTAATAAGCCTGATATTGTGTTGGTAGATCGGTTAGAGCGTCGGGCATTTATTGTTTATATCACCGTTCCGTGTGATGATAACCTTGTGAAAGCTGAAATAGACAAATTGTCGAAGTACCTAGACTTAGCACACGAGGTTGCTGACATGTGGGATGTTGATTCAACAATAATTGTCCCAATAGTCGTTTCCGTTAAAGGTCTTATAGCAAAGAGCCTCGACCAACATCTCAAGAGGCTCTCACTTAATAACTGGATAAAGGGTCAGTTACAGAAAGCAGCTGTTTTGGGAACGGCACGCATCGTACGGAAGTTCTTCAGTCTGTCGCTATAACCACCGGAGGAATTCTTGTGAACCAACGCCGGTGGGACTCTATTTTTTATATTTATATTTGTAATAATTTTTTTTATAAATATGTTATATATATAAATGTAGAAAATCAGATGAAATTGTAATACAGAGAATAATAATAATATACTAGCGTAAGTGGTGAAGCAACCACCCATGGAGATTTCAATGATTGTCAAGAAATGCTTTTAGCTTGGGAGCTCATATGAACCACCATAGAGTATTTCTATGTTTAGGTATTACTAAACATCGGTCGTGACTTCGCATAAGGCGAGCTGATTTATAAGGGCGTCGAGTATACCTGCGTTGATAGCGCTCGATGTGATATTGAATAACATTTTACCTGTTGTCAAAAGCCGGGTTCATAATTGATTATTTCACAACTGACGCAGAGACACTAACCATAACCCATGGTCGCTAACTATGGGCCTTATGAGAAAGCTCATGGTCGGTCAGAGGGCAATGGAGAGGGCTATGCTCCGAGTTTCCCTGCCAGATCGAATCAGAAATATGGAGATCCGTAGGAGAACCAAAGTAACCGACATAGTCCAAACGAATGCGAAACTGAAGTGGCAGTGGGCAGGGCACATAGTTCGACGAACAGATGGCCGTTGGGGCAGTAAGGTCCTCGAATGGCGACCACGTACTGGAAGACGCAGTGTTGGCAGGCCCCCCACAAGATGGACCGACGATCTGGTCAAGATCGCCGGAACATGTTGGATGAGGGCAGCGCAGGACCGATCGTCGTGGAAATTTTTGGGGGAGGCCTTTGCCCAGCAGTGGATGTTTTCCGGCTTATGATGATGATGACGCAGAGACTGTTGAATGTAACCGCATGTTTATCAGTGAACGGTATGTCGTCGCCATATTGAAGTTAATTTGTTAAGTGTGCCTACCGAACGAAAAACGAGACCTTCATCCCAAACTAACGCGAAAGAAAACGTTTAATGAATAAGTAAGTCTCAATACATTTAAATGAATTTATGAACAATGCACTTCATAGCAAATATTTTGAAAAAGTACCTATGTGTAGATTCACGCATATTTCCGTAAGGCATATTTTTTGTGAGAACACGTGACGAAACGAACAAAACGGTCTCCTGTTTACTTTACTTTGACACATAAGATCTGAAGTCTTATTAGCCCAGTAATTTCACTAGGACGGTCACCTTTCTAATGGAAACGCAATAATGCTTGCACAAAACAGCTTCAACCAACATTTCACTTAGTTCCAACCAGCTGGCAACCTTTGCAAAAAGATCGGAAGACTGAATCAACGTTTTACTAGAAATTTTCTTATTTCAACTTTTGGTGCTTTGTACAGCAGCTACTGAGGAGTATAAGAAAATCATAGTGGCAATAAGAGGAAACAGTCTCATAGGGCATACATTTACCCATAAGGACAACAATTAATGCTATCGCATTGTCAAACAAGACCTTACCACATCCGATGAAGCGATATTAGAAGCCATTGAGGAAACTAGCAATAAAATTAAGGGAAATATCATCAATGCACGTTACGGGCCCGAAAAGAAAACCACTTCGATATTCTTCTTGAACATTGAGCCCAGTGTTAGCAACCGTAGAGTTAAAAATATCATTCATATATTAAACCAAATGGTCAAGATAGAGAGTATCTTAAGTCAAAACACACCGACACTTTGCCTCAATCAACCTGCGTTAAATACCTTGGATTTCAATTGGACCATGGTAGATCATAGATGATATGGAAAGACCATTTATAAAAAGGAAGCGCAATGAAATCAACTTTGAAAGATGAAACAATGAAATCAAGATTGAAAAACTTAGTCTAGCTTCTCGGTACACAGCCTGCCATCTCCTTATCTAACAATCGTTACTTCCCCAATGAATGATCGTTTATTAGGCAATCAGGAGCCAGTTATCATCGAATAACATTTTCCTGTCCGTTACTTACAGTTTACGAACATACAGTAGTACCGTACATAGAACAGATTCGGGATAACAATGACTTTAATAATTCCTCAATAATTAGGGTTTTTTTCGTAGCTTACAGACTTTTCCAAAATTTTACACAGTAATACGCTTGGGCCTCTCTAAGGCCTACAATTCATCATCACTCTGATCAATTGTAGAGTGTTGAAGCTCTTCAGCTTTTTAACTATAAATTTAGCATATACAGAGGAGACATATCACTTATCAGGCTCTGATTCTAGCTGACCTAATTACATTCTTTTCATTATACACTTTTTCAATATTTACATATATTTTACATTCGTGATTGAATGTAAAATGTATCATCATCACGATGAAGTCGTTCCCGCTGTCTGTCCTTATGTATGCATAGATCTTTAAAACTACACAACGAATATTGATGCGGTTTTTATTAGATAAAAGATGTAGTGTTGGTAGGCCCCCCCACAAGATGGTCCGGAACAGGTTGGATGAGGGCATCGCTGGACCGACTGGCGATCTTTGGGGGAGGTAACTTGTCCAGTAGTAGACGTCTTCCGGCTGAATGATAATGATGATGATCATAGTAGAGAAACACTGATCATTTTAGAGTTTTCTAATGTGATGTCGTTAATGAACACATATTTTTTGACACAGGACACAGATGCTAGGTATACTTGTGTCTATCTCTTAGGGATAGCCCACAAAAACCATTTTTTATCCTTTACTATTTACGAGAAATAATGGCTTATTTACCAAGCGAATTTAAGCAATACAGCATTAATCCTTATAAAATTAAGTAGGTATACATTGTGCATTTAATATAGATCAACATAGCCTTTTACAGCATTAAATTTAAATGAATACTTTCGAAGATATTCAAGATTTCAAATTTATTGATGCATAAATTTAACAGTAGGTAGTAAAAACAATTACTCAAAATCCGATTAACAAGCCGATTGCGAGCAGAGTCAAAGTATAGCAACGTTACAAAACCGTGCATCAATAGCCAGGGTCAAAAACTAATTATGAGTGAGTACGGAGTAAGTTGATAAATGAAACGGGATTTGTGATCATACGCATTACTCACACAAAACACGGGCTATTCACGCACACATAGATAGTTGTGTTTCGAGCGCGGCGCGACGGCAATAGTTTCATCAAATACCTATTTTTCAAATTACACCTAACCCGGGTCCCCTCTTAAAATTGTGTACTCATGGTACTTTCATCGACACCTTGGTACGCTCGCAACTCGGAAATCCACAAGTACCTGGAAATCCCAACCGTTTGAATACTCAACCAAACCCGTTATTCAGTATTCTCTTACAGCCGATTAGAAGAAGTACTGTATGGAGTATGGATCAGTCGATCCAGCTCCACCTTGCCGAATTCCAACCTCTCGTAACCCACCTGATTATACTCTTGACGACCGATCCCAGGTCTTATTAAGGAGAAAAAATATATAGCAGGATTTTTATATAGAACATTAGGTACACATTTAAAATCAAGTGAGAGTATAACACATTTTAACTAACTTTTAGGGCTCGCTAATTGGCTATTGAGGCTCAAAGTCTTAAGGGAAATCAGATATTTATAAAGGACATGTATATTTTAACACGGTGTAGTGAATGCTACGTATTTTATAAAGAACTTTTTATCGACGAGAGTTGCATTTTGTAAATTTTCTGTTCCTGATAAAGCAACACATAATATACCTGTAGGTATCGTTTTGCTCAATTACAGACTAATAACTCAACTTAATCGAGAAGTAGATGTAACAATACATGATGATCATACATACTCTATGACAATACACATAATATGTTAGATTATCAATATATTAGTTTACTTTAATGCTTTTATAACTTTACGTAAATATTTAGACCACTAAACGTTTTTATCTTATCTTTACATTTATCTCTTAATGATTATCTAAGATTTACGTTTAAAAAGAGCAAAAGCACGCTAATGCAGCATGATTTCTTTTGGCTATGAATTTGAGTGAAGTTTCAGACCGAGAACTGATCCTTGATGTACGCCCATAGTGAAAGGAGCTCCAGAAGATTTTATGCCAGTCTCGTCAACTTTCATAATTAAATAAGAAATTAGAAGATCCAGAACCATTTATGTCATAGCCTGGCTTAGTTTCCTAACCAATGTTTGAACAATATCAAACGCAGAATAAATTATATACCCTAAGTTGTGTATTTATTTGTTTGTTGTTTTATGTATATAATATGAACATATCGTATTGTCAGCCAGTGTAATTAAAAAAAATATCTTGTGGCATATTATACACGATAAAATAGTATTCGGTGACTTCATAGTATAGCAGTTTCTAATTACTAGTATCCTAAGATCGTCTATTGGTAGCTAATACTAAACAAATTTTACCATAAAAACACTAAGTAATATAAAAATTGCAAACGTTTCTCGCAAGACATTGTGAAATATTTTCACCTGCAGGGTACAGACCTATGCCTGAAGAATATTATATACGAGTAACTCTCTCATGATACTCTCTCTCATGAACTCATGATAGTTGTTAACAATGCCCTGAAGATTCCAGGGCACTTATTTATACTGGACCAACTTCTTAAGCTGAATTTTTAAAAATAATTATTATAGGAATGTCATCTATATTTATGTGTTGTTCCCAATAAAATAAAAATAATGTAATATAATCAAAATAACTATATTATTATTTAATATCTATGCAAATTATTATTTTTTTAATTATCCTTAATTTCCATTTTGGATCTGATTTTTAGAATGAAATTTTCCTAAAACTATAAAACTGAAATAATTCTAACCAGAAAATAATCGACGGTACCAAACAAAAAATAATTTCATAAACATGTAGTAAAAGTTCTCAAGTCGCCTAAAAATACGAAACCATTATTTGACTCCCACTGTGATTTCATCCGAGGATAAACATATCAGATAACAATATCACTCATAACAACCTGCTGGTATGAATAATAGCTTTTCTTGTATACAAATATTCTTAAATTTTTTGAAAAGGTCACACAAAAAGTGTACACGTGAATGTGAATAAATGAATTTAAGGAAAAGATCTTTTTTTAACTCCTTCATGGGATATTCTAAGAATAGGAGCACAAATAAATTTACCGGCTGGTAAGTGAGTTTGGTCTCGTGTCCAATCTTTTTATAATTAGCCGTGTGAGTTGGTAACTTTCCATATCACGCATCACACATTTTCACAGCAAAACTACACAGGTGACTTTTTCTTGCGCCAAGCAGAACCCTTAGTTCATGAACTTTTTGTTATTATTCTGGTGCCACTAAACTGATTCAGAAAATTGTTGAAGAAACATATTGAAGTTAAACTGTCGTAATTATTAAGGCATAGGAAAGATTGGGCAAACTGCTTCAAATAGACCTACCTATACCAAAAATGTGCGGTATGCCCATTTTTTGGTATAATGACGGCAAATACTTGGAAGTGACGCTCAATATCAGCATGAGTTTCGTTGTTCATATTATCAGAATACGTAACAAAGCTCGGGATGTCCATAGTCGCCTGTATCCATATCGTGCAAGGAAGGTATCACTCAGGTAGACATACAACAAAGACACAAGGTAAATACCATAGGTAAATACAATACAAAGTCATCGTACATCCAGTTACATCGTACGCAAGCGTCGTGTTTGTTTACACTTATCCGCGTCACATTTATAAGTTGTGTGGAAATAATATATGCGCGCAGCCACCCGTGGCTCGTGGTATGTTCGGAACGTAGACCTTCACCACGATATTTAGATGCCCACTATCGCTCAATATTTCAACGTGAGTTAGGCACGCAACTTCGTATTTCTGCAACCCGAGTATGAAAAAGAAACACAAAAGAAGATCTACCCAGTACTAACTGGACTAGCTTCGGCAGTACATATTATACTAAAATTGGAACGATACAGATAAGATAAGCATAGGATGACAAGTAAAATCGTGAAGCATTCCACTTTTTTGAATATTAGAAATGATATCAAAAAGAATTCTGAAGGAATCAATTTTGAGAAAGAAATGCCTCTCACTTCCACTTTCACTCAACACGTCGATTCCGATTACGACATCAACATCGCGAACGCGATACTGTGACCAACACAAATATCTATGATAGACAACCT
Source organism: Leptidea sinapis (assembly GCF_905404315.1). Taxonomy (NCBI): domain Eukaryota; kingdom Metazoa; phylum Arthropoda; class Insecta; order Lepidoptera; family Pieridae; genus Leptidea; species Leptidea sinapis. Next base: position 6,573,425 of record NC_066267.1, on the reverse strand, counting down.
TCGACCACGAAGGCGAGATCACTGCGGTAGATTTTAATAAATTTTTCACTTTTCTTTCATAGGCAGAGGTCGAGTCTTAGAGGAGACGCCCCTTTACTGTACGGTTTAAGCACACTTGGCGGTGTGTCATTGCCACACCCATACCTGGTTACGCTTGAAATAATACCATTGATGAATAGGCTATTTTAATCTGCGCAACAGCTAGTGAAATTACTCACCTACTGATCTCTTTATGTGTCAGTTTACTTTTACGTATAACCTTTATTAATTTACAATGTTTGTGGACTGATGCTTCAAAAACTAGTGGTTATATTGTTAATATTCTTTTATTTGTTAATTTTGTCGGGTCAGTCGTTACCTTTCAGTATTTTTGTTGCATCACTATATATTGATTATAATTTAAACAATTTGTAAAATTAATCAGCTGTAACCTTAGATTAAGGATTGGTCTCCCATGCGCTCCAACTAGATACCACAGACGTTTCAATGTAAAAAACACGAAGCATATATAAGAAAATTTGAAAGATACAATTACGTGTCAAGATGCCACGCACACAAGCATCTAATATTTGCCGTAATAAAAAAGCTATTGTTCTTAGGTAGTGCGGTATCAAGTTGTAGCACAGCGAAGACCAATACTTACTGTCTGACCAATCTACGACTGTTACATAATAATATATATGTGTGATCCTTGCAACTTATTTTCAATAATGCTCAACCATTTACGAAGTGGTACTAAATCAAATACGAGTAAACTTATTGAACTCTAGAGAGTAATTTTTGACCAAAATGAATTTTGGTTTGTTCTCAATTGATACTGACTAAAGTTGGCATAATATTGATGTAGGGAAAGTTGTTCTTCACACTTTTATACAAGGAGACCCAAGGGAACGTTGGAAAGAGCCAAACATTATCTCGTAGCTACAGAGCATTTCATGAAATATTTATGAACTTGTACGATTTATGTTTTCTTAAAATGGAATAACAATCGAATAATAAAACATACTCTGAATTTTTTTTCTGGATGTATTAATCACTATATCACTACATATTATAAAACACTCCGCCGCGTCTGTCTGTCTGTCTTTTCGCAATAAACTCAAAAGGTGCAAAACTATAGCACCGATTTTTATTATGTTTTTACGGATAGATAGCGTGGTTCTTGAGGAAGGTTTTAGCATATGAATTGTTTAGTTTTTGCATATATTTTTGTATACATTAACATTATAATATGTTGGAGGTGTCGGAAAAAAATAACCCGCCTGGGAGCTTTCAACGAAAACCGTGTCTAAACCCTTTGAGATATAACAAAATAAGGTATAGTGGAATTGTGTATCTAATGTGGAACTACAGAAAAGTCTGCGATGGCATAATAATATGGCTACAGAGATAGATTTCAACGAAACCCTTTGAAAGGAAACGGGCGGTTAAAATGTTAGCGTATGCGATGCAAAAATAGCAGCCAAGTGCGAGTTGAACTCGCACATAAAGGGTGCAACAAGTATCTGAATATAAAAAAAACTACTTACCAAACTAATCTCTACCAATCTCGACCAAACCAATTTTCAGCGAACTTTTGCTTTGGTAATGTACATCATATATTTTTTAAGTTTTATCATTCTCTTATTTTAGACATTACAGGACACATTTTACCACTTTGGAAGTGTCTCTTGCACAAACTATTCAGTTTAGAAAAAAAAAATATATATAGACACATATGAGTTTAATAAAAAAAAAAATAGAGTTTCTGTTCTAAGTATAAGGTATATATATAACCCCCAAAATTTGTTGTTTTTTTCCATTTTTGTGTAAAAATCTTCGTTCAACGAATACTATTTACTTACAAGTTTAAACAGTATAGTTCTTATAGTTTTGGAAACAAGTGGTAGTGATATGTGGACGGACAGACAGACATGACGAATCTATAAAGGTTCAGTTTTTTGCCATTTGGCTACAGAACCCGCAATGAAATCACTCGCAAAAGTTAATGAGTATTTTTATGTTTCTACTTTTTTATGATTCTACTTACTACTACTTACTACTATATATTCTACTCTTCTGGGGATTGTTCATGTCTCCATTGACCCAAAAGATGAACAATCCCCATGAAGGTGAAGGTGATTTTGTATAAAACGCTTCATTTAAATCCAAATTGACAAAGTGAGTCGTTGGAAATAAACTTGAAGTACGATGGATGAAAATGTAAGCCTTCCCCGCGCGCTTTAAAACGTTTTTCAAAGAGGACGTGAATACTACTAGACTACGTAATAAGAGGCGGGATTTTCCAAGTAAAAATTGAAACTTAGTTTAGTATTAAACGCGCAGTGATATGTCATAAGTTTGAAATAGTAGCAATTACAGTAAAGCGATTGACGACGAAGTATAATCTGGTTAAGTTTGCAAGCGAACAGTGGCTTATAAAACATAGTGGATTTCAGCTATTCACAGACTAAGAATTCATTTAAAGATGTCTGTGATATAACACAAAGCCAATTAAGCAAAACTCCAATTCATCTCGTAAGTATGAATCCCTGGATACAACTTGTTAGATCAATGCCAAGGATATTAAGCTCAGTACGTGCCTCGAATAAATGTCTCCATTCGTACCTACCTCAAGTATATCACAACTTGTTTTCGTAATACTTTAAGACTGTCATTTATCATCGTCAACTGTGATACCTTTATGATTTGTAGGAGTATTTTCTTTCTCATTGCTTTTTTCATACATATTTTGGATGTTACATGGTTATGGTTTGTAATTCGGCTTTAGTGGAAACATTTCATTGCACCTCTGCTTCTTTGCGAATAGTGTGACACAAACTTTTAACCAAAGTGTCGTAGTGCAGTGTTAAAAAATTTTAGTCAAAGTTTGAAATAGTAATTACAATAGGTGACAAAGTATAATCCGCCTCAGTTTGAAAGCGAACAGTTGCTTAAAACGTAGTTGATTACAGCTATCTCCGTTGTTTACAAGATTATAGCCGTCATCTGTCAATCTATCAATGACTGCACGTTTCATACAATCGAGTGAATCACTTTTTTCTTAGAGAATTGCGCTAGGCTGACGTTTATATTGTTGTTTATTTATGTTGGATATTGACATTTGAGAATTCCCATTGTTGAAAAACGCCAATTATTTCGATGGTACAATGGTTATTATGGAATAGCATCTTTACAGCCTATATTTTAATTAAAATATAGAAGGACGCTGGTCGCCGGACGTGACTTGCGTCGACACACTGGCTCCTTCTCATGTCCAAGTTACGTCAGTTGGTGCTGGGGCTGCTGCTTCGACTGCCGAAGACAGCAACCGTCGCAAATATGTCGGTCTCAGTGATTCCTATATCTTTATGCTTTTGTTGTCGAGACACTTGGCCCGTGGGGCCCAGAGCCGCGAAGAATGTACAAAGTATTATCTTCTCGCCTCAATAGGGCTACTGGTAACCCAAGCGTTGGCAGCCATTTCGCTCAACGGATCAGTCTTGCTATCTAACATGAAAATGCTGCCAGTATTCTTGGTACGCTTCCCCGTAGTAATAGTTTTAATTTTATGTAATCATAGTATTGTAAATATAGTTATAAGATTTGTTTTGTTTGAATAAATATAAAATTATAGCTATATAGTTAACAACATAATATAAGTATATTATAAGGAATTATTTTTTTATCAAACTGCATTGTTTCTTACGTCTCGCCATTTGCTATTCACCACAGAAGAAACTCTTTCTCTGAATGCTGTGGTGGCGGGTATAGACAATAAAATTGAAATGACTTTATACAAATTCATAATTATTATCGGTCTTATTGCATACTTGCTGCCATTTATGTGCAGTTAATAGCTTATACTTCTGTAATCGTATCATACATTTTCATTTTTTTTTATGTAACATATTAACTATCGATTGAATCCGTTTTACTATCAAAATTACATTTTTTAGGTGTGTTTGGAATATTCTTGTCCATGATTTACGTTAGAATAGAATTTATAAAACTTTCAATCGTATTCTTATTGCACTCAAATCGCTGCGCACAAAAAAAACATGACATTTAGACAATGACACAGACATTTGAGGCTAGATTGCGTTTAGAAATTGTTGAAAACGAGTGCTTAAGTGATGTGGCACTGGCTTGTGGCGACTTCAATTCAGTACACCTGTTCATAAATTAAAAAAAAATGCGACAAGACTTATCAAAATCCCAAAATTATGCAAAACGCAGTATTTTCATGTACTTCATTGTTCTCATATGAAAGTGCAGAGTACAATTACCAAAAATAACGTACTTATATTACAAAAAATATTAGATACTTTATTATAAAGTACAGGTGGCAATACTAGCTGTAACCCTTACTTAATTTATACGTCTAGATATAGTCTCTTGCTATTAGACATCTGATATAAACAGGCCAAGAATATTAGTTAAGTGTGCGTAGCAAGTTACGTCTTACACTCGCGATTTGTGATAGCGTGCGTGAATAGCTCAAAGTAGAGATTACTTCTAAACTCAATTTTTTTCGACGTTTTATTAGTCTATCTTGACGTATAAATAATCTAAGTTTTAACCCTTTGCCTGTCAGTAATTAACTATTATTAGAATTGTACTTGGTAACAGTAGATAATATTTCGATAGGAAAATAATTATCTTATATATTCATAGAAATATTGTCTGTTTTCTTTTAACAAAATAATGGGAAGGTAATGACGAAAAAGGAGGTAGTTGTGTTTATTTAACTTAAGACAAACAAATATAAACAAGTAAAGTAACCATCTCAACAACCAGTACTAACAAATGAAAGGAAGGAACAAAGGAAGACGGGTGGGATTCGGTAGCTTAAAGTAACTTTAGTTCCAAATTTTAAGCAGATACCTTTGCAACTGTTGTAGTATACATATATAGTAACAAGCCGGGCATATATGTGGATCAAATAAAAAAACTGCGTAACAAAATTCGTGAGTAAAGGTAAGGCAAACTAGCAAAAATTGTTTTGTTCCATCAAAATAATGCCCCGGCTCTCAGGTTCACCGTTGTTATGGCTGCAATTTGATATGCTAGTTTAGAAATACTCGAGCATCCGCATATTCACCCGACGTAGCAATTTGTATATATTTCCAAAGTTGAATGATAATTTGAAAGGACTGAAATTTTATTGTGATAAAGCCGTAGTTGCTGGATATCAAGTGATTACAGATTTTTGAGGTGTGCAGGATGAATAGTTTTTCCCTTTAAAGAAATTTAAGTTTAGAAAAAAAGTAAAATTCCAAGTGTATTATTAAAAGGAAACTTGATTAAAAAATTGAATAGAAGATTAAATTAAAGTTATCAGAATATACGCACTAAACTCACACTCATAATTTTATTTTATCATACTTTTATTGAATGGCCTACTTAAATTGTATTTAACTTATCTTTAAACAACTTTCCAGCTCATTAATAATGGGTTAGATTTTGGATACACAGTCACTATCAGTCAGTGATTAAAATGCCAATTTTTTTACGTTAATAATTTAACAACTGATTTGACTTTTTATAGATTTAAGGTTCTCGTTAACATTCTTCTTCTGTGCTTGGAGGTTGTTACCACTAAGATGTCTTTGCAGTACTGAAGTAGGCGGTTTGCATCCGGAAGATCCTGTTAGCAGCCATATGTGCCACATCATGCAACGTAATTTTTAACTCCTGTGTTACGCTTTACACGGCTGCTTAGTCGCCAATTTCTTTTTCTCAGGAACTTGTCTTGGTAAGATACAGTGTGTTGATATGTTATTCATTAACTGTACTATAAATATCGCTGAGATTATTTAGTTTTGTTTAAACTGTACACCGTAGTTTTTGTATATCTACACCGCCTTACTGAGTGTACAGTTGTACAAAAATGAATAAACAAAAAAGTACGTCGTAATCTAAAATAATAATAGGTCAATATTTTTTCTTAGGTACAGTTTTATTTAAAAGGATGGATGGACAATATTTAGCTCAATTCAAATAAAATCAATACAGTATACACGAAAAGTAACATTATCAATATTATATTTACCTGGGAAGCAATACACGCATAAAAAATATTTTTTTTATAAGTATTCATCGTTATTCTGTATAAACCCAAGGGGCCAGTAAGACATGAGATTTTATAAGCCGTACTGCTTCCATACGAAATGCGCGTGCGGAAAGAAAATTTCCAAAACAAGCAGTAACGAATGATTAATAAAAAGAGAAGCTATAAGTACTGATGAAGTATTAATAATCTTGTTAGTCATATGATATTTTATAATACGATGTATATATGGTACAATGATGGTAAACATTCCCAGAATTCACGGTTTTCAATCTAAGTTTTACAATTCTCTGACGTAATTCCTCTACTCCATGATGTGACGTATTTACTAGTGGGATGCTCCTTTGCTCCGGATGTCGGCTAGATTATGGGTACTACAACAGCACCTATTTCTGCCGTAGCAATAATGTGTAAACATAACTGTGTTTCGTTCTAAAGAGCACCGTAGCTAGTGAAATTACTGGGAAAATGAGACTTAACTTATATCTTATGTCTCAAGGTGATGAGCGCAGTTGTAGTGCCATTTAGAATATTGGGGTTTTTCAAAAATCCTAAGCGGAACTGCATTGTAATGGACAGGGTATATCAATTACCATCAGCTGAAAGTCCTGCTCGTCTCGTCCCTTATTTTCATTAAAAAAAATGTGATAAGGTTTTTCTTCTCCTCCACCTCGACTCAACCTTATCGGTGGAACATCAATATATGCCAAATATTAACGCTTATTTAGTTTAACTGTAATCTTACACATATTTGTAAAATAATTATTAGCTGTACCTAAGAGACAATTAAAACTATTAATTTGAATTCATCGTAGTCTCTGTTGTACACAATTACCACAACCATAATGCTAACTTACACCCTTATCGCATGATGCATGCAAACCTTGAATACAATTTATAAAGATAAAATTTATTTCAATAAGTTTTTTTTTTATCATGAGAGGGGGCAAACGGGCAAGAGGCTCACGGGATGGGGAGAGGCAACCGCCCATGGACATCCGCAACAACAGGTGTGTCAAGAAATGCGTTGCTTTAGGTCCCTAAGTCGTATCGTTGACCGCTGGCTGCCGGTAGTTGATTCCACAAAGTGGCTGTGCGAGGCAATAAATTTCGAACAAAACGCGTGGTTGTGAATGCCAGACGTCTACGTGATGCGGATGGTACTTTGCACGTTATGTCCGATGGTGGAATTCGGCCGCTGGAATCAACCCGAACCGCTCCTCTGAGCACTCCCCGTGATAAATGCGGTAGAAGATGCAGAGAGAACCCACATCTCTACGCAATGCTAGAGAATCAAGCCGATCTCCGATCGGCTTGATTCGAGCCGCTCTTCGTTGTATGCGGTCAAATGGAAGTAGCTGGTACTGGGGAGCACCCGCCCAGAGGTGAGAACAGTACTCCATGTGAGGCTGAATTTGCGCCTTATAAAGTTGCAGACGGTGACTTTTAGTACTGTCTCGCCTTACTGAGTGACCACGGAACTGAACGTCGCTCGATATATCGACGCCAAGTATGCCAATACAGTCTGTGGCAGTTAGAGGAGTGATCTCGAATCGAGGGGATACGACAAAGGGAGACTTTTTAGTGGTGAACGCACAAACTTGTGTCTTCTTGGGGTTGAATTGGACTAAATTATGTCGGCCCCATTCCGAGACTTTGCAAAGCATAGTCTCGATTTCAGACACAAGTTTGTTTCGGTTCTCGTCGACGCTATCCAGGGACATGCTGGCACGGCCGGTGTAGGAAGCATACCCTGTGCTGTCGTCTGCATAGCAATGAATATTGCTGATTTGCAGCATATCGTTGATATGCAGAAGAAACAGCGTAGGGGATAGCACGCAGCCTTGCGGGTCATCAGCGTTTATGGGTTTTAAGTCGGAGCATGCACCGTTGATATCAACCTTGATGCTCCGATCAGCCATAAAGCTAGTGACCCATTTGCACAACTTCTCGGGAAGCCCATAGGATGGCAGATATCGATATGTACATGCATGCATCAATATATTTTTTACTGTTTACATTAATTATTCTAACATAAGTTACATCGAATAAACGTCGTAATATTATGGTTCATTTTTGAATTGTATATTTTTCAAAACACATAATAAATATTAATTGAATTTAAATCGGAAAATTATGATAACCAAGGACAGGAAATCCCTTTGTTGACAATATTTTCATTGCGGCTATGATTTGGCTGGTAAGGCACATTTGTATTTTTTTAAAAGGTAATTGTGCTTCACTTGACATCAAATGACTGGTCTCACTTGAGCCTCGAGTAGGTACATTTGTTTACAATAGTGGCGACAGGGTAACGCCCACATGCCACTACCACTAGTTTTTCTGATCTGTGGTGATTTTATTGTCCACTTTTTACAAACTTACTTTTTGACAGAAGCGAAGCCGCGGGGATCTACTTACGAATAAGGCAGATATAATGTATCATAATGTCATAATATGTGGAATAAACACTCCCGAAAACCTCTACACCAACGTTTTTTTTCATAGTTTTTGTTCCATACCAAAAATAGGTTCAGATGACGTTATTATGAATAGGATGGTATATCTAATACAATAATGGTATATATAATACAAGATAGCTTTCTTATGTTATTTTACTTATTCGAGTAATATATTATATTGGCGAATGCTTGTCGTTATTTGCGGTTATTTGAATAGTGTTAACTAATTACCAGTAATCTCTGATATCCAATTAGGTCTCAAGTTCCAGGGATTGCGGTTTCTAATATATCTGAGCGGCTTATGATGTCGTCTGTATTATGATCGCATATATGTATAGTATTGGTTTCAACAAATACACGTTATGTTGTATTAAATACTAAACAAAAGATTTTTAGTGACAATTTAGACATGAATATTTCTGACAGCCTGGATAACATTCGACCGCGTGCGACGCAGCGTTCGCGCCTTTCGAATTTTCGGGGACCCAGTGTTCTATGAACGGTTGGATAACTTGGCGTTGCGCATAGTCGCTTCGTTGCGTGTCTTCTACCGCATTTATCATGGGGAGTGTTCCAAAGAGCTATTTAACTTGATTCCTGCCGCCAAATTCCACCTTCGCACGACACGGTGCGTCAAAAAAGCGCGTACACCGTCAGCGCTCCTGTGATTCCTCTGGTGTTGCAAGAGAATGTGGGTGGCGGTGATTACTTAACACAAGGTGACCTGTACGCTCGTTTGTCCTCCTCTTCCATAAAAAACAGCCTGTCCTCTCTCCCAGGCTGAATTGGTTATCAGCATAGTGTTAGACAAAGTAGAGGGGAAACGCCAAGTAAGCTCAGCCCTGACGAAATCTGAGGACAGGATGTAGTTGAAAATCTGGTTAAAACCGACCCAAACCCTTGACCAGAGCGGACACAGTCGGCAGCAATAGAGAACATGATTGAGGAGAAGAATAAATTATATTTATTTACAACCCAACAAGGTTTTATAAGAACAGTAATGTATTTCCCTGCGGAAAGTAGCTGAAATAAATAACTTAAGATTCTTATTTCTAGTGGAATGATATCCGAAATGAGCTCCCACGTAAACCTATTTAGCGGTTTCCTTGATTACACCTCTCTTGGAATATTAAATTTGAATTCGTTTAATAAACCTCGCAATTTACCCCCGAGAGACGTGATTATGTTGGAAAGTATTTCTTGGTTATCAAGTACAGTCATATAATATTTTTGCAAGAAAAACATCTTTTAGAGACTGAGGGTTCACTGGTTAAATAAAACAACTGCTGACGATTCTTGACTGATTTCTGCACACATATTTAAACTAAATTAAATTCGATTAGCCAATAACAATAATTGGTATGATAATATTATTTACAAAATAAGAAATTACACTCCAATACTGAATCTTACATTTTAATAGTTACATTTTCATTTTATTAGATTTCGAGTATTACAATGTGCGGTGTCCTGCTCTAACAATATATCTATCTCAATCCATTCGACTACGCCGTACACGCACGTCCTGTGCTAATCGCGCGTTCAATGGTGTAATTCAATTTTAATGAATGAGTGATTCATTAAAATTGAATTACAGAAGCAGCGTTTGCAACCGTACGATAATTTCATAACTACGTTCGATGTACGATGGTACACTACTATCGGACGCAGATACACGATAATTTCTATTATGATGAAAATTTTTAAAATTATACCCATAGTCAATAACAACAATAGGTGTTTTTTGCAGTCAGCGCCATCTGTTGGCTCATTTTTTTCTTAGTACCAGGAACACATGCTGCTGCTTCCTGGCGCAATCATTTCATTGGTTGCTATTACTGTCAGCGATGTACCAACAAGCGATTGATACAAATATCGTCCACAGATTATTTATAGTACCTATTTATATTAGAAATTAGAATATATCATCGCTTTTTTCGATAATTGTCACGTTTGATATGATTTTTAGTTGTATTTAAGTCATTATTCCGGTGCGTACGATAATTTTGATCCATATACGCTAGATTATGGGTACCACAACGTCGCCAATTTCTGCCGTGAAGCAGTATTGTGTAAGCATTACTGTATTTCGGTCTGAAGGGTGTCGTAGCTAGTGAAATAACTGGGCAAATGAGACTTGAAATCTTATGTCTCAAGGTGCACAGTTGTAGTGCCGCTCAGAATTTTTGGGTTTTTCAATCGTCCTGCTCGTCTCGTCTCTTATTTAAAAAAAATATACGATAATTTTACGGCCCTGGTATGGATAGCCTGGCCTCAGGTTGTGAACAATGACCATAAGCAGGGCGAGATGAGATACTACATATTCATGTAAGTATAGTTCAACTTCAGTCTTCGAGAGAGCGACCTAATGTTTTTGTACTTCGGCGAGATGAATGATGACTGGATGTACAGCATTTGAAAGAGTTCTTATCAGAGCTAATATTATAAACGTTTTTTTGAGAACGAAAAATTCTGCATAACCCTAATAATACGCATAATTTATATTCATTTCTGTGATCTTTTTCTATAAAAGTATTACAATAAATATTAGGTATTAGACATTTATATTAATTGGTGTTGTTTGGTGGAGGTTCTGCTTCTATCGTGTTACTAAGACTCTGCTAACTGTTCGTCCATCAGTGTGCTATATCTCATAAATTGCAATAGAACACACGCACACACCTTCCTTAAAGGCCGGTAACGCTCCTGTGATTCCTCTGGTGTTGCAATGAATGTGGGCAGCGGTGATACCTTAACACCAGGTGACCCGTACGCTCATTTCTCCTCCTTTTTTAGCTGCTGAAATTTGACAGAGTATGTATTTACAAGATACATAATAGCTTTAAGGGTAAATGTATACACTTTTATAATAAAGTCCCAGCCACTGTTCAGGCTTATTAAAAAATGGCTCTGTCGTAAATCCTATTACTCCACAACTGAATATCTAAGTGATCGGACAACGTGGGACTTTAACCTGGGAATTATGATTATTTTATAGCGATAGAAATTAGTGTACAATATTGTATATTTTTATTGAAAATAGCCCTAAAAAAAAGAGTGCTGGGAGAGTTTCTTGCGCCGCTTCTACTCTATCAGTGCGCCATTTGTTTCCGAAGCGGTATATATTAAAAGAAATTTCTGTAATACAAAACCCGGTAAAATAAATAGAACTTAAAGAAAGACTAAAAAACACGCTTTTTAGTTAAAATGAAAAAGACCTGCGACCAACCTATCGACGATAGATGAAATTTATATAATAAACAAGTTTTATTTTACAAATTGAAAAATGGAATAACTTTATCTAATTAATGTATTGTCATCGGTCCTCGGTAAATCTTCGAAATTTGAACGAAATGTGGCCGTTTAAAGTGGGTCAAAATAGAGCCCAAAAGAGTAGGTTAAAAACAAACATATGTATGAAGGTGAAGCTAATGAAAAGCATGTAAAAATGAGTTTACGTGAAAATTTAAAGCGTATTAATACTTCGATGTTCTGTTATAAATAATTGCAATACAATGTCATACCGATCTTTATCACAACATAATATTAATTAATACAAAATCATTTATTTCGCACTTTACATGTACAAATTGACATTTTATACTGACCCCACACTAGGCATTGCCTGTCTCGTGGGGGAAATACACTGGCCTGCAAAAGTAAGTATCACACTTTTCAAATTAAATTTATTTCTTAACTATAGAAGGTAGAGATTTAAGATTAAAAACCTTTTGTTGCAAATTTTATAGGCTTTAATTCTTAGAAACTAAAATTATACATTAGTAACATTTTTAACTTAAAAAAGATAAAACAATGAAAATAGACATTTTTAGTTTAGTGTAAAAAAAAAATCAACTAAAATGTATTACATGTTATTTAATTTTTAATAACTGGTATTGCCTCCTCGAGCTCTGATTACAGCTTCGAGCCGGTTTGGCATACTGAACGCTAGGTTTCGGAGCCGATATTGGGGAATATTCTCCCATTCTTCTACCAGGGCCTGCTTTAGTGCCCTGAGGGTAGTAGGTGGTGGTCTGCGATTTCTGACTAGCCTCCCAAGCTCATCCCAGGCGTGTTCAATCCGGTTGAGATCAGGACTTCTTGATGGCCAAGCCATCACGCTGATACTGACCTCCTGAATATACTCTTGTACGATATGAGCCGTGTGTGGCCGGGCATTATCATGCATCAGCATCGATCCATCACCCATATTTGCTAAATACGGCCCTGCATACTCATTGAGAATCTCTTAAGCATATCTTTGCCCAGTGAGGGTGCCATTTTCTATGGCTACTAGCTCTGTGCGACCTTCTGAAGATATGCCAGCCCATACATGTACACTGCCTCCACCATATTGGACTCTTTCTGAGATGCAGGCTTGAAGGTATCGCTCACCAGGTCGCCTGTAAACACTTCGCCTTCCATCAGAAGTGTAAAGGGAGAATCGAGACTCATCTGTAAACAAAATTCTTGACCATTCTTCTTCATCCCACTGCATGTGTTCACGGGCGTATCGCAGTCTCGCTACTCGATGCTGTCTCTCGAGTTTTCGGCCACTCGCTGGTCTTCGGGATTTCAAATTTGCTTCAGAAAGTCTTCTTCTCACTGTACAGTCACTAATGTAGTCCCTCCGGGTCTGTAGTAGCTGTTGCTGGACTTCAACTGCATTTGGTGGCGATTTCTTAACATAGTGGAAATAATATAACGATCTTCTCGGGCACTGGTACACCTGGGTCTGCCATTACAAGGTCTCCTCAGATGGTGTCCAGTCTCTTCGTACTTTCGCTTTACCTTCTGGACCGTTCGTACCGTCACACCCACCATTCTTGCAGTGCGACGCATACTGATGCCTAGTTCCAGAAAAGCCATGATCCTAGCACATTCTTCAACTGAAAGAGGCATGATAAATGAATTTTATGTGCTTTTTATCAAAAATTTTTAAAACAAGACCCATCGATCTTGAAAAAAATTTAAAACATAAAGGAAAATGTGAATGGTAAAATTGTAATTCGGAAACGTCCACTTTGAAAAAGGAATGGTTTTGTTTTTGAAGGTTTTTTTCAGCCAATTCTTAAAAGAAGGTTACCAACTATAAAGTTTTTATGTACAAAATTAAATTCTCTTTGGATTCCTTTTTATTTCGAAAGTATATCTTGTGAACTTAAAACGTTATCCCAATTTTAAAAGTGTGATACTTACTTTTGAAGGCCAGTGTAGTAGAATAAACAGGAAATAACAAGTGTGATAACAAGCTGATTACTATATAAATAAAGAAATAAACTAAAAGTAATAACTATACAAGTATTAATTGTGTATATATGTAGGTGAAAGTGTGTGTATTGTGTATATTAAGTGTATTTTTTAGGATTGTACCTTAAGAAGATTTTCAGTTTCCATATAGGATAGTTGTATTAAATATTTTAATAGAAGCTCCTTAGCCTTTTATGAATCCGGGGGTACAAAAAGGTTGGAAAGCGACATGCAAATGCAGTTTTGACAGTAGTAACAGGCAATTTGTAAACCCTGTTCTTAAGCAAATTATTGTACTCTTTTGAGTTCAGAGCTGTTTTGTTGACATGCATCGCCACTCTTATCAGATAAAGCTTTCGAACGCTGATTATCTGAGTGTCGCTGTACAAATCATTCGTTGGGTGTCAAATCGGTTTCTCTCTTTCCAATTTTATGAGTTTGGTGGAAGTGTATCTCCCCAGGCTAGAATGCAGTTAGTTACGATTGATTGTTCAAGGGCTAAATAGTTTCTTTTAATAATGAAAGCTCGGCGGACTCTAGAAGCAATTTAATGGGGTATACCAATTTTCATAAACGAGCTGAGACAGCAGCAGCATGCTCTCTGAAACTTTACGCTTCTTCTACGACTATTCCAAGATATCTCATTGCATTAACTCTTTTTATGTGGTCACAAGTGCATTTTTGAGCTGAACGTCTAGTACAGTGTGTACTGTGAATTTTAAGATTCTTCTGTTGGCTTGGTGATGAAGCAGAAGTCTTATAAAAGCATTGAAATCTAGTTTTAGAGGTATTTAAAGTTAGAATATTCTGTTTCAGCCAGTATGATACTCACTGATATCATGGTGAGCAAGGTATGTCAATACATACCTTGCTCACCATAGTCGTAGAAGGTATCCAAGAGAGTCCGTGGAAAACAATAGCTGTGTCATCAGTGTAACACAGGATCAGCAGCGTAATCAGCATTTTAAAATGGGATAAGCATGATTTCATTAATATATAATTAAAACAGGGTAGGACCTAAAAAGCTGCCCTGTGCTACGCCGAAGGATATTGGTCTCAGGTCACTAAGCTTACCACCAACTTTAACACATTGGCTTCTATCCTTCAAATACCTGGTTAACCAATCCAGTATAATGCCTCGGAAACCGTATGTTTCGAGGATTTGCAGTGGGATGGGAATTGAAACTGTATCAAAGGCTTTCGATAAATCAAGAAATACTCCGACACAGGCCTATCCTTCGTCTAAATGGGCGGCAACAACTTCTGTGAGAAGAATCACTGCACCTTCTGTTGATGTGCCCCTTTTAAATCCAAACTGCTGATTCGCTAAAAGGGAGTTAGATTCAAGGTAAGCGACTACACTTTTGTTCACAATGCACTCCAATAGTTTTGAGACAGACCTTAAGAGTGATATCGGCCTGTAATTACTGAGATCACTGTCTTTGATTGACCTTTATGGATCGGTACGACTGCCGTTTCCATGCCTAAGGGACTAAGACTTCTGCTTCATCACCAAGCCAACAGAAGAATCTTAAAATTTACAGTACCACTTTAAATGCTTTGATAAAAAATCGCCGCTAGCGGTTCAGAAATTGCAGGACCAATTCACTTTAGAACTTTAATTATTCAAGCAGTCAAGACCTGGGAATCTATATGGGTCTAATTTCAGAATCAGACAGAACTTCATGCTTATCTGTAGGTGTTATAAATATTGAGCTTAGTGCTGATGGGTTAATTTTGACCTTGGCTGCAAGTGATTCTTCTGTTTCATTTTATTGACCAAGTATTGTACTTGCAAGGTTTTGACCAACTGAAGTAAAATACTCATTACATACGTTTAAGGCCTCTGTCTCCTATGTTATTTTATTGATTGTTTGCCTGAGCTTTTTTGGATTTTTTTTTTGTGAGCAACTAGTTCCTTTGTTTCGTGTTCAGCTTTGATATTTCTTAAAAGTTTAATATAGCAGTTACGATATCTTGAATAAATTACGTTTGTAGTTTCATCATAAGGAAATTTTTTGATATTTGGTGGAGTTTATCTCTTTGTTTGCAGCACCTCATAAGTCCAGGAGTCATCCAGGGGTGGATGCAAAATTTTGAACCACTTACCTTAATAGTTTTGGTGTTATTAACAATCGCAGCTGATATAGCGGTCGTGAAAATAGACACCGCATCGTCAACAGAGTTTGCTTGTGCTGAAGACCACTCAAGCGGTTCTAGCTTGTTAAGATCATCGTAGTTTACTTTCAATTTTGATCTCACCTGAGTTGTCATCTTCTGCTGTTCTGTTTTGATACCAACCATGATTAGAGCATGATCAGTAAGATCAGTGGTACACACAATCGATTCGGCTTGAAAGTTACATGGGACGAATATGTGATCGATGCAGGTTTTACTGTGTGTAGGTTTGTTGATGGACGACAGTAGGTCATGTGAAGCAAGTACTTCCAAGTAACTTGATGTTTACTCACTAGTTATTTCTTCTATAATATTAATATTCATGTCACCTGTCTGATTCAGTATGAGACAAGAGTTTTGGGTTACTGACTTGAGCAGCTGGTCCAAGGACTGAATAAAGTTTTCAGTGTTAGGGAACGATGGAGAACGGTAAGTTCTTAGAACTGTGAAAACTTTGCATATACTTATCATCAAACAGTTTGCTTCGGCTATCAGGTTCGTAAATCGGATATTAAAATATAATATGACGATGGATCTTTTACGTTGCTAATAAAAGAGCTTTTAATATATATTATATTGGTATGAGCCCCTCTGCATTGAGCTGTATTCAGAACGATTTCCCAAAGGTATCATCTCGAAGTCGTTGACGAATCGCGAGCAATATTGAAACCAGATCGTTTTCTGGTAAAACTTCATATTATTGTGGTGTACATTCGAACTATTATTTCTAGGAATAATATTTTGCGAAACGAGACTTATAAATATTTTATTAATGTTATCACATCCTTTATTCTTTGTGAAAGTTCGAATTATTCCATTTATTTATATTAGATAACATTTAATTTAATTAAATGCACATCTATCCGCGATTTCGTAGCTTTAAACAAATTAAAAAATAGATTTATTTGATTTATTTAGGTGTGAAAAAAGAAGGAAAAGTCATTAAGATTATTTTTAAATATTTTTCTGCAATATTGACATGATAATAATAACGACACGACTGTCTCAATCACTAGTGACAATTATATATAATTGTAGAATAATAATTAATATGTCTATTCTAAAAAATAACTTTTTGAACAAATATATCTTTAATAACTATTTCCTTGATATGTACAAAGATATGATCATGCGATAAACACGATAAGATCTTATTATATTGTAACGATGGATTTGGAACATCTAGATCTCTTCAGGTATTTCTATTCACAGTGTAGCACCGTCAAGGGCCCTTTACTGAAATGTGTTGGGGAAGGGTCAAGAGGTAATAGTTATTGGTTTTACATGGCCTCTATCCTAACAGTTCGTTTTATTGAGTATGTGATGAGTGAAACTTCATTTGACAAAGTCAATACTGTCTTTAGCATATAAAACTAAATTAGATTTTTCAAATAAAACGTTATGTTTTATCAAATTGTTTTATTTTGTATGAAAATATTTAAATTTGGTTATGAAATTTTTTGTAGGTTATAATTTCGGGGCGTGTATCGCATATATTAACATTGTTACGAATGCTTACAACGATTGGGGTATTGAAGGACTTCTACAAACCAATTTGTGACAATAATTGTGTAGCACTGGTGTGCAATGAAACAAAAAATAATTGAAATGGGTAATTAATAGCAGGAGCTCGTATTCAGAACAAGTTATAGAGCAACACTTGGATAACAAGCACTTTGATAGCCTATGGACTTGCATCCCGTGCCACTAAATAAATAAAAAAAAGCACTTTGATATTCATGTTTATTCAATGTTTAAAATATGTAAGTTGCCAGTTGTCAGTGCAACAATAATAAAACTACGCGTGTTATAAAAATAATAGTTCAAATTCAAATTAAAAAAAAATCACTGTAAAACTTTATAAGGTGTTTAGTACATATAACTGCCATTCAAATGAGTATAACAATACTCATCTATATATATAAAAGAAAGTCGTGTGAGTTACACTATTTATAACTCAAGAACGGCTAGACCAATTTTTCTGTTGTTTTATTTATTTATTTAATTGTTGTTTGATTTTTTGGGTTACTCTTAGTCCGGAATAGGAAAATAAGTAATAAAATATCGAAAAAATTACAAAAAATATTATTATGAAGACATTTATTTTCTCATACATTTTGTATGGATTGACATTTTCATAACATCTCGAGAATAGAAAGACTTCAATGAAGTTTTTTGTTAGTTTGACGCTACATGAGTAATAAAATACAACTGACAGTGCACGTCATGTTATTCAAGTTGACTGTTGGGTGCAATGACATTCTTAGGTAAAGAATATTCATTGGGTGAGTGTGTTTGTTTCGAGTTTCTATTAGCTTATTGTGCCATCTTTCCTGACATAGACGTAATTAAAAATAGAAATTAAAAATAGAAGTAAGTAAAACAAGAAATTGCAGGTAAAAAGCACCGCATTAGTATGGGCTCGCCGTTGTGTTTCTGAATCACAAGAGCAAAGCGAGGCAGCCAGTAAACCTCCGAGATCAACAACTAGATAATTTTCGACGCACAAGAAGAAATTTATGAATTAAAGATTTGAATCGAGCAGCGTTTCGATAAGATTGCAATACTGATTACCGCTTGCATACTAGCGTTCAACTTGGGTCGATGGACGTTGTTTGCAAGTATTTTCCGGAGAAACGTTAGGATTGTGCTGCTTTAGTGGGAAACTACGGAATCACGACATTTTCTAGCAAATACTCAAAAATACAATGTTTGTTTCCAAATGTCCTCATTTGGGGCAGACATTGTCTAAGAACGACGATTTAATCCGATATTCAGGGTATTAATTTATTTATATTCTTACACACAATACAGTAGAAGAATAACATACCTACTATACTTATTCCTATGTATTATGTATGCTAATTCTAAGAATAAGTGTTTACAAATCAGTAATACGGACTTTGCTTTTGATTTTATAGATACAAGGACAGATTCATCATCGAATTGGATCATTGCAATCCCTCGAAGATGCACACCATAAATTTTAACAATTATATTTCATGGAGGAACAACGACATGAAGAGATCAATGCAGCAATGATAATAGCAATTCTTCATGATCTGCAGCAACTACTTCATGAACATTTTGCATGTCGAGTTAGCTCGCAAATCTTTAATTTCCGATCCGTCTTGCATTCATTGCATGACCATTAACAAATCTCAAGGCCAATTCTTGATAGTTTGAGGTCTGAATCTAGAAAATTCATTTCCCATGGTCAATCTATATATATAAGAGATTTCCACGTATATAGTCACTCATCACGATATCTCTGGAACCATAAGGAGTAGAGACTTGAAATTTGGTAGGAATATTCCTTTCGTCGAGTAGAGGTCAGCTAAGAACGAATTTTACGAAATTCCATGGAGGAAATTTTTTTAACAGAACAACGTCTGTCGGGTCCGCTAGTTTATAATAAATTTAGAATCATTCGTCCATACTATCTTTATTATTCATATAATCTTTCATATTGTAACAGGCCTAAGATATTTTTTTATTTAACTGTTTTTGTTTTATAATTGAAATTAATATTTAATATCATTTGGAAGTTTATTATAAAATCTATCACAATTTGTTGTAACTTAAAGTTGAAGTGGTGAAAGGTCACTCCTGCACTTCTCTTAGTATAAAAATGCATAAAATACATTTATTATCTCAAAATGGATTCCTTTTGAATTATTTTTGATCTTGTCTTATATACCAACTACTACCACTTCGGAAACAAATGGCGCTCAGAGAGAAATAGCGGCGCAAGAAACTCTCCCAGCATTATTTTTTGCGCTCTTTTTAATGAAATATACAATATTGTACTGTCATTGCTATTGCTATAAAATAATCATAATCTAGTCCCAGGATATCGGATCACTTAGATATTCAGCTGTGGAGGATTAATGACAAAGCCATTTTTTTATAAAACATTTAAATTTATATATAGATAATGCCTGAACTGTGGCTGGGACTTTATTATAAAAGTATATATATTTACCCTTAAAGCTATTATGTATCTTATTTTGAGAGTTGCTAAGACACATGAAGAGATATTTTAAACAAAAACACACTCAAAAGCGTGGTACAGCTACAAGCATTAAGCGTAGACTAAGTCATTTGACTACAAATCACCACAACTCATGTTAAAAATGATAGTGGTGACACAAATATCCTTAAAACCAAAACAAAACTTGCATAGCAACACATGACCCCTAATTTTATCTACAGCATCTTACAATAAGCTAAACAATATAGTATCAATATGTTTGTATGTATGCATTCGGTAAAATATAGCCCTAAATCGTAACTTATGAAGGATTTTCTCACAAAAAGGGGACGATGACAGTAACAAATGTATGGACAAACTTCTCGATCATTGTATAACTTTTGTTTTCGTACAAGTGTTTGTTTCCCTTGTTTTAGGAATAACGTTACTTTTATTCAATAAATAACTCGTGGATTTAGAAAAGAAGCACACATTGAAGCAACATATGGTGATATTTATAACTTGACTTTTGATATTTTATCTTTTCGTTACAATCTTAATATATATAAATTACGTGTCCTGTTGTTTGTCCACAATGGACTCCTAAACTAATGAACGGATTTTAATGGGGATTACTTCATGGAGTGCAGTTTGGTCCAACTTGAGCGATAGGATAGTTTTTATTTCGATTTGGGACCCATTATTATTTTTATTTTCAATATTTGTTTTGTATGGACATATTTTCTATGAGAGAATTTAGTGACGCACGTTTGACAGACATTTCATTATGACAACAGGGAGCATTTTTTACAAAATAATTATTGATATTTTGAAATATTATTGGCAAATTCCTATAAAACAGTATTTATTTTTTATTATCTACAGAACAACGTCTGTCGGGTCAGCTAGTTAGTATATAAAATGTGAAACGCAAAAGGTAAACTATTAAGATTATAAATAAAAAAAAATAACAAAAAAAAACAAACGACTTCAAAAATAATTGCATATTTTTCTACAATCTAATTAATAAATCTGAATAAAGATATTTCGGCACGGTCATTACAGTTGCCGTGGAACAGCGGTTATTACGTATGCTTTTTGTGCAGAAGGTCCCAGGTTCAAGCCTGGGGTACATCTTGATTTTTTTACATTTCTTTATTTTTTATCACGTTTTTTTAATTTTTATTATTATGACAAGCATTTTTATTTAGTTTCACCTGTCCCGGTGTCTGTCTGTAATCAAATCTTGCAAGTTAAATTTTACTCACTTCCCGTTTGCTTTTTTTAAAATAATTTTATCAAAATAATAGTGCATAAATAAAATAAATAAATAATTATAATTGCATAAGTTGATAAAAAATGCTATGCAATAGCTTTACCGCGGCAGTCCCCGAGTGCCACACGTCTTTTTTTTTATAAATTACAATGCTTCTAATTCTGACTTAAAACTATGGTGATCTTGTGCGAAAGGGGTAACCTAGCTCCTCTCGAATCCGCAAGGTTACCGGCTCTACACTTGTGATACGTCAGTCACTTTTTTTGTGTGCGTGCGTTGCTGAAAATAGAGGAAACATGTTCACTGCTGTCACAGTCTATCTCGACGTATAAATGATCTATTAACTGTTTATTATTTACACTAATAAAAGGCCTTGTGGGCAAGGTAACTTGAATAATCAAGAGAAAATTTAAATGTCATTTGTTAGTTGTCATTTCCATTGAACTGCCTCAACATCTTACTCATCTATATAATTCCAAGGGGCGATACCTTTTTCTTGTTCAGCCAGATTCATTACTCAACGTCGCGAGGGACATGTCATGTTATGTGCTTCGGTCACCAAAAATGCCAGTAACTTTACTATGTGTCTTTCTATAATTATATCATTGTCACCAGTGTAGCGAAACTCTCTTAGAAGTAAGGAATTCACTCATTTGGATGAATTCTGCATTGATAGATTGACATATTAGAACAGCTATAATCTTGTAAAAAAACGGATATAGCTGAAATCCACTATTTTTTAAGCAACGGTTCACTTTCAAACATGCGTTGCGTAGAGACGTCGCTTCATTGTGTGTCTTCTACCGCATTTATCACGGGGAGTGTTCCGAAGAGCTGTTCAACCTGATTCCTGCCGCCTAATTCCACCTTCGCACGACATGCCACAAGTTAGGATATCATCCCCACCATCTGGATGTGTGGCGGTCCTCCACAGTGCGGTTTTCAAGGAGCTTTCTTCCACGTACTACAAAGCTGTGAACTTTCTTGTGCGGTGTTTCCGGGGCGATACGACATGGGTACCTACAAAAAAGCGCGTACACACGCTCGTTTGTCCTCCTATTCCATAAAAAAAAACTTAGCCAGATTAAACTTCGTCACCATAATATAGAATTTACTATTTCAAAGTTTACAATTAAAGTAAAATATGTTTTACAATTAAAGTAACATTTACAAAGTAACTTATTATTTAATAGCCTGAGGGCGGTCGCTCCATTCCCAATAGTAACCTTTACCACACAAACGTTTTATAACAATTCTTTTGAATAACGTAATAATTTGTTTTGAACCTTTTCTGGGATCCTGTTGTAAAAACATATACATCACCCCACAAAAGTCTTGCTAACTCGACTTAGCCGAGTAGTAGGCATTATAAGCTAGTAGGCATTATAAGCTTGTGTTTGTTCCTGGTGTTAACATTATGGATATGACAGTTTCTCGCAAATTCACTTATGTGCCTATGAACATACATTACATTATCAAGAATATATTGAGAAGCAACATTCAAGATGTTAATTTCTTTGAATTTTGCTCTCAATGATTCCTTAGGGCCTAGGTTATAAATAGCACGAATAGTCCTCTTCTGCAGCACAAATATTATATTAATATCAGCAGCGCTGTCCCACAGCAATATACCATAGGACATAATACTATGGAAGTAACTAAAGTATACAAGTCGCGCCGTATCTATGTCAGTTAATTGTCTAATCTTTTTAACCGCGTATGCTGCAGAAATAAGTCAGTTCGCCAATCCTTCAATATGGGGCCCCATTGTAATTTGGAATCCAAAGTAATGCCAAGAAATTTAGCAGATTCCACCGATTTTATCACCTCTCCGTTTAACAAAACACTTGCATCAACATTTTTGACATTTGATACGGTAAATTTAATATATTTCGTTTTCTATTTAACAACAGGTTATTAGCGCTAAACCAGTATTGCATTTAAAAATTTAGTATATCTACACATATTTAGAGGCAAGTTGTTAGTTAGTGTACTTCAAATTAACTAAAAATCAAATATTAAAAAAAATTAACTAAAAATCAACCGACTTCAAAAACACTATTTCAAAACAATAGATATAATATGCACTAAAAAGTATAAAAATAATTGCGTATTTTTATAAAATCTAATTAACTAATTCTAATTACGATTATTGTAATTTTTGGAGTTGGTGTCATCCAAGATAGGTTTGTAACTACATACATAGTTATAGGTGAGATGTGCTTGAGTCGTGAGGAGACGAGAGGCGACAGCGAGTCGCGGCGGAAGGACACCGATTCCAAAAATAACAATAATCGTAACTAGAATCAGATTTATTAATTCATCTAGTAAGTAGGTAAGTGTTAGGTTATTTTCGTTACGGAATTTCTGGATTCGGTCTCCACGCTCAAGGCCCGCGATAGAAGCTATGCAATAGCTTAAAACATAATACAATTTTCTTTACACAACTAACAAAACTATGTTTTATTAAATAGTATTGGTGTACAATTAATAAATTTTCATAATATTTTTATCTATGATATCTCATGATAGGCATGGCTCCAATTGTAAAAGTTAGATTAGGTGGTTTGGCGATTTATTTTTCACACTGTCTATAAAAAATGGAAACGTAAAAAAATGGATTTTCTTTTAATATTCTGTTGATATGTAATTATATTTTGTAAAAATATACTTGATTTATAATATAAATCAAGAAATGGTTACATTTAAGCGTTATTTTGGCGATTTCTTGGGATCGCGACCTTAAAGTACACAATAATATTAAGTACATCAATTGTCCTTAATATTGGTCAAGCCGTTCTTGAGCTACGAAGGGAAATATAGGACATGCGTTCAGATTATTGTTACATAGAGTATATGCTTATTGATAATATTTAAAACTCATGAATGCATTGTAATTTTTAAATTATTCTTTAAGAACAATTAAAAAAATAAATGTGATAGTTTTATCACATTAATAACCCCCAAAATAAAATACTAAGACCAATTAAAGTAATTTTCACATCAAACAATTGTTGCGGTCACTAAAGAAAAGTAAACATTGAAGTCCTATGAGACATAAAAATTAAGTAGTCTACAAAAGCTGCGTCAATAATTTTAGACACCTGCGTTTTTGTTCAATTAAACATTGAAGTTTTTTTTATAACAGCAACATTACAAAGCAAAAAATAGTCTTAATACTAGCCTTATGTCAACATGGTATTTATGTTATCTGCCTTCAACTGTCAATGCCGAAATGTGAGTATTCATCTTCACTGTACGGTTGTGAGAGAGATCTGCTCCCAATTTAACAGTTTTGACTAATACTTGAAAGATAAAGCCTTAGACATAAAAAAAATCTACGACTGTATTGCTAGCAACGTTAACAGTAAAGGTGACTTTAACATAGACAGCGGGATGTGTTACACCGTCGTATTTCTTGTCATAGTTATAGTTAAAGTTAAAAATGTGAAATATCAAGTCAATATCGAATATTTATTAGAAACTTTTCACATGTCGCTTTTTAGCGATTCAACCTTAGATTAAGGATTGGTCTCCACTGCGCTTCAACTAGATACTGTACACCTAAGGACAATAGCTTTATATTACGGCAATTTTATAGTGTAGTGTGTAGTGCTATTGGTTAAGATGCTTGAGTGGGTGACATCTTGACACTCAATGGTATCTTTCAAAAATTTTGTAACTTAAATACGCTTCGTGTTATTTTACATTGAATATATAAAATAGTGTCTTATTTCTTGTAGTATTATTTAAAAAAAAGTTTTACTACTCAAACCGGAATCTAAGTTTCAATTATTAGCTAAGTTTAGCAGAACATGTGGCACGTCAACGTCACACATTGTTAGATACTGGCTCAAGTAGTATTATTTGCCGCACTTTGCGACTACGCCTGCGGTATCTAGTTGGAGCGCAGTGGAGACCAATCCTTAATCTTAAGTATTTAATAGTCATCTAGAAATTGTCAAATGGTGCAACTTATTTTTTGCTTAACCGGTACTTTAACGTAATATTGTTTGATATTGCTAAAATTGGTTGGTGCAACCCAGCCTATGTTTTCGTTTTAAGCATTAATTAAAAGCTCCCCGTATATCACTCATATATATACAGGACGTGACTTCGCATACGCCCAAAAGATTTCAAAGAACCTCTGGCACTCGTCACTCTGACGATGGCCAGCGGCCCTCAACTTAGATACACCACACATTCTTTTGATACCCGACGAGACGTTAGTACTCGTCCTGTAAGCGTTTCACTCCACTCACACTCACTCACGGACTGACTGACGGACTGACATACACCACTTACACAATCACAAACACACTCCACAAACAGACCCAAACACAAACATACATGCACACATACATACAAACATACATACATACACTCATAAACACATACATACACACTTACATACATTACACAAAACATCACCACACTCGCAGGCGAGTGTGTTCTTCTCGTCTTTTCATCCTTCATCTTCATTTTCATTGTCTCTCCTTCCCACAAGCACAAAGCCGGTCCGAGGCTCGAGTCCCCTTAGGAGACGCTCCGCGACTGTTGTTGCGTGGTCTTTGCGGCTTCCACGGCCCACGTCCTACTTCGCTGTAGAAGCCAGGGCTAACAGCATAGAGGAGGTTTTAGTCGGTATGGGGTGTCCGCTTACGCGGACTCCCGAGTCCGACATATTACGCCCCGTTCCGGGGCGTAAATACGTAACAGTATTTCCTCCTCTCTCAAAAAAAAAAAATCGACCTTTGCAGAGGCTTTTTCAATTGTACGTTCAACAGAGAGGCCCGCAATATCTTCTCGTTCTTTGAATTTAAATAATTTACTTACAAGAATAAGAGTCCTTTCTCGTCGACCTGTCTCTTTGTAGACTTTTCTCTGCTAAACGCATTTGCCACCTGATGACCACTGAAGTTAAAGATGAGCTCATATTTTCTGAGCCAGTGCTCTGTTTAACATAAAATATGTATATCTTTATGATTTATAAATAGCTCCACGATGGATTACAACTTTTGAAGTCGGTTGTTTTTTTGTTAATTTTTTTTAATATCATTAATTAATATAAGCTATTTATATTTCTTGACTAATAAGATTAAAGATTTTAAGTTTCAACGAGCGCATTTGTGATTTATTATTATTGTAATGGGCAGGGCGTATCTAGTAACATCATGTGAAAGTTTTGATTATCTAGTCACTAAATCTTCCAACAATAATAATGAAATGCTCACGCCAAATAAAGTGGCATGATGACAAAGTTTAATTATAAATACTTGGAAGAATTTATTAAGAAGTTAAATTAATGAGAAGATAATTTAAAGGAAGCTTATATTGATCAAATACTTTGAAAATAGTTCTGTTGCTTTCATTATCCTCGGTATTCTTCATTTTGTCTACAATATTAATCCTACACAGCGTAATCTAATTGTTTATTATTTTTTTCTTTTGGCCATCTTATAATAGGTGTTTTTCTGTTTTTTTTTTAACTTTTATTTATTTTGATAAGTAAGCACCTTAAATCTGGTGGGAATATTCGCTACAGTAATGGAAATATTGTTGCTTCTCCATCGCTATACTACAAGAATTATGAAAGATCCCAGTATCTTTCTAATACAATGTCAAAGTCAATTCAAAGTCAAAAATATTTTATTGACACAAAATCAAAATATTGCTGGTCAATCATTAAAAATATAATTCAGATACATATTATTAATTACACAAAACTTTAAAGATACACATTCTATTACTTACGTAATTCTTGTAGTATTACTTTTACAAAGTTTTACTACGCAATCCGGCCATTTTAGTCTCAATCATTAGCAAATTTTAACAGAATATGTGGCACGTCAACGTCACACGATGTTCGGGACTGGCTCGAGTACGCCCACTTGGGCGTAGTATTAGTTGCTGCTCTTTGCGACTACGCCAGTGGTATTAAGTTGGAGTGCAGCGGAGACCAATCCTTAATCCAAGACTTACCTTTATTGTTTGAAATACATATTTGTCGTCTGTAGTTTATTGTGGAATTTTTTAGTTACACTGATATTATTTTACTTAACCATTATCATATAGCATTTTAATAGGTTGCCACGTGTATTGCAAACTATTTCGTGTTAAACATTGTGATGTAAATAAATAAACTACTTAACTGTAATACAATTTATTTATGACCATGACCATACATTCATGACCTTTTCATGTCATGCAAGGCTAAATACATTTATCATTATGTAACTTACAACCCACGTTGGTATATCACCAGAGGTTCTTTGAAATCTTTTCAGCGTATGCGAAGTCACGTCCTGTATATATATGAGTGATATAGGGGGAGCTTTTAATTAATGCTTAAAACGAGAACTTAGGCTGGGTTGTACCAACCAATTTTAGAAATAACAAACAATATTACGTTAAAGTACCGGTTAAGCAAAAAATAAGTTGCACCATTTGACAATTTCTAGATGACTATTAAATACTTAAGATTAAGGATTGGTCTCCACTGCGCTCCAACTAGATACCGCAGGCGTAATCGCAAAGTGCGGCAAATAATACTACTTGAGCCAGTATCTAACAATGTGTGACGTTGATGTGCCACATGTTCTGCTAAACTTAGCTAATAATTGAAACTAAAATGCCGGGTTTCGTAGTAAAACTTTTTTTTAAATAATACTACAAGAAATAAGACACTATTTTATATATTCAATGTAAAATAACACGAAGCGTATATAAGTTACAAAATTTTGAAAGATGCCATTGAGTGTCAAGATGCCACGCACACAAACATCTTAACCAATAGCCCAATAGTGGAGAAAAAAATGCGCGGTCCTTAATACAGTATGGATCTAATCTATATACATATAAATGAATTGCTGTTTGTTAGTCCCGCTAAAACTCGAGAACGGCTGGACCAATTTGGCTAATTTTGGTATTGAATTATTTGTGAAAGTCCAGGGAGGTTTAAAAGGTGAATAAATATGAAAGTGTTCGGAATTAAATAAAAACCAGAAATTTGTTTTTCCTTTAATGTGCCCATACATAATTTCTATGAGAGAATTTATTTGACGCACGGTTTGACAGTTCTGCTGTGAAACAATTTCATTACGACAGCAGGGTGCATATTTTACGAATTAATTCTTGATGTTTTGATATATTATTGACAAATTCATATAAAAACATTATTTTATTTATTATATACAGAACAACGTCTGTCGGGTCAGCTAGTATGAAATAAAATAAATGTAGGTACAAACTTGTTAGCACATTTACTAACGATGAACAAAATGTTGTCAACTTTTCATTTTGAGCAACTTGAACATACTGTAGAAATGGGTCACTAGAACAGTGATTCATTGAACTAGATTTTTTGATCATTTGATCGAAACGCAGCATTGCCAGTTTTCCGCACAAAAGTTGAATAGCACCGCCATCAAGCAGATACCGCTGTAGTACGCGAACACGTGTATTTTTTAGCCTTAGAATATGGTCAGATTTGGTCCGGCTGAACCATCGGACGCTGTCCTTTTTGTTGGCGGCGTTTTTCAAAGGCAATGTTTGAACTTCGGGCTGCTTAGGGTTAACACATCTTCTGTCTATAATTAGATTCCTTTAAAGTTATTTGTTAAGTGCTTGCTTACGAGAATAGAAGTAACAGCCGATTTGCCGCTTGTGTGCTACGTTGTCGTCCCTCGAGGTCAAAATACGTTGTATAAACAGACTGATTTCTTTTTTCTAACTCAATTTTGATATTTATGTGCTTTGAAAATTTCACAGTTATAATTCAGGGATTTTAATTAAATAATTAATTTTACTGTACCTACATCTGTGGATCGGTATCACTTTTTTTTTTTCATTTAATTCATATATATGCACTTCTACCCTGTATACCGGTAAAGATCATTCTAGAATGATGTCAAACAGTGTAGTAGGTATCAAGAAAAACATGTTTTTGTAAACAACTCCAACGTCAAGGTGCCTTGACATTCGTAAATACCTATAGAATTAATAATAATCTTTATATGCATTTTAATAAGGTCAGTTTTACAATCGGTCTTATTTTACAATTGATTATATTTAAATAGTCATTTATTGAATAAAACAGTAAATACAGTGATGTTTATTATTAGTTAGTAACAGTTGCTCTTATTTTAAGTATTTACTTATAACTTTAAGCTTCGTAACAAAGGCTAGTATTATCATATAATATGACTACAAAGTATCTCATAATTTGTTTACTGACTCCCTCTATTTCATAATACTAAACACTGCCAACACTACGTCTTCTACATTTTCTTTTATTACGCGCATCATTCATAAGTAATTCAATCAAGTGATACAAGAAGCTAGTAGCTACTAAGATATGAAATATAACGTTATTTCTCCATTACTTTTGTGTCTCATTTATTACTCTTTGTATTATGATAAAAATAGTAATATGAAGAATGGAACAGCATCAGTATTTTTGGGAATCGGTAACAGCAGGGTTACACTTGGGATCCCTATTTAACTAACACTTCGCTGTTCGCCCGTCCCTCTGTTTGGGTAACTGTATGTCATTTAACAGTTTACCTACTTTTGTTTAATATTAAGTTTTTTTTTTTTAATTTTGAATATTGTGAATTTTTTACTTTTTGTGTTCTTTGAAAGTGATGCGACTCCTTTACTAAGTTGTATATTAAATAATGTGTAACTGTACGTATTGTAGTATTTTTTTTTGATGTAACAATTTTCGGAAGTTCTAATAAAATTTAAATAAATAAATTAACATTAATAGACATATTTGGATTTTGAAACTGAGTGTATTATTGTAGGAACCAAGATGTAGATAGAAAATTCTGGAATGGTAGTCATAATGATATAAAAAGACGTGTGACACTCGGGGACTGCCGCGGTAAAGTTATTGCATAGCATTTTTTATCAACTTATGCAATTATAATTATTTATTTATTTTATTTATGCAATATTTTTTTTTGATAAAATTAATTAAAAAAAAGAAAACGGGTAGTGGGTAAAATTTAACTTGCAAGATTTGATTACAGACAGACAACGGGACAGGTGAAAGTAAATCAAAATGCTTGTCGTAATAATAAAAATTAAAAAAACGTGATAAAAAAAAATAAAGAATTAAAAAAAAATCAAGACGTACCGGCTCGAACCTGGGACCTTCTGCACAAAAAACATACGTGATAACCGCTGTTGCATGGCAACCGTTGCGAAAAATCTATATACATCTAGTAGGTAAGTGTTAGGTTATTTTCGTTACGGAATTTCTGGATTCGGTCTCCACGCTCAAGGCCCGCGATAGAAGCTATGCGATAGCTTAAAAGTGATTCGTTCGTTAACACGAGTATTTAAAATACAAAGCGTTATATCCTGTACCGAATCATTGGCCCTTTGAATAAAAAAAAAAAAACAATAATATATTTATTGGATTTGCACATATCGTGGTGAGTTTATTACTTATATTTTATTACAAATTATATATAATTATTTTAACATTATTACAAATTTATATTGATTTGTAATAATGTTAAAATATATATAGTTTTTGAGCATTTGAGTCTTCAAATATATAATTTGTTGATTAATTAATAATACATAATCATTTGACCGAAGAGCTGGCAGCTACCACGGACAAAGAATCACGGCCGTTTTTAATAACCTATCTATCCTTAATTTAACTTATCTACTAGTGGTAGACAAATATGTCCTTTTACGCTAACTTACATTTCAATAACCTATTAACCTATTTAGTTTTAGGTTCATTGTTCTAGTATATTTTTTTTTATTTCTGTATAAATAAATGCATTTCAATATATTAGTGAGATTTAGCTTGTTTGAGTAAATGTAATGTTGTCTTATTTTGGTTGTTCATTAAGTTATTTATATAAAACACATCACAGTAAAAGAAATCGAATATCTAGTGTAAAGTAAATATCTTATATAGAAAATTCTCGTGTCATGATGTTAAACTTTGAACTCCTGCGAAACGGCTTGATCGATTCTCATGAAATATTGAGTGCATATTGGGTAGGTCTGAGAATCGGACAACATCTATTTTTCATCCCCCTAAATGTAAATGATGGTCCACACGAAATTTTTTTTTTTAATTTTTTTGACATTTTTTTTAATTTGTTTGATTAAGAATCAGCATTAAAAATACATACAACTTCAAATTTTCATCCATCTACGATACAGTTACTTTTGTATCGCGATTTTAATATCGGCAATACAACGTTTGCTGGGTCAGCTAGTAACCATATATAAATTCAATATACTCGTATGCTAGACTCAATTTATAAAAAGGTTTATCTTAATGATATAATAACATCCAGTCGGAAATCTTGGTAAAAGAATGAAGTGCAACTTTTGTACCCGGGCTCCTATATACATACATACCATCATTGATAATATTTATCAATTACATTAGCTTAAATATAGTATATTAGTACGTCTAAATAGAGTACCTTGCTTA
The DNA here is from genome assembly GCF_905404315.1 of Leptidea sinapis. Taxonomy (NCBI): domain Eukaryota; kingdom Metazoa; phylum Arthropoda; class Insecta; order Lepidoptera; family Pieridae; genus Leptidea; species Leptidea sinapis. The sequence continues at coordinate 6,541,763 of NC_066267.1, read as the reverse complement.
TGCTATTTAAATTCTAGGTCCTAAAGAATCATTAAGAGAAAAATTTAAACAAATAAATATTTTGACCATTGCTTTTCAATATATTCTTGATAATGTTCTATATGTTCATAAGCACATTGGTGAATTTGCTTGAAACTGTGACAATCATAAAGTTAACTCGAGGAACATACATAAATTTGTTATGCCTACTATTCGGTTAAGTCGAGTTAGTAAGTCTTTTATTGGGCGATGTATATGCTTTTACAATATGACCTAGAAAATGTACAAAACAAATGTGTTATTTAAAAACGTTTGTGTGGGAAAGGTTACTATAGAATAAACGATTTTCTTAATGATACCACGGACTGGGAATGAAGCGAACACCCTCAGGCTCTTTAATTATAAATGTTTATTGAACGATATTACATTGTCATCCATAATTTTATATAAAAAGCCCGCTGAGTTTCTTACGCTCGTTCTTCTCAGGTCTGAGGCAGTGTATTTTAAATGGGTGGTAGTTTTTGACGTTCAATAAGTGATTTTGAATCCTATTTTGAATAAAAATATTTGAATTTGATAGACAACAGAAAAAAAAGGCCAGGAATACTTGTTTAGTATGCGTGACAAGCTACGTCCTACACTCGCGATTTGTACGACACTTTCTGTGCGTGAATTGCTCAAAATAGAGGTTAGTTCTAAACTCAATTTCTTTCTACGTTGTCACAGATGTCATAGTATATATATAGCTAGATGAAGGAAAATGTGTTGGCAGTACGTAAACACATTTTCCTTGAATATGTTAAATTATATAAACTTTCTAAAGTCTAAGTTAAGTAAGTTTTCCATCTAAATACTGTTTTAACTTGTCTAACTTTTAGGGCTCTGCTAATTGGCTTCTGCGGTTGTGGTTAGGAAACTTACGGGAAATAAGACATGTATGGGATGGCATAAACTTTACTATATGGCTTAAGTCTGGAATAATATTCTGTAAAGTTGTAAAAAGGAATAAAAGGCATTTGTTTTTCCTCAAAATTGATTCCTTAAGAATTATTTTTGATGTCATTTCTAATATACTAGATACCGTTTCGGAAACAAACAGCGCTCTGAGTGAGAAGACGCGGCGCAAGAAACTCTCTTTTTGAGAAGTAATTTGATATTTTTATTCTCATAAGATCTTTTAAATATTATAAATAAATCTATTATATTATTAGTTAAATACTTTGAATAAGGATTGGTCTACGCTGGGGCCTAACTAGATACCGAAGAACAATGGCATCTTTAAATTTTTTTAACATACGCTTCGTGTTATTTCGCATTGAAATTATTAAAATACAAAATACTAATGATATGTGATGCCAGTGTCATTCTTATTTCTTGTAGTATTATACAAAAAAAAAAGTTTAGTTTCATATAATAAATTTACAGTACATGTGGCACGACAATGTCAAACATTGTTCGAGACTGGCTCGAGTACGCCCACTTGGGCGTAGTATTAGTTGCCGCACTTTTCAACTACGCCTGCGGTATCTAGTTGGAGCGCAGCGGAGTCCCATCCTAAATCTAAGATTATTATTATCACAGGTTGATAAAAATGTTTAGCTTAAATATACTTCATCGGCACTTTTGGAGTTAAGAGGAGGACAAACAAGGATATTGCGGGTCACCAGATGGTAAGTGATCACCTCAACCCACAATCTCTTATAACTCCAGAGGAATCACAAGAGCGTTGCCGACCTCTTAAAGCGTCGAATACAGCACATTTAAATAACATTTAATAAACGTAAAATTAATTATATAATATTTTAATATTTGATATCCACCTAATTATTATTCAAATTTGTTTATTTATTATACAACACAATTTACTCAACCTGAATACCACGCAAAAAAAACCTTAAAATATGACAGAAAACAACTTTACTAATATTCAAATATTTACAAACAAAAAATAATTTTCAAATATTCGATATTAGTCGCCACTGTCTAATGTTAAAATAAAAAAAAACATAAATAAAAACATTAATTTGTATAGATATAGAAATCTATCTATCTATAATATACTAGCTGACCCGACAGACGTTGTTCTGTTCATAATAAAAAAAAAACTCTTGCGGATGGAATTTTGGAAAATCCGTTCTTAGCTGACATCTACTCGGTGAAAAGAATATTCCTACCAAATTTCAAGTCTTTAGCTCTAATGGTTCCAGAGATATCGTGATTAGTGACTATATACGTGGAAATCTATATGAAAATCTATATCTAAAAATGGTCTTTGTTTGAGGCTCTTTCACGCTCAAACCACTGATCGTATCGACATGAAACTACCACCATTCGATGTGAAATTTATTTTTTTATTGTATTTGTAATAAGATGAATAAAATTTAATTTATTTTCCTTTGAAATTCACCCAGCGAAGTGGGCGGGAACGGCTAGCATACAATATAATTTATCCACTTACTTCATGGAGTTAAATTCATGTCGCGTAATAATTCACTCTGTTGATTTTTTTCCTCACGAATTAAAAGAAGTCAACTTTAATAACCTCAAATACACGCAATAAATCTAATAATATACACCAATTCGTTTGAAAGCGTTGAAATATTACGTAAAGCTTTTAAGCAAACACATTTCGCCATCTCTCTCAATAGGCACCTGAGTTCCGTAAGCGTTCTCGATGCCTTTATGTTAGTACTTACACTTTAGCACTTGGCCAAATGTTCATATTATAATATTAAGGAAATGGATTAGAAATTTGTTATGTTCAACTTTTTCATGAAAAGTATATATTTAATTAAAATAATATAAATTTGGGCACTCACCGCAGCACATTGCACGGAAAGGAGCTTGATCAACAAAAAGAGAATAGACCTGATAAACAATTTGAGAGACAAAACAAGAATGGCCGATGATGCTTTTGATATAAAGAGTCTAAAATGTAAATGGGCTGGACATCTGATGAGAGGACCTGATAAATGGAACAAAACCCAAGAAGTTGCAAAAGAAATAGAGGTAGGCAAATTAGAAGATGGGAAGATGAAATAGAGAAAATGGCTAGCAGAACCTGGATAAGACTATCTGCGATTAAAGAAAAGGGGAGAAGAACAGGGGAGGCCTTTGCCCAGAGGCACACAGACAATTAAGTATTTAGATAAGTGTCATTGACTTTTAATGTATTAGGTTTAGTTTTTGTCTGAATAAAAGGCTATTATTATTATAATGTTCATGACTACTAAAATAATAATAAAAAGTGGAAAAATTAAATGATAGTTTTAAATGAACTGACTCCTGTAGCAAACTATTATTAGTCCTTGCAGTCTGACAAACGACATAAAATAGGTGGGGGTAATCGGTAAAACGTTTTCTTGACAACAGATGTCGCTGTCTTCGCAAGTTACATCAGCCTATCGAAACTCTCTAAAAATAAGCGCGAAAATTTTGAACTGTCACAAATATCTAACTGCAAATAAATATTAATAAAACTTAATCTGCTCAACCTTAAGTTAAACTTAATGAAATGTGTATAGTGGAAGGATTTTCAAAAATTACCCAGTTATAATTTATGATAAGATATTCAGTAAAATAAAAGAGTAAGCGATCGGCAATGCTGACTGAAACATAATTGACGTCAGGGTTAATTACTAATCATAGTGTAACCTGAAGGGACGAGTATACAGAGCAGCCGTCCGACCGGCTATGATATACGAAGCCGAATGCTGGCCACTCAAAAAGCAGCACGAACATCAATTGCTCTGCGCAGAGATGAAGATGCTCAGGTGGGCAGGTGGTGTAACTAGGCTGGATCAGGTTAGAAACATACACATAAGAGGCACCTTTAAAATAGGACCTATCCCAGATAAACTGCAGGAGAGCCACCTGCGGTGGTACGGACATGGTATAAGGCGACCATACAACCACATGAGCAGAAAAGTGTTAGATATAGTAACTAAACCTCGAGGACGAGGAAGACCCCGAATCACATGGATGTCTATAGTAAATAAGAATCTCAAAGAAGCCCACATAAACAAAGAGACGACCCAGGACCGAGCCACCTGGAGACACATGATACGGAGGGCCGACCCCAAATAAAATGGGAAAAGGCCAGAACAAGAAGAAGTGTAACCTGAAGTTGTGTTTATTATAATATGACGACATAATCAGCCACCATGACACCAATGGCGCGTAACTCAACTTAAAATGTTTAAAATACAGTCATTAAATACATTAAAGTAACAGCTTATTTTATTGCGTAAATAAAAAAAAAATCCGTAGTAAAAAATAGTAGACGTCTATTGGACATCGAAATGTATCATCTATTGTTTTGTTTTAATTTAAAATTAGAGAAGGTTCAGGACGATAAAATATGTGGATTTTCATTCATTCATTCAATACTTAATTAAGAATATTTTTATGATTTTAATCATCATGTACAAAATGACTTATGTGTATACATTTCCCCATGAGAAAATGTGACAAGTTTTATGAAGTCTAAAAGTTGGAACAGCAAGTGTATATCTACCTCTAGTGTTTATCTTAAAATAAACGCTATTCTTTGAAAGTTTGTGACACAACTTGCTTCGACACTCCGGCTCCTCATGTCCAAGTTACTTCAGTTGGTGCTGGGACTGGCCAGAAGACAGCAAACATCGCAAATATGTTTGTCTCAGTGAGTCTTACATCCCTGTAGCGTTTGGTGTCAAGACACTTGGCCCGTGGGGCACAGAGGCGCAGAATGTACAAAGTACGATCTACGCACCTCAATAGGGCTACTGGAAGCCCAAGCGCTGGCAGCTATTTCAGTCAAGGGATCAGCCTAGCTTTCTGATAAATAACCGATATTTTTAATTAAACGTAATTATAGAATTTTATGTTTATTACCTTTACCACACAAACGTCTTTTAAGCATAAACAACACCCCACAAAAGCCTTACTAACTCGACTTAACCGAGTAGTTATAGGCTTCTTCCTGGCGCTAACATATGATTAACACAGTTTCTTATAATTTCGCTAATGAACATAAAATTAGATTTGACTTTACTAAAAAATTAACCAAACATTAAATACAGAAGAAAAGTACACACAGCTCTCGCGCTCTAGGTAATTTTAAATGCAAAAGTCTGGAGCTTGAAATATTGCACAGTTATTTAACTGTAATATATTTCAACGCTGACCTTTTGAATATAAGTACGAAATAGTCTTTAAGATTTGCGGAACTAAAAGGTCAGGTAGGACCAAGGATGATGTAATTTAACAATACAACGAGAGACATAGAGATTTATGGTTTTGTTTAACTTAGTTGTATGTTAGTTTAGACTATAAATAAGTTGTGTGAGCTTAAGACACGAGAAGCATACACGACAGAAGCTTGCGGCGGCGTCGCGTGCCGGGTTATCTCGTTCTCTCAAATAACTTGTCTGATCTAACCCCCAGAAGACTCAAGTTCGCGCGATTACCACTAAAAATGTATCACAGCAATTCAACAAGTCCCTAAAGTCTCGTCCACTACCGGAATACTGGATCTTGAAATCTTGAAATCTAAAGCGATAATTGCCAACTCCACGGTCATCTGGAAGGCAAAGCCAATTTTGCCTTCGAAGAAGCTGTTCGTCATAAATAGAGCACAACAATACTTCAAGTCAGCCCACATTCTAGCGCTCTACAAAGGGCAGGAATGTCCGGCCATATATGGAGTATTGCTGTCATCTCTGGTCTGGCGCAACCCACTATCAGCTCGAACCATTTGCGCGCGTACAACGCAGAGCTGATCGAATTGTCGGTGCTCTAGGTCGATCACCTGGCAGCGCGTAGAGACGTAACTTCATTGTGTATATTCTACCGTATTTATCACGGGGAGTGTTCCAAAGAGCTGTTTCACCTGATTCGTACCGCCAAAATCCACCTTCGCACGACACGCCATAAATTAGTATGTAGGCATTCCTCCACTGTGCGGTTTTTAAGGAGCTATCTTCCAGGTACAACCAATCTGTGGAATGAGCTTCCCTGTGCGGTGTTTTCGGGACGATACGACATGGGTACCACCAAAAAAAAGTGTGTATAGCTTCCTTAAATACCGGCAACGCTCCTGTGATCCCTCTGGTATGGCAAGAGACTGTACGCTCGTTTATCCCTATTCTATAAAAATAATAATAATACGACGGGAATGCCAAGTTTTAATACTGATTAACTAATAATTTTTTTTATTATAGTATACCTATACCAACACGTACAATTCAATTAGATTTAAAAAACAAGCAGTTTGCTCTCATAAAACTTTAATTTGCAACCCATTTCAAGTCAGTCATTTAAACCTCCCGACCCTTAACGCATGCCTTCATATTAAGTGTAACAATATATTATTATTTTCAAAATTCGTATCAATTACACAGCAAATGCCATCATAATAATTGTCAACATATCAAGATATTAAATCTGACTGTATACTTTAAAAGTACAGTATGTTTCAAAACAATACCATATTAGCAATTATCAGAACATCAACAATACATGTTATTGGTAGGAACATGATATGCGTGGCTAATGAACTCTTTCTGAAATCAATAAATATATGTTTACTTCCATTTAATGAGCATTAATTTCACATAACGGTCACAGAACAATTTTGTATACTACATCATATACTATAAAAGTAACTGTATATCATATACTGTACTTTCCCCGGGGCATAAAAAGAATAGGGGAGTCCCAGGCCCATGGGTGTCGTAAGAGGCGACTAAGGGCTTTTTAGCAGTGGGAGAGTCACGTTGCCGTCTTATGACGGCATCACAAGTGGGAGAGTCACGCTGCCGTCTTATGACGGCAGGAACATTGGGCCAGACTCATCCGGGTTAATTACCATACTCGCACAGAATACCGGCGTGAAGTAAGGGCTTGTACTGCTATGTTTCGCATAGGTTAGAGTCGAGGACCAGAGGCCATCTCTCCCTCCCCCCTCCCCCCAACATAATATGAGAGCGGTCCGAAAAAAGAAATTACCCCAGGAGGGTACCGGCTCTACCAGAGCCGGAGAATCCCTCCCCGAGCACTCTCGTCCGGGCTGCCCTTTGGGCACAGAACCGCGCATGACCGAGGACAAACGAGGCAATAACACCACATCACCCCGCTCCACGCTCAACGTGGAATTTAGCAATATCAGGGGAATCCACTCCAATTTAAACGCCGTCCACCACCACCTTGAGACGGCGCAGCCGGTATTGTGTTTCCTTACGGAGACGCAGATATCTCGACCTAGCGATACGTCATATTTAACGTACCCGGGTACAAAATTGAGCATAATTTTTTGCCTCATGCCGGGGTATGTGTGTACGTTTGGGAGGATATCTGCTGTCGCCCTCTCGGCAATTTTGAGTGTAGGGACCTGTCTACTCTCTGACTCCGCGTAGATTTAAAGGACCACGTCCGCATCTATGCGTGTGTCTACAGGTCCCATAGTGGTAACGTAGAAACCGATCATCTCATGGGCTGCGTTCAAGCGGCAATTGACGATGTGCTTGCACAAATCCCCTCCGCTGAAATCGTAGTCCTCGGTGATTTCAGCGGTCGATCCCGTACCACAGAGTACGCAGGGCGATCTGTACATAATATTGCATTGGCGTATGGTCTGTCCCAATTGGTTGAGTCGCCAACGCGGCTCCCGGATGTGGATAGCCACATGCCCTCCTTAGTAGATCTTCTGCTGACTACACATCCCGATGGTTACCAGGTCCGACCATTGCCTGTCAGGAGTGTAGTGCCTAACGTCGCAGACCACCAGCGACCCGCCGCGTTTGGCACTACAAGTCAGCAGATTGGAACAGGTTGCGTTCCTTTTTTGCATCCTACCCTTGTGGCAAGATTTGTTTCCCTTCGGATAATCCTAGTGCCTGCGCCGCTGCAGTAGCCGATGTGATACTACAGGGCATGGATATTTTTATACCAAGCTCTGTAGTACCGATCGGTGGCAGATCACAGCCCTGGTTCGATGCGTTAGTTAAAGCAGCATCCGACTGCAAAAAACAGGCGTATCGAACTTGGGTTGCGGCGCTGTGCATAAAGGATCCGAACTGCAAAGATCCTAAGAGGAAATTTAACCGTGCCTCCAGATTTTTTAAGCGGCAAATCACCCGTGCGAAATCGAAGCACGTCATCAAAATCGGCGAGCAGCTTTCCAGTTACCCGACCGGAACACGCAAGTTCTGGTCGTTGTCGAAAGCTGCTCTTAGTAACTTCAACCAGCCGTCCTTTCCACCGTTGCACATAAGGAATGACACCCTGGCCCATACGGCAAAAGAGAAAGCCGATCCGAGCCTCCAACTCGACTCTTGACGACAATGGAAAAACATCGCCGACCATCCCGCGGTGTCAGAGCTCTATGCCTGAAGTACACTTTAGACAGAAAACTGTTAGGCGAGCTCTGTTTTTGTTGGACGTCAGGAAGTTGAGCGGGCCGGATGGCATTTCTCCAATCGTGCTGCCCCTGAGTTGACGCCGGTGCTAACGCGTTTATAAAGGCGTAGTCCCTGACTCATGGAAGTCAGCCCTTGTCCATCCGAACCAAAAATAGGAGACAGTTCGGGTCCGGCAAACTATGCCGGCAATCATGGAGAGCATAATCAACCGCCAGCTCTTGGTATACCTAGAGGGTCATCAGTTGATCAACGACCGACAGCACGGCTTTCGCCATCGTCGGTCAGCAGGTGATCTTCTGGTATACCTTACACATATGGATATAGCGAAGGCCTTTGATCGTGTATGGTACAAGGCGCTCCTCTCAAAATTGCCATCATTTGGGCTTCCCGAGAGCTTGTGCAAGTGGACCTCCAGCTTCCTCACTGGGCGCAGCATACAGGTCGTTGTCGACGTATATTGCTCGAACCCGAAGCCCGTGAATTCTGGAGTGCCCCAAGGCTGTGTGCTATCTCCTACTCTGTTTCTTCTGCCTATCAATGATATGTTGGACACCTCCAACATACATTGCTATGCAGACGACAGCACTGGTGATGCCGTATACACGGGCCATGCAGGTCTTTCTCGGAAAATCGTCGACCGTGCCGGGAGAAACTTGTGTCTTCTATCGAGTACACTCTAGAGAAGGTCGCGGAATGGGGTAAATTGAACCTTGTCCAATTTTACCGCCAGAAGACTGAAGTTTGCGCGTTTACCACTAAAAAAAAACCATTTGTCGTATCACCGTTCTTCGACAACCCTTAAAGCCTCGCCTAGTATCGGAATACTGGGTCTCAAAATCTCGAGCGATTGCCAATTTCGTGGCCATCTGGAGGGCAAAGCCAAATTGGCTTCGAAGAAGCTGGGCGTCATCTCTGCGAACGCCTGGATCACTTGGCGTTGCGAAGAGACGTCGCTTCATTGTGTGTCTTCTACCGCATTTATCACGGGGAGTGTTCCGAAGAGCTCTTTAACCTGATTCCTGCCGCCGAATTCCACTTTCGCACGACACGCCACAAGTTAGGATATCATCCCCACCATCTGGATGTGTGGCGGTCCTCCACAGTGCGGTTTTCAAGGAGCTTTCTTCCTCGTACTACCACGCTATGGAATGAGCTTTCTTGTGCGGTTTCTGGGACGATACGACATGGGTGCCTTCAAAAAAAGCCTTCTATAAAGGCCAGCAACGCTCTTGTGATTCCTCTGGTGTTGTGGGCGGCGGTGATCACTTAACACCAGGTGACCCGTACGCTCGTTTGTCCTCCTATTCCACTAAAAAAAAAATGTAACAAAGTAAGTTTGTTTTTGGAACACTGAAATACCATAATAAATGACAAAGTTATTTAAGTTCTTAACTACAAAATTTTAAAATGCACAATGGTTGAAGCGTTACTTGCACTAGTGTCATTAATAGAACAGTACTTTGACTTAATACTAAAGCGCCCGAATGACGCACGCACACATACATACAATTTACACGGCTGCTAAGCAATATTGGGAAGATTAAAGTATTTAGTGCCACGCCGTACTCCGCCAAGACTGATCGTTGTACGAGTTAAATAAGCTGCGCCGCGTCGTCCGCGTCGTCAATCTTTTTGTTTTTACCAACCCTAGCGCTAATCGAAGCGCGGTAACAGTAGCGTAACTACGCTACTTGTATTGTGACAAAGGTCTCCACAACGATCCTGCGCTGTCCTCATCCAAATGTGGCACGTACCTACGCTTTAACCTAATTTGCAGAAATTCTTAAAATCATAATTGTTCTATCCATTTTCGTCTAATAATTACACTTATGAACATCAAAAGTTATACAATAACCTTTTTTTTATGAAAATAAAGGACGATACAATCATGACGTTCAGTTGCTGGTAACTGATACGCCTTGCCTATTACGATGCAGTGCCACTCAGGATTCTTGAAAATCCCAAATATTCTGAGCAGCACAAATGCGCTCGTCACCTTGAGACAACATGTTAAGTCTCATTTGCCCAGTAATTTCACTAGCTACGGTGTCCTTCAGCCCGAAACACAATAATGTTTACACATTACTGCTTCACGGCAGAAATAGGTGCCGTTTTGGTACCAATAATCTTGCCGGCATCCTGTGCAAAGGAACCTCCCACTGGTAAATACTTAGTCAATGACGTTCTGTACACATATAAGGACATATTATCATTCACAGTCTGATAGCAGTTCTACTAAAAGTGTGCTTAAAAAAAAGCACACTTTTCTCCTTAGTCCTGTGTCAACTGTCACTGTCCAAACCAAACCTGAACTGAACAAATGTTTTACATTGCTCAAGAACATTTTAAACAACTGAAGTTAATGCGGCAATGTATGTAGATATATTATCACTCAAATTCAAATATTTTTATTCATAATAGGATGTGACATCACTTATTGAAAGTCAAAAACTACCACGCCTTCCAAACTGAATGCCTCAGACCTGAGAAGAATGGGCGCAACAAACTCAGTGAGCTTCTTTTTCATCGATAAAATATGTTTACAAAGTAATATTGTACAATTAAACTTATTATTTAATAGCCTGTGGGCGGTCACTCTATTCCCAATCGGTGGTATCATTAAGAAAGTCAATTATGTTATAGTAATCTTTATCACACAAACGTTTTTTAATAAGTCTTTTGAATAATGTAATACTTTTGCTTTGAACATTTTCTGGAATCTTGTTGTAAAAGCATATATACATCGCCCCACAAAAGACTTACTAACTCGACTTAGCCGAACTGTCACTGAAGGCTTTATCCTTAATGGCGAAATAGTTTGATTATGAAAGTAGATGTTTTAAATACTATTTAAACTTTATACATCGGAAAAAAAAGTGAGACACTTTTATATACATAAGACACAATAGGTATTTAAAAACAAAAAAGTGTGAATAAAACATGGGGTACAGTTTGCAACGACGTTCTTGTGTTTTAAAGTAAGCGGAAATTTCACGCAACTTTGAAACCCATTCTACATTATATAACAAAATGATCTTCTAAGAACAAACAATAAGTAAAGGAATGTTTCCGCCAAATTAAGTTGCTGGGGAGCAAAATTTAATTATAAATACTTAGATGAATTTATTAAGAAGTTCAATTATCAAGCTGTCGGGCCCGATTGAGAGGGAACTCTAACGCAATATCTGATTAAATCTTTCATTAAATACTTTCAAAACATTTCCATTTCTGCTTTGGGATGCAAATATTGAAAAATAATTTCTATTTTTTTTTTATGATAATAAGGGACGAGACGAGCAGGACGTTCAGCTGATGCTAATTGATACGCCCTGCCCATTACAATGCAGTGCCGCTCAGGATTCTTTAAAAACTCAAAAATTCAGCACAAATGCGCTCGTCACCTTGAGACATAAGATGTTCAGTCTCATTTGCCCAGTAATTTCACTAGCTACGGCGCCCTTCAGACCGAAACACAGTAATGCTTACACATTACTGCTTCACGGCAGAAATAGGCGCCGTTGTGGTACCCATAATCTAGCCGGCATCCTGTGCAAAGGAACCTCCCACTAGTGCAGAAATAGGCGCCGTTGTGGTACCCATAATCTAGCCGGCATCCTGTGCAAAGGAACCTCCCACTGGTAATTTACTATTGTTTACGCCACAACAAGCCAGCCTACTTCGATGCAATGTTTCAAATTCAAATTAAATACATTTATTCGAAATAGGATTTAACTACCAAATAACTACCCATTCGTAAGTTTACCTCGTAATAAGTTTCCCCAAAATTAGGGAAATGTGAATTGATGGTGGAGTATCGATTAATTACATGCTTTATTTAGCAAAGTAGCTTTTGCACCTGTCCGGGGCATGTCTGACACTTCCTGATTCATAATCATATGCGTTACTAGAGTTGTAAAATGTAAATAAAAAGTTTTTTGCCAATTTTTCAAATTCAAATATTTTTATTCGAAATAAAATATGACATCACTTATTGGAAGTGAAAAACTACTACCCACTCGGAAAAGAATGCCTGAGACCGTAGAAGAACGGGAGCACGAAACTCAGCGGGCTTTTTTTCCCTTAATAATTTGTAATTAAATACTCGTGTAAGACATTGATTATTTGAGGTTCGAGTATTTTTGTTGCATCACTTTACAGGTATTGTGATTGAAATGATTTGTAAAAGGATGAAAATGTAAATGTTGAGTTAAAAGAGGAGCAATGAGTTTCTTGCCACTTCTTCTCATTAAAGCTCAACCTTTTACGAAGCGGCGGTAAAAAGAAAAGTAAACTTTTGACATTCATATGTGTCATTTCCGTGACCTACATGAGTAAAGATCTTGAGATTTTGATTTTTGATTTTGATAATTACATCGACGTGCCTGCATTTGCGCTATCAACTTAAACAATATTAATTGAAGAAATAAATGTTTATGTTACTTCCAAATTTTCAAATCTTTTTTTTAAATACACAAATATTTAAATATAATTTATTTCAATGCATGAATCACTATCTGTACTAATAATTATGCAATGAAAAGGATTACTGTACATTCAATTGAATACCAATTGAGTTAAATTGAGGTTCGCATTTCACTGATAAAATTATCGTAATTGCGTATGTATTTATAGGATATTGTGCAAAGTTTATCCGGCGGATTGAATTTGCAACGCTTTTAATGAAATAGTGTCAAATACTGTTTAGTCCTATAAGTATTATATTCCCCATGAAATCAATGAAATGAATAAAAAACTCCATAAATAGATAAGTGATATACCTAACGAATAGATTAATTTTTTTTAAATTTTATTCCTTATTTTCATTGCCAATGTTTATAGTAGCTGCAGGCTTGAGGGATTGGATATCTATCTTTATTTTAAAATTCCAAATTCAAAAACACTTTATAGTTTATATTTAGTAAAAAAAAAATTTGTTACTTATTGAATTTACCGCTACTTCGTAAAGGGTTGAGCTAATGAGAAGATGTAGCAAGAAACTCATTGCCACTCTTTTAAGTCAAGATTTACATTTTAATTGTTTTACAAATCATTTCAATTACAATATATGCAAAGTGACGCAACAAAAATAAATACTCAAATGTCAAAAACTGAAAGGTAAGCCTTACGCGTAAGTCAAAAAAAGAAAAAAAAAAGTAAATTAATGCTTATAAATACAAGAGTTATTGAGTATAGTAGATGCATCAATTCACACATACCGTAAATAAATAGGGGCATTATGTGAGCATTTTAATAAATATTTCATTCTCGAAGTCTGGATTCTATGGTGCCTAGAGAATACCAAAGTTGAGAAGTAAAATTTCCTAAATATTTAATGACTTTGAAATTGTTTAGTGTTCATATTGTTAGATACTACTTATAAGCTCTCTGTAAACTGTTTGAATCAAATAAACATTTTAATTATTATTATTATTAATACATGAAAGGGCTGTATTTAAATCATAAAGAGAAAGCCATTAGTTTGTTGGTTAATTGCGAAACTGAGCATCTGCATGCGGAGAAGTGAAATATTACTATTTCTGCCATGAAGCAATTTTGATCGGAAGGGCGCCGTAGCTAGTGAAATTACTGGGCAAATCAGACTTAAAATCTTATGTCTCAAGGTGACGAGTGCAATTGTAGTGCCGCTCAATATTTTTTTTCTCAAGAATCCTAAGCGGCACTGCATTGTAATGGGCAGGGCGTATCAATTACCATCAACGTCCTGCTCGTCTCGTCTCTTACTGTCATAAAAAAAAGTAAATTTGAATGAAGTAACCATCTATCCATGTAAACATATTAAGTATATAATTGCCGGAGTTGTGCTTGATACGATTTTTCCAAAATAATAAATACAACGTAAACAAGATTTTTTGAAAAATTTGTTTAGCGAATTTCTTAAATTTCGAGTTATATGATGAGTTCTTTAAAATCGATCTACGGGATCAAAGATTTTATATATATACTAGCTGACCCAGCAAACGTTGTATTTCCGATATTAAAATCGCTATACAAAAGTAACTGTTCATCGTAGAGGAGTGAAAATTTGAAGTTGTATGTATTTTATAATGCTGACTCATAAGCAAATAAATTAAAAAAAAAATAAAAAAAAAATTGTTACATTTACCCTTAACATTTAGGGGGATGAAAATGTTGTCCGATTCTCAGACCTTCCCAGTATGCACTCAAAATTTCATGAGAATCGGTCAAGCCGTTTCGGAGGAGTTCAATGTTTAACACCATGACACGAGAATTTTATATATTAGATTTAGAAACTTCCAACCGTCGCATACTTGCCGTCATGCGGGCCGTGTGTCAGTTGTGCCTTATTCAAACAGTTTAAGACATTGCGCTGAGAGCAACGGACAAAGCCCCAACAGCACAGCTAGTATAACACATACGATGACATACAATGACATAATACTTTTAAAACGAACCGGTCGTATACGTCTGAAATAGAATACTCGTGTCTATTCATCAGTTACGGACAATGTTAAGAACCGCTCTGTGCATTAAAAGCATCGGACATTCAAGATAGTTAATTGCTTATATTATTAGATCAGTTGCAAACACTTTTTTAACACGAACTTTCTGCATTACAAAATGAACATTAAAAAGTATTTTGAGCGTCTAATGTCTTTATCACCGCCATCTTCGCCAACGTCATTTCGTGTCGAAGAAGATTAGGGATGCACCATCGGTTGTAAACGATGTGTTGGATTTTTTTGTACTTTTGCATACTTTTAATCTGAATCGCGATTTGTATTTATTAAAGTGCAAATAGAAGCAAAAAAACATTCGATCAACAATCCATTAATATTATTCACTAATAGTACACGCTATATTTTAAATAGGTTAAATAGTTAATAGGTTAAAAAGTATTTAAATAGGTAATTATAACAAAACCTATAGGTATATTTAATCATAATCATTATTCAGGGTTTTCTAAGGTCGTTTAAAAAAGCGTGTAGCTTACTTGAAACTAAATAATCATTTAATGCATTGGGTGCTGTAACACAAGTGTTGTGTTCTAGCGTCCAGGCTATTGGAGTATGCACACGCGCTGTGTTTAGAAAAAATAATAGTTAAAAAAAACTAAGTTAACTAAAAATTTTTCATTTTTTAGTTAAATTTTCTATAAAAGCGTATTTTTAAAACTATTAAGTACTTTAACACCAATTTCTGCCTTATTGACTGTAGATGATTATATAAATTAACAAAAATCATATTTTGCAAATTGAATAATTTTATCAAATTAGTGTAATGTCATCGGTCCTCGATAAATCTACAAAGTTTGAACGAAATCTAGCCGTTTAAAGTGGGTCAAAATCGCGCCCAAAGAAGTCGGTTACAAACATACAAACATATAGGTGAAGCTAATATAAAGCGTATAAAAAAATCAAAGCACTAGAGACGGTTAGCAAACCATGCATGTTGTTTGAACAGCTTTTTTGGAGGTAATATAGTAAGCATATCGAATAGCAGCTTACGACAGTTAATATAAAAAAGTGTTCGTCATTGCGCATAAATTATAAATATTATCTTTAAAAAAGCAATATTGCAGACTAGATACATATTATATTATTAATATTGTAACAAGTATAAAAGAAGTAGAGAGGGGGATTTTATTGTATGTAGGACATTGTCACACTTGAAATGGTATCAATATTATCTGGTATGACAAAAGTTTGTTTTGTACTATTTATTACTAAATATCGTGTTTTATCGTATTGTTTTCACATCCCTATTTTTGATGTCAAATAAATTGCCCCTTGTCAGTTTCTCTCTCTGTCAATTACATTGTTTAGCGTCGTCACAGGCTTTTCGTAATTGTATCGATGTGTTTTAGTGATTTTGGGACTATGAGTTGGCTATTTTAAAGAAACTTAGATTCCTTTCAGAAATAGCTTATGCATTAATATATTGTTCTTCGATTTTCTTAAAAATCACTCGGAGTCACAGAGTTATGAAAAACCATAAAATTCGTGTTTCGATTAAAGCGTCAAAATCTGATACTGTTTTTCAAATATATCTCTTTTGCTCGCTATAAAATTAACTTTAAAGTACATAATTTTCTGTTGTTCTTGGTTCCAGGGCGAACATTATTATGTATTTTTTTTTAATGGAAACGGGGGACAGACGAGCGTACGGGTTATCTGGTGTTAAGTGATCACCGCTACCCACATTCTCTTGCAACACCAGAGAAATCACAGGAGCCTTGCCGGACTTTAAGGAAGGTGTGCGCCCTTTTTTTAAAGTTACCCACGTCGTATCGTCCCGGAAACACCGTACAAGGAAGATCATTCCACAGCTTTGTAGTACGGAAGAAAGCTCCTTGAAAACCGCACTGTGGAGGGCCGTCACACATCCAGATGGTGGGGATGATATCCTAATTTGTGGCGTTTCGTGCGAAGGTGGAATTCAGCGGCAGGAATCAGGTGAAACAGCTCTTCGGAACACTCCCCGTGAATAATGCGGTAGAAGACACACATTGAAGCGACGTCTCTCGGCAATATATCTCTGTCTATCCTTTTAAAATGTCATGCTATATTTTAAAATCTCTCATTCTAATTCTCAATCTAGTTCAGAGCTAGGTAAAAAAGTCTATGACAGCGTTTGAAAAGTGGAAAATAATATTTTAAAGTATATTCTGTAGCGACGTATCTGACTGATTCTACTTAATCTGTTTAATTATAATGAGACATTATAAATAGTGTATTTTGTTATTTATTATATTAAATTATCTATTTTTTATTTAATTTAAATAAAGTTACTTGGCCCGTGAGGCCCTGAGGCCCAAAGAGAATGTTCAAAATACTATATTCGCGCCTCAATAAGGCTACTTGAAACCCAAGCGCTGGCAGCTACTTCGGTTAACGGATCAGCCTTGCTATCCAACGCGGTAATGCTGCCAGTATTCTTGGTACGCTTCCACGTAATGACAGTTTTAATTTTAGGTAGTCATAGTATTGTAAATATAGTTATAAGATTTGTTTTGTTTGAATAAAGTTAATAATTATACTAAATTAAAGTTACTTATTTCAATAATAACTAATGGCACGCGGGTTCGAGTCCTGATTCGTTCATAAATTTTGGTAACAAATATAATTTGAATAATAATTAAGCCCAGAAGTGAAGGTTATCACTTTAAAAATAACAAATTATTTAATTATACATATAATAAACAATTTAATTTGAAGTAAGACAATTTAGTTAAAAAATTTAATAACTAACAAACACTTAAGTGGTGGTAATATCATAAATGATTTATCTCTTTTCTCATCGGATTATATCCCGAAAACTTTGCCACTTCTAGCAAATGTAAAAATAAAACAGAATCTAACAACAATAGACTACTTATATCATAAAGGTTAAAGTTTTATATAGACATCTCATAATGGACCAATCATAATCTCAAGATCTTGTGGGAAGTTGAAAGGTCACGACGAGTGATTGAAACAAAGTACAATATCCACAAGAGGACAATAGCAAAAATTATATTTATTTCAATTTGCTATAACTGTGTACAATCAATTTCTAATAGTGGTTTATAAATAATATTTAGTGTATCGCTTAATGAAGTAGTTATTAATATTTTGTTATTTAGATTACATTGTTTTATATATCGTAGCTATATTACACAAATAAATTTTGAAAAACAAAATTTTATGAACGATGCGGGACTTGAACCCATGACCTGGCCAGGCCCATGGGTGTCGTAAGAGGCGACTAAGGGCTTTTTAGAAGGGGGAGAGTCACGCTGCCGTCTTTTGACGTCAGCACAATCGGGCCAGATAGCGTCCGGGCTAATAACCACACTCGCACAGAATACCGGCGTGAAATAGCGGCCTAGTGCCGCTATGTTTCGCATAGGTTAGTGTCGAGGACCGGTGGCCATTCCCTTCGGATGATCCTAGTGCCTGCGCCGTTGCAGTAGCCGATGTGATACTACAGGGTATGGATATTTTTATACCAAACACTGTAGAACCCATCGGTGGCAGATCACAGCCCTGGTTCGATGCGTCTGTTAAAGCAGCATCTGACTGCAAAAAACAGGCGTATCGAACTTGGGTTGCGGCGCTGGGCACAAAGGATCCGAACTGCACAGTTCTTAAGAGGAAATACAACCGTGCCTCCAGATTTTTTAAGCGGCAAATCGCCCGTGCAAAGTTTTGACTTTTGACACGTCGTCAAAATCGGCGAGCAGCTTTCCAGTTACCCGACCGGAACACGCAAGTTCTGGTCGTTGTCGAAAGCTGCTCTTGGTAACTTCAGCCAGCCGTTCATGCCGCCGTTGCACATGAGGAATGACACCCTGGCCCATACGGCAAAAGAGAAAGCCGATCTCTTGTGCACTCTTTTCGCCTCCAACTCGACTCTTGACGACAACAAAAAACACCGCCGACCATCCCGCGGTGTCAGAGCTCTATGCCTGAAGTACAGTTCAGACAGAAAACTGTTAGGCGAGCTCTGTTTTCGTTGGACGTCTGGAAGTCGAGCGGGCCGGATGACATTTCTCCAATCGTGCTTAGAACGTGTGCCCCTGAGTTGACGCCGGTGCTAACGCGTTTATTCCGGCACTCTTATTCTAAAGGCGTAGTCCCTGATTCATGGAAGTCAGCCCTTGTCACTCCGATCCAAAAAAAAGGAGACAGTTCGGATCCGGCAAACTACAGGCCTATTGCTATTACCTCCCTGCTCTCCAAAATCATGGAGAACATAATTAGCCGTCAGCTCTTGGTATATCTAGAGGGTCACCAGTTGATCAACGAACGACAATACGAGTTTCGCCATGGTCGGTCGGCAGGTGATCTTCTGGTATACCTAACACATAGATGGGCAGCGGCTATTGAAAGCAAGGGGGAAGTCCTGGCAGTTAGCCTGGATATAGCGAAGGCCTTTGATCGTGTATGGCACAAGGCGCTCCTCTCCAAACTTCCATCATGTGGGCTTCCCGAGAGCTTGTGCAAGTGGACCTCCAGCTTCCTCACTGGGCGCAGCATACAGGTCGTTGTCGACGGATATTGCTCGAACCCGAAGCCCGTGAATGCTAGAGTGCCCCAAGGCTGTGTGCTGTCTCCCACGCTGTTTCTTCTGCATATCAATGATATGTTGGACACCTCCAACATTCATTGCTATGCAGACGATAGCACTGGTGATGCCGTATACACTGGCCATGCAGGTCTCTCTCGGGAAATTGTCGACCAATGCCGGGAGAAACTTGTGTCTTCTATCGAGACCTCTCTTGAGAAGGTCGCGGAATGGGGAAAATTGAACCTTGTCCAATTTAACCCCCAGAAGAATCAAGTTTGCGCGTTTACCACAAAAAAAACCCCATTTGTCGTATCACCACTCTTCGAGAACACTTCTCTTAAAGCCGCGCCTAGTATCGGAATACTGGGTCTCGAAATCTCGAGCGGTTGCCAATTTCGTGGTCATCTGGAAGGCAAAGCCAAATTGGCTTCAAAGAAACTGGGCGTCATTAACAGAGCACGGCAATACTTCAAGCCGGCCAACATACTAGCGCTCTACAAAGCGCAGGTCCGGCCACACATGGAGTATTGCTGTCATCTCTGGTCTGGTGCATCCCAGTATCAGCTCGATCCATTTGACCGCGTGCAACGCAGAGCAGCTCGAATTGTTGGGGACCGGGTGCTCTGTGAACGGCTGGATCACTTGGCGTTGCGTAGAGATGTCGCTTCATTGTGTGTCTTCTACCGCATTTATCACGGGGAGTGTTCCGAAGAGCTGTTTAGCCTGATTCCTGCGGCCGAATTCCACCTTCGCACGACACGCCACAAGTTAGGATATCATCCTCACCATCTGGATGTGTGGCGGTCCTCCACAGTGCGGTTTTCTAGGAGCTTTCTTCCACGTACTACAAAGCTGTGGAATGAACTTCCTTGTGCGGTGTTTCAGGGACGGTACGACATGGGTACCTTCAAAAAAAGGGCGTACACCTTCTTTAAAGGCCGGCAACGCTCCTGTGATTCCTCTGGTGTTGCAAGAGATTGTGGGCGGCGGTGATCACTTAACAACAGGTGACCCGTACGCTCGTTTGTCCTCCTATTCCATAAAAAAAAAGACCTTTTGGCGTTCCGTGCCAGTACTCTAACCAACTGAGCCAACCGTTCGAGTGACGTATCGTCACAAAATCTTGTATGCTTTGTTCAACTCTAAGGTTGTGACTTCATCTACAGGATCTACTTTACAGTTGATAACCTGCTCAACCCCAATATTTGCATATTAGGACATTGACTTGTGATGTCGCTATTGTAAATCTAAACAATTTGTTATGTTTTTTAAGTGATAACCCTCACTTCTAGGATTAATACTCAAATAAAATTTAAAAAATAAAATTTTATGATCGATGTGGGGCTCGAACCCACGACATCTGGCGTACCGTGCCAGTGCTCTTACCAACTGAGCCAACCGTTCGAGTGACGTATCGTCATAAAATCTTGTATGCTTTGTTCATATAAGTATTAAAATGTTTATAAGAAAAATAGTATAAAAATATTCACTTTTATTATATAGAAAAAAGTGTAAAATATTTTCCCAAATTTTTTATAATATTTTTATATGACATCTAAATCAGTGTAAAGTATTTTACACAACTTTGTTATAAGTCAGCAGTAAACGGTGCTGATAATATTACAAAACTATTAGTTACAAACATACAAAAATCAATTTTACAATGTTTTTTTTACTATTAAAAATAATTTCAATAACAGTAGTAATATCTTAAGTCCCACTTAAGGTATGGAATATTTGTTGAATATTTTACACATATTTAATGAACGTTAAATGCATTTGTTGATCAAATAAAAAAACTTATACTAGTTAATATAAAAGCTTTTATTTCATATCCCAGTTGGCATATTTAGACGTCCCATTTTTGTATTTTCTCACTGAAAGTGGGACTGCCACAACGCGAGGTTCATTTCCTGGAAGTTTCAAATGCCAGTCATTTTAATTGAAACATGAAAGCCCTAAGCTGTTATTTTCTATTGCTTTCATGTAGCGTGTATGCCGTTTTAGTTTCACTGCCTTATTATAAGGCTAACAATAGAAGGAAATATAAAATATTCATTTCATATCAACTACACAGTATTTTTTTTATAAAATTGAAGTATGTATATAAGTATGTAATAATTTGACACAAACAGTCATTATAACAGTAATCAAAATAGAATACAAAGCGCAGGTCCGGCAACAAATGGAGTATTGCTGTCATCTCTGGTTTAGCGCACCCCAGTATCAGCTTGATCCATTTGACAGGGTGCAATGCATAGCAGCCCGAATTGTCGAGGACCCAGTGCTGTGCGCTTCAATGTGTGTCTTCTGCCGCATTTATTAAGGGGTGTTCTGAAGAGCTGTTTCACCTGATTCCTGCCGCCGAATTCCCCCTTCGCACGACACGCCACAAATTCATATCATCCCCACCATCTGGATGTGTGGCGATCCGCCATAGTGCGGTTTTCAAGGAGCTTTGATCCACGTAGTACAAAGCTGTGGAATGAGCTTCCTTGTTTCCGGGACGATAACGCTCCAGTAATTCCTCTGGTGTTGCAAGAGAATGTGGATGACGGTGTCCGCTCGCTCGTTTGTCCTGTCCACAAAAAAAAAACACGACCATCATGTTAAGTTGACCACAAACAATGAGTACAAACTCTAAAGGTCGATGCATCCAATATAGTATAATTTATCTTATACAGAGTATTTTTTATTAAATTTTATGAAATATTTGATATTTTAAACGCATTTAACTTTTCGTGTATGTTTTTCTCACAAGTTTTACTTTTTCCAAATATATGGTAGATTATGTGAATTGATACAAATATACAATTATTGAGATAGCTTAGGCAATAAGCAGTTGAAAAAAAGTTAGATTAAGTTTTTAAATATTTTTTTGCCTACATTACATTTTCAATGAGTTTGCAAATGCTATTCCTATTATGAACTTTACTATCACTATTTTATCACCACCTATCTCATGTTATATAGTACTTATAGATTTTTGTTTTTTCAATTGTATGATATTTATTATAAAATAATGTTTTAAGACTTTGTTGGTATAAATATATTTTATAATAAGTGTTAAAGTATGAAATTGCTAATTTGTACTGAAAACTTGAAATACATTTTTATTTATTTAATATATTTAATAATCAAAATAATTACCAATATTATCTTTACATTGCTGCCATCTAATATGAAGTTCATTTATGCCTTTCCAATAGAATCGTGGTGATCTAAATTCGACAACTGTGAGAAAGCATTTTGTACTGCCTCCTGAGAAGAAAACTTTTTATCACGTAGAAAAATTGTCCAATTCACGAAAAAAATGGTGGTCCGTTGGAGCAAGTCTGGAGAACACGAATTGTTACTGTAGAGTTAAAACGGATTCTCGTGCTGTATGAGGTCTCGCGTTACCATGGAGCAATAATGGTGAAGATCGATTCATGAGTCGGGGCTGTTTCACTACTAGTTTTATTATCATTGTTCGAAGTTCGGCACAGTAGACATCTGCCGTTATTGCTTGACCAGATCGGAGAAGGCTATAGTGAATAACACTATGCTCAGACCACCAAACAGTTACCATTACCTGTTTATTGGTAAGCTTTGCTTTAGGACACTGTTTCTTGTGTTAACATATAGTATGCTTATAAAGAGTGTAATTTTTAAATGCCCTCGATAATAAATAATATTTAGATAGTTAAATAAGCAAAAATTAAGCGTTTAATACCTACGTGAAAAACATAAATTTAACATTCCTAAAAAAACATGATTATGTCGGGAATTTTCCCTGAACTAAAATAAGGTTGACAATGAACCGATTAGTCCCAAGTGGCTCATTATAATATATTTACTGAAATAACATTACGAGAAACAACGAATAGGGTTATTTATCAAATAGATATATATCTCTGGATACACGAAGTTCCATCTGATAAGTAAGGCAGTAATATAAAAAGCCACACAATGTAATTATGATATTTATCATTAAATACATCAAGTTTTTTATAGAGGACATGGAGGGCATGGATTTATAATGAGGCATCACGCTGGGATATGTAACTCGTTCGAGTAAATTCGATATTTCATATAACTTACCACTCTTTAATGGATATAAGGTATTACTTACGAGGTAACGATGCCGCTAATGAATTATCAGTAGGGGCGCAATGATTCAAATTTAAATTCAAATATTTTTATTCAAAATAGAATGTGACATCACTTATTGAAAGTCAAAATCTACCACCCATTCCAAAAAGAATGCCTCAGACCTGAGAAGAATGAGCGCAACAAACTCAACAGGTTTTTCTTATCAGAAAATATGTTAGTAATATTGTACAATGAAACTTAATATTTAATAGCCTGAGGGCGGTCGCTCCATTCCCAATCTGTGGCATCATTAGGAAAGTCATTTATGTTATAGTAACATTTACCACAAAAAAGTTTCTTAACAATTCTTTTTAATATCGTAATACATTTGTTTGAACATTTTCTGGGATAACAGCAATAGGACCAGATCCAACTATCTCTCTCCCCTCTAGATAGCGTGCAACGATCATATATACATACACCAAGGAAATACATAATAAATACTGGATGGAAGTGAATGGAATTGTCTACAACAAGCAAAAGAGGCTCTACTTCAAATAGACTCCAAGCTCTCTCGCAAGCTGGTAAAACTCCCACGTCCAAGGTTGCATAAAACAACTCATGTAATAACGGGTCACGGCCCTTTTAACAATGATCTGTTTAATATAGGTGTCACCGACAGCCCGCTGTGCAGAGCCTGCATGGAGGAAGAAGAGACAGCCACACACATCATTCTAGAGTGTAGGAGTGTGGCCACATACTTCATTCTTAAAATGCCAATATACAATAATTTTCTAAATATTTAGTAATACGGCTTTACTCACGTTTTATCGGTGTGGGTACCGAGTAATTTCGGACCATTCAGGGTGAGTGTAAGAGACGGGACTTTATCGCGAACCCACTACACTTACCGCTGTGGTCCGCTATGGACTCCTAAACTAATGAACAGATTTTAATGAGAGAATTTAGTGACGCACGGTTTGACAGTTCCAATGTGACAATTTCATACTAACAACAGGGAGCATTTTTTAAGAAATAATTCTTGATGTTTTGAAATCTTATTGGCAAATTCGTATAAAACAGTATTTTTCTGTTATTTGTTATCTACAGAACGTCTGTCGGGTCAGCTAGTATGATATATAATATTACGATGTTTTACCCAGTGGGAGGATCCTTTGTACACCAAAGGGTTCCTTTGCTCATACATGCTTTGGATGTCGGCTAGATTCTGGGTACTGCAACGGCGCCTATTTCTACTGTGACGCAGTAATGTATTACTAAGCATTACCGTGTTTCGGTCAGAAGACCGCCGAAGCTAGTGAAATTACTGGGCAAATGAGACCTTGACATCTTGTCTCAAGGTGACAAGCGCAATTGTAGTGTCGTTAAGATTTTTAGTTATTGGGTTTTCCATGAATCCTGAGCGGCACTGCATTGTAATGGGCATGGCGTATCAATTACTATCAGCTGAACGTCCTGCTCGACTCGTCCCTTATTGTCATAAAAAAAAATGCTTTTTATAGTTTTAAGAGACAAAAGTAGTGGCCTTTTTTCCATACAATCGTTCACGACAATTTTCTTATAAGAGTAAGATCATCATTATCTGTATCTCGTTCTTTCCTTTTTTTGATACATTGATAGGTTGAAATGTATAATGATTTTTAAATCAGCATTCTAACTTCAGATTTCTAAATATAAAATTTTTCTATTATATAAAAAGTTACACAGTATAAATCACGCAAGTATTAGCCTAGTATTAACAGAATAAACGGAAAAGCTTGGCAGAATTAATTAATATCTCACACAAGCAATATGGAATTACTTATGTTGGAAAAGCTCATTAAATTAATTATAAGTGACGAATGACTTAACAGAAAATGTCGTTATAATGTAGGGTTAATTTAAGTTTTATGGATGGAGTTTATAATAATTTTTTCAACACCTCTAGTTTTATGTGTCACATATACAGCCACTATCACTATTATAAATACATACTTTATTGAGTCTATGGAAAAGTCTATATTATACTCTATAGCCTAAAAAAACATTGTTTATCGTACTTTTATATAGCAAAAAAAAAGCAAGACTAAGTCAGTTATAGTCAAGTACAACAAAAATTAAAGTCTAACTTAGTACCTACTTAAAGAATATATTTTTTTCCCATAAAGCTAACAGGGGTTTTTCTTGTAATCGAGTATACTGAAAAATTGTTTAAATATTCATCGTTTATTGTATTTTGGTTTGAGCTGCTGGTCTTGTTACCAATGCTAAATAAATCAAACAACAAAAGCGAAAAAACAAAGTTTTTTGGTGCCACAGACAACTAAATGTAGGTTGGTTATGGTAAGTTCATCGAAATATAACTTAAGACGCAGCACATACTATATTACATACATTATATATTTCCATGTTAAATCAAGAGATTAAACATTTTAATGTCAACTTTTTAATACAATTTGCCAAGATCCTGGTAGATATATTCTGTGATTTTCACATTCATTGCGATGTTCGCATGCGTCTCATATCGCAACCCACGCCACTCGCGATTTTTGATCCTTCTTATGCAACTGTTGCATGAAATACTATAAAGAGATTATTATGTATTTATTTAATCTTTACACGGTATAAAATCAGGTTGCTTTCGCTGTCTTTTCTAGATTCTTTTACGTATTTAAGGGATTTTAATTCAGTTTTCAGCAATAGATAGAGTGATTCCTTAAATCCTCCTTCTTTAAATATATATTCATTATTATATTGTTTAAAAATACGCAAATAATTTTATTGTATATTATAATTCTATTGTATTGGAATAGTCTTTAAAAGTCGGTTGTTTTTTGTTAATATTTTATATAAAAATATTTTAATTTGAGCTAACTTCCATCGGCCTTATTTAACAAACAGGTTGAGCTTTTAAAAACACGTTTTTAATGTTTGTTTTCATAACAATAGCGTGCTTTGCTATTGTTCTAGCGTTACCAGTGCGTATTTTCATAGCGAGACGATGAATTATGCTAAATGTACATTGACTAAAACATTAATTATATGCATTAATTTTATAATCCATATATACTATGTACTTTTAAGATAATTATTTTAAATTTTACTTAGGCTGGTCTTGGCTATAGGTAATGTAATTACTGATTTCTTTAACATTATTAATTTAATTATAATGAATCTAAATTAATTTTAAGAAGGCACTACTCACACTATATTGACTTTTCTAAATAAATTTTATTAATAAAACATAATTTATTTTTTTAAGTTCGGAATTTGTCAACTTGATTATTATTTTTGTTGTTACAGAGGCAATACACACTTATAAATTCAGTTGTCTCACTATTACTGTTTATAAGATACAGTTCGTTAATAGACAGGTGGACATCGTAGCTTTAGTAATAGGTTTGGTATCTCCAACCTTTCAGGTACGCATTTTATAAACACACCTCGCGTAGCCATAGTAACTTATGTCTTTTTTGAGATCCCATTGATTTATTATCTATCCGTACTTAAATCTCCATTGAATTGCTTTGACATATTCACTATCCTTAAATTCTAAGGGACGAAACCTTTTTCTACTTCATCTAGTTCCATTACTCACTGTCATTAGGAACGTGCCGGTTCACGCCCCTTGGTCTCCGGAATACCAATTACATATTCTTACAAGTTTTGATTTATTTCTCAAAAATCATATTTGTATCAAAGACTAGCTGACCCAGCAAACGTTGTATTGCCATTTAAAGTAATAAGAAAAAATCAATATATATATATATAGGGTATAAAAAATAGATGACGACCGATTCTCAGACCAACCAAAAATTAAATCGTACATAAAATCTACCAACTATAGGTAGCTAAAATTAAGTTTGTTTTTAACCTCCAGAGAAAGTTATAAGATATAAAGATTCATATTAGTTATATATTTTAAACTATTCTTTTAATTTGATTTCTGAACAACGGGGGTAGGGTTTCCGATTTCTCGAGGTTTTTTAGTTCTCGGGTGTCGAGACTTCTCGAGCCTCTCGAGACGGGTCTTCTCGGGTTGTCGAGAAAAAATAAAATACGTCTAAATTTTTGTTTAATTAATAAAAAGAGTCTTTAATTTAACTGTGTTTATTTTACATGAAAAAAATCAACATAATTTTTAACAAAAAAACAAGTTCTCAATAAAAAATCAGCTCAAAACAAAATTGCTAACTAAAAACAATCATACTTCTTCTTATCATAACTAATCTCATCTCACTAATCTGTAATAAAAAACAAAATCTCTGTTAACAATCAGCTTAAAACAAACATCTTAACTAAAAACAATCATACTTCTTCTTATTATAACTAATCTCACTAATTTTTAATAAAAAACAAAATCTCTGTTAACAATCAGCTTAAAACAAACATCTTAACTAAAAACAATCATACTTCTTCTTTATTATAACTAATCTCACTAATCTTTAATAAAAAACAAAATCTCTGTTAACAATCAGCTTAAAACAAACATCTTAACTAAAAACAATCATACTTCTTCTTATTATAACTAATCTCACTAATCTTTAATAAAAAACAAAATCTCTGTTAACAATCAGCTTAAAACAAACATCTTAATTCTTAACTAAAAACAATCATAATATTTCTCATCATAACTAAAGATCACTCACTAATCTTACTATGTGGGTGGTATGCTATCACAATTTTTGGCAGTTTTAATGTAATTAAATAAGAGATATCTATCTACTATTAATACGAAAAATATAACTGTCTTTAAGCCTGCTTATTAATTCTTATGAAATATGCCTTAAGATAAACCAAAGCATTAATAGATTTATCAGACAGCCGGCTCCTAATCTTACTGACCACATTTCCCGATATGGAAAATACCCTTTCATTTTCTGTTGAAGTCGGCTTGACTGAAATTAATGCTTTGTATAGTGTTTCCAGATTAGGGGTCCTCTTGCCTGTTTTTTCAAATAGCAAAAACTCTTTTTTTATAATTGATTTGGAAAGCACCACAGCATTAGTTGATTCACCATTTCTCGAAACACCTTTTATTGCTCTCTCTAATTGACCTGCAAAGCTGTCTTGTTCAGTTTCTGATTCGCTTACACCTGCTTCGACAACTTCTGAATTATTTCCTGTCGAAGGTTCTGTAGTAGTGGGAACAGTGGGGTATAGACGATTGAATAAGTCTTCAGCGTATCCAATTAAAAATGTCTTGCTATTATCGGTAAAATAAGCACTCTTTTTGAGAATAAAATTATCGGGGCTGTTTAGGTAGCGTAGCAGCGATATTAGAGGTGTATTCCGACGATCTGATATTTTCATTTTAAGAGATTCTACTAACTGAAGAGCCAAAGGGTCGTCGATACTTTCTAATTGTTTTAGCAACACATCAGTTATAGCCTCTGCAGTTAGTAAATTGGCATCTTGTCTGCTCAATGCTTCAACTGCAAGTTTAGTTGGCGTCAATATCAACCGCAATTTTTGTAGTATAGGAATATTTTCCTCCTTCCATTTAAATGAGCTATCTAAATCAATCAAGGCTTTTTTAATGGAATTTTTTAACTTCAAGAAACGCTCAATCATTGTTAGCATTGAATTCCACCTAGTTCTGACATCCTGTAATAAGACTAGTTCGGCCCCGAATTCAGTCTTCATATGTTTTTGTAGTGTGATATTTCTAAGGGGACTCTTTCTGAAAAATCTTATGATCGAACGGGTCTCATTTAGCACTTTGTTTATGTCGTCAATAGGCTGCAATATAGATTCATCATCAGATTCTTCGTCATCGTTATCAGTGCTGGCTTCATCAGAGCTGCTGTGTTCATCGTCGCTAACAGGTGTGTTTCTTCTAGCAACTGTAGTTACTGTTTTTTTTTTGCAAAAGGTATCAAGAATAGCCAAATGGATGGCATGGTTTACACAGAGGACCATCTCACAGGGGCTCTCTCTGCCAAATTTTTTCATAACATTTGGCCCGTCGCTTGTTACGGCCAAGACATAATGCTCGAAGTTTACCCCAAAGTATTTCAAACGCTCCTCTACTATTTCTCTAACCTCTGCGGCACCGCATTTTCCGGGTATGTAAACTAGCCCCAAATTGTAAACTTTTGCCTCTGCTGTATGAACACAGACGCTAAAATATCGTCTGTTTCGTATGCTCGTCCACTCGTCAATTGTCACACTTAGCCGGTTTCCTGATGTGCAAAGCTGAGAAAGCTCTTTTATCATCTCTTTCTCCTTTTCATCATAAAACTTCAATATTAGGTTCATAACTTCGGTTTGGGTCTTTGGAAGTTTATACCCCTTGGCAGCAAGTGATTCACGGATAAATTCACTTTTAGTAATGCCTCTTATAGTAAAACCATCTTGGGCTGAAAGTTTAGCTAAAAATTCACATTTTTCAGTTTAGCTAAATAAAACAACGTCTTAATATTATGTGTTTAGTTTAGAACTTTAGGCTTTTGTGGGATTATTACAACATCTGCAATACAAATGCAATTAATGAAATCGGTAAATATTTATGCACTTACAATTCTCTTATTTGATTAAAAACAAGAGTTTTATTTCTTTAACATACCTATTCATTTTAAACAAAAATATTATTTTGGTAATACAAAAGTACTTACAAAACAAAACAAACACTTGAACTATTTAAATAAATAATAACAATACTTACCTGTTTGTTCTGCGATTCTATTACTCGTGCGTCACTAAATAGTAAATACACTCACTATGCTGGGTTTATGATCCGACCGATCCGAACACGGCGGGAGTTGAAACACGAATGAACAAAATACAACTGGGGCCGCGTCGCGCTTGCGTTTGTCGGCAAAAACAAAGGATACCGACAGACACGAGCCGTGCTGTCAAAGGATGCCGCTGCCGCCTCGCATTTACAAAGAAAGCTAAGCGTAAAAATGTTTATTTAAACTTCTCGATGTCTCGACTTTTCTCGAGCTGAATTTCCCGGGTACGAGACCGACCGATTTCCCGGGAATTCTCGTCCCGGGAATTCCCGGGAAATCTCGGGAACTAACCCTAAACGGGGGACACATCAAAGGAAAATCAAAATTGTTGTTTTTATATAATTCCGAGCAATTTCATATATATTCATCTTTTAAACCTTCTCTGGACTTCCACAAATAAATCAAGACCAAAATTAGCCAAATCGGTCTAGCCGTTCCCGAGTTTTAGCGAGACTAACGAACAGCAATTCATTTTTATATATATTTAGATTCTATATTATAGTATGTACTTGTCAAGCAATACTGTAATGCAAAAATTATTCATTTTATTTGATAGTTAAAAGAAATGTTTCCAAATATGGACATATATTTTTTTACTACATAAAATGGTTTACAATGATTCATATTATGTTATTATTTGTGGTGAAATTGTTGCTAGTCGAACTCGTACACGAATAATTCAGTACCATCAAGTTCAAATTCATACATTCAGTATTTTTCATTCAAAATAGGATATAAAATCACTGAATGTCAATAACTACCACCCATTAATGCCTCAGACCTGAGAAGAACGGGCGCAAGAAACGATATAGCACTAAATACATTTATATAATAAATAACAAAGAGAGAACGCAATAACAATATCTAAAAATTCGTAAGTTTGGAATTCATCACCTTAGTTTTTAAGAAAAAATATGTCACTTCTCTCAAAATATCTTCCTCATGTCTGAGGGTCGTGGTCATCATTATGACTAGTTTTTAAATTGGTCAATCCATCTTGTCGAAGCACGACCGTGCAACCCTTCGGTCTTTTAAGATAAAAACAATAATACAAATATGTAAAAGTTTATAAACTTGAATATTGGGCTTAAGTATAGAAACTCTGTGAAAATTTCCGTTGTCTCACTTTTTAAAACATGAAAACTCATTGAAACTTTAGCTGTATAACATTTTTAATTATGGAAACTCTGTGAAAATTTCAGTTGTCTAACTATTGTGACTTACAATTTACAGCCCGCTGACAGACAGACAGATGGTCGGACGGAGAGCGGAGCTAATCTATTAGGGATTCCATAGCCTATAAGCCCTTTGTGTACGAATTATTAAAAATGAATTATTATATAACTCATTCACAAAAGAATAATAGCAAATTGACAACAAATAAAATCTCTACAACCTGATGCTCATAACGCCCAGTGCGTCCCCGGGGCATAAAACGAATAGGGAAGTCCCTGGCCCCAGTGTGTCGTTGAAAAAGGCGACTTAGGGAATTTACCAGTCTTCTTTGCACAGGAAGCTTGCTAGATTATGGGTAGAACAACAACGCCTTTTTCTGCCGTGAATCAGTAATGTGTAATCATTATTGTGTTTCGGTCTGAAGGGCGCCGTAGCTAGTGAAATTACTGGGCCAATTAGACTTTTTTTTCCGTTATTGATTTAGGGGCTTTTATACGTATGTACATGTCAGCCCCATTATAAGCTAAGTACATTAAAAATACAAAAGAATAACAAAATTCTTAACTTAACAAACTAAAAAAAAGTTAATAAAAGGAAAAGCAAGTTATATCTATAGTGTTCAACAAATAAGACTTATGGATTCAAACAGACTTATGGCATCCTTAGATACAGGGCGGGCAAGTATATTTACAAACATACCAGTATCAAATCTGTTTAAACCCATAAGTCATACAATTTCGTCTCTACTAGACTGAAATCGGACACACTCCTTTAACAAGTGCTCAACATCCTCAATTGTTCCACATAACTCACATAGAGGTGACTCCGCAATTTTCATCAAAAATTTAAACTTATTCAAAGGCATGTGTCCGGATCTCAGTCTGTGAGCAATAACAATCAACCTTCTTTTAATCTTTACATTAAAAACCACGGTATATGAGGAGGCTGAGACTGCGAAGTTCTATACCAAATTCCTTTTTCTAAAGATCTACGTTGATCGTACATAGTACTCGTCGGATCGTAGATAGTACGTAAGTACTCTCCCCATAAATCCTGACATTTCCTTTTATATTTTGGTAAGAATTCAGTAAAATCCGGTTTAATATATGTATATTTTACCCTTCAGTGTTGCTTGTTTAGCCAGTGTGTCCGTCTCCTCATTGCCCTTAAACCATTGCAATCTAAGTTCTTTTTATTTCTATTAAAATCCAAAATCTTTGAGAGTATAACATAAGCTATCGAGACACCGCAAATGAGACTTAATAGCTTATGTCTCTAGAAGACGAGCGCAATTGTAGTGCCGCTCAGATTTTTTGGGTTTTTCAAGAATCCTGAGTGGCACTGCATTGTAATGGGCAGGGCGTATCAATTACCATTAGCTAAACGTCGTGCTCGTCTCGTCACTTATTGTCATAAAAAACAACAATTTAGATAAAATCCTTGGCTTATTCCATCTGACTTGTTGAGTCGGAAAAACAAAAGCTGTGTAAACCTTATGTGGAAACAAGTTTGTCAATATTGGCAAAACTTTTGCCTACTTCACGTAACAAATGAGCGACTACGAGTAAGAATAATAAATAAATATTGGAAAAGTTGTGATTATTTTCTAGAAAGGCCTGAGAATTAATTACTATTATCAATTAATTGGATTATTCGAAATTTAAAATATTTACATGACATAAAGTAAATTGCGAGTATTTTAGGGAATGAAAACCAACATATGAAGGTATATCATTTTTTACGTTTAGATTTTCCTCAAATCAGATTTTATCGACAAAGTTACAAAGCACTTCTTCATTTACAAAAATGGCGTAAATACTATGTTCTTACCACATCGCACTTAACATACGTATCTTATAAAATATAATAAAATTATGAGAATAAAAATATTCCGCAACCACAGCATATCTTTTATCCCCAACGGTGCCTCTTTCTGCCGTGAAGCAGTAATGTGTAAGCATTACTGTCTTTCGGTCTGAAGGGCGCCGTAGCCAGTGAAATTACTGGGCAAATGAGACTTAACATCTTATGTCTCAAGGTGACGAGCGCATTTGTAGTGCCACTCAGAATGGCATATCAATTACCATCAGCTCAACGTCGTGCTCGTCTCGTACTTACTCATCACGATATCTCTGGAACCATAAGGCGTTGAGACTTGAAATTTGGTAGGAATATTCCTTTCGCCGAGTAGAGCTCAGCTAAGATTTTACGAAATACCACTCGCAAGAGTTTTTTTTATTACGAATAGAACAACGTCTATTGGGTCAGGTAGTTTATTTATAAAAGCACTCTTCTATATAATTTTCAAATTTAGAAGTGTAAGGACTGAACCTTTTTATAAAATACAGAGTTCGGTAAGGGAAACCACCCTAATTAACGAATAAATTATCCCGAAATACACTAGGCAATCTTAACTGTTATCTTAATTAAGGCCATCTCTTTTAGAAAATGGCTTTTTTACTTTACTCGTTAAATCGATTTGTATTTATTCTTAGTTATTCACTTTATATAAATGTTTGTTTATTATATTTTTATTAGTTAATTTAAATTTAATTATTTTCACATTAACATTTGTCAAAAATGGAATAGCCGATCTAATATCGAGATAGGTATAGCCTATACCCGAATAGGCTATCCCGTTGCCTCGTTCCTAGCTTGTTAAGTAGGTTATTCCGAACGATCCGTCTTTAATTTCTAGAGTTTGCAATAACCTACCACCTGTGTATTATTTAATTAAGTTGTAAAGTGGGAAATTGTAAAAAACAAATCAAATAATTAAATATGTTTTCTTTTTTTTCAATATACTTATATACTGTCCCCCGCCCCACCTCTATGAAATGCCTCCTCACCTTCGTTTTCACTCCTTTTGTAAATATTCTATGTAAATATATTAAACAAAACAATATTAAGTTATAACTAACACAATAAATGTTTTATATAAGTAATATTATCAGTGTTTGTCCATTATAATCTAACATGCTGTTAGATATATATTGTTTATTTGTTTCAGGTACAATAAGAAAATATATCTGTTTTGAATCTGGGCACCGATCATTACTATAATCACTTGTAAATTCGTTAACACCGATCAAATGACACACTCTAAGCTTGGTGGTCTACTGAAACGTGACATTGGCGAGTTGTGGTGCCCCTTCCACAGAATCCACTAGAAAGAATAGAGGTTAAATGGGGCCTTATAACGAGTCCATACACAATATTTTAGAACCGTAGTAACGCTGTATAACTTACACCAAAATAAAAATAAAAATATTATTATTTTCATGATGTGCAAACCCTATTTCAGACAAATTAAAGAGAAACCTACGCAGAATGTACCCACATTTGTACCTAATTCGCAGAACGACAAAAATTGGAAAAGACCTAACCTAACGAATTCCACCTTCGCACGACACGCCACAAGTTAGGATATCATCCTCACCATCTGGATGTGTGGCGGTCCTCCACAGTTTTCAAGGAGCTTCTTTCCACGTACTACAAAGCTGTGGAATGAGCTTCCTTGTGCGGTGTTTCCGGTACACCTTCCTTAAAGGCCGGCAACGCTCCTGTGATTCCTCTGGTGTTGCATGAGATTGTGGGTGGCGGTGATCACCTAACAACAGGTGACCCGTACGCTCGTTTGTCTTCCTATTCCATAAAAAAAATTGGAGTTTATGGCCTGGTACCTTTAGGCCAAGTCTTGAGTATTTTTTTCGGTTTATTATAATTTCCCAACTGTATTTGATTTGGTTATGTTTTTAGTCAAATATAACGTTAACGGTAATGGTGACTTTAACATAGACAACGGAATGTGTTGCACTTACGTGGTTCCTTGGCATTGTTAAAGTTAAAGTAAAAATGTGAAATATCAAGTCAATATCGAATACTTATTTGAAACTTTTGACAAGCCGATATTTAGCTAATTAACATTAACAATGCCATTAGCCGACGAAGATTGGATGGTTATGGTTAGCAGTTAAAGTTATGACGTCATCTTAAAATTGTCAAACGGTGCAACACATTTTATGCTTAACCGGTACTTTAACATGTTTATTATTGTTAAAGTTAGTTGATGCAACTGAGCCTTATTGAAATGAATGAAAGGAAATTTGCATTGACATTATGCGGAACTCTCAACAATATCTTTCGGCAGCGCAGTTGGGCGTCTCATGAATATTATAATATCAAGTTCTGTGTTGATTGTAAATTATACTAGGACCTTCCTTGGTACTCATCACTTCAGATATTCACTCAATTTTAAGCCGTTTAATCCTGCAAAGATAATGTTTTTATTTGCTGATGAAAAGATAATTATGCGCCTTAGAGGCACAATATTTTCAATATAACTTTTTTATACAAATTTTAATAATTATTTAACTATTTCATAATTTTGTAGATTGCTTCGTTATGAAGTAAATAAAACACAAATTTTAGTTATTATTTTATATTCATTATTAAAAAAATTGGCATTCTAAAAATCCCCTACGAAAATCAACAGAAATAAAATATCTTCTACAGGACGTACACTTTTTTGTAAATATATAACATTTTTTATCTTACTTACTAATGAGTTATAGGATATTCAGTATCAAAAGAAAAAAAAAACTAAAATTTATGTACAGTTGTTGCAAATATTATTTTTAATGTTAACCACACACAGTCTTTTTACACTTGGTTATGGGGTAGTAGGTGCGACATGGACATTTAACATGATATTCGTCTTTCCCATGCCTATTTTGGGAAGCTGTATTGAGGCCATCGAGCATATGGTTTAAATATGGCTTAAGTATTCCATGGTATCTGCCATGATCACGATATCGTTTGCGAATCGAACGCACGAATTGAGCCTCTGTCAACGCTCTCCTATTCGCCATGATGTTGAAACTATCCTAAAACCTTAAAACAAAAGTTAATAAATACATTACCTGCATTAATATTTACCGTATATAAATAGTAAAAAACAAATCATAAAGTAATATTTGAAGGTTGCATATAAGATAAAGTGGCGCCTTCCAAGCGCATTGCCGTAGCAACGACACTATAGTACTTACCTTACAGGAGCAGTCGCCTCTCGGGAGTGTTGACTGACGAGTGAGTTGGCGCCGAAATACAAACTTGTACGCGTATAAATTAGAAAAATGCAGTAATATATTTGTTGCGGCGCCTCTGAATGCACATTATCTTTCTAGGGCTGTCAGCAATGGTGGTACATTACCAGGACCTTTTCTACCATCCGAGAACACCTACTCTTTATTTACGTTACAATGATCTAGGGCGTACACTTAACAATCTTTCTATCAATACCTTTCTATCAAATATTTCTATCAATACCGAATTAAACTATCATCATACAGAGAATGCTGGGAGAGTTTCTTCTTTTTCAACTCGCCATTTATTTCCGAAGCGGTGCTGGTGTTAGTAGTGACATAAAAAATTACTGCGATTGAATCAGTTTTGAGATAATAAATGCCTTTTATGACTTTTTATCAGGAGTGTATTTTAGTTTAAGTTATTTTCAACTCCTCATACTAACTAAAACATTAATTCCACTAAATTATATTAAACTTATCCATTACTTTCAGTCTCCTTGTTATTACTTCTATGACCTCGTAATAACAACTTTCTTCTGAAACTATGTTCCAACTATTTTAAAAATTTATAAGCTGTGTATTTCATAATATTTAAAAACATTGTAAATATATAACACACAATTCACTATATTAAGTTACAGTTACTTACCCGTGTGTGTTAAGATGAAACTTTATCGTTCATCACAGGCATCTATTAATTTATTTATACCAAACGATTAAAGTTAAAGATTTTTTTTTATATTTCAAGGGAAAATCACGAAGTGCCTCATCTGATGGAAAGTGAAGTATGACTCATGTGTCACTAAATGACATCGATAATACGAGTGAAAAATGAAAGAAACTCCACAAAGGAGTTATGCGAGGTAAGAAGCTTTCAATTAAGTTGTCAAACATGGAGAATACTTTCAGGGACTTTAATTATCCTTCGAAAATAAAATCTTTTACATCGGCATCTTTCTTTTACGTAGTCATGACTTTCTTTTACAAACTTGATCTTATCTGTTACATTTTAGTTCTTAATTTATAAGTTTAATTTAAGTTTAAATTTAAGAAGTTTAGTTGCAAGGAGTATTCATACACATACATAACACATACATACATAATAAATAAAAGTTATAACGTGAGGGTAATTTTAAATTTTAAATTGCACAAAATATAAACAACTAATCTCGTAACGTCGTTAAGCTCACGTATTAAAACACACGTTTACAAATTTCATTCAACCAAGTGTGTAGTGTGTAGCTGTGCGGTAAAAGGACGTCTAAACATTGCGGCGAACTTGGTTCAATCCCAAGATATTATATAAGTGAACTATTTTAATTTTATTTTATTATTTTCTAAATTCAGGTGTAATATTAATATTTTTGTTTTTGCTCTATTCAATTTTTTTTTTTAAATAAGAAAGATTAATTAATCTATGAACAAAGAAACAATGAACATTACTGTTCGTAAGAAGACCACACCTCCTTCTTCAGCACCTGAACCTAAAGTGGACAATGAAAATTTAATATCAGCGATCAGTGATCGAGTTCTCACTTCATTTCGGTCTGAGATTCCGCGTATGTTATCTAGCGCTCTCCACAAAGAGTTATCTGAAATAAAGCAAGAACTGCTTGAATATCGGAAGTCAATTGACTTTTTGAGCAGCTCTCACGATGATTTAATAAAAGCCGTGGAGCGTCTAAGTTCCGAAAATATGCAGCTGAAAAAAGAAAACGGATCTCTGAGCTCTACCGTACTTAATTTATCCGAAAGATTGAACAATCTGGAACAACACCTGCGAGAAAATAATTTAGAATTAAACGGTGTACCTGAGAATCGTTCTGAGAGCTTGCCTAATTTAGTAAAACAATGTGCAAATGTTATTGGCCATAAATTTAACGATGCTGATATCGTTCACTGTACGAGAGTCGCTAAACGGGATAAAGATAGCAAGTTACCTCGTGCAATTGTTGTAAAATTCAAAAGCCTAAGATGCAGAGATGAATTCTATTCCGCTGTATTTCGGTATAACAAAGCGAATCCCAATGAAAAACTAAACACCGCATTACTCGGCATAACTGGACATAAAAAACCTGTATATGTCTCGGAACACTTGTCCCCTCAAAACAAATTTTTACACGCTGCAGCCAGGAAAAAAGCCAAGGAGTTAAAGTACTCGTTTGTTTGGATTCGGAATGGAAAAATTTATGCTAGGAAATCTTCTGACTCAAAATACATCTTGATCAGAAATGAAAAAAGTCTTGAATTAATGAGTTAAAACATCTTATTCCTAACGGTACACTTTTTGCAAACGATACTTATTTGACTTTTCTTTTTGTACAAATGGCTATCTCTCTATATTACCAGAATGTAAGAGGTTTAAAGTCTAAAACGATTGATGTGTATAATGCTTTTTTGTGTAATAATTTTGAGATTGTATGCTTAAGTGAAACGTGGTTAAATGTAAATATCAACTCTTCTGAATTGTTCGATGATCGGTATTTTGTAATGCGCAGAGATCGATGTGAAAATTTCCTTAAACATTTTAAAAAAAACCATGGTGGAGGTGTACTTATGGCAATATCTAAAAAGGTTGAATATGTCCTGAGATGCGATTGGCAATCCGATTTGGTGGAGGATTTATGGATTCAAATAAAAGTAGATCCTGTTACTACTATCAATTTATGTACAGTATATTTACCGGATTACCTACCCACCAGCCTATATGTAGAATTTCTTAATAAATGTCAAAATATTATGAGCAGCCATCCAAACCATAAAATCTGCATTATTGGTGACTTTAACTTGGGTAGTATGATGTGGTCGAACCAAACAGGACTTCCTCTAAGCCACGTGTGCAAAAAATCTAGAGCATTGTTTGAGTTTTTCCAGCTGACTTTATCAAAACAACTTAACTACATTCCTAACCACTTAAATAGAATCTTGGACTTGGCGATAACGGATTCCCCTGATACTATCTCACTAAGTCATACCATTGCTGTTTGCCGCTTAGACTCACACCACCCTCCCTTTGAGCTTACCCTACTTAGTGGTCGAGCCCCGTTGCTTGAACTCAACAACTCTATAACTGAGAAACTCTGTTTTCATAAGACCGATTACGAGAGCTGTAATAGGGAAATTCAAGACTTTGATTGGGAGCAGTCGGCTTTGCAACTTGATTGTGATGAGTTCGTTCATTGTTTTTATAACACTTTGTATGAAATAATTGAAAAGTACACACCCAAAACCAAAGTACGCAAAAAATCTTATCCCGTTTGGTTTTCTACTGGGCTAATAAAGTTGCTAAAATCTAAATTTAAATTTCATGTCAAATTTAAAACTTACGGTAATCCAAGAGATTATGATACTTTTGCAATGTTAAGATGTAGAGCTAAGGTAGTTTTTGATCAATGTTTTCGCACATATATAAATCGCATAGAGTCTGATCTGGCTATAAACTTAAAAGCGTTTTGGCGTTACACTAAAAATAAGAAAGTCACTGACGCCTACCCAAGACAGATGAGTTACAATAACCGATACGCTAATGATGGCCCTGGCATTGTGAACTTGTTTGCTGATCATTTCTCGTCGGTTTACTCTATGAACGCTAATAGTAATGTGAACTATATTCCTGACTTTCCTCCTTCGGCTTTTTCAATCTGCCAATTTTCAGTGTCTCTAGAAAATGTTATTCAACAGCTTAAATCCATTGATTTATCCAAAAATTCTGGACCAGATGGTATACCACCCATTTTAATTCGTATGTGCGCTGCGAGTCTCGCCAAACCCCTCGTTCTTTTTTACAACAAATCACTACAAAATGGAATCTTTCCTGCTTTATGGAAGATTGCTAAAGTAACACCAATATATAAGACTGGGGACAAAACATGTCACAAACTACCGCCCGATAACCATTCTAAGTTGGTTCGCCAAAATCTTTGAAAGGCTTGTGTATGCACATGTCTTTAACCATCTGAAGCCCATCTTAAGCTCACGTCAGCACGGTTTCTTTGCGGGTCGTTCAACTGTTTCTAACTTACTGGTATATACTTCATTCTTATGTGACACAATTAACGATAAGAGTCAGGTTGATTCGATATATACAGATTTTGCGAAAGCTTTTGACTACGTTCACCATTCAGTGCTTTTATGTAAGCTACATCACCTGGGAATTCATGGTAATCTTCACAGATGGCTCACATCTTATTTATCAAATCGTACGCAACTAGTTGCGTTGAGTGGCTTCGAGTCAGTCCCATTTCTTGCTAGCTCTGGTGTGCCTCAAGGCTCAAATCTAGGTCCTTTGCTTTTTTTGGCATTTATAAATGACTTATTATCCAAAATTCGATGTGAGTGTCTGGCGTACGCCGATGATATAAAAATTTTTCGTAAAATAAACGGTCCAGAAGACTGCTCATTGCTGCAAAGGGACATCGAGACTATTTGGCAGTGGTGTAAAAGTAACCGCATGATGCTGAATATAAAAAAGTGTCAACTCATTACATTTACTCGCAAGAAAAATCCATTTGTTCATGATTATTTTATCGATGGTAATGTTCTAGATCGTGTGAAT
The DNA here is from genome assembly GCF_905404315.1 of Leptidea sinapis. Taxonomy (NCBI): domain Eukaryota; kingdom Metazoa; phylum Arthropoda; class Insecta; order Lepidoptera; family Pieridae; genus Leptidea; species Leptidea sinapis. Next base: position 6,500,722 of record NC_066267.1, on the reverse strand, counting down.
GTGATAAGGGACTTGGGCGTCATCTTTGACTCGGATTTATCCTTCAAAAGCCATTACGATGATATTTGTTCAAAGGCAAATAGGATGTTAAGCTTTGTTATTAGAATCGCCAGACCATTTAAACAGGAAAACTCCTGGATATTATTATACAAAGGTTTAGTGAGAAGTATCCTGGAGTATTGCTCAGTGATTTGGTCTCCAATTTATAATGTTCACCGTGATAGAATAGAGTCAATTCAGCGGCGGTTTGTAAGAGTTCTTTGTAGCAGGTTGGGTGTTAGACGTAAAATTCCGGAATACTCTGAACGCTTACGTAAATTTAACTTGCATAGTCTTGATAAACGGAGATGGGTATCTGATATGTGCGTCTTACATAACATTGCGAATGGTTTTATGGATAGTCATCTATTAAGTTTGATAAACTTTAAAGTTCCAACACGATCTGTGCGTATTCCATGTTTATTTTCGATCAATTCCTCAAATAATAATGTATCGCATAACAACCCGATTATGAGAATTTGTAGAGAATTTAACGAAGTGTGTGCTGATTTTGATATATTCTTTACAAATGTAGACATTTTTAAAAATACTTTTTATAAAACTTTCTAGTTTATCTAAAATAATTTAATGTTTAACTAAATTTCGTTATACTGTAATTACTATTGTGTCCACTTATTAATTTTTTTATTTTTTTTTTACTGTATTTGGTGAATGATGTGTTCAATTTTAATTGGATCTCAGGATCATAAAAATATGCTGTACTTGTTATTAGATGATAGTTTTATCTTGTTATCTGTTATTGTACCTACTTGTAAATAAATAAATAAATAAATACACAGAATGAAATCAGATTGATTGTAGACGAGGAAAAATAAATAATAATTTTGTACATTTGAGTACGTTTAATTCTCAAAATTTATTTATTGTTTCTTACGAGTTCCAGGAAGAAATGACATGGTTCAAGAAAATCAGTAAAACTCTTTGATAAAAAATCTTATGACTCACAAACATCGAATAGTTACTTGTGTGTTATAGTAATATTTACACTTTCATCTTAAATATAACGTTCAAATTATTTGAGTGAAATTTAAATTTTAACATAATATAATTAAGAAAAAGATCGCAAAGACAACTGACATTTTTATCACCTAGTTTGCAATATGTTAAAATTTTTTATGTGGTCCGACAAATCGTGTCGTTCATTATAAAAGTCGCTAAAATTTTCAAGAACAAGCAACAACGTTGAGTGTTGAGAAAATTTCCTTAAGTTGTCACATCTGTTATGTACTGTCTGAGTACGCGGGCCGCGTGTTGTGCAAAATATTAAGTGGGAAGAATTAATATTATGATTGAATTACAAAATTAACTCATTCTTATCTCAAGCTTGTAAATTTTGTGCAGATGTTTTACATTCATATTAGTTAGGTTACGATGGATCTGTACTATATTTAGACAGTGTATTAAAAAGCATACAAATCTATTTAACAGTTTAATTTCTGATTGATGAAGCATTTGTAAACCTTCATTCTATTTTACAATGTACATACTATGATATTTTATGCGATTATTATCTAGATAGGTAACTCTATAAAATGTAATAGAATAAGGCGTTGATTTTACAAAGTTAATGTCTCTTCGGAGTTGCCTATTTTGTGAAACTTAATCGAAATAAGAGTATCAAGAGATCATTTGTAATATTTTTCAAATAGATTGTAACTATACCCTGTACCCGGCTTTTTCACCGACGTATAATATTATTTTTATAAGGTATGTATCAAGGAAACAGGGATGTAATTCTAGGGTACAGATATTTCCCAACCCAAAATAGGGGGTAGGTGGTGAATTTTTAATTTTATTATTCAAATTAAAATATTTTTGTTCAAAGAAGAAAATTATATCCGTTATTGAAAGTATGCCTCATTACCCATTCGAAAAAGTATGCCTCAGACCTCAGAAGAACGGGCACAAGAAACTCTGCAAGCTTCTTTTTTTCATAAACTTTGTCCTTAATAGCCTGAGGGCGGTCGCTCCATTCTCAATCTGTGATATCATTTAGAAAGCCATATATGTTATAGTAGCAAAATTTTCTGTGGTCTTGTTGTTAAAGCATATAACCCGACATAAGACTTATCTACCAACTCGACATAGCAAAGTAGTAGGCATTATAAGTATAAACTTATATGTTCCTGGTATTAACATTATGGTTATGACAGTTTCTAGCAAATTCACTTAAGTGCCTATTAACGTACATAGCATTATCAAGAGGATATTCACTAGGGTTATTCGTGGAAATGAATGAATGATTACGAATTATATCTATCGCGGGCCTTGAGCGTGGGGACCGAATCCAGAAATTCCGTAACGAAAATAACCTAACACTTACTTACTACATGTATATAGATATTTCGGCACGCTTTTTACATTTGCCGTGGAACAGCGGCTATCACATATGCTCGTTTTGCAGAAGGTCCCAGGTTCGAGCCTTTTTATCACGTTTTTTTAATTTTTATTATTATGACAAGCATTTTTATTTAGTTTCACCTGTCCCGTTGTCTGTCTGTAATCAAATCTTGCAAGTTAAATTTTACTCAGATCCCGTTTGCTTTTTTTTTAAATTAATTTTATTAAAAAAAATACTGCATAAATAAAATAAATAAATAATTATAATTGCATAAGTTGATAAAAAATGCAATGCAATAGCTTCACCGTGGCAGTCCCCGAGTGCCACACGTCTTTTATATTAACCTAAGTAACCTCATATACAAATTTAAGTGATTTAAGTATGTATAATATTTGTATTTTGTCCCGAACAATTCTCGAAAACCCACTCGACTTCGTGAAATAGGAACCCAAATAAATAAAGTTGAAAGTGTTTGAGTCACAATCCTGTTGGAATTTTCTGATAAAAATTGCCGAGGGTTGGCCATTTGATGCTATTTATGAAGCAGTATTTCACTAAATAAACCCTTTTATATTACTTTATGCGAGACATCTGCGACTTTCTTTGACTGCATTGATAAATAAATGGCTTTACGTTTTATTGTTTATCATTCGACAATGTATCTATTTTTTTTTTAAGAAAAATAATAATTATATTACAAATGATATACTACTTTTGAATAAAATACTTTTTAATGGATAAAAACGCGTGTAATTTTAAATGTGTTTACATTAAAAAAAATGTATTACAAATGATGTGCTTTTACATATGTAAAACACTTTTTAAAGTATTAAAACCCGTGTTAGTTTTTTTAATTAGTTTTTGCGTTAAAGTTTTTTTTATGGAATAGGAGGACAAACGAGCGAACGGGTCACCTGTTGTTAAGTGATCACCGCCGCCCAACATCTCTTGCAACACCAGAGGAATCACAGGAGCGTTGCCGGCCTTTAAGGAAGGTGTACGCGCTTTTTTGAAGGTACCCATGTCGTATCGTCCCGGAAACACCGCACAAGGAATCTCATTCCACAGCTTTGTAGTACGTGGAAGAAAGCTCCTTGAAAACCGCACTGTGGAGGACCGCCACACATCCAGGTGGTGAGGATGATATCCTAACTTGTGGCGTGTCGTGCGAAGGTGGAATTCGGCGGCAGGAATCAGGTTAAACAGCTCTTCGAAACACTCCCCGTGATAAATGCGGTAGAAGACACACAATGAAGCGACGTCTTTACGCAACGCCGAGTGATCCAGCCGTTCACAGAGCACTGGGTCCCCGACAATTCGAGCTGCTCTGCGTTGCACGCGGTCAAATGGATCGAGTTGATACTGGGGTGCGCCAAACCAGAGATGACAGCAATACTCCATGTGTGGCCGGACCTGCGCTTTGTAGAGCGCTAGTATGTGGGCCGGCTTGAAGTATTGCCGTGCTCTATTAATGACGCCCAGTTTCTTTGAAGCCAATTTGGCTTTGCCTTCCAGATGACCACAATTTTTATTATTATTTTAGCTAACCCGACGCTTCGTGACCTTTTCAGAGCACGTTTTCAGGGCGATCCCCTGAGTCTGAGTTAAAATAATTGTAATGTGAAACACTCGCGTCATAAAAGAAAATAAGGTACTTACATCCTATTGTAACCATAATTCGGAATGGTTGCTAACTGAAAAAGCGGAGCAACAACTTCACGAAAGGCGTAAATTTTGCTATTTTACCAAAATAATCCCGCGAATATAAAACGCAAATACAAAATATTTGTTTAATTAAAAATATAAAGTTGCCTAAGATATATTCAACGAAACGTTTTAAAGTAACAATTAAGGATCTAAAAAAAACATATTTACAGGTAGTATAAGTAACAACTAAGCAAACGAAAACTAAATAATTTTCAATACACAAAAATGTAAATGTACCATTAACAACGCAAGATTAATAAGACGAATCCACTTTTAATATACTACAAGAGATGTTATCAACGAAACTACTTAATAGCAATACGCACTTCATTTGATATAAATCATTCCAGTGGAAATAAGAATCTGGAGTTATTTATATGAGCTTGTTTCCGCAGGGAAATGTATTGCTGGTTTCGTGTAGATACCGTTAGTTGCGTCGGCCTGGTTATTTGTAGGATTATTCCAATCTTAAGTCTATCACAGACTATATTATACGTTGTATAAAAATATAATTAGGGTTACAGTTCACCTCTATTTTGAGCAATACACGCACACTAATACAGAGTGACAGTCAAATCGCGAGTGCAAAACATAGCTTATCACGTATACTAAATTAACAAAACTGTTTTCATCGGTTGTCCAGCATGGATCTATATAGATGTATAAATTATATTACAATTATATTATAAAAATTTAAATTATGACAAAAAAATAATGAAAATTCTCAAAAATTATAAATCTTAATATATATAAATCTCGTGTCACAATGTTTGTCCTCAATGGACTCCTAAACTAATGAACGGATTTTAATGGTGATTACTTCATGGAGTGCAGTTTGGTCCAACTTGAGAGATAGGGTAGTTTTTATTTCGATTTGGGACCTATCAATATTTTTATTTTCAATATTTGTTTTGTATGGACATATTTTCTATGAGAGAATTTAGTGACGCACGGTTTGACAGTTCCGCTGTGAAACAATTTCATTCTAACAACAGGGAGCATTCTTTACGAAATATTTCTTGATGTTTAGAAATTTTATTGGCAAATTCCTATAAAACAGTATTTTTTTATTATCTACAGAACAACGTCTGTCGGGGCAGCTAGTGTTGTATAAATTCAGTAGGAATATATCACAAAGTATCAGCCATGATTATAATATGCTGACCACAAAGGATTCGCTGAAAATTATTTGCATAAAATGTTTTTCAAAGGAATCCATCATAATTTTAATTTATATTTCCTTTGGCGTGAAATTAAATCGTTTTAAGATCTCTTAACTAGACCATACAAAATAAAAATGTAGATATTTATAAGTATATGAAGTTTTTTATTCGAGAAACCTCATGTCTATGTGTGCCTTAAATACGTTAAAAACTGAAATACCATTTATACCCTTACATAATTAATACTTCCACATCGAGTCTCTTGCTGTTAGACAACCGATAAAAACAGGCCAGGAATACTGGTTTAGTGTGCGTGACAAGATACGTCTTACACTCGCGATTTGTATGACACTGTTGTTAGTGTGCGTGAATTGCTCAAAAAAGAGGTTAGTTCTAAACAAATTTTTTTCGACATTTACACAGCTGTCATAGTCTATCTAAACGAATAAATAATGTTAGTCTTTACCATTGTATTAATGTTTAACATTTATATAAAATATTATAACATTTATCTAAAATAGTGAAATATTCCACGCAACACTGAATTTCTTGGAGGAAAATCTTCAATTATTCTAAATATAAATCTATTTAGATTTCAAAATTGATGATTAATTTCTAACAGTGAATTCAGCCTGTTAGGAGATTATTGTTTTCTATGTTGCAATGGTCAGATTTGAAAGTATGAAGAAAATTTATAATTTGCAAATACCGTACACTGATTAGTAAGAAGATGGATCTAATACGAAAGTAAAAGTTATGTATATATAATACTCTGATAAAACAAATCTTATAATATTGTATTGACGGTGCTGTGATTACATTATATTAAAACTATCATTACGGGAAAGTGTACCAAGAACACTGGCAGCTGCCAGCATTTGCGTTGGATAGCTAGGATGATCCGTTGACCGAAATAGCTGCCAGCGCTTGGGTTTCCAGTCGCCCTATTGAGATGTGTAGATAGTACTTTGTACATTCTCCGCGCCGCTGGACCCCACCGACCGAGAATCTCGACACCAAACATCACAAAGATGTAAGACTCCCTTTTTTTATGAAAATAAGGGACGAGACGAGCAGAATGTTCAGCTAATGCTAATTAATACGCCCTACCTACCTAATAATTTAAGCAGCACTACAATTGCGCTCGTCACCTTGAGACATAAGATGTGAAGTCTCATTTGCCCAGTATTAGCTACGGCGCTCTTCAGACCGAAACACAGTAATGTTTACACATAAGACGTATCTTGTCATACACACTAAACCAGTATTCCTGGCCTGTTTTTATCGGTTGTCTAACAGCAAGAGACTCAGGTTAAAATGGTATTTCAGTTTTTAACGTATTTAAGGCACACATAGACATGAGGATGAGGTTTCTCGAATAAAAACTTCATATACTTATAAATGTCTACATTTCTATTTCCTGTGCAAAGGAGCCTCCCAATGGTAAACACTGGTAATCACTAACAGACCTAAAGTAGAGTAAGTTCAAAAAACGTGTTCAATATATACCACAACTCATTAAATTCAATTATATTGGGAAGAATAATAGCCTGCCAGTATCCAATACTATGTAATTAATTAGTTAACAGGATTGAAATCATTTCCAACAGAGCTTATCATGCATAACAATAATATGTTAATCACTACATACTAAAAAACAATCTCCTCCGCCGCGTCTGTATGTCTGTCTGTTCGCGATAAACACAAAATTTAGCGCACCGATTTACATGTTGTTTTCACCAGTGGATAGCGTGTTTCTAGAGGAAGGTTTTAGTATGTAAGGAAGGTTTTAGTTTTGTTAAGTTTTTGTATATATGGACGGTATTTCTTGGAGGTGTTGGAAAAAATATGCCGTCTGGGAGCTGCAACGAAAACGCTGTCTAAAACTGAAAAGGGTTGCACTTGGGCTCGAATGACCATGAAAAGGGGTGGATATATATATATATTAAGTAAATAAATATTATTACCATAAAACCCAAAACCATAAACCTATATATATATATATATATCTACTTCTAAGTGCAACCCTTTTCATGGTCCTTCGAGCCGGATTTGAACCAGCGACCTATGGATTATTTTATTTTTTTATTTTATTTAAGGTACTCAATTTATCTATGACACTTGCTAAATAACAATAATTAATTTTTGTACTTGTGAGTACGCGGATCTCTACTATTAATTGGTTACAATGGTTTAAATGGTTACTCGGACCAGACCTGTAATGGTAACTAGGACCGGACCGATCAATGGTTAGGCGCGTACTGCATCTCTGCTATGCATTGGTAATAATGGTTAAAATGGTTACTCAGGCCGTCTTGTAATGGTTATAGACGAATGGTTAATGGTAACTAGGACCGGCCGGATCAATGTTTACTCGCGTACTGCCTTACTAAAGGCAACACAAGTTTATAAGAAATTAATTTTATCTACTTAGCAATATTTGTAATATATGGCTGTTCGACGGATTTTCTTCAAACAAAACCCTTTGAGATATAACAAAATAATGTATGGTGAAATTGTGTCTGCTATATAGGTCTACAGAAAAGTCCGCGATGGCATATGACTATCTATTATGGTTAACATACTATATCCATTTTAATTTTTTTCTATTGACAGTGTTTGCCGGTACAGCTAGTCAAACTATAATACAATTATTTAGTCAATAGGTGAACTGCATAAAATCATAATGAAAAAAAAACCGGACAAGAGGTTGGTAAATATTAGGTACCTACTAATAATAATAAAAAAATGAAAAAGGTTTTATTTTCATTCTTCCTATCGAAAAATTCTTTTCATGTGGACTATCACCAAGACACGATTAACTTAATACAGAATTTGGACGGCCGTTCCTTGCTTAAAGACCCATTTTTTTTCTATGATTTAATTATAATAGCTTTCAGACTTTTCCCTATACTTGGAGCATAAGAAGTCACCGGATAATAAATACCCTATAAATTTTGATTCCCTTGAGAATACCAAAATATACATTTTTGCAACATAAACGTCGTATCTTTTTTACAGTAAGAGTTTGATTTTTACACAGCTTCAAAAGACTTTAGAGTTGTATCGTTTTAATTTCAACTCGATACCTCCACGCGTTCCTGATATAAATCATATTGACAGACGGATAAACGAACGGATAGACATTAAACTAATCCTGTAATGGTTTAGTTTTTACTTTTGAGGTACAGAACCCGAAATGGGTCAGAAATTATAGATACTGATTGACTTTGAGATGACTGCAAAGTTACCTAACGTAGGAGCTTTCGGAACCCAGTATTCTGTTAAACAATAAGTTTTCTTTAGACGAAATTACAATTATAACTTAATTTCTCTCAATTTAACCTTACGGATTCTGAATGAGATTATTTAATTCACTGCAATTGGCGATAAGAGAGAGAAAAACAGCTGACGAAACATGTTAATATTTTTTTCGCCTTTTTTATCAAACAATATTTGTACAATATTTCGCTAAAGTTGTTGCCATAATATAGATCATACTATAATGTAGTTCCAGGCTGATTATATAGAATCTGAACATCCGGGATTTTATTATTAAATTTCATACTACCATTATGTAGATAACTAAATAACTATCGTTCACCACAACTTATCAGAAGGCACTGATTCTACACAAACTATGCAGACGCACGGATTAGTTAATCTCGAAAACAACTTGCTTGAACATTATTCACAATCTAAATTAAACTTTCTGTGCAATGTCACTTTAGAAATTAAAGAAGGAGGAAGTGTTTTAGCATGCTATGAGTATGCGTAATTGGTGACGGAAAAAAAGTGAAAAGCCTTTTTATAATATTTTTATTTAAATAATAATAATTGCCGACAAACTTAACACAAATTTGTAGTAAAATAATTGATTAGCTTGAACCATATTTTAATACTGATGTGGATAAACTTACAACAAAAATTCCCAGGAGGTGGCAAGCAGACATATTATGTCTGCTCGCAGGGGCGCGCAGAGATATTTTTTCGTTAAATATACACAGAGTAAGACAAGCTACACGATATAGCACAAGAAAGGAAATTTAACAGACTATAAAAGTAAAAATATTTAATTTTAAAACTTTTTCTGTGTTAAATACGACAAGCCGTCAAAATGCGGTCAGCCGTAAAAATTGTCTGTAGCAGTCGATTTCAAAATTGTTTATTGTGTTATCTATGATGTTTTAGTAACTATTGTATTACTAATTAGTAACTTTGAAGTATGTTTTAGTTATAAAAAATACTACATTCATTAGTAATAATCGAAATGTGATCTGTAAGTAAATCTTAAGAAATCATAAAAAATGCATGACAGCCCTACTTTATACGAAATTTGTTTAAATTACGCAGTATCTATTGTTTATGTTATTTTATCTACACCCATGTTTTAAATCCTCTATTAAAGAATCTGAGACAGTTAGCTTATTGCCAACATTAAAACACCCAATGTTCTAATAACCATTACATCATCCAAACGAGTGTTGTAATGTTGTACTGAATTTCATAACAACACTCCGATTTTTTTTTCAATCCCTTCATGCTCAATGAGTTTTAACAGACAGCCAAATTCTTATTGCTCGATGCGTGGTATCTGTATGAATTTCAAAAAAATAACTTTTTCGTTTACGCGCTTTCCACACTACCAGAGCGTCATGCGCTGTAAAAAAAAGTAGCTTATTCGAATCCCCGCCATTTTCTTCGATATTTTTATTGTTTTGTTTACAAAAATTCAGCGATTTATTTTAAACGCTGAATATTTGAACAAAAGAACATAATATTCAAGTGAATTTTAATTATTGCACTACGCAAAATGTAAATTACTACTAAAATAAATAATTCTTTCATTAATACTTACTTTATTTGCATACTATCAGTAATGGATGATATTAGGTTACTACTAGTGCTTGCTGTTTTAATGTTAGCAGTAAGCTAACAGTTTCAGAATCTTTTAGAGGATTCATATTCTGGGTGTAGATAAAGTCTTGTATGCAACTGTTGATAATTAGGTATTAAAACACTCATGTGATACTATTATCACACTCGGCTTCGCCTCGTGAGATAAATACACAGTCGTGTTTTAATACACCTTATTACACAACAGTTGCATAAATAACTATAACAAAGCGCTAGCTTGTTTAAAAACAAAAGCGTCGACGTTCGTTTTTTATAAACAAACCCAAACACATCAAGAGCAATAAACTATGTTGTAACCCGAGCTCGTTCCGTCATGCGGTGACCTTGGCGTCGCTTGTCCCCATAAGCGCGACGCGCAACGCGAAGTGTGCCAGCTTGGCACGGTAGCGCCAATAAATAAGTTAAATATATCAAATCACACGCAGTCCAACCAATAGTCAAATGTTTTAATCTCATGCTTGTCGGCATCTTTCCGTATAGTATGAAAGTATGTCCTATCTATAAATCTGGCTCAAAATCAGAACCTAAATATTATCGACCCATATCAATTTTGTAATTACAAAACTGATGTATCCGCGGTTATATACAGTATCTGCTAATTTAGATTTAGTAAGTAAAATAAAAATAAACATTGACCAAAATAATGTAGCTCTAGTCATTTTCATCGACTTAACATAAGCATTTGACACTGTCAGCTATGCACTTTTATTACAGATACTATCAAATCTGAGAATCACAGGAATAGCTGTAAATTTTTTTTTAATCATATTCATTGAGTCAATGAATGATAATGATAAGTGTTAATATTCTAAAGATTAATGATTCTTAGGACCTAGGTTACAAATACCGCGAATAGACCTCTCCTGCAGCACAAAGATAAAAAGGGAGAATACGTATCTTGCCGATAACTTTTATAAAATTTAATTTAATGATTTGATATAAGTAAGTACTTTATTATATTGACACACTTTTACATAAATTATCTTGCCCAAATTAGGCATAGCCTGTGTTATGTGTTGCAAGAAAACGATATATATAATACAATATACTTATTTAAACATACATAAACATACATAAATACATATAAACATCCATGACTAGGCAAAATACATTCATATTCATCATATAGATGCTTGCACCTACCGGGATTCGAACCCGGGACCTCTAGCTTAGTAGGTAGGATCGCTAACCACTCGGCTATACAGGTGGTCATATATATATTATAATTTCATCATTCCTTTTTTACAAAATTCTTTATTCAGCACACCTAAAATAACATAAAGATCTATGATGATTTTAAAGCTGTAACACAGGCACTGAAAGACCTTAACAATAATCAGTGTGAAAAACTCCTAGCAAATAGTTATGTTGAATTAGTCGGCCAAAAAATAGATGTTAGTGAGGTTCGTTTGATATTCCAAGCAAAAGTAAATGACCAGTATGAAGCGCATAGCGACAATGATGTTTTGATACTGCTTAATGTAACTCCAGATCAAGATATGATTGATGAAGGGTTTGCAAGGGAAATGATTAACAGAGTACAAAAACTTCGAAAAGGCTCACTTAGTACCAACAGGTGAAGTAGATGTCTATTTCACCGTTAATAGATCTAGCAACATACTTCGCATGATAAATTCACATAGGGAGCTTATTGAAACAACATTGAAGGCGCCGTTAAAAGACATTAAAGATCTATCAGCTTTAAAGTCAATAATAATAGAAGAAACACTGGACTTAAACGGCAGCTTAAGTTAGTAATAACCTAGCGGAAAGATGTAGATATGCCAGCGGGTCCTTTGGTCAATGTCTTGGTACAGGGTAACAAACCTAGGTTTGGTGCTAAGAGTTGTTATGGCTGTGTTATTCTAAATACTGTGAATAATAAATATTTAACATTAACCGAACTTTACGACGAAATCGAGATTTTGTTTGTTCTGTTTGGTTTAAGATTTACGTTATGGTTAGATGGAAGTAAAATTGAAAGTACTACAAATTTAAGCACTAAAACATTCGTTGTATCTTTTGAAAAACCTGTAGCTGTTGATCACAAAACACGTCAAGTCATGACAGAAGATCAGGCTGCAATTTTTTTTGCAAACGTTATTCAAGCTTGAACGATTATTAACAGGGTCTATCTTAATACAGTGCTATATTTAAGTGTATTTATTTCTGCTTGTTATATTATGAATTGTTGTTACAAAGTTCCGGTCGGCTGTTTTTTGTGAAACTGTTTTTTGGGTAAAATCTACATAACAGTAATTTACAATAGGTACATTTTTCTATAGTTACTCTTAAATATAAATTTCGCAAAAGCGTTACATTATAATTATGTACCATTGAAACTTGATCGGCGGTGAAACTGAAATATCTCAAATATATAAATAAAACTCACCTCGTCGAGTTCTTATTGATGTGACAACTGCGTCACTCATACCTTTAATAAATTAGATATCTGTAATTAGGTGATTAGCCACTTGGGCGAATGCGGTCATAAGAAAGACAGCGCCGTTCCCTAACATCCGGGAGACACCGATTCGATCCCCGCCCGCCACGTACCAATGTGTTTTCGATTCTCCTAAATCGAAAATAAGCTTATTCGACGCTCGTACGGCTAGGAAAACCTTACAACACACCTGCGGAGAAATTCAATTAGTAAGTGGTTACACCAAATAAACCACAAATACTCTAACTCTAACCACCAAACTTTTCTAATGCAGAAATTTCAATTCAGAAAACGAAATAGCAGCAATAACAGCAGATATTGACAGGCCAAGGTGTGCCCTATAGGTCATATGCGTATTTTCTCTTCAGCTTCTGATAACGTGAAAAACAAAATAAAATTCACATTTGTGGTATGTTAAAAAAATTATGGATGGCAGTGAGGAACATCATAAATACCCATGATATGATTTTTTAATTAGTCTGAGTGTTATAGTTAGTATTTTGTATTGATTTGACAACTGTGTCGAAACTGTGCCATTTGCTTCATTCAAATATTCTGGCAGAATAATAGAATTAATGTTTTTGCGGGTAGGAGAAATATACAAAATCCAAGTCTAACGTACTCTTCATTTGTTGTTATTGAATATTTTGACGGAAACCGATTGTGAAGGATGTAAACAAACGGTACACTCTTGGGAATCGCTGACATTTCCCCGGTGAACAACATAAGTTGCCTTAAATTATTGATATGTAATCTTGACCCATAGCACATGTCATTATAACTTACTTCTGTGAGTGTTATCATGTATCTATGTTAATATTACTGATTAAAGTTAATTTATAAAAAAAAAATCTTGCGAATGCGAAACTCTTGTCAATACTATTAATTTTAATACCGATTCGTCTATGGATACGGACCTGGCTATGTATTCAGTAGGTTGCTTTGACAACAAAACCTCGCTATATAAAATGCCATCCACGTAGTGACTTCTTGTTTCAGAATACTTTGTGGAAATGACAGGAGCTATCTTGTTTTTTGGGTATTATTTAAAAAACTTCGGTCCGAATAATGGTCTGATTTTATATTGTTATCATTATAATCTTTTTTATAATATAAATTAATATTAAACATCTAACATTTCTTTTGCCACTGTTTGATTGTTTGGCAACTGGGGCTGATGTTCCATCTTGTTCTTTTTTATAAAGCGAAGACTGTGTCATTTAGTTTGAGATTTTCAATAAGACATTAAACAATAAATGAAATAAAAAGTTTATTGCATTTCAATTAATGTCATGCCTGACTTTAACTCTTGGACTTGGACAAAGAGGGCTTTGATTATAGCTGGCCTCTCACCTTGTCATTTAATTTCAAACCGCGTTGATTATAATAATTAAGACCTTTAATTAAGACGAATTAAGAATGAAACAAAAAATTAAGTTTTCTATGTAATATTATTAATATGTCCTCGGCCCAAAAGTACGACTAGGCTTGTGAACGTTAGAAGTTATTTTTATCGATATATCACCCAAGCTTTTTAAGTTTAATACAGCACTGCTGGCAGTATTTATCGATAAAAATCAACGCTTGTGTTGGCGTATGTTCTTTATGGAATCCGAGACTTCTTGACTGATTTTGACAAAAGACAATCTACAGATTAGCCCAGCAAATACTTATATTCCAGTAAAGATTGATAGCCATTGGATCAGCTAATTGGTTTTTTTTAACAACCTGCTTATATTTTATTTTTTATTTAGTAATTAGTATATATTAATAAGCTTGTCATGTTTAAAATAGTTAGCATTACAAGTCAGCTTTGGAATGACTTATTTTAATCATGTCCCATATAGACTTAAACCACATGACGCAGACGATTTTTTAAAGGAGGCAAAATCGCTACAGATTCTTTAACTATATGATATAATCAAATAGTGTATTGCACAAATAAAATTTGAAACACAAAATTTTATGAACGATGCGGGATTCTAAATTCTCAGATTGTGGCATCAGAGTTGAACAAAGCAAACAGAATTATATAACGAGGCGGTACTCGAACGGTTAGCTGAGTTGGTTAGAGCACCGGCATGGAACGCCGGAGGTCGTGGGTTCGAGTCCCGCATCGTTCATAAAATTTTGTTTTTCAAATTTTAGTTGTATATTAATGCTAGAAGTGAGGGTTATCACTTTAAATACACAAAATATTGTTTATATAGTGTTTTGGATTTGTATTGGCCAATATTCAAACAAAAGAGACCTTACCAAAACCGCGCAGCCCCTGTTAAGTAATATCATAATATACTAGAGTTGATTTATACAGTATACCTGTACAAATCAGCGTGAGATTTTCGTAGGGATGTCGACAAACTAATCATTGATTGATATTTTTGATAGTGGCTTCGCAAATATTAAATCATACTGGCATACATGACCAAGGTCTGTGACTTTTTATTAAATAATCACTAACCTATAAATTTTAACATTACTCAAATATACAAAACAGTAGACGGCTAACGCGTCCTCCGAATCGAAAGACAAATTGCACATAACTTTTTCATTTTGCCGACAACATTAATTTGTACTTTTAATAATTTATAGAAAGTCTCTCTTGTAATACATTGTTGCCTATATAAACATTGATTTGATACGAGAGTAATCAACAAATTTTGATAAATTTATTATAAGCCTTAGATAATTTATACGTCTAGGTAGAGTCTCTTTCTGTCAGACAATTGATAAAAACAGGCCAGGAATATTAATTTAGTGTGCGTGACAAGCTACGTCTTACACTCACGATTTGTATGACACTTTTTGTTAGTGTGAGTGGATAGAGGATGAGTGCAGAGATCAAAATAAAGGTTAGTTCTAAACTCAATTTTTTAAACGTTTTCACAGCTATCGTAGTGTATGTAGACGTATAAATGATCTAATTTTTAAGACATGATGATTCTCGTGTTTATAATAATTACTTCTTAAATTTATTTTAATTGTTAATAATGCTAAAATTTTTCACAAGAACCAAATATATGAATTTGAGCGAATTTACCTCTTATTACCATCCCCAATTTATCTCTCCTAGAATCTTTTAAATTACACTGAGAGATTATTTAGGTTAAAATGTATCCACATAAAACAGATGGGCGCGTGGGATGAGATCATGATATAAGCGAGCTTTTATTTACAGAAAGTTCTTGTTTCCGGAAAGCTTTACTGTGAATGGTCACGTAACTTAACACATTTATTTTAAAACGCCTCTGAAACACCCTGCAAGGCATAACGTAAAGAGTCTTTGCATTGGGTTCTTAATAATAACTTATCAGTTGAACACAAGCATCATCACTTTGCATTTCTTATTACTATAACTAATAATTGCTGCAATTTTGCTGTTTTTTGCGACAGTAATGACAGTTTTAGTTTAATGTTATCATATTATTTTAAGCAAAGTTATTATTTTAATAAAATTTTGGGATTGTGAAGGGATTTTGTTTATTGATTAACTTCCTAAAAAATGAGGATAAATATACCGTATTGCTAACAAAAGTGCGCCAAGTGGTTGTCAACAAAAACAGGAGAGAAGAACCACCGAAACGTGTCCTGCAAAGGTTGCAGGACAACGTATTGGCTTAAACAGGGTTCGAAGAAATTAATCACCCAACATACAGCCCAGACCTAGCTCCGAACGATTATTTTCTATTTTCTTTTTTCTAATTAAAAGAAAGACCTCCTAGGCCGAAGATTCTCGAGTGACGAAGAGATAAACTTATATGCTTTTTATGAAAAATATTAGAAATGTATTGAAGTAGAGGAGCATATTTTACGAAATAATTATTATAGCTATTATTTATTTCATTATTTACAGAACAACGTCTGTCGGGTCAGCTAGTGAATAATAAATCTGTCGGGAAATGAATCGCTTTGTATCGACCATCAGGCTAGGAAGTCATCAACATAATTTCAACTTTCTATCAATGTTATAAAATGTTTTTATTAAATTAGTAATAGTTATTTTTATGGAATAGGAGGACAAACGAGCGAACGGGTCCACCTGTTGTTAAGTGATCACCGCCGCCCACAATCTCTTGCAACACCAGAGGAATCACAGGAGCGTTGCCGACCTTTAAGGAAGGTGTACGCGCTTTTTTTGAAGGTACCCATGTCGTATCGTCCCGGTAACACCGCACAAGGAAGTTCATTTCACAGCTTTGTAGTACGTGGAAGAAAGCTCCTTGAAAACCGCACTGTGGAGGACCGCCACACATCCAGATGGTGGGGATGATACCCTAACTTGTGGCGTGTCGTGCGAAGGTGGAAGTTATTATTATAAACTTCTAAACCAACATTTTTATCAATCAATATTAATATAAAACTACAAGAAAACTTACAATATTGTTAAAATGTTTACTCTTGAATAATTAAACTCCAATAAGCTCCTTTCACATCTATTAGCATCTAGAAGCTCTTAATTACTGCACTCTCTCAGAAGTTTTATTTCATTATACTAACGATCGTTTGCGTACAGAGCTCTGAAGCGTTTCATGACTAATTTTATTAAGTCCTCTTGTTTGAGTAAGTAACACTCAGGCATTTGTCAGAAACTTTTCTAAACTTTGTATGAAATCTAACAAAATTTCATTCATTTCTTCATTGTCAATGAGAGTTAGTAGACGCGTCTCGAGGAGTTTTAATGAATGGATTGAAAGGAAATTTCTATGTCAGTTATTATCATTATTTTATAAGTTATGAAGAAAATAGACAGAAAATTTTGCGAATCCCTTCGGATTGCTTGCTTCTAATTCTAGTAATATGATTAATACTTAAAGCATTTTATTCATTTAAGCATATTTTATTTATTTTCTTTATTTGTGATTACTGATTACCTATCAGTATAGGCTTCCTGCAACCTCATCTGTTCCATTCCTTTTCTACGACTCCATTCTACATTAGTCCTGGCACTTGTTTGATGTCAGCATCCCCCCATCTTTTTGTGGTCTATCGTTTTTCCGTTTACCTTCTCTGGGTGTCCCATTTTGTAAAAACTTTGTTTCATTTGTCTTGTCTAATTCTAGTAGGCTTTACGAAGAACACAACAGTTTAAGGGGCAAATCACTTATATAGTGGCGCAGTCTATTTTCAGACGTCCTCTCCTATTAAATTTCCACTGCAATTGTCTAATCAATAAATAGTAATGTTGATGAGACCGTCTGGTCTAGATTATGATTGTCTTTAGCAATTATCTTTAATTATTTAAAATAATATTGGGAGAGTTTCTAGCGTCGTATCTTGTCTCTCCGTGCTTCATTTGTTTTTTAAACAACGGTAGTAATTTAATAATTTTATTTACTCGTTAATGAGGTTTGCTCACTAAGCTATATCATTTGCTGCACCAGGCATACATACAGGAAACGCGTGAGGGACAACCTGGTCGTCACTAGTAACTGCATAATTTGATTCCAGATTAGTTACTACATCGCATCTACTAAAGAGACACTGGTAGCATTCCTTGTGCAGTAGTACCTCTTGCAAATTAGGATATTTTTGCAAATGGACAATATTTCAATAAATTTATGAATAATTTCTAGTTGTTTATTTTGTGCTCTGATAACTTAGTGAACAAGACTTGGAATGTGCTTATTGCACTTGAACGGCCTGTCAAATAAATTGGTTTATTTGGAAGTACAACGTTATTTGCAAGTCTGCCTGACTGTCATTCGGAATACTTCAGAATCGTCATTGTATTAACAGTGTTGTCAGCGATACAGTCAACATTTTGTATATTCTTGGCTTATTCTCAGGTATAACAATTATACCAAGTTTACTTGTTTGTAAGACCGTAACACTTTTATGTTCATTCCAAACTTCTTTACATTAAGCATATTTAAGCGTGTGTTGAATCGTCGTCTTATGAAACTCCTTATAAGGCAAATACATGGTAATATACTAGATACTACTACTGCTTCGGAAACAAATGGCACTCTGTGAGAGAAGAAGCGGCGCAAGAAACTCTCCCAGCATTCTTTTTTTTGCGCCCTTATTAATAAAATATACAATATTGTACTGTCATTGCTATTGCTATAAAATAATTATAATCTTGTCCCAGGCTGTCCGACCACTTAAATATTCACCTGTGGAGTAGTAGAATTTACGACAGAGCCATGTTTTAATAAAACATTTAAATTTATTTATAGATATTGCCCGAACAGTGGCTGGGACTTTATTATAAAAGTGTATAGAATAATCTTGTGAGTCCTAAGTTGCAACAAGACAGTATGACTCTTATGTGAGCTCGTATGCCCTACTCTTCCATAAAAAATATAGCTTACAATAAGAATACAACTCTGAGTCAACCCAAGGTTTATATATCTTAATATATATAAATTACGAGACACGTTGTTTGTCTGCGATGGACGCCTAAACTAATGAATGGATTTAAATGGGAATTACTTCATGGAGTGCAGTTTAGTCCAACTTGAGACATAGGATTGTTTTTATTTCGATTTGGGACCCATAATTATTTTTATTTCCAATATTTGTATGGACATGGTTTCTATGAGAGAATTTATTGACGCACGGTTTGACAGTTCTGCTGTGAAAAAATTTCATTATAACAACAAGGAGCACATGTTACGAAATATATTTCTATTTATATAATTCCTATAAAACAGTTTTTTTATTATCTACAGAACAACGTCTGTCGGGTCAGCTTGTATATTATAAAGATAGACTTACAACATATTAGTGTATAAACATGCAAAGCGAGTGAGAGAGAAGAATATCTCTAACGGAGATACCATCTGGATGTGTGGCGGTCCTCCACAGTACGGTTTTCACGGAACTCTCTTCCACGTACTACAAAGCTGCGGAATGAGATCCTTGTGCGGTCTTTCCGGGATGATACGACGTGGGTACCTTCAAAAAAAGGCGTATACTTAAAGGCTGACAACGCTCTTGTGATTCCTCTGGTGTTGCAGAATGTGGGCTGCGGTGATCACTTAAAACCGGGTGATCTGTACGCTCGTTTGTTCTTTTTTAGGAAATGTTGTCATTGTAACCGATTTTGATTGACATGTCGTCAACGGTCCGCCAAGCTTGACACTAGCTCCTTAGTACATTGAATATCAAAGGACTAGCTATCGCACACATTGACAAATCAAAATTGGTCATGTGCTATCGAGCTGTCAGATCGTTTAAACGGTAAAAGTGGACCGCTTCCTGTCCTGCTACTGTTAGCAGGACAGGAAGCGGTCCACATCCTGTGATGAAGGTTAGATTTCTTATATTTTTAATCAAGGAGGAATTTAAGGGACTATTATTAATTTTTATTATAAGAAATAACAAAACAAGCATGCCATACAGCTGATTCGAGGTAACACTCTTGCCCATATTAATAAGTGAAATGACACAAACCCGCGCAATTCACCTACAAGTGAGTGAGTAGTGATTTAGAACGTGAGTAACACTGAAAATGTTTAGAACTGGCCAGCTAGAAACATTGCTAATGAAAACTTTTTTGAATTTCAAATTTAGAACTCTTTGGTAAACTAATGTACAAATGATTTAAGTTTTCTTTAGTGTTAATTCCGCCAATATTTGTCTCCAAAACAATTCGACACGTGTTTTGCCTCTACACGAGGCATCCTCAGGACGTGTTGTCTCGCCGAAATCTGGCACGAGATTTATTATATTATATTAGGATTATATATGGATTATATTATGATATATTGCTATGAACCCGAAACCAAAAGACAATCAGCTCAGTGGGTGTTTCTTTTCAAGGATCGGCCAACTAAGGTAAAGAAAGGAAGAAGTCAAGGAAAAAAGATGATTGCCTCATTCTTTGGTCGGAAAGGTCATTTCCCCTACCCCCCTAAAGAAGAATGGGCCCACTGCTTTTCTCAGTGGTTCCATCGAATGCGACGATGTGTAGAGAGGAACGGAGATTACTTCCAAAAACAATAAAAGTATTAGCAACTTTCTACATTAAGCCGTTTTTCATTTTCTAAACATTTCAGTGTTCAAATTCAAATTCAAATTCAAATATTTTATTCAAAATAGGATTTAAAATTACTTATTGAACGTCAAAATCTACCACCCATTCAAAAGAGACTGCCTCAGACCTGAGAAGAATGGGCGCAAGAAACTCAGCGGGCTTTTTTTTTAATATAAAATATGGATAACAATGTAATATCGTGCAATAAACATTTATAATTAAAGAGCCTGAGGGTGTTCGCTTCATTCCCAGTCCGTGGTGTCATTATGTCTATAATAACCTTTCCCACACAAACTTTTTTTAACAATTCTTTTAAATTTCGTAACACATTTGTTTTGTACATTTTTTGGGATCATATTGTAGAAGCATATACATCGCCCAACAAAAGACTTACTAACTCGACCCAACCGAATAGTGTAAGCTTTTGTTTTCACAATAGTTCAAATAACAAATCCGAATTAAATCATTTGAAAGAGATACCCGCTTAAAAATATTATTTTTATATTACTTGGATATTGGTTAGTGTATTTGAGCTTCATCTAGTGATTGTGGTTAAGTCGTGTAAGCCCATAAGCTTTTCTAACACAAACCGTTCAAACACTTTTATAAAACTTTATGTAAATTTCCACAGAGGGCGCTGATTGAGTAGCTCATGTATTTTATGTTACACCATTGTGCAGCAGATGTGTGTATGGATTACATGATGGGAATTTAGGGTTTATAGTTGATCAATCTATTATTATATTTCAGAAATCAAGGTATTTAATAAACCCAATCAAATGCCATTATGATGTCAGAGTTAAAATAATATAAATAAACAATATTTCATTATGTTTTAGCATGAACCAATCGAACTGATAGAGCCTAAAATTACAATATATAAATTAAAAGTGTTCTCCGTTTCAAAACCAATTCTCTTATGTAATGACGTAAGCGTTAGAAAATGTCGAGTTCCCTGAAATAAATTTAATATTTTGCTAAAATTAGTCTTTTAGACTTAAATATTTTTTCCAGGGTATCTTTTTGGCATATCTTATGTAAGCGGTTATCAACTTATTTTTGAATGGCAGCTTTTGTCAAATTATAAATATGGCTAGTTTGGACTTTTGTGTGTGTGCATCAATTTAACTAAATATATTGAAATTCGAAAGAGATTTCATTACTTTTAGTATAAGAAAAGTTTTATCATACTTTTTTAGTAGGTATGAACTTTCAAACGCTTAAGTCCTTCAGAGGTTAAATATACGAGTAAATCAGCTTCGAGGAAATAATTGAAGCAATTGCCACTCGACTTATTTAGTTTGTAATATTCTTCACATCTCTCTCTTGCTACCAACTGGGATCAATTCTCTTTCACTATCTCGTGTATGAAAAAGCTGAAAAAGATTAGCTCTTACAAATTTGCTATGAAAAAAAGACGTATCAATTATCGCTAGGTTACGATATGTCTGTGATACCGTGTAAATAGCACTAGTTTGTAATTTTTCACGTTCTTGTATGCCGTTCACTGGCAATGACTTTCTGTGCACAAAATACAATATTTAGACCAGTGCCGAAGCCTTTGAAAATGATAAAAAGTGAAACAAAATAATAGTAGGATGAAACACATTGGAAAAGGACGAAAATATAACAAAAATTAAGGGAAAAATAAATTACGGGCGATCTGAGGTCGGGAAGTGGAAAAGGGGGGGTGTTTAAGGGTAAAAAACGGTTTATCTCGATTTCCGGCAAAACTACAAGTCCTATGGCAAAAAGTTAATTGGCAAAGTTGTAGGTAATATAGAGATCTACAAGTTTTGTAATTACACTTTTTTCACATAACCTCAAAATTTAGGTGAAAAATTCAAAAAACCAAGTTTTTGGTTTTTTATTTATATCGGAAATATAAAATATTATACCGGAAATCGAGATAAACCGTTTTTTACCCTAAATCACCCCCCCTTTTCCACTTCCCGACCTCAGATCGCCCGTAATTTATTTTTCCCTTAATTTTTGTTATATTCTCGTCCTTTACCAATGGGTTTCATCCTACTGTAATTTTTTTTGGTTTCAAAATTTATCGACACGGGCCTAATTGTTCTAAGGGCCTTTAAAAAAAGCAACTCTATAGACAATGACTTTTCCACACACAAAATACAATATGGCTAATGATTGATCCCTGGGCCCTTAAAAAATAAATATTAAAAAGTGCAACTCTATAGTTTTCATTTCTGACTGTATGCTTGTCGCGTCCTTTTTTCTATCTCATTCTGACAAGCGGGAAAGGGATGAGAATACTTGACAATAATTGTACCATATTTAATGAAAAAAAAATATTCGATTTACTAAATTATTAACGCTTTTTGCCAACTCATTTTATACGAATAAAATAAACTTACCGATGACAAGTCACACCATCTTTTTTGTGCGCCGTGAACGTATTATTTAGGCACTTTTTTATAGCACAATTAGACTTGGTGATTGACACACAGTTGACACACGACTAAGAAGAAAAGTGTGCTTACATTGTCTTTACGCACACTTTTGCCTTTCAGCTATCAGACTGCGAATGATATGTCCATTGGTTATAGAATATCATTGGCCATTATTTTAAAATTAACCAATAAAGCTTTTTAGTCATTTCACATTACCAGAGAGAATGTATAGATACTTTTACTTACACATTTTTGAAAAAAAAAACAGTGTCAATAACTAATCCAAAAATAACTCATCATTGATAGTGCATTATCCATAATTTTAGGCTGTACTAAATTAAAAGGTTTACTATGTAATAGATCTCTTATTTTCCACTCTTAAATTAAGGATTGGTCCTCGCTATACTCCATCTAGATACCTAAGAACAACAGCTTTTTTATTACGTCAACTATTAGATGCTTGTGTGCGTGGCATCTTGACACTCAATGGCATCTTTAAAATTTTGTAACATACGCATTGAAAATTTTAAACGAAACGAAATTTATAAAATGTAAAATACTTACTGATGATGTGACTATTTTTGAGTAATAAGTAACTAGTGGTATACATACCCCCTTATTCATAATAGTCTGCTAACTTAAAGCATTGCTAATTCTCACTCTGTCTTCTTGTATTGACCTAAGTCAGAATGAGAAAAAACACTCCTAAGCGGCTGTTTGAAGTTAGCGGACCATTATGAATTAGGGGGATAGTGTATATACATACAATCTGACATAAGGGTTCGGCCCTTATGAGAGTTCTGTTAGAATGTCTCAACTACCTCTATACCGTCACCCACACCCTTCCAACCAGGGTTTAACATTACAGCATAAATAAAGTAAATTTCTCTAAGTAATTGTTATATTTAAAAGAATATTTTGATAAGAAAATTATAATTGGTTCTTAAAAGTTCAAGGGTTCAGTAGACTGCCAAGGTCAAAGTCCTGGAGGAACATGTTGCCATACGTCAATACCGCTTCACTCAGGAATTGATTGATGTCATTCTGAAAACAAGTGATCATCTAAAGAACATGTTTTTATCATAGGATATTAAAGTAGAAGACACAAAAAGGAAGTTATCCTTTCAATCATCTCACTCACTCATCCGGTCAATAGATGGCATGTATTTTATACCAAATTTAATATCAATCAGTGTGTGTTGCCGGTGATGTGGTACGCAGGCGTGGTCGCTAACTATGGGCC
Source organism: Leptidea sinapis (assembly GCF_905404315.1). NCBI lineage: Eukaryota > Metazoa > Arthropoda > Insecta > Lepidoptera > Pieridae > Leptidea > Leptidea sinapis. The sequence goes on along the minus strand of NC_066267.1, from coordinate 6,476,453 downwards.
CTATGAGAAAGCTTATTGTCACTCAGAGTGTAATGGGGAAGGCTATGCTCTGAATTTCAATGTGAGATTGAATCAGAAATGAGGAGATCCGTAGGAGAATGTCGAGGACCGACAAAGCCCGAGCGATTGCGAAACTGAAGTGGCAGTGGACAGGGCACATAGCTCAATGAACATATATCCAGTGGGGCAGAAAAGTCATCGAATGGCGACCATGTAACGGACGATGCAGTGTTAGTAGGTACCCCACAAAATGGACTGACGATCTGGTCAAGATGGCCAGAATACGTCTGCATATGCCTGCATGGCAGCGCAAACCGATCGTCTAGGAGATCGACCAGCAGTTAAATTTAAATTGCAATATTTTTATTTTGACGTGTTGAGCAAAATAGTCAATTTCTCGTACAACGTCACGTTTTTGTTTACAATAACCAAGCTTGTTTATCTAGCAACCCGTAACATAAACTGTATAACCCGTCTCAAGTGGCCGCGCCGGGTTTGGCGCCAAAACAACAGGTGGCTTCTGCGGACGCCCGGAACGCATGGCATATCAGAGGAACTGTATTTAATTTATGTTGTTATTTTCATGGTTTCAACTCCGTATAATCTCCAAAAATTACATCATTCCAGAAAAATCATTGAATTTAAATTATTTAATGATTTGTGAAGAAAGAATACGTAATTAATACTTTCATTACATAACATTGTTATTTAATTGTCTAGTATTTAAAGGAAAAACCGATAACTGAATAGAAATAGTTTTACAAATTACCTCATACGCCACCATCAGTTCTGGCACAAGTGACTTCAAGAATGATGATACCAACTGACTGGATACGGCGTTCTCGAACAATCCAGTTATTTCCGGCTGAAAAATTATAAATTCACCATTTTTTAACTAGTTTGAATCTTTCTTTATAATTCTTTTTGATAATTTGAGTAAAGTTTACTTGGAACTTCACACCTCTAAAAATACAATCCTCATAGAATAACTTTAGCTCGTTAATTCATTCTACAAGCGAAATTAACATGAAATACTTCGGCGGTCTTTTGAAACTGTAAAATCGAGCTTTTAATTCAGCCTAACAAAAGAAATGCCAATTAAGATCAATTACTTTAACACTTCACAGGGAAATGAATTTTATTGAATAAGTAATTTATTGAATAAGCACATAAGTGAATTTGCCAGAAATTTTCATCACCACAATGTAAACACCAGGAACAGACATAAACTGATGATGCCTACTGCTCGGCTAAGTCGAGTTAGTAAGTCTTTTGTGGGGCGATGTATATGCTTTTACAACAAGATCCCAGAAAATGTTCAAAACAAAAGTATTACGTTATTCAAAAGAATTGTTAAAAAACATTTGTGTGGTAAAGGTTACTATAATATAAATGACTTTCTTGATGATACCACAGATTGGGAATGGAGTGACCGCCCTCAGGCTATTAAATAATAAGTTAAATTGTACAATATGACTTTGTTAACATATTTATTCCATGAAAAAAAAAAGCCCGCTGAGTTCGTTGCGCCCATTCTTCTCAGGTCTGAGGCATTCATTTTGGAATGGGTGGTAGCTGTTTTTGACTTTCAATAAGTGATGTTACATCCTATTTAAAAATATTTGAATTATGGACTTATGTTTTTAAAACATGTATTATGTTTTTATTTTCAAAGTGAAACTTTTATTACATCGTCTCAAACTTTTTCGGCTGTGTGTTGCATGTCGCGTGACGGTAGGCCGTGCCTATAGTTCGCAGCAGCTGACCGTGTAGTATATAGACTATTACTCATTTGTGCCAGTGCTCCACGCTATTTTGTTTGTTTTTGTCAGTGTTTAATACAAATGTTGTTTTTCAGTGCTTAAAGTAAATGTTGTTATTTAATAAAGTGAAACTTTTATTTGCTTTTTGTAAACAACGACACACACAGCTAGTGACTCCAAAAAACTGATCAACGAGCAAAAACCAAATATGTTTATATATGTTTGTTTCCGAGTCATGGATGTTTAAATGTATTTATGTATGTTGATATGTATGTTTATATGAATTTATGTATGTTTAAGTAAGTATATAGTATTAAATATATCGTTGTCTTGTAACCCATAACACAGGCTATATATGCTTAACTTGGGGCAAGATAATTTGTGTAAAAAGTGTGTCAATATTATTATTATTATTATTATAAATAATAGTGTTCAATTTGTTAGTTTCACTTTAACCGTGGTTTCTTAAAACCACACAATCCTTTTTAAGTATCTAAGTAAATATTGAACAGAATTTATAGTCTGTACATAAATATTGTTTTTAATAACAACATCACAGTATTTATTTCCGCAAAGTTTATTAATATGTGTACTAATAGTATGTAAGTAATTATTGTAATTGTTCAAAAATACAGTGCACACGTATGTTTTAAATATGACATAAGCTAGTCCAGTTAAAGTAAAACTTTAATGCTCAAAAATCATTTTTATGCCTATAGGTAAACATGTCGTTTATAAATTTATTCTAATAATCAAATTAAAATTTGCGCCTGTGGAAATAGAAACTAAGTTGATTTTAAGTAAATAATGCATTACCAATATAAGAAAAATGTAATATCGAGTTGGTAATATAATTTCTTGTATTTTTATTATATATTAATATTATTATTTTGATGCCATTTAAGATTATTTTCTCTGTTAACTCTTCTTATAACTGTTCGATCACTGTTTTAGTATTTGTATTAATTTCAGACATTACCGCCCCAATTTCTCCAAAGTTATGAAGTTAATTGGCAACCGCCAGTTCTTGAGATACCTAAAGAAACACCAGCTCATCAGCGATTGCCAGTTTCTTGCCGGTTTCTTCCCTTTGACAGTGATAACGAAGACCTTCTCGAATCATCGACAATCATGTCATCTCTGATCAGCTTGAGTCTTTGGCGTTGCATAGAGAAATGTCTATCGAGAAATTTCTTGCCTCACACAGCCACTTTTTCCAGCTACAGTTTTCCTGAACCGATACCTCTTAGAACTCATGCAAACCATCAAAATGAGGAAAGTCCCATATTTTGGGGCTCGGGTGTCTAATCAGGCACGAGAGGTATGAACTCCTACAACTCATAATGATGGGAAAAGTTGCCGAAAGAAGAGGTCTCAGAAAAAAGTCTTGGCTGCGGAACATCCGTGAGTGAACAGGAATCGCGAGTGCGGCAGAACTATTTCGCCTCGCGAAAGACAGCTCCGCTAGTCAGAAAGGCACGCGAAGAAGAGAGACGATAGAGCCACCGTTGCCAGCTACTATTTATAAAACTATTTTTCTTGTATTACCTGTTTTCCTTTTCGTTTCATCAGCACGAAACCAGTGTCTTTTGTTTTATTTTGTTACTATACCATACATTTTAAATGTTATTGTTTTTTTTTTTCAGAAATAGTTGGTCCTTACCTCAAAAGTATCCAAACTGAAAGCTAGAGTGCAGTCACGAATTGTTAAATAAATTCCATTATTCATTGATAATGAAACAACCAGTGTTCCCTTGAGTTTCGGTTGCGTTACCTTCAATCTGGAATAGACAGGTCGAAAAGTAAAATTATATGTTATTGTAGAGATATGTATATTTCTACCCCATCAAGAACAGAGAAGAAAGAAGCTATATGATACTTTTTACTAATGCAAAATCTCTGCGCGTCAGCCAATAAGACAGAAAGGTGTAAAACATATCGAATTAGTGATTGACCTGAAATTATTACTAATAATTAATTTGAATTCTTCAGACAATACCAGTGGGAGGCTCCTTTGCACAGGATGTCGGTTAGATTATGAGTACCACAACGGCGCCTATTTCTGCCGTGAAGCAGTAATGTGTTAACATTACTGTGTTTCGGTCTGAAGGGCACCGTAGCTAGTGAAATTACTGGACAATGGAGAATTGACATCTTATGTCTCAAGGTGACGAACACAATGTAGTTCCACTCAGAATTTTTGGGTTTTTCAAGAATCCTGAGCGGCACTGCATTGTAAGGGGCAGGGCGTATCAATTACCATCAGCTGAACGTCCTCCTTGTCTCGTCTCTTATTTTCATAAAAAAAATAAAAAACAATTCTTCCTTGAAAGTAAATGCCACGAATGAGGTCATAAAAATGATAGCTAACAAAGTTTTCTTTCATTAATCTTAATTAATTAGCAATGTAAAGTAACAAAAGAGACAGCTATAGTGACACATAAAAATACGATAAAATAGCCTTTATTCTGCCACAATTTATATTAAACAATAAGATAATTTATAAGTATTTGTGATTTTATCAATAAGCTATGGAGAGTAAAATATTTTATCTACATTATTTCCTACTTTTATGGTTTATTTTACATGAATTAATTGTTTCTTATTTAATTTATTCATAACATTCTATACATAATTACTTAAACGTTATTAAAATTAAAATCAAAATTATTTAATTATTATCTTATTTTTAATTATAATATTATTCCTTATAATTTTCTAACTAATCACATTTTATGAAAGCCACATCTTTGGCGTAGGACTCCCTCGACTTCCTAGATATAATAGCATTTTTAAAAGCCTTGTATATAAATATTATCAAAATGGTTTAAGCCATTTTCAAGAAGTATTAATAGTATTTGTTTAATCTATCTGAAGTCTTTAACGTAACGTCCGTCATCATCAAGATCCATATTTAAAAAAAAAAACTAAATCCAAAACAATACGTATAATATGCACTAAAAATAAAAAAATATAATTGCGTATTTACATAATACAATCTAATTAATTAATCTAATGCTGAAGAAGAATTATAAAAATCGGTTCATCCAGTCGAAAGTTCTGAGGTAACAAATAAAAAAAACGTACCGACTAATTGAGAACCCCCTCCTTTTTTGAAGTCGGTTAAAAATATAACCTAGTACAATTATTCTCTATAGTCCACATAATATTATATTGTTTGATACAACAGTGGACATCGATGTTAGCGAATTTGTTTGAAATTCACAGACATGAGAATTATTTCGTTAATTCATTGAAAAAAAAATATTATTAATTTACTTCGTACAAGATACTCACTTCATACCGCCGTTTCCTTTAATCGCCATATTATTAATATTGACATCCATACTGTACCTATCTAAAAACAATTCAGAATAATTTAAATTAAGATTCATTAAATTCAAATTTCAAATTTACTAAGGCTATTTGATAAATTATAAAATCTTAACAATTTGTTATTTTTTTTAAAGTGATACCCTAACTTCTGGAATCAATTACACAATATAAAACTGAAAACAAAATTTTATGAACAATGCGGGAGGGTTTTCACTTTAATAACAACAATTTGCTGATTAGCAAATATTTGGGTTGAGCAGGTTATCAACTGTAAAGTAGATCCCGTAGATGAAGCCCCAACCTGAGAGTTGAACAAAGCATACAAAATTTTATAAAGTATAAACGATATGTCGAACGCGAGAGATCACGGGTTTGAGTCCCGCAACATTCATAAATTTTGTTTTCAGTTTTATTTGTGGAACTATAAAATCTAAGCAATATGCTATTTATTTTAAAGTGTAAGTGTATTTTAAAGTATAACCCTCACTTCTGGGACTAATAACACAAATTTAATTTGTAAACAAAACTAAACTAAAAATACTGTATGGAGACAATCGTTTTCACACTTTTTTTTGGAAAAGAAGAACAAACGATCATCCAAGTGACCTGATGGTTAATGATCACCGCCGCCCAGCTCTCTTGTAACACCAGAGGAATCACAAGAGCTTTGGCGTCTTTTTAAAGCTTCGAATAAACGTACATATGAATTCGAAAACCGAAAAACACATCGGTACGTGGTGGGCGGGGATCGAACCGGAGCTCTGTGGTGAGAGTGAACGGTTCAACCTGTTAAGACACCTTAAATTAATCTTTTCATATAAAAATAATAATTTCATAGCAAGCAATAACATAATAATATGGAGGATTCGTTTTATAGCAATAAAAAATATTTTAAACAGAAAAATATCTGATACCACTAAACTAATTGATAAAGCTAAAGACGTAATTCTGATAAGAGGTATAAAATTCTGGCAATCTGTGTGAGCGCATAGATAATGATAGTGCTTAAAGAAATAAATTCTAGACAAGATAGTAAAACTTAAAATTTAAAACCGCTTATTAGTTCCTAGACAATAACGACCTGTCTTTAGCTCTGGTAAGGTAAGAAGCGTTCCCAAACACATCTGTGTGGACCGATCTGTATGACATTAATAGACCTTTAACCCTGGTGGTTAAAGGTCTATTAATGTTCCAGTAACATGGTGTTGTTAAGATGCTTTACCGCCTGCTCAAGTATCTTACAAGTATTTTGTTCAAGCACGTGTGCCGATTTTTTTTAATCCTTTGCACAAAAATATGGCTCTCAAGAATGTCATTCTTTGATAGCTAACACCCCACCAAACCATCACTGAAATTGGATAATGTAATGCTATCACTGAAACATTAAAGGAATATAAAAAATATATAAGAATAAAAGATTCCAAATTCAAAATTTTGTAGATATTTATTAAAACTGAAATTTTCATTGAAGAGGAGATATCGTACGCCATGCCTTTTTGCTGATTAAGAAGTCAGAACTTTTCTTGATAGCACGCAGAAATAAATTCGTTTTATTTTGAAAGACGCCTACAAAAAGGTCTTGAGAACCACGCTATGTTTGAACGCGACCCATCTGAATGGTTAATATACTACTGTTTTTCCTGGAAGGAAGTAGAGACTAAAGTGTTTTTATAATGAGAAATATTTATAGTTACTTGCGTTAGCGTTGACTTCTGGGATATACCCTTCGAACTCTATTCTGTATCGTTGAGCCAAAAGAGATTCAAGGTGAACATCCATTGTATCTACTACAAAGGTGCTTAGATTTTCAACATTCATGCCTCCAAGTGTAATGTACACCCTGAAAACAAATAACATTCAAACTTAGTTTCGTTAAGACCGTCCATATTCTCTTGTACCAGAAGATTCACAAGAAACTCCTTACTTAGAAAGTCATAAAAAGTTTGCAGATATTTCATACTGGTCCGATGTAGATAAAGGCGTGCCGCAGGGTCCAATCTTTGGCCCGTTCGTCTTCTTAGCCTATATTTACGATCTTACATTTATTGTAGAGAGAGTGTCACTGATATACTTTTATTCGCTGATGACACGTCAATTTTATTCAAAATGAAAAGGAAGAATAATACGGCCGATAGCAAAAAACAAACTAAATTTTAAACAATTCTCAACTTTCTGCAGACCATTTCGGAACAACGTGCTTACCCTGGAATGCCAATCAGATCCTCATCAACTCTCAGCGACTCTATTTGTAGTGGGTCTAGTACTGGTATACTACCAGATCCATTTTTCATAATATCCCTTACTGCTTCCAGAACATTCCTCAAAATATCCCCAAGGAATCTATTCCTTAAATCGTGAGCTGCAATATGAAATAGCATATCGTAAAACCGTCCCATCTAGCCATTACTTTGATATTTCAAACTACAATAAATACAATTAGTTGGCTATATTCCTGTTGTGATTTTAAATATTGAATATGTAGTAATTTTTGACAATCAATAAAGCGGGGTTGCATCAACATCTTTAGCAATAACAAACATGTTAAAGAACCGGTTTAGTAAAGAATGTGTTGCACCGATTGACAATTTTTAGATGACGTGATATCTTTAACTGTTAATGTTAAATAGTAACATTTGAAAAGTTTCCAATAAATATTCGATAGTGTATATGTTTTTTGATAAAACTAATTTTAAATTAACCTTAGCTAAGTATTAGCAAGTGTATTAGCGATAGGTTGCCTATTAAAAAATTTGCCACTATTACCTGTTATTAATTTATTATAATTTACTTTCTGATATAAATTGCAAGTATATGTTTTTTTTATAAATGTTGTGAAATGAATGCAGTCAGTGTAACACGGAACTTTTATGTGGCTCCCAATATATTAATTAGCCTATGATAATTCGCTACAGTACTTGTACATTGTGAAACAGGCCCTTAACATTAATCTGTACTTACTATGTAATTATTAAAGTTTACTTACAGCTGGTCATGAGTATTTCTTCTACATGTTTTGTTGTCACAGGAACTCCCGATGCGATACTAAATACGGCCAGAGCGAAAACTACTATGAACCTCATCTTGTTCCTAAAAAAAGTATTTGACGTTAATTATTTGTTTTTATTTAGTTAATTAAAATGATATTTAGACACCCAATGTCTTGTTTTGTTTAATAAAACATTAAACAAACCAAATCGCTACTGTAAAATAAAACAATTGTGTTGGAAAATAAAACAATTCTATGACACATTATCATTGCTTTATATTTGGGTATTCGTTTCGGATTCTTTCATAAATAAATAAACATTTTTAATTTTTATAGTAACCGTAGTTACGGCGAAGACCTAGGGAAGGGAACGACCCGCCCCATGGCGTCACAAGCATGGCATTAAAGGGAGCGTGACGAACCAAAAAATAATGTTCATGTACATTATATTATACAATTTTCACTAGATATGTACTTACAATTTATAGATACACTAGATATGTACTAACTTGTACTTACAATTTCATCATTTTGTTTAAATTTGCATATAACTCATAATTAATATTATATTTTTATTTTTAGTAATTTGAAGTTCAAATCCTTTGGGGCAATTCATACACAAGCTTTCTTATCTTTAATTAATAATCCTTTCAATTTTAGAAGAATTCTATTCTATTCTATTCTTTCAATTTTAATAATATTGTATTTAATTTTTATTAAGCCTTATTAAAGGCTTTTAAGTTGTTGAGCCTTTTCCATTATGTTTTCAGGAAGCTTATTATAAAATCTAAAGCAATTGCCGATAAAATACTTATCGGATTTACTTTGCCTCGAACTGGGCCTTGATATTTATTTTTGTTTATAGGATTAACTTGTGTCTTTAATATTACTTTTGGAAATAGATTTATATAAATATATTACATTATAGATAAATTTAAAATCCTTTAATTTAAATCTAAGCGGCTCTCTTGAACCCATACTATAAATTGCGCCAACAGCCCTCTTCTGCAGCACAAAAATATAATAAATATCAGCAGCATTACCCCATTAAAGTATACCATACGATATAATGCTGTGAAAGTAACAAAATAGTCCAATCTTGCAGTTTCAATGTCTTTTGGGGAACGAATCTTTTTACTGCGTGTGCGGCTGAACTTAATCTGATCGTTAAGTTGTCTTGTGGAGTTTCCAAACTAAAGTTATTTCAATAAATTGCAGCGGTACTAACTATATTTTATTTCTTATTTTTTGCTGTACATTATCGACAATTTTTAACTTTTTGGTAAAGTGAATTTAATGCACTTTGTTTTTTACCATTCATTATTAATTTATTAGCTACAAACGAATGTACAAGTTTAGTTAAAACATTGCTAAAAATCATCGAAATTAGATAAACAACGTTGTATTTTAAACATGAGTGATGTATCATCAGCAATCAACACAATTCGATACTTATTTTTAGTGATATCATCAATATAAATGAAGAATAGAAAAGGTTCTAAAATAAGACCCTGTGGGGGCTCCATTTAACGATTGATCCAGAGACCGCTTTCCATCCCCCTCCACATTTTGTTGTCTATCATAATCCTATAAAAAGGATTTAGTCTTAAACAAGTAACACAATAACCTGTCTGTCACACACCTCTATTTTAAAATTTCAATAAATTTATAATGTATAATATATAAATAATAAAATAAGGATCAATTCATTCTTACCAGATAAAAAACTGTACGACCGTGCAATCAAGAATTATTTGATAACACTGAATTGATTTCACATTAATCAAAGTATTTGTATCAGAGATTATAAAGTCAATTAACCGAATGAGAGGCGATAAATAAAGTGATTATTTACAAGACCATTCAGAAATTTAATAAAGTAAATATCTTAAGTAGCATAGTAATAGTCCTCAGGCTATTAAAAATACATTTTATTATAACGATATTTTATTTAAAATAAATTAACAAAAAACAACCGACTTCAAAAACGCTAATCCAAAACAATAGATATAATATGCACTAAAAAGTATAAAAATAATTGAGTATTTAAGACAATCTAATTAATTAATCTAATTCTAGATACGATTATTGTAATTTTTGGAGTCGGTGTCATCCAAGATAGGTTTGTAACTACATATATAGGTGAGATGTGCTTGAGTCGTGAGGAGACGAGAGGCGAGAGCGGGTCGCGGCGGTAGGACACCGATTCCAAAAATAACAATAATAACGTAACTAGAATTAGATTAATTAATTAAATTGTATAAAAATACGCAATTATTTTTATACTTTTTAGTGCATATTATATCTATTGTTTTGGGTTAGTGTTTTGAAGTCAGTTGTTTTTTTGATAATTGTTTTTTATTTTATGATTTTTAGTGAATTATTAATGAAATTTGAAGCACACTAACTAACACTTTGTCTAAATATGTAAAGATATACTAGATTTTGCAATGCTGCAATCAATCTTTTAAATAGCAATTTGATTACAGACAAAAATTCTGCCACAGATCGCACCCTTACTGTAAGTCATTAAGGAGTTCCATTGATATCATCGATAATCATATTCGACTACGACAATTAGTTGACCATAACTACGTTACGGTAGGTGACTTAAGTATCCTAATAGCTTAAATAGATTCAACCGAGTATCCTAAGAATTGAAGAGTTCCGTTACTTTGTCATAGATTCCATAATCATAACCCAACCAAACTCTCACCAAACTACCTTTGAAGTATATACTTTCCAATAAAAAAGAATCATCGAAATCGGTTGGCGTGATATTGAGTTATTCGTAAATTTATCATCCACTTTGCTATACGTATGTATAGAAAATTTAAGACTTTCATGGATGCCATTGCCAGATCTGGACCATAGCAATGGGACCACACGGGAAGCGCCAGCTTTCAAACAAAAATAGAATTATCAAAATCGGCTCACCCAGTCGAAACTTTTGAGGTAACAAACATAAAAAAAACACACCGACGGATTAAGAACCTCCTCCTTCTTTGAAATCGGTTAATAATAAGCCAATTCTCGGGCCCGTTCTTCTCAGGTCTAAAGCATACATTTTCAATTTATGATCTTCAATTAGTTATATAAAAACCTATATTCATTAAATTTATTTTAATTGGAATAAAATCAAGTATAAAAACGGCCATGACACAAAATCAGCGAATAGAAATATCTTTGGAGTAAACAATGTTGTTAAATCTCTTTAATGTATGGCATATTATGTGGATTCGATGATCAAAATATTAACTGCTATGTATGCTTATTTAAAATAATTAATTCTTTATTTCAAGTCAATTGTCCCATGGTAAGTCTTATAAAAAAAATTAACAAGGTTTTCTGTAAGATGGTACGGGGTCTAGAGTAATATTACTAAAACTTGACTCAATTGTCATCAACAAAAAAAAATTACAGAACGGTGCTAAGATTTTCATAGAACATTTTAAAATATCCTGTAGGTGGAGCAATAACCTGATAATTGAACATGACATACTAAGATTTACGATTCATGCGTCACTGGACGGTTGGCTCAGCTGGTAAGAGTGCTCGGACGGAACCCGAGAGGCGCGGGTTCAACAAAAATTCACTATCTGTGTTTTATTGAAATTTCTTCAAAACAGCGATTACCTTTCATGTTCTGGAATTCTACCTTTCATATTATAGTCTACAAAATATTTTATTAAATATTCAGTTAATAATATATCCATTCACACAAATCTAAAAAAAACTTCGCACCACATACCTCAGGTAAAAACATATTAAATATTAAAAGATATTTCAAATATCTAAATTCCCACAGACTTAAAACAAAACAAAACTTAGCCTTCAAATTTAAATATGTAATTGCTACAATTATGTGTTAACGTGATTTATACATAATATTTTTATCGGTTGAATAACGTTAAAATCGTGTATGTCGTGTTAAAAGATCATAAAATTTTCAAGTATTGATATCTATTGCATATAAATAATTCTGGCTATTTTGTTTGAAGCTCGTATGTGACCCCAAATCGATCAATAGAAAAATGAAAATGGCCCCCATATTGAGGACCTGGGTTCGAATCCTGGGTGGTGTAAACATTAATATGATGAATTTGGATGTTTATAAGTATTTAGGCTTAGATCATTTGACTGTTTATTCGTTACTTATTCAAACAAAACCAATCTTATAAGTATATTTAAAAAAATACTATGACTACATAAAATTAAAACTATCATTGCGTGGAAGCGTACCAAGAATACTGGCAGTATTTCCACGTTGGATAGCTAGGCTGATCGATTGACCCAAATAGCTGCCAGCACATGGGTTTCCAGTATGCTTATCGAGGCGAGAAGATATTACTTTGAACATTCTCTGCGCATCTGGGCCAAGTGTCTCAACACCGAACGGAACAAAAATATATGACCCACTGAGACCAACATGTCAGTCTTCGGCAGTCGAAGCAATAGCCCCAACACCAACTGACGTAACTTGGACACGAGAAGGAGCCAGAGTACGTGTATTATATTAAATAAATCGTTGTCGTATACCCATACTACAGGCTATTCCTAGTTTGGGGACGATAATTTGTGTAAAAGTGTGTCAATATTGTTATTATTATTTTATCTACACCCATGCTTTAAAACCTCTATTAAAGATTCTGAAACAGTTAGCTTATTGCCAACATTAAAACACCCAATGTTCTAATAACCATTACATCATCCAAACGAGTGACGCCACGAGAGTAATGTTGTACTGAATTTCATAACAACACCCCTATGTTTTTTTTCGATCCCTTCATGCGCAAAGAGTTTCAACAGACAGCCACATTCTTATTGCTCGATGCGTGGTATCTGTATGAATTTTAAAAAAGAACATTTTTGTTTACGCGCGGTCCACACTTCCAGAACGCCGCACGCCGTATAAAAAAATTAGATTATTCGAATCCCCGCCATTTTTCTTCGATATTTTTATTGTTTTGTTTACAAAAAATGAGCAATTCATTTTAATCGCTGAATATTCGAGTGAATTTCATTATTGCACTATACTAAATGTAAATTACTACTAAAATAAATAATTGTTTCATTAATACTTAGTTTATTTGTATATAATCAGTAATCAATTATATAAGGTTACTACTAGGACTGGTGTTTTAATGTTAGCAGTAAGCTAACTGTTCCAGAATCTTTTAGAGGATTGATATTCTGGGTGTAGATAAAGTCTTGTATGCAACTCTTGATAATTAGGTATTAAAACACTCATGTGATAAATCCACACGTTCGTGTTTTAATACCCTTTATTACACAACAATTGCATAACTATTATACGTTAGAGTTTGCATGATGATTTTAACGTTGCATACGAAGTTAGTAAGTTTAACATCTGAAGGACAATGACACACACTGCGTTAACACTGTCAAAAGATTAATATAAATTATTTACTCATTTTATGCGTGTGGCCTTGTATGTAACATAAACATTTTTTTTTTGGTTCTGTTCGTCCATCTGGACAGGCAAAGGGGTCAAAAGCCCATACAGCCAATGTAACATAAACACGTCGAATCTGTAAACTACTACCTAGTGTTTTTTTTTTATGAATATCAGGGACTAGACGAGCAGGACGCTCAGCGTGAAGTAGCGTTTTAGTACCGCTATGTTTCACATATCCCCCCATCAGAATATGTCAGCGGTTCTCAAAGAGATTTTATCCTGGGAGTACTTCTAGTTTACTTCCCGAGTATTCTCGCACGGGCCACCCGTCGTGTTCTGGGGAGGTCACAGAACCGCCCATGTCCGAGAATAAACGATTATTTTTCACAATTTTTTTTTTGAAGATTGAATTTCTAAATAATAAAATATTTCGGCGTATTTGTGTTTCCCAAAAATAACAATATCAACTTTGTTTATTCAGTGTATAGCCACCCGCAGCATATTAATTATAATTGCCGCCGTTTCTCGCATCTTTCATTAGCCAGAACCTATGCGCTGTATACGGTACTGAACCCTTCCAGTAAGATAAATATTCTCGTATAAAGAATCTAATCAGAACAATAGCACTCAATGAAGATATTGCTTACAGAAAATAGATTTAAATCTCAAAGATAATTCTAATCAAATCAAGTTTAGTTAAGATACGTCACTTGTGCGTGCACTTAAAAGATTATTAAGTGCCCATTCCAATGGAGTGGCACGATTCTAGTGTTTTTATTCTATTCTTCCTACTGTGACTTCTGTGGAAGTTATACTACAAGTAAGCCAATGTCACTTTAAAGTATAGTATGCAACAAGGTTAGAGAATTTGTATTCTAATTTAAATGGTAGTTAACGGTGCTAAAGATTGAAAAAAGTTTTATATTATTTTATACGTAAAACAACACAAGAGATTAATTATTAAATACTACATGATACCCGCGACTTTGTCCGCGTTCACACATGACTAAGCACTTAGTACCTATAAAAATCTTTGTTTCTCAAAACTTTACTTATATTAAATTAAGATATCGCAATATTAAGTAAGTATAGGTTTTTAAATGTCCCACGGGAACTCTTTAATTTTCCGGAATGAAAAGTATCTAAGATGTTGACCGAGTATGTGAGATATCATCATGCCACATTTCATATAAATCAGTTTAATCGTTACAGAGATTAGCCCGTACAAACAAAGAAACAGACAGAGAAACAAATATATTAAAAAAAATCGGGACTTTTTCTATTTCTCTTCTTACATCCCCCTGAGTCGGATTTGCGCATTTTTTCTTTGTCCATATTTGAAATTTGATCTCTACATATTTATTATAATTAAATATAAGAGTAAAACTAGGGAGCAGATAAGAGAGAAAGTTGTGCGTTGAATTTCACGATGTTTGATTGATCCTAAAATTCCGAGCGACATCGCCATTGCATGTAGTAGTATCTAGTAGTTATTAGAAATGAGATCAAAAAGAATTCTAAAGGAGTCAATTTTGAGAAGATAAATGCCTTTTATGCCTTTTCATGTCACTTTGACAGATAAGATGTTAAGTGTCACAATCCCAGTATTTTCAATAATTACGGCGCCCTTCAAATCGAAATATAATAATGGTTGCTCATATTAACTACTTCACGGCGAAAGAAGGCGAAACTGTGGTACCTAATTAGTCGGCATCTGCTGCAATGAAAAAAGTCATAAGTTGTCTGAGTCCATCGCATCCATTCTTTTCAGGTCCGAGGCATATCTTCTCGATTATGAGGTCGATTCTGATCTTATGAGTGATCATATATCAATAAAAAATAAAATCAAAAACTCAAAATCTCTTTATTTGTACACAGTCATTTCATCAAGTCTCCTGGTAGATTTAGATAATCTGTGTTAGGAAAGTATCGCTCATTGGAAGTTAAACAAAGCAAAATTTAAAACTAAAAATAATGATGATACTGTCTTTTGCGACTAGATAGATAAAATAGATAGGAAAAAGATGATAAAGAAAATAAATTTTAATAAGAGCACTGATGCCGTCAGTTGATGGCCTCTTATATCCATACTAATATATCAAATGCAAAAAGTAACTGTCTTACGTCTTATAAGCTTATATTAATATCAGTATTATTTTTCTTTCACATTTTGACCAAATAGCGTTTCCAAAGACAATTTCTATCATAAGGCGAAATCGCATTCAAAACTGGTTGACGCCGTACTCTTCAAAAGCGGTAAACTTTACTCTATTCCTACTAGAAATGATATTTTCCTCGCCGTAACGTGAGGAAAGAGAATCACTTTAAAAGACCACAATACAACTACACAAATCAATTTGGGACAGGTTGTGAACATTATTAAATTTAAAGGCTGCTCAACTAACTTAAGTAGTTCATTTGACAGTTGCTATTATATATATATATATATATATATTGCCGTTTTTAAAATACACTTAAATTAAAAACACTTGTGTGGTGTCGCACTAGAATAGCACCACCCCATCTCCTCCCGTGGGTGTCGGAAGAGGCGACTAAGGGATACAAACAACGGAGGATGGGCAGCAGCATCTTACGTTGAGAAAACGCTACTTACTGCGATCGCTAACCCCCATGCCAAGCGTGGCGATTATGGCAAAAAAAAACCCCCCAAACATATGACATACACTATAAGGCCCGGCCCCCAGTCCCCGGCGGCCCCGCTCGTGGTGGCCACGGTAGCAGCCACATAAGCGACGGGGCAGGGGGTGCTAAGAGTCACCGGGTGCGGCAGCGCTACCACAAACGAAGATCATTAGCCCTGGCAACATACAATATCAAGACACTGCGGACCGACGAGAATTTGGAGGAACTGGAGGAAGCTGTGAGCAGATTACGATGGGATGTCGTGGGGTTATCTGAGGTCCGAAGACAGGGTGAGGACTCGATAATCCTAAATTCCGGACACATGCTCTACTTGCGGGAGGGCGAGCAACTGTCCCAGGGTGGTGTCGGGTTCCTCGTTCACAATTCTCGTAACTGAGATGGGCAGCGTGTCGACTAGGGTAGCATACCTAATACTCAGAATTACTGAACGGTATTCGTTGAAGGTCATTCAGGTTTACGCTCCGACTTCGATACACTCAGACGACGAGGTGGAGGCCATGTATGAGGACATCTCAGCCATTCACACTCCGAAGACCCACTTCAACACTCTTCTGAGACGTTTCAGTATTTGGGCGTGGGCCGTGCTATCATACTTTACTGTTCGCCCAAATATCTTAATTCTATTTTGATGTGAAGTACCACATAGGGTTGGTTATAGTTAAGATATAAGGCGGTTTATAATTTGGTATCTTTGAATTGTTTTAGAAATTTTTCGTACAGCTTCAAATTAAAATATTAAGGCTAACTAAATTTCGCAAGAAAAGGATTGTGAAATATCAGTACAAAGGATCAAAGCAATAAATAAGATTTCATTTAAAAAAACATTTAATTACCTAAATTACCCCACTATATGAACTTTCAGAAGTAGGAGAACTTTCTAGAATAGGTTTATAATGAAGTATTCACATGTAGGAACCCCATACTGATAATAATGATCATTGACTGGAGATTAGGAAATCGCCAAGATCTATGTTGCCAAGAACAATGTTTCCAATCGTTTTCACTGCTATGCTGATTATAGCATTAATTTCATTCTGAAAGAAAAAAATAGCTATAAAAAATATACAATTACTGAGTTTTGATAATACAGACTAGCGAAATTGTCAAAGAAAATGCGATTCACTCGATTGTATGAAACGTGCAGTTATTGATAGATTGACAGGTGACGGTTATAATCTTGTGAAAACGGAGATAGCTGAAATCCTACGTTTTAAGCAATTGTTCGCTTTCAAACATAGCGGGTTTATGCTTCGTCGCCATATTGTAATCACGGACGAATAAAAAAAGAAGGACTCCGTGTAACCTTACATAACAGTGAGGCACCAAAACAAGCCGGTAAACGTGTAATTACATAGCCCCACGCATACACTTACACTAATACAAGCCGATTGGCCTTTATTATGAGATTTGCCATCGTCTGTGACAGCTCGTCGTGCGTTGTGAAAAATGTAAAAAAAGAAACTATTTAATTATTTGTGGATATATGATTATTTAAGGGAGAAAAAATGTAACCGCACACACATGCTATCATCATCATTTGCTAATATCACAGCGCGGAGTCCTTCTTTTTTTACTAGTCCGTGGTTGTAATTACTATTTCAAACATATGTCAAATACAGTACACGTTTCATACTTAACTAAATTTAATTTTTTACTTAGGCGTCCCGCCTCCTATTACGAAATGTTTTCATCCTCTTTGTGATAATAATCTATGTCATAGCCCCATTACGAACTGATGTAGATTCATGACGCTTACCAATTGTTGTTGAAATATTTAATGTTATTGTCACTACGTATACTAAATAAATATATTTCTACTCTATTCTATTTATCTGTTATAATGAAGATTCAGTAGCGATAAGGGCAATTAATACCAATTACACTTTTTTATTTAGGAAAAACACAAATTTTACTTACTCTTATTTTTAAAACCTTTTTTTTTTTAATTATTTACTAACCCCCTTATTCATAAGTGTGCTAACTTAAAGCATTGCTAATTCTCACTCTATCTTTTTCTATTGACCTAAGTCAGAATGAGAAAAAACACTCCTAAGCGGCTGTTAATAGTTAGCGGACCATTATGATAAGGGGGTAATAATCCAACAGCTTTATATTACATAACAATAACTTTGACTAGGAAAATATGCCAATTTAGGACTAAAAATAATAATTACAAAACTTTATTAGGAATATATCTGTTATTTTACGTTAGTTTTATTTATTTGTATAAAGAAAGTTACAGCTATTTATATTACATAAAGGTATGATAATCTATAAATATTACACTAGCCAAAATAGTTCCTAACGATGCTTATTACATAGTGAAGTTTTACGACTTCTTCAAAATAATTACAAAAAAAAAATACAAAAGTTTAAAGAGCCAATAAATTCACTGATACAAATATAACCTTTAGATACCAATTTTTTTAACAAAAGATACAAAATCGTACTTATTACATCGAAATATGTCTATGTGGTTATAACAGTCATTGTGTGTTCTGCAAGCTCTGATAAAAAATCTATTCTTACAATAATTAGTCCTAAAGAATGGCACTAAAAATATTTGATCGGTGGATCGATGACCTATTATTGGACATTTGAAGCAGATACGACTAAGTAGGAGTGGAGAGTCAACAAAGTTGTTAATTATTTTGTACAAGAACGTCTGATCTCTGTGTTCACGCCTTAATTCTAAAGTATGCAACTCCGGCACTGAGTCACCAAATTTGTACCTTAGTCTCCTTAAAAAATTTTGTTGGATTTTTTCAATCTGATTAATATAGGTAGAATAAAAGGGGTTCCATGCCGAAGAAGCATACTCCAATTGGCTTCTAACTAAGGAGTTGTATAATATAATGTACGTATTTATATGTTTAAAGTCACTAGATTGTCGGAAAACAAAACCCAGCATTTTGTAAGCCTTAGCTGTAATATTTTCAATATGAGTGGCTAAGTTTAGTTCACCGTCAAGTAGTACTCCTAGGTCTCTGACCTTGGTCACTCTATCAATTGTTTTGTTATTTAACCTATAATAATAACTTATTACTTATTATTTTCACTTATTACTTACGTTAATAAAAATAGTGTTTAATATGTAAAGTTTTAGGGGACTCAAGGTGTGGGTGATTCAGTCTTTTCGTGTTCATGTTATACGATATTATTTGAGTGTACTAAATATTGAGATTTCGTGTAAAATCGTTGCTTAGATAATTTATACATCTAGATAGAGCCGCTTGCTGTTAGGCAACGCATAACAACACGCTAGTTTTATTAGCTTAGTATGCATGTCAGCTACGTCTCATATGGCAATATGTCTGTCACTTTGTTTTAGTATGCGTGCGTTGCTGTAAATAGATGTTAACAGTTCACCCTTATCGATATTTTTATTCCCAAATGTAACAGTCTATCTAAAAATTATCTAAGATTTAACTATTATTATTACCAGTGACATATCCTCTTTTGTCATTGGCTTTCAAATTAAAACAATGCAACCTTTTTTTTACGTATCATTAATAGTTATTGCCCAATAATTAATTGTGTCGATTAGAAAATTGTTGGTATATTGGGTAACATTCTTGTATTTTTTTAGAAATCTCAGTCTTTCTGTGAGTTCTTAATAAGTGAGTGAGTTAAATTCTTAACAATTTAGGCTACTATTATGAAATATATTCAATAACAGTCATTAGGGTCCAACACTCTCTATTTCCATATTTTTTTTTAGTAAAGGGACGAAACGAGCTGGAAGTTCAGCTGGTGGTAATTGATACGCCCTGCCAATTATAATGCAGTGCCGCTCAGGATTCATGAAAAACCCAAAAATTCTTAGCGGCATTACAATTGCGCTCGTCATCTTGAGACATAACATGTTAAGTCTCGTTTGCCCAGTAATTTCACTAGATACGACGACCTTCAGACCGAAACACAATAATGCTTACACATTACTGCTTCACGGCAGAAATAGGCGCCGTTGTGGTACCCATAATCTAGCCGGCATCCTGTGCAAGAAGCCTCCCACTATTTGAACCTTAGTAGATGTTAATGTAATGGAAAATTATTTAATGTTACCAAAATATTACCTCAAAGAAACTTAAATAGGTTTCCAGCATTTTCTTCATATAATCTGAAACAAATTGACTGGTTGCTTCATTTTCCAACATGCCCGTTATTTCGACCTTAAATAAAAATAAAAAACCTTTTAATTTAAGACTTAATTTAAACGGGGAAGGGCGCTGGTGTGGGACGCTACTTGCGTCGACACTCTGGCTCCTTCTCATGTCCAAGCGCTGGCAGCTATTTTGGTCAAAGGATCAGCCTTGCTATCCAAGGCGGTAATGCTGCCAGTATTAGCTTTAGTACGCTTCCACGTAATGATAGTTTTAATTTTATGTAGACATAGTATTGTAAATATAGTTATAAGACTTAATTATGTATTAATTTCAAATGTTTATAAAGCGACTTTAATACAGTTCATTTCAGCTCTGTTTTACTACGACCAATGTGATCTATTGTGATAACCACTGTTAAGTATAGCTCACTGCAAAGATTGATTCTTTTCATCCATCTTGTTGTATCTTTTGCAGTGTACTGACGTATCTCAAGTGGTTAAAGAAGTGGCCTTCTGAAAGAGAGACGTTTACGCATTAAAAGACCACATTCACAAAGAATGCGCCATGGGGTTTCATCTAAACTATTACAGAATCTACACGCTCTGCAATCTCTGAGGTCTAAGATTGAGAGGTGTTTGTTAAATCTGCATTGACGCGTTAGTGTCCTGGTTATTTCTCATGTTGAAGGCTTGGATTAGGGTCTTAGAAAGGGGAAATCCTGGAGAGCTGCTCCAGGTTTTATTACACTCCTCGGTAAATGATGTATGAAGGATTGATTTAACAAGACTCCTTGGGACATCACAGAAGGGTTCAGGGTCAAATTGAGTGCTTTTTTTTAGCTCCAATTCTTGCAAGTTCTTTAGCTGATTAATTTACTTCGATAAATACCTGCATATCCTGGAACCCATAGAAGTGTTAGTATCACAAAATTTCCCCTATAGTATTTTATTTATTTTAGTTCGACAGTTGTCTACAAGCTTTC
The DNA here is from genome assembly GCF_905404315.1 of Leptidea sinapis. NCBI lineage: Eukaryota > Metazoa > Arthropoda > Insecta > Lepidoptera > Pieridae > Leptidea > Leptidea sinapis. The sequence goes on along the minus strand of NC_066267.1, from coordinate 6,455,197 downwards.
AGACTGATCTGTTTTAGTCGATAGCGGACAGAGTCGACTGACTATCTGTGTGGATATATATACACTTGCCGACGTAACCTTTACTCAGGATGGATTCTGCACATTCTAGTATCGCGTAGATATACCTCCCGCTGGAAAACGGAATGAATTCGAGAGTACGCTCTAGGCTTGAAAGCCTCTAACATGTATCAGCAGGCGATAGAAGATTACACGACGTTGCTATGCGAGGCAATGTATTATATTTTATATTTAATCTTATCGTAGAACGCTGCTGTAGAAGCAGCACACATGGAGTAAGACTCGGTTTTCCAGATATTACATGTAAGATATCAAATAAATATGACGGGGAAAAAGTTTGCTCGCATTTTCTATAATAACTTAAAAAAAATACATTGGTTATTTACATTTCTAAGTGCCATTTTATTTGATTACTTTTTGCCAACATGTAGTGGCATGATCCCAGTCCTGTGGAAATTTTGGGATGGTAAGAAAAACAAATGGTAAACAGCTGGAATTACAATTTTACTGATTTTCTTCTTTTTTAATATGACCTTCTTAATGTCATTAAAAACAGCTAGATACAAAAATAACAGCCAAAGAGATGTGATTACGAGTTGATACACAATTACAACTACGTCCCTCAATAAGGCTACTAGAAGCGCTGGCAGCTATTTCTTCCAACAGATCAGCCTGGCTATCCAACGTGTAAATGCTGCCAGTATTGTTTGTACACTTCCCCGTAGTGATAGTTTTAAATAAATATAACCCGCGGACGTAAGAAGTGAGGGTTATCACTTTAAAAAAATAACAAATTGTTTAGATTTGAAAGAGCGACATCTCAAGTCAATTTCCTAGAAAGTAGTGAACGCATTGTTTTACATGTGTAAAGTAGATCCTGTAGCTGGAGCCACAACCTGAGAGTTGAACAAGACATACCAAGATTTACAAACCATGTGACAATCGAACGGTTGGCTCAGTTGGTAAGAGAGCTTGGAACCCAAGAGATCGCGGGTTCGTGTCCCACATAGTTGACAAATTTTAGTTGCAAATTTAATCTGTATAATGAATACCAGAAGTTAGGTATTGTTTAAATTATATAGTTTTTACATACTATGCGAAAAGACTTTTCCCCGACCTATTATATATAGTTAAACTAAATACATACATCAATATCAGCCACATTAAAAGTAATATCACAGTTGTCAATGGTGGCTGCGAGGGATCCATTCCTTAAACCTAATGATACAAGCATAACTCCCTTTGTTCTTGGTTCAACGACTCTGAATCTGTAAATTGAAATATATTTTTGATACAGATTATAGCAAGAACATTTTTTATGATTATAAGGGACGAGACAAGTAGGATGTGCAGCTGATAGTGAGTGATACGCCCTGCCCATTACAATGCAGTGCCTCCTGGAGGAGGTGGATACTCCTAACAACACAGGATGCCGTTTAGATTATGGGTACCATAACGGCGCCTATTTCTGCTATGAAGCAGTAATGTGTAAGCATTATTGTGTTTCGGTCTTAAGGGCGCCGTACCTAGTGAAATTACTGGGCGAATGAGACTTAACATCATATAGCTTAAGATGACGAGCACAGTTGTAGTGCCGCTCAGAAGTTTTGGGCTTTTCAGTAATCCTGAGCGTCACTGCATTGTCATGGGCAGGGCGTATTAATACCATCAGCTGAATGTCCTTATCGTCTCGTCCCTTATTGTCATTAACAAAATACTTTATTTGTTAAGTGTTTATGTGTAAAACTTACTTCATATCGCCTTCGCCAAAAACGGATCCACCAAATATCGGTATATTAAGAGCATAACTGTCTGCAAATAAATCATTTCAAATTACGATCAATTTTATTACTTTAAAGAGTATCTATTAAATTTGTTTATAATAAAGATTCTGTATTTATGTTTATTAGATAACCGAAAAATACAGAATTTCAATATAATATATAATATCATCATTTAAGTCGGAAGACGTCGACTGCTATACAAATGCCTCCCCCAAAGATTGCCATGACGATCGGTCCTGCGCTGCCCTCATCCAACCTATTCCAGCAGTCTTGACCAGATCGTCAGTCCATCTTGTGGGGGGCCCACCAACAGCCTTTACTGCCCCAACGGCCATCTTTGCGTCTAGCTATTTTCAATTTTGCACAATTATGCACCTAATTAATGTTTATCAAACACAAAAGGTCAACCTTAATTAATCATAATTATAGTCTAAAACTTATGCAACGGAGAGAATTAACAGACATAGGCCTTCTGCCACGAAGCGAAGTAGCTGCAGAGACGTTTTAAATACGCCGAGCAGCATGTAGAACCCTGAGCTCTGTCCATGAGACGTATTACACGTGTAGGTAGGTTGTCAATCTTTCGTGGCCATGCCCAAAGAGGATGTAAATACTACGTTATAAGAGGTGGGACTGACAAAGAAAAATTTCGATTTAGTTTAGTATGAAACGTGCAGTGAGATTTGACATAAGATTGAAATAGTAGTTATTACAGTATGGCGATTGGCGACAAGTGTAATCCGGCTTAGTTTGAAAGAGAACAGTTGTTTAAAACGTAGTGAATTTCGGCTATCTCTGTTATTCGTCTGTTAGGCGACATCTATTAATCTATCACTGCATGCACGCTTCTTACAATCGAGTAAATCGCTTTTTTGTCAGAGACTTTGGCTCGGCTGACCTTGCCGTTGAATGACGAAGACGTTATCTAGCTTATAACTTCATTCGAGGTCGTCGAAGGTGACTAGATTCCTCGTAGCAACTAGAGTTTTAGGGTAGCGTATTTCACTCGTTAAACAGATTAAATAAAATTACTTATCAAACAAAAATCGTAATACACCACTATTAACAAAACATAGATATGCTATATTTTCACTATCTGAACAAGTTTTACTGACTGTTCCAGACAAATCAAAATCAAACGAAAATGTAGAAAATAGCTATCAATAAGTTTAAATTAGGACTGGTGTGATTATCAAGCTATGTGCCCTGCCTTCTCACATGTCACTTTCGCAATCGGTGACTATGGTTCTCTTACGGTCTTCTCATTTCCGATTCAACCTAACTGTGAAAACGTACGTGTGACCTTCCCGAAACACTGGATTGTTTGTCCAAGATAGACATACTCGTTTCAACCATTTCAAAAGGACATTTCCCAACTGTTGCGGGAGTAGGTGCAACGTAGAAATTAGATATTATTTTCGTCTTGTCCATGCTCATTTTGAGACCCACTCCTTAGGAAATTTAAATACTAAAAACAACCTTTAATAGATAATATCAACACCCCATGCTTTTTAACAATAAAATACCTATATTTTTGTTGTTTAAAGACTTGTCTTTAAACAATTCGACACGTGTTTCGCCTCTACACGAGGCATCCTCAGGACCTGTTGTCTCGCCAAAATCTGGCACGAGACTGACTTCACATCACAAAAATTACAATTAAAAGTTGTTCAACAAGGGTTATAACAACATCGTTCTAAATCATTTCTTAACAGTTGCTCGATTCTACATGATCTGTAATAACACCAAAAACCTAATATATTCATAGTTCATACATACTTGTATCCATATTTAGAGAAGGTATATCCATATCAAATTCCATTCTATATCTTTGCGCTAGTAAAGACTCTAGCACTAAATTCATGTTAAGCACCCGAAATGTACTCAGATTGCTAACAACTATTTCATCCAGCCTTATCAATAATCTGAAATTGTAACAGTAAAGATAATAATATATTGAGTAGTTTCGGCGTGAAAGCGTAACAAATAAACTTACATTCACATTTATAATATTAGCACTCACGGAATTAACGCTAATTTAAAACGCACTGAGGTGAAGGCTGTGAGATGTGGACGTATCGTAGAATGCTCCGCATAACTTAAACGGCTAAAGTGTCTAACGCAAAGGTCCCTGTCCGAATGCAGAAGAACATCGAGTAAGTGGGAACTATCAAAAAGCGTAAGATCTCGTATCTCGGTCATAAACTCCGCAACGATAGGTACTGCCTGCTGCAAATTATTTTGATGGGGAAAAACGCTGAGAAAAGAGGTGTTGGAAGAATAAAGAAGTCTTGGATCAGAAATATAAGATAGTGGATTGGCGTCAAGACAGTTCAAGAACTATTCCGCTAGGCCATGAACAAGGAAAAGTTTAAAAAGCTGACTGCTGACCTCCAGTAATGGAGAGGCACGTGAAGAAGGCGAGGTGAAGGCGTTACTTCGCATAGCCATCTGACTTTCAGTAAACTGATGATACACTTTATTGATGGCTACACTCGGATTGAATGATGATGAAGATGAAGCTATGGTTCTAGAGCGGCTTTGGAATTTTGCGCCTGAATACACTATAGTGGCTATATCATGTATAGGCAACTATCGGATATAGCAACGGCTAGACTGGTATATTTTGCGTACTTCCACAGTGTTATATCTCACGGTGTTTTGCTCTGGGGTACGGCGGCCTATATTGATAGCATCTTCATTTTACAGAAGAGAGCTGTTCGCGCTATATACGGTCTTGGAAGTCAAGACTCATTGCGAAATCTGTTTAAAGAAATACTTAATATACTTACAGTGCCATCAGAATATATCTATCAAAATATTATGTATATAAGAAAAAATATGCATAAATATGTTAAAAAGTATGAATAGCATAACTTTGATACCAGACATAAACATAAAATTGCTATACCCAGTTTTAGAACCACTAAGGCAAATAAGTCATTTTTAGGAAATTCTGTTAGATTCTATAATAATCTCCACACGACCATAACAGAATTGCCTGACAAAACATTCAAGACATATATAAAAACTGTTTGAATGGGAAAAGGTTACTATAATATTAAGAAATATATTGATGATAAATAAGTTTGGAGTACGGTACCATGCATATCGCGAGTCTCAGCGACCCTGTAGCATCCACTGACGTATTTTTAATTGCTTACGTAATTACCTTTTTGACCCTTTTGCGCACTTGTGAACATTTTATGACTATTTACAGATGCTTTTTGTAAGTTTACGTAAATAAAAAACATTTCATTTTCATTTTCATGACATCCATTGGATTCGTAATTTGTTTGGCATGGTAATATATACTCTGTCCATGCTATGGGTACCGTAAGAGATAATTGATCGTATGAGGTGTACAGTCTCATATTGTTCAAACAATGATCTCATTAACCAAAAGATTCTATAATAGTTGAGAAAGTACTTCTCCTTGTGGCGGTGGTAGCAACCACTGCTCTTGTAATGGGGATCACATAGTTATATTTAATGTTTGCAGAATTTTCCAGTAAGTCCCGATGAAAACTTCATTCGAATTTGAAATAAAGAACTCATTTCCAATGCCGACGTACAAATAATATAATCGGTACAAATTTTTAATAAAAAAATACTTCATGAAGAATTTCATCAATCCAATTTTCTAAAAACTTTCGTAACATTTAGTGTTTCACATGTCAATATGCAAACCAATTATGTCTTGCTATGGAATTAACTAGAAAAATATTACATATTATCAATAAATACATATAAATATCAAATATGTAAGTGAAGGTGCATTTATACCTTTGAGATTCATATCATAAAATGTTGCTAAGAATTTCTCGCAATGTTTTTTTGCAAATTCCATAGAACTCCTTACCCAGGTATATCAATTAGTCCCTCGTCAATTTGTATAGGACCAAATTTAATTGGATCTAGAACCGGAATCAAGTCTGACCCCTCCTTCATTAATTCACGGATTCGTTCCAATACTTCTAGTATTATACCTTCCAATATTCTATTTTGTTCACCTTCGTCTGTAAATATTATACGAGACATTAATCAAACCAAAATCTATTATATACAAATTGCACTTATGAATGTTCAAGTATATTTTATTTTCTTTATATATTAACCGCCACTTCTGAAAGGGTTAAGCTTTAAGGCAGAAGAATTGTTGTCTTCAATCGCATTTATCACGGGAAGTGTTCCAAAGAGCTGTTTCAGCTAAGTACTGCCGCAGAATTCCGCCTTCGCACGACACGCCACAAATTAGAATATTATACCCACCATCTGAATGTGTGGCTTTCCTCCACACTACGGTTTTCAAAGAACTTTCTTCTACATACCACATAGGTGTGGAATGAGCACAAGGAATGTGTGGTGTTTGCGGGACCTGGATACGTTAAAAAAGAGCGTACGCCTTCTTTAAAGGCCAGTGCTCCTGTGATTCCTCTTGTATTGCTAGAGAATGTGGGCGACGGTGATCACTTAACACCAGGTGAACCGTACGCTCGTTTGTCCTCCTCGTCTAGAAAAAAGAAGTGGATGAAAATCATTGCCACTCTTAATTTCTTAATATTTTACTTTTTCTTATAAGAACTTAAGGTTATCCACAGATATTTTACAGCTAGGTCGAATGAATATGAAGGACGCTCAAATATTTCAAAGCAACCATCTCTAATCACAACTGACGCGGGCATTATGGGCTCGCTGTTTCTTATAATTTCAGACAAAAGCAGTATAAAATAGCGTAATTATGATGAGAAGGGGGTGAGGGAATACTTTCTTATGGAATAGTAGGAAAACCGAACGTTTGGTTCACCTGATGCTAAATAACCACCACCATCCACATTCCTGAGGCACCTGAGGAATCACAGGAGCGTTGTCAGCCACAAAGGTTTTTTTTAATGCAATTATGAATACACATAAATGCTTAAGATATAGAAAGGTCATGTATATGATAAGTGTTGTCATTAAAAATTATCAATATAATTTACTAATTACATCCGTTGTTATCAAGATAAGTAATTTAACAAATCACTGTACATATTTAAGTAATATACCTGAGTATTTATTAATCGAAACACAAGCGCTTGCCACAAAAAGAATTATAGTTTAGGATAAATATTTAAGACTTAGACTGTGATTATGGATCATATAGAGCGTACTTTTGTATGAAAATAAGGGATGAGACGAGCAGGACGATCAGCTGATGGTAATTCATACGCCCTGCCCATTACAATGCAGTGCCACTCAGAGGCTTGAAAAACACAAAAATTCTGAGTGGCACTACAATTGCGGTCAGAATAATAAAATAAGGTGTGATAAAAATCGAAATTGACTTTTGCATTGAACTGTCTTAGCTTAATCTCAGCCTCTGACTGACTTAACTGACCTCCACTATATACCACTGGACTGGCGGCTGTTAATGTGCTTTTGTTTTGTGCCTGTTTGTAATTGGCCATTTTGGCGCTATTGCCCATGTAGCGAGAGTCTGCGATACTAAAACTAGTGATGACAACCTCAGCTAAACAGACATAGATAGGAAAACTATTTACAAAAAAAATGTGTACTTTATTACGTTCATTTTTGAAGTATAAATAACACGGAGAATGTCCGAAATTAATTCAAAATGCAAAAATACTTCAGAGTATTGTATGCTTCTCTCGCAGCCATTTGTATTATACGTCAAAATTAGTTCTCTGGACGCTCGCGAGTGGCGCTTCAAAGAGGCACAAAAAAATTGCTGTCAAACATATACAGGTCAGTGATCTCAGCATATTTTCAGCTTTCAAATGACTATAAAAAATAAATCAAAGATTATGCTAAGCTTATACGCAGTTAAAGATATTGCTAAGTTTTACGTAAGTAAAGTCTGAGCAAAGTCTTAGTACGCCCTATAGATCTCAAACTAATTATTTAAGCCATAAACAAGAAATATTTCTGTTGTGGTAAAGTTATAATTATCAACAAATAAGCAATGTAACGGTTAATGTATATGTATATTTTTCTTTGGTAATGGACAGTCTTTTTGGTAATGGAAGAATAAGGAATTGTCGAAATCGTTTTAAAGTAATTCTGTTCACGGTAAAGTTGATGGAATTTAAAAAAGGCAAATAAAATATAATACTTACGACTTGATTGCAAAGCATTCTGTAACTGTTCTGTTGCAACTTGAAAACTTGACGTCGTTCCAATAATGGCCAGTAACAATATGAATAAGCGCATTTTCTGGAAAAAAATATTAAAGATAAACCTTGTTTTTTGTTGTTGACATTTCGATTCTCTAAAGCTACTAACAAAATTTGAATATGACAGTAGTTCGGATATTAACCTCAAATTGACGAAACCAAAGATTTTGTTGCAAATTTGCTCAAAATGGCTTCAAGAATACGTTAAATCAAAGCTGCTCTACGTGAAAAACGCTTAGAACGTAGAAGGAATTGGCACCGCCTGCGCAGCTGCTACAGGCAGATCGAGGGACAACAGATTAGGAACGACAAAGGTAGAACTTTATGTTACCTATTCCTAATGATATTATATAAAAAAAATTATACATTAAATTTTGTAAATATTAGATGATACTTAGTCTTTTAATGCATCGCATGAGCGCCTTGTCGTGCAAACAAAGTGGAGGATACCAGAGGACGGGAAAGGCCCATGCTATGGACCGACTAACTTAAGTCTACTGTGTATGGTCCATTGAACGAATGTACCAGACTGTCGGCCAGCAGGGAAAAGTGGCGAATGTTCGTGGGTTGAATCACATCTGCCCCAAAAGATGTCACTTCGTTATGACCACGACCGCTATGCCAAAAGTGTCAAGAAGCAGAAGTCTTTTTCTGGCATTCTTATGTCCTCTTGGACAAACGAGAATTAAGTTCACCTGATAGTTAGTTAGTGGTCACCTCTGACTGATTATTACGAGGAATTGCACTAAGAATGGTGGCAGCATTTTCGCGTTGGATAGCTATGCTGATCCGTTGACCGACATAGCTGGCAACACTTGGGTTTCCAGTAGCACTATAGATAGTATTTTGTACATTCTCCGCGCCTCGGGGCCCCACGGGCCAAGTGTTCCTACACCGAACGCCACAAAGATGTAAGACTCACTGAGACCGACATGTTTGCGACGTTTACCGTATTCGGAGTAACAACCGCAGTACCAACTGACGTTACTTGGACATGAGAAGGAGCCAGAGTGTCGACGCAAGTCGCCCCCGTTCCCCGTGCCCAAGCCACAAGGGTAATTTTTAACCATTAGGCTTTAAAACAGCTGGTATATTAAGCGCGGCAAATGCCCTACGGATGACTTCATTTATGCTGGCAGGACGCCTGATACGGCCTGCCGATTTCAGGCGTCACGGGCTATCTGCCTAAACGCAACATCGGCATTGATGCGGTTCATTCAATTTTATACCCAGAATTTAAATGATTTATAAATAAAAATATGATCGTACACTTACCGAATGTTAAGGCGTGCTGTCTTGATTGCAACAAAGTCCAATTTGATAAATCATAACAATCGCGGCTTACGATAATTTGGTATTAACATTTTGGTGATAATTCAACACTTTTTATTAAATAGAGATTTAACTCTTCATTATATGAATTTATATCTCCGTAAAAAAATTATAAAGCTGTTTCTCACTTTCGCATTAAAAGTCCTGTAGGATGTTTTGATATACTTACCTGATGTTATAAAGTAAATGTCGTCTTAGCTTATATGCAATCCAGATGTCTTATAGATGTGTTGCTGGTCTGCTTAGAGTATCCTCATACTTTGAATGTTTGTCTGATATTGGTGTAAGTATGGAATACAGGATTTTACAAAGTACGTGCCGTACGAGAGATATTTCTATTAGAGTTTCTTGCTCGTTCTTCTCTAAGGAAATCTGCCTTCCGAACAAGCTGTATGAAAAAAATGACATATTTCAAGTGTAATGCAATTTACCTACGAATTAAATATTTTTTGTTTTTTGTTGTTATCAAATCGCTTCTTTGTGAAGTGCCAGACGTACATGTGATGCAGGTGGACTTTTGCTTTTCTACGTAAAGATCTGGTGCAACATTCTTTTTCTCTTCTTACGGGTGGGTGGTCTCCGCAATTTGACGGCCTATTTTGCTTTCGAGGTTGGTATAGACTACCCCCAACCAATGCCCTTCAAGCAAATCATCCAACTTCTTAATGTCGTGGAAGACATCCTGAAGAGCAACTGGTGAGCTCAGGTGCTCCACCCTATAGTTTGCTAGTTCTCTGCACTCCAGCAGAACATGGACAGTTGTTTCTTCTGCCCCTAGGCAGCCGCTGCATAGGAGGCTGCTAGGAGCACGTATATTAAAAATATTTATCATCTATTTGATATGTTTTTAAAGTGATAACCCTCACTTCTAGGATTAATACACAAATAAAATTTGAATAATAAAATTTTATGAACGATGCGGGACTCGAACCCACGACCTCCGTCGTTCCGTGCCGGTGCTGTAACCAACGGAGCTAACCGTTCGAGTGACGTATCGTCATAAAATCTTGTATGTTTTGTTCAACTCTCAGGTTGTGGCTTCATCTACAGGATCTACTTTACAGTTGATAACCTGCTCAACCCCAATATTTGCATATAAGGTAATTGACTTGTGATGTCGCTCTTGTAATGTGTTTTAGAAGAGCTAAAGCCCTGCAAAGAAAGTTGTAAAAAAAATGTATCATTAAGTTTAATAATGAGGACTGAAAAAAAAATATGGATCTGTTTTAGAAATCTTAGTAAACAAAATCAGAGACATTTCATATCACGCAATGTAGATATAAATCAACGAAACCTAATTCTCGGAGACTCTGATTTGAAATTTAAATGACACGCAAGTTTGTAAAACCTTTTTTCTTAGTACATGAGGTTTTCAAATGACCAGACTGTGAAAACCATATTAAAAGCTAATTTCAAGCTGGTAGCTACGAATCCTAAAGTACAAGAAGCTGCCCCAGAGCAAGAGAGGTTAAAATTCACCATGGAAAAAGCTACCACCTGATTACAAAAACAATATCAAATCGTTTATTGAAAAGTTGCAACCCACAGTCTCTTACTATAACTTTAAGCATGCACCAAAACGGAAATACTTACCATGTTTACAGTTTACGTTTACAGACATTTACAAAGACTATACAACGTACTGTAAGGACAACGACATTCGTCTATGTAGTCGGCCATATTTTCACAAAATTATTTAGAAAATGAATCTATCAACGTCTAATCCTAGACAAGACTTATGCACAACTTGTGCAAATCATGAATCTGAACATCCTATAAAAGTAAATTTTAAGTAATTTTTTAAGTATTTTAAGTAAATTTTCGTTTATTTCAAAGATTGCATATACATTTTTTTGTGGTTGAGACTTCCCAGTAAGTTGTCTTAGGACACTTGTATTGGGAATATCTCGCAACTTCCTTTGCAGATACATTTTATTTAGTAAACATTAGAAATAAACAGAAATGATTAAAAACCAAATTTCACAATTTACAATTAATTGTGTGTGTGTGTGTGAGTAAGTGAGTATGTGCATGTGGGTTTCAATTGGACCTTTAATTGGGTCCATCTATACAATGCGTGTGTTTGTCATGTCAGTCTGATCAGAAGATTTTCCACTTCATCATAAGCAAGACAAGTTAGCCAATTATTTAAAGCTTTTCTGCATAGATGTAATGTCATAGGATATATATTTAGGACACGATTTATTTTATTATATAAGTACACTGATTAACAGCTAAACTGTAGTTCAGCAAAAGTAGTGCACACAGTAATGGTGGGAGCTACTTTATCATTTCTTCTACTGATCAATTTGGCGTGATCTAGAGGAAGTGACCTGTGGACGGCTGAAATGATGTTAAGAACATAAAGTTTCCTAATTGTCAAACATAAAATTTCCGAATTGTCGAAAAATCCATAAGTCACAAATGTTCCGATTGTCCATGTACGTCATGTCAGAAAATTGAGAAGCATGAACAAAACAAAAGGTTGTCCCGGGAAATGTTGGATAAAGATGTTACAAACAAACATTCCAAAACTACAATTTTCACAGCAGATGTGCAGAAGGTAATTTTAATATCTAAGTTAACTGTAAAATAATATATTTTTTCTAGGAAGCTGGTACTTTTTATCGAAACTTTTGTTCCTCCCGGGAAAAATCAAACGGCTTACTGCGTCGTATGGCATGAAGGTGAGAGTGAAAGAAATGCCTACAATGTTGCATCTGCGTATATAAGCTTCATGACAAAGTTTTGTAGAGATGTCGAAACCATAATCCTTCATACAGATAACTGTACTGCACAAAATAAAAATAGAATACTGTTCTCGGCATTGCTACGTCTGATAAACTCCCCTATTATGATCTCAATAAAAACAATCAGAATAGTGTATTTAGAACCTGGTCAAACTGCGGATACATTACATGCAAATATTTCAACTAAGCTTGCACGAAATAGAAATATTTATCTCAAAAACGATTTTATCCAAAAAATTAAAGAGTCTAGAAAAAAAAAATAGAGGTTTTAGAATTGACGCACGAAGACATGATAATTTTCAACGATGATTTAACAAAAACTATAATGTCACATCACTAAAGATAGTAGAGTTCAGGCATGGATCTCAATCAGTTTTCTTAAAAAAATCGTATGATGAAAAAGAATTCAAAGAATTTTCAGCACTAAAACCAGTAGTAGAAGCTTTGTTTCTAGAAAGTAGAGAAGACCTATTTGAAATTATATGTCGAGGAGCAGAGCCACGAGGCATAAGTTCGGCAAAAAAACAGGACCTGCTTAAACTTTGTCCTAGTATACCAGCATTTCGCCGTAAATTCTTTGAAAAATTAATTCTTAATGTAAATGCCAAAGATCTTGATACTGACATTTAATCATAAAGTTGTCTACTTATCGTGAGTTTAGTAATTTTTATGTTAGCTTTACAATTTTTTTGCACTAGATTTTTTTTTTGAATCATTAGGTTTACTAATGAGAGGTTGATTATAAGTTGAACTTTATTTGTTCTTCTTTGTTGATTTTTATTTGTTCTTTTTATGTTGAGTATTATTTGTTCTTTTTTAACGAACACGAAATGTTATTTTTTACTAAATACTAGAAATGACCTTTAATTTCATCTATGACATCGTCTGTCCTTGTTTATATTGATTTTTATTATGTACCAACCAACTATATTCTAAATAAAACACATATCGCTAGTTTGCTTAGTGGGGCCAATTTGTCGTATTTAAGATACAAGAGATAGCCGTTACAATTATTCTATGAAGCCAGTAACGGGAAGGCTCACTTATGTCAAGAAACGCGCACGGCATTACAGGATTTGTATGGGATTCTGAGGCGTATGAAAAAAAATCGGTTATAAATAGGATTAAATTAGTGTTAAATTAACAAAAAAAAACCTTTTGTAGACATGGATACTACCAACAACTTTATTATAAAAAAATATATAAAATTCTGTTATTTCATCAAATATGAAAGAAACTACGAAAAAAAGGTGTAGTGTCGTGGGACACCAGGTAGGAACGAAGTTCCTTCGGCTAATGTAGAATCGACACAATTTGTAAAAAAAAAATCGTGTTCAATTTTATGTAGGTTTTCTTGATTTTTCTCTTAAATTTTGCAGATTAGTTTTTATTTAAGTACAGGAAAGTATTTAGGAAATTCAGTATTTTAGGAAATAATAAATTACGTAAAATAAAAAAATCGTAATCCAAATTATCAATTAAAATAACCAAATATGTCTCTTTATTTTTATTTGACAACATAAAATTACATAGAAATAGTTATTATACACTACTCGTTTGTGTATACGACTGTCGCGCCTGCGCACGTCTCATTTAACGGTTTTTTTCCACGGACTTTTTCTTACGGTTTTACTATCACATTTTGTTCAGTTCGGTCCCGCAGCAAAATCGCTATCTCCTCCAAGCCTGCCGTAAGGAACTTCGTTCCAAAATACTTCTAAGCTATTTTTCCAAAAGTAGTCTTTTTTGAGATAAGTGAGATAGGTGTGACACGGCAGCGCTGCTTCTCGATAAATGAACTGATACAGTGCAGGATTGCTCAGAACTGTCTTCATAGTTGCGGTAGTGGTTGTTCTTATACATCCCGTCACCGTACAACATGCTTGCCATTTTTGTAATTTGGCGAAGCAAGATGTAGGCTTAGTGCTGGTCCACCAAACTACACTGCCATAAGTAGGCATTGGTCTAACCACTGCTGTGTATAGCCATAAGGTGAGCTTTGGTTGAAGGCCCCATCGCTTGCTGTTCTGTTGTGTTGATTTTGTGTTGTAGATGGGGCTATTCCAGTTCAGTTTGTTGTCTAGAGTTATACCTAGGTATTTGACCTCTTTTGATAACTAAGGTGTTTAAGATGGGCAGTCTATGGTTCCCTACTAATACTATGCTTGAAAAGAGTAGTCTTTTCACCATTTTTCAACTAGGTGAAGAGCTGCCTGTAACCTATCACATATCATGCTGGCATTATTGCGTATGCTTAATATGTGGTCGCTAAAGGGGAATGCCCATATGTGACCCAGGCTTTTTTCATGCGTCAAAACGAAATTAATATAGTATTTATTTACTCAATTTTTGCCATAATCTCCCGATCGGAATCAATGATTTGAACAAGGAATTTAATTTAAAATAAAATAAAACATGCCGGTGACGGACATAAAGCCATCAATTTCTTTGAGTGTTGTAGTTTAGTAAATAGTTATTTAGGTAATATTGATTCGAATCGATGTTGTTGTATTAGAATCGATTTTGGCAAGATCACATACTATGAAACCAGTCTTGTAAGTCTATTTTAGTCGATCAAGTTGATCAAATATGACTTGATCGTCGATGATTCGAGCCGCTCTTTGTATGCGGTCAAATGGAATAACTGGGGAGTGCTTAGCTTGCTAGCAAAAAATATTTCCAGTTTTTTTACACGCTTGTATAACCTTACACTAAAAAATATAATATTATATTTTCTAACTTGTGGTGTTTATCGTAAATGCTATGTCAATTGTTTTTAGTACATATGTTTTGAATAGGTAATTGGGAATTACTATTTAATATACCTACAATTAAGTCACCGACATAGCCCAAATGATTGCGAAACTGGAATGGCAGTGGGCAGGGCACATTGTTCGACGGACAGGCGGCAGGTGGGACAGAAAATGCCTCGAATGGCGACCACGTACCGGAAGACGTAGTGTCGGTAGGACCCCCACAAGATGGACCGACGATCTGGTCAATATCGCGGGAATACGTTGGATGAGGGCAGGACGTCTTCCAGCTGATGATGATGACGATTATGATAAATAATTAAAAATACTTTATATAGCATTAAAATACAAGATTTTTATTCATACTTATGGAGAAACATGCAATTTTTTCAATAATTTCATTTACAGCACCCAGTCGACGATGAATTTAATGAGGTCAGCAATCGCCTCGTTTATTTCTACCTGAAAAAGTATAATAAAACTACTTATATATCTTTTATTAGAGAATCACCTAAGATGTGGTAAAAAAAGATATAAATATCTTTTTTTATCCTGGTGTTAAGTGATCACCGCCGCCTACAATATCTTGCAACACCAGAGGAATGACAGGAGCGTTGCCAGTCTTTAATAAAGGTGCACGCGCTTTTTTTACAGTACCCGTGTCGTATAATTCCGGTAACAGCGCACAAGAAAGCTCATTCCACAGCTTGGATAAAAGTTCCTTAAAAACCGCACTGTGGAGGAATACCACACATTCAGGTGGTGGGGATGATATCCGCACGCAGATGGAATTTGGCGACAGGAATCTTGGTATGTCTTGGTTCAACTCTCAGATTGTGGCTCCATCTAACTACAGGATCTAGTTTACAGTTGGTAACCTGCTCAACCCCAATAATTGCATATTATGAAATTGACTTGATATGTCGCTCTTTCAAATCAAAACAATTTCTTATTACGTTACGAGTCACGCATCGTTAGTAAATTTTGGTTACAAATTTATTTTAGTAATCCTAGAAGTGAGGGATATCATTAAAAAATATTTTTTATATTTTTAATACAATTTCTCAGTTGGATGAGCACTCGGACGAACGACCCGATGTTGCGGGTTTGAGTCACGCATCATTCACAAGTTTTGGTTATAAATGTAATTTACGTATTGTTTTATTTAAGAGTTGAATCGATGTAGGCTTCATGCCGTTGATGTGCAGTAGCGATGGGCAAGGAATGGGACAGAAGGCACAAGGTCAAGTTTACCTAACGATTTATTAATAAATTTGTGAATTGTGCGTACACAATTTCTCATAAATGTGTTCGTTAAAGCTTTCTCCTCAATCAGTTTTTACAATCATAAAATAACGGTGTATTTAAATAATGTTTCCTTTGTTTATTTACCTCATACTGTTTCAAGAGAGAGGGAATCCAATCGTTGAGCACTTCATTCACAATGTCAGAGTAGTCTTGTCCAAGTACTACAACGTTAATGTCAGCCTGAAATGAAAAATAATTTACTAATGTACATATATTTAACATAATCATATTGATTTAGGGTCACTGATTCAAATCCGGCTCGAAGGACCAAGAAAAAAGGTCACGGTGTGTAGTGAATTGATAATCGATTTCGAAAATGTACAAAAACGGGAAAATTCCCAATTTTAAATTGAGTATCTCAAACTTATAATGTCCATTTCTATGATATGGATATAATTTGCACTTCAATTGGAATGACAAGACATAAAGTCAGTCTGTTTCTGCTTAGGTATTCATAGAATTCGTATATTTACCTTCATTATAATCAATCTTAATTGCCATAATAAAACCGGTAGGCTTAATATAAATAGTGCAATATAATGCTTAAGTCATTCTAAATTCTCTTAAACAGCAAAACTAACTTGTTATGCTGCGTACAGCCTTTTCACCAGTGTAGATGCAGAGCGTGCACGAACTGAAAATGTGGCTACTCGTATCAAATTCAAATTCAAATTCAAATTCAAATAAACAATATAGAAATCTTGTATAGCGTAGTTCTAAATATAACCACGATATCATTGCGCTAGTGGTGCTCTGAGACTGAGCCAAAGAGGATTCTATCTCCGTTTTTTACAAGATTATAGCCGTCATCTGTCAATCTATCAATGACTCCGTTTCATACAATCGAGTGAAACGCTTTTTACTAAGAGAGTTTCGCTATGCTGGACTGAGCTGTAAATGGTTATTAACAACTTATTTATTTCTTTATTTATTTATTAAAGATACAATGTAACATTACAGATTTAATCTAAAGCGTTACAAAGATATTATACGAAAGAAAAAAACAATGAAAATTATAAACTATTTATTTTTTTATAGAGCTTACAGGTATCATACTCTTGAATCTTTTCTTTCATTCTTTGACCAAAATCCCATCGAGCTGGCAAATAGATCACACTGTGGTGCTACTGTTGTACGTAATGCTACACGTGTATTTCGTGCTCGCGCTCGTTTCTACGCACACTTTAGAATGGGCGAATTTTCTTTCATTTTATGTTACGTTGCGTAGGTCTGTACACGGCATAACAAGCAAAATAACTGTATTAAAATGTATTGTAGTTACCACTTGTATGTACTAGCATAAAGTAATTAAAAATATTGATTATATCAGATACTTACATTGATACCGCCCAGGCTGAACTGTATATCAATGCTGCGGATTGTAATACCGGATATGATACCGATATTAACACGAACTTCACCGACTACACGGATTTCGTTAATGTTGAGGCTAAAATAAAAAAATAAAAGATATTTAAAAACAAATAACTGCAAACAGTAGCATAAATCTTTAAAGTAATGTGGGATTTTTGAATTTAAAAGTGAATTGTAGTAAGTAAATATAAATTGTGTCACGGTTTATTTATAACTGTATGGAATGGCATAGCAATTTGCATTTATATTACTTATGGATATTATTTATTAAGGTATATCGCATCTAAGTCATATATTTTATCCATGTCAGTCATGACCGTCATGACACATGGGTCATTAAAAATTATTCCCGCCTGAAAGTTTAAAACTTATGTTTCCTTTTGTTTTTGAAACATCGTTTCGATTATCATTTTTTTTTTATAAATTTATTTAATCATAAATATATGCACAGTTGGTACTTAAATTTTATATCTCGCCAAACTGTTGCAACAGTTTGTTGGCGAGTTTACGCTCTTAGACAATATTATACTATTGTGCATCTATAATAAATTATACCTAATTTGTTTGTTATATTATACACTATTACTAATACACATATAACATTACACACATATCATTACTTAGTTATCAATTCATAATATTCCTAAAAACATATTAAAACCTTACCTGTATACATATAACTAAACTATACTACTTTAAATATTATGTGGAGACGTTAAGAAAGGCTTATGTGGAGACGTTAAGAAAGTGCTCCTTTAATTTTTTCTTAAGTACTACTCTACAGTCTTTTTTATCATCAAAAATATTTGGTATATTGTAAGTTAAAAAGTAAATAATTACAATTCTAACTTTTATATTATTTATAAAGGTATATAGTAATATTTATCCATCTCGGTCATGACTCATGAGTCATTGAATATTGTTCCCGTTTGAAAGTTTTCAACGCACCTAAAGATAATTTGATTCAAATTCAAATAAAAACATTTTTATTCAAAATAGGATGTGACATCACTTATTGAAAGTCAAAAAAACTACCACCCATTCCAAAATGAATGCCTCAGGCCTGAGAAGAATGGGCGCAACAAACTCAGCGGGCTTTTTTTTTTTCATCAAAAATATGTTTTAAAATTAAAGTAACATTTACAAAGTAACATTGTACAATTAAACTTCTTATTTAATAGCCTGAGGGCTATCATTAAGAAAGTCATTTATGTTATAGTAACCTTTACCACACAAACGTTTTTTTACAATTCTTTTGAAAAATGTAATACTTTTGTTTTGAACATTTTCTGTGATCCTTTTGTAAAAGCGTATAATAACCCCCACAAAAGACTTGCTAACTCGACTTAGCCGAGTAGTAGGCATTATAAGCTTATGTCTGTTCCTGGTGTTAACATTATGGTTATGACAGTTTCTGGCAAATTCACTTATGTGCCTATGAACATACATTACATTATCAAGAATACATAGAGAAGCAACAGTCAAGATGTTAATTTCTTTGAATTTCAAAACTAATGTTTCCTTTTGTTTTTGAAACATCTTTTCGATAATCATAACAAATATATAATTATTATGTATTATTATATATTTTATAATTATTATATATGACATCCAAATATTATTAGTAAATAAATGCATAATTAAAAGTTATAATTATAATAAATAATAACTAATAGTATAGGAAAATGGGCACTTTTCATTTAAGTCTGTTTGTATAAATCTAGCTATCTAATATAGCTTATTTAATAAAACTCTTATCTTTTGTTTTTTTTTTATGCCAATACGGGTCGAGTCGAGCAGATTGATACACCCTGCACATTACAATGCAGTGCCGCTCAGGATTCTTGAAAAACCCATAAAGTCTGAGCGGCACTACAGTTACACTCGTCACCTTGAGTCATAAGATATTAAGTCTCCTATCCACAGTAATTTCAGAAGCTACGGCGCCCTTCAGACCGAAAAATAGTAATGCTTATACATTACTGCTTCACGGCAGAAATAGGCACCGTTAAGGCTTCCACTAGTTCTGTCCCGTTCTTCTAATTGGCATGAAATATATAGAGTAACATGGCACTTAAAATAAAACTCATTTTTGTTATTATACTTACAATCCATTTCCGCTCGCTTTATGGTCTTGGAATAATGCTCTTGCAGTTATACCTGCGTTTTCTGTTGGAATAAAACTTAGCATTATTAAGAGAACAAAAAACTATAAAACGAAAAAAACAGTGCGTGCCTATGACCACTCGGCAGAAGTGAAATTACCATCAAGTCGACTTTTGTTTTGTCTATGTTTATTAAATAATTGTGTCAAAATAACTGTTGTATTTTTTTACTCGCGCTAACGGCCCCGACCGTATTCCATCTATATATATAAAAATGAATTACTGTTCGTTCTAGTCTCGCTAAAACTCGAGAACAGCTGGACCGATTTGGCTAATTTTGGTCTTGAATTATTTGTGGAAGTCCAAAGAAGGTTTAAAAGGTGAATAAATAGGAAAATGCTGCTAAATTAAATAAAAACAACAAATTTGTTTTTCCTTTGATGTGTCCAAACATAATTTCTATGAGAGAATTTATTGACGCACGGTTTGACAGTTCTGCTGTGAAACAATTTCATTACGACAGCAGGGTGCATATTTTACGAAGTAGTTTTTGATGTTATGATATATTATTGACAAATTCATATTTAAATAAAATAATGTTGGCCATTCTTTCGATTGGCATCATAAGAGTAGGGGTGTTTATTTTTTCATTTAAGTCGGTTCGATTCCCAGACGAGGCAAGTAATTTTCTTGAAAATATTTGAATGCAGAATTACTAACTTTTAAAAATAACATAAAGTCTTCTTTCAGTAAAATAGCCTATCTTCGATATTTAAGGTACTTTCCCTTCATGTCCCATAACTTTGGGACACCCTGTATATAGACTACCTTCATTATAATTGCAATATTTGTAACAGACATTAATTAATTACTCAAGCAATTGAATTGGAATTAGATACATACATACATACTAACAAATCTAACACAATAAAATCAATCTTACTTAATATTGGTTTAATAAATAATAGCGTAATTTTGTTCTATCAACGTTGATAGTGTAGCGTAAGAAAATAAGGATTAAAAAAAACTAAGGTTAAAAGTTGAAGGCTTAGATTAAAGATTGGTCTCCGATCCACTCCAACTGGATACCGCAGCCGTAGTCGCAAATATGCAGCAACTAATACTACACCCAAGTGGGCGTACTCAAGCCAAGTCGAAACAATGTGTGACGTTGATGTGCCTCATATTCTGTTAAACTTTGCTTATATTTGAAACTAAACTGACGGGTTGCGTGGTAAAACTTTGTAAAATAATACTACAAGAAATTATAAAGACACATATCATCAGAATACTTAATTTGGTATTTTATTAATTTCAATCTAAAATAACACAAAGCGTATGTTAAAAAATTTGAAGGATTCCATTGAGTGTCTTGACTCTTTGTGGCATCTTGATGCCACACACATCAGCATCTAATAGTAGAGGTAATAAACAAAAATTATTGTTCTTAGGTAGTGTGATATCTAGTTGGATCGCAATGGAGACTAATCGTTAATCTAAGGTTGAAGGTTAATGATTTAAATTAAACAATTAGTTTACTGCATTTTGTTATTAAACTTATTATACCTGTAAATAAAAGTTGTATTGGTATATGATAATACTGTACTGTGATTTTTCTAAATAAAATAAAAAGAAGTAGTAAACCATACAAGATAAACTTACCAACAGATAAACTGATTCTTGGCATAGAAAGGTCAAATCGTAGTCTGTTGAGTATTAAGTTGTAATCCATGGTACGAATGACGATGTTGCTGATGCCAGAGAAGGAAAGGTTGTCTACGAAGACTTTGATGTTGACGACACTGGAAACAGTAATGTTGCAATGTAGGTATACATTATAATCACTATATGGTTGTTATCAAATAACCTGCTGTAATCTTTACGAGAAACAACATCAAATTAAATCAAAATCACTTTGTACATGTAGATCACGGAAATGACACTTACAAAAATTACATTAATTGTTAAATTTACCGCCCCTTCGTATAGGGTTGAGCTAATGAGATGAAGTAGTGAGAAGCTTATTGCCACTCTTTTTAATCAACATTAACAAGTTCATCGTTTCACAAATAATTTCAATTACAATATATGTAAAGTGTAAATAAATAAAGGTATTTGTGAGCATTTTATTAGCGATTATAAAAAATATAATAACTTTAATTTTTAGAATCTGAAGCAGAGCTGAACAGGATCATTCTGCTACCATAAGTAGCGCCCGTTCACAAGCATGACGCGATCAACGCAAATCTAAACGAGATCAACTAAAAAGTCCGGGCTTTTATCGAAGTGTCAGGACTTTTCAAATTACTAAATGGTAACCCTAATCTCAAATCATCAAATAAACATGTACTTCCGGTCGGGCGACCGACAGGAGCAAAGTTCTTCACGCCTTCTTAAAATTTCTTCAATTGGATTTCATGACCAGTAAAAAGATTGTAAATTTACCTCAGTGCAACTTGACATGTTTTACATTATTAGTCAATGTAAATAATGTAAAGTAATGAATTATAATATCAAAGTGCTTCATTTAATGGTTTGGGAACATAAAATCATGAGGTTAAAAAACACAAGGTCCGAGAGTAGATCAACACACGTTTAAAAGATTTGAATAAAAACTTTTATCCAGAGGGAGCATAACGTTTTGTTCTTACGTGACGGTTTCTATCAGTCAATTCATACTACAAGCCGCGATGAAGAACTTTGTTCCAAGGATATTGTTATTAACTTTATGAAAATAGTTAAAAGATGACTTATTTGAATATAATATAATAAATAATCTTGCAGTAGCAGGAGATGTTACTGTATGTGCGGGGCAATACTGCAACTGCACCTATTTCAAGCACGAAAAGTCTGTGTATATCTTTCGCCCAACTTTTAATTCGCTTGAAAGTTGCTGCGAATTTTTGTCTAAAATCAAATCAAAATAGTTTCTCGGAGGGGCAAATGCGGAATGAAAGATGTGGCAAGTTCAGAACGAACTAGAAGTTTGGCGAGGGTATATTTTGTATTCCACTTTAAAGGTATCCCATTTTAAATACAGACCCATGAAACAATATATATATTGTATATTGTCAGATATAAATAAATCTAAATTCCTTCGAGAAATTCAAAGACTGCCTCATCTAAGACAATTTACAGGAACAAACATGTCATTTAAATTACCTAAATCTACAAATATATATGGCACCAGAGCAAACAACTACGTCATTCCTCTATACTTAAACGAGACTCCCTTAGAGATTCAAAAATTATATATAAATAAAAATAAATATAAGTCATCGTTAAAAAAGTACTTTTTACAAAATCCTTCTTTAATAAAAGTTGTATTGAATTTCTAACGTAGTGGTAAAAAAATTATATACATACCTAGTTTCTTTTTATAGCTATTAAATAATTTGATGGAAACGGGGTACTTACTAATTACAAACAATACATATAGTAAGTCTCACAGCCTTTTTTAATCTTTATCGCTTCCAAAAATATTTCAAAATAGCTCTCTGTGTTCAAGTTGGAAAATTTGCATTTTGTTAAAACTATCATTTCCCATTTTTTATTCTTCTCATAGAAATATCTCGGGAGAAAGTGCGTTTCGAGTGTTTTAAAGTACAAACATTATGAAGATTAAAGATTCTTAAAAATAAATAATACATTACTGCTTTAAACAAAATTGTGCAATTGTAGTGTCCAGTGTATTATTATTATCAATTATCTGATTAGATATCTAAGGGTCCTTCAACTAGTTACAAATATCTTGCCGCTCTTCTAGGAACGAATAATGATCTTCTGAGTTCAGTTACTAACATTAAATTAATATTATTATAGAAACTTGCTCTCGCTTCAACAACCAAATATAATAACTATTCCCAGCACACGCCCAATACTACTAGGAAAATGTTTATACTTGAAATACTTTCTAGTTGAAGTTTTTTTTAAATCTGTAACATAATCTATCAATATTTCCGCTGTAAACAAACTCAAATATTTCCTCTCTATACTATATTTTTTTATGCTATCCTTTTTTTACTATTATGGAAATTAACTTACATAATATTTATGGTTATGTTCATTAAATATATAATAGTTGTTAAAGTTAAAGTGTTGCTTGACTTTTTTAATTTGCAGTGAAAAACTTACAATGGCACATTGTATTCATAGTCAAATCTTTCGATGAATAATGGGTCCAATCCCGCGTCTCTGATCTCCCTCTTTAAGTTTTCAATAATTCTCCTAATAGTGTTGCTAACCAGACGAGCTTCCCTCGCTTGTGCATCTAAAAGTAAATTAATATTCATAACTTAGTTGTAAAAAAGACCATACAGTATGCTTTATATTAAATATTATATAATATATAATATTCAGCATCGTCAGGCTCTAATATATAATTTTATATCGTAAGCATATAATTGAACATATAATGTCTAAAACTGTCTACGATATCTGTGCAGTAAAGGGTAAAACTTATAGGACCAAGGATAAAACCTTGTGGTACCCCTCTCTTGAAAGATATACATTTAAATAAACATTTTTTGTCATCAATTGATATAAGTTCCACAGTTACTTAGTTATTAATTTAAAAACCAAAATTGTACCCTCCTCCTTATCTTGGGCATCTTATATAAAGTAAATAAAATAGTATAAAGTAAGTAAAGTTATGTAAAACTTAAATAAAATATTTTAAAAATACAAGTCAGGATCAAATCATGGTATGACTTTATAAAACTTTTACTATTGCAAGTTGGTGATATCAGTACGTTTAATAGGTGCTGTCAATGACGTTCTATACACAGAAAAGGACATATCATTTGCAGTCTGGTAGTGGAAAAGCAAAAGTTTGCTTAAAGACAATGTTAGCACACTTTTCTCCTTAGCCGTGCGTTAATGGTAACTGTCCGAAACAGATTCTAAAGTCAAATACGTTACCTAAACTGTATAAATGTTTAACATTGCTGCTTATAGAGTTAGTATATTCTGAACAACTTTGTTAAATGCGGCAATGTGTATAGCAGGTGAATCTAATTATGGTATAATTTTGTCAAGTTCCATATTTTGGATTTGTTTTTATACGATTTATCTATATGTATAGAACGTCATTGGGTGGTGTATAAAAACAATCCAAAGAAGAATTCACTTGTAACTGTCATTTAATAATTTTTTCATTATTTGGAACTGGAACTCCCTAAAAACAAGCGACTTACTTTAAAACAAATTTCAAATACTATGTTTTCTTTTATCTACTAAGTGTACTATTTCATCAGTTTTGTTTTAGTAAGCTAAAGCATCGAAGTACCTAGTAGCGTAGTAGTAGTGAAATTATCTGATCTGATAAGGCATCTCTTATTAGTTACTTCTCTCGATGCAGCTAATTTTAACGAAAATGGTCGACCATCTCTTAACTTACCAATAGCGTTATCTTCCAATACTTCAACTTCAACAGATTGTTTGGGCAGCGCTGATGCGCTTGCCACTAGCAGCATACACGCGAAGAAAAAGATTTTCATTTTGAGTTAATTTCTGAAAGAAATATGAGATTATTTCACAAGGAATCATTATTACTACCAACAACAAAACATAAGTTTTAGTAACTATATGAAGTTTAAGTATTTATATAATTAGTAGTTTATTTTTAAGTTCAAGTATGAAAATACCGTTTTGACGTACTGTCATACGAGATTACAGAGTGAGAGTTTTTTCAGTTTTTGTTACATATAACATTATTATTATTATTAGGACAAAAAGTGTCAATGTAGGAAATAATAATAACATTGAAAATGTAGGAGTTATTTTTTTAAGTGACGAATTTTATCGATATTTTATATTTAGTAACACAAAATACAAGTGTAGCCCAGTAATAAGGAAGTAGGCAGTGGCTGTTATGATGTTTTGAAAGTTCCACGATTACCACAAAATGATATCAGTTGAGAGTTTTAGAGATTAATAAAATAACTTCAAAGTAAAAGACTTTCACTGTGAAACATCTCAATAAATATTGAAATGTATAATTGATATGAACCAATAAATAATAGAAAGTAATAAAATTTTAAAACAAGTAATAGAACAATGGCAAAGAGATATGGATAGAATCAAATAGCAAAATTTTCATTTAGCAAATCATAATACAAAGATACCAAGCATGCTGATACCAAGCAAGATGGGCTTGCAAGTAATATTATAAAAAATATTAAATTAGTACATACCTGAAATGGATGTATCAGTATTTAAATTACACTAATAAAAACGTGTCAATGGAATAATGAAATCTTAGCTTACCTGTCTGTTGAATAGGATACAAGTATCTATATATCAATTCTAAATCTCTTTTATACGCTAATTAAATTGATAAGGGAAATCAATCCCATATCATAGTAATGATATTAACAGAATTTGATTAAAAAGCAATTCATTATATATTACGTAAAGTCGGTAGATAACATTATTTTTCAATGGATGCACCAAATCTAACAGAAAATCAATAAAATATTTTTGCTGTGTAGTCTTCTGCTATGGGGCTTACAACCTGATTGGTTGTTTCTCATATGAGCCATAAAAATAGATAAAAATCATAAAAATCCCCTGATACCAAATAGTTGTAAAACAAAAATCGTTGATTTGCCATATATCGATAGATACGGAACCTACAAGTTGACCCATCACTAGGTATTATAGACTGATATAATGTAACCAATGTCTTTGACACCCGTGCACCGTCTTAAATTCCCGCTTTTGCCTACCGTCCAGTTAAATGCGGGAGGCAGGGAGGCGCTTCGCGTTATGTCTATTTTTGTAAATCTATGTCGTTGTGTTGTTAAGGCGTTCAAAATAACTTCAATATTTAAACTTTTTTTTTTATGGAATAGGAGGACAAACGAGCGTACAGGTCAATCACCGCCGCCCACACTATCTTGCAACACCAGAGGAATCACAGGAGCATTGCCGGCCTTTAAGGAAGGTGTACGCGCTTTTTTTGAAGGTACCCATGAACTGAAGATATTTTTTCATTTCATAACTTTATCATATTCATATCCCTATTTCTATTATTATTTCACTATCATTTTTTTCACAAACTTTTGTTAAAAATAAGACATCGCTGAAGTGCAAGAGCGGAGACACCTGGTACAGTCATTGTTTCCCTAAAAGGTGACTCCGGCCACTAGCTGCTATAAACCCTATGTTTTTAAGAGAAATAAATTATTATTATTATAAGTGAAAACACCATTCAAGTATATCCTATTATAATATTACGATTACAATATAGAAATTGTTACTTACCTTGTCTTCTTATGTATCAGTCGCGCGCAAAGGAGAAAAAACTACGATTTGGGTTATTAAACGCCAGATCTCTAAACACTGGCAAAGCAAGTTAGGATTTCATCCCCACCATCTGGATGTGTGGCGGTCCTCCACAGTGCGGTTTTCAAGGAGCTTTCTCCCTCGTACTACAAAGCTATGGAATGAGCTTCCTTGTGCGGTGTTTCCGGGACAATACGACATGGGTACCTTCAAAAAAAGCGCATACACCTTCCTTAAAGGCCGGCAACGCTCTTGTGATTCCTTTGGTGTTGCAAGAGAATGTGGGCGGCGGTGATCACTTAACACCAGGTGACCCGTACGCTCGTTTGTCCTCCTATTCCATAAAAAAAAAAAAAAAAAAGATTAATTCCTTGTTACTTTTCTAAATCACTCACCTGACATTTTAGCGACTAACGAAACATCGCTTAAGTCTGGGGAAGAGTCTCTCTCTCCTGCAATACCTAATTATACGTTTATATACAGAGCCAGAGAAAGAAGAAGAGGAGGAGGTGTAGGTTTTTATGTACGGAAAGACATCGTGACTAGAGTACGACAACACCCGCCATTTTCGCTACAACAACTATGGTTAGAAAATAAACTGCCTGGTATAAACATAGCTCTGGGCACAGCCTATAGGCCTGAAAACATTTCTGTACTGGAGGCGCTCGATGCCCTTGGCGATTCCCTAAACTCGTTGTCGCGTTGTGATTTCTCGTGTGTTGAAAAGAACTTAAAAACTTCTGTTTTCATCACAGTCTTGCACAACTAGTCAATTAGCCGACAAGAATCACCGATCTGTCCCAAACTATTCTTGGTCTGGTCATAAGAGATAAACCTTTAAAATGTAAAGGTAATACATAACCACTGTTTACGCTACCATGCATTGATTCTAGAAACAAACACGTTCGATTCACAAGATCATTACACAACATAGATCTTGACGCTATCACATAGGATCTGAAAAATATCCCTTGGGACTCGATTAAGACTCGTAATGGTGTAGATGAAATTTATTTATTTATTAAATAAGGTTTACCGACAGATAGTACACATAAGCTTTTTTAGGATACATATACAAAACTTAAAAACTATAGTGAACATCCAGTTATGGGTAAACACAGCAAATTAGTTATCTGGTTGTAAATAGAGGTAGAGAAGAACATGTTATGGATCCTTCGCTATTGCTTAAGGTTATTACATGAAAAAGGAATATCTATAAATATATTCTATTAAAATTTACGGATACAAGTATTTAAATATTAGTGTTCTATCTCTTATTCCAAACACGTTCTTTTAAACTTAATTAAACATATATTATGTAGATCAACATCTATGCCGTTGAACCATGCGTTATGTTGACGACATATCCGAGGTAAAGGACTGTGGAACCCTACATTTGTTCGGTAAGTATCTATTGCAAAAGGCTGAAAGTTATTCACTCTAGCATTAGCACGAGGAACCTTGAAGTTAATTTTTTCTAGTAATTGAGGACATTCAATCAAATTATTAACCATTTTAAAAAGAATAACCTGATTTGAATTCCAATGTCTACGCGAGAGAGTTGTCAATTCAAAAAAGAAACAGCGCTTATTGTATGATTGTAATTGATGTAGCTTGTTTTGATGGACACACATAAAAAACATGAACCTTACATGAAAACATAGACCTGAAGACCTTACCATATGATGGATTTAATAGTCAGTAAAGGTAAGCATGTTAGTATTTACATTATTCTATTATATCTCAAAGGATAGCGTTTTCATTTAAAGCTCCCAGACGGCTTATTTTTTCCGATACCTCCAACAAATACATAATAATTACAGACAGACGCGGTGGAGGACTTTGTTTTATAAAAGGCAGTGATTATTAGCAATACGTAAACAAGACTTAGTTTATCTAGTTCTTGTTTATGGAGATATTATTAGAGGAGAACAAAAGAATATATGGGTCACTTATATTAGGGTTAAAGTGTGAAAATCCCGATTTGTACTGAACATTTTAAATTCGTTTTTTTTTTACTTTAAAATATTTATTTAATCAAAATAATTACTATTATTATGTATACATTGCTGCCATCTAATAGGAAGGTCATTTATGCCTCTGCAATAGAACTGTTTGATGATCTAGATTCCACAAACTGTGTGTAAGCATTTTGTACTGCTTCCCGGGAAGAAAATTTTTTATCACTTAAAAAGTTGTCCAAATCACGAAAAAAATCCTGTACAGTTAAACTGGTTTCTCGTGCTGTATGAGGTCTCGCGTTATCATAGAGCAATAATGGTGAAGATCGATTCATGAGTGGGGGATGTTTCACTGTTAGTTTTGCTATTATTATTCGGAGTTCGGCACAGTAGACATCTGCCGTTATTGCTTGACCAGATCGAACCGAATGGTTACCACTATCTGTTTATTGGTAAGCTTTGCTTAAGGACACGTTGAGGCGTTTAACCTAGGGTCAGCCATTGTATTTTCCGCTTATGGTTATCATAAAAAATCCTCTTTTCATCGCATGTCAGAATTCAATTTAATATTCCTTCATTTCTGTATCGATTCAAAAAGGCAACACAAGTTTCAACACGCATTTCTTTCTTCAGATCAGTCAAATCATGAGGCACCCATTTTTCATACTTTTTTATTTTATTGATTTGACGCAAATGAGTCCATATTGTTGGTAAGGTAACGGTAAACCATGCCACCAATTCCTGGGTAGTTTGGCTCGGATCAGCTTCCACCATCTCTTTCAATTCATTGTTTTTCACTTGTTGATTTGAAGAACGAACCACGTGGAAGGGTGAAGCAGTCCCCTCTTCAAACGCAGCATTGATATTGCGAGCTGTTTCTGCCCTGTTAATTCCGCGTAGGAACTTGTGTTCAAAAAATCACTCGAATTTTCAAAGTCTCCTTCTTGTAAAAGAAGAACTACATAGGTACCATTTGAAAAAGTTTCACTCAAAAATCTCAAGCCATGACGATTCTGTGTTAATTAGAAATATACTACATACCTTAACTCCTTTTATTTATATATTACCACCTCTATAATAATATTTCAATAAATTTCTTATTTTATGAACCCTTCAGCACTTCGAGCACACTTTTATCCTTATTTCTTAAATTGTAACATGTGGTGGAAAATTTAATATCTTAATTTTTATGTACACATATGATATATTCAAATATAACATATTGATCGAAAATACATAAAAAAAATTATGAACGATGTGGGACTCGAACCCGCTATCACTCGTGTTCATTCCTTAATTCTTCACATCGTGGTTGTGGCTCCATCCTGAGAGTTGAAAAAGACATACCCATTTATAATAAATTAATAGTTGAGTACAAATCATACAGTTTTGGCAGTTAATTAGTTATGGCTTTCAGTACTCTGAAAAGGTAATATTTTGAGAAGCCTGAGACCTTGGCTGATTGAAGTAAGAATCTACTACCAGATTACATTTTCTCTCGACCTCGCTGGAACGTAAAGCCCCTCCCGTTTCCATGGCCGTGTAGAAAAATGACATTCACTATAGCCCAATCAAACTATCTAAAAAGAAAATAATATGTACGGCAATATTTTTTATCTTATCAGTCACTGTACATTTAATTATGATTAGATCCTTACAAGATAATGTTGTTATTCATGCTTTTTACATGTCTAATGTAATGCTTTGTTGTCTGACATGACAGGAAACGATGACGTTTAAAAAGATATGAGGAGATAGTCAAAAAATAAAATATATTAGAAAATAGAAATTATAAAGTTTTATTCAGCCTAGCGAAACTCTCTAAGAAATTATATTAAAATAAGCGATTCACTCGATTGTACGAAACGTGCAGTCATTGATAGATTGACAGATTACGGCTATAACCTTGTAAAAAATGAAGACAGCCGAAATCCACTAAGTTTTAAGCAAGTGTTCGCTTTCAAACTTAGCTGGATTATAGTGCGTCGATATTTCAAATTTAAATATTTTTATTCAAAATAGGATGTGAAAGTCAAAAACTACCACCCATTCCGAAAAGAATGCCTCAGACCTGAGAAGAATGGGCGCAACAAACTCAGCGGGCTTTTTTTTTTCATCGAAATTATATGTTTACAAAGTAATATTGTATAATTAAACTTATTATTTAATAGTCTGAGGGCGGGTGCTCCATTCCCAATATGTGATATCATTAAGAAAGTCATTAATGTTATATTAACCTTTACCACACAAACGTTTTTTAACAATTCGTTTGTTCGTTTTGAACATTTTCTGGAATCTTGTTGTATAAGCATATACATCCCCCCCCCATTCATATATTTAGTTTTCTTGCTATTTAACAATAGGTTATTAGCGCTAAGCCAGTACACAATGTCAGATAGAATATCGTCCACTTCGTCATACCTAGTTTGGTTTCTTTTCACTTTGAAAATTAGTGAAGTGTCGTCCGCAAACAATACTACCTTATGATTTTCTCTATAAGATTAGGAAGATCATTTATATAGATAAGGAAGAGTCCAAGAATAGACCCTTGTGGTACCCCCATACTGAGACGAGTGCCAGGAGATCTCCTGCCATTCGCGTCGACCTTCTGAATTCTATTATTTGATTATGAAGTCAGAAGATCGAACGCAGTTTTTCTTTTATGCCATAGTAACATAGCTTCCTGACCAGCGTTGAATGTTCAATACAATCAAAAGCCTTAGATAAATCACAGAAGATGCTAAGTGCATTCTGCGATTCCTCCCAGGCATCAAAACTATTCTTGATTAGCTCAAAACCTGCATCTGTTGCTGAAAGCTACTTCATTTGAAACAATTTGGCTTTTCCCCTAGTAAAGCCAAATTGTTTCAAATGAAGTAACTTATGAGAGTTATAGGATGTTAGCATGGCTTAAAATTATTTTTTCAACAATTTTACTAAGGTTCGGCAAAACCATCACAGGACGATAGTTATTCGGGTCAGAAGAGCATCCCGACTTAAACATTGGTATAATTTTACTATGTTTCAGAAGGTGAGGAAACACACCACGATTAATACAATTATTTATTTATTAAGAAAACTTACAGCAATTTATAACTATAAAAGCCATTAACTAATTTTCACATATATAATTCTAATTCGTTTTTAAAATTACTAGAGAGTTACGCTATTTTATAATCTAGTAGATTATTACTAAGTATAGAATTAGTACTATATTATATAACTACATTTTAAAGATATCAGCAAGAAGTTTACATTTATAAAACATAATTACAGTTAATAATAATAAAATTAAAGTTTACATTGATTTTGTTGAATACTTTGAATACCTAAGTATTATATTTAATTATGTTTAACGATTACTTTTATTCCAATTTCCTAGATAATAATTATAATGATTACACATTAAAATTGCAAGTAAAAAATTCAAATTCAAATATTTTTATTCAAAATAGGATGTGACATCACTTATTGAAGGTCAAAAACTACCACCCATTCCAAAATGAATGCCTCAAGCCTGAAAATAATGGTAATGAATTTAGCAATAGGTTATTAGCGCTAAACCAGTACACGATGTCAGATAGAATAACGTTCACTTTATCATACATAGCTTGGTTACTTTTCACTTTGAAAATCAGTGAAGTGTCGTCCGCAAACAATACTACCTTATGTTTTTTCTCTATAAGATTAGGAAGATCATTTATTTAGATAAGGAAGAGGAACGGTCCATGAATAGACCCTTGTGGTACCTCCATACTGAGAGGAGTCCCAGGAGATCTCCTGCCATTCACGTCGGCCCTCTGAATTCCATTGTTTAGAAATGAAGTCAGAAAATTGAGTGCAGTTCCTTTTGTGCCATAGTGGTATAGCTTCCTGCCCAGCGTTGAATGTTGAACACAATCACACCTTAGATAAATCATAGAAGACGCCAAGTGCATTCTGCGATTCCTCCCAGGCACCTAAAATATTCTTGATTAGCTCAACACCTGCATCCTTTGGTGAACGTCCCCTAGTAAAGCCAAATTGTAGAGATTCCCAACCAAACTACCTTTGAGGTATATCCTTTCCAATAAAAAAAGAATGATCTAAATCGGTTGGCGTAATATTGAGTTATTGGTAAATTTGTCGTCGACATACGTATAGCTAATTTAAGACTTTTATGGTTTTCTCATGGATGCCATTGTCAGATCTGGACCAAATTACAATGGGATCACACGGGAAGTACCAGCTTTAACAGAATAAGCTAAAAATAAGCTATAAATTTCAGCTTAATAACAGAATTATCAAATCGGTTCACCAAGTCGAAAATTTTGAGGTAACAAACATAAAAATAAATAAAAAAAAGAAAAACCTACCGACGAATTGAGAACATCCTCCTTTTTTGAAGTCAACAATAATATACTACAATATTGAACACCTTTAAAAGT
This sequence comes from Leptidea sinapis, assembly GCF_905404315.1. Lineage (NCBI taxonomy): Eukaryota > Metazoa > Arthropoda > Insecta > Lepidoptera > Pieridae > Leptidea > Leptidea sinapis. Next base: position 6,421,922 of record NC_066267.1, on the reverse strand, counting down.
TCTATAAAAAAATCTGCAATGGTGTAAGTTTATCTCTTAGCGATAACACACAATAACCAATTTATGCTTTAATTTCTCGAGATAAAATGGCTTATTTAAGAAGTGATTTTAGTCAATACAGGGTTAATCCTCATCTATTAAAATACATTAAATACATGGTGCATTTTTTATATGAAAATAAGGGACGAGACGAGCAGGACGTTCAGCTGATGGTAATTGATACACCCAACCTATTATAATGCAGTGTCGCTCAAGATGGCACTACAATTGCCCTTATCTACAAGTCACCTTAAGACATAAGATGTTAAGTCTCAATTGCCCAGTAATTTCACTAGCTACGGCGCCCTTCAGACCGAAACACAGTAATGTTTACATTACTGCTTCACCGCAGAAATAGGTGGCGTTGTGGTACCCATAATCTAGCCGGCTTTCTGTGCAAAGGAGCCTCCCACTGCCATTTTGTATAGTTCAATATGGCTTTTACAGCATATAGTTTAATTAAATATTTTCTAAGATATTACAGATATAAAATGCAGGGACATAGCGGTTGCGGCGGTACCGGCCGGGAAAGCAATATAATAAGTATCAGCGTATGTATAAAGCATCATCCAGTTTGTCAAGTATTGCAGTCTACGAAACTTATTTTTGTATGTCGTCGTCATTTATTGTTGAGATATAAATAACGGGACCACACGGAAATTACATTATATTTTTAAATTTTTACTAATAACTTTTGACAGAATGAAGTCTCTCCGACAGAACAATTTAAATGTCTTTTATCTGTTCTGTGGTCCGTGCAGTCATAAATACAACGAAGTCATGAAACTTAATATTTTAATTTCAATAATTTCGTTGAAATGCTACTTAAAAATCTATAATATTCTCAAAATATGAATCATTCTGTAGTATATTAGGCCTATTTTTTTAATTATGTCGCTCCCTTGCTACCTTTGCTTGGTAAATGTTTGAGATATGTCTACATCAGTTTAAAATTCCAGCGCACTATTATACCAGTTCTTTTACAAAACTCCATAGAAATAAATCAATGCAACGAAATATTGAGGCCATTTAAATAACCTTATTATATTAGAAATATAGATGTCTATAATTTTGTGGTCATAGTATTAGATTAAGGATTGGTCTCCGCTGCTCTCCAACTAGATTACGCAGGCGTAGTTGCAAAGTACAGCAACTAACTAAGGTGAAGTGGGCGTACTCGAGCTAGTCTCGAACAATGTGTGACGTTGACTTGCCAGATGTTCTGTTAAACTGAGCTATTAGATATTTAATTAATTAAAACTAAAATTTCGGGTTGCGTAATTAACTTTTAAAAAATTATACTAGTCGAATTAAGAAAGATGCTGGGATATTATTATCAAAAAGTTTTTTTTTTATGGAATAGGAGGACAAACGAGCGTAAGGGTCACCTGTTGTTAAGTGATCACCGCCGCCCACAATCTCTTGCAACACCAGAGGAATCACAGGAGCGTTGCCGGCCTTTACGGAAGGTGTACGCGCTTTTTTTGAAGGTACCCATGTCGTATCGTCCCGGAAACACCGCACAAGGAAGCTGATTCCACAGCTTTGTAGTACGTGGAAGAAAGCTCCTTGAAAACCACACTGTGGAGGACCGCCACACATCCAGATGGTGAGGATGATATCCTAACTTGTGGCGTGTCGTGCGAAGGTGGAATTCGGCGGCAGGAATCAGGTTAAACAGCTCTTCGAAACCCCGTGATAAATGCGGTAGAAGACACACAATGAAGCGACGTCTCTACGCAACGCCAAGTGATCCAGCCGTTCACAGAGCACTGTGTCCCCAACAATTCGAGCTGCTCTGCGTTGCAGTTGTCGTCTGCATAGCAATGAATGTTGGAGGTGTCCAACATATCATTGATATGCAGAAGAAACAGCGTACGAGATAGCACACAGCCTTGGGGCACTCCAGCATTCACGGGCTTCGGGTTCGAGCAATATCCGTCGACAACGACCTGTATGCTGCGCCCAGTGAGGAACCTGGAGGTCCACTTGCACAAGCTCTCGGGAAGCCCAAATGATGGAAGTTTTGAGAGGAGCGCCTTGTGCCATACACGATCAAAGGCCTTCGCTATATCCAGGCTAACTGCCAGGCCTTCCCCCTTGCTTTCAATAGCTGCCGCCCATCTATGTGTTAGGTATACCAGAAGATCACCTGCCGACCGTCCATGGCGAAAGCCGTACTGTCGGTCGTTGATCAACTGGTGACCCTCTAGGTATACTAAAAGCTGGCGGCTAATTATGCTCTCCATGATTTTAGAGAGCAGGGAGGTGATAGCAATAGGCCTGTAGTTCGCCGGATCCGAGCTGTCTCCTTTTTTTTGGATCGGATGGACAAGGGCTGACTTCCATGAGTCAGGGACTACGCCTTTGGAATAAGAGTGCCGGAATAAACGCGTTAGCACCGGCGTCAACTCAGGGGCACACGTTCTAAGCACGATTGGAGAAATGCCATCCGGCCCGCTCGACTTCCTGACGTCCAACGAAAACAGAGCTCGCCTAACAGTTTTCTGTCTGAACTGTACTTCAGGAATAGAGCTCTGACACCGCGGGATGGTCGGCGGTGTTTTTCCGTTGTCGTCAAGAGTCGAGTTGGAGGCGAAAAGAGTGCGAGAGAGAGAGATCGGCTTTCTCTTTTGTCGTATGGGCCAGGGTGTCATTCCTCATGTGCAACGGCGGCATGGCTGAAGTTACCAAGAGCAGCTTTCGACAATGAGCAGAACTTGCGTATTCCGGTCGGGTAACTGGAAAGCTGCTCGCCGATTATGACGACGTGTTTTGACTTTGCACGGGCGATTTGCCGCTTAAAAAATCTGGAGGCACGGTTGTATTTCCTCTTAAGAACTGTGCAGCGGATCCTTTGCGCCCAGCGCCGCAACCCAAGCTCGATACGCCTGTTTTTTGCAGTCAGATCCTGCTTTAACTGACGCATCGAACCAGGGCTGTGATCTGCCACCGATGGGTACTACAGAGCTTGGTATAAAAATATCCATGCCCTGCAGTATCACATCGGCTACTGCAACGGCGCAGGCACTAGGATCATCCGAAGGGAAACAAACCCTGCCCCAAGGGTAGGATGCAAAAAAGGAACGCATCCTATCCCAATCTGCTGACTTGTAGTGCCAAACGCGGCTGGTCGCTGGTGGTCTGCGACGTTGGCGTCGGATAGGCACTACACTCCTGACCAGGCAATGGTCGGACGTTCCGAGAGGGGCGTCGACAAAGACCTGGTAACCATCGGGATGTGTAGTCAGCAGAAGATCCAATAAGGACGGCATGTGGCTATCCACATCCGGGAGCCGCGTTGGCGACTCGACCAATTGGGACAGACCATACGCCAATGCAAAATTATGCACAGATCGCCCTGCGTAGTCTGTGGTACGTGATCCAAGCCATTCGGCATTGTGCCCGTTGAAATCACCCAAGACTACGATTTCAGCGGAGGGGATCTGTGCAAGCACGTCGTCAATTGCCGCTTGAACGCAGCCCATGAGATGATCGGTTTACCACTATGGGACCTGTAGACACACGCATAGATGCGGACGCAGTCCTCTAAATCTACGCGGAGCCAGAGAGTGGACAGGTCCCTACCCTCAAAATTGCCGAGACGGCGACAGCAGATATCCTCCCTAACGTACACACATACCCCGGCATGAGGCAAAAAATTGTGCTCAATTTTGTACCCGGGGTATGTTAAATATGACGTATCGCTAGGACGAGATATCTGCGTCTCCGTAAGGAAACACAAGGCCGGCTGCGCCGTCTCAAGGTGGTGGTAGACGGCATTTAAATTGGAGTGAATTCCCCTGATATCGCAAAAGTCCACGTTGAGTGTGGAGCGGGGTGCCGTGGTGTTACTGCCTCGTTTGGCCTTGGTCATGCGCGGTTCTATGCCCTCCCCAGAATACGAAGGGCAGCCCGAGCTAGAGTGCTCGGGGAGGGATTCTCCGACTCCGGTAGAGCCGGTACCCACCTGGGGTAAAATCTTTTTAAGTTTCGCTGTCATATTCGGGTGGAGGGGGGGGGGGAATGGCCACCGGTCCTCGACACTAACCTATGCGAAACATAGCGGCACTAGGCCGCTACTTCACGCCGGTATTCTGTGCGAGTGTGGTAATTAGCCCGGACGAGCCTGGCCCGATTGTGCTGAAGTCAAAAGACGGCAGCGTGACTCTACCACTTCTAAAAAGCCCTTAGTCGCCTCTTACGACACCCATGGGCCTGGGACTCCCCTATTCTTTTTACGCCCCGGGAAAAGTACAGGGTAAATTTTGCATTTTATTGATTGAAATGTAAAATAACACCAAGCTTCTGTTACAAAATTTGAAAGATGCCATTGAGTGTCAAGATGCCACGCACACAACCATCTAATAGTTGCCATAATTCTTAGACTAACTAAGCGTTATATAGTTCTAGAGCAACGGAGACCAATCCTTAATATACGGTCATAATAATTCTCATATACATAAGGTCAGGGGTCCAATGAGGCAAGTGTGAATACTTATTTTTGCAAAGTGACAGCGACATATACATATAAGGCTGGGCTGCATCAACTAACGTAAGCAAAAACAGACAGAAAAAATGAGTTGCACCATTTGACAATTTTTAGATGACGTCATAACTTTAACTGTTAACCGTCCAAATTTTGCTGCTTAAAGGTATTGTTAATCTTAAATGGCTACATAGCGACCCGTCAAAAGTTTCATATAAATATTGGATAGTGACTTGATATTTCACTTGTAACTTTAACTATGCCAAGAATTACGGTGGTGCAGCACATTCCGCACTCTATGTTAAGGTCAGCGTTACTTGTTAACGTTAAATTTGACTTTAACCTTAACTATTACAGCTAATATGATAGAACCCAGCCTTAATTAATAACCTTAGTATTTATCAGTGGAATATTTCATTGCACAGAATGCTTAGGAGTTAGAGGTAGTAATGCCAGTTAGATGTTTGTGTTAAGCGCAAAATAATGCTTACAAATTTGCCCTACTACCAATAGTTTTATTTCTTTTCACTAACTATTAAGGTTTATAAACTGTATCTTGTTTGTAATTATAATTATAAAACAACAAATACGAAAATATTAATTAGTTTTATTTATTTTATTTAAAGATTTCATCTGTAACACAGAAAAACGTTAAAGTCTGGAGCTTCACATAGAAAGATGTAATTCTTTAGTTGCTCTTATCCAAGGATCCTGTTCACCGCATTTGTGACGATTTCGGTGATAATTCTGTTTATGTCATCCTGTAATAAAAAACTTGGTTAATAAATTACGACTCAGAAGATATTCTGAAAAATATTATCTCAGAAAAACTATCCCACGAAAATAACTGCAATTAAATTTTTGTCTCAATTTTGGCGTTCACGGGTGCACAAATTAAAGGCACTTGTTCAAGCATTTTTGAGCCCTATGTACTTATAAGGTGATGAAAATTTCCAGCAATCTAAAACTGTGAGTAATTTCGAAAGTAGCCTTTGATACAATAAGCATTACCATGTTTCTGCCGTGAAGCAGTAATGTATAAACATTACTGTGTTTCGCTCTGAACGTGACGAGCGCAACTGTAGTGCCGCTTAGAATTTTTGGGTTTTTCAAGAATCCTGAACGGCGCTGCATTGTAATGGGCAGGGCGTATCAATTGCCATCAGCTGAACGTCCAGTCTAGTCCCTATAATTTTCATAAATAAAAATAAAAAGATCCTGTCGCTATTTCAGAATACAATTTAAAATGTAAAATACTACGTACCTCGAATCGCCTCAAGAAATCGGGGATTGTCTCATTTAGTAAGGCATTCACGATGTTGGAGAAATTAGCACCTTGGTAGATTAGTACCAGATTAGACTGAAAGACAAAGGAGTTTTTTAATATATCATCTTCGTCATCATGATCAGCCGGAAGACGTCCACTGCTGGACAAAGGCCTGCCCCAAAGACCTGCCACGAAGATCGGTCCTGCTCTGCCCTCAATCAACTTATTCCGGCGATCTTCGGTCCATCTTGTGGGGAGCCTTCCAACACTGCGTCTTCCAGTGCGTTAAAATTACTCTGTTCTTCCACGGGACATAAAAAGAATAGGGAAGTCCTATGCCCAAGTGTGTCGTAAGAGAAGACGAAGGACATTTACCAGTGGGAACATCACATCATCCTTTGTACAGGATGCCGGCTAGATTATGGATACCACATCGGCGTCTATTTCTGCCGTGAAGCAGTAATGTGTAAGGATTATTGTGCTTCAGTCTGAAGGTCGGGCAATTACCGGGCAAATTGGACTTTAGCGGTACTGCATTGATAAGATACATAATAGCTTTAAGGGTAAATGTATACACTTTTATTATAAAGTCCCAGCCACTGTTCAGGCATTATCTATAAATAAATTTAATTTTTTTATAAAAAAAATGGCTCTGTCGTAAATACTTTCTACTCCACAGCTGAATATCTAAGTGATCGGACAGCCTGGGACTAGATATTGTTGTAAAATAATCATATCTTTTAACAATAACAATACAATATTGCATATTTTATTTAAATGGCGCAAAAAAGATTGCTGGCAGATTTTCTGGCATCCCTTTTTCTCTCTCAGAGCGCCATTTGTTTCTGAGGCGGTAGTAGTAATAGTAATAAAAAAGACATCAAAAAGAATCCTAAAGGAGTCAATTTTGAGAAAATAATTACTTCATTAATCATATTATTGTAACAACTTCTTGACGTTTACTTTTTTTTCTTTATTCAAAATTGGAACATAATATCCATTTTGTTCCAGGATTCGGTTATTTTCGCAAATTCACATATTATTTTATATTTATTCAATTACAAAATGGTTTTCATGGTTGCTCAGAGGGCAAAGAAGAGGGCTTTGCTCGGAGTTTTCCTGCGATATCGAATCAGAAATGAGGAGATCCGTAGGAGAACCAAAGTCACCGAAAATAGCCCAAATGATTGGGAAACTGAAGTGGCAGTAGGCAGGGCCCATAGTTCGACGGACAGATGGCTGGTGGGCCAGAAAATTCCTTGAATGGCAACCACGTACCGGAAGACGCAGTGTTGGTAGGCCCCCCACAAGATGGACCGAAGATCTGGTCAAGATCGCCGGAATATGTTGGATGAGGGCAGCGTAGGACCGATCGCCGTGGAGATACGGTAGGAGATAGTTGGGGGAGGCCTTTGTCCTATAGTGGACGTCTTCCGGCTAATGATGATGATGACGAAATTTTTTGTTGTATTAGAGAACTGAATTACAGTGATGTAGAGCAATGTTAGAAAATAAAAAAAAAACACAAGAAATGAATGAATGGTTTCTGCGGTGGACTCTTTCGCATATTATTATCGTCAATATACAAAGACAGAGAGATAGCAAATCTAGCGGAAGTATGTCATAACTTATAATATCAGTAACAAAATATCAAAATATTCTCACCCTAATGTCACCGAAGCTGAATTTCAAATCAAGAGACCTGAGAGTAATACCGGAAATGATGCCGGTATTAACGTAGCCTTCCCCAGATAAGCGAAGTCCAGTGATGGAGAATCTGGAAGTGAAATAATTGTAATTTAATAAACATTTCAACATTTTGTATTCATTCACCTGTAAGAACTTGCACTATAGAAATACAAATAAGAAGATAAAGTTACGTACCCTTTCAACGCTTCGGATATTGAATGACTTGTGCAGAAAAATGACGACAATACGAATAAATTAATAATATCGCAATCTATTTTATATAATTTTGTCAAGAAATCTGGAGCGATTGTCAATTCCACATTCATTTGCCATAAGCCAGTTTGGGCTTCGAAGACGCTGGGCATCATAAATAGAGCACAGCAATACTTCAAGCCGACCCAGATTCTAGCGCTTTACAAAGCGCAGGTACAGCCACACGTGGAGTATTGCTGTCACCTCTGGTCTGGCGCACCCCAGTATCAGCCTGATCCATTTGACCGCATGCAACGTAGAGCTGTTGGAGACCCAGTGCTCTGTGAAGGGCTGGATAACCTGGCATTGCATAAAGAAGTCGCTTCATTGTGTGTCTTCTTTTGCATTTGTCACGGGGAGTGTTACGAAGAGCTGTTTCACGTGATTCCTGCCGCCGAATTCCACCTTCGCATGACACGGCACAAATTAGGATATCCCATCCCACCATCTGGATGTGAAGCGGTCCTCCACAGTGTGGTTTTCAAGGAGCTTTCTTCCACGCACTACAAAGCTGTGGAATGAACTTCCTTGTGCGATGTTTCCGGGACGAAACGACATGGGTACCTTCAAAAAAAGCGCGTATACCTTCCTTAAAGGCCGCCAACGCTCCTGTGATTCCTCTGGTGTTGCAAGAGAATGTGAGCGGCGGTAATCACTTAGCACCAGGTGACCCGTACGCTCGTTTGTCCTCCTTTTCCATAAAAAAAATATAATGTGACGGACACGGCGACACGGATGGCGTGGCGAATTTAATTTTACTCGGCCGAGGTTAGTCTTGGCGGCGCATTAGCTGATGCTGATCACCAACCATACATTAACCATCATCCTCATTCTTTATTCAAAATTACATTTTTCCGATCATTCGTTCCAAAAGATAAACTATCATAACACAATCGGAGGAAAAATTATTCTTGACATAAATACTTGACTATAAGACTACTTCTTACGGCCGTTCCCAATAGGTATACTATCTATAGATAGAGATAAATTACTAACTTCTACTGTCAGTAATTAGCTATCAATAATCTGAAGCTGTCCCAATATACCCGAAAAGTCATTCTTATCGTCTTATATTGGGACGCGTGAATTGCAGTTCCCATACAAACTTCTATCGCTGGTAAGCTATACGTCGTCCCATTGACGGACAGCGTGTACGGATAAGGTGAGTTACCTTAGTGTTGATAAGTTTATTGGGACAGAAAAGTCAACGATAGTTACGATTTTTATCTCAAGTAAGTGATAGACTGAATATTGGGAAGGGCTGTTAGACCTTTATACGTCTAGATAGACTATGATAGTTGTGAAAACGTCGAAAAAAATATACCTTAGAACTAACCTCTATTTTGAGCAATTCAAACACTGTAACACAAAGTATCATACAAATCGCGAGTGTAAGACGTAGCTTGTCACGCACACTAAACTAATATTCCCGGCCTGTTTTGATCGGTTGTCTAACAGCAAGAGGCTCTATCTAGACGTATAAATTATCGAAGGGCTACTTATTTATTTAACGATGCTTACTGTCCACTGATTTGTAGGTTGTGGTAATCTCCAAAAACGTTTGAATCGATACCAGCATCACCTGAAAGATTTTCTTATTAGAAATATCAATTAAATCAACAGTTCACAACAGCACTTCGTACTTACACCTTCAGAGGTTAATTTCTCACTGAATTATTAATTTGACTCAGTTATTATACAAAACGTCTTTAGCCATTACATTATTGGCTAATTGCATATTATTTATTTATCACTAGCTGACCCGACAGTCGTTGTTCTGTATATAATAAATAAAATAATGTTTTTTTTTAATTTGTCAATGATATATCATAAAATCAAGAATTGCTTCGTAAAAATGCATCCTGTTGTTGTAATAAAATTTTTTCACAGCATAACTGTCAAATCGTTGCGTCAATAAATTCGGGGGACATCAAAGGAAAAACAACATTGTTGTTTTTATTTAATTCCGAACAATTTCATATTTATTCACAAATAATTCAAGGCCAAAATTAGCCAAATCGGTCCAGCCGCTCTCGAGTTTTAGCGAGACTAACGAACAGCAATTCATTTTTATATATATACTAGCTGACCCGACAGACGTTGTTCTGTACATAATAAGTAAATTACTATTTTTTATTAATTTGTCAATAATATTTCATAACATCAAGAATTATTTCGTAAAATATGCTCCGGCCTGTTGTTATAATGAAATTGTTTCACAGCAGAACTGTTAAACCGTGCGTCAATAAATTCTCTCAAAGAAAATATGTCCATACAAAACAAATATTGAAAATAAAAATAATTATGAGTCCCAAATCGAAATAAAAACTATCCTATCTCTCAAGTTGGAGCAAACTGCACTCCATGAAGTAATTCCCATTTAAATCCGTTCATTAGTTTAGGAGTCCATTGAGGACAAACATTGTGACACGAGATTTATATATATTAAGTTAAATTACAAAAGCAAACGGCTTCTAGAGTTTAAACATAGAAATTTTCTTCAATTATTATTACATAATATGTATCCTTTTATAATGTTGTTAAGATAATAACAAATTTAAAAATATTTAATAACCTCATACATTCAAATAAGATTTTTCATCTTAGCAGAAGAAAATAAATTCATATTTTAAGGACACACTCAAACTAAGAATCATATATTTCTATTTGAAGTATACCTTTAAATATTGTTAAAAAGTTCACGTAAAATTTTCTAGAAAGTCATAAAATTCAGCGTAAGGGAAATCTCGACCTAATGGAGTTTGCACTAAGGTCGAGTATAACTTATCTTGAATTTTTTAAAGCAACTTGTTTACATCTCTTGTTTATTGTTTACTTACACTTCACGGCGTCATTCGAGATAACTCCTCGGGTAATATATAGGGTTGGTCTCTTTAGTGAATTGGCGACTACTGTGATTTTTATTTATTTAATTCAGAGAGATCCATATATTATATTAGCAAAAGTATAAGTAATAATATTTCTTTTGAACTTTGTTAGTATTATTAGTAAAATACATTAATTTTTTTGATTATATGATTGGTGATCAGAATTAGTTCGTAACGAGTTATTTGGATCTGGTAATAATGTTTTATTTGTGGTGGGGATATGTGATTAATTATTTGTCGAACTTGCGTTGTCCGTTTTCCTACAGGATGGTTTATAAATTTTTGAATTTTGAATTCACCATCTCTTAATCTAGTCAATTTTACTCTGATTAATGGCGCTCCCTTTGTCGATTCGAGCCGACTGTAATCAAACGAATGATTCATGGCCGAGCTTGACGGCTTATTAAATACTTACAAAATAAGCGCACATTGACGAACAATAAGCAACTTGACTCACAATAAAGCTCAAAAATTGACTGAAGCAAAACACTGCCTACGAGCATATTAGAGTTTTCGTTCAGTTGTTTTATGAGCGTATACAATAGACTTTGAACATTACTGCCACGAAATAAGGTGTTAATTTGAATTAACGTTTCAATGTTATCTGTTAAAAGTTAATTCGTATACACACCGCCACTTGGACATTTTTGACGACCTTTCATTTGCACACTTTTTCATAACGTCAATGTGCACAGCGCATCTAAAGATATTTTTGCTTCAAAATGTTATATGTATCAAAATGTTTATTTCCAAACTCCTCCGAAACGGCTAAATCAATTTGTTTGAAAATTGTGTGTATATAGGGTAGGTCTGAGAATCGGCCAACATCTATTTTTGATACCTACCCAATATGCACTCAAAATTTCATGAGAATCGGTCAAGCCGTTTCGCAGGAGTTCAATGTTTAACACCATGACACGAGAATTTTATATATTAGATGTTCCATCTACAGATCTGCAATAGAGTAATGGTTAGGCAAGATGGCAATCGAATACAATAATAATTGTATTCGATTGCTTGATATATTTGGTAGGTCTGAGAATCGGTTGCATTTATTTTTTATACCAGTTTTTTTTTACTATTGATTTTTTTTAATACTTTATATGGCAATACAACGTTTGTCGTGTCAGCTTGTGTATTCATTAATTTATCACAGCGTACATTTCATGCAATAGCTTAATAATACATTATGTTGTAACTTACGAACGCTCAATGCAAGACGAGGCAGTTCCAAATCGAAACGGAATCGGTTCAAAAGACTATTATACTCCAGTGCGTGGATCGCGATGTCACTTGCCCCGGTAAAACTGAGGTCTTCGATGTACACATAGATATCAACGAGGCTGAAAAAGTTTACATTTTTGATCAAAGGTGTTTTTCTAACGACATCATGAAAATAAAGGATGAAACGAGCAGGACGTTCAGCTGATGGTTATTGATTCGCCCTATCCGTTACAATGCTTTGCCGCTCAGGATTCTTGAAAAACCCAACAAAATCTGAGCGGCACTACAATTGCGCTTGTCACCTTGAGACATAAAATGTTAAGTCTCATTTGCCCAGTAATTTCATTAGCTACGGCGCAAGGCAGACCGAAACACAGTATCTTTACAAATTACTTGCTTCAGGGCAGTAATAGGCGCCGTTGTGGTACCCATAATCTAGCCGGGTGCAAAGGAGGCTCCTCCACTGGTAAAATGTAATAATTCTTTATCAAATGTAATGATTTAAACACCATTTTAAAGCTCTCAAAGACAGCAAAAATCGCTGGAGTCTTAGTCTTAGTGATTCTTATGTTTTGTGCTGTTTGGTGTCGAGAAACTACGCCCGTGGGGACCAGAGGTGATTGTACAAAGTATTGTAATAGTACATCAAACTGACAAATCAAATTAGTGTCAAGTGTCGATGTGTCGAGAGTTTCACGCAGTCGCCGCGACGACGATTCATGCAATTGGATCGAAATATCGGCATCAAATTAATAAAATATATATCGTGAGTACATGTCACAATAATTACAATGTTAAAGTTCCGCGATGATAAAAGTTTAAAAATATAAATGTACAATGTACTCAAATAGGCTACTGGAAATCCATGTACTGCCAGGCTGCCTTTACCTTTTATGAAAGAAAAGGTTAATTGAACATACAAACAGATCAGCGCGGCTAATCATCAGAGCATCGAAAAACGTACGTAAACGGATTCGATAGCAAATGGATAGTGCCTATATCTGCCGTGAGGCAGTAATGTGTAAGCATTATTGTCAAAATAGACTTAGTTTGCTCAGTGATTTGACTAGCTACGGCACCCTTCTAACCGAAACATAATGTTAAGTCTAACATCTTATGTATTTGGATTTTTCAAGATCTTAAGCGGTATTGCATTATTATGAGGGCGTGTTAATTACCATCAGCTGAACGTCCAGGTCGTCTCGTCCTTTATTTTCATAAAAAAAAGTAACACACTGGAACGTGGTGGGCGAGGAACAAACCGGTAACTCCTATATTCCCCTCTGATGTCGATGGTGCTGCAAGAGCTTGGATGACGTTGAACACATATCATCAGAGGATACGTATACTCTTGTCCAATTAATACGAACCCTTTGAAGTCCTTGTTAGTCAAATTACTCACACATATATACCTAAATTTAATTTAAATCGCTAAATCATTTACCTTGAATTAATCGCAGCAAAATTTGATAAAATAATTATTGGCAAAAAAAAACTGGTTAATAAACAAGTAATATCTTGTTTGTAACCAGGTGTTTTTTAAATATTTTTTGAGAAATACCTAAAAACACAAAACACAAAATTTTACCTATAACAGTCCCGTTGCATGCGTTCAGGTATATTACCCTAAAATATAGCATCAGCATAGGTAAGATACTTACAAAGGAAAGCTGTATGCGAAGTCAAATCTGTCAATAACAAGGGGATCCAATCCATTGTTGCGAATGAAGTCTCGAATTAGCTCAATGAGACCTCTGACTAAATCTTCAACGAAGCGTTGGTCGGTCTTTTCCGGAACGTTGACATGGAAATCTGTTAATAATTGTAATGATTAGAGAGCCGGCAATTTCTACTACTAACTTAAACTTTACTTACTCAAAACAACACGTGTTGTGAAAACAACAAGTGTTGTGAGTGTGATAAAACACTAACTTGAGTTTTGCATTGGACTGTTTTAGCTTAAGCACAGCATAATTATAACTGTTAAATTACTTTTTTTTATGACAATAACGGACAAAACGAGCAGGACGTTCAGCTAATGCGAATTAATACGCCCCGCCCAGTACAATGCAGTGCCGCTAAGAATTCTCGAAAAACCACGAAAATTCTGAGCGGCACTACAACTGCACTCGTCACCTTGAGACATAGTAATGCTTACACATTACTGCTTCACGGCAGAAATAGGCGCCGTTGTGTCAACCATAATCTAGCCGGCATTCTGCGCAATGGAGCTTCCCACTGGTGAAAAGAAAGACTTTAAAAATAAAATCAAAGATTTTGCTAAGCTTACTTTCGGCAAGTTTTTCGTAAGTAAAATCTGAGCGAATTCTAAGTATAATCCAGATTGAGGTATCAACAATGTGTGTTACTTTCAATGACGTATATCTTTGCACGCTGATATATCGCCATATATTATTTGATTCTATTGTTGCCCGCTGATCATGTGGCGGCGCTGATGTCACTTAAGCGTACTAGCCTAGCGAAACTTTCTATGAAAAAAGTATGCCTCAGCCCTGAGAAGAACGGGCAAGTAACTGTAATATAAACTGTAAAACTGAAAGGAAGGTCCAACGAATGTATAGATGTAATGGGAAGTGTTCAAGAAAGCCCACATTTTCTGACAACACCAGAGGAATCGCAGGAGCTTTCAGGTACCTGTAAGCTTCTTATATCGTTTTGTCCTGGGTAGAGCTATGTAGTAAGTGGTAGAATGTTCCATGAAAACCGACATGTGAAGGAATGTCACAAATTCAGATAGTGAGGAAGACAATTTAATTTATAGCGTGAGGTTTGATGGTTTAATTGAGCAGCAAGGATCAGCTTAAACATCTATTTGGAACACTTCGCATTGGCTGTATAACACAAATTATTAAAATAAAGGCAGAGGTGAAAACTTGAACATTAACGTTGTGCATTTTCGAATATGTTGGAATGGTAAGGGAATAATTTCGCACGAATTGCCTTATACATAATCGTACACAAAAATGATAATTCATATTACTTACAAAAATTAACACTTCAGACTTCTGAATACATATACAAATGATTTAAGTTTTCTTTAGTGTTAATTCCGCCAATATTTGTTTTTAAAACAATTCGACACGTGTTTCGCCTGACTGAGACTGAGTCCCGTGCCAGATTTTGGCGAGACAACACGTCGTGAGGATGCCTCGTGTAGAGGCGAAACACGTTTTGAATTGTTTTAGAAACAAATATTGGCGGAATTAACACTAAAGAAAACTTAAATCATTTGTATAGTTATGGATTTCCGCAAAGTAACGCCTAATTCAATAAATTTTCTGAATACATACTTATGTATTACGAGTTATTTTACATTAAAAAGTATCTCTCTCAGATAAATCAACTGTTATGCATAATTTCAACGATTGTCTTACGAATTTTCGATCAGGCCACGTGTCCTGACGCGAGTTTAACATTTTATGCCTATCCCAAGAAAAGTGCTCAACGCCGCCAAAAAAGTTTTCACTTCAATAAATATCCTCATGAAGTTTTTTACTCACCTAAGTTTGTTTCTTGGGCGGGCAGACATGAGGTGCCAGCCACGAGCAGTGCCAAAGCGAAAAATAGGACCTTCATATTGGTTAGTTTAAGGCGTATTACTAATTATCAAGGATATGCTAATCGCTTTTATACTAATTATATTATCTTGGTGATAAATATATTTTTTATTTCCTGTTATGCAGAAACTTATCTTAAATATTATTTAAATTTAACAAAATACATAAACGTAGAATATATTCACTTGCACAAATAAAATTTGAAAACGAAATTTTATGAGAGATGCGGGACTCGAACCCGCGACTCGTGTTCTGTGAAGAGAAGTGAGATGTGGCCACAACCTGAGAGTTGTACAAGGCACACAAGATTTTATGATGATACGTCACTCGAACGGTTAGCTCAGTTGGCAGAGCAATGGCACGGAACGCGAGAGGTCGTAGGTTCGAGCCCCGCATTGTTCATAAGATTATGTTTTCAAATTTTATTTGTGTATTAATCCTAGAAGTGAGGGCTATCTTACTTATCTTCTCTACTTTAAAAAGATAACAAAATTTTCCAATTTATATTACTGAAATGACAGTGGTCCTATTTCTTATAATTCAATCAATTCAAGAAGAAATAATAAACTGAAGTTATAATAATTATAATGAACTAGCTGACCCGACAGACGTTGTTCTGTATATAATAGATAAAATAATGTTTTTATATGAATTTATCAATAATATATCATAATATCAAAAATTACTTCGTAAAATATGCACCCTGCTGTCGTAATGAAATTGTTTCACAGCAGAACTGTCAAACCATGCGTGAATAAATTCTCTCATAGAAATTATGTATGGACACATCAAAGGAAAAACAAATTTGTTGTTTTTATTTAATGTAGCAGCATTTCCTATTTATTCACCTTTTAAACCTTCCCTGCACTTCCACAAATAATTCAAGACCTAAATTGACCAAATCGTTCCAGCCGTTCTCGATTTTTAGCGAGACTAACGAACAGTAATTCATTTTTATATATATAGATTGTAATAAAGCTACGTGCCTTGTAGGTAGATCTTGGTATTCAATTTTAAAATAAAATACCAGACAATGTACTAGTACTTACTGAGCACATTTGATGTGGTCACCAAGCCCATCTCTCATCAACTTCAGGTTTTTGTTAACCGATGCCTTCGAAATATCCTCGGTTTTCACTGGCCGACAAAAATTCCAACGATCATCTTTGGCAACGCTGTCATGAAGCCCCAATCGACCATCAGATAAAATGCCGCAAATGGAGCTGGATAGGCCACACAGCTCAGAGGAATCCCAACCATATACCGAATAAGCTCTAGATTGGAACCTTCAAGGAAAACTCAAACGTGGTCGTCCAAATGAAACCTGGTGGCGGACTGTCATCGACGAAGCAACATCGGAAAGACCTGGAGTGAAATCAAGAGATATGCTCAGGATATGATGGAGTGGACTGTGGGTGCGCTCTGTCCCAGCTAGGGGATACAGGAATTTAAATGAATGAATGACTGAGCACACTTCAGGAAATATATTAAAGGTTCTTTGACAAAGAAATTACTTATACATACATATAAATCCCTAAAATTGTATAACATTATTTTATTAAATAGATTAAATTGTTATATGATTTAAAAGGTGGACTTTCTTTCTTTTCTAAGTAGATAGTGTAATTTTAATTGCGTTGCTTATAAATCACTTGTTTTGCTTTGACAGAAATATTTTTATGGATTAGCAATAACAAGATTTTTAACATAATTTAACTTTTGCATATTTGATTTAAAGAAGCTGCAAGGCGTTTTAAGTCACTAACAGCTGATAATGCCTAGGCGATTGACAATATTGGAGTAGACTCCTCTTCGTCTTTATCATACTCACTTAGGGCTCTTATTTGTGTGTTATTCACATTCTCAATAAGATCTTTAATTGATTGAATTTCGTAGGGTGCCACATTGTTAGCAATGGAAGAATATCCAGGAAAAGTCTGCAGTATGGGGGGTGTTTGTTCTTCTGTTGTTGACGCATTAAATGACACATCGTATTAAGCTTCAATAAAAGTATGAAAACATTGCAGGGACGGGCGTAAAATGGCGTAAAATTCTTTCTCCGAGACATCATGAAAAAGTTCGTGATGCAAATGCAATGTGTCATATATATGTTTGAGCCACAATTTAACAGAAATGAGCATTTAATATAACGAATTTGGATAGATTTTCTTATAGCATTTTGTAAACATTTTTGTTAAATTTTTACAAAAGTTTAACGTCACAAATTTGACTTTCTCAGAAACACTTCATTAAAATCATATGACTATGACGTAGTACTGAGCTACTAGCGTTGTAAAATAGTTTTGATTAAGCGATATCTGAAGAGATTTATTATTGTTATGCGATTTTATTAACAGGGGATATAAGTCGTTGTGATTGATTATAATAATCTGCTATATCTTATATTATCAGGATCATTTAACCTTTATTTTATACTGATACAAAAATGCTGATAATTAGTATATCAAACTGATAATACATATTATAGTTTACCTAAATAATATTATCTATAAACTTTCCTCGAAGAAGAAGAGAAGTCGAGTTAGTAAGTATTTTGTGGGGCGGTGTATATGCTTTTATTATTAGATCCCAGAAAATGTTCAAAACAAATGTATTACGAAATTCAAAAGAATTGTTAATAAAACGTTTGTGTGGTAAAGGTTTCTATATCACAAATGACTTTCTTAATTCTATCTACCACAGATTGGGAATGAAGCGACAGTCCTCGGACTATTAAATAGTAAGTTTAATTGAACAGTGTTACTTTATAGCCATATTTTTTATGAGAGAAAAAGAAGCCAACTGAGTTAATTGCCCCCGTTATTCTCAGATCTGAGGCGTACTTTTTGGAATTGCTGGTAGTTTTCGGACATTCAATAAGTGATTTTATATGTTGTTTTGAATAAAAATATTTGAATTTGAAAAGTTTCAATTTGAGTTGGCAATTCCATTATTCAAAATATGAAAACTGAATAATATCTATACCGCAGATATTAGTAGTAAGGTAGGATTTGAGTAGAATATAAATATAGTTATTTATCTATAACACTTGGTAAACGTTATGATACTACATCAGTTCGTAAGGGGGATTTTGACATGCAGAGAAGAACAGGTATGAAACTCTCAGCCTTACTTTGAAATGATAGAAAAACAAAATTGCGTACTATAATAATACCTTAGATTAAGGATTGGTGTCCGCTGCGCTCGAACTAGATATCGCAGGCATAGTCTCGTGAGAAGAACATTCAAGAAATCAACGGCCACTCTTTTCAATCATTAGAGTATATCTATAAGTGATGGTCCGTCTTTAATATGGATGATAAATAAGTTAATTGGTTTCAAAAATCCTTTACAAGCAAAAGAAAAAATTTGACTTAAGCACCCTCAAGCTGGGAGCATACTTCCAACTTAAAGGCCGGCAACGCATTTCATGACAGCTGGTGTTGCCAATGTCAATGTCACTCTTGCCCATTTGCCCCTCTAAAAAGAGCCAAAAGAGCCTCTGCTAGTATATATATTGTTGACAGTGACAGATGGACAGGATGAAGATGTCTATAAAATGTCGCCCTGGCATCGACACTTCCACTGCAACCATTGACGAGTAAGAGCGTTACTCTAGCTGATTTCTGTTCGAATATTGTGTGTTTGTGTCATTATTCGTAATTAATTCCTAGAAGCTTAACAAGTCTGAAAGGCGCCGTAACTAGTGAAATTACTGGGCAAATGGGACTTAACATCTTACGTCTCAAGGTGACGAGCGCAACTGTAGTGGCGCTCAGAATTTTTGGGTTTTTCAAGAATCCTGAGCGGCACTGCATTGTAATGGGCAGTGTGTATTAAATTACCATCAAAATGGACCTTTTTAATTTAATAGTTAATTGTTTATGTATTAGCTCGTTTGTGATTTTTCGTAGGTCATATTAAAATTTGAAACACTTTTGATCTTATTTCCTAGAATATATGAAAGAACTATGGAAAATGGGGACTGATATTGATATAGTTTTCTAAATTCGGACAGCAATCGGACAATATTGACAGATCTTTTTTTGGTGTAACTTATCTTCTTTCCTTTCAATGACATAATCATCATCAGCCGGAAGACGTCCACAGCTGGAGAAAGGCCTCCCCCAAAGATTTACATTTCCAATCACATACCTTTAATTAAACAAATTTATATATACAAGCATTTATTTTCATAATTAAACTTAAATGCAAATTTTAATGCGTTCAGCGTTTACATTAACTTACACGATCTATTCTTAAAAGCCATTTTTATGATAAACCTGAACGTGTTTTTATCTGATTTAAGGAGACCTAACTAAATTTTAACAATAATTAAATATCAAAATAAAGAATAAGGCAAGATTATTAATACGAAATACAGCTATAATTTTTCTATTTTAAGGAATTTTGTCAGTGACCCTGCCTACTGAGCTAGAGGTCCCGGGTTCGAATCCCTGTAGGTGCAAACATTTATATGATGAATATTAATGTTTGTTTCTGAGTCATGGATGTTTATAAGTATTTATGTATATTTAAGTAAGTATATTGCATTAAATATGTCGTTGACTTGTACACATAGTACAGGCTGTGCCTAGTTTGGGGTATATATATAATTGTTAATAAATCTAGTAAATTTGGTCTGACGGTCGTAATATCCTGGCAGCACCGTACAAGGAAGCTCATTCCACAGCTTGGTTGTATGATGAAGTAAGTTCCTTGAGAACCGCCCCGTACACGAACGTCACACATCCAGATGGTGGGATGATATCCTAATTTTGTGGCGTGTCGTGCGAAGGAGGACACATAGCTCTTAAATCGTCCCATAAATAAATGACTCTCCGTGATAGATGCAGTAGAAGATAAAATTAAAACTAGCCGATCATTAAGCACTGGATCCCCGACAATTCGAGCAGCCTGGGGTGTGCCAGACTAGAGCGTAAGAATTTGGCTCGGCTTGAAGTATTGCAGTGCTCTATTTATAATTGACTCGAGTGTGACAGCTGGTTCCCCGTTTAAGAATCGAAAGTATCGTATGCAAGCGCGGCAGCCACGCCAGCGGGGCTTATCCAGCAAGGACTCACCCGCGAGTTTTGTTCGTCACTTTCATCATCGATCCGACTAATGTTTAAAATTAAGAATATAAAAGAGTAAAAATATAGCTTGTAGTGTTTACTTTATTATTAATTGAACGCGGGTTGCGATCCAATTTTAACTATTTTTAAGCCTCCTAAGATGCTGAGAGATAAGAGCTACTCTAAAGTGGTGAAAATATCATTAATGATATACTGTATTGGTTATTATTCTTTCACGGATTCATTAGAATTAAAGGCTTTTTTGATATTTGAAATTAACAATCTGTTTCGTGATAAGTATAACCTATGCCATTGTAAAAATAAAAAAATGAGATGTGTGGCACTCGGGGACTGCCGCGGTAAAGCTATTGCATAGCATTTTTTATCAACTTATGCAATTATAATTATTTATTCATTTTATTTATGCAGTATTTTTTTTTGATAAAATTAATTAAAAAAAAAGCAAACGGGAAGTGAGTAAAACTTTACTTGCAAGATTTGATTACAGACAGACAACGGGACAGGTGAAACTAAAAAAAAATGCTTGTCATAATAATAAAAATTAAAAAACGTGATAAAAAAAAATAAAGAAATTAAAAAAAATAAAGATGTACCCCAGTCTCGAAACTGGGACCTTCTGCACAAAAAGCATACGTGATAACCGCTGTTCCACGGCAACTGTAATGACCGTGGCGAAATATCTATACAGATCTAGAAAGTAAGTGTTAGGTTATTTTCGTTACGGAATTTCTGGATTCGGTCTCCACGCTCAAGGCCCGCGATAGAAGCTATGCAATAGCTTAATAGTTTACTGATCACTGTCTGTTGGTAACATTAAATACATAATACTAGTAAGGTCTAGCTAGCCTGGGTTTATTTGTAAAGTCATTTGCTCACAAAATAGAGCAATAGTTACTACATAGTCATAAAATATTGAGATTAAATAATCCGTTATGAGAAGACAACCCTAACATCGTCAGAAGAGATGAGAGTTAGACTATGAGAGGGAACTTCTATGTTGAATATAACTGTAGGCAATTAGAGCTGTTCAATCTAAATCTAGTAGCAACAGTAAATTTTTTAAATTTATTTGGAGAGTGAATCTACTGTAACTGTAACATATTCTGTGCCAATGTCCTTAAAGGTTTTTTTACTTAAACTGTGTATATTTATCCCGACATGGTCGTGGGCTAAAATGTATCGAATAGCATTCTAGGAGCTTTATTCTTCAAATATTACTTTATAGAAATTTAGTCTCTTTTTTTGTATATATGTCAATTCAAATGTTGCATGAATATTAATAGCGATTTCGTATTGTCACTATTGCTTCATTATAGCTTCCTTAATAAATCGTTCAGGTTTATAATAAATATGGCAATATAATGGATTTGAAAAAAGAAGGATTCTTTGATACTTCCATTATTACTAAGCCGTTACCACTTAAATGTATTAACAAATTACATTTTTGCACTTTTCTCTCTCCCACTTCATAATTGAATTGTATTTTACCTTAAATGGTAAACGTGATCAAAATCTCTTTCTTAATAAATAATAGTAATAATAGGCGCTTAACTAACTGGTAATAAAGTATTATTTTATGAGATGGCAACCCTAACGTCGTTAGAAGAGATAAGAGTTACACGATAGAAAGAGAGGTAGAATAGAACTAAAATCAGCGCTGTGTAGTCATCCAGACTAATCTAAATATCTCATTTTCCTTTAAATTCTAAGGTGGTTTTACATTTGAAAAAAGCTTCTTGGATTCCTTCATTTTTCAAACCCATGATCAATAAAAATACCATAACATAATCCTAAGCTATTTCTAGGCCTCAGTGTTCGGAGGTTTGCAATAGGCCGTAAGTGGGGATAAAGGCGAAATAATAAAAATAAAACTATGTACAGGGTGACCTCGCAATACTTATATGAAGCACATATTATATATACATGAAAATAGCCTATGAAATTAAAATTATTTGTAAATAATTATGCTGTAGATACAATCACGAATTTGCTTTCATACTGAAAAAGTACAGAAATAATATGCTATGCTATGCAAATAACTTTGTTAAATAGGCCTATTTTTTGGAAATAAATATCGTTTTGTATAATGCATTTTCGTCTTTGATCACCCTGTGTATCGTTTATTAAGAACAGTATTTCAGTTTAATTTAAGAGATCACAATAAGTAATAAAATATTAAAGACAAAATCCAAACTTAGCTGACTGTGATAAAACGCGAACTAGGATTTTGCAGTGGAATGTTTTATTTTAAGCTCAGTTAAATTTCCGTTGTTAAATGACTATAGAAACTCAGCTAAGTTTTACGTAACTAAAGTCTGAGTAAAGTCTAAGTATGCTCTGTAGATCTCAGTGAGATGACTACAGCTGGCCACAGCTCGTGTTACAAACAATCTAGAGAGGCCTTCTTTATTACCTAATATTATTACCTCAATGATTCGTATTAATTTTACAATAGCATCAAGACACAAAGTTTGCGTGTAATATCTGTTTTATTTAATAACATACATAAAACTTGTTTATGATCTCTTAAATTACGTTTGTATTAAATACAAAGTAAACACTTTTTGTTTTCGAAAGATTACATCTTATACTTCATCAAAATATAATTATCACTTTGATATTTGGCACTACACATCAACCGTGAGTTCTAAATAAAGAAACGGTGCAAATTCAAGAAGAGATTACAACTACACATCCTATATTAAGTGTTATATCAATACATAATTATAAAAGTGAACAAGAGGCACTCTATAGGTTTAAATACGCAGGTTTTGGTAAGCGTAATTCTTAAAACGTTTTTACTCGAAATTACTTGAGTACAATCTATACAATTACTAATAGCGACATTTCAAGCTAAACGAACTGGTCAAAGCCGGAGAGCTTTGCCTACACAGATCTTAAAATCTTATATACAATACTATTTACTTAATCGAGGGAACTAAACAAGCGAAATTAAAAACATTCTTAAATTTACATTTATCTCTTAGTATCGTCTTCCACAACAGCTATTTTGATACACAAAAGGCACCCATGCCTTGACTTAAATTAACAGGAAAGTCATGGGTTAGTAACAATAAGATCTACATTGAATACTAACAAATATATACAGTAAATGGGGTCGATTTCATGATAAATTCAGCTGACGAAGCCACAAACGCAGTATGAATTACATATTAGAAATATTTAAAGTAATCTAAAGAAATTCTATTAATTAAATACCAATATTTGAAAGCTGAAACGCGAGATATCTTAGTACCATATTCGTTAATTGCTTGTTTCATATTCGTATTATAAAAGTATGCACTATAATATTAAAAGTTAAGGCGATCATATTACATCGATTTATATACAGTTCAGAACCACTGGCTCCTTTAGAATTCAGTTTTCTTCGAAATAAACTTTACTTTTCGTCTCTTCAGGGCTCACCATTGCAGCAAAAGAATAAAAAAAATATGTGCGTACAAAGTACACATATCTGAAGTGAAACCTGCATTGTGCATGAACCTCTAAACTGCATATGCAGTCCTGGTACATTTTGCTAGGCTTGCATGACACTGCTATGAAAGACAGTACTATCACCGCTACCATATTTATGTTCTCTTGGTATCTGTGTAATATACGTCGTGTGCATGACGTCAAAATGTATTAAGGTATACTCGCGTCATACATATGACAATCTCTTCTTCAACTAAGATCGCCTGGTACCAAAACACTGTAGAATGCTTCATATCTCATTTTCTTCCACCTTAAATCTTACTAGACTTTCAGTTCATATCAATTTCAATTTACAACTGAATCGTCAGGCTTAGATGCTAAATTTACTATGGCGAACTATTGTGACTCAGCTGAGAAAAAGCCACATGAAACTTAATGAGAAAAAAGTTGTATATGATAATGAGCATAATATATAAGGCATTTTTTACTTTCCAGATTCTTTTACCGGTATAAAAGTGAGTTGAAACCGGTACTTTATATAACTCCTAATATTATAGCACATAAATCCAATATTTTTTCAAGTTTAAAGTGATACAACATTGAAGTTTGCTTCATTGACATTTATTGAAGAATCGTTTCAATTTCAATATTGACTATGATGTTTAGCATTGGACTTGAGACTTAAACTACTAGTTGACAAAATAGACGAAGACTTCAAACAACAACGTCAAGAATTGTTTTAGAATTTTCCAAATATTTCTTGTGAAATTACTAACGAATAAAATAATATACTTGTATGTTATGTTTCAATTTCAACACTGTATAACCGAAAAAAAATTCATTATCAGCTACAGTATGATAATAATAATTGGTTCTGACCTTAGCCCTAGCATTAATAAGAATATCGATTAAGATAATATCAAGGTGAAGCGTTTATATTCAATCCACCAGTTCACAGTATTTTGTATCGATAGATTCGAAACTTTTATTTTCAAACGAACAACTTTCTAATATTGGTCCGCTAAATAGTCTCGAGAATTATCTACCTTAAGACTATAATTACAGTAAGGCTAGAATTGTTTATTCTACACATTGCGTGATATGTATTGCAGTAGAGGCGTGTTAAAGCCGGCATTTCAATCTACTTGCCCCTATAACTCATTCACCTCAACAAAAGCTACACTCATCTTTTTAATTTCATTTCTAGAAGAATATACTTCAGAACTTTCATCCTCATCATAACATTCAAAGATATGTAGTAAATTACCGACTATGATAAATTTATTACTACATTAATCTAAAATTAGTTAGTAACGAGTGATATGTTGGTGGAGATATCACTCCCTTCTTAATTACAACATTAATAATCAAAAAATATACAAACATACAAAGAAACTTGCAATTCAACAAAAAATTGCGAGAAATACTGAGTGGACAAACAGCAATATAATACTTGAAAAGGCTTACAAGTAAATATAATATAATTTATAAGATCACATACAAAAATAATTTAAAAAATATGACATTAATATAAGTTTACATTATAGGCCCTTAAATGAATTAGGTACAACACGTTAATATCAACTTTTGTAAACTCAAGTTTTGCGTTAACAAAATTTAAATACTCAAATACTTGATACAAGCGTAAGGAGTGATGAAACTTAGAAAGAATAATAAGTGAAGAAGTTTTTACAATACATCACTACTTATATTTAAACTATAAAGTTAATAACAGAGACCAGTACAAAGCTTATCGGCGCAAACGAAGTATCTAATGACAGAGCATTGTTGGTACAGTTCTGAGGATTTTCTGGTTTGTCTGAAACATTCAAAGATCACGGTCATTAAAACGATACTAGAAGTTCTAAAGGTCTATTTGGTAGATGAAATATAGTTAATGTTAAGGCTGAGGCTGATCTATAGAGCGAACTTAGACTTTGCTCAGACTTTACTCACGCAAAACTCAGCTGACTGCAAGCTTAGTGCAATCTTTGATTTGATATATATAGTCGTTTCACAGGTGAGATTATGCTGAGAGATGTTGAGCTTAAGGAGGCGTTCTCAAAACAGAGAGGTATCGAATCGCACAACTACCATGACACCGCTCAAACACATACACGTGCTTAATTTAATTAGTAAATTGCGGGAATAAAATTAATTTTTATGATAATTTAGCAAGTTTGAATTTTTATCACAGATTACTTTCATGTTTTTGTAATACCCACGCATTTTGTGTGTTTTCTGATGATTTGGACATAGCTTCCCCCCTAAGGACATCCACCCTAAAAGTGGTGATGAAAAAAATATTGGAGAATTCGCTTGTGAGGTATCATTGGATAGGTCTTTGAAAGTTAGATTCAGGTTTGATACATGACTTTCCCTTTGAGGGTTTGTTTTCCCGCTATTTAGAGATAAAGGAGTAATATATTTGTGGCAATTTTTAGTTTTGTTAGATTTAGTTTCATTTCATCACAAAATCTACCGAAAAATAGCTTATTTTTGTCGGATTTATAATAATAGCTTATTTTTTATAGACGATAGATGGATATTATATAAGTTAGCAAAAAATTTATTTTACAAATTGAAAAATGGAATAATTTTATCAAATCAATTTATTATCATCGGTCCTCGATAAATCTACAAAGGTTGAATGAAGTCAAAATCGCGGACAAATTAGTCGGTTACAAACAAACATACATACCTACAGGTGAAGCTAATAAAAAGCGTGTAAAAAGGTAACCGCGCGTTCCATTATACATAGTACATTGTCGATTGTTATTAAACAAACTTTTAGAATATAAAGTATATTAAATTATAACAGTATCACAAATGCATTTGATTATTATTTTTATTGAAATAAGTGGAAGTCTGTGAATGATTTATGCATTAAACGGTCTTGTTAACTTATTTTGTATGAGAAACCGACCGCATTTTTAGATGCGTGACAGCTATTGGGGGACATGAGAATGACACGTAACAAACACCTAACTACACCGATTCATGTATTAAACGGTAATTTTAAAACGTCGACCAACACCTGTTGTGATGACGCTAGAAATTGTTGATCTCAATTTTGTCCGGATTATAGTGTGAGTTTTTCCTAAGTCGTCGTTATAATGGACTTAGCTTAAGCTTCAGCATAATCAAAGCAGTGCTTAAAAGTACGGACTTCAACTTAACTCTATAGATTAGTCTGAGCAAAATCTAAGAACGCTCTATAAATCTCAGCCTAAGATAAAATCAATTTATTGTTCATAACTTACTGGTAGCAGCAATTAACTGTGGTATGTACTTTTGCCAGAAAGCACACTGCTTTACACGTAGACCGCGACCAATACTGCTTGAATTCAGAGATAGAGACAAATATTCTCTGCCAGTAGTAGTGTGGACGGGCCAATGGACCTTTGTTTTATCACCTCCAGCATTAATAGATGGGTTTCTGAAAACCAAAAAGAACACGTCTTTTATAAGTGAAATAGTTTCATTATAACGTAACTATTAGACAACATATTTTACTGAAAATTTGTGGTACACTTGTATTTTGTGTACTGATGATGAAGGATGTAATAGGTTATATTATAATTATTTTTAGGGACGGATACATTGTGATTTTTGTCATTGAAGACATTGATATGATCGGAGCCATAGTTCGTTCGTTCTCGTTATAAACGTGGGTGTGGTTTAACATCAGGCAATCTCACTGACCTCTACTATATACCACTGGACTGGCGGCTGTCAAAGTGCTTTTGTGCCTGTTTGATATTCACCATTTTGGCGCTGTTGGCCATGTAGCAAGAGTCTGCGGTTCTAAAACTAGTGATGGTGGGAAACTATTTACCAAAAAAATAATTGTGTACGGAAAACGAACGAATTTAATTCGAAATGCAAAAAATACTTCAGAGTATGGTACATTCCTTCGCAGCCATTTATATTATACGTCAGAATTAGTTCTCTGGACGCTCGCTGAAATTGCTGTCAAACATATGGAATAGCCTGTCCAGTGGTATTTAAACAGGTCAGTGGGCAATCTGGTTTTCCCACTGATTCCAGAATAAAATGACAAGGACAGCAGGATACTCAAACTATAATAATCTAATATACAGTGCAACAAGGACCTTTTGACACGTGGCTAAATTCGGAACTAAAGTCGCCATTTTGTGAAGTGTCAAGTGTTGACACTCGTTTTTGAGTTGCAGGTAAGTTCAGTTATACTTAGGAATACTATATGGACGATTAGCTTTAGAACGATATTAGTATAATATTTCTATTTATGAAAATAACCCTGCCTCTGTTCATCCCATTACATTTCTGAAATATTTAAATTACATTGTGAATCATATTTTTATTTGCAGATATCGCGTTGGAATCCATATTATTATGACCTTAACCGTTCCTTGGAACTAACATAAAACTTACTTGATCAACGTTAATATACAAGAAAGAAGATTTTATTAGCTGGCAATCCTTATAACTACAGTTATGCTCATTTTAAAGTTTTTTGTCTTTATTTAAAAATTTAAAGTTTTGACTGCCAAAAGATCCTCGTCGTACAATAATAAGCTAGCCCTACGCTCGTCTATCAATAATGAAAAAGTTACCTACCCCGATCTAGCAAAGTTTGCCCAATATTTCATCAGACGCTTGCTAAACTCAACTTCTTCTGGAGAATAGTTCTTTCCGGGATTTAAAGGTTCACCAAACACGTAGTTGATTTCGTCCGCATGCATTACACCTGTCCATGAAGGCCATGGATTATTCTTACTCCGGTGTTTATAATAATAAGTGAACACATTATTTCCTGTCTCAGCATACCGATGAGCAAATTCATTCACTCCACAGGTGAAATGATAATCACCGACCATTTTATCAAGAGCATTTCGATTTTTTACTGGATCGTCAGGATTCAACCAATCAGTATACTCAAACACTATTGCTTGTCGAGCTATGTCATTTACATATGGGTTTAATTCCCTTACAGCTTGAAGATACTGTTCTCTTGATATACCTACATTTTCTTCCTTAGGAAATAACTCTGTTAAATAGTAGAGAATAAAGTAATAGCCCTCTTCTGTATTGGAACCCATTAAAATACTTGTTTTTTTAAAGTTGTGATGGGCCAGAGATCGTCTTGGCATTTCATCTAAAAATGATCCATCTATAATAGGAACGAAAGGAAATTCACATATTCCCAGCGTACCCCATTCATTATTGACTAGTTCATCAGCGCTTTTTTTTCTTAAGCAGTCAATCATAGGTCCCATATCGGTTTTAGAACTGGGACAATGTACGGCTTCAGCTAATCGCAGTCCTCTTAGTATACTTTCTTCCCTTGATATTATTGCCCACGGTGCTGTTGCAGCTCCGGATTGCATAATCGCTTGGGAAAATAGATTTCTAGATAATGGTGAAAGAAGATGGAGCGAGACTGACACAGCACCCGCAGATTCACCGAATAATGTTATATTATGAGGATTTCCTCCAAAATATTCAATATTATCTTTTACCCATTCTAGGGCCATTAGTTGATCAAATAGCCCGGCGTTGCCAGGAACATCAGGGGTATCAAAAAATAAGAATCCAAGAGACGCTACTCTATATTGCATTGATACATACACTATCTTCTCCTCTGATACCAATATTTTAGGGTCATAGACATCTAATGTGGCGGTTCCAGAATAAAATCCACCACCAAACACCCACAACATAACTGCTGCATTTTTTGGGCGTGGCCTCGGTGTAACTATATTTATGTAAAGGCAATCTTCATCCATATCTGTATTGGGATTCCACATCATAGCACCCGGAAAATCACCAAATACTGTATCAATTATTTGGACGCATGAATGTGGCAGTGTTGTTGTGTTAAGTATTTCCTCACCCCAACTTTCAACAGGTCTAGGGTGCCTAAACCTCAAATCACCCAAAGGTTTTTTAGCATAAGGTACTCCAAACCACGCATCAACTTGTTTACCAGTCGCTGCTGTCAGTGTAATTCCTCTAACTCGTCCCTTTCTTGTGCGAACTATTAATGGATCGTCTTCATCTGGACCAAAATGTGGTTCATCTGACATGAATTCTTCAATTCGTTCATGATTAGAATAGAATCTTTCATCGTGAGCGCGTTTCGACGATGTCTCAGTTTCTTCGAGTCTGGCACGTTTTGAAGAGGTTTCGTGTGTTTCAGTACGGGGCAGGATTGTATCTAGCTCAGGGTTATAGCGTACTGCTTCTCCATGACCATGGTAGGGCTGTGGTGGAGCTGGTGCTGGGTAGTGCGAGGCGTGATCTGGCGCGTGATGCCTGGCACGGTGCTCGTGAGGGTTGGCTGAAGCACGAGCCAGCAATGCTGCCAGCGCTGCAACTAACACGCGCATACCGACTCGCCGCTTTTTGTACGTCTGGAGTGAACACCTGTAATCATACAATCATTTCTTAGCACTCATTTCTATATTTACTAACATAATGTAACATGTAATGTTAAAACGGAATGTCAAATGTCAAATGGAGACGGGCAGGGCATATGGTAACAGGAACAAGACAAATGGAACAATATTGCTACAAGATGATACCCCAGAGAAGGTAAACCAAAAATAAGAAGACCACAAGAAAGATGGGATCAGACAAGTGGCAGAAGTAAGGCGGAATAGAGTCGCAAACGAAAGACTGGAATTGAAGAGGTTGGCTTTGCCGTCTGGCAAATAGATCTAGATTAAAAAAAATCCAAATTATACATTATTTTAATATAATATTCTTTATCTGATCTGAATAAAAGACTTTTATTATTATTACTTTAACTAAAACGCTTTTCAGTGAGGTAATGAGAGGCTGAAAAAAACCAACAAATACTATAATAAGTTGATAAATAAGAAAATATTTCTATATTGCTGGTGTCATTTCGTCCTTTAGTTAGCTTGTTGGAGTTAAAATATTTGTAATTTTTATTTTGAATTTCCATTATTTGATTCACCGAATAAGTAGGGTATTAAAGAAAATAAATATTTTAACAATATATCAGTTCAGAGATAATAAGATCGAGAGACAGCTGTTACTTAAATTTAACAAAGTATTTGATAAAAAAGTTAAAAAAAGTCAGTAACGCTCTGGTTCTTACAAGAGGTTGGTACAGATTGCCTATACCGCTTACCACCAGGTGACACGTATACTCGTTTATCGTCTTTTCCATAAAAAAAAAGAATCAACACTGTATAGAGTGAAAGTCATTGTTCTAAGTCCAACAATTTTTTACGTTATTGGTGGATATCGGTATCAGTAAGGAGTTCCTGAAATCGTGAGATACATCCACTATTACTTATTATTTCTATTATTGTAGCCAAAGAGGATGTAAATACTACGTAATATGGTGTATAGGTGAGACTGCCTGGGTAAGAATTGAATTTAGTTTAGTATGAAACATACAGTGAGATTTGATATAACTTTGAAATTTTAATAACAATATGGCGACGAAGTATAATCCGGCTAAGTTTGAAAGCGAACAGTTGCTTAAAACGTAATGGATTTCGGCTTTCTCCGTTTTTTTTTTCAAGACTGTAGCCGTCATCTGTCCATCTATCAATGACTGCACGTTTCATAAATTCGAGTGAATCGCTTTTTTCTTAAAGAGTTTCGCTAGACTGTCATTGCGTCATGTTAGTGAGCGGTCGCTACTTGTGGAGGCTGTATGATACTGTCATCAAAAACTCTGTTTAATATTTTTATAGTCATAATAATGTATACTTTCATAATGTTTCATAAATATTGCTCCCAGAATACCAGATATGCCAGATATAGAACTGCGGTCTCATATTAATACATATAGGCACTGTTTTTGAAACGATAAATAACAGGTATCAGTTACAAACATACTAGACATACAAATCAGATTAAAAACTATACAGTATTTTTTTTATTTTTAATAATATTGAAACAAATCAATGCTTATAATTAAATAAACAATGCTATGATTATAGTAAAGTTAAGCTATCGTTACGGGGAAGTGTACCAAGAATACTGGCAGCATTTGCGCTGGAGAGCTAGGCTAATCCGTTGACCGAAATAGCTGACAGCGCTTGGGTTAGTTAGTAGCCCAATTGAGGCGCGTAGATAGTACTTTGTACATTCACCGCGCCTCTGGGCCCCACGGGCCAAGTGTCTCGACATCAAGCGGCAGAAAGATGTAAGACTCACTGAGACCAACATATTTGCGACGCTTGCTGTCTTCGGCAGTCGAAGCAGCAGCCCCAGCACCAACTACGTAACTTGGACATGATTTATTAAAACATCTGTTCTTATGCAAAATTAATCTGTTTAAAATTTACTTGTGTGTAATCTTATGATTAAAAAAAAGATTATATTTAAGGACCATGTTATCTTGACTCAATGTGATAGGGTGTAGCTAGGTGGTACAAAATCTTTATAATCCATTGATAAGCTATTAATTAACTGATTCTGAACAAATCAAGCGTTTGCACAAAGAAAGAATTAAGGAACTGATTTAGAAGTTCACAAAAGGCTGCCGGAAAATAGTTAAACTTCCGAAATCAGCAGCGCCCCAGGGCACTAGATTTTTCAGATACACCAAAACCGAGAGTGCCGTACGGCACACTATTCACTCACAAAGTTCTGACCAATAACGGTCTATTTTTCAATGTTTATTTTTCATGGTCTTCTAGCTTGTTTCGATAGCTTTCAAATACATTCACCCAAATAAAAATAAGAAAATCCTAATTATAAGCTATCTATTTCGAATGAAAACGCTACTTTTAAAAATGGAAAAGATTTTTATCAATCTTCGTCGAAAATTTTAGTCATAAATATAATCAAACAATATGCTTTATCTTGGGTCAATAAAGCCGTATCATACAATTCCTAACATGACACGGTTATCTTAATTCAAAATATTGGACCGCCGTTCCTTGCATCAAGACCTTGAAATTTCATAGTTCTAGATAAACGGAAAATCTTTATCATAATATATATATATATAGTATATATATCAGTTCAGTGCAGTGTAGTCCAACTTGAGAGATAAAATAGTTTTTATTTCGATTTTTGATCCATAATTATGTTTATTTCCAATGTTTTTTTTCTATGGACATATTTTCTATGAGAGAATTTATTGACACACGGTTTGCTGCTGTGTAACAATTTCATTATAACAGCATGGAGCATATTTAACGAAATCTAAATTTTTAAACAAGAAATCTAAACATAATATAATAAAAACGGTAAAAAAATTAAATTATAGTATGAATTTTAAAAGAACACTAACTGCTGCTTTTAAAAACAATGCCGAAGCCAAAAAAGTAGGTTATAGAATTTTCTTACTGTTAATTTTTATGTATGTCTACTAACTACTGAATAGATTTAATTCACATTCATGAATATGTTGCATGAATATACAAGAGTTTGTAACAACGTATGATGTTAACTGCATTTACAGTATTTTGCAGCTTTTCAAAGTGGGAGGCTCCTTTGCACAATGCCGGCTAGATTATGGGTACGACAACGGCGCCTATTTCTGCCTTGAAGCAGTAATGCGTAAACATTACTGTGTTTCGATCTGAAGGGCGCCGTAGCCTTACTGGGCAAATGAGACTTAGCATCTTATGTCTCAAGGTGATAGTGCCGCTCGGAATTTTTGGGTTTTTCAAGAATCCTAAGCGGCACTGCATTGTAATTTGCAGGGCGTCCTAATTACCGTCGACTGAATGTCCTGCTCGTCTCGTCCCTTATTTTCATTAAAAAAAAAGGTTCACAGCGACCGCGCGGACAACGTCGCGGTCATCTGCAAGTATTTTATATATATAATCACAAAGTATCGAAGAGACACCGCTGAAAGCGCTTGAAACACAATACCAATATGAACCCATTTCATAAAAGACATAGGCTTTTGTATTCTCTGAATGGGCTTCGAGAAATTGTTTGTTGGGAAACGTTTGTATTGTTGTGATACTCAAACACTCTCAACAATAAATGATTACTTTTCAATTACATTCCTGTTTCGTTTAATGGTCTTTATATTTTATAGTTCCTTTCTTCTGTCTTTTCTTAGTTTCAATCTTAGATTTAGGATTGGTACTACCTAAGAACCGAATAGCTTTTTTATTACGGCAACTTTATATTGTAGTGTGTGTTGGCTATTTTGTAAAGATGCTTGTGTGCGTGCCTTCTTGACACTCAATAGCATTTTCCAAATTTTGTAACATACGCTTCGTGCTATCTTTATATATATAATTCTTGTGTGCGTGTGTATGTCACTGAACTCCTCCTAGACGGCTGGACCGATTCTAATGAAACTTTCTGTGTGTATTCAGGTGGATTCGAGAATGGTTTAGATTCACAATTGAACTACCTCCTAAACAGACCGATTTTGATGATATTTTTGTGTGTTCCAGTGAATTTGAGATTGGTTTAGATTCTCAATTCCGCCCATATAATATAATTCTCCTGCTCATGTGTATGCTAGTGAACTACTCCTAACGGCTGGACCGATTTTTCAAATTTAAAACATGTGTACAGGACAACGTCTGTTGGGTTCACTAGTCTATATATATAAAAATGAATTCCTGTTCGTTAGTCTCGCTAAAACTCGAGAACGGCTGGACCGATTTTTCTAATTTTGGTCTTGAATTATTTGTGGAAGTCCAGAGAAGGTTTAAAAGGATGAATAAATATGAAAATACTCGGAATTAAATAAAAACAACAATTTTGATTTTCCTTTGATGTGTCCCCCGTCGTTAAGAAATCAAATAAATATAAAAGTGTAAAATGAATAACTAATTAGAATTTTCATATCTTTCCAACTTTCTAAGGAAAGGTAAAAAATAAACTTCCTTAAAACACGGGTACTTACTCTTAAAAAAAGGATTGATTTTGTTTGTTTTAAGTTTATTTTATACAAAAGTTTAGGTCTTTTATTTATCGTTTGAGGCAGTACGAAGTCTGCCGGGTCAGCTAGTGTTACATTGAAATTAATAAAATACAAAATACTTACTGATGATATGTGATCCCAGTGTGTTTCTTATTTCTTGTAGAATTATTTTTCTCATGTTTTACAACGCAATCCAGCATTTAAGTTGCAATTATAAGCAAAGTTTAACCGATCACGTCAACGTCACACATTGTTCGAGAATGGTTTGAGTCCGCCTACTTGGGCGTAGTATTAGTTGCCGCACTTTGCGATGCGCACGAATACACTTGCACACTTACACACATTCCCACCTTAGTCCGAATACAATTATGGTGTTATACTGTGTAATAATTGAAAAATTCAGAACTTTAAAATGTTTTGGCTGTCAGATGATATTTTTAAGTATTTTTTTAAACTTTTTAAGAGCTGTGGATTATGTATGAACAAAATTTAATAAAAATGGAAGCTCAAACACTGCTGATAGAAGTGAAAATTTAGAAATTTTCGTATTAACAATTTGACATTACATAATGTTTAAAAACAATTAAATTATTAATTTAAAACAAAAACCCTATTTCAATAATGAACAATATATACACATTGAACTTTACACTTAATCCATTCAATTTCACTTAAAAGATATACACAGAACTAGTGTTGCACAATACGTCAGCTGTTTAGTAATTTGTAATGTTATTTGCATGTTCTTTTGGCCTAATTTGTTGATCCGTATTATAATTTTTGTTAACTTTCATACACACAATATGTAAATAAATAATTATATTATTATTATATCAGTGACTTACGAGATTTCACCCATCCAAAAAGTGTCTAACTATATTTATTTTTTAAATTATTTATTTATCACATGCGCCAGTCATGAGAATGTCGGTGACGCGTACCCATAAAATTTTCCCCTATCGAAAAGAGCCCAACTCGGCTAAAGAAGATTTCACTTCAAAAAATCCGTATATTTATATTCGGGATATAAACAAACGGAAACGGTACATAAGACTAGTTTGTCCAACCAATCACAATGGCACAGCTAAAATTTTGACCTTACACCTTGCATGTCTATCACCGTAATAACCATGGATATATTATTATCCCACTACCGTTAGTGAAGATTTTCTTTCTTGGATGAGTTACATCCAGGTACAGCACACGTAACCATTTCAGGCCAGTTCTTATACTATCTACTACTACGGAGAGATTTTCTTGACGATAAAATAGTAAATAATAAAAATTAACTTCGACTGAACTCAATACCATTGTGTAGCTAATGACATTATATTATAAATTACAATGAATAAGCCTATGAAATAATAACTATTGTATGATTGATGTTAATCTAAGTTTGCTTGGGATATATATCTTTTTTAGCGTAGTATAGTATATTATATTTGTTACAGAAATTAAAACGTAAACTGACTATGTAGTCTACTATAAGTTTGCATGCCTTATGGGTTAGGATAAGAGCACCTGTTAATTATAAACCAACAACATCTTATTATACCATATCTTGCAAATAAAGATGATTTGATTTGATTTGAGACTTTCCAGAAAAGCGAGATTTATTTCGCCAACCAAACATCAGGTGACACCGATAGCGTGTATGGAAATGGTCTCGTCTGTCTATCTCGCTCAGAAGTTTTGGATTTTTCAAGAATCCTGAGCGGCAATGCATTGTAATGGGCAGGGCGTATCAATAACCATCAGCTAAACGTCCTGCTCGTCTCGTCCATTATTGTCATAAAAACAACCTATACCTTTCAATTAGCAGCATTCAAACATTTATAATGTCGCGTAGCAACGCTTCGACGTATAAGGCGAGAGTTGTCAAACTTCAAGACATTGTTAATTTCAACAGCTCCGTCAGCTATACTCGTAGCTCAGGGGAAAAGTGTTTACTTTAGACGCTGTAGATCTGGGTTCGACACACCTACCAGGTGGTTTTTTGGGTTTTGTAAAGTTAATTGAAATTTCTAGTAAGTTCAGGATCAAATCGAACAGAAAAAAAAGGGATGGAAAATGTTTAAGCTTGGATAAAAATAGTTAAAAGAATTTTCTAGTACAATTCAAATTTAAAGATGGAATGGGAGAATCATTTTGAAAATAGAACAGATCCGGGGGTATATAAGCCGTACTAAACGTGGCCTACGTCAGTTATAGTTCAGACTCAAAAGGGAAAAGAAGGAAGAGAAGAAGAAGTAGTAAAAAGTGCAAAGTGATTCTGAAGAAAGAAGAAGAAGATAGAAGGCTACTTACTAGTGTTCGGTGAATATCAATATAATCATTTTGAAAATAGAACAGATCCGGGGGTATATAAGCCGTACTAAACGTGGCCTACGTCAGTTATAGTTCAGACTCAAAAGGGAAAAGAAGGAAGAGAAGAAGAAGTAGTAAAAAGTGCAAAGTGATTCAGAAGAAAGAAGAAGATAGAAGGCTACTTACTAGTGTTCGGTGCGGTGTGATCTACTAAACAAACAGCGGCAGACCGGAGAAGTGTAAGTCTTAAAAGTGAACGGAAATAAAGACTCGTTCCTTTAAACGGAGTTATTATTTCCAATTCCTGATCCACTCTCGTGTATATAGACGCCATACAAACGTTGTGATTTATATTCTTGTTATATTTTAACGAAACTGTTTGCACTGAGATCTTCGATAACTATCAACTACACGATTGACCCAACTGCTTAATTAAAGCGATGCCCAAATTAAAATCGATAATTTATAATAACTTCACAAACAATAACACTAAATTGGGAAAAAATCCGCCGAACTCATACTTTCAATAACTAAAAGATTTTCAATAAACCAGCATGGAATAACATATACAGTTGATAGCGGGGATATTGAGCCTCGGGCTTTCAGCGGATCAAATATTTGTTTGGGTTCAATCCACTTAGCTTGTTCATTTTCAGTATTTATATATACAACAAACAACCGGACATTGCGTCCTTGTTAATATAATATCGGTATATAATAAATAGTGGTTCTTTTTGGGCTTGGGAATATCATGAAAAATCTATTATTTTCTTTAGAGTAGGAGACAAAATAGCTCTCGGATTATCTGATCGTGAGTTCGTGTATGCCTTGCCTAGTAATACTCGGTCTTAAAATCTCGAGCGATTGGTTCTGGATGCGCCACAATTATCTTTTCTCGTTTCTTGTAATTTGGTTATGGCAAATTGTAGTGCAGACAATCTTCTGTAGATAGCGAGATACCATAGAGAACAGAATTGTTGTCATCTGAGAGGTTAATATAATGACAGTTGTCTATTGCGCCGCATAATAATATACCCAAATTGTCACTGAGCAATACAGTTCGCACGCAAATGGCAATATACTCATATAATAAGTAAATTGAAACTTCATCAGTGATCAACGATCTAATCGCATCGTTAAGTTCTCGGTGTAACGCAACACACGAATCCTTTTTCCTACACACGCCGAGAGGAAGTAACACACACCTTAGCACCAGAGTATTAGCGGGATAGTTCTTAGAGGATTACCGGGGGCCCCCAGCTGCAGACCATCTCGCCTCAGAATCTCAGATACGTCGGCCTAATATTTAGCCAAAACTGTTTGCAATTAATAATGTAATATGTTTTCCTACGCACGCGCTAATACAGGTTCTGCGGTTATCTTGACGAAAAATCTAAGTTTAATAATAATATTTTTATGTAATTAAATTGTCTAATTAAAAAAATTCAAATCTTCAAAATATATTTTATAACAAAAATTTTTGAAGTGATTACTTATTATGGATGGGTTAACCGATTCGTTACGTAACGCGTTACGGCGCCAGTGTGTCTGGCTTCCCTTTCTCTCACGTATTCAGCAGCGGTTAGCAGGCTCCTCCTCTCTCACTCTAACCAATTGTTAATTTTACAGGATTGAATAATGATACTAATAATGTACACACACAAAATTCTAATGATCATATTCAAGAATTGTAACTAAGAATAAAATATATATTAAAATCAGTAAAAAAAAATATCAAGGTAAATAATCTTTCCTTGCATATTACCATACATAAAATTTAAGTTATTACCTAAGCTTTTCTCAAGTTAAACAATTTCAATAACAATTAAGATTAGTTTTAGTAATCACTTCTGACGGGCGTCTTTTTATATTCTTACTTATGACTTCTAATAATTTTTCTGTCTCTTTATAATATAGTTTTCATTCCAACCAAGCTTTTTTTTAAGAAAATAATGGGCGAGACGACCAGGACAATCAGCTGATGGTAATTGATACGACCTGCCCATTACAATGCAGTGCCGCCCAGGATTCTTGAAAAGCCTAAAATTGCGCTCGTTACCTTGAGACACTTATGTCTCTGTCTATTATGAAATTATTGGGAAAATTAAACTTAACATCTTAATGTTAAGTTTAATTTTCCCAATAATTTCACTAGCTACGGCGCCCTTCAGACCGAAACACAGTAATGTTTAAGGATTACTGCTTCATGTGTGGATCACCCCAGAATCAGCTCAAACTATTTGACCGTATGAAACGCAAAGCTGCTCGAATAGTCTATTAAGGCTTTTGCCGCTTCGTAGAGACGTCTTCATTGCGTGTTTCTACCATTTATCACAGGGAGTTCCGAAGAGATGTTTCACCTGATTCCTTCCCCCGAATTGCACCTTCGTACGACTCGCCACAAATAAAGATATCATCTTCATTCTCTACATTGTGGTTGTAAAGGAAGTTACCTCCACGTTCCAATTGTGGAATGACTTTCCTCGTGCGGTGTTTCCAGGACGAGTGATGAGTCCCTATAGAGCTGTATACATTTTGATGGTAGCGGTGACTGGTTGCACTACAGTGTTGCCCCGGTGAAATGTAGCCCTAAGAGGCATAATTTTATGCCCTATTTTTAATTGCGATGACTACAAGGTAGAGTGTTTTGGTACGTTGTAAAGTTAGTAAATATGACAAAAATAACTATAAAATTAGGCTCACAAGATAACACAAGGTAAATTCTTCCTCTTCCCACAGGCAATGAGAGTCAGCCAAATTAAATTATGCAAATCCGAAGGAAAAACGCCTGTCAACACAAATTGTAGCCTCCGGAGAGAATGTGGAAAATATATTTGCGAGTCAAAACTGCGGTACATCGAATGTTTACGCATAGTTTTATGAGGAACGAGGGCAAACGAGATTGCAGCTTCATCATCATCATTATTATCAGTTCAGCAGAAAGACACCCACTGCTGGACGAAGGCCGCCATTAAAGATCCTAGGTTGATTAAGGCAGCTCATTCAACCTATCCCGGATCTTGACCAGCGCCACCCAATTTCTTACAACACCAGAGGAAACCAAGGAGCGTTGCCGGCCTTTTAAAAAAGCGTACGCGCATTTTTGAAGTTATACTTCTTTAGGCGCGTTATGAAAAAATGATGAGAGTGAAATTTAAAGATGCGCGCGCATCACTGTAACACAAAAGTAACAGGTTGAAGTTGGTTCCTAAAATTTTCTGACGTTTGCGTCACTCTTTACTTTATTTTTTTGGTTTCTTCGTCCATTATTAGGACAGGCAATGGGTTCAAGCCCATACAGCCGTATTCATTATTTAATAATTAATTGTTAAAGCCCTCTTTGCATGATTTTTACAAAGGTGTTCTTTCTAAAAACGTAGAATAGCACGATGAATAAATCATTTAATGATTATTGCATCGTTAGGCCAAAGAAGTATAACTTCTTGCGTGCATACATACATACACACACGTTTTTTTGAAGGTATCCATTTCGTATCGTCCTGGAAACACTGCACAAGGAAGCTTAACAACTTGGTTATACGTGGGAGAAAGCCTACAAACACTGCATATTCCGGTACGTGATCGCCTTTTACGATTGGTAATTAGTAAATACGTAACACCTTAATAAACTAATCTATACACATACTATAACGCTAGATGCCGTCGTTTACAATGACATAAAGCAGCAATAAGTAATAGTTTAAAAAATTAAAGAACACGCTTAAGCCTTTTAAGGTATTATTAAAATAATAATTCTTCTACATCCCACGCTTTTTTTTATAATGAAATATATAATATTTTTTTACACTATTTTCAATTTTAATTTATTTTCTATATTTTAGTTGAATTTTATATAAAGCGTGTTCTTTAGTTTTTTAAGCTCTTATTTGTTTTTTAATTTTTTAGTTATTTTTTTTTAGATTGAATGAAGGGATTTTAATATTTGCGAATAAAAATATTTTAGTTAAATTGAAAGATCACTTAATTCAGCTAGCCCGAGATCCCCGAACTAGCTCTTATAATAATTAGCTCAGTTAAATCACGCATTATTAATTTATAATGGAAATTAAAATTCACCGCCATCTATTCGCTTCTAAACGAATTAGATACTATAATTTTGTAGAACTGTCTTGACATGTCGCGCGGTTCCTTTGTAGTTTACAATAAGTTACTAGATGGCGTTTATTAGTGATTTATTTATTTAAAAATTATATAAATTAACAAAAATCATATTTTGCAATATGAAAAATTGAATAATTTTATCAAATTAGTGTAATGTCATCGTTCCTCGATAAATCTACAAAGTTTGAACGAAATCTAGCCGATTAAAGTGGGTCAAAAGCGAGCCCAAAGAAGTCGGTTACAAACATACAAAATACAGGTGAAGCTAATAAATAGCGTGTAAAAATACTATGCGTGCATCAAATGTGACAACATATAGCGGATATCATAGACTTATACTAGCTTAAAGACAACCTGACGGCACGATAGTGTGTGCCCAATTTGATTTGACAATGTGTGTGTTGGCTATCTAAATACTTCTTCATATACATAAATGTTACTCATTCTAATTTAATTAATTGTGATGACATACGGTACGCAGAAGTGGTCGCTAACTATGGGCCTTATGAGAAAGCTCATGGTCGCTCAGAGGTCAATGGAGGTATATATGTAGGAATAGGAGGAGGAGTTTCCCTGCGAGATGGAATCAGAAATGAGGAGATCCGTAATGGAACCAGTTACCGACATAGTCCAAATGATTGCGTAACTGAAGTGGCAATGGGCAAGGCACATAGTTTGACGGACAGATGGCTGTTGTGGCAGTAAAGTCCTCGAATGGCGACCACGTACCGGAAGACGCAGTGTTGCCCCCACAAGATGGAGCAACGATCTGGTCAAGATCACCGGAATACGTTGGTAGAGGGCAGCGCAAGACCGATCGACGTGAAAATCTTTGGAGGAGGCCTTTGTCCAGCAGTGGACGTCTTCCGGCTGATGATGATGATTCTAATTTTATACTTGTTTGATTATATCTTCATATTTTTTCTTAAATGTATCTTTAACATTATAGTTAAGTACTTCTGATAATTTGATTGTCGTGCCCACCGTTTATAGGGAAGAAACTGGAGTTAATATCCCGATAGGTGGACCAAATAAATTATATCTCAAAAGTATCGTTTAAGATATTAAAATTTCTATAATGTTAAAAGTAAATGTTGTTTCGTACATCACACCAAGCCTCTGTTCTAGTCTAGTCTATTCAATTATTGAAACAAAAATTCCAAGTATCGCGTTAATACCTAAACGTAATCAAAATAATTACTATCTTATCATTGTCACACACTAGTAATGTTACGTATTTACTGATATTTTATTGACGCAAACTTCTGTAAGCCAATCAATTAATACCAAGTGCTCGTCAATTGATAAGATATAAACTCATTTGCAAAAAAGCGGGCGGTTTTAATTTTTTCCGTCCCTTTAGAAAATACAATATCAAAGAGGTTTTAATCATTTCAGAATATTACTGGCACATTTAAGAAGTGTTGTGGTACATAAAAAGTTTATTCTAAATTTAAATTTTACATAGTCGGACTTTAACAAAAATCGCAATTAACAGCCTAGCGAGCGACGTGTTGACAGCTGTCACAGTCTATCGAGACGTGTAAATGATCCAAGCAAAATGATATATTGAGAAATTGATGATGGAGTAGATTTTTTTTAATTTATTATATGTCGCTATTTTAGAATATTATAAAAAATAATAAACATTTTCCAGAAATGACATTTCCCAAAATAAGTGACTTTTTTTTATAAATTAGACTGACTGACGGTAATTGATACGCCCTGCCCATTACAATGCAGTGCCGCTCAAGATTATTGAAAAACCCAAAAATTCTGAGAGGAACTACAACTGCGCTCATCACCTTGAGACATAAGATGTCAAGTTTCATTTGCCCAGTAATTTCACTAGCTACGGCACCCTTCAGACCGAAACACAGTAATGCTTACACATTACTGCTTCACGGCAGAAAAAGGCGCCATTGTGGTACCTACCTATAGTCTAGCCGGCATCCTGTACAAAGGAGCCTCCCACTGGTTGTCTAAACAAACGCAACAATCTTCATCATTTTTAGTCAAGTAGGTAGCTGTCAAATATCAAAATGAAATCATTCCACAGACCAACTTAAACACAATTGAGTCTCTTTTTGACTTTCTCGTGTGTAAGGGTAGCTTACTAACGTACATATGAATTTGG
This sequence comes from Leptidea sinapis, assembly GCF_905404315.1. Lineage (NCBI taxonomy): Eukaryota > Metazoa > Arthropoda > Insecta > Lepidoptera > Pieridae > Leptidea > Leptidea sinapis. Next base: position 6,378,529 of record NC_066267.1, on the reverse strand, counting down.
AAAACCGGAAACGCAATGTTGAAAGACATCGACTCTACGTTGTGCCAAAGACTAACATATATAAAACAAAGTCGTGTTAGTTACACCACTTATAACTCAAGAACGGCTAGACCATGTTTTCTGTTTGTTTGATTTTTTGGGTTTCTCTCAGTCTGGAATAGGAAAATAAGAAATAAAATATCGAAAAATCACAGAATAATATTATTATAAAAACATTTATTTTCTCATACATTTTGTATGGATTGACATTTTCATGACATCTCGAGAATAGAAATAATTCAATGAAGTTTTTTGTTAGTTTCACGCTACATGAGTAATAAAATACAACTGACACTGCACGTCATGTTATTCAAGTCGACTGGTGGGTGCAATGACGTTCTTATGTAAAGAATGTCATTGGGTGGTTGTGTTTGTTTCGAGTTTCTATTAGCGTATTGTGCTATTTTTCCCGACATAGACGTAATGCAACTAGGATTCGAAACATTGCGAATTGGACTGACGAAGAACAAGAAATTGCAGGTTAAAAGCACCGCGTTAGTATGGGCTCGACGTTGTGTTTCTGAATCATAAGAGCAAAGCTAGGCAGACAGTAAACCTCAGAGATCAACAACAAAATAATTTTCGACGCACAAGAAGAAATTTATGAAGTACTGATTTGAATCGAGCAGCGTTTCGATACGATTCCAGTACTGAATACCGCTTGCATATAACTAGCGTCCACATAGGGTCAATGGATGTTGTTTGCAAGTATTCTCCGGAGAAACGCCAGGATTGTGCTGTCTTAGTGGGAAACAACCAAATCACGACATTTTCTAGCAAACACTCAAGAATACAATGTTTGTTTCCAAATGTCCCCATTTGGGGCAGACATTATCTAAGAACGACGATTTAATCCGACATTCAGGATATTAATTTATTTATCCATGGTCAATCTATATATATATAAAAGATTTCCACGTAAATAGTCACTCATCACTATATCCCTGGAACCATAAGGCGTAGAGACTTGAAATTTGGTAGGAATATTCCTTTCGTCGAGTAGAGGTCAGCTAAGAACGGATTTTAAGAAATTTCATCGTCGAGAGTTTTTTTTAACAGAACAACGTCTGTCGGGTCCGCTTGTTAATAAATATCTTACAGATGCTTCAGCCATGAAGAACAGGGCTCTATATTCAGTAGAAACAATCCACCCATTCGAAAAATTATGCCTATTATGAAATATTAAGGACGGACGCAAGAAACTCAACGGATTTCTTTTGCTTCAAATATGGTTATAATACATTTTATTATTTGATACCCCGAGGGCGGTCGCTCCATTCCCAATCTGTGGTATCATTAAGTTAATTATGTAAGTGAATGAATTTCGAAATACGTTTGTTTTGAACATTCTCTGGGATCTTGTTATAGAAGCATCGGCCGAGTCGTAGGCATTATAAGTATGTGTTTGTTCCTCGTGTTAGCAATATGGTTATGACACTTTCTAGCAAATTCACTTATGAGCCTATGTAAATACATGAGAGGGCTATGCTTGGAGTTTCCCTGTGAGGTCGTATCAGAAATAAGGAGATCCGTAGGAGAACCAAAGTTGCCGACATAGTCCAAATGATTGTGAAACTGAAGTGGCAGTGGGCAGAGCACATAGTTCGACGGACAGATGGCCGTTGGGTCAGTAAAGTCCTCAAATGGTGAGCACGTACCGGAAGATGCTGTGTTAGTAGGCCCCCCACAAGATGGTGAAGATCGCCGGAGTACGTTGGATGAGGGCAGCGCAGGACCGAGCGTCAGGTGATCTTTTGGGGAGGCCTTTGTCCAGCAGTGGACGTCTTTCGGCTAATGACGATGATGATGCCTTATGGTGATGAGTCAATACATAGTTGGAAATCGCTTATACATATAGTAACTTTCTTATAGTAATAGTATAACTACTTTATAAACAACATAAGTAATTTTAATCCTCTTATAAGAGAATTATATCAATAAACGATAAACTTTCTAGAAAGTTCCAAAAAATTTGAAGGTATATGAAGTATCAAGCTATCAAGGGATAATTGGGAATAAAAAAGCTAACGCAGAGACTAGAAAAGCGATTGATGACAAAGTACTCTGTGATTCAATTAAAGTTTCAACAACGGACATAAAACGAAAACTTTGCTGTAACATCTAGTAGGAAAGCACCAAACACTAATAAACTATCTTTCGACGGAGATTATATTGTTAAAGAAACTATACCCACTGAAAGGATAAATTGATTAATATTGAACTACGTACCTATTATATACTTAACGCACCACGTTTTTATCACGCGCCTTTGTCACGCGCCTTTGTCACGCGTTTTGCAATCACGCGTTTTCTTGCGCTGCTTAACTTGAAATATGCAGACTAGCGATAATATCGATAAACGTGCAACGGACACCTGGCGGTAACTCTCGTTGTGCGTGTGTGTGCGTGTCACACGAGCAAATGAGTGATGTGTTTCTGCGCCGAGTGCTGCAGGTACTTGAGTGTTTTATGGTTTCAGAAACTTTACGTAGGTCACACTAAAAGTTTTGCATAACTTACAAAAACAACATGTGATAACCAAAATATTATGTTTATGCAAATAAAAACTTTGACTTTGACTTGACTATAGAACAGAAGGACGACAGATCTGAAGGCATGTTTTCTACGTGCTGATTGAACGCTATCACTGTTCGATTGCATGAAAAAGTGTTTCAAATTAAAAGGAGTGTATTTTGTAAAGCAATGAATATAATATTCTCGTTATAACAGGTTGTTTCGTTTCGTTATAATTTACGCAAAACTTTTAGTGTGACCTACGTACTATTCTTTTTTTTTTAAATTAACCTATCGGATTACTTCTGTGCTTGCCACCCCTGCTTTACTCCATTTATCTCAGCCCTGTGCCAGCACCGACCAGGTCTTATAATAAGCATCCAGATCGTCACGCCATCGTTATCGGGGTCTGCCTCGACATCTTTGCCCATCCTGAGGCACCCAATACGTGACAACCTATGCCCATTAGTCTGTGTGCATGCGACATACATACACACCCCAGTTCTACTTTACCCTGGTGGTTTTTCTCCCACATCATCAATGCCAACCTGAGAGCGCAGATTCGTTTTTTATTCTCTGATTTACTATTCTAGGAAAAAATAAACGTTTATTCTACATAAATAAAAACAAAGAACACTCCTCTATAAATGATTACAAATATCTAAAGGAATCAATATTTCTTATCGTAAATGTTTTCAAGTACTCAAACACGATAGCGCGGGAAACGGTCGTCATCTACATACCAGCTACAATTTTAGGATCGTTTGAGTAGGTAGCTTAGTTACGATAACCGCGCGTTCAGTTGCGTGAAACGCGCGTCTGCGGCACCTAAAGAAAAAGTGATGTGGAAGGGCTAAATAAAATCAAATAAAAAATTTTTGGTCTTCATGTGCACTGTTAACTGTTTCACATATTTTATCGAAATCTTATTTTTGTAATAAATAATGTCAAAGTGGATTTCCGAAAACATTACAGCTCTTCAAAGTTACCATATATATAATGTTAATATGTAGTAAGCGTGGTCGCTTATGACTGAATATTAAAAAGTGAAATTAAATAAATAATAAATAACAAACATACTAATTAACTCATACCTCTTTATAATATAGGTATAGATTAAACCCAGCCACATTTCATCTTGGGACAAGTTGCAACAAAATTCTTAGTATTTGATTACGAATAGCTGTGAGCCAATTATCATGTCGATTGGTTGACATAGTGGAAATCTTCTCCACAAGTAATTAAAGATTTAAATAAAACGTTTTCATGTTATACCTAAAACAAGGAAGCTAGTTATAATTCGATACCACCCATATATCATGTGAAATTTCATTTTCTTATTCTTTCTTATTAGTCAAAGTGAAATGCGTGAAAGTTAGTAAGCGTACAAGAAGACCAATCAAAGCTCTTTTCGATGACAATTTCAGAGCTGAAAAAGTACTCAGGCAGATGCTTTCTAACGGGAATTGTTTCTTCGCTTGTCGGTATGAACTGGGAATCTTAATTAGGTTTGCCAAAAAATACTATATCAGGATATCATTAATTATCTGTGTGGCATAAAGAGCTAACTATGGGCCATATGAGAAAGCTCATGGTTGGTCAGAAATCAATAGAGAGGGCTATGCTCGGCGTTTCTGCGATCTCATCTGATTCAAGCAGATCCGTAGGAGAACCAAAGTCACCTAACCCAAGAGATTGCGAAACTTAAGTGGCGGTGAGCAGGGCACATAGCTCGACATACAGATGGCCGTTGGGGCAGTTATTATTATCCTCGAATTGCGACCACGTACTGGAAGCACGTACACAGTGTTGGTAAGCCTCCCACAAGATTGACCAAAATCGCCAGAATAGGTTGGGTGAGGGCAGCATAGGATCGATTGTCGTGGAGATATCTGGGAGAGGCATTTGTCCAGCAGTGGACGTCTTCCGGCTGAAACGATTATCTTGCCAGATATAAGCGTGAGTATAATAATTATATGTTACTATAGTTCAACAAGGTACAGAAGTTGATCGAGATAGATTGCTAAAATGACAAAATTACTTTATTTTTTTTAATATAGGATTGCAGGCAGCCAATATAAATACACAATTGACGTTTGCGGTATAAAACCAATCATCAGCAGAGACATCACCACCTTAGACATAATCGAAAATGAATCTTTAACATTTTAAATCCAAATTTTACCAACAGTCTTACTTAAATTTTAAAAATGAATTGTTAATAACAAAAATAGTAACGAATCGTTTATGTTCGATTTCGAGCGCACGAAACTCAAAAACAATCCCCTATCGCTATGCTGTGTTTCTAGAAACAAGCAGTTGTATTTAGCAAGCACTTTGATAATAATTCAATTAGTGAATTATTATCAAATAAAGTTTTGTCTTCGTAGCTCGTCGTATACGTCCTTGTAACCAATTAAATCCCAAGGGCAAGCAAGACTGTGTCGCAGTGCCACCATTTGCCTCTCACCACTCGACTTCTGTTAGAATTGCAAATGGCCGCCTCCTATCTTTGCAACAACGTGACCTTCCATCACGCGATACCGCGATATCGTAAAAAGCTATTGCATTTCGCATTTCAAAATACTTTCCGCTGTCACTGTGTGAATTTTTGATTCATGAATTACAGATACTATGCAGTAGGTATTATGTATTGCAGATGTTTTTAATGATTTAGTTGTGGATATAATAATATTTGAATTTTGGTGTATTTTATATTATGTGATACTACAACATTTTATTTTTTATTTCAGTCATTACCGATACACGATATGACTATATATTTAAAAGAATAAACTCAAATGTATATAACAAAAACACGCATGGTGCCGTCTAGGGACGCCAAAACAAGTGAAGTCTTATGGAATAAAGCGTATTTACTAAGCATTAGAAAATAATGAAAAAATATTCACAATTCTAGTCTCATAAAACTACAATTTACATGGTTTATTTATAATGGACAGAAGAGCTGAACGCAACGGATATTCAAAGGTGACTGGCGTGGATGCGTAGAATAGAAAAGCAGGTAGAAAGCTACGCCAGTCACACACAATGACATGAGTGGAAGCTGGTATAGAAGGCCACGCACACTAAGATGGGGAGGCAGCTGCTGCTGCCAGTTCCTGAACTTTTTCAAAGTTGCTTTGACTACTCATATTTCTGTCAATTTTTAAATCGACCTCAAATAGATATAATTCTGAATGCAGGATAGTTCAAGATAGGTCATTAAAAAAAATAAAAAAATAGGTCCCAGATGTGAGCCTTGTGGCACACTAGTTGTCATTGAATATGTGGATGAATTAAATCTATTTACTGGTACTATACCAGATCTATTTTTCAAGGTATGAACTGAACCATCTAAGGAGGCTATTTTTGATTCCCGATGCAGCATTTTTTTCTGTTAAGATTGAGTGGTGAACTCGTTTGATTGCCTAGCTGAAATCGACGTATATGACTTCCACAGTCAGTCTACGGTTTTAGAAATGCTTTCGACAAAGATACCAAATTAGTAGCGGTAGATTTATAGCTAATAAGCCTTAAAACCTTGCTGAGTTATTGTATAATACCTGCTTTTGATGAAAGTTTATTTTAATGCACAGAGTGGTAGACTCTGTGCACTACAATAAACTCTCTATAAAATGATAGTTAACTTTTGTTAAAAAGACCAGACAGGGATCGCCATAGAATTGTGTTTTTAAAGAAGTATATTAAAATTCAAATATTTGTTTCAAAATAGAATTTACAATCACTTATTGACCGTCAATTTACCACCCAATCAAAATTTTATGCCTCAGACCTGAGAAGAACGAGCGTAACAAACCTAGTGCGCTTTTTCTTCTTTTAAATAAAATAACCTAACAAAATATTACTTCCTCGACTTAACCGAGGCATAGCAATATATTCGAAAAAATTCGCTAGTGTGCCTATGAACAACATACATATATTTTTTATACACAAGAACATCTATCTAAATATTATATATAATTATAAGAAAAATTGATTCCATGCCACACACATAAAAATACAAACTAAATAATTATTATATTCCTAATCCTAACTCAACTAAATATGCTGTGTGGCAAAAGAAAATTATTAGCCCTAAGAGGTCAGCGCGGAATTTTCTAGATTCGCTAATATAAAAAGGGGATAATAACAAGCCAACGTATCCCTTAAAACCAAGCAGAAGATGGCTATTAAACTTGAAATAAACTGCGTCCTCGAAAATAACCTTCCCAAAACAAATTTTGGACCGATGCCGGATAAAGATATACGATGAAGATAATATGTATTCATATTGTTTGCTCACTCTATATAGGAATATTCCTTCAAGATGTTTTTGCGTCGTAGAAAATATGAACATAACCTTGACACGGAAAGACAATATATTGATTACGTTTACCTCCTCGACGACAGCGGGGCAAACCTGCGATTATGGCCCGTTAGACATTTTATGAGACTTCGTTTTGCTATTACTTGGTTTAAGCTTCTTGCTTCGTATTTAGTATCTATACGCTTCATTTTAGCTTGGCCTGTGTATGTAACGGAACTTAAACGTAATTTTCACCAATTTAAAAAAGTCAGATTTGCTTGAAATTTGCATATAGATTGACTCCGAAATGCGGAGCGAGTGTGGAAGTATGGGGTAAGGCGTTTTTTTTATGGAATAGGAGGACAAACGAGTGGACGTGTCACCTGGTGTTAAGTGATCACCGCCGCACACATTCTCTTGCAACACTAGAGGAATCACAAGAGCGTTGTCGGCCTTTAAGGAAGGTGTACGCGCTCTTTTTGAAGGTACCCATGTCGTATCGTCCCGGAAACACCGCACAAGGCAGCTTATTCCACAGCTTTGTAGAACGAGGAAGAAAGCTCCTTGAAAACCGCACTGTGGAGGACCGCCACACATCCAAATGTTGGAGTTGATATCCAAACTTGTGGGGTGTCGTGCGAAGGTGGAATTCGGGGGCAGGAATCAGGTTAAACAGCTCTTCGGAACACTCCCCGTGATAAATGCGGTAGAAGACACACAATGAAGCGACATCTCTACGCAACGCCAATTGATCCAGCCGTTCACAGAGCACTGGGTCCCCGATAATTCGAGCTGCTCTACGTTGCACGCGATCAAATGGATCGAGCTGATACTGGGGTGCGCCAGACGTAAGATGACAGCAATACTCCATGTGTGGCCGGACCTGCGCTTTGTAGAGCGTTAGAATGTGGGCCGGCTAATTGGCAATCGCTCGAGATTTTGAGACCCAGTATTCCGATGTGATATGACAAATGGGGTTTTTTAGTGGTAAACGCGCAAACTTGAGTCTTCTGGGGGTTAAATTGGACAAGGTTCAATTTACCTCATTTCGCGACCTTCTCAAGAGAGGACTCGATAGAAGACACAAGTTTCTCCCGGCACTGCTCGACGATCTCGCGAGAGAGACCTGCATGGCCCGTGTATACGGCATCACCTGTGCTGTCGTCTGCATAGCAATGTACGTTGGAGATGTCCAACATATCATTGATATGCAGAAGAAACAGCGTACGAGATAGCACACAGCCTTGGGGCACTCCAGCATTCACGGGCTTGGGATTCGAGCAGTAACCGTCGACAACGACCTGTATGCTGCGCCCAGTGAGGAAGCTGGAGGTCCACTTACATAAGCTCTCGGGAAGCCCAAATGATGGAAGTTCTGAGAGGACCGCCTTGTGCCATACACGATCAAAGGCCTTCGCTATATCCAGGCTAACAGCCAGGCCTTCCCCCTTGCTTTCAATAGCCGCCGCTCATCTATGTGTTAGGTATACCAGAAGATCGCCAGTCGACCGACCATGGCGAAAGCCGTACTGCCGGTCGTTGATCAACTGGCGACCTTCAAGGTATACCAAGAGCTGGCGGTAAATTATGCTCTCCATGATTTTGGAGAGCATAGGAAGGTAATAGGAATAGGCCTGTAGTTTGCTGGATCCGTCTCCATTTTTTTGGATCGGATGGACAAGGGCTGACTTCCATGAGTCAGGGACTACGCCTTTAGAATAAGAGTGCCGGAATAAACGCGTTAGCACCGGCGTCAACTCAGGGGCACACGTTCTAAGCACGATTGGAGAAATGCCATCCGGCCCGCTCGACTTGCTGACGGTCAACGAAAACAGAGCTCGCCGAACAGTTTTCTGTCTGAACTGAACTGCCTCGCCGATTTTGACGATGTGCTTCGATTTCGCACGAGCGATTTGCTGCTTAAAAAATCTGGAGGCACGGTTATATTTCCTCTTCAGAACTTTTCAGTTCAGATCCTTTAGGCCCAGTGCTGCAACCCAAGTTCAATACGCCTGTTTTTGGCAGTCAGTCTGGCTCCGTAGCTAGTGAAATTACTGGGCAACTGATACTTAACATCTTATGTCATAAGGTGACGAGCGCAGTTGTAGTGCCGCTCAGAATTTTTGGCATTTTTCAAGAATGCTGAGCGGCACAGCATTGAAATGGGCAGGGCGTATCAATTGCCATCAATGTCCTGCTCTTATCGTCCCTTATTTTAAAATTTACGTACCGTCAAGATTGGAGCATACTGCCTCCTTAAAAGCCTTCCGTAAAACGAATGACTTCTTATCAAGTGAGTCTCTTACTCGTTTTACCATAAAAGATAGTTTTGTAGGAAGATTAGTTAAACACTTGAAAAAGCCTTACTAAAGAGTTATTCTATTAAAAATAAATCAAGAAATTAAATTTACCGATTTAAAAGCACATCTATTTTCTATTCGAGTTACATTAGAACTAGAATCTCATCAAGAAAGCATTGAGCAGTATAAATATAAGTCTGCACATTAGTCGCTCGGTCCTCGATGTAATCGAATCCCTCGAGAAAATGGAATGGCTCGTAAATATCATTTCGAAGTACCGCTGTCGTCGCGGTGAAGTCATTTGGTGTAACGAGAACAAATCGATTTCTGCGTCAGAAATTCATTTAATATTTACAGGGATCTGTGATCAACATGATCCGAGAAAATGTTCAAAACAAATGTATTACGAAATTCAAAAGATTGATAAAAGACATTTGTGTGGTAGGTAGTTTTTAGGTGGCAGTGGGCAGGGCACATAGCTCGACGGACAGATGGCCGCTGGGGCAGTAAAGTCCTCGAATGGCGACCACGTACCGGAAGACGCAGTGTTGGTAGGCCCCCCACAAGATGGACCGACGATCTTGTCAAGATCGCCGGAGTAGGTTGGATGACCTAATCCAAGCTACTTTAGCGCAGGACCAATCGTCATGGCGATCTTTGGGAGAGACCTTTGTCCAGCAGTGGACGTCTTCCGTCTGAAATAGGGGTAGGTAAAAGTTACTATAACAAGAATGATTTCCTTAATATTACCACAGTTTTCGATTGGAGCAACCGTACTCATTCTATTTAAATAATAATTATTTTTCAACGAAATTTTATACGAAAAATAGAAAAATCCCGCTAAGTTTCTAACGCCCGGTCTTCTCAGGCCTGATGCATACATTTTCGAATGGATGTTTTTGGACGTTCAAAAAGTGTTTTCAAATCCTATTTTCAATAAAAATATTTGAATTTAATTTTGATCCACCCATACCGTTTGGATTGCAAGCATTTTAATTTCAATTAGGAGTTATTTTGCAGAAATCCATTGCTATTTTAAAGTCTTCTTCGACACGGCTCGTGTTGAAGAAGACTTTGTAACAGACTTGTAGAGGTATCTCTGTGGATATTAACCAAAGATAGTAAACAGTGCGTATTTCTAAGAACTTTCTTCCAACTTTCAAAACGATAAATTGAAATATACTTAATGAGACTTGATTATAATAATAAACTTTATTTTCTCACCAACAACCAAAATATAGTGGTAACTAATAAAATGCTTATATTAAGGTCACCAGGGATTATCAAAAAAGTGAAAACATCATTCAGAAAATTTTATAAAAAGGATTGAAACTCTCACACATAATCACTGGCACGTACACCCACACAAACACGCACACACATTGACACATACACACAGGCGCACATTATTGTTTGTTAAGAAGTTTTATTATTTTCATTTATTTTACTATTATTTTTCTACCATCTCCATGCTATATGCCGCGAGTCAAATACAAGTAGCTTTTATTAGTAACTGAGTTTCCCGGCTTCTGTGTCACAAGCACCTTGCTTAGTGTAGAGCCACCACTCAGTACATATTATATCCTACAAGGTACTCAAATATTCAGAATTAAGTTTAAGTGTATTGTGTTAGCTTAAATTACTTTGTATATATCTTAATTTTGGTAATAAAAAATTATCAGTATAAAATTAAGAACAATCTCTGCAAGACTTTACTTTCCCTAACAATATTTTAAATGTTTTTTTAAGTTACCAGTAAACTTTATTGTTCATTCATTAAAATGAAATAAAGAGAAAATCATCCGTGCTCTCTGTGGATTATTCTTGTGTGGTGAGTACAAATGAAATCCAACTCTTGGTCAAGGCTTAAATTGAAAATACGACACTATATTTATATATCTTATCTTATAATATATATAAATTACGTGACACGTTGTTAGTCCGCGATGGACTCCTAAACTAATGAACGGATTTTAATGGGGATTACTTCATGGAGTGCAGTTTGGTCCAACTTGAGAAATAGGATAGTTATTATTTTGATTTGGGACCCGTAGTTATTTTTATTTTCTTATTATTTGTTTGTTTTGTATGGACATATTATTTTCTATGAGAGAATTTACTGACGCATGGTTTGACAGTTCCGCTGTGCAACAATTTCATTATAACAACAGGGAGCATTTTTTACGAAATAATTCTTGATGTTTTGAAATATTATTGGCAAATAAAACAGTATTTTTTTATTATCTACAGAACAACGTCTGTCGGGTCAGCTAGTATACTTTATAAATCCTTACGTAAAAAGTACATATTTGTTTTTTAGAGATGGTGATGGATTTGTTTCATACCCCTTCAAAATTCTAATGTAAATGTAATTTACTCAGTCATAAAATCATAGGGAAACGTAGTAAATCGAGGGAAACTGTTGAAATTCTTACAGAATCCATTTAAATACAAATTGCGTTAACTTTTCCTTATAATTACGAGTTAATTTTAATACAGACTGCGACGGCTGTGACTCCACTTAAGCTCTTTATGCGGTCACGTACTGTTTGAAGAGGAAAACTTTATTCACTGCTACTAGTGTTGGACACTTTTATCGATGTATAAATAATTAAGTATCAGATACTTCGATAATTTCTCTTCACATTTCAAAGGTCGACAACGCATGCCAAAATCCTCTGGTATATTAAATGGTTTACACATTCCATATCTAATCAAAGCTAGTATTATAAGCCTAGGCAAAAAAATAAGAAGACTTCATTTAATTGAAGCACATTGTAATTTTAACAGTTATTAACAGTAGTTTTTTTTAAATAAAATACTTTTTAAAGGATTAAAACGCGTAACTGTATATAACCCGACGACCTGCCTTTTGCAGAGCACGTTTTCAGGGGATCCCCTAAAAATATTTTCTTTAAATGTGCAATAGTAATGTTACTCAAAGAAGTTACGAGGTTTTTTTTAATTCGTATGATTTTCACTAATTATTTTTTTATTATATACGTGTTAATATAAGAGAAAACTTTTTGTTTAAAAATAGTTGAATATGCAATAATTTAATTTAATTATTTAATAACTTCTAAGTACACAATGTTATCGACAGACGAGCACGAAGCTTTTGACCTTGTTTTAGGTTCTTGTGAAGTACGAACAAGTCATGTTTTCTTAAAAATAATAAGGTATTTTTGTAAAAAGATATTATATTAGATAGAAATATTATATATTTAGCTGTTGCGACTATCTTAGAACACATCTGATTACGGCTATATAACCGATTGCAAATTACTTATTGCATAAAAAATCTGTCATGTTATTTACAAAATCAATAAAAAAAAAGATAATTTAAATAGAAATTGACTTTTATCGATACTAGCAAACACTAGCCAAGCTTGATAAAGTCCGCTCACGGCTTTCTACGTGCCGTCACATTCAAACGACGTAATTATATTTTTCTCTCGCCGTGACGATCGGGCGCAAGTCGCAACATTCTGCAACGTAGCACGATTACTTTCATATAATAATTCAGTATTTAACCCTTCTATGCTCATAGTGATTACATACTAGTGCTGATTAAATAGTTATCGATGATTATGGTATACATTTAAGTATACACGCAATTTACCCTGTTACTAACAGCGATGATCGCCATTTCTTCTATAACGATATTAAATATGCTTCATTTCAATATGAATTTCGTAGCTAACAGTTCGTTTTTTCAGAGACAAACGAGCAAGAGTCTAAAGTGATATGCTCTTAGATGATGTGGTCAGTCAACTTCTCATGGATTTCAGTAGCAGAGTCAAGAGATGAATTGCCGGAACTAACTTTTAGGGGGGAATTAAAGGATTAAAGTCTTGGAAACTCCGTAAGTCGTATTGGTTGGGGAAAACAGCAGCTGGTAATTGATAATTTTGACATCACTGGCAATAACTTGATAAAAATTTTCATGATTATATGTTTATTATGATTGAAATTCAATTATAATCTCTCTGGTGTTGCAAGAGAATGTGGGCGGCGGTGATCACTTAACACCAGGTGACCCGTATGCTCGTTTGTCCTCCTATTCCATAAGCAAAAAAAAATATATAATTTTATGATACGGCTTTAAAAACGAGTGTGGACTTAAAACAAGCCGAAGCATTGAAGAATTGTGAAGTTTGAAAGAAAAAATTTTCATTAATAAATATATACTACGTTACTCCGCTAACCTATTTAAGCCCTAAGAGCATATTTTCATATGTTATTATAAATATATCACTGACTTTTTGTGGAAGAGTATAATGAACTACCATATACGGGACATCTGATAGAATCACAAGAGCGCTACTCACCTCATAAAATGTTGAATAAACTTGCATAATATTCATAAAACGAAAATACATTGGTAAGTGGCGGGCGAGAATCGAACCGCGGCTTCCGCGGTGACAGTCAACGGTTCAACATATGCGCCACTGACCTCGTGACTGTTGCTGTCACAGTACTGTCACAATATAGTATAGAACAGTACTTTAACTTCACACTATTCAATGAGCGCCCGATTCGACGCACGCACACATGCATATGACTTACACTATAGCTAAGTACAAACCAATATTGGCAAAACAAAACTATTGAGTACCATAACGTTTCCGTATAATAAAATGTACTCTATGGTGCCACGCCGTACGCCGCAGAGACTGGTCGCTGTCAGAGTTAAATAAATGGGCCACGCCGTCCCCACAATATAGTAATAGAACAACAAATACTTTACAACAGTACTTTAACTTCATGCTAGGGCGCTCAAATCGACGCACGCACACATACACACGATTTACACGACCACTAAGCAATCTTGGGAAGACAAAATTATTGTGTGCCACGCTTTACCCGGCGAGACTGGTCGATGTCGGAGGTATCTTATATGCGCCGCGCGGGCCATCGGCGCGGCGTCGTCAATCTTTTTGTTTGTACAAACTGTACCAGCCCTCTAGCGCTGCACCCAGACTTAGGTATAAATTTCAAGAATCACGCTGAGTTACGCTTCTGTTTTATTCATCTTATAGTTATGATGTATTATTTGCTCTCTTTTCTTCGTAATAATGAATCTTCATAATATTAGTAACTTTTTTTTTATCAGAATTTAAGAATTATTTAAGGTTTTTTTGCACATACTATAAAATCTCCGTTGAGGCAATGTTTTGTCGTATATATAATTTTTTTTTATGAAAATAAGGTATGAGACGAGCAGGACGTTCAGCTGATGTTAATTGATACGCCCTACCCATTACAATACATTACGCTCAGGATTCTTGAAAAAGCCAAATACAATACAAGCGGCAGTACAATTGCGCTCGTCACCTTCAGACAAAAGATATTAAGTCTCATTTGCCCATTACTTTCACTAGTTACGGCGCCCTTCAGACCGAAACACAGTAATGTTTACACATTACTGCTTCACGGCAGAAAAAGGCGCCGTTGTGGTATCCATAATCTAGCCGGCATCCTGTACAAAGGAGCCTCCCACTGGTAGCCTGTTTGTACAAACTGTTATTTACTGTGTGCCATTGTTGTAAGTATATACATTGCCAATGCATTATATGAGTTATTTGAGAGTGTATTAGAAGAGGTTCTATAAAAATTATCAGAATCTAAGAAATATATTATGCTTTGTGGTGACTTTAATATTAACTTATTAAAAGAATCCACCACAATCTTTGTTTAAATCATATAATTTATCAAATAATTTATCTTAAATTAATATTGATTTAATATTTTTACTAATTATAAACGTATTTCTCAGTCAATAATTAGTAAACTGAGCTCAGACCACTTTGGTCAATTAGGTTAATTTGTTTAATTTGTTCTTTTAATATTGAAGTAAACAAATGTACTTCAATTAAAAAGTTTATGTTTGTTCCGGTAAATAATAGGCGAATGGAGAAATATAGAGGCAATGTTTCGGAAAAACTCTCTATTTTGTATTTGAATTATAACAGTACTCCAAATGAGATGTATGGTAAGTTATATAAAATAATTAAAACAGAGTTTACTTCTATATTTACTTCAAAGACAGTCAACTCGGGTGGTCTCTTGTAATTTACCAACTGGGCAACAGCTGGTATTCCTAGGAGTACACTACGTTTATATGAACTACATAGTGAGAGATCATCATATAATCATGATGTATCTTTTCTTGTATATTCATTGATATACAGGATTTTTGTATGTGTATATGTGAAAAAATATTCAAAATTATTTAAGAAAGTATGTGCTATTGCTAGGTCAATGCATATTAGAGAAATAATTAAAAATGCTTCAAATTAAATAAAAATGACTTGGAAAGTTATTAACTGGGAATCTGGAAGAGCGAAAGACTGCAAGTTTGAATATAATCTAAACTAATAATAAAAAAATAAACAATACTAAACTCCACTCTGAGCAGGAAGTAGCTTCTGCATTTGAGATTTTTTTTCTGACATTCCAGTTTCTATCTCAAGCACTCTTGTCTCCTCCACCATTGTTGATGAGTCACTTCTTATGGAAAATATAATATAATAAGTAAACTAAACAAAATTTCAAATTCAGTCTTGTTAGCCCATCAGAAATAATTAAAACTTTCAGATCTTTAGAAATGAAAAAAACTGCTGATATATGGGGCATATCTGTAAAAATAATAAGTTCAGTTACTGATGTCATATCTAGCACTAGTATTGAACATGGCGTGTTTCCTGACCTTCTGAAATATAGTAAAATTACACCAATATTTAAATCGGGACTCACTTCTGACCCGAATAACTATCGCCCTGTTTCATTGTTGACATTGTTGAAAATAAACCAAACTAAAATGTTTGAAAAAATTATTTTAAGCCAAATGCAGTAAGCACCTTAACAGTTATAACTTACTTCATATAAAACAATTTGGCTTTACTAGGGGACGCTCGACTACGATCTCTCTTCTGATCTCATATATAAATATATATGAGATCAGAAGATCGAGCGAGATCTATAATAGGATTCAGAGAGTCGATGTGAATGGCATCTCTCGGTATGGGGGTACCACAAGGGTCTATTCTTGGACCCTTCCTCTTCCTAATTTATATAAATGATCTACCTAACCTTGTAGAAAAAAAAACACAAGGTATTGTTTGCGGATGACACTTCATTTATATTCAAAGTAAAACGAAGCCAAGTTTTATATGACGAAGTAAACAATGCTGTATCTGACATCGTGTACTGGTTTCTCTCATTGTTAAATAGTCATAAAACCAAATATATTAAATTTACCGCACCAAATGTCAAAAATGTAGATGCGAATATTTTATTAAACGGAGAGGTGGTAAAACCAGTGGAATCTGCTGTATTGCTCTTACATTCTCATTGGCATTACTCTTGATTCCAAATTGCAATGGGGCCCCATATTGGATTGGCGAATAGGCTTAGTTCTGCAGCACATGCGGTTAAGAAAATTAGACGGTTAACTGACATAGATACGGCGCGACTAGTATACTTTAGTTATTTTCATAGTTTTATGTCCTATGGTATATTGTTATGGGGCAGTGCGGCCGATATTAATACCATCTTTGTGCTGCAGAAGAGGGCTATTCACGCGATTTGTAACCTAGGTCCTAAAGAATCATTAAGAGAAAAATTTAAAGAAATAAACATTTTGATTGTTGCTTCTCAATATATTCTTGATAATGTAATGTATGTTCATAGGCACATAAGTGAATTTGCGAGAAACTGTGACATTCATAATGTTAACACGAGGAACAAATATAAACTTGTTATGCCTACTACTCGGTTGGGTCGACTTAGTAAGTATTTTGTTGGGCGATGTATGTGCTTCTACAATATGATCCCAGAAAATGTACAAGACAAATGTGTTACGAAATTTAAAAGAATTGTTAAGAAACGTTTGTGTGGGAAAGGTTATTATAGCATAAACGATTTTCTTAATGACACCACGGACTGGGAATAAAGCGAACACCCACTCAGGCTCTTTAATTATAAATGTTTATTGTAGGATATCACATTGTAATCCATATTTTATATAAAAAAAAGTGCGCTGAGTTTCTTGCGCCCATTCTTCTCAGGTCTGAGGCAGTCTCTTTTGAATGGGTTCAATGAGTGATTCTGAATCCTATTTTGAATAAAAATATTTGAATTTGAATTTTTAATTGTACCAACCCTAGCGCTGCACCCAGACTTAGGTATAAATTTCAAGAATCACGCTGAGTTACGCTTATGTTTCATTTTATCTTATAATTGTGCTGTAGATTTAATGAAACATATAAATTACTAATTATAAGTGATAAGATATACAATAAATAGTAAGTAAGTAACTTACGCTTAATTTAATCGCTGAAGAATCATAAATATTCTAGAATAAAAACACACTACTTATAACTATTTCACAAAACTCAAATTGTAGTAAAACTATCACTGCGTGAAAGTGTACTAAGAATACTGGCAGCATTTTCACGTTGGATAGCTAAACAGAACTGTTGACAAAAATAACTGCCAGCACTTTGGTTGATAGTATTGAGATGTGTGATATGTATTTGGAGTTATCTCTAATAATTTTTTTATTTTTGTAATTACCTGACACTATCTCCGGACCATGGCTGAGGCTACAATGTCAGCGATCACCACATCACATTCTCTGCTTCACCCAACTGAAATCAAATTCGTTTTCAATTAACAGATGTAAAGTGCATTAGGGTATGTTCATATACAGGGTAAGTCCTGATAATTCAGTGATTTTTGTGTCACAATCAGTAAACGCAGCCAACATATGAAGACATTTTTAATTGAAAATTCCTTCTTTATTTTGTTCTCAAAATCTCGTCTGACAGGGATTCAATCGCGCTCACTTGCCTAACCAAACTGATCCGCGTGCCGGGACAGTTTGTAAGCCCTGCCCACTACGATATAGTTTTAGTTGCGCCATTTTAAAGCGTTGGATGGTTTTATTATTTGCAGAGGAATATTATATTATATTGTTTTAGATATATAGATATTATATTTTTTTAGCCAGTCCTGATTTGGTCCTAGTAACACCGCGTCCAGAATTTAACTATTGTGTTCGCCACTCATATTAACCTCATAGCTCGTCGTCAAACCCTGCCGCATATACGAACCGCAGTACCTTCTTGACGCGAGTATTATAAACGCGTTGGAAATTCTTCCAAGTTTTATATCCGTTCACCGCTACTATACACACAACAAACGCAATGCATCGATACACGTTCAGAACAAAAGCAAGGGGCAGCAAAAAATTATGTTTAGTGTTATGTTGCCTGCTAAAAAGGCTAAGAAGTTTGAGTCATCCGGATTTACCCTAGTGCACTTATCAGTTCATTCTTATATAGTTTTATAAAAAAAGGGATAATTCTTTTAAAATCATAAATCAGTTAGGTGTATATTTGCACGAAAATGATTGTATGTCTAAAAATATTGTAACAGTTACTTATAGGAAATGTATGTTCAAGCTAATTTCGACCTATTTGTTAATTATGACTGACGGTTCAATTTTGTCTATAGCACATTGTCTTCCTTTCGCCATAAATTAACTAGTATGAGTATTTTATGTTTACGCAACCAATACAGTCCACCCAGTCCCAGAATCCCTTCCAGGCCAACTAGCATTTTACTGAAGTTGGTTGAAATCAGCTTTAATTAAAAATAGCTGGAAAATGTTTATCGAAAATGCAGATTATCCAAGTTCTCATTAAGAAAGTCTTGGCTGCAGTAATTAGTTGGCAGTAATCAGCTGAGTGCCGTGGTCGCCGGGGAGAGCACAGGCGTGTCTAAAGCAGCTAGTTATATTATAGTTATAGGTGTATTGTTAACCTCTATTACTCGCTGAAATTGCTTCCAAGCTCATCAATCTCAGCTTTTATAAATATAAAGATTTTCGCAAGGTTTACGTTTGAAGAATAAGCGGGATCGCTGATTTTGAAAAACTGTTCGTTAATGTTATTTTTTTATGACAATAAGGGATAAGACGAGTAAGACGTGCAGCTAATGGTAATTGATATGCCCTGCCCATTACAATGCAGTACCGCTCAGGATTCTTGAAAAACCCATAAATTCGGAACGCCTCAGCAATTGCGCTCATCACCTTGAGTGACATTAGATGTTCAGTCTGATTTGCCCAGTAATTTCACTAGCTACGGCGCCCTTCAGATCGGAATACAATAATGTTTACACATTACTGCTTCATGACAGAAATAGGCGCCGTTGTGGTACCCATAATCTAGCCGGCATCCTGTGCAAAGGTGCCTCAGTCTGGCATGAAACCGTGTAGATACATAACCATATTTTCTTTGACACTATCTCTTGTATGTGTAAGATAAATTTTGAACACAGAGATCCTTCAAATTTTATTGCTGATCTTGACATGAAATGGCTGAGGAAAGAAAACAACAAAATTTTCAGCTACTGCTCTGTGTTAGAGATAGTTTACCTTAGTAGTAGTAAGTATTTCCCGTTGGAATTTTCAAAGATAATAAAATACATTCACGTCAAAACTTACAGATCCTTAAGTATCATCAAACGACAAAGTCAGTACGTACATCGGTGATAAGGGAGAAAATTATGCAATTAACACTTCCAGTTGTTAAGTAAATAATTCCTGCTTGCTGAAACTTTTGATGGTTTCTTTAAGTCAAAGTCAAAGTTTGATAAGTTTAAACATGTGAAGTGGATGTTACAATAATAATATTTCTCAATACATTTTTGATAATGTTCTGTATGTTCATAAGCACATTGAGGAATTTTCTAGAAACTGTGAAATTCATAATGTTAACACGAGGAACAAAAATAAACTTGTTATGCCTACTACTCGGTTGGGTCGAGTTAGTAAGTCTTTTGTTGGGCGATGTATATGCTTCTACGGGAATAAAGCGAACTTCCTCAGGCTCTCTATTTATAAATGTTTATTGTACGATATCACATTGTAATCCATATTTTATATAAAAAAAAAGCCCGCTGAGTTTCTTGCGCCCATTCTTCTCAGGTCTGAGGCAGTCTCTTTTGAACAGGTGGTAGTTTTTGACGTTCAATAAGTGATATTAAATCCCATTTTGAATAAAAATATTTGAATTTGAATTTAATAATACTTAATACATGTTTGCTATATGTTAATGACGTGCAAAGTATTCAGATACCTAATCATAATAAAATTGAACTATTTAATATCAAAAAAAAATGTTCAAAATTATAGAAAATATATGTCCAATTCTTATTGTTAATATTTGTCTAATGAATATAAGCAGTTTTTGTTTAGGTTAGGTTCATTCCTGGTGAAATATTTTAATCGATTTATTAATAAGAAACAATCACACATAGATATATTCTATTTAATACTAGTTGAGATTTGATTTTACCTTACTAAGAGATTATACGTGAAACACAAATAAAGGGAACTTAAGAAACAACGCTTGCGATTTGGTACTTTTTCATAGCCATGGTGTCATAAGTACAACTCTAGCAATAGCTGAGTTTCGTGGAAAGATCACAGATTAGAAAAACAATTTAATTTAATAATTTACTTACGGTAATGTACACTGCGTTTTCGTCCCGTTACCAAAAACTAGATCATTTGATTTAGGTACCAGTATAGTATTTTTTTCTTTTTTTATGAAAATAAGGGACGAGACGGGCAGGACGTTCAGCTGATAGTAATTGATACGCCCTGCCCACAACAACGCAGTGCCACTCAGGATTCTTGAAAAACCTCAAAAATTCTTAGCGGCGCTACAACTGCGCTCTTCACCTTGAGACATAAGATGTCAAGTCTCATTTGCCCAGTAATTTCACTAGCTACGGCACCCTTCAGACCGAAACACAGTAATGCTTATACACTACTGCTTCACGGCACCCGTTGTGGTACCCATAATCTAGCCGGCATCCTGTGCAAGGGAGCCACCCACTGGTATAATATATAGAATAGTTTTAGAGACATCATATCCAAAAACTATAATATATTTGAGGTTTGGGTTAAGTCAGGCCTGTCTCACTCCCGGTATAGGTATCGAAACCGTTAGTACGCGCGGTGGCCTCTACACAGTAGACCAGTCAGTAAGGACTCAAGAGCGAGCAGTGATGTACGCGCGAGTTTTGTTCACCAACTTCACCGGTCCGACCGATCTTTTGAAAATGGAGAAGCAAAGCATGTAAAAGGTCATTATGATACATAATTAAAAAAATTAAGCTTCCTTAAGACCCTGCAACAATCTAATTTACAGTAATTATTATTACAATGAAATTACCATTCATGATAGCTAGGCAGCTATGTATTTCCTACGCTAAGTAGGTATGTATATTTTCCTATGCTATGTCGTGGTCTTCCAAAGCATACATTACTATCTGCAACTGATGTAGGTTTGACAACGAAAGAATATTGTTTTAAAATTACGATTACATACCTATTTAGGTACAGTTTTGAGTAATGAAGACAACCCTATTGTCGTCAGAATAGGTAAGAGTCACATGTTAGAAAAAGAGGCATTTTCTAGGTAAACAAATATGTAGGTTAATAGCGCTGTGCCATCTGAATTACACCTTATTGTATGGCCGCAATAGTCGTTATTTCTTTAATTGATTTTGCAGAGTGAGACTTCTGTACTATTATATATTATTTGGTTAGGTTACGAAATTTAAGCACATTTAAATGTATTGCAATGCTTATACAGTTCGACATAGCTACATATTTTTTTTATGTTGGAACTTTTCTTGTTGAGCTCAAAAACGACGCATAAAATGTGCTTTTAACTTCAAGTCCAACTTGTCTAACGAAGGCTGGATATAAAAAAGGTACAAAAAAGTAAATAGCCAAATAAAGTATCCGGTTGTAGTGAAATATTCCAGTTCAAATGAATCGTGGCTGATGTTAATTACCGGGAATATAATATTAAATATACGTAAGAATATTCGCAGTTTTTATTATAAAATAAATTATAATTATTTATTAAGCAAATTGGTTATCCAACCAGCAAATATGCTGAGTTGGAACCATTTTGTGGCGTAAAGTAAATAGTGTTGCACAGTTTTGTTTTGTGTTGTTCTTTAAATTTTTAAGTCGTTTGTGTTTACGTGTGCTATATGTACCAAATAAAAATAAATCTTCCTTTCTTTTCTTTCTTTCTTTATTATTAACTCTTTTTAACTTTACTATTGTATAGATATAATACATATTTTATCTTCCTAGTGTATCCAAGACAAATTCAAATTTTATAAATAAATAATTATACATCTTGTAGTCATGTGCCTACATCGAAGGGCTATTCAAAGTCGAAGTTTCGTAGATATACACGATAGTGTATTTGTGCCGAAAGTATCTATATATAAAGTACCACTGCTTATAGACATTCAGATTAGTAACGTGAATAATTTATCCGTAAAACTAATCAAATAACAATGAATAATTCCAAAGCATTTTTGTTGACAAGATTAGTAGCGTATCTCCGTGGAAAATACACAAAAGTATTTAGTTTATGAGAGATAGACTAAGACATTTTTTTTAGAAAGATCAAATTACAAGATCAAAACAGTGTATACACGCAAAAGTGTATTTTAAAGTATCTGCAATGAAATTAAATCATAAATATTAATAAATAAAGATTCAAGATTATTTCTTATTTAATTAACTGTCGAAATTTTTTTCTCTTAATCTCCCTAGAAATATCTAACGAGCCCCACCGAGAATTTGCGAAAAGGAATTGTATTTCTACAGAGTATTTAATATGGGATAGAGCGTTGAAATGCTGTAACGCAACGTTTTATTACGCAATATGCACCCGTATATTCCACCCCGCTAGAGTGCAATTTGTCCGAGGAAAGTTTTCAAGAACCCTTAACCGAACTAACCCGAACTATGGTCGGAAATAAGCCGAGCTTTTTCTACGAACTTTCTTTTTGTCGAGTAACTGGCTTGAGGGTACTTTGGGAAATTATTTCATCCGGAGTAAGGGACTATATTATTCATTACGACTTGGATAAGTTGGGCATTATTGCGAATATATGAAATGGACTTTCTAGGGCTGTGTGTAGTAGTTTGTGATGGTATATACATATATTGGGATCTCCCTTATGTTTTTTATTATTCTTTTTATGACGCTGGGGGCTCACCTGCGTGTATCGTCACGAAATTTCGTGATATGGCACAAGACAAGTAATAGAACAGAAGCGTATCTCAGCGGTCTCCTTATAATTTATACCTACGTCTGGGCGGAACGCTAGGGTTGGTACATACAAAAAGATTGACGATGCGGAATGCGTGGACATCGACCAGTCTCCCCAATATTGCTTAGCGGTCGTGTAAATCGTGTGTATGTGTGCGTGCGTCGATTCGAGCGCGTTAGTATGAAGTTAAAGTACTGTTCTATTACATGGTATATAGTTTAGCATTGTTTATACTTTATTTGACATTATGCGATATATGATTGCTTTTTGGCTTAAACGCTTCAAACATATCTGTTGGCTTGGAATAATTCTTTATTTCAGCTATTATTCTAGATTTACAGTCCAGTGTACAGTCGCGTGCGGGTGGCTGAGTTATTACACGACATCGCTTATATTTTGTCTTTCTTTTATAAAAATGGAGTGGAGTAATAAAATGATTTTCTTCTTAGATTTTCATAAATGAATAACGTAACTTATTGTCAGCATACATGTAAAAGTAAAGTAATACGTAAGAAATTATTTCGGCCATTTTGGCTTTATGCACAACAGTTCATGCAAAATATAGAAGTTACTAATATGACCACAGGCTATATGTTATATACATTTAATGTCAAAACGAACGAAGATTTACGCTCTTTGCGTGCATTACTTCGGCGTAATATCACGTAACCTATTATAGCTGTGAAGTAAAGAAAAAGCTATGTGAAGTGAAACTGTCATGTTAAATGCCCACAACAATAGACATCCACATAAACATCCATGGATGCTTGTTTAATAGTAAACAAACATCCATACTAATCCTATAAATTTTTGCACCTGTCTGGATTCGAACCCGGGACCTCTAACTCAGGATCACTAACAACTGAGCTATCGCGTCGTCATTTGACTAGAGAATGTGAAATTTAAGACTTGACTGTTTACTTAAGAGATGCTTGTGTTATCTTGCGTGATATTTGAAGTTCGATTGATGTCCTACCAAAGGCGCCTACTTAAGTGATCACCGCAACCAATATTCTCCTGAATCGGCTTAACCTTTTTTATGCTATCCGGATATTTGAGTCACCTACCGTAACGTCGTTATTGTCAAGTAATTTTTGTGGTCGAATATGATGATCAATGGAACCCTTTAAGGACTTACAGTAAGGGTGCGATCTGTGGCAGAATTTCTAACTGCCTGTATTCAAATTGCAATGCGCTTACGTTCATTGCTGCATTGCAAAATTTTGTAGGTCTGCACAAATTTAGACAAACTATTAGTTAGTGCACTTCAGATTTGATAAAAAAAATAACAAAAAAACAACCGACTTAAAAAAACTATTCCAAAACAATAGATATAAGAAGTGTGAAGTATCAAACAAACGCACTTCGAGCACCTACAATAATATTGACAGAAACGTATCTTCGTACGTATATATTGTGCTTCCCCAGGGCCTTAAAAGAATAGGGCCCCAGGCCCTAAGAGTGTCGTAAGAGGCCACTTAAGGTATTTACTAGTTGAGGCTTCTTTGCACAGGATGCCGGTTACATTTTGGGTACCACAACGGCGCCTTCTTCTGCCGTGAAGCAGTAATGTGTAAGCATTATTGTGTTACGGTCAGAAGGGAGACTTAACATTTTATGTATCTAGGTGACGAGCGAATTGTAGTGCATAAAATTTTTGTGTTTTTTAAGAATCTTGAGTGGCACTGCATTGTAATTTGCATGGCGTATCAATTACTATCAGCTGAACGTCCTGCTTGTCTCGTCCCTTATTGTTAAATTTTCTTTGGACTTTTACACCTGTTTCAAACAGTACAAAACCTCGTTACGGAAACAAAATTGGACTTGTCTTTAGTTATAGATTGCCGATCTAAACAACCGATTATATCTTGAAACATTATTTTCAAAACTCTAGTTCTATACCGGCACTAAAAATATTAAACGTAAAAGAATGTTTGAATTGCAAGAAGAATTCTATTTTTATTCGCGAAGAATTGGGTCGTCCATATTATGACATGGAGCATACAAAAGCATCGTACGGGCCAATTTCCGGATGCTGACCTATGCACTTCCGGCCATTCTTTGACGTATTTTATGACGTGCATGAAAACTTCGTTCTACATTTAAATTCACCAACCATTATTTTATAAAATATTTACAAGCTAATATTTTAGAAGATGCTTTAAAAAGTGCTTGAGTTGAAAGTAGAGCTCCAATGATAAATGTCAAGAACTATCGCTAATTATTTGCAGCAGAATATTTTATTTAAAAAATATAACTTTTTGTGTACGGGCTTTGAAAATAAATTTTATTCATAATTAGAACTTTTCATCGGCCTGGCTATTAATATTGAGCTTGCTAGAACACAAAAAAAACTTGCGTTGATACGAATATTCGTCAAAGGGTATTTGTTTTAGAAAAAAATTCTACTACTTAAAAAGTCAAAAGTTAAATACCTAAAAGCGTATAACGATTTTGATCAACGGAGAACAACAAAATAAGTCGCGGCCTTTATGAGTCTATCATTTACTTTATTTCAAACGCTTGTATCAACTCTTAAGCCAAGTAGCATGAAATCTTCAATTGGTATCAAATACAATATCCGAATCAAGAGTGCACCGATGAGTGAATTTTTTGAAGTTAGAACTTATTTAGCATCGTTGTGATTTGAAAGTCAATGAAACGAAAAAACGAGACAGTAAAAAGAGATAAACACATAAATACATAAGATTTTTAACTTCTGAGAAAATGAGATAGGAAGCATTATACAGTGTTTTAGTACCAGGTGATCATTAGTGAAGAAGAGATTGTCATGGCGAGTATATATTCTGACGTCATGCGCACGATGTATTACTACATAGACACAAGGAGAACATAAATAGGGTAGCGGTGATAGTAATGTCTTTCATAGCGGTTGAAATCATGTGTCATCCTAGCAACATGTACCAGGACTTCATATGCAGTTTAGAGGTTTTTTAAGAGAATCAATTTTTTAAGGAAGGTCATTAGACTAGTGTGTAAAACCATATTACTATTAATATTCAAATACATAATAAGATCTGAATAAATGCTTATTTACGTGGCTCTTGCTTTTAATTTTCTCGCAAAATGGGTAAAAATTAAAGCACCTCTGGAATAAAACCTCCTTTAGTTTTATGTAGATTGAATCCCTTGATCCACTCAGGACTCAACATAATTTCATCGCTTTGCTCAGGAATTCAAAGTAAACTCTAAGGTAGGGCTGCCAGCTGTTGCATAATATAATATTAGTATCCGACTTTATAAGGGATATCAGTATTAAAATGTTAAAAAATGAATATAGTAAACAAATGTACTATTTTTCAAATACGTCAAAAATATGAAAATACAGTCGAACAAAATACGTATACAGACATATAAAATTTCAAAACGGGTAACGAAATGTCATTGATAAGACAAAATTTTCGATGTTCTAAATTATGAACAATTTTCTTCTACTTTTTTTTATTGAAGAGACGGAACGATGATGGGTCACCTGATGTTATGTGATCTCTTGTGACGCCAAAGTATTTAGCCAAAGGAGATTGGAAAACAGAAAACACATTAGTAAGTGCGGGATGAAAATCGAACCTGGAGCGCAGTATTGAGAATCAACAATTTTAAGTCTGCGGTGCTTACCCTCTTGGTTTGCTCTAGAGGGAGCTATCCCGCTCAAAGTCACTTGTGGCGAGTGTAGGTACCTGCATTACATTTGGCTTTGCACCGACTGCAAACCTTTCAATAGGTAGCACATAATATAAGAGATGTATTCAATTAAATCTCTATTAAATTATTTTATACTACGAGTGTTTGAGTCGGTTTTTTAAACGTAGTTTCTTTATTTATTACTTTTTAGTGTCATTAATCAGGTAAACTGAAATATCGTGAAGAACGTTTGTTAGCTATAAATGACAGGTAGACTAATAATAATCAAACTAAATAAAAAATCATCCAGGTAAACAAAAATTTCATTAAATGAAAACAACTGGGACAAACTATGTTGAATTTTTATGGGACCAAATGGCAAACATTCTGCATCTAACTAAAGAAGAATCACGAAAATCGGACCATAATTCTTAGCGTAATCGTACATACATTAAAAGAATATTAATCGAATTGAAAACCTCCTACATTTCTAAATTAAAAAAAAATAAACTTATCAATTCAATAATAACAATAACTATTTTTCATTATATTTCATACAAACAATAAATGCGTTTACTTTCAGTTCATTATCCTCTGATGCAAACTGCTCAATCCATTCACATAGTTGGTCAGTATCTTGTAGAAGTACAAGACGTTGTACTTTCCCATTTTATATAGCCACAAGAACAAGAACAGGAACAGAACTCACTTGATAATCATGGGCAAGATCTGTTTGTTCATTTTTGCCAACCTTTGCCAAAATAAAGTTTCCTTTATATTCGGAAATTATTGATTCAAGACCAGGTAGTACGTTGAATAACATCATGTCATTTATTTTCCTATTTTCTGCAAGATAGCATATGAGGATATCAAAAAAAAGCGAATACGAAATGAGAATAGATATAGTAAGATATGAGCTAATTGCAAATTGAATTTGAATTGTAATAAAAGCTGTGAAGCTTCTATTTAAATATATACATTTTTTTCTATTTTCCTATCACTAATAATGTAAGGAATGAATACATAAAAAATAAAGATATGCAAGCTATCCACACAAGAAATAAGAACAAAATAGCTATTCCAAAAACTAGACTCGGGGAAATACAAAACTCATTTCTGTGTCTGTCTGTGTACAATTCTTTAATAAATTTAATGTACATGTCAAACTCCTGCTAAATTCAAAATAATTATAAAGAATCACATTATCCAAAAAGCCTATTACTAATAAAAAATAAAATATACAGGTTAAAGAAGTATGGAAAATAGATGCTCCTGGTTCACCTAATAATAATTATTCTTATTTTATTATTGACTAGCTAACCCGACAGACGTTGTTCTGTTCATAATAAAAAAAACTCTTGCCGATGGAATTTTGGAAAATTAGCTGACCCCTACTCGGTGAAAAGAATATTCGTACCAAATTTCAAGTCTTTAGCTCTAGTGGTTCAAGAGATATCGTGTATATCGTGATGAGTGGCTATATACGTGGAAGTCACTTATATATATATATATACGAATCACGAATATACCACGAATATATATATATATATATATTGAACTTCGGAAATGGATTGTTAACTTTAACTAACGGATCGGAAATTAAAGATTTGCGGGCTAACGCGACATGCAAAATGTTCATTATGTAGTTGCTGCAGATCTGAAGAATTTCTATTATCGTTGCTGCATTGATCTCTTGACATCGATCAAGTTATTTGTCCATGTTGCCCATGAAGTATAATTGTAAAAATTTAAGCTTGTGCAGCTTGTGCATCTTCGAGAGGTTGCAGTGATCCAATACGATGGTGAATTTGTCCTTATACCTACAATACCAAAAGCAAAACCCGTATTACTGATTTATAAACACTTTTTTTAGAATTAGCATACACAATACATAGGAATAAGTATAGTACGTATGTTATTCTTCTACTGTATTGTGTGGAAGTATGTAAATAAATAAATACCTTGAATGTCGGATTAAATCTTCGTTCTTAGATGTCTGCCCCAAATGAGGTCATTTGGAAACAAACATTGTATTTTTGAGTGTTTTCTAGAACATGGCAGCACAATTCCTGCGTTTCTCCGCAGAATACTCGCAAACAACGTCCATCGGCCCAATGCGAGTATGCAAGCAGTACTACAGTACAGTGTTAGTACTGCAAACGTATCGAAAAGCTGCTCGATTCAAATCATTACTTCATAAATTTCTTCTTGTGCGTCGAAAATTATCTATAAGTTGTTGATCTCTGAGGTTGCCAGCCGATCTGTTTTACGGGCTGCTACGCTTTGCTCTTGTGATTCATAGCACCACGTCAATCCATTATAACGCGGGCCTTTGCTTCAGTCCTTTCATTCGCAATGTTTCGAATCCTAGTTGCATTACGTCTTTGTCAGGAATAATTTGATCTTAGTCGTGACATTGTTAATGATAATATCGGCACAATAAGCTAATAGTCACTCGCACACTCGAAACAAAAACACCAACCAGTAAACTTGAATAACATGACGAGCACTGTCAGTTGTACTTTATTGCTCATGTATCGTGAAACTAACAAAAAAATTCATTGAATTCTTTCTATTCTCGAGATGTCATGAAAATGTCAATCCATACAAAATGTATCAGAAAATAATTCTTTTATATAATAATATTTTTTCGTGATTTTTTCGATATTTTATTACTTATTATCCTATTCCTAAGGACTAAAAGAAATCCAAGAAAACAAACAACAGAAAAATTGGTCTAGCCGTTCTTGAGCCATAAATGGTGTAACTAACACAACTTTGTTTTATATATATTATTATATAGATTGTATTATCTTATAAAAGTTTCATGAATCCACGCACGAGAAAAATATAAGGACTCCATGTCACCTTACATAACAGTGTAGCACCAAAACAAGCCGCTAAACGTGTAAATACATAGGCCCCACGCATACATTTACACTAATACAAGCCGATCGGCCGCCATTATAAGATTTGCCATCGTCTGTGACAGATCAGTTTACGCTGCAGTAAAATATTTTAAAAATGCCGTCTTGCGTTGTGAAAAAGTGTAAAAACGATACTATATAAGTATTTGTGGCCATATATGATTATTTAAGGGAGAAAAAATTATGTAACTCTTATACCCCGTAAGCGCACACACATTAGCATAAAGGTGCTTCACTTGCTATTATCACGGCGCGAAATCTTATTTTTATTACTCCGTGCATGAATCTAATTGTATTATTTTGGTTCATATAAGATCTACTGTAATTGCATTATATAGAATCGCTTAGTGAGCATTGCTTTTGTCATTTTATAGTTATCATGTGTATGATATAACGCAGTTCGTCACGCTCACTAAAATGGAAGACAACTTCTTCTCATCTAAAGCGCCAAAGAGAATGAAAAAAGTAAACGGGCTACATGTGTTCCAAATTAAAATTCAATAGACCTCGTTCAGCCAAGAGTCGAGTCCTACATTACTTTTTATCCAACCTTAACTTGGCAACGACTCACAGCTTGTGTGCTTTTACTGAAAATTCATACGTTTGTAATGTGTGCTGGCCGAGTTTAAGCTATTCGAAATTTGAATTTAAATAAGATGAATACTTTTAAATTTTCACAAGGCTATGGCCTGCGGCTACAGCCCCGTGTTTCAATTATAATGAAGCTTGTTTTCTTCAGATAGTTAAACATTCTAATTACTGCTAATGACCAGTTCAGTAATAAGTTTTACTTTTCCGACGATAGTTAATTCACTAAGATGTTAATTTACTCAATTTACTTGATTTCAAATTCAGATTATTCTGAAACTAGCTGTTACCTGCGACTTCGTCTGAATTTACCAGTGTTACCATAGATGGTGTTCTAACACTGCCATATACATAGCAAACAATTACATATCTCTCATAAACGTTTTCGTTCGACTTTTTTTTCTCTGACTTTATTTGCAAATTCGACTACCACGAAAATGTCTTTACATTTATCGTGTTAATATATAGCCTACGATACTCACAAATAACGTGGCTTTCTATTGGTAACAGAATTACAAAATCGGTTTAGTAGATCCAGAGAGAACCCTCCAACCACACACACTCACAAACTTTACTTTTTATGATACCTACTAGCTTTTAGCCGCGACTTCATGCGCGTGCAATAGTTACTTTGGTAAGCATTTTTAATATACTCACTTTGCAAACAATACACTACAAACCGCTGTGGTTAATACATTTTTAAAAGCTACCAACTATAGAACTTTCATCCACCTTTTCATCCCCACACAGGACTTAATTTTAAGAACGCTAGAACAAATATTTAAGTATTTCGAATCAAGTCAAAGATTTTCTGAAAGAATTCGCTACGGGCCCGGCGCTTGCTGAATCCGGCACTGGTTTTAGATAAATCCTATTAATATTATAAATGTGAAAGTTTGTATGTCTGGATGTATGTTTGAACTTATTTAACGCAAAAGCTACTGAATGGATTTTGATGAAACTTTACAATAATATAGCTTACACACCAGAATAACACATAGGCTATTATTTATAAAACTATGGCGTGAATTATACTTTATATGGCAAAACAACGTTTGCCGGGTCAGCTAGTTACTACACCAACATTATTTATGTAAAACCAGTACCGGATAAAGCAAAGGTTCTCAAAGCCCCCTTGTGGGCGTTTGAAACTTTCGGGGGGGCAGTAGAAGACCCAGAGAAAATTAGGAGAACATTGAGATGGGCAGATGGAGCGTGGGTAGATTAAAACATATAGTCTAAAAATGCAAAAAAGTACACGAAAATTATCTAGAAAAAAACATATTCTCAAAGTGGGCGGTGAGCAAAATAAGGTTGAGAAATTATGGGATAAAGCAAGCACCGCAATGTAACTCTTCAAGAAAATAGCGAGTAATTGGTAGTCTGACACCAATGTACTGATGAAGTAATAACTAACAAACTTGAAGCATGAAGATATACATCATAGAATATTTTTCTACTCTTCTATTTTTATCTGTCATACATATAGAGCCACGATTAGTAAGATGAGTACATTCATTATTAAGTCTTTGAAAAAGTTTATACTCCACGGCCTAAGAAAGCATTGTTTACAGTACTTTAATGTCGCCAAAAAAGCA
Source organism: Leptidea sinapis (assembly GCF_905404315.1). Classification (NCBI taxonomy): domain Eukaryota; kingdom Metazoa; phylum Arthropoda; class Insecta; order Lepidoptera; family Pieridae; genus Leptidea; species Leptidea sinapis. The sequence continues at coordinate 6,346,446 of NC_066267.1, read as the reverse complement.
CAACTTTATGTTGGTGCCACAGACAACGACATCTAAGTAAGGTTCATAGAAATATTAGGTAGTACACACAATATTACATACATAATATTTTCATGTTTAAGTAAGTCATTAGACTAAACATTTTAATGTCAACTTTAGAAAACAACTTGTTAATACAATTTGTTTTTCCCGCGTTGGCTGTATGGGTGCACCTATGCCCTTTCTTGAAGAAAAATTAAACCACTCACCAGAGATAAGTATGTAATCCCACCCATTTAAGTGGCAGCTTGAAAACTCGTATTTGTTTATTAATAAATTAAGTTACCAAGTCGTAGATAAAATATTGTATGAGACACGTTGTATAACTAGGGCAAAAACGCGAGTGGCGAATGAACGCCACGAGCGTCTGTTTTTACCTTTTTATACAAATGTTGCATAAAATACTATTATTAAGCAATTTAATATATTATACACTTCGCAGCCACGGACTAGTAAAAAAAAGAAGGACTCGGCGCCGTAATATTAGCAAGTGAAGCACCTTTATGCTAGTGTGTGTGCGGTTACGGGGTAGACATGTTACACAATTTTTTCTCCCTTAAATATATCCTCATATATCCACAAATACTTTTATAGTAGGTATTGTTTTTACTCTTTTTCACAACGCACGACGGCATTTTTAAAATATTTTATTGTGACGCAAACTGATCTGTCCCTGACGATGGCAAATCTCATAATGGCGCCCGATCGGCTTGTATTAGTTAGGTAAGTGTAAGTGTATGCGTGGGGCTATGTATTTACACGTTTATCGGCTTGTTTTGGTGCCTCCTTGTTATGTAAGGTGACACGGAGTCCTTACTATTTTTACTCGTCCGTGTTCGCAGCCAATGTTATTCAGGCGATTAATGTCTTTTTAAAATTTTAATATTTGTAGTATTACATAAAATAGGGTGATAAGGGTTATGTTAATAAGGTTAGGCCAATAACAAAGGCCTTATCATTTGGCTTCAATTTTGAATCACATTTGATTTACAACCATAGATACAGACGTTCTCGAGGATTTTGATGCTCGCTGTTTAAAAAAAAGTGAACTTAGCCTTATTTAAACTAAGTGGAAGGACTAAAACACAGCGTAGAAAAAGACAAATCGTTCTTCTAATTAATACTTGTGATAATCACAATTTTAACAATTGGAATACACGTTATGCCTACTATTCGGTTAAGTCGAGTTAGTAAGTCTTTTGTTCGGCGATGTATATGCTTTTACAACATGATCCCGGAAAATGTAAAAAACAAATATGTTGCAAAATTCGAAAGAATTGTTAAAAAATGTTGATGCGGCAATGGTTCCAGTAACACAAATTACTAGTAATGTGTAAACATTATTATGTTTCGGTCTGAAGGCCGCAGTAGCTAGTGAAATTACTGGACAAGTGAGACTTAATAAGGTGACGAGCGCAGTTGTAGTGACGCTCAGAATTTTTGTGTTTTTCAAGAATCCTGAGCGGCACTGCTAGGTAATGGTCAGGGCGTATCAATTACCATCAGCTGAATATCCTGCTCGTCTCGTGCCTTATTTTCATAAAAAAAAAATTCGCATGGGAAGAACTATCTTGGGCATTCAATAAGTTATTTTAAATCCTATTATAAAATATTTCAATTTGAATTTGAAAATATCAGCTATTATATATAACAAAATAAGTCGGGATTATTCTACATGTTCTTCACCAGTATGGCTCATTTGTCACTCGAGCTCAAACTTTGTCGCCTGTCATTTATCATTTGACGTATGTATCTTTCTTTCTTTTCAACCCGCGTCGCGTCGACAAGATGTAGATGCATTATTATTTTCTTTTTTAGTAACGATAACGAACAGACTTAGAATATGCTAGCCAATCGACGTTCTGACAGCACGAAAATACGTGAACAATTATATTTGTCAATATGTACGTTATTATTATTATTATGAGTAGGGGATTTGAATGCACTTAAGTCCTAGGATCTATTTCGCCCCCTGTTTGCGCTAGCGCGCCTACCCTCGACTTCTCATGTCTAAAAACAAAGAGCTGTGTAAAAATCGAGGCTACTGACTAGGAAACGTGTGCCGGGATTTAAATTGTATTCTCTAGACCTATTCTATTTAAGAAGCGTAGGATCCTGAGAGGGTCCAAGCCGGGCACGTCCTCTGCTTTGAGTGAGGGTGTTTTAAGACATCCCAGCCTGATTCTGGTAATGCCCTCGCATTCCAGAAGGAATTGTGTATGGGGTCTTCAGCGGCTTCGCAGCAGAATCTGCACAGTTTTGATTCTCTGAGACCCATTCTGGTTAGGTGCCCGTTCAGCTTGCAGTGGCCTGAGAGGAACCCCGTGAGGGCTCTCAGTTCTCTCCTGTCCAAGCATATGCATTGTTTGGCACGCTTACTTTGATAGTTGTCTAGGAGCAGCTGAGCCTGTCGTCTAATCGCTTATAAAATGCTCGCAGAATATCTTTATTTATTTATGGTGTATGTGGATGATGCAGCTACTGTACTCAATAATTTTTGTATTAATTTACATTTACTTTTTGTGTCACTCGTGTAAGACACTGACTATTTGACGTTTGCGTGTGTCTGTTGCATCATTTTACATTTTATATTGTAATTTGAAATGATTTGTAAATCGATGTACTTAAATGTAAATCTTGATATAAAAGAGTGGCAATGAGTTTCTTGCTACTTCTTCTCATTAGCTCAACCCTTTACGAAGTAGTGGTAGATTCAATAAGATAAATATTTTATGTTTTTGACATTCATAAGTTTCATTTCCGTGACCTACGTGAATAAATTGATTTTGATTTGATTTGATTTGATTTGATGGCCTGGTAGCGTATATGTGCGTTAGGTCGTGGTTCAATATTCAAAAGACTAAGGAGCTAATGCCTAGCGTGTCTGACTGTTTACGAGTTGTCAGTCAAGATTCGGTTACAGTAACAATAGATTGGCCTACTTATTCTATATTGCTGTATCTCCTTTAGAGATGTTGTTCACCAGTATATTATAAGTCTATTGTAACAATCATATTCTTATCGTTTACGTAAAGTAATACGGGCATTTTGTACGTGCTCTTCACTAATATGGCTCATTTGTCACTCAAGCTATCATAGTGAAACAACTACCAAAAACGATTGTGATGGAGTTACTAATACAATTATTTATAAATGCAAAAATACAGATATAGGGGCTATCACATTTATAATCTATATATATAAAAATGAATTGCTGTTCGTTAGCCTCGCTATAACGCGAGAACGGCTGGACCGATTTGGCTAATTTTGGTCTTGAATTATTTGTGGATGCCCAGTGAAGGTGTAAAAGTTGAATAAATTTTAAAATGCTCGGAGTTAAATAAAAACAACAATTTTGTTTTTAATTTAATGTGTCCGTAATGGCGTCGTTCAGAAATCAAATTGAAAGAATAGTTTAAAATGAATAACATTTAGTATCTTTATATCTGTCTAACTTTCTCAGAAGATAAAAAAAACTTAATTTTAGCTACCTATAGTTGGTAGATTTTATGAACGATTTAATATTGGGTAGGTCTGAGAATCTGTCGCAATCTATTTTTTATACCCCAAAATAATTAGTTCTTGCATTTTTTCTTATTACTTTATATGGCAATGCAACGTTTGCTGGGCCAGCTAGTATATTGATAATGTTTGATGTAGTAAGCCAAACAGTATGGTGTCTTAACTTCAAATTCGATCTTCAAAAAATTACCAACAACCTTTTCTCACCTTAATGTCATTTTCCTACAGTCATAATAAGCAAGTAGGTCGAAATTCGCTTGAAAATACATTTCCTAACTATTATCATTTTCGTGCAAATATAAACCTGTTTTATGATTTTAAGAGAATCATCAGCAAAATAAGTTTTGAATCAATTTTGTGAATAAAACACACAGAATATTATCAAGAATATATTGGGAGGCATCAGTTATAGTTATTTATGCAACTTTTGTGTTATTAGGGGTATTAAAACAAGAATGTGGGTGATAATTTTTGAAACCAAAAAAAATAATAGTGGGATGAAACCCATTGGAAATGGAAGAGAATATAACAAATATGAAAGGAAAAATAAATTACGTGCGATCTTAGGTTGGGATGTGGAAAAGGGGGGTGATTAAGGGTAAAAAACGATTTATCTCGATTTACGGCAAAACTGCAAGTCCTACGGAATTAAGTCAAATGGCCAAGTTGTAGGTAATAAAAAGTTTTTATTATTTTTAAAGGCACTGGTCTATAATATGAATCCTGTATAAAATATTCTGAAACAGCTTACTGCTAAAAAAAAGCTAGTCCTAGTAACCATAATATCATCCAAAGTGTTATTATGAAAACGGATGATATAATCTTGTACTAAATTTCATTACAACACTCGTTTGGATGATGTAATAGTTATTAGGACATTGGGTATTTTTAATGTTGGTAGTAAGCTAACTGTTTTAGAATCTTTAATAGAGCATTAGTAAAGTTTTCTCTGAATAATTTACTATCACACTTGATGTTACACGTCGTGTGTGGATTTATATGTGTAAGGGTTTCCAGATGGCAACAAGAAACCATTGTGAAAGATGCTCAAGCGCGTTCAATTCAATGTCCTATTTAACTATATCGATTGATAATGAAGAACTTATTATAAGACTTGAACGAACCGATAATAGAACTATTAAAATACTTACAATGAAGCATTCTTGATAGAAGAGTATCTCAAGTGTTCTCAAACAGAAGCACTCTCGACAGATTTAATAGTACCTATATATTTCAAAGTAGCGATGTCTATGGGTTGAGTGTCTTACAGCCAGTGGACAGTGGACTCTTTGCCTAATATTTTTACTTCAATTTCAATTTATTGCAATTCCATAAATATAGTCCTTAAATATAACATTTGGAGTTAATACAATAATTATTATACAAGGCAGTATATTATGGATACCCAGTTTGGGTGTCGCAATTTGGTCTGAACAGCAGACCTACAAAGCTGTGGAATGAGCTTCCTTGTGCGGTGTTTCCGGGACGATACGACACGACTTCCTTAAAGGCCGGCAACGCTCTTGTGATTCCTATGGTGTTGCAAGAGAATGTGGGCGGCGGTGATCACTTAACACCAGGTATGTACGCTCGTTTGTCCTCCTATTCCCTAAAAAAAAAAAGACCGTAGTAGGGAGACCCATATTTTTATTTATTTTAGTTTGGCTCGTTTAAAAATTCATTTACGGCATAGTAGTACTTTTCTAATAAAAATTCTTTCAGTGCTTCGAATTTTGTTTGGCAGATTATTATATATTTTATAGACATTACATAAGGACTCGATGTATGTAGTACTAAATTTGATTGTGGGAGGTTTAATTTATTTATATATCTTTCGGGATATCGACGGGGCATATTTTCTTTCTTTGTGTAATTGTGTAGATTATTTTTAACAAATTTGCATATTTCGAAGATATATATGGATATATATTGCGCATATTGGCTTGAGAAGAATACTGATGTCTTTTAGGCTGTGGATCCAGTTCGATATGATGAGAAACGAGTTATCGTAAAGGTCTGGCGACGTTATTATTTTTTTAAATGGAAGACACACGACGGAACGTGTCACCTGATGTTAAGTGATAACCTCTGCACGCATTCTCCTACAACATCAGAGAAGAAACACTTATTTTGAAGGTTTCCATGTTTTTGAAGTTATACTTCGTCAGATGCGTTATGAAAAAATGATGAGAGTGAAGTTTTATAATGTGCTCGCATCACTGTAACACAAAAGTATCATGGTGAAGTTGGTTTCTAAAATTTTCTGATGTTTGCGTTGCATTCGTAATTTTTTTTTTTTTTTGGTTTCTTCGTCCTTTATTAGGACAGGCAAACGGTTCAAGCCCAATCAGCCGTATTCGTTATTTTTTGTCCGAAACCGAAACGCAATAATGTTTACACAGTACTCTTCATGGCAGAAATAGGCGCCGTTGTGGTACCCATAATCTAGCCGGTATGCTATGCAAAGGAGCCTCCCACTGGTAAAATATATTTTAATTTATAATTTGTCTCTTATATAATAAATATCCGTAATTCACATACACCGTAAATAATTTTTTGTAGGGGGCAAGACAACGATGTATTTAACACAATAAAAAATCATATAACTATACTGGGTCTAACCAGATCACCTCCGAAAAAGTAAAGGTTCGTAAATCTCCCTTTGACTACATAATAGCTATAAGCATTTTAGTGAGAAAATTCTGTAGTTGCAGAAAAAAAAATTCAAAGTTTATCATGAGATTTTTTAACCATCATTGTACAGTTCCTACTCTGGCGTTCCGTGCCATTTCTCTGTCAACTGAGCTATCCGTCAAATTTTACTTGTGTATTAATCCAAGAAGTGAGGGTTATCACTTTAAAAAAATAACAAATTGTTAAAAATTAATTAATTGTTAAATTTTTAATTTATTTACAAGAGCGACATCTCAAGTCAATTGCCTTATATGCAAATATTGGGGTTGAGCAGGTTATCAACTGTAAAGTAGATCCTGTAGATGAAGCCACAACCTGAGAGTTGAACAAAGCAAACAAGATTTTATGATGATGCGTCACTCGAACGGTTAGCTCAGTTGGGAGAGCACTGGCACGGAACGCCAGAGGTTGTGAATTCGAGCCCTGCATCGTTCATAAAATTATGTTTTCAAATTTTATTTGTGTAATCCTAGAAGTGAGAGTTATGACTTAAAAAACATAACAAATTGTTTAGTTCCTACGTAATAAGGGTTAATGTTACAATGTTTCTAATGCTGTCGGATGTTGCAGCGAAATACATTCCTGCTTTTTTGTTTTTTATAATTCTAGAGACTATTAATAGAGATCGAATAGATAGCGACGATTCATAAACGGACTGCATTGCATTTTTATTGCAACAAAAAATAAAAATAATCCTAACTAGAATTTGGTCTGTATTGACACGGGAAGCACCAACTTTCAAATAAAAAAGAATTATCAAAATCACTGATGTAATAAACATAAACATAAAAAAACATACCGACGAATTGAGAACTTCCTCCCTTTTTTGAAGTCAGTTAAAAACATACGAGTATATTAACAACATCCATGACTCGGAAACAAATATCCATATTCATCATTTAAATTATAAATGCTTGCACCTACCGGGATTCGAAGCCGGGACCTCAAGCTCACTGGCAGGGTCACTCCACTGTGCTGTATGGGTTGACGAATATTGTTGACTAACATAAAAATTATAACAAATTCACTTAATTTTTATAAAAACTTCTTTAACTTTAGATTTGTCAATATATATTGTAAGAAGCGTAATTATTTTCAAATAATACGCATTTTAAGTAATTGTAGCAGCTTTACATTGCCTCCAAGTTGTGTAGCCATTCTCAAGTTTAATGTAACGTTCAAACGAAATTCGCTGTACATTTTGCCTACCCATTCACCAGTAGGAGGCTCCTTTGCACAGTATGCCGGGTAGATTATGGGTACCAGAACGGTGCATATTTCTGTCGTGAGGCAGTAATGTGTAAATATTACTGTGTTTCGGTCTGAAAGGCGCGGTAGCTAGTGAAATTACTGGGCAAATGAGACTTAACATCTATCGTCTCAAGGTGACGAGCGCAACTCAACTGTAGTACCGCTCAGAATTTTTGGGTTTTTCAAAAATCCGGAGTGGCACTGCATTGTAATGGGCAGGGCGAATCAATTACCATCAGCTGAACGTCCGGCTTATCTCGTACCTTATTTTCATTAAAAAAAAAGCTGTTGTATTATAATAAAGAATTTTGAAATGAATAAGAACTTCTTGATTGGTGTTAAAAATATTTGTCTTAACAGTTGAATGTTTGTGAGTTCTCGCGGCTGTGAAGGGGTCAGTTTGACCCAGGAGCATGTAGGTTAGTAGTAAATCGTATTCGGGCCGCAGCCCGCGATGACGCAGCTAGCCGCACTGCGGAACACACCGCGATGTTCGTTCAAGACCTTGTCTAGACAGCCATAAACGTAATCACCTGACTTTCTCTAATTGTTCTCGAAAATACACAAAACAAATAATAAAATAATAATAATAATATTGACACACTTTTACACAAAATATCTGAACGACCGAGCCTTGCCCGGATTTTTAAGAATGTACAAAACTTGAACAAAAAAACTAATAGGACATCTGGATTCGAACCGGGTTCTTCTGCTTTCGGGATCACCCAATGTCCCATCTGAGCTGTTATAGTCTTGTACATAGTGGCGATATTTACCTTTGTATTCTAATGTTATTGTAGCAGTTTCTCATTAAAACACGGATAAAACGATATTTTTTAAAATTGAAACCTAGGCTAGATCGATTTCTCGCCCCCGAAACTACCTGTATACTAAATTTCATTAATATCGTTGGAGCCGTTTCCGAGATTCAGATTATATGTATACAAAAATTGCTCGTTGATAGATACAAGATTATGTTGCCCCAAACATGGCAGAGCCTGTACTATGGGTATAAGACAACTATATATTTAATACAGTATACTTAAATTATTAAAACTTTCGTGAGTGATTATTAAATTACTTATTAATACGGCTTTACTCGCGTTTTTATCGGTGTCGGTACCAACTAGTTTCGGACCATTCGGAGGTCCTTCAACAGGGTGACCGTGATGGGTTCGCGATCTTCGAAAAACTTTGTGTCTTGCAAGCTGCTAGAAGCCATAGAAATCTGATTGTCAACCTAATTTTAATAGAGACAAGGGTTGGGCTCTGCCACCAACCTGGAAACCTGTGTTACAAAACGCGTCTCGCAATAAGACCCATAGTGCCGATGATCACGTAGTGGACATTGTGAGTACATTTTGTGCGCCCGTGGACACTAATAGTTTCACAGTGTCAGTGATACCGTGCTCGTCATCACCGGCGCACCCCGCGGCCTCTTGCCTGGCCAGCACTTCGAGCCCAAGTCCGCAGTAAGAGGGACAGTATACTTACTTAAAAATACATTTCTTCTTTCTTCACAGTCGTTCCGTCATTACTGAGGATCGTGACTCCACTTAAGTTCGTCTACAGCTTTCCTCCATCTGTTTCGGTCTGTCGCATGGTGGAGTGCGATGCTGATGGGTTGTTTAGTCTGCTCAGATATTTGGTCAGACCAGCGTCGTGGGCTCCGGCCTCTTGGTCTCTTCCCCTCAATTTTCCCGGTATAATATACATAAATACATATAAACATTCATGACTCGTAAATAAACAATATATAAATGATTGCACCTACCGGGATTCGAACTCGGGAGCTCTAGCTCAGTAGTCAGGGTCAGTAACCATTCGGCTAAATCGGTCGTCAAATGTATTACAAAATTCAGGAGACACATTAAGAGATGTTAATGTGGTAAAGGAAGAAGAAACGTAGTTTCTTCCGACCGTTCTTCTCAGGTATCAAAAAGGTTTTAAATACTACGTAAAAAGAGACGGGACTGCCTGAAATATAGTTTAGTATGAAACGTGCAGTGATTTGACATAAGTTTGAAATAGTAATTCCACTTGGGCGATGAAGTATAATCCGGCTAAGTTTGAAAGCGAACAGTTGCATAAAACGCAGAGGATTTACAGCCGTCATCTGTCAATCTATCAATGACTGCACGTTTCATACAATTGCGTGAATCGCTTTTTTCTTAGACAGTTTCGCATGGGTGGTAGTTTTTATCGTTTCTGACGTTAGTAGAACTGTTGAGTTTTATTCTTCAACAACAAAATCTTCGTGAATGTTAATAATACGAAATACAACAATTATTTTTGTTTTATATTCATAAAGTAATAATTACAATTTATACATATACTTATAATGCCTACTATTTGTATTGAATCAATAGAAGACAACTCGACGACAAACAAATTTATATAGCCATTTAACCCACTTATGTACCCGACACTGTTCGAGCTGGGTATGATGAGTCCAAAGGGACTTCTTTCTATCAGCATATGTGGTGAAGTTGTTGCGCAGGAAGGAGCACAACCCGGGAGTTCTGTGCTGCTTGAGTCTCTGTGTGCCGGACTGGTATGTGTGGAGTCGCCTCCATCTGCCACTACTATCCGTTCCGAAGGCGAGAACAAATGGGCCTTTAACTGGAGCCCTTCGCCATATAAATGAACTCCACAACAAAGTAGACATTTTTGGGTGTACGTTGAGTGTACTCGCAAGGGTATTAATATTAATACATATATATGTAGCCATGTTATGGTAAACAGTTGGATGTTCAAGTTTTTTGTTTTTTCTGACGTGATAGATTATTTCCAATGTAACATTTGGTTTATTATTTAATGCAATTGTATGATTAGTTTTAGATTGATTTGTTTGTTGTGTGCATATATTATTCTTGTTTGTTTGTAACTGTCACATTAGGTCTCCTGTAATGACACTTGCAACGTGTAGTAAATAATATAAAACACAGGATTTTGGTTAAAGAATAACAGAACCAAATTAAACTTTAACACGATTGCTATATTTATTTTGGTTCTAAATGAGGTAGGCACTGCCTAATTGCCTATATGGTATCCACGCACCTGGTTACCACATACCATGTCGATCTCCCACCACATAATAATTCACAATCATATTCTATTTTTTTAACCGACTTCAAAAAAGGAGGAGGTTCTCAATTCGTCGGTATGTTTTTTTTATGTTTGTTACCTCAAAACTTTCGCCTGGGTGAACCGATTTTGAAATTTTTTAATGTGAAAGCTGGTGCTTCCCGTGTGATATTGTAATTTTTGGAGTCAGTGTCATCCAAGATAGGCTTGTAACTACATACATAGTTATAGGTGAGATGTGCTTGAGTCGTGAGTAGGTGAGAGGCGAGAGCGGGTTGCGGCGGAAGGACACCGATTCCAAAAATTACAACGATCGTAACTAGAATTAGATTGTATAAAAATACGCAATTATTTTTATACTTTTTAGTGCATATTATATCTATTGTTTTGGAATAGTGTTTTTGAAGTCTGTTGTTTTTTTGCTATTAAGAATAACGGAAAGCCCTTCGTTTTCACTGGATCCTATCCTATATATGTTATAGTAAGTAGAACTATATATTATATACAAGCAGTTGCTTGCGATGTCATCCGCGTGGATGCTATAAGCAGCAAAAGTACTATGTCTGCATCTAGATTAATAACACGAAACCCCTATATTATGGAGTCCAAACCTTTCTCAACCTCTCTCTTCTCAAGTTATTTTGATTTGACACGTATTACAAGTATTGATTTTTGCTACGCATGTGTTCCTTTTGCTACGTTGGTTATTCCTTTGCTACATAAATTTTAGCTACTGTTATATGCTACGCAGTTATTACAATTGCTGCACATAGTATAAGCAATGTATTTTATCTACACCCATGCTTTAAATCCTCTATATCGTATAAAGATTCTGAATCCTATAAAGATTCTGAAACAGTTAGCTTATTGCCAACATTAAAACACCCAACACCATTACATCATCCAAACGAGTGTTGTAATGTTGTACTGAATGAAACACTCCTATGTTTTTTTTTTCGATCCCTTCACGCGCAAAGAGTTTCAACAGACAGCCACATTATTGTTGCTCGATGCCTGGTATCTGTATGAATTTCAAAAAAGAATATTTTCGTTTACGCGCGTTCCACACTACCAGAACGTCGCGCGCCGTAAAAAAAATAGGTTATTCGAATCCCCGCCATTTTTCTTCGATATTTTTATTGTTTTGTTTAAGAAAAAATGATCGATTCCTTTTAAACGCTACAAAAGAACATAATATTCAAGTGAATTTTAATTATTGCACTATACAAAATGTAAATTACAACTAAAATAAATAATTCTTTCATTAATAAGTACTTAGTTTATTTGTAGTAATGGATGATATTAGGTTACTACTAGGACTGGCTGTTTTAATATTAGCAGTAAGCGAATTGTTTCGGAATCTTTTAGAGGATTCATTTTCTGGGTGTAGATAAAGTCTTGTATGCAACTGTTGATAATTAGGTATTAAAGCACTCATGTGATACTATTATCACACTCGGTTTCGCCTCGTTTGATAAACCCACATTCGTGTTTTAATACCCCTTATTACACAACAGTTGTATAAATAACTATTACTACACTGCTGGTATTTTGCTATGTTGAAGAAGTGTATTATACTACGCTATTGTTCCTTTCGCTTCACACAGTATAAATATGTATCTTCCTACAACGATGATATGTTTTGTTACACACAAATTATAAGTTATATATGATAATAAATATAGTAACACGTACGCAAAAACTAATGTAAAAATACAGTTACAATTACAGTCGCTTTAAAAAGTGTTTTATTTAAACCATCTACATAATAAAAAATGAAAAACTATATATAAAAAATTACAATATTACATATTAATAAGCTCGTCCAAGTTTAATCGCCTCAGAACGGGCCGCATAGAAGTTATACCGTCTGTTATCTAGGACACACGATCCACGTGATATAATGAAACTTCTCACGAAAACCAAAGGTCAAGAGGTAAAACTTACGTAGCAGGTTCGTGTGGAATATTAAGGTGTCTACTTTGATATATTTTAGTATTTGAATAGTACATTGTTCTTCGAGGGCAATTCCTTCGAGTTTAAAGATAAATTATTAAAACTTTGAGACATTATCAATTACCTAAAGACTTACATATTTTTAACCGACTTCAAAAAGGAGGAGGTTCTCAATTCGTCGATATGTTTTTATTTATGTTTGTCACTTCAAAACTTTCGACTGGGTGAACCGATTTTGATAATTCTTTTTTATTTGAAAGCTGGTGCTTTCCGTGTGGCCCCATTGTATTTTGGTCCAGATCTGACAATGGCATCCATGAGAAAACCATGAAAGTCTTAAATTTTCAATACGTACGTATAGCAAAGTGGATGATAAATTTACGAATAACTCAATATCGCGCCAACCGATTTCGATGATTCTTTTTTTATTGAAAAGGATATACTTCAAAGATAGTTTGGTGAGAGTTTGGTTAGGTTCTGATTACGGAATCCATGACAAAGTAACGGAACTCTTCAATTCTTAGGAGCAAATTAACGATACTCGGCCGAATATTTTTTATACTATCCGGATATTTAAGTCATCTAATCGACAATTACTTGACCATAACATACTTATGGTCAAGTAATTGTCGTAATCGAATATGTTGATCAATGGGACTCCTGAACGACTTATAGTAAGGGTGCGATCTGTGGCAGAATTTCTAACTGTCTGTAATCAAATTGCAAAGCGCTTACGTTCATTGCTGCATTGAAAAATTGAGTTAAAAATTATCTACACATATTTAGAGAAATTGTTAATTAATGTATTTTTTGTTAAAAATTTTAATATGCAAACTAGAAGAGCGGACATATATCCAATATGTCTACTTTTTTTAAACAAAAAAGGAGGAGGTTCTGAATTCGTCGGTGATTTTTTCTTGTGTTAGTTGCCTCAGAACTTTTGTTAATTCTTTTTTTATTTGACAGCTAGTGCTTCCCTTGTAGTCCCATCGCAATTTGGTAAAATTATAAGCGATTATAAATTCTTATAAACCGATTATACACGACCTTATAATCAGAGACTCGTTGCCAAAGTTCTCTGCTGCGCTCCAACTAGATACCGCACTACCTAAGATCAATAGCTTTTATATAACGGCAACTATTAGATGCTTGTGTGCGTCGCATCTTGACACTTAATGGCATCTTTCAAATTTTGTAACATATGCTTCGTGTTATGTTATATTTAAATTAATAAAATACAAAATACTTACTGATGATATGTGATCCCAGTGTCGTTCTTATATTATTATTTTTACAATGTTTTACTTCGCAACCCGGCACTTTAGTTTCACTTATTAGTAAAGATAAACAGAACATGTGCACGTCAATGTCACACATTGTTCGAGTCTGGCTTGAGTACGCCTACTTGGGCGTAGTTTTAGTTACCGCACTTTGAAACTACGCCTGCGATATCTACTTGGAGCGTAGCGGAGATCAATCCTTAATCTAAGCAACCTGCTTACATTTACCATTTTTTGGACATAATTAATATATATCTTACGTTACTTCATATATATATTATTCGTTTTTATGTACGTTATATATATATAATTTAAGTAAATTCATATTATAATCATATATACGAGTAAATAAATTATCGTTTATCACGCGTTTTTTTGTTCTTTCTTTTATTTATTTAGAGCATTGGTAACAAGACAATCAGGTCAAACCAAAATTCAATAAAATAAGGAAATGAAAAACCCCCGTTATGTTAATGGGAGAAAGATTCTTGATAAAAGTTGGACCTCCATTTTTTGTGCGTATGATCACGTGACACGAATAATATTTTGGGGTGTCTGAAAGACGTCACTCAATCTATTGTCTGTGTTCACAGATTATAAAATAACTCAAGCAATAACCATAGATAACATATTTTGGCGAATTAGGCTGTCAAAATACATCGCGGTCCCCGGCCTCAAGCGGATGTGTAGATTCATTCAATTAGAATCGCTCTATCCAATTGTAACATGATAAAATTGTCGCAATGTGATATGTTAAATGTATTACGTGGACCGAATTATTCCGGTTACTTTTACTGCAAATGATAAGATGCAAATCCATAAGATTTGTATTAGAATGTGAGATAATGCACATGCAGATCTTAGATTATTATTACGTCTAGATAGAGTCTCTTCCTGTTAGACAACCGATAAAAACAGGCCAGGAATATTAGTTTAGTGTGCGTGACAAGCTACGTGTTACACTCGCGATTTGTATGACACATTGTGTTAGTTTGCGTGAATTGCTCAAAATAAAGGTTAGTTCTAAACTCAACTTTTTTCGAAGTTTTCATAGCTGTCACAACGCTGTGACAGACATCTAGGTGTATAAATGATCTAATATAATGCTCCATATAATCGTTAAAACAATCATACAGAGGAGAACAAAGGAGAGTACGTGTCACTTGATGTTGAGTGATCACCGCCGCCCACATTCTCTTGCAACACCGGAAGAATCACAGGAGCGTTGCCGGCCTTGAAAGAAAGTGTACGCGATTTTTTTGAAGGTATCCATGTCGTATCTTCACGGAAACACAAGGACGGGAATTCTACAGCTTTGTTGTACTTAAGAAAGTACCTTGAAAACCAACAATTCGAGCTATGTTTGTTATGAAGTAAACACGTTCATACAAAAACTTTGTACGGATGTATTACGTTTTAAGGATTTTTGTCTGTTTGTTTCTGTGTTTTTCCCTACTTAATTTCACTGTAAGTAGTTTTAAGTCTACACAGACAGGGTGGCGGGAAAATATAGCAAATTATAATAATAGAAGAATATTTTTACATACGAGTTAGGGCGTTGAACGAACACCTCAAAGAAACTCGGAATAATCAATGCCGTATTTGGAGAAGATACGAATAATGAACGCACACTGTGATTTTTGTTTTATAGTCACTTCAAAGTTCAAACTGCAAATTAGTAAGAGGCTTCGGTTATGTTAGGATTCCCATATTTTTGATCCAGTGGGAGGCTCTTTTGCACAGGATGCCGGCTATATTATGGGTACCACAACGTCGGCTATTTCTGCCGTGAAGCAGTAATGTGTAAACATTACTGTGTTTTGGTCTGGAGTACCAATAACTATCAACTGAACGTCCTGCTCGTCTCATCCCTTATATTCATAAAAAAAAACTGTAAATGTTTGGCTTTATTAGCCTATGATCTTTCGCCAACAAACTGTTGCAAGCAGTTTGGCAAGATGTAAAAATTAAGAACCAATTGTGCATAGTTTTATAATTAAATTAATTGAAAAAAAAACTAATCTAATATAAACATAAAAATAAACTAATATCATTTCGATATATGGACCAATAATAATATCCCTAACTTCTGGGATTAAATATACAATTTCAATTTGTAGCCAAAATTTTATGGAAGATGCGGAACTCGCACCCGTGGAAGCAAGTTATCATCTGATTTGTTATGTTTTAAAGTGATAACCCTCACTTCTAAGATTGATACACAAACAAAATTTTATGAACGAAGCGGGACTCGAACACACGACCTCTGGCGTTCCGTGCCAGTGCTCTGCCAACTGAGTTAACCGTTCGAGTGACGTATCATCATAAAATCTTGTATGCTTTGTTCAACTCTCAGGTTGTGGCTTCATCTACAGGATCTACTTTACAGTTGATAAGCTGCTCAACCCCAATATTTTCATATTAGGAAATTGACTTGAGATGTCGTTCTTGCAAATCTAAACAATTTGTTATTTTATTAAAGTGATAACCCTCATTTCTAGAATTGATACACAAATAAAATTTGAAAACAAAATTTTATGAACGATGCGGGACTCGAACCCACCTCCTATGGCGTTCCGTGCCAGTGCTCTGCCAACTGAGCTAACTTGATAACTTAAAAATCTTGTATGCTTTGTTCAACTCTCAGGTTATCAACTGTAAAGTAATTCCTGTATATTTGAGCCACAACCTGACAGTTGATCAAGAGATACAAAGATTTACAATCAATGCGTCACTCGAATGGTTGGCACTGTTGGTGAGAGCGCGAGAGGCACAGAACAAATTTTATTGTGAGGTCAAATTAACTAATTACTGTAGCTACATCGTACCCACACTCTTCAAGCAATACTGAGCTTTATTAACATAGTATTTTTTCAAATAAACCCGCAAAATACTTATACACAATAAAGTCACGTTAACCACGAGGCAACACGTGTAGAACAGCTGTTCGCGTGGGAGACACCACTCACGAGCGTCGACAGTCTGCGTGGGCTGTCACTCTTGTTTACGTCTAAGGACGTTCTGATGTCAACGACCTGGTTTTGCAAATTTAATAAGGCCCTTGTTATAATAAAAAGTTAACAAATAAGCTAACGTAAAAAAAAGTTATAATAAATAGTATCTATGTATTTATTCGGAGAAAAACCAGTTACATTACATTAATCCCAGTAGTGAGGGTTATCACTTCAAAAAATAACAAATTGTTTAGATTTCACAAGAGCGACATCTCAAGTCAATTTCCTAATATGCAAATATTGGGGTAGAGCAGGTTAGCAACTGTTAACTAGATCCTGTCGATAAAGCCTCAACCTGAGACTTGAACAAAGACATATTACGATTTTTCACCTTTACGTCACTCGAACGGTTGGCTCAGTGGAAAAGCGCTCGCACAGGTCACGGGTTTGAGTCCCGCATTGTTCATAAATTTTATTTTTAAATTTAATTTTTGCAGTTACTTTTTATATAAAATACTGAGAATAAAAACTAAAATTAAAAATACGCAATTATAACCTTTAATATTTATGAACGTCTATTGAATTAGGCATTACATTAGACTAGTTAGACTGTCGTCAGAAATGAGTCCCGTGCCTGAGTTCAACGAGTCAACATCTCCCGAAAATGCCTTGTGTAGAGGCGAAACACGTGTTGAATTGGTGAAAGCTTAGCGGATTAACACTCAAGAAAAAACTCATAACATTTGGTTAAATATTTCTCCATAAGACTTTAATGCTACACTTTCAACTAAAATTGTGAAAACGGGATGTGTGTACAAATGATTAACCACTATTTTATTTTATTAACTGACTTCAAAAATAAGGAGGTTCTCAATTCATCGCTATGTGTTTTTTTATGTTTGTTACTTCAAAACTTTCGACTGGGAGAACCGAATTTGATAATTCTTCTTTTATTTGAAAGCTGGTGCTTCCCGTGTGGTCCCATTTTAATTTGGTCCAGATCTGACAATGGCATCCATGAGAAAACCATAAAAGTCTTAAATTTGTTATACATATATTTTTACGTATAGCAAAGTGGATGATAAATTTACGAATAACTCAATATCTTGCCAACCGATTTCGATTATTCTTTTTTTTTATTGGAAGGATGTACTTCAAAAATAGTTTGGTGAGAGTTTGGTTAGGTTCTGATTACAGAATCCATGATAAAGTAACGGAACTCTTCAATTCTTAGGAGCAAATTAACGATACTCGGCCGAATCTTATCTCTTATTACGACAAAGTAACATTCAAATTGCGAAACGCTTGCGTTCATTGCTGCATTGACAAATTTAGTATATCTACACATATTTAGCCAAATTGTTAGTAAGTGTACTTCAGAATCACTAAAAATCACAAAATAAAAAAATAATAACAAAAAAACAACCGACTTCAAAAATACTATTTCAAAACAATAGATAATAATGTGCACTAAAAAGTATAAAAATAATTGCGTATTTTTATTCAATCTAATTAATTAATCTCATTCTAGCTACGATTATTGTAATTTTTGGTGTCGGTGTCATCCAAGATAGGTTTCTAGCTGTATAAAAAGTTATAGGTGAGATGTGCTTGAGTCGTGAGGAGGCTAGACGCGAGAGCGAGTCGTGGCGCGCGGAAGGACACCGATTCCCGAGAGCGACTTAGACTAATCACTCAGCCGGATTTAAAAGCAGTAGTTGAAAGATGACATGGTCGCTATAAAATGTTGCTTTGTTAGCTAATTAAAAGACAGAAGGACCTTTAAAGAAGGATAAATAGGGACTGAAAAAACACAGATTTTTACGGTAGAAGAACTTGTTGAGTTGCGAGACTTGCTTTTTTAACCAACTTCAAAAAAAGAGGAGATTCTTGTTTTTGAAGGCTTTTGAAGTCAGTGTCAGCCACGGTAAGTTTGAATCTATATACGTAAGCTGTAGGTGATATGCGCTTGTGTCACACGCGCAACGTGACGAGGAGAGAGGCGAGGGTGGGACCGCGGCAGGACGACACCGGTTCCAAATATAACAATAATTGTAAATAGAATTAGATTAATTTTATTGTATAGAAATCACAATTAATTTTCACTTAAAAGTGCATAATATATCTATTGTATTGAAATAGTTTTTTTTTGGAGTCGGTTGTTTTTTTGTATAAATTTATTTTTAATATAACAATTTATGTTGTTAATGCTGCTCTATTCTTGAAGGTCCCTAAGTCGTATCTTTCTTGTCTAGTCGGAAATTTCTTGAAAAACACTCGGTTGTGGAATGCCAGACCTCAACGTGATGCGGATGGTGCTTAGCATATTAACGTAATGCCCATTGGTGGAATTCGGCCGCTGGTATCAACTCCTCCGAGCATTCTCCGTGATAAATGCGGTAGAGGAGGCAGAGAAATCCCACACCTCTACGCAACTCCAAAGAATCAAGCCGATCGGAGATGACTTGATCGTCGATGATCGAGCTGCTCTTCATTGTATGCGGTCAAATGGAAGAAGCAGGTACTAGGGAGCACCCGCCCAGAGGTGAGAAAACTACTCCATGTGACGCCAAATTTTTGCCTTTGATTTGATTTTTAGAGGCCGTTCTCTTCCAAATGACCATGAAACTGAACGTCACTCGATATATCGACAACAAGTATGCTTATACAGGCTGTGGTAGTTAGAGGAGTGATCTCGAATCGAGGGGATACGACATAGGGAGACATTTTAGTGGTAAACGCGCAAAATTATGTCTTCTTAGGTTTGAATTGGACTAAATTTTGTCAGCCCCATTCCAAGACATAGCATAGCCTTGGTTTCAAACACAAGTTTGTTCCAGTTCTTGTCGATGCTATCCCGACACATTTTGACACCGCCAGTTTAGGAAACATACCCTGTGCGTCATATATTAATATGTAAAATAGCGTGGTATGCTAGCTATAATTTCCGCAATGTAATCAATCACTCTCAATTAATCACAGTACGTATCTTTTAAATTTTAATTTAATAGAATCATTTGCTACTCTCGAATTTTTTTTTTATATAATAGTTTTCATATCATATTATATATATTCTATAACAGTACATATCTCCATGCTACATCACGATACAAATTTAATCTTCTCCACAATTTTCCAGCCTATAGCGACTCAGTAAATACTACGAAATCAAATGTTATTTCCGCGGAGTAAGACGTAGCAGCGTAGCGTCGTAGCAAAAAGACTACAGACAAATCTTAATTGCTTCAAAATATGCTTTTCTAGCAAAAATGTTCGTTTTTATTTTTAATACAATTGATTAGTAAGGGGACTTGTAGAAAAGACAACAGACCACAGTTATGGAAAATATAGCTAATGTCCAGGAATCGAACCCCGAAACTGTCAATCGATAAGTAGACTTTAGTACCATTCTACGAATGCCAAATAAAAGAAATATAGTGAGTTAGCAAATTTATTGTGAGGCACATAACGACTTTATACGACTGAAAAATAAATTTAAATTACCGTCGCCCCTGGTTTCTTTCTATAACGTTTCTGACATTTAATGTCACCTGATAGCATGAACCCACCAGTGGGAGGCTCCTTTGCACAGAATGCCGGCTAGATTAAGGGCACCACAACGGGGGCTATTTTTGCCGTGAAGCAGTAATGTGTAAGCATTACTGTGTTTCGGTCTGAAGGGCGCCGTAGCTCATGAAATTACTAGACAAATGAGACTTAATATCTTACTTCGTAGCGTGCGTCTCAAGGTGACGAGCGCAGTTGTAGTGCCGCTCAGAATTTATGGGTTTTTCAAGAATCTTTAGCGGCACTGCATTGTAATGGGCAGGGCGTATCAATTACCATCAGATGAACGTCCTGCTTGTTTCATCCCTTATTTTCATAAAAAAAAATACATCCACAAAATCCGTTGTTACTGAACACTTAATTTACAATCTTTAGGAATCTCTGTAAACGGTGTATTCTGATGTGGTGTTTATTTCAGGATTCAAATGTCCACAAAATTATTTAAAACGATTTAAAAAGATGGAATAAGCTCTGCCGTCGACTTATACTATTAAAAATTTCATCACGTATGTAACTGAAATATAAAAATTAAAAAAAAAATGCAAACGACATCCGAAATAATTATATCGTAATATTATACAAAATATAATATATAACTTATTATTATAGTTGATTATAATTAAATGTGGGTAAATATCGTCTCGTAAATGTATAATTCAAAAATATACTATATATTTGTTGCTACGAGTTATTAAATAAATTGAGATGAGATAACTGTGAGTATCACATCCCTAAGCCATATAAGAAAGCTCAAACCATATCAGATATCGAACCCATATAACCGCTAACACAATGTGTAAGACATAACAAAAGAAATCAAGGCAGGGACAAGGTCGGGGCTTTAAGGACAATTACCGTAAACAGCCACCGGGCGTGGGAGCGTATCGCCCGCTAAACATTTGGTACCGCAAGTCGTTAGCTTGTCACCTACTTCAAGACCTTGTCTTGACCCCCACAATCACCTTTCCCCACCCAACTCTAACTAAACATCCAAAGCTTACCGATACAGATGTCTTCTATGAAGGTCGGGTATATCGTACACTGGGACACTCGCGGTCGCGTGTGAGTAGGTCGGAGGTCGACTTCACACTGACTGAATACTCCGGGTCTCTAGGCCCGGCCGGAGCGAGCCCTCTCCCCCCCTGTCCCGCACCGCCCCGGCGCCCTATCGGATAAACAACGTGCATTGTAGGCTCGATCTCTACACACCCCCACACACACGAACACACCCCCGTCGATGAATTCCGTTGACTTACAATACACTAAAGATTCTCAACCAACGATTTTGCATGCTCCAATTCAAAACCTGAAATGTATTACAAACTGATATAAAACTATTGAATACGCCCGAATATCCTAACGTTATAGATTTTGGACTCAGGTCTTTCTGCTACCGGATTTTTTCCAGATGAAAGTAACATTGACGTTAAATTTTCCCGGAATGTACGAAGCCGTAAAATTGCTCTTTCATTTCGTAGAAACCGTTTCACCCTTTGTTCACATACTCGGAAAGCACTAAAGTACACCATTGCTCTACTTTTTACAATATTTACGAAAGCTCTGTTGCAAACGAAAACGCGTTGAGAAATTGTGTGTACAAAGGCTTTTTAATTGTCGAGAAAAGTGAAAGGAAAACTATATGGAGAGATTAGGGATGTTAAAGTGAAAATATAAATGGTTGCATTTAACGATCGGTGACAGTATAGTTAGTGAGTTTCATTAGATGAATCTTATTTTGGTTTATTATTTTTTTATATAAGAGGGTGCAAACAAGAGGCTTACGTAATGGGGAGTGGTGAGGCATGAGACACCCGGAAACCAGGGGTCAAGATAAGTGTTGCCGGCTTTTAGGGTGGGAGCATGCTCTATTCTTGAAGTTCCTAAGTCGTAACGGTTCAGATGTTCAGAGAGGTGATGTGTGCGTTAGCTAGCGGTTAAATATTCAAAATATTATGGAACTTGTCATGATCGCCGGAGTAGGTTGGATGAGCGCAGCGCAGGACCGATCGTTATGACGATCTTTTGGGGAAGCCTTTGTTCAGTAGTAGACTTTTTCCGACTGTAATTATGATGATGATGGAGCTTGGCTGAGTGTTTACAACTTCTCAATCAAAATCGGTTACAGTAACAATTATTAAGTAACTGCGTACGTCGCTCACGCGAACCGTATTGCTACTCTGCTTTGAGAAAGAGTCGAAATTTTGTGTGTTTCCATTGTAGCTAAATTATTATAATTGTTTTTATTATTTTTAATTATTTCGTAAAGCGTTTTAGTGATATTGCTCTCTAAAACCTTTGAGATATATCTAAATAATATATGGCGGAATTGGGTTATCTTATGTAGGTCTACAGAAAAGTCCGCGTTCTCTCTTAACAATAACATACTATATCCATATACAGATAGAACAGAGTCTGTCAGGTCAGCTAGTTTATCCTTTTTTTTATGAAAATAAGGGACGAGACAAGCAGGACTTTCAGCTGATGGTAATTGATATGCCTTGCCCATGACAATGCAGTACCGCTCAGGATTCTTGAAAGTCCCAAATATTCTGAGTGGCACTACAACTGCACTCGTCACCTTGAGACATAAGATGTTAAGTCTCATTTGCCCAATAATTTAACTAGCTATGGCGCCCTTCAGACCGAGACACAGTAATGCTTACACATTACAACTTCACGGCAGAAATAGGCGCCATTGTGGTACCCATTATCTAGCCGGCATCCTGTGCAAGGGAGCCTCCCACTGGTAAATTATTATTAGTAAATTGTTATTCTAAACAAAACATTGCTTATAACAATATTAACAATACGTACAACGTTCAATTTTCTTTCCTTCTACGATCTATAATTATTTTTGTATCGCGATTTTTACATTATTCTGTTCCATCCACAAATCTGCTATAGAGTTGCAAGATGGCAATCGAATACACTCACTGTAGTACGATAGACTTGGTAGGTCTGAGAATCGGTTGCATCTATTTTTGATCCCCCAAAAATATTAACAATTGATTTTTTTTTTATTACTTTATATGGCAATACTACGTTTGCTGGGTCAGCTAATTTATTTAATAAAAAATAAAATGCTGAAATTAAAAATTAGCCACCATTCAGACTAATTAAAAAATAATCCCTTTACACGTGTAGGGGGTTAATAACTATGCTACTGGTACGATTGTACTTACAATAAACTTAAAACAATTAAAGTTCTTTATTGTGCCCTGGTTAGACGCAACCTTGAATATCTATCTCAAATTCGGAACCCCAAGTATGAGGTGCATATTCAACGTGTTGAAAGAAACCTTCAAAAATGAAAGAGAAAATTTCAAATATAAACTCAATTCTCTTATGAAATATGAAGGTTAATGTGCTCAGTTGCATGTCCTGCCACTTACAATTTGAAGTAAAATAAGTGTTATATCCTACATCATAAAGATTATAAATAATACGGTTGATTGAGCTCACCTTCTTGAGAAGTTAATCTTTAAAATCCCTATCAATACACGCCCTCGTACCTCTTCTATTCTACACGCACCACATTCACATACCAAATTTCTTAAAAACTCGTATATGCTCCAGATCTTGCTTATCTTTTAGTAAAATTTGTTAAAAATAATAAAAATTTTGACCTTTTCTTCATCACTGCCCCCATTCGTAAAACACTGGCAAACGAATTCTATAAGGCTTAAAAAGAATTCCCGAACATCGTTAAGAAACTCGTTGACCATTGTTCGATTTTGCTTTTTTTGACGCTCATTGTACAGCTTTTTTATTTATTTATTCTTTGCAATTTTTTTCCCTGTATTCTAATTAAATTACCTTTCTTTTAATAAGTATCAAACACGTAAAAGATTAGATCATCAGAAAACTAACTTATGTAAGAGACGCGACCAAAAAAAATACAACATACGTAAAAGATGAGACCAACAGAAAACTAACTTATATAAAAGACGCGACCAACAAAAATCAAACATAGGTAAAAGATGAGACCAACAGAAAACTAACTTATTTATAAGGCACGACCAACAAAAATCAAACATACTCAAAAGATGAGACCAACAGAAAACTAACTTATGTATAAGGCGCAACCAACAAAAATCAAACATAAGTAAAAGATGAGACCAACAGAAAACTAACTTATGTAAAAGATGCAACCAACAAAAATCAAACATACGTAAAAGATGAGACCAACAGAAAGCTAACTTATGTAAAAGACGCGACCAACAAAAATCAAACATACGTAAAAGATGAGATCAACAGAAAACTAACTTATGTAAAGGCACGACCAACAAAAATCTAACATACGTAAAAGACGAGACTAACAGAAAATTAAACTATATAAAAGATGCCAACAAGAAAAATCTAAAGTTAGGAAAGGCACGACCAACAAAAAACCAATATATACTTAAAAGATGAGACTAACAGAAAGTTAAACTATATAAAAGATGCCAACAAGAAAAATCTAAAGTTAGAAAAGACGCGAAAAATATTTAAAAGATGAGACCAACAAAATACTAACCCATTTAAAGGACGCGACCAAAAAATAATAACTTACGTAAAAAACGTGAACATCAAATAACTAAGATATGTAAAAGACCCAACCAACAAATACTTACATATGAAAAAGACGCTACCAACAAGAGCGTAGTCCAACCCTGGTATGTCATGCTCACCAGACAAGGTCTACATCTGATAATCTGTAAATATGAAGTACCTAGACTTAGTAATTATTACGGAGATAGAACATTAAAAAAGAGAATATCATATATATTAAATAGTTTACCAGCAGATATAAGACACGAACATAATTAAATAAAGTATAAAAATATGTTAAAAAAATATTATATTGACAATCTGGACACATTATATATCAACATTTAAATAATAAGAGTCCTTAGTAATGTTAAATAATATTGTATAAAAAATTTCTTCTCCACGTTTATAAATAAATCTCCATAACTACGAGAATACATCTATTTAAGTTACTAAATGTTATAATTAAGATAGCTTAGATTCCACAGACAAACCATCAAGATGGTTTTGTGGGACCATTATTTTATTTAGTCATTGTAATGTTAAAGCTGTAAGAAATAAAAAAATAAAAAAAAAATAAAAATAAAAACAAAAATCTAACATTTTATATAAAAGGTGAGACCAACAAAAAAATAACCTATGTAAAAGACGAGACCAACAAGAACTAGCCTGTGCAAAAGAGTCGCTTAGAAATAACCTCAAAATACATTCTACATTCTCGTTAAGCCGAAAAATTATGTATCTACGAAATAATGAACTGAAAAGGAAATCTTTAAAAGACCCATTAAAATATAACGCTTGATGTTCTCTATAATTTTAATACTCGCCCGATATTTCAACATTTTTCGTACAATTCTATTGGACCAAGAACGAGCATCGTACACTCTCGACGCTCTTGCTTTGAATGGCTCGTGCAGAGGTATGTTATGTGTTCGACTTTATAAAGTACAATTACTGAAGTGAAAACTTGTATAGGCGACTAACTATGGTTTAAGTTTTAAAGAGTTTATTTCTCAAAAAGAACAAAAGTTCAATTACATGAGAACAATAATTGTAAGTAAATAATATAAAAGAAAACATAATTTTTAAAGTTATTGTGACTTTAAACAATAATAAATTCAAAACTCCTTATGTTCTAAGATAACAAACTATTGTGTTTGACAGTGGTTTTTTCAATTTAGCTTTAAATTTTGGATAAGATTTTTCCTCAAATATATCCTTCGGCAAGTTATTATATAGTAGCACTCCCTCAAACTATATAGTTTTCGTACCATAATTTGTCCTAGCTTTAGTTAATTGTAGTTTATGTTTGTTTCGGGTACCAAGATCATGTGATTTTGTCTTAAAAGTGGTCTGTGTATGTACGGAATCTAAGAGTATTTTCCGAACTAGTATGCGTATGTATTTGTATGACTGCCATATAGAAAGTTGATCAATTTTCTCATACAGTTCTCTATCCGACTAACTAACCGACTTCAAAAAGGAGGAGGTTCTCAATTCGATTGGTAATTTTTTTTATGTGTGTACACCGATTATTCTGAGATTTATGATCCGATTTACGTGATTCTAGCTATTCAGCTGTTTACAATATTAAGTTTAATTTCGTTTGGGGCTCGACACCGAATTCAAACCTATCAATAGGTGGTAGCACAAAGTGATAATAGTATTTTATTAATATTAAAGTTTTGCATAAGAGATGTATTAAATTAAATTTGTATAATGGTATTTTATACTTTTCAGTTTTTGGAGTCGGTTTTTAAACATAGTTTTTTTTTTTGAAGGTAATGAACCGGATGGCCTTTATGCTCAACTATCTAAATAAGTTTTATGTTTTGCCATATAAAATAACCACCCTGCGCCCGCTCATTGTATTAATTGTCATATGTAATGAAATGTCATTAACTGAATTATTTGCATTGCGAATATATAGGTATTTCTTAGTCAAAAAATATAAATTCTGGATAATCACCATAAATTATTAAGCTTATAGTAAACCCTTCTGCGAAACACGTTGGATCTTATGGTATAAGTATTATTTCGATTCTTCCAGAAATTTTCGCAGTACAGTGAAGAATTAAACCAGCTCTCCATTTATTAGTATAAATAAATTACATTAAAATAGTTGAACACGGAATTTGCAGGTTCTTTGCAACCGCCTGCTATGCATACACTGGCCGCGTTTTCTCATAACCTTTTATTTATCTACATCGCAAACACTGGAAATATAGCTATTTGATATACATAATACGGTACGCTTATATGTACAGTGCAGTTTTAATGTTATGTATTTTCATGCTTCAGTTATTCCAATTTGTTCTAATTTTGGAAGTTCTTTTATATTTACGTGTTGGTTTATGAAAAAATCAGATTACAATAACAAAGTGTATTCCAAATAGAGACTGCAAGAAAAGTTCCATTGGACAGGTTTTTAGTAAATTTTTATATTTTTTTGCATTCCTGTTGGAATGGCCCTAGTGTCTCGGGCACGGGGAAGGGCGCTGGTGTGGGATGCAGATTGCGTCGACACTCTATCTCCTCATGTCCAAGTTACTTCAGTTGGTGCTGGGGCTGCTACAAATATATCGTGCTAAGTGAGCTGAGTAAATCTTTGTGCCCTTTGATGTCGAGAAACTTTTTCTCAATAGGGCTACTGGAAACACAAGCACTGGCAGCTATTTCCGTCAACGGATCAGCCTAGCTATCTAACGTGGAAATCTGCCAGTATTCTTAGTACACTTCCCCATAATGATACTTTTAATTTAATGTAATCTTAGCATTGTAAATAAAGTTATAAGTTTTATTTGGCAAGTGACGAGTCCAATAATTGCAGTACCGCTTAGAGTTTAGCTCCTCCAAGAACTGCATTGTAATGGGGAGGACTTATTACTGACTATCAGCTCAACGTCTTGCTCGGTTTTGTAAAAATCAAAGTAAAAAAATCTTTATTCACTGTAAAACTTTATAAGTTATTTAGTGCAAGTCAGGATGAAGTACAAAAGTTACATTCATAGCATTCAAATGACTATAACAATATTCATTAACAAAATATAGAACATTAATTCCAACTATCTTTATCATTCAAATAATCTTTCACATTTTAATAGGCCTTAGATGTTAATTTATTTTTTACGATACATTAATTATTTGTAATAGGTAATATTTTAATATCATTTGGGAGTTCATTATAAAATATAACACAATCCACTTTAAAAGAGTTAGCAATTTTACGGAGCTTAGTAGATGGAATTGCTGACTTTTCGGAACGGAATTTGTTTGCTGGAGTGTTTTTTTAGACGTGCCTATCCCTGAAATTAACAGTTCGATTTGAATAATTCGTTTTGAAAAACATAGCCGGATTCATGATGATAGTCTCGCATTGGGAACAAAATTTTTACTTTTCTTTACTTTCATAATAATAACACGCGTTTTGATCCTTTAAAAATTATTTTGTCTAAATGTGTCATTAGCCTTTGCCAATACAGTATGACACAGGAGCCCTACCCCAGGAGCCCTATTACCAAAATCGAAATACGAAGTTTTGGTTGACGGATCGTATGTTCGAAAGTACAACGCTTCCTGCAAATAAAATTTCATTACATTTCATTTCAACGAAACATCATCTTAAGAGATGTTAACATAATGAAAGGCATAAAAAGGCATAAAGGCATTTATTTTTAAAAATTGATTCCTTTAGAATTCTTTTTGATGTCATTTCTAATATACTAGATACTACTACCGCTTGGGAAACAAATGGCGCTCTGAGAGAGAAGAAGCGGCGCAAGAAACTCTCCCGGCATTCTTTTTTGCGCTCGTTTTAATAAAAATATACAATATTGTACTTTCATTGCTATTGCTATAAAGTAAATGGAAACAAACATCAATATTCATCATATAAATGTTTTCACCTACCGGGATTCGAACCAATGTTAATAAAATAATATTTACAATGCAGAATAAAATAAATACAGGAAGGCATTTCCGTATTTGAACAGATCTAATGGCCATAAAAGAAAGTAATTACCAGCTGCAGAGTCTTGAGTGATAGCTAAATTTTATGGCCAGTATAAAATAAAACGGCCATTCTTCAAATGGCTTCATCGTAAAATCAAACGTGAAATGGACTGTAAATATAACACAATAATCTATCTATCTATATATATAAAAATGAATTACTGTTCGTTAGTCTCGCTAAAACTCGAGAACGGCTGGACCGATTTGGCTAATTTTGGTCTTGAATTATTTGTGGAAGTCCAGAGAAGGTTTAAAAGGTGAATAAATAGGAAAATGCTGCTAAATTACATAAAAACAACAAATTTCTTTTTCCTTTGATGTTCCATACATAATTTCTATGAGAGAATTTATTGACACACGGTTTGACAGTTCTGCTGTGAAACAATTTCATTACGAAAGCAGGGTGCATATTTTACGAAGTAATTTTTGATGTTATAATATATTATATTTACAAATTCATATAAAAACATTATTTTATTTATTATATACAGAACAACGTCTATCGGGTCAGCTAGTATATATATAAAAATGAATTGCTGTTCGTTAGTCTCGCTAAAACTCGAGAACGGCTGGACCGATTTGGCTAATTTTGGTCTTGAATTATTTGTGGAAGTCCAGAGAAGGTTTAAAAGGTGAATAAATAGGAAAATGATAAATAGTTACAAAAAAAAAATAAAAACAACAAATTTGTTTTTCCTTTGATGAAATCAAATTGAAAGAATAGTTTCAAATTAATAACTAATTAGAATTTTTACATTTCTTTCAACTGTCTCTGAAGGAAACAAATATACTTAAACTTAATATTAGCTAACTATAGTTGGTACATTAACTATCCATCAGATTATTTTTATGTAGATTTATAAATCTTAAGTTTGTCACAAATAGCCGAATGATTAGTGACTACTAAGCTAGAGGTCCTGGGTTCGAATCCCGGTGAGTGCAATCATTTATATGATGAGTAAAATATTAATGGATGTTTGTTTCCTAGTCTATAATACTAAATGTAGAGCACTTTGTAAATAATTCAGTCAATGACATTTAATTACATATCTTTGCAGCAAGCATCAAGCACATGGATCGCACTAAATGAAATTAGAAAAATCAATATTTAAATCATTTTGAATTTCAGTTTTTCATTAAATCTTTTGAAATTTTACTTACGATGTTTTGATAACAATTTTATAGTGATTTCTTACTAAAACTTATCATTTATATTTCTTAAGGGAACAAAACAACTTTTAAAGGTTATAAATTATGTATGGGGGGCATAAAAATTTTGGAAATGTAAAGATAAAATAAAGGGCATGGCCTAAAAAAGGTTGGGAAACATTGTTTTAGACACAAACAGCCACATCAGTCGTCACTCGAGCAAACTTTGGTCGATGACGGATTTGGTGTACGCGAGCTGTACACTCTTCTACTTGGACGCATCGGCCGAAGGTTTGCATCGTTTATTAAAAAAAAAAAATTGCAGCAGAAAAGGTAAGCAATTCGTACATTTTAAGCATTTAATTGAGCGAAGCTGGTTTCTCGGCCATTTCTGGACCGATTTAAAAAAAATTTGAACTCATAGACAGAATTTAGAATTTCGACTTGATTCAATTATTATAATTAAAAACAAACATGATTTATAAATTATTAAAATAAGCACGCGCTATTTATATTTATTTAAAAAATGAGCCGATTGAGCAAATTTTGTTTGTTTAGCCTTTTATGCCGATTACGCCTCAGCGAAGTGGTACGACGAGCGACTGCGGTATCCTAGTTAGCGATATAATCTCATATATTTGTCCTTTGATTATTAAAAAATCTCAACAATGCTTAAGGTTACAAATTTGACTTGAAATTATTATGACTCAAATAAACAATCGTATAAAAAAATATTTTCTCATGACGTGATCACGTAAACCTTCTTTACTGACAACCATTAATAAAACCTCGTTACAGTAAAATTCATTTCTTAAATAGCCTGCGTTCAGTCGCTCAATTCCCAATTTGTGATAGCATTAAGAAAGTAATTAATGTTATAGAAACATTTACCACTTAAACGTCTTTTAACAATTCTTTTGAATAATTCATTAAATTCACAAGCATGTAGCTATACTTGAGAAAACAAATGGTATTCTCTGTGTATTAACTAACGAATTGAATAAAATGCAATACAATTTTTTTTAAGAAAATAATCATTTTCTTTTCTAATAAATACTGGCAAATATTTCCAGCTTATAGAGGCGCCATATTCAAATGCTACGGTAATCCATAATTCTCATTTGAAGGCCGACAGCTACTTAAGCTTTTTACAAAGGAAAATTGGTATTCGCTATTATACTGTGTTCAACAGTAATTTTATGTGTTATTAATTGTAATTTAATATATTAAAAGTAATTTAAGACGCTAAATTGTCTACTTCTTCTTGGTCTGGCCTTTTCCCATTTTATTTGGGGTCGGCCCTCCGTATCATGTGTCTCCAGGTGGCTCGGTCCTGGGTCGTCTCTTTGTTTATGTGGGCTTCTTTGAGGTTCTTATTTACTATAGATATCCATGTGATTCAGGGTAATCCTTGTCCTCGAGGTTTAGTTACTATATCTAACACTCTACGAAACTTCATATTTATAGTTTAATTATTCATTAAATTCACAAGCTCATACCTATACATGAGAAACAAATTGCGTTCTCTGTGCATTATCTGAAGAATACAATGAAATGCAATGCTTTATTCGAGTTGTTCTTGAAATTAAAAATAAATTAAAACTGCGTCTGTACGTTGATTAAGTTTTCAACTCAGCATATTGTTTTTTACGTCGAGAATATCTCAAAGGCATTCATTATTTCACCGCAAGTATAAAAGATCACATTTCGCTTAGTTTTTCTATTATATTTTTTATCCATTATCTAACTTAATGAATTAACTTTCAATAACATGTACAATATACAGTATGGCGATACAATGGCGATATTAAATTCTTGTCAGCAATGTTTGACAGCAATTTTTTTGCGCGTATATATATATATTATGAAGCGCCACCCGCGAGCGTCCAGACAACTAATTTTAAGGTATAATATAAATGGCTGCGAAGGAACGTATAATACTCTGAAGTATTTTTGCATTTTGAATTAATATCGTTAGTTTTCCGTGTTATTTATACTTCAAGAATCAACGTTATAAAATTACACAACTTTTTTTGTAAATAGCTTTCCACCATCTATCGAAGTTTGCTGAGGTTGTCGCTTGTTTTAGTACCGCAGACACTCGCTACATGGCCAACAAACGAAACGGCGAAAATCAAACAGGCACAAAAGCACTTTGACAGCCGCCAGTCCAGTGGTATATAGCAGTGGTCAGTACGTATACAGCAGAATTACTGGCCCGCACGCAAACATTTCTAGTCTTTTTTTAACATTTCTTTACACTTATAAAATTAAAAATTTCCATACTTTGCTCAAAAGTTTCAATTAGCAGAGTAAAACTTATTATTATAACTACAAAGTTTTGATTCTCCAAAAAAAACAAGATTGAATGCCATCGGATGCACGAAATTTTGTTAAATTTTATTGAACTTGGACATTGCTTTTTATCACAAAAAATTATCATGAATCATGTTTTGGGTCCCGACAAAAGGTAAAATATATCGTGGTAATTTTTACCGGCATAGATTTTAATGATAAAAATCAGGTTCTTATTATATAAAACACGATTAAAATGACTGCAAACTATCAGATTGTATGCTCTAGTCACCTTAAGATGCCATGTTAAAACAGCTAACCGTAATCTTACATAAAGTATACTTATGAAAATAAGGGACGAGACGAGCAGGACGTTCAGCTGATGGTACGGCCTGCACATTACAATGCAGTGCCGATCAGGATTCTTGAAAAACCCAATAATTCTGAGCGGCACTAGTCTCATTTGCCCAGTAAGGTCTCTAGATACGACGCCCTTCAGACCGAATGTTTTAAGAACGTCTAAAATTCATTCATGAATAACCTTTTAATTAAAGCAAAAGCCGTGAGAGAATGCAGATATCTAATGGACATGACGAATATCAATTCGTGCATCGAGTACGGGCCTTCGCCGGTCGCAATGCGGTACCAACACAATGCAGCAAACTGCAACGCTATCACACAGGTAACTGGTGTAAATTAAAAAATATTTACATGAACTTTATGCGGTGGAATGTTCCAGGCTTCATTAGTGTGGAAGTGATATTGATCAGGAGATGTTATCGTTTCTAATTTTTATTTACCGCTGCACTGGGTCACTCTACACTCTAAGTGCGTATATCAAATTAGTTCGGGTTGGCATTAGAAATTTCACATCCCGAATTTGGGGGTGGGATGGTTTTATTTTATGGAGGTTTTTTGCCGCTTTCAATTGAAACTCTTCTCAGCCCGCGGTGAAACGTCTAAAAAACTTGTTGTATATGATCCCCCACTTTGACCCTCGTAAAAGCTCTTTAAACACGTAAGTATTGGTAAAAGAGGTTAATAAGCGTGGTTAAGGCTTAAAGATCAAAGGCAATCTGCAAATATCTTGCACACCTTAATTAAAAAAAATAAAAATAATACGATTGCTTTCAGCGCTTTGGGGCCTGTATGGCCGCTAACTCGTTCTAAACCACGCAACGAATATATTTGGTATTTAAACATCAATTTAATATTTTTCACGCATCGTTCATAAATTTTGATGACAAATGCAATTTGTATAATTTATCCCAGAAGCGAGGGTCTATCACTTTAAAAATAACAATTTTTTAGATTTAAAAGTGCGACATCTCACGGCAATTATTGGGGTTGAGCAGGTTATTAACTGTAAATTAGATCCTATAGATAGTAGATGGAGCCACAACCTGAGAGTTGAAAAAGACATACCAAGATTTACTATCCATGCGTCACTCGAATGTTGGGCTCAGTTGGTAAGAGACGGAATCCGAGCGACACGGGTTCGAGTCCCGCATCGTTTAAAAATTTTAGTTACAAATTTCATGTGATATCACTTTAAACATAAAACATTGTTAAGATATTTTTCCTCGGAATAAAAATTAACAATAAGCAAATCACCGAGAAAACTTAACTTGATTACGTGGGCTAAGGACCTTGGATGAATTAACCACTGTTCTCAAAGCCAATGATAACGTAATGAAAACCAAATCTTTCGCCAGTTGGGGGAGAATTACCTACTAACTATTATCAGAATATATTGAGAGTAGTGCTTCAAGTTATATATACCTACGGACTTAAATGAAGGACATTACAATGTCACTAAATCCAGGCTGTTAAGTTGTAAGAAATGAAGTCAATTGACAATCTACCGGTAAGTAAGTAAGTAAGTAAGATCTTTATTTGTTGACGACGGTAATACATTATAGATGATTTAAATACATTTTAGCTCTCCAAGTCGTGCCCGTTATTGAGCATACAAATATTTGAGATACAGATATTATAATTTGATCGTAAAAATTATCATGAAACAAAATTGATAACACCATTAAATTAAGTTAAATTAAATTAATCGGTCATGAAGTTAAAAATAAGAGCGACCATATCATTATTAAGAAAAATTATTATAAATGTCATATTTAAATTCAAAATTATTTTAATAACGTAGTTACTAAATACATATTTGTCAATGTTACTTCAAAGTCATTTTCTATTAAAAATTCACTGATCTTATTAGCTAAATATATTTTAAGTTTATGTTTAAATTCCCTTTTAGGCCAATTTCTCACATGCTCTGGTAATTTATTATAAATTTATTGTGCCATGCAGATTATACTTGAGTGTTTTAAAGTGGTTTTTGATTTCTTCAGAAATAAGTGAAAATTACAAAAATAAATTTCTCGTTTGGCCTTCGGATCTCGTTTTGTAAAGGTGGGGGTTGTCTTTTACGAGGACAGCTACCTCCAGAATATCCGGTTAATTAAAATATCACTAGTGAAATTATAATATCACGGCTTTGACAATATATCTGCGACAAATATAATTATTTTTAAAATGTAGTTTTCGATGCATGACGAAGAATGAAAAAAAAACTTGTCCCTTTTTTTATAAGTGCAGGGAGATATCTTATAATATGTTCGGAACCCTCAGTGGGCGAGTCGAGTGAGAGAAGAATTTCATTGACAGTTATCTTATGTTTGCAGCACTATTTACAATAATTAAAAAAAATATTAGGGTTACGCATTACATCCGAATTAATGCGATCGCACTAAACGAAGTCTAAATAACATAATATTTAATAAACCTCCCTTTGAGTGACACAAAGGATAACGAGGAACATGAGTTGAATAATGGGAAGATGGTCTACGAATCCAATAGAACAATCGAGCCAGTTCAATATACACATGTCCAGTATACCATGACCCACCCTTTGTGAAATTCCTGACGCACTCTCAAAGACAATCCTCAAAGCTAATGAAATAGCCGAGCTCTCGATAATGTTGTGATCTAACAGTATGCGGTTTGCTATAACGTTTAACTATGATACTGATGCGATGTCTATACGTATCTACTAGAGTATGTATACTTTTAACCGACTTCCAAAAATTAGAAGCTACCGTATTACGCTGAGATTTATGATCCGATTTACATAATTCTTCTTTAGTTTGATGAGGAATAACTGCCATTTGGTCCAATATAAAATTTCATATTATATTTTGGTCCTGTAGTTTTCATTTTATGAATACTTTTTATGAACATTCATGGTTACGTGGATGATGTTATTGTTAACGTGGACAATGTAATTTTATTTTGTGTGAGGCTTTTTAGGAGTTTCCATTTAGGTTGATAATATTTTAGGCCGTGTCCCGATAATTGGGTCTTAGGCTACCTCTCATTCATAGCTAACAAACGTTCTTCACGATATTTCATTATCACACAAGAACGTGAAATAGAGTTTCAAACAGCATTTGCTCGGAGTTGTTTCATTTTTCTGTTTCCGGGTTTTGGAATCTATATTGTTTAAGGCGCGCGGCACCTTTCGTAGGCCTAGCTTCTTAAAAAAATAAAATAAAATCAAATCAAATCATCTTTATTTGCAAGATAAGGTAATAATGTGTTGTTGGCTTATAATTAACAAGTGCTCTTATCCTAACCCACAAGGCATGCAAACTTATAGAGGAATACATAGTTTACGTTTTAATTTCTGTAACAATTATAATTTACTGTACTATACTAAAAAAAGATATACATCCCAAGCAAACTTAGATTAACATCAATCATACAATAGTTATTATTTCATAGGTTTATTCATTGTAATTTATAATATAATGTCATTAGCTACACAATGATATTGAGTTCAGTCGAAGCTAATTTTTATTATTTACTATTTTATCGTCAAGAAAATCTTTTAATGAGTAGTATGTTTTTTTAATAATAATACTATGTTATATTATATTATGACAATATAAATCATATATATATTAGATATAGGTTACCTGATGTTATCGAGAAAAAACCTTAGTTTACAGAACAACAGACACTTAACAGTAAAAATTAAAAAATACGATTAAAAAAACCGACTTCTAAAACTAAAAAACTTAAAATAACTTAGTAAAGATTTAATTTAATACAAATCTCTTGTATTTTTTATTTTTTATTTAATATACCTTTAATATTAATAAAATACTATTAATTGTATGTGCCACCTATTGATAGGTTTGAAGACGGTGTCAAACCAAAGTAAGCTGTTTATAAATTTAAGTTTTATTTTGTTTATGGTTCCAACGAGCTGGAGTTATACGTCGGGATGATTGACCTTATATCTTGGAAGACACCCAATACTTAAATATTAGTAGACACTCAAAACAATATTCGCAATGCAAACAATTCTGTCAACCAACTGAGGTGAACGGGCGAGGAGTCCTGAACGCTCATTGGTCAGATAATGAGGACATATCAAAACCAATAGCTATTGGCTACTTTACCTTTATAAGATCCATGTTCTTTATAAAGCATCTGAAAATGTTTCCCCTCTATCATGTCATCAAGTTATTAATCAAGCTTAAGCTTAAATCAATTTCTAGATGAAAAAGAAGTCTTGAGAGTTGGAGGGAAATTAATAAAAGCAAACATAAGAATTAACATTCAGCATCTCATCATTCTACCCACACCATGGTCGCTTGTCAGAATTAAATAAAGAAAATGCGCAACTTATAATGCTTCACGCTGGAGCTCGTCTAACGGCGTGGTATTATTAGTTAGTTTTCGAAATTCAAAAGAATTGTTAAAACACGTTTGTGTGGCATAACATATATGACTTTCTTACTAATACCACAGATTGGGAATAGAGCGGCCGCCCTCAGGCTATTAAATAATAAATTTTATTCTACGATATTACATTGTCACCATACTTATATAAAAAAAAGGAAGCCCGCTGAGTCTTGCGCCAGTTCTTCTCAGGTCTGAGGCATACTTTTTCGAATAGGTAGTATTTGACTTTGAATTAGTGATATCATATTCTATTTTCAGTAAATATATTTGAATTTTGAATATCATTCGGCATAAGTACTGGATCACAGGCGTTAATAAAGCTACAAAAAAGTAGTTAAGTGTGGTCTGCAATAAACAGAATCCCAAAATGGGGAATCTTCCCGAAGCAAGAATAAACCCGTCGGGTCCATTTACGCATACATACTTAGATTTTACTGGCCATATCGCTGTCAAAGCTATTAGAGGACGAGGTATAAGAACTACAAACGGATATGTTGCTATCTTTGTGCTTATGGTCACAAAGGTAGTGCATCGAAATCAGTGACTTAAGAACTGGACTTCCGCGCAGCATTTAAGAGAATGGCGGCTCACAGAAGAACGCCCAGTCAAATGTACTATCGACAAAATTGAATCGTGACCCACCTTAGAGTCATTTTCCTACAGTCATAATAAGTAAGTAGGTCGAAATTCGCTTGAACATACATTTCCCAGTAACTGTTATCATTTTACAGTCCACCAATTGTTATACAATATTTTTGATGCAAATATAAACGTAACTGTTATTATGCTTTTAAAAGAATTAACATCAATGTGGATCATTAATGAACTTTGTCGATGGTACAGCGATTACGGACGTAACTTGGGGGTAAAGTGGGCGCTTACAAGGTTTTGCAACAGGAATATCTAGATCTACTTCCTATCAAAGCAAAGAACTGTTATCAGAAGTATTTACTCATAGAAATAAAATGGAATTACAATGCTCCGTCGTGGCTTTCTGCGGGTGGTTTCTGGGAGGCAGACTATATCTATCGGTTTACATAATCTAATTGGAAATTTATTGAATTAGGCGTTGCTTTGCAGAAACCCATAATTATTATTCAAATGTTTTTGTGAACCTTGTGTCTCATGCTAGTATTTGGCGAGTCAACATCTCCAGAGGATGCCTCGTGTAGAGGCGAAACACGTGTCGAACTGACCAAATTCAAATTCAAATATTTTTATTCAATATAGGATGTGAAATCACTTATTGAAAGTCAAAAAACTACCACCCATTCCAAAATGAATGCCTCAGGCCTGAGAAGAATGGGCGCAACAAACTAGGCGGGCTTTTTTTTCATCAAAAATATGTTTTACAATTAAAGTAACATTTACAAAGCAACAAAGTAACATTGTACAATTAAACTTATTATTTAATAGCCTGAGGGCGATCGCTCCATTCCCAATCTGTGGTATCATTAAGAAAGTCATTTATGTTATAGTAACCTTTACCACACAAACATTTTATAATTATTTAATATTTACATAATTATAATAATACTTTTGCTTTGGACATTTTCTGGGATCCTGTTGTAAAAGCATATACATCGCCCCACAAAAGACTTGCTAACTCGACTTAGTCGAGTAGTAGGCATTATAAGCTTATGTCTGTCCCTGACGAATCTTACCGGAATTCACATTCAATAAGACTCACAACATTTGAATAATCTAATTGGGTTTACGTACGAAGCGTCCAAAGAAATTTATGATAGGTAACTTAAATCCCACGGTATAAAATATTTTCAAAGCATACGACTGGTACAGTATTATTAAAATTTCAAATTCAGTGGAAATGTTCAACGGTATTAAGTTACTTGATCCATTTGAAGAATGCACTCCGTTAGAGTTGCGACACATTTTATCGATAAATATATCTTCTTGGAAAGGGCTTTCGTATTTATTGATGTGGTAAATGGGGCCAAAGCGTGTCATGTATTTCCTACAAAAATGCTGAAAAATTCAAATTCAAATATTTTTATTCAAAATAGGATTTAAAATCACTTATTGCACGTCAAAATCTACCACCCATTTAAAAGAGACTGCCTCAGACTTGAGAAGAATGGGCGCAAGAAACTCAGCGGGCTTTTTTTTTTAATATAAAATATGGATTACAATGT
Source organism: Leptidea sinapis (assembly GCF_905404315.1). NCBI lineage: Eukaryota > Metazoa > Arthropoda > Insecta > Lepidoptera > Pieridae > Leptidea > Leptidea sinapis. The sequence continues at coordinate 6,307,215 of NC_066267.1, read as the reverse complement.
AATATCGTACAATAAACATTTATAATTAAAGAGCCTGAGGGTGTTCGCTTTATGCCCAGTCCGTGGTGTCATTAAGAAAATCGTTTATGCTATAATAACCTTTCCCACACAAACGTTTTTTAAATTTCGTAACACATTTGTTTTGTACATTTTCTGGGATCATATTGTAGAAGCATATACATCGCCCAACAAAAGACTTACTAACTCGACCCAACCGAGCAGTAGGCATAACAAGTTTAGGTTTGTTCCTCGTGTTAACGAAATACACGTTGCACTCCGGGAGTTCGGTGTAGAGTGTAGAACTATTACAGTTATTGTACATTAAAAATTTTATCTCTCAGAAAAACCAACTTTCATCCCTAATCTCAACGACTGTCTTACGAATTTTCGATCAGATCACGTGTCCTAACGCGGGTTTAACATTTTATACCCATCCCAAGAAAAGTGCTCAGCGCCGCTAAAGAAGCTTTCACTTCAAAAATCCGTTTCTAATGTGTTCTCTAATTGTTTTGGTTATAGAATAAGTATTGTTTGCAAATGATTCTTCACTCATGAAATAAAGTTACTTATGACGAAGTAAACAATGACTGACTCTATCTGACATCATAAATGGTGTTTTCACAATTAAGATGTTTGGTAATTAGTGTAAGTTTTCTAAATAATAATAAAACAATGTTGTACTTTTATAGTGCCAATAATATATAGGTATATAGCAAAAAAACCGAATATATGTATAAGATTCACCGCACCATACGTTAAAAATGTAGATGCGTTTGAAATGATTTGTAGTCTTGCGTTAAACAAGGAAGAGGTAAAACCGGAGGAATCCGCCATATTCCTTCGCATTATTCTTGATTACAATTTATTAAGTAGAAGTAGAAGTATTGGCAAATAAATTCAGTTTTGCAGTTTACGCGGTTAAAAAGATTAAATAATTCACTGAAGTAGATACGGCTCGCCAGTCTTGTTATGGCAATCTAGCCTATATTAACACCACTTCAATCAATTAGGTTACATGAACATTTATGATTTAGCTAACTTAGCTAACTTAATTTAGCTAACTTAATTTAGCTTAACTGTTTACAATACTATACGTGGAAGCGTACCAAGAATACTGGCAGCATTACCGTATTGGATAGCTGGGCTAATCCGTTGACCGAAATAGCTGCCAGTATTAATAATAATATATTAGTGTTAATAATAGTAATCAATTCAATTTATTTTTGAATTTCCTACTTGGTTTCCACTAAAGCACTATATTACCTGACTCACGCAGGAGAAAGTGTTACTCTACCACGCGGGAGTAAAAGATCCCTTGGCTTTTCCTCATATAATCAATCATATTAACCTTTCAACCCTCACAGAAATTGCTAGCATTGGCGTACAATATGCTAGTACACAGCAATTCTTCGAAACTTAATTATAATCTTCTTAATCAATGTAGTCAAAAGAAACAGCCATTCAAACATACATATATTAAAATTCACTTGAATATTATGCTCTTTTGCAGCGCTCCAAATATCGAAGAAAAATGGCGGAGATTCGAATAACCTACTGTTTTTAAGGCGCGCGACGTTCTGGTAGTGTGGAAACGCGCGTAAACGAAAATGTTCTTTTTTTGAAGTTCATACGCATACCACGCATGGAGCTATAAGAATGTGGCTGTCTGTTGAAACTCTTTGCGCATGAAGGGATCGAAAAAAAAAAAGGAGTGTTGTTATGAAATTAAGTACAACATTACAACACTCGTTTGGATAATGTAATGGTTATTAGGACATTGGGTGTTTTAATATTGGCAATAAGCTAACTGTTTTAGAATCTTTAATAGGGAATTTAAAGCATGGGTGTAGATAAAGGTATTTTACACACTCGTAGTGTGTTCGATCTCGGCACATCCCTTACGAGACGGAAGCCATTAAAAATACTGAATGCAGATAAACATTGTATTATTGAGTGAAGCGTTTATTGTAATCGTAGAACAATATCTGCAGCGACTGATCTGGATATATTCCAACACAATGAAACATTGTAAGCCAGGAATAAACTGTATTGTATTGGTGCCTGTAATATATTACATCGGCTCCGAGTGTTGCATGCAAATGCTGCAAAATATTTATATTCCATTTAGAAAAAGTTCTGTTTCGACATTCCACTTTCTATGTGGAGAATCTTTCTGGCCAGTCTGTGTAAATATTTTTTTTTCTTGATTTAGGCTGTATTTTGCGTAAATCCATAATTAACCATTTATTAAATATTATGAGCCTTCTTGAAAAAAATATTACAATAAAATTATCACAAATTCTTTATAAAGAATTTGGCGAGTCCCCTGAGTATACCTCGTGTAGAGGCGAACACGTGTCAAACTGATTGAAGACGAATCTTAGCGGATTTTACACTCAAGAAGGCACATTAGAATAAATATTTTTTGTTTCGACATTGTAGCATCGTATTGATTTTTTTTTGTCGGCAATGCGATGAATATGAGTTTTTAAGACTGCCATTGTGGCTCAGTCAACAAGAAAGTTGCAGACTTTACAGACAGATCTTATCTCTGTGTTTTCCTAGTTCAGTGGATTCAAACATGGGCAATGATCTGTGCCTATTTTTGAATGTGGCTAAAGGTTGCCACACGACTATTGTTTCAGAAGCTTATATTGATAAAATACAATAGTAGATAGAAACTGATAAAAAAAATGATATGTCAGCAAGTTCCATACTGTTTAAGGTGACCATAGAACAAAGCGGTCGAGAGAGAAGAACATAATATGTAACGTTACATAAAGTGCAAGATAGAAAATGTCAGCGAACCTATTCTTACTGTTACCCATTTTAATTGAGAAGACAAGACAAAAAAAAATCGAAAACATAATTAAGTAGGTACTATTATTAACGCTGACCGAAATTAATGACACAGTTTCGGCCCCCAAATTTTCAGAATAATACGTAGGCACTTCTACGGAAAGTTTGCCCTACGAAATTATATGTATGATGCACTCTGGTACATTAAAGCAATCCCTAAGCTATGGCGAAATGGGGTACTGTTGTCACCTCTGGGCACGTGCTCCCCAGTATCAGCTTCTTCCATTTGACCACATACAACGAAGAGCGGCTCGAATCATCGACGATCAAGTCATCACCGATCGGCTTGATTTTTTGGCGTTGAGATGTGAGATCTTCTACCGCATTTATTACGGTGAGTGCTCAGAGGAGCTGTTCGGGTTGATGCCAGCGGTCGAATTCCATTACCGGACATTACGTGTAAAGTACCACCCGCATCACGTTGACCTCTGGCATTCCACCACCGCGCGTTTTTTAAGTAAATTCTTGCCTCGCATAGCCACTTTGTGGAATCAATTACCGGCTGCGGTTTTCCGGAACCGATACCACTTAGGGACCTTCAAGAGCATACTCGCACCTTAAAGGTATCTCATGACACCTGTTGTTGCGGATGTCCATGGGCGGTTACCTCACCTCTCCCGATCCCGTGAGCCTCTTGCCCGTTTGCCCCCTCTTATATAAAAAATAGAGGTTTTGAATAGGTATAGAAGAGTTTTCGGCATTTCATAAGTGTATTTTAATTATTGATTAAAGCCACTATTAGAGGCTAAATAAAATTGATTTATCTGTAACTATATTTGAAAATTGAGCCTTGATTGTACTCTGGAAGCGTAATAATCGTTAGCTTTTATGTTTGTACTTTGTGGCTCCACCCATAATGCATCGAACGGCCCGGGAATTCATACAGGGAGGGATTCTTCTACCCGCATGATGTAGTTCTTATAAATTAATAAATATGAAGTCTCTCGACTATCATCAAAGTTTTTAGACGTGACGTAAGTGAATTATCGGGTTAGGAGGTATATTCCAATAAATTATTATTGCACTAATAACTTCACTTATAATTGTCGATATCGTCAATCAATTACTTTGCAGAATAATCTATATATTATACATAAGAGATTTCCACCTATGTATTGACTCATCACGATATCTCTAGAACCATAAGGCCTAGAAATTTGGTAGGAATATTCCTTTCACCGAACGGATTTTACTAGATTCCACCCGCAACAGTTTCTATTTATTATGAATAGATCAACGTCTGTCGCGTCAGCTAGTCACTAATATTACGAGCACGTGGATACTTGCGTACTCCGAGACGATCCAAAAGTAACTGTCAGCTTTTTTTTGTTATTTTGACTCCCAGATAAAGGAGAAAGGGCTAAACTCAGGGAAATCGATGCGACTACGTTGGTTATGTGCGACTCAAACGTGCCTACGTGCCTACCCACTAAACATCATCTGACGTTGTCTTTGTGCATGTGCACACTAAGAATCCATCCGACGCGACCCCTCTTGGGGATAGAGAGGCGCAAATATCAGTTTTCATAAGACTGTCCGTTTTTGTAAGATGGCCGCCCCACCAATGTTGTTCGTAATGGACACTGAGATTTGTTTGGACGCCGACAAATATTATGATCTAGGACGTTCTTATCTTCGTGTTGCAATATATACTGAGCATGTATAGTGAAGTATTGACGAATCTCAACACAGATCAAAGGATTTCCAGTTCTTATATAAATCCGAGTAGCGATTGCTTACGATATTATGACGAATTACGATATGATGTGTTCTTTACATGACCAATGAGCAACCAGAGGTTTCATATAAAATTTTAGTACAATACAGAACAAGCCTACCAAATTAATTATAAGTTGTTTACTAGTAAAACCAAGGACGATCTGTATATAGACATATCACGTCGCATAAAAAAATTGGTTGTCTGTAAAGTCGGTTTACTGACGGTAGTTGAACGTGACAATGTCTTAAAAAATACTGATGGAATGGTAGCATTTTTCAAAAGAAAATTTTAATTTCATTTGTTTTAATAGATTTGTATGTATATAGAGAAGGAGGTAATTGGAAATCACAATGAAATTGATCAAGTTAGATTTATTTGTACGCATAAATACAATTATGTCAATTTTTTTTTACAATTTAATAGTTTTTATTTAATGATGAAAGCACGAATATAAGACAATATATCACTGAATATATAATTAATATCGAAAGAATCATTACCTTTATCGCTGTAATTATCGTTGCTATAAACAATTGACACCACATTCACTTTTCACTGCACTTGATACTCGATCAAAACATGTAAATCTACTATAGTATACAGATGCATCGCTCACTCAAGTAGGAGAGAGACGGATGTCGAACGCTGCCGAACGCAAAGGCCGATTGTGCTTCTTTGTCGCTCGTTCCGCGCTCTCGCTTGCACTTCAAGCCTTACATGGAACGCCTCAGAGCGAGGTAACGCCGCATGAGTCATGGTTTTTCGTGCGTGCAGCCGGCTCTATCGAATTATAAGACGTTGTCACGTCAAAAATCTCGAAATATGAAACATACCAAAAACACCATAATAAGCTTTTACTGCTATATCTATACATTGCCGCATTTACTCCCAATGCATTGTTTAAAATATTCTTGGTCAATGAGTAGCAATGTAAAACATTTACTCAGTTCAGATTTGATTTGGATAGTGACAGTTGACACACGAGTGAGGAGAAAAGTGTGCTTACATTGTCTTTAAGCACACTTTTGCCGTTCCGTCATCAAACTGCGAATGATATGTCCTTAAATGTGTATAGAACGTCATTGAGTAAAACGCTTATAACAATTAAAATTCAATTAAAATTATATATTATATTATATCTGACCAGGAAGCACACCACATAATTTCAAGACGTATAGAAGAACTGGTCAAGATCAAGTCAAGAATAGGTTGGATGAGGGCAGCGCAGGACCGATCGCCGTGAAAACCTTTCTCAAACATTGCACGTCTTCCGGCCTATATGATGATAATGATGATGATGATAGAAGAAGGTATGCCTCATGTTCCATGCCTAACACAGTTCCACAAATGCACAAATAAAGAACCTAGGTCGAAACCTTCTTCATTCGTATAAGTTTCTACTTAGCACCTCATGCAGCCAGTATAAATGCAATTAATTAGGGCAAAATAATCTGGTATTGCATTAAAGTGTCAAGGCGTCTAATTAGTGGCGAAATATTTAGACAAATAATCCAAATTGGGTTTCAAACAAACATCGAAGGTTAGGTTTTTGTAATGTGTTTTTAACTTAGTATAGACAGAATGTAGAGCGCTGATATTTTTTGGGTACCTAACAATAATTGTACTAAATCTTAAACACGTGAGTTCAAACATAAAACACAATTTGGAAGTGAAACTTCTTTAGAATCGTTGTGATTTGAAAATCTATGAAACGAAAAACCGCGACGATAGAGATACAAAAAGGTAAATATATAGGATTCAGCCGGCGAGAGAATTAGATAGGATAATACAGTGTATTGGTTCCAGGCGATCATAGTTACGGAAAGGACGTTATGAGCTCGACGTATTACGACATAGACACCAGAAGAACATAAATATGGTAGCGGTGATAGTATAGTCTTTCATAGCGGTTGAAATCATGCGTCATCCTAGTGTAGCTGTACCTACAACCAATAATATCAATTAATACAAATGTCTAATATCTAACTTGTAACGTAATACCTTCGTAGCATTATAGATCGTAGAAATATAAATCGTGCATATTAACTGTAATAAGCGTATGCCGAAAGATTCGTTCTGAAAAGAACATTTTATTTTATATACCGTAATATTAGCTCTGATAAGAACCATTTCATAATGCTGTACATCAAGTCATAGAATCATGCAGATCACCAGTAGTCAACTCATCGAAGTACAAGCATCGTCACGTTCTCTCGAAGACAGCAGTGACGAAGTCACGAATCGAAATGCTCCGCATTACACAACCTCACAGCAAGGCCGAGCGTACTCGACTGAAGCGTCGGGGTGTCGATCAGTATTCATTCAATTTTAATCAATGAGCGACAGAGTAGGTGCTAAATGCTCATTGACATCGGATGGTCGATGTTCGACGCGAGTTTACACAAGCACGCGCTCGCTGGCCGGTTTACTACGATAGCATTCGTTTTAGAGCGAGATAGAACACATATTATTCTCAATTCTTATTGAATAAAACGTTTTACTATTGGTCAAAATGTAAGCTTTAGTATTGGTGTGTATTTTCTAAACTTAATAAAATATTTTTTAAGTAACAATTGTAATTGGTTAACTAGTTTTAAGGATTTTGTATATATATCATGTAACTGAAGTAAAATATATCGATCTTCCACATATTCCTCACAGTCAAGCAGTTGTTTTATTTAATCGCCAAACGCTCAGTCTCTAAACTACCAACATGTATCAGGACTTCATATGCAGTTTAGAGATTTAGTGTAAATTTTGTATCGGATACAGCGATTCCGGTGATTGAGTTTTTGGACGCCAATTTAATTTGAAAATGTGCAGCAGTCGCACTGTATTAACAACAAGATCAAAAACAATAATTGACGCAGTATTCCAAAGATATAAGGCCATATTAAGATTACCTTAATCTTGAATCATTTATCGAAAATGTAAGCTCTGAGTCTGAATAAATCTACTTAATATATACGAATAAAAAGTAAAATAATTTTCAAACTTTGTATCACTATGATTATTTCCGAACCCTACAATTATCCTCTTCCAAAATTTTAAATTCGTCTCATTAACATGAAGCTAAAATTTTTGACGGTTTCACTTCGACTACGTGAGAATTACGCATATGTTTTTTTTTTTTCATTTTTCGTTTCTCCTGTTCAAAAATAAATAAATAAAGCCTGAACGTCGTTTAGTCCATATCTGACAAAATGGAGTTATAACACCCCTATCAGTTTACCGAAGTGATCAACCAACGTTCCATCACTGTAATTAATGCATTATTTACTTACAGTGCGCTTTATACGCGGCGATGACGTCACTCGATGCGATGTAATTAATTATCGTAACTCCGTTGCCTGTGGCGTACGTATACGTCGGATTCATATTAATATTGTAATATCGTGGAGGTAATTATTATCTAGCCTAGCTTATTTATTTATCATACTTACAACATTTATACCCGATACATCTGTTAAAGGGTTTACTTATAAAGTCCACGTTCTTAATCTAATTTATTCATGAGTGTGCAATAATATGCATTTTTGTTCTCCGCGTTTAGCAACACCAGAGTTTATGAAGAGTAGATATATATTCCTTGGGTCTGCCAGTTTTGAGCAGGTTTCTTATAGAGTGCTAGATACAATTAATTCTCTTAAGTGCAATCGTCAAAGGACCTCCAAAATATAGAAAGCACATATTAATCTAAGGAAGAAATAAGTATATAGCTAAACCAGCTAAACTTATAATAGGCCATTTCACTTTTTTTAGGTAACGCCATTTTGTTTCTATACAATGATCTGTTTGAACTTGTATGAAAAGAACCACATCCGATTAAACTCGGCGTGCACTCGCTCCGAGGCTTCTCCGACAGTAAAAGCACAGCTATGAAGAGGAACACATATTAATATACGTATATTTGAAATAAAGTTAAGATGTCCTTTATGAGGCCCTTATGAGGAAACTCGAGGGGTATGCACTGCGCATTTACCACTAAAAAAGCCCCATTTGTTGCCAAATTGGCTTTGAATAAGCTGTGCGTCATAATTAGAGCACGGCAATACGCGGCCCACATTCTAGCGCTCTACAATGTGCAGGTCCAGCCACACATGGAGTATTATATATCTCTTGTCTGGCGCACCCCAGTATCAGCTCGATCCATTTGACCGCGTGCAACGCAGAGCAGCTCGAATTGTCGAGGACCCAATGCTCTGTGAACGGCTGCATTACTTGGCGTTGTGTAGAGACGTCGCTTCATTGTGTGTCTTCTACCGCATATATCACGGGGAGTGTTTCGAAGATCTGTTTCACATAATTCCTGCCGCCGAATTCCACCTTCGCACGCCACTCCACAAGTTAGGATATAATCCCCACCATCTGGATGTGTGGCGGTCCTTCACAGTGCGGTTTTCAAGGAGCTTTCTTCCACGTACTACAAAGGTTTGGAATGAACTTCCATGTGTGGTGTTTCTGGGACGATACGACATGGATACCTTCAAAAAAAGCCCCAAAAAAACCTTCCTTAAACGCTCCTGTGACTCCTCTGGTATTGCAAGAGAATGTGGGAAGCGGTGATTACTTAACACCAGGTGACCCGTACGCTTGTTTTTCCTCCGTTTCCAAAAAAAGGTTTCCCTGCGAAATCGAATCAGAAATGAGGAGATTCGTAGGAAAACCAAAGTCTCCGCCATAGCACAGACGGTTGCGAAACAGAAGTAGCAGTTGGCAGGGCACATAGCTCGGAGGACAGATGATAAAGTCCTTGAATGGTGATTCAAGGACTTTACCACCACGTATGTAAGAAGAAGTAGAGAATTAAACTCAAAAATGTAGGTTCCTATAGGCAGAACTTAGAACAGAGAAGTAAGACGCACACCCTTCTAACCACTCGTTTTTCCTCCTCCTCCATATAAAAAAATAAACTGCCTGTTATGCCCTCTTATGGCCATTTGAATTAAGAAAATTAACTCGAACGCTTGACACTTTTCATACATAACTCCAAATATTATTTGAAATATTCTTGTACATGAAAGAATGAACACGTTCCAAATAAAGTTGTAAATACTTTTGGGAAATCGTCAAAAACAGATTTATGCTTATGCATATGCAGCAATTTTTAGCACCGTTTTCATTGATTGTATTATAACAATCTGTCAATTATTATTGGTTAATACAGATTGTGCTAGTTGGCTTTAATAATTTTATTTTGCTTTGATAATAATTGAAGATAGAAAAAATTTGCTCAACAACTAGGTAACTACCTAATAAATAGATAAGATAATTTATGTAAACATGTTTGGCTTAATTACTAGTTATAGAAGTGACCCTATTTCAGCCAGAGAAAATTCCCTCGCCTCCTGTCAACCTGACGGCGCAAATTCACAAACTGAATTTATCACAAACTCATTTATCTTCTGCATTTTTTATTGGGCTGCAATGCGAAACACGAACGCGACAAATGGCTCAAAGAACAACTCTTTATTTCATGAACATTTTCAATCTATAAGTCATTAAATTAGAGAGATAAAAGTGGAAATAAGTATATAATTGTATAAATTTATATTTTCATTCAGCCGCAAAAGTAGGTAATCTAACCATTATGAACAATGCGTTCTGCTGAAGCACTATTACTTGCTTTGACAGTGTATTATGACGTAGTATTAAAACGGTAAGCGACTTTTGAATTATAAAGAAAGTATGTAGTATTCTAAGATCGTAAGTCCGTCACAGAGTCAGCTATAATATGTATATAGCGCTTTATATTATAGCAAGCGACCACAGACGCGCTTATAAAACTTTGCTATGGCTGTGCTATACTTTTACGAAAAAGTAAAAAATTCTGCGGGCTGAGCGCTTTATCTTGTGGGTATCCTTTCCGCATCGGACGTGCCCGCGGGCACTGGTAATTCAAAAAACAATGAGAGCGGCTGTGATCCATGGCACTCTTTTACCTCACCCAGTTTTCACCCTTATTAGGTGTACAAGATGGTTTATTTGCCTACGCAGAGTTATGAACGAGTGAAGACCCATACACATTTCGATCCGATACGATTCAAGGCCACCAATATTCGACGTCATAGCTTTACGGACAAAGCACTTATGTGTTCACTTGTTCCCGGGCGGCGCAGCGAGCAGTCGTTATCAAGACTTTGCACGAAGATTGTTCTTTATGGAGATTTTGGCTTTATTTTATAATGAACATATAATGTTCATTACAAAAACATAAAAGAAAATAAATAAAACAAGTAATTAACAATAATAACAATATTTATTTAAAAATATACCTATTTTTACACTTATTGTCGAATGAAAAAACTGTGTAAAATAAAAAAAAGACAATATGAATAATTTATACATGGTCTTATAGCTTGTTTCAATAGCTTTCAGCGACAGTCACTCAAATCACCCTAGTTATAAGCATTTTATAACCACACGTAAAATAATACGCATGGGGTTTTCCGCTGCGCGAGCGCCGAACACTTGCCGATCTAAGGTGTACATCGATCGGCGGAGCGCGCCGATCCGGAAAGGGTTTTATATTATGAACCTAATCTGCCAGGCTCGGCTATGTATGGTTCGTTCAGGCAAATTTGGCTCGAGTCAAAGAGAAAGGGAGCGCGATCATTCTTTTAAATAAATGAATTACTACTAATTACTGTATACGTCGCGAAATCTAGCAAAAACCGTTTTTTTATTACTTACTCTCTCCTGTCTGTCGCAGATTTTCTACTAATGAAATATTAGAATGATAATATCATGCTTAGCTTTTATTATTATGATATACTATTATTGTTAAAAAAAACCCTCTTTATTAGATTTTGGTGTGGGTAGGTAACTTTGAATCATTAGGAACGCTGGCCAATGTAGCCATTGCTTTATTTGTCGACTGTCAATAATTACAATTTCGTAGTGAGTGATAGCTATCAATGTCAACGTCAGTTCTGAAATTAATAGTCTTGACTTTTATAATTAGACTCTTGTCAAGATAACAAGGATGACTGATGACAGATAATCACATGACAGCGAATGTGATGCGATTATCTTATTGCTGCTTAGCTGAATTGCATTCTCCATAGCAAATGTTACAATTAAATTAATAAAAAAATTTAAAAGATACGTATTGTGATTCATTGAGAGTGATTGATTATATTGTGAAAATTATGGCTAGCATACCATTAATGTACGCTCAAGAGGATTGTGAGCTAGGTGAAAAAGGAAATATCGAGGTAAATAAACATGTCCAGATGGCCTTCAATGTTTTGAATACTTTTACACCTGTTTCGTGTATGTTTGATCACAATTCAACAAAATGTAGAATGTAACAAGATGAACAGCTTTCGTCGATTTTGAGAATCTATCTTGAAATATTTAAGATCATAAACTTACGAATGAAGTGAAGTCAAATATATTAGTATTGCTAAAGCTAACGTTTTACACGTTTCGTGCATTATGTGTTGATAAGCATTTTACTCTTGTCTCATAATTTATTTTTATATATTAACTATACACGTATTTACAACCATTTCACATGGACAAATTATGGATCTTAATATTTTAATAATAAGTTTGAGTAATATTAATTATTTACATAAGTAATTTATTATTAATCTTGATTGTTATAATGTTGGTTTGATAATAATTAAGGAAACAGACACTCAGATGAAAGATTGCAATGTCACATCATTTGTATCTTGAAATGTATGAGACTCGGGATTAAAATTTTTCAGAATAAAGATATGTAGTGTAATTTCTATTATTTAGGTTTAAAGCAAAATATTTATTATTTCCAACACTTTCACAATCCTTATCTACAGTAGATCTCACTAGAAAGTTAATTATTCCACTCTTAATTATTATCGTTACTGTATGTTACACATTGTACTCTGTCATCATCTGTCTGTCACAATCATCAATGTTCAGACTTCAGAGACAAACACCACTATGATAGATATGGTGGTACACATGCATATTATTGCATATTTGCAGTTTAACTAGGCATGAAAATTAATTTAACACAGTAAATTAAACACATAAAAAAAGTTATTAAACACATAACAAAATTAGATGATGAATTATATCTGCATCAGGAGCAATAAAATTTTAATTAACATAATTATAAAAAAACTAATGGACCCAACAGATGTTGTTCTGTCGGAAATTTCGGACACACATCTTTAATTTGAAAAATGGGTCCTCCGGTCCGGAGTCCTCTAAAATACACTATATGGACGGAATTGAGAATCTAAACCAATCTCAAATTCACTGGAACACACAAACAAATCATCAAAATCAGTCCAGCCGTTTAGGAGGTAGTTCAATTGTGAATCAAAATCATTCTCAAATCCACCTGAAGACACACACCAATCTCAAATTCACTGCAACACACAAAAAAATCATCAAAATCGGTCCAGCCGTTTAGGAGGTAGTTCAATTGTGAATCTAAACCATTCTCGAATCCACCTGAATACACACAGAAAGTTTCATTAGAATCGGTCCAGCTGTCTAGGAGGAGTTCAGTGACATACACACGCACACAAGAATTATATATATAAAGATAAAAATTACAGGCTAATAATAATAAATATTGCTTAATTAATTGTCAATAAAAAGTTTCACATTTCATGTCATCACATTCAGAAATTCATTCGTTGTATAAAATAATCGCTCACTTAACCAGTGTAACTTTGAATTTGTGCACAAGGTGCAAGTTCGGATTCCAATTACACACCATTGTATTGTCAATAACTTATTTATGGTTATGAAAATATAATATTTTGTCATATTTATGGAATATTATTGAATAATAATATAAATTGCAAAATAATATACTAAAAGTTCTTGAAAATCGTAGTTTTATGTGTTTATTATCTCTCAAAACATTATCAGATTGATATCACTACAGATTGTGTACTCACACTAAGTTCTATGTCAATTTTCTTTGTATAAACAAGTAGGTAGTACTTACATGATAATAAAGTGTTAATGAATAATTTACTTTTTATTGAATTAGGCTTATTTTGCGGAGATTCATAACTATCCAAATGTTGTTGTTTTTCACCATTTCAGTCGGAAGACGTCCACTGCTGGACAAAGGCCTCCCCCAGAGACCGCCATGGCGATCGGTCCTGCGCTGTCCTCATCCAACCTTTTCTGGTGATCTTGGCCAGATTGTTGCTCCAGTGTAGGAACTTTACTGCTATCTGCGTCCGTATGTGCTCTGCCCACTGCCACTTCAGTTTCGCAACCACGTGGGCTATGTTGTATAACTTTGTTTCTCCTACGGATATCCACATTTCCGATTCGATATCGCAGGGAAACTACGACTATAGCCCTCTTGTGATTCTTATTGAGTGTAAATTCCGCTAAGTTTTGTCTTCAAGACATTGGGTGAGTCAACATGTGTATTGCCTCTACACGAGGCATCCTCAGTAGATGTTGACTCGCCAAATTCTGTCTCGAGAGTTCTACTCGCCGTCAACATCTCCTGATAAAAATCACAAGCTCAACATTTGGATAGTAATTAATTTTCAAATCAAAACAATGATTTCAAAATTTCGGCTTTATACATACAAATAAATGTAAGAACTATTTAAATTCTCCGTAACTTTTACTAAAAGTATTAATTATAATATACTGACTAATTTATTAGTATACCATTGTTTGTTATATTTTCTTATTTCGACTCCCCATTTCCGTGGTAGTATCCCGGTGGCGTAGTATTTTTGCATAACGTTGGGTGCGAAACATAATGTAACAGGTTGGGAAACCCTTGTGTATAATATAGACATACAGCAATAATAATTGTATTTGTAACACCATCACAATCGTTTCACGTAACACGTACGAAATCCTCGTGTTTCATTTCGTAAGCGATCAGAATAGGATCGTTACCATGGCCTTACAATATATTAGCGTACAGACAAAGATAGTCATATAGAAAAAGTAAGCGAATCTATTGTTACTGTAACCGATTTTTTATGGACAAGTCGTAAACAGTCAGCCACGCGAGGCATTGCCTCCTTAGTTTTCTGAATATTAAATCACTAGCTCATTATCGAGCTGTCAGATCGTCTATATATAGTGTATAGTATATTCAAAGTCGATGGTTCAGTCGTTTGATTAACGTAACTGGAAGACACTTTGTTGAAAACCGCTCTTTGGAAGAACGCCACACAACCAAGTGATGAGGAAGATATTTAAGTATAGCATGTGGTGTGATGGTGGAGTTTCGCGAATTTGGCAATCGCTCGACACTTCGAGACAGCAATCCGATTGTATTTTTACACGCTTTTTATTAGCTTCACCTGTATGTTTGTAACCGACTTCTTTGGACGCGATTTTGACCCACTTTAAACGGCTAGATTTCGTTCAAACTTTGTAGATTTATCGAGGACCGATGACATTACACTAATTTGACAAGATTATTCCATTATTCAATATGCAAAATTATTTTTTGGCAATTTATATAATTTTAGAATAAATAAATCACTAATAAGCACCATCTAGTAATTTATTGTAAACTACAAAGGAACCGCGCGACATGTCAAGACAGTTCCACAAAATTATAGTATCTAATTCGTTTGGAAGCGAATAGATGGCGCTGAATTAAGTAATCTTCCAATTAACTAAAATATTTTTATTCGCAGATATTAAAATCCCTACATTCAATCTAAAAAAAACTAAAACTAAAAAACTAGAAAATAAATTTTAATAAATTTAAATTGAAAATAGTGTAAAAAAATATATTTCATTATAAACAAAAGCGAAGGGTATAGAAGAATTATTATAAAAAAAAAATATTTCTATGTAAAAAAAACGTGGGGTGCTTTTTAAGATATTATTAAAATAATAATTCTTCTACACCCCACGCTTTTGTTTATAATGAAATATATTTTCTTACACTATTTTCAATTTAAATTTATTTTCTATTTTTCAGTTGAATTTTATATAAAGCGTGTTTTTTAGTTTTTTTTAGAACTATTATTTTTGTATTTTGTTTCAGGATGATTTCGCATACCGCAATAACGTGATGGGAGCGGACAAAGCCATCCGGCTGGGGTTCGTACGCAAGGTGTACAGCCTGCTCACAGCCCAGCTGCTAGTCACTGTAGCCATAGCCGCCGTGTTTCTGCTGGTCAAGCCTGTTCAGGGTTTCATACATCAAAAGTCAGTTGCATTCTTTTTTTTTATGGAATAGGAGGACAAACGAGCGTACGGGTCAAGTGTTAAGTGATCACCGCCGCCCACACTCTCTTGCAACACCAGAGGAATCACAAGAGCGTTGCCGGCCTTTAAGGAAGGTGTACGCGCTTTTCTTGAAGGTAACCATGTCGTATCGTCCCGGAAACACCGCACAAGGAAGCTCATTCCACAGCTTCGTAGTACGTGGAAGAAAGCTCCTTGAAAACCGCACTGTGGTGGACCGCCACACATCCAGATGGTGGGGATGATATCGTAACTTGTGGCGTGTCGTGCGAAGGTGACAAAGTAAGGTCTTTGTACAGTTTTGACAAAACACAAAACATCCAGCGACTGTCATGGGTTTTTTTATTTTACGCTTTTCATGGACCAAAGGAGACAATTTTTCTGTTCGAAGAATAGGCCCACCTGCAAATGTGGTGTATACGTATAGTATTGAAATATATATAGATTTATTCCTTATAATCTCTAAATTACAACGGTATATTTAGTTAGAAATGGTCTAACCGGAATACTGAGAAATACGACAAGAATGTGAACGTCAAAATAACCTGAAAATCATAAAGATATTATCTTAGAATAAAAGTGGGTTTATATATCAAGCTTATAATAGAGACGTTTGTTTTTTAAGGTAAGTACCTACTTGGATTCGTGTGGGAATTACGCGTCTATTGATAGACTGATGAAAGAGGTTTATGTAATTTCTAACACAGTATTACATAACTTTGCAAAGTTGGATCCTTATCAGCAACAGAGTCCATTGGTCTGATAATACAGGATGTAATTTTTTTGAAAAATCATTCGGGTCGATTTCTGTCAAAAGTTCAAGAATATTTGAAAAAACTAAATATGTAGTTATTGGATTCTTATAAATCGAGGGCATGACTCCTTTCACGACATTAATCTAAGTCCCGTAGTTTCCGACTAGGCCATCGCCGCCCTTCTCAAAAAACCACCCGGTATTTTATTAAAAAGAGCTCAAAAAAAGAACGCTGGGAGAGTTACTTGCGCCGCTTCTGCTCCCTCAAGGCGCCATTTCTTTCCAAAGCGGTGGTAGTGTTAGAAATGACTTAAAAAATAATTCTAATTGTATCAATTATGAATCAATAATGCCTTGATTGCATGGAAACCATCCATAATAATTGATTTATATTATAGTGAATGGATGGTGCTCATAGCATTCGTCCTCAGCATGGGAACCCTCTTAACACTGATCGTCAAGCGACGGGACTACCCAGCCAATCTGTACTTGTTGGCCGGCTTCGTAAGTTAAATATTTTATGTTTTTTTTTATGGAAGAGTATGGAATGTATGCCGGGGCGTCTCCTTCCCTCAAAATGCGAAGGGTACAATGGCTGGTCCATGCGTCAACTCGTGAACGAGTGCTGCTTGTGGTGCCAGGTCGAGCTGTTATATTCAAATTCAAATATTTTTATTCAAAATAGGATGTGACATCACTTATTGAAAGTCAAAAACGACCACCCATTCCAAAATGAATACCTCAGACCTGAGAAGAATGGGCGCAACAAACTCAGCGGGCTTTTTTTTCCATCGAATAAATATGTTTACAAAGTAATATTGTACAATTAAACTTATTATTTAATAGCCTGAGGGCGGTCACTCCATTCCCAATCTGTGGTATCATTAAGAAAGTCATTTATGTTATAGTAACCTTTACCACACAAACGTTTTTTAACAATTCTTTTGAATAACGTTATACTTTTGTTTTGAACATTTTCTGGGATCTTGTTGTAAATCATCGCCCCACAAAAGACTTACTAACTCGACTTAGCCGAGTAGTAGGCATCATAAGTTTATGTCTGTTCCTGGTGTTAACATTATGGTTATGACAGTTTCTGGCAAATTCACTTATGAACATACATTACATTATCAAGAATATATTGAGAAGCAACAGTCAAGATGTTAATTTCTTTGAATTTTGCTCTCAAAGATTCTTTAGGACCTAGGTTATAAATGGCGCGAATAGCCCTCTTCTGCAGCACAAATATTGTATTAATATCGGCAGCATAGTTATTATATATTAGTATTAATATAGGCAGTATAGTTAATAAAGCATTGTATTTGTTGGATGTGATTACTAATTGCGACAGTAATCACGACCATCATATTCACGATGCATCCTTACACCAATAATGAATTCAACCTGTAAAGGTTAATGCATCGAATAATACTTTCATAATAATATAATTTATATTTACACATTTTATTCTTTATAAACATTTATGAAGTATTTGATATTATTTATACACGATTCATATATTGGAGGCAGCACCTTGCAAAGTAATTTCTTATGTACAGCCATTGTAAAATACTCTATTTGATTGAAAAGAGTGGCCGTTGAGTTTCTTATCTGTTCTTCTCAGAAGCTCAACTTTTTAAGAACATATTGTAAATTCAGTAATTTAAAAGTAATATTTATAGTGATCACCGCCGCCCATATTCTCTTGCAACACCAGAGATATCACACAAGCGTTGCCGGCCTTTAAGGAAGGTGTACGTGCTTTTTTTTTAAGGTACCCATGTCGTATCGTCCTGGAAACACCGCACAAGGAAGCTCATTCAACAGCTTGGTAGTACTTGGAAGAAAGTTCCTTGAAAACCGCACTGTGGAGGAACAACATACATCTAGATGGTGCGGATGATATCCTAACTAGTGGCGTATGTTAATTTAAAATTTTCAGAACGTCCTTTATATATGAATTCTTGTTTTATTTGGTATAATATTGGAGGGACAACAGTGTTAAATTAAAACTTAATAATAGATTGGAATTCAAAAGACCAATTACAGGTATTCGCTACTAGAATTTATACAATAGAGGTTGGATATATTACCGAAACTGCGATTACGCCTGCGGTATCTAGTAACAGCGCAGCAGAGACCAAACCATAATCTAAGTTGAATCTATATTCAAATTATTATCATCAACACTTTGTACGGCATTTAAAAGTTTTATTTTTATTTAAAATATGACAGACGGTGGTACAAGCATACACCATAGGCGTAGTCGTGTCATATTTCGACACCTTCATAGTGCTACAAGCCCTCGGTCTCACCCTGGCCGTGGTGTTGGCTCTGACACTCTTCACGTTCAACACCAAGCACGACTTCTCCTTTGTCGGATATGGGTATGTTATATTTACATCTTAATCAAATGGTTATAAATAAAATATGTTAATGATGAACAACAGTAAATAGGTACATAATGCTTATTAGAAAGTTCCAGCTTTTGTTCAAACGTTTTCTAGGTATAATTAAAATTTAAAAATATAGAATAGCATTGTCATAAAAATTGGATACAGTATAGCTGTATTTTTTGTGCGCCGTTTCTTCTCTGTCAAACACCATCTATTATTGCAATAGCAATTAGTAGTACTTTAACTAACCTCAAAAAAATTAGAGTCTCAGTTTATTATTTATCTACACCCATGCTTTAAATCCTCTATTAAAGATTCTGAAACAGTTAGCTTATTGCCAACATTAAAACACCCAATGTTCTAAAAACCATTACATCATCCAAACGAGTGTTGTAATGTTGTACTGAATTTCATAACAACACTCCTATGTTTTTATTTTTCGATCCCTTCATGCGCAGAGTTTCAACAGACAGCCACATTCTTATTGCTCGTATCTGTATGAATTTCAAAAAAAAGAACATTTTCGTTTACGCGCGTTCCACACTACCAGAACGTCGCGCGCCGTAAAAAAAAAGTAGGTTATTCGAATCCCCGCCATTATGTTTCTTCGATATTTTTATTGTTTTGTTTACAACAAATGAGCGATTCATTTTAAACGCTGCAAAAGAACATTATATTCGAGTGAATTTTAATTATTTCACTACACAACATGTAAATTACTACTAAAGTAAATAATTCTTTCAATACTTAGTTTATATGTATCTATATAATCAGTTATGAATGATATTAGGTTACTACTAGGACTGGTGTTTAGTGTTAGCAGTAAGCTGTTTCAGAATCTTTTAGAGGATTCATATTCTGGGTGTAGATAAAGTCTTGTATGCAACTGTTGATAATTAGGTATTAAAACACTCATGTGATACTATTATCATAATCCACATTCGTGTTTTAATACCCCTTATTACACAACAGTTGCATAAATAACTATTAAAATTAGAAAATTACATAACAATATGTCAATTAGGAATTTAAAAATTGGAATAAAAAATGGTGCAAAGTTATATAGGCTCTTAAGGTATGTCCTTAGTCGTCACTGTCCGAATCAAATCTGAACGGAATGTTTTACATTGCTTGCTTATTGAACAAGAATATTTTAAACAACTGGAGTAAATGCGGCAATGTATACATGTAGCAGTCAAAGGTCATTGAAGTGAAACTTCTAATGAGACTTCCAAGAAGGTTGCGTTAAACGTTAAACGCTACCTGTGCTGTAAGATTGCATTGTCAATCACAGCGAAAATATTTAATTTATTTATTTATGTAATGGTTCGCCAACAGATTTACATCAGAAATACAAAAATTAAGCATAGAAATAATTTAAATTATCACTCTCGTAATGTAGATCCAACTATAGCCAAACACAACTTGGTCTTATTCATAGGAATAAAAAGGTGTATAAGCAAGAAATAAAATTAAATAAACGAATTTTAGTATGCGTTTTGTATTGTAAGATAGTTTTTGGTAAGATAGTGAAAACTTCTTTAGCATCGTTGTTGTTTAAAAGTCGGTGAAACGAAAAAGCGAGACACATAAATTTATAAGATTAACGTGGGAAAAAATGAGAAAAGAAGCATTATACAGTGTTTTGGTACCAGGCGATCATAGTTGAAGAGGTTCTCTTATGTATGACGCGAGTATACCTTAATACATTGATTGTGACGTCATGCACGACCTATTACTACATAAACAGCAGGAGAACATAAATATAGTAGCAGTGATAGTAATGTCTTTTATTAGCGGTTGAAATCATGTGTCATCCAAGCAACATGTACCAAGACTTCATATGCAGTTTAGAGGTTCATGCACAATGCACATCATGTTTTTTACTGTGTAATTTTTGGCATTGGCATTCATGGCCTGTTTTTATACGACGTGATATGTATAGAACGTCATTGCTTAGACTGCATAAAATAATATAGGTGACCATCTTTCATTTTCAGACTGGTTGCTGGTTTGAGCGTTCTGATAATCGGCGGCTTCATACAGCTGTTCGTACAAAGCTCTGCATTCGAGATCGCACTTTCCTTCACTGGAGCGGTCTTCTTCGGCCTGTTCCTCATCTTTGACACACAGCAGATGATGACTCATCTCTCCCCAGAAGAGTACATTCTGGCCACAATCAACCTCTACATGGACATACTCAACATGTTCCTTTACATTCTGCGAATTCTGAACGAAATGAATCGCGGCTAATCCATCAGTATTTAACCTATTCATTTGTTTCTTTTTAAATGTGATTTATTAAACTGTCACTGTATTTATTTAATGGCTGTACGAGTTTACCTTTGCCCATTCACATGGATGAAAATATATTTTAAAGATGGCTGTGAAAAATTGTTTGGAGTGTAAACGTACTATTTTAGTAAATGTTTTTTCTTGCAATTGTTGCACAATTTATATATCTGAAAATGTTTATTTATATGAATAAATACCACATATTATTATCAAAAAGAAACTTCTTTCATCTTTTTCTTTAGAACCTGTGAAGTTATGTGTATATTTTTCGTATCTCTTATTCGCGGATAATATGTTCCGAAAATATGCCGCTAATACATAAACCCTGAATATAGAATGGTAACTTATATGGATCCGTTCCTAGATAATAAAATTGTAATTTTTTATCGCTTAGCAGTTTTTAAATGCTCCTTCAATTGGTTGTAATAAGGTTTTAAGCTATTGCATAGCTTCTATCGCGGGCCTTGAGCGTGGAGACGGAATCCAGAAATTCCGTAACGAAAATAACCTAACACTTACTTACTAGATCTATATAGACATTTCGGCACGATCATTACAGTTGCCGTGGAACAGCGGTTATCACGTATGCTTTTTGTGCAGAAGGTCCCAGGTTCGAGCCTGGGGTACATCTTGATTTTTTTTATTTTTTATTATTATGACAAGCATTTTTATTTAGTTTCACCTGTCCCGTTGTCTGTCTGTAATCAAATCTTGCAAGTTTAATTTTATTCACTTCCCGTTTGCTTTTTTTTAAATTAATTTTATCAAAAAAAATACTGAATAAATAAAATAAATAATTATAATTGCATAAGATAATAAAAAATGCTGTGCAATAGCTTTACCGCAGCAGTCCCCGAGTGCCACACGTCTTTTTTTTTATTAGACCATTTGACGACGCGTTTACAAAGGTTGTTGGGGTTTTTACCTTTTGGAAGCCTTTTTATAGATATGTATGTACCGACTAGACACCGCTAATAAGTCTTTAGCCACGAATATAAGAATAGGGTCGTATTTTTAAATCCACGAAAAGTGAAAACGAGAATGAAGGAAGCACAAATAAGGAGGTTTTATTGTAAGTAATAAACAGTTAAAAATAATTAATGCATTGAAAAATTACAATTTATTACAGATCCAAACATTCAAAAGTTTTGTATAGACATTTTTTTTTTATTTTAACCCTTAAAGTTCAAATTACAACTTTGTCATAGACATGCGTAAAAACGCATACATTAAAAAGATATCTAATTACATTTGGTACCACATTACAACAACTTCAGCTAAGATTTATGATGGCTCCCTTCAATTAATTCTAGTATGAGCTCCTATTAATTTAATTATTCACATTAATCTTATCTCCATTCTATTCTCCTACGAGCTCCTCATTTCTAAAACTACAAACTTGAGAAACTCCATTGATTTATGAGTG
Source organism: Leptidea sinapis (assembly GCF_905404315.1). Classification (NCBI taxonomy): domain Eukaryota; kingdom Metazoa; phylum Arthropoda; class Insecta; order Lepidoptera; family Pieridae; genus Leptidea; species Leptidea sinapis. The sequence goes on along the minus strand of NC_066267.1, from coordinate 6,284,569 downwards.
AACTATCTGTTCTTTTTTTTTGTGGCTTTTGTGGAAGGGCCACCATAATTTAGCCAAGATGAGATAGCAAACTCAATAGAGTATTTGCATGTACCAACAAGAGATGGACTAGGAACTACCTAGGACTATACCAAATGCATTGAATCACTAGCTTTAAATAAAAGATACCATATAAATGCAAGTAGTCCCCTATCTGGCAAGGTTTAGATAATTCGCACAAAGAAAGCGCCGACTTCTAACTTTATTTAAAAGCTTTACTACATTTTTTGAATACACGAGCCATTCCCTTATTCGCAAAGATTAATAATATCAAGATAAATATTGCAGTGGTTGCACATTAACTGGTAATGAAGTAAAAAAAATACACCTGCACATGAAAACATTTATTTTATAAAAGAATTTTAGTAATTAAATGTATATGACTACTAGGCATATATCATATTTAGGTAATGTACATATAATAACTATTATATACAAAAGTTAAAAGTAAATCATAATTCAAAAACACAACATATTAAATGTACTTGCTGCAAGTATCCTAAAAACAGCGCAAAAACTTCTTTTTTATGGAATAGGAGGACAAACGAACGTACGGGTCACGTGGTGTTAAGTGATCACCGCCGCCCACACTCTCTTGCAACACCAGAGGAATCACAGGAGCGTTGCCGGCCTTGCAGGTAATATTGGGTGTAACACAATCAAATTGCATTTATTTTATTTAAAAAAGTTATTTATTATGAAACAAAGCAAAGTTATTTTAATTTGTTATGTATTTAACAATTAACGTAAATTTATATTGCTACATAGCCTGGAAATCTACTACTTATAAAACTATCAATATTCAGGTTTAATTACAAAAACAATTTTGGCAAAAAAAAGTTAACTGTCATTCAATTATGTACTATCAAGATAAAGTATCTTATTAATAACGCAAAGTTCATTCAATAGTTTGTAAATGTAATCAAATATCGTAGGTATAGGTGTTAAACTCTAAAAAGGTTGAATTTCAGTTTTAAAAAAACAAAAACAATCCGTTCGAATTATTGTACATCACTCCTAAGTCTCGGCAGTTCACTAATCACACACTAAGTCTTATACCAAATAATGACAAATTAAGTCCTATCACATCACTAGCAGCCCCACATTAAGTCTCTTCCAGTAATGATTCGAGTGTGTCAGTTTCCATCAGATCTTTATATTCATTTGCATAACACTGTCTTTGCTCTGAATTCATAGCATGTGTGATATCATGGTGTATGTCCAAATAGTACTTGTCACTGAATGACTCGCTGCAGAGCGAACACTTGAAAACTTGTTCTCTACTTATTGGTTGAACTCTGAAAGTTAAATGATTAAATTGTTGAAACAAACAAGTAAATAACCATCAGCCTTTCATATAAACTTGGTATTTATAACTTTTCTTATACCTGAGAACAAACCAAGAATATGCAAAATGTTACCATTTATATTTTTGCCGCGTTTATTTGTAAGGCTGCCTGTCATTGAGAAATGAGAAAATTTCAGAATTATCATTGTATTGGCAGAGTTGTTGATATTTTCAATATTTTGCATATTCTTGGGTATAACTTCATACCAAGTTTATTTGTAAGGCCGATAAAGTATCAATGGTTAGTCACCATTCAGCTTCATGAGCATATTTCATGATGATCAACTAACACTAATCATGAGTTTAACTGACTAGTCATTTTGTTGACTAGTCTACCAAAGTGCCACCTAGAGAGTTTACTGTCATGTGGCGAGATTCATGTACAAAAGATGGACAGCTGAAACGACAATTTGGGAAGGACCATCTAGGAAGAAGAAAAAGAAGCCGCCCAAGAAACAGATGGGTTGATGAAATTATAAAAACGGCAGAAAAGGAATGGAGAGGTAAGGAACAGAATATCCCTCATACATGGAGTAAGCTGGAGGAGACCTAAGCCCTGATAGTTAAACATACTTCTTCTTACTTTATGCCATTCCTCTTTCATAAAGATTCTTTACAAATTTATTTCCCGCAATTGTAATTTCCATCCTCCATACTTTCTACGCTTCTATTAGGCACATATCCCACTTACATTCACACATTTCTCCCTTAAATTTAGATTAGATACTAACAAGGTAGTTAATATTATGAGTGTTTATTACTAACCGTACTAACTCTTGTTGCCTATTCTTCAGTTCACAAAAAAAAAACCACAGCTATATCAACCAATCATTTCCTTTTAATCAGCTCTTTATAGACCTCAATCAGCTAAATTAAAATACAAAATCTCTCCACCTTGACGTTGGCCGAATCGTCGACATTCAGTTGACAGAGCCATTTAATATAAAAAAAAAATTATTACTTGAATGCATAAGATTATCATAACACTAAAATATCAACATAAATCATAGGTTGTATTTCTTTATCTTTGCTTCATCCATATTTACTAAATACTTATTTCCAATAATCTACATTTTTATTTAAATTTTTAGTTGTGAAATGATTTACAGATTTGAGTGTTATACTACAAATTAAACTAGGAGAAATAAGTTCCTACAGTTCTGTTACCGTCCACACTTCACTCTGAAAAACAACACTCACCTCTGCACATCTTGAAGTTTGACAACCTTGGCGATCTCCTTGCTACTGATAGCTTTACAAGTGCTCCGGTGTTTGGTGAGTTGCTGGAATGTGTCAAAGCTCTCACTACACCCATAGCAGACTGATTTGTTATGGCATGTCTCATGCACCATCAGATCTGTTGCAGTTTCAAACTCTGAAAAAATTAAAAAAAAAAACTGATGAAATGTAACATTTCAAAGGTATTATGTATTTAATTATACACAGGGTGTCCCACGGCTATGCCATATGGAGGAGAAGTAACTTAAATATTGTATATTTTATCCACCAAGCTCCCCAGATAACCCAGTTAAATTTTTTTAAGGGGTTCCATAAAAATTTGAGATTTAGAACATGTATGAAAGTATCCACGAGCTACAAACAGAACTGTAGGTGTATTATTCAAAATATTCACCACAGCATGATCAAAAAAGCAACAGGAAGTGAAAAAGCGCGACTTTGCATTCAACAGAATGGAACTTATTTTACGAACTTGATAAAATAAATTGGTATTAAAAATGTTAAAATTCATTGTCTACCTTTAATTAGTGATGCTTTAATCTTAAAAAAAAGCCTTATGATGAAGCCTTTCCATTGGTATGATAAAGCTACAGATATTTTTTTTTTCGTTTCGGGTTTGATTCCTGGTTCGCTTGGGTCAATTCTTGGATGGCCAAAAGTTATATTGGTTTGAGAAAACAGCAGATTGATTCCAAAAGTGGCTGTGGGAGCCAAAAAATTTCTTGCAAAAAATGCGATTGTAGAATGCCAGTCTTCATTATATTGGGCTGGTATGGTTGTTTTTAAATTACGGGCTCAAAAGGAGTTGTTGAATATATGAAGTTTGTGAATGCCTATTATATTATGTAACCAGATCATTTATAATATCATTGAATATAATAATATCACCTACTTCTTCTACATGATGCACAAGTGTGGCTGAGTGTTCTCTTCTCTGGTGTAATGGAATCCTCTCGTTTTCTTCTCACCGACTTGTATGAATGTTGAGCAATTACATGGGCCTGAAAATTGATATAACAATTGATATGGCATTTTGTGGCCAAATTGTGTGATTTACTGAGATTCATAAAGAAAATCTAGCCGCAGAATGAACAAAATTGCTTAATTTATTTAAAAAAATATATAATTTAATATTCTGTTCCAGTCTTGAAGATTTGCTTTGTGAAATACTACATTATCATAATCTTGGGTACCTTTCAATGATTTCTTTGATATAAATGAAAGCTACAACCATTGACAAAATTGATTTATGACAATATTATACTGTTAGAAATACACACAGAAGAGGAGGAAAAAATATAGGATTTAACAACTACAAAAATATGGTAATGATTTGGCAAATTTAATTTAGTCAGTTTATCAATTTAAAAACTGTTACTAGCAAAAGATAGGGAAGTGATTGAAACAAAATAAACACATTACTTGATATTGGTAATTTTCAAATTAAAGAGCATAATTCGACTCAGTGCCGCACAATGCCAAATTGTGCTGATGCTTAATTGGAACATGAATTAGTTTTAAAATACACCAGCAGAGGGCGCTAAGTTCAGTGTTGAAATAAAATTAGGTAAATGGAATGTTTGTAGCTTCATCCATACTTATATTTGTTTTAATTAACTTTTAATATTCCCAAAAAACTATGACGAAAAGAAAACATTTAATTTTTCTTAACAATAAACAATATTACTAATGATAGAAACATATAAATAAAATTGCATGCATCACTCGAAAGCCATACTTTTGAGAGTGCTTGATTATGCTTAGTGTTGCTGTAGTTGAAACATTCAATATTGAGCTATAAGCCACATGAGCTTTGGTGCTGTAATTGGAAAACTACCAGTGTAGGTAGTAGTTATTTCAAATCATACCTTTAGGCCATTGACACTAATGAACTCCTTTGAACACAGTATACACTCCAATGACATTTCACTTGGTAAACTTTCTAAAATCTCTTCGTGATCACTAACCGGTTCATCCTTAACCTTGGTTAATAGACCCTGGAAAACAAAATATTTTATTTAATTGACTTTCACTGGATTTTAGAATTTAACCCTTAACCACCAAACAGTTACCATCACTTTACTATGGGTAAGCTTTGCATAGGTGAAGCAATTGACCTGGAGCCATTGCAATGTTCACTTGCAATAATTATTGTATTGAGTCCACTTTTCATCGCTAGGCCGGTTCAACATGTGATGCAAGCATAATTATGGGGCACTCATTTTTCAAGCACCAATTTATTTTACCGAACTTGCATTCAATCAACGCTATCCTTAGTGGCTTGTACATGAAGAATTTTTTTTTATGGAATAGGAGGACAAACGAGCGTACGGGTCACCTGTTGTTAAGTGATCACCGCCGCCCACAATCTCTTGCAACACCAGAGGAATCACAGGAGCGTTGCCGGCCTTTAAGGAAGGTGTACGCGCATTTTTTGAAGGTACCCATGTCGTATCGTCCCGGAAACACCACACAAGGAAGCTCATTCCACAGCTTTGTAGTACGTGGAAGAAAGCTCCTTGAAAACCGCACTGTGGAGGATCGCCACACATCCAAATGGTGAGGATAATATCCTAACTTGTGGCGTGTCGTGCGAAGGTGGAATGAACATTGTGTTCAATAACTGTATCCTCTCTAAACAAAGCATTGATATTTCAAGTTTTTTTGAAAAAGTTAAAGATGAATTTTTCGAAGAAGTTTCAATACAAAATCTCGCACCAAATGTGGCAATTTGATACTTAAACCAAATTAATTATATCTTTGGCAAATAATTAAATATAACTTTACTTACTGTTTCACTGTAGCCATTCATTTTAGATGTGTCATTGCTAGGCGTAGTGATTTGCTTTTCTGGTGTTGCCCGCTCATTGCTTGTATTATGTGATTGAGTAAGACCTAGAATTTAATGTTGCATTAATAGTACTAAAATTTAAATAAACTCATATGAACTTAACACTTTCACAGCAAAAATAATCTTATATGAGATCTAAGACCTTAATCTTAAAAGAGCAACACACTATATAAACACATTTTAAAATGCGTGTTGTTATTTAGCACAGTTGTATTGTGTGTAAAAACACATAATATATTGTATGTTATCAGTTACTGACTTAAAGTTATAGTGTTGCTAAGAATTAAATGGTTGGTTATTTACAATTTGGTGACAGGCTCACTACTCTAACTTAAGTCTTTTGACTCTTTATTTCACATAATTATTTGATTTAACAATAAATATGTTAACTGATGATACACTCTTGAGAAGAAGAGATCAAATATTAATTTAATTAAGTCTAGCTGAAGCCCGCGACTTCGTCCATGTAGATAAAGGGTTTTAAAAATAATAAGCAAGTTTGAAATTGAAGATTATCTCATTTCCTATTCCGGTTCCCATTTTTGCTCCAGTTCCAAACATTATATGAATCGTATTTCGAGGAAGAGTGCTATGGCAAACTAAACCTACTATTGGTATAGTTATACCTCATTAATAATAAAATGTAATGTTTTTTCCCAAGCTCTAGTCTACCACTGAACCAAATTTCATCAAAATCAATTCAGTCACTCTGGAGTAAAAGCATAACAAACAAACTTACATTCACATTCATAATATTAGTAGGGATGTACAGCAAGCTTTTTTATCTTGTATTCAATATTTTTAATTATTTATAAGAACATACCATTCATTTCCATTACGTTTGTTTGACTCCATTCTTCCGGTTCAATTTTAATATCAGAATTTTCCAGCATTACACTTTGGTCATTATCATCATGTTGTAACTCATCCTCCGACATTACTTCTTCTTTTATATCGACATTATCAAGCACATCAGAACTTTTATCCACTTTGATTGGTTTGGGCCACTCAAATTCCTCATTTGGTTCTGATTTTATTCTATATCTTTCACGGAGTGTCTGATTAGACTGTCTTACTACTGAGACAAAATATTTCATCTTGCATACAAAATCATGGCAGTCAACACACACAACAGTGGCAAATTGATCTGTGCAGTTTATCTATAAAAAAATATTATTTTTAATGGCTAATATTATGAGGGTAGAATATTATAAGGGTTGCATATTAATCAATGTTGTCTGATATTTTAAAATTCTTTAGCATCATCTGAAAGATTTGTAAAATAAATATTTTATTGTAACATGTGTGGCTCATTTCAAAAACATATTATTTGTATACAAATATATATAACATATTATACACACAACCAATCTTATTTTGAAACATTTCTTCATCCGACCTACCAACCAAAATAGTTTGAGGCACTTTGAATATTTTGAGATGTACATGGAAGGAATAAATGGAGTGTCAATGAGAAATTCAGATGTTTCTTCTAAATAAAACACCAGGCATAATTAGAATCTAGAATTTACACGGTGAAAATTTAGAATATAGTAAATTTACTCACTTGTAATGTTTGCTTATCAATTCTAGAAATTGTAGATCAGAATAATTTGCCATTTTATATGTAAAATAGCAAAGAATTGTAATCCAAAATTTTTTTTTTTTTTTTAAGAATTTATTACCTATACCAACTTTAAATGAGGTAGGGTACTTCACTACTCCGTGGTAACTTAGTAGTTTAATGAATCAATGTCTTATTAGCTCACCTGTATATTTGTGAGAGCAATAAGGTCTTCTGCTACTGCAGTCAGTGCTAGCTCACTTTGTTGTTCATCTAAATATCGAAATAGGTTATGCCTCGTCTGCTCCGGGCTTAATATACACAGACATGCGCGACATTCTTCGACTTGTATAGGAGTGTGGTGTTCCTCATTTTCCGGCATATTCACTGACATCAATCTGGATTTTTAAATGTAGGTAGGTAATAAAAGCAAAACGAATACATTATGGACAAGGACACAAGTTTCATTTTTGTGTTAATTTACAGGCCCAGTTATAGGACTTATATTAATGAATTCAGTATATTATTTAACCAACAATTTCTTTATTCTAATAACAGTTACGATTTTATAGATCTTTTCATAATATACATTTTTACAATTCAATTTATGACATCAAGTTTGTTTATTTGACATTTCATTTGACAACACTCTGCTCAAACTCAAAGTCAAAACGATACAAAGATAAGAAAAACAAGTTAAAAAGAGTTATTGTACTAAGTACTAATAATAATAAAACAAAATATTTATACAAAATTATAAAAAACTACTCTATATTAAAACATTACACAAAACATCATATTACATACACGTGTATCTGAACGTTTTTTAATGATTAATGTTAAGAATTTAAATACACACCCATCTATTTACAAATTTATTATGGTTTATACTTTAATATAATAATAAGAGGGTGCAGACAGACTGTTTAGTTAGACCTGAGACCTGGCTATAACCACAGATGAATAAAGCTATCTATAGCCCATAGATAATGTTATCTATGGAACTAAATGATTTAAAGCCATAAATATATTTAAAAAAAATATTTAAACCAATGGTTGATATTTATTTTTACACAATAATGATTGTAAAAATTATTACATGATAAATATTGACAACATTGATAAAATTAAAATATTAAGAGTAAATATTTTGTTTTACCTCACACCTCAGATCTTTTATCATCTGATTGATATACTGAATACTGATGATAGAGATTATCTCAAAACTCTTTCATACAAATGAAATCCTAAGGCTCTTCCAAGACCAAAGGCCATCATTCCTTGTGCTTGGGCCCCTCCCATAAATAGGCTTATAATCTTAATGACTGAGGTATATGACACTTAGACAATAATTTAAATAAAGTTTTAAAGACTTTGACATAATATTAGGCAGCTTGAAATAGATAATTTACAGACCTTTGAGATACAAGAGGGAAAATAGTTGGAACTGCATTCGAAAGAAGTGATTTGCCCCTTTTTCCTTTATGATAACAACTTGGCAAGAAGTGGTAGGTACACAACCTTAAGTCTTTTGATCCATTTATTAAATTACTTCTACCTACAGCCTCTATCCATATTTTATATCTTTGTGGATTTGTTGGAAACCTGTAATTAATTTAAATGGAAAATTATTAGTGATTTACTACTATGGTAGATTAGAGATCAAAGGTTGCACGCTACAGAGGAAATGCTGACATGTCACCCCATCATTCAATACAATCATACAAACATTCCTTTCATCTTTATTTTGAAAACATTTTGCAAACCAAATTTATGGAACGCAAAGCCTTCTTGTAATTAATTAAAATGAAGGCAACATGCATGTTATCCACATATTAGTAATGAAAGCGAACAGATTATGTGGAACAAAAGATATAGACCATAGACGGCAAGTAAGGTCTCCCTTTACTTTTTCCCTTTGACTTGCTTTTTTACATCAACTTTTGTCATCTTGTCCTTGACTGCTGATACCATAATATTATGTATGTAATATTCTAGCTTACAATCAGTAAATTTGAAATTCATTAGAAGAACCACTAAATTTGTGTATAAACCAAAATATTTTATTATATGTTCAGCAGAGCATTTGTGTTCTAGTTTTAAAATGTATTTGAGTTAACTGAATATGTGATAAATAAACAATTTAAATGTAATGCTATATAAATATAAATTAATATTTCTATTAGAATTATGTTGCCAATGTATTTTGTATTTCTGTTATTCTAATTATAATATATAAATAAGGAATAGATGAAAATATTTTGCCAATATGTAACTCAGGTTAATAGTAACCTGAGTTACTGGCAAACTTCAATAGTGATGTTTAATATTCCTGAGAGATTTTACTGATTGATGATTGTTGACTATTAAATATACTATTTTAGGGGTAATATTATTTTCCATCAATTCAGGCCAACCTTTACGATAATAGTTTAGATCTAAAATCTTAAAGAGTAAAAACAACAATGGTTACGATAACCTCATATTATAGTATCTATGGTTGTGATGTCATTTATGTAGATTATGGAAGCTTATTAATTTATTTATCTTGTCCTCGTTAATGTCAATTGTTTGCTGTTAACATTCCAGAAATATATAACTCTGTCGATACATTAAATATGCATACTAAATACCCAACAAGTCGTATTTCGTACCTCACATACCCAAAGGGCCAAAAAAGTAAATTAGAAATTAATTCATTACAGACCTGTGCAATTTAACACTCCTGCTTTTTAACAGTCTATTTTGACAACTTTTAACTGCACAACGCGCCATTAAAATAATACTACAATTTTATAGTCCACACGATATTCACAATACAAGAAAATTAATAAATATTTTTCCAAATTTATTTATTTTGAAGAGAAAATCGAGGAGACACGCGCCATCATATAATCTTTGTCACAACTAGCTCAACAAAAAAAAATTACGTACTCTGTGTTAATTTCAGAGACAGCTGTCAGGCCGCCATACGTATATACCTACCTACATACGAGATAGATTCATTTGGTCTATGGGTAGGTTACATAAGCAATGGTGTCATGGATTTCGTCGTGACGCTTACACACAAATTACAAACGCACTACTGACTGCCATATAACACTAATCTTACTCACTTATCCTCTTTGTATGTACTTCATAGACGGGTTTAGACATGAGTATAGTGATGTGCCACACATAACAACGATTACTACGATTGTGCCACAGATTTGAAATAATGGGTAAAAATATTCTCATATGTAAAAAAAGGTGTAATATATTATTTAAACAGGAAGATAACAAAATATTAACATTGTTTTACTTTCTTGGTATGGTATGGTATTAAGTTTTATTTGCATACAAATAAAATAGTTTAGATGCTTCGCTGTGAATTGTTTTGTGTGGCTTGTATTGTTTCTTGCAGCATTGCCTTTTATTATGGAGGGAAGGAATTATATGGAAGGGAAAAAGACGAGATGAGCAGGACGTTCAGCTGATGGTAATTGATGCGCCCTGCCTATTTCAATGCAATACCGCTCAGGTTTCTTGAAAAACCCGAAAATTCTGAGCGGCACTACAACTGCGCTCGTCATCTTGAGACATAAGATGTTAAGTATTATTTGCCCAGTAATTTCACTAGCTACGGCGCCCGAAGCGAAACACAGTAATGCTTACACATTACTGCTTCACGGCAGAAATAGGTGCCATTGTGGTACCCATAATCTAGCCGGCATCCTGTGCAAAGGAGCCTCCCACTGGTATATAGAAGAATCCTAAGGACAATATGACCATATTCTGCTGCTATTTCATCGATTACATACCGTTTTGGTTTCTTTTTGGTTTTTTATATTTTTAACAATTTTATTTTTTAACATGGAATTGTCTTGTTAGTATAACTTGTTAATAAGTTTTTAGAGGAAGGAGATTGCGCTTATTACCTAAAAATATATTAAAAAGGGATATTAGATTATGTCACACTAAAGAAATCACGGGGTGTTAGATGATAATAATTTAGTTTTACTTCAAAATATGTATTAATAATTGATAAAAACGTAAAAAAGTACTTGAAGACAAAAGACAGAGAATTATAATTGCTTATGCTGGGACGTCTTCAGGTTTTATGCCTATTTGCCTTCTTGCATTCATCCATAGAAGTCTATGAAGAAATAAATTTCGATAATTTTAAGGAGTGGTGTTTGATTCTAAATATTTTTAAAATGGCTGCATGTTATAATCATGACAGTGAAAAACAACAAAACAAACCGAAACATGAAATTATCCATATATCTGAAAAGCAAAGGCATAGAAGCCAACGAGACGATGCTAAAAAACGAATTACTGAAGTTAGTATCTACAAATGCCAAAAGCCAGCTTACATTTTGGATGATATTGCAAAGGAAAAAGGCGATATAGTCATCGATTTGCCAACACATCACTGCCAATATAACATTATTGAACTGATATGGGTCCCCGTCAACAATCACGAATGGAGAAAAAATAATATGTTATTCTGCACAATGCCTGCGAAAATGCCACGCTATAGTTTGGAAAAAAGTGTTGACAAGTGCAAAAAAAAACATTTACGAAGATTAGGAGAGCTATATTCATTTTGACAATTTCTTTGATCTTAACGTGACATGGGTTGTGCACCAATTCATTCTTAAATTTTATTTTGATTACTTTTAAATTTTTGTACTGTTATTTATATGGATTCATTAGTAACATAGTTTTTAAGATAATTATTAATGTAGTAACCATTATGGACAAATATTAAGTCTCAATTAAAATAAAGAAGTGTGTGCGTGTAATCTTTACGCGCGATTGAAGTAAAACCTAATTATAATTAACTTTTTGAATAATTAATAGATACATATAAAATATACATTTTATGCTTATCTGAAAGCTCATAGACAAAATATGTTATTTTCGTTTGCCCTTGTTTGTTCTATTCTAGGACATCCAGTTTATAACAATTTATATTCTTAAAAGGTTTTAATTTATACCATTACATATATACTTACATTAATTAAAGCCGTGTTATTAATAAATAATTGAATAAAAATAATGAAATTATTAATATCACACATATCGATATAACGTTGTTATTGAATATTAACGAATATATCTCTACGGGCACGGACATTTTGCCTGTCCGATGGACGAAGAAAAATTAACGTAAAGTATTAACGTTACTTCCGTCAGAAAAATATTCTGAGTTTCCCCCAAGTCACGCCTAAAGAAGTTTTAGTTCAAAAAAATATCAATCATTACGTGTAAGAGAAACCGTTGAGTCACATATTTCTTATTTAATTTTAGTATAATAACAACCAATAACTCGAAAATACAGTCTCAAGGAAATCGATATTTAGAATGATATATTTATAAGATAGACCATTCGTCGCATTTATTTCAAAATCGCTCGAAAATCGATTTTGTCCTCCACATCCCAACTTTAAAAATGTCAAAACCTAACCATAGATCGTCATTTTTATTTGACATATTTACAGTTTCTACTGCTAGCGGGCGGGAACGAGTGAACGAAGGAAGGCGCGCTTATACAAAAAAAAATTGTTTAAATTATTGTTCATAGTGCATATATTTTTCATACTTGTAAATTGTTTATCCTGGTTTATAAATATTCGATTTTTGTATATATAAATTGTTAAGTGCGCTTCCCCATCGCCATGGGGAAGCGTACAGGTAAAAGGCCGAAGAACGGCCAGAGCGACGCAGAACCAGCAGACGAACTTCCCCTATCCGAATCCTCGGTATCTGACGCGGAGGTGACTGAACGTCTCATTGTAAGAAGAAAGGATAAAGAGAAGTATACCCCTTATAGAGCGACAAATTATTATAGGTTGTACGACGAAAATTCAAATAAGAAGGAATTTATTGTATTTCTCAATCGCAAGCAGGGTGAAGTCAAAATATCAGACAAGGACAGGTTGGGTCTGTCAAATGGAATCAGGAGGCATTGCGTATCGGGTGTGTTGCACCTGAGGTCCGTTAATGCTTTTAAAGTTGGTGTTACCTTTGACCTGCCTAACAATGCGAATGTATTTTTAAAAAATGAAAAGTTACTTAGCGAGTTGGAGATGGTTGCCTCAATTCCGGCTTCTGAAACGGAGGTCACTGGAGTTCTTACTTCTGTTCCCACTGATTACTCCAACAAAAAAAATTCATCAATTAATTGCATCGAGTAAAAAAGTTATTGCTGTGAGAAGGTTCATGCGGCGAGTAAAGGACCCACAGGGTGTTGTCTCCTTTGTTCCAACGCAAACTGTTGCAGTCACATTTGCATCAACGTTGTTACCTGAGTATGTAACACTTGATCACTGGAGGCATGAGGTTAATGTATATGTACCCCCTATTAAACAGTGTCTACGCTGTATGAAATTTGGCCATATTGCTAAATTTTGTAGAAACAATGAAGTTTGTTCCATATGTTCTGACAATCACAATTTTAAAATGTGTCCAAAAACTTTAACAAAATGTGCCAACTGTGGTGGAGATCACATAGCTATCTCATCTACCTGTCCTCTGAAAAAACAAAAAATTGAAGAAAACAAAGTGAAGTCCCGTAGTGTTAGATACTCAGATCTCTTCAATGAATCTGCTTTCCCTCAATTAAACTCAAAGTATATTGACACACACCTGAGCAATCTTATAAAATCTGACAAATTTATGAACCTCTTGGTTGAAGCAGTTTTACAAATTTGTACGAATAAAGATAAGTTAACTATAAATTCAAATAGTATTAAGGAAATTCTGAATAACACTTTTAGAAAAAAGACATCTAGTTAATTGTTATTATGGATACATTGAATATAGTGCAGTGGAACGCTCAAAGTATTATTAGTAATAGGCTTATTTTTACAAGGTTTTTATATGAAAATCATATCCATATTGCTATAATTTCGGAAACTTGGTTAAAACCACATCAGTATTTTTTAATAAAAGGCTATAACACAATAAGGAATGATTGTGGTAATAAACACAATGGTGTAGCAATTTTTATTCATAATAATATCACATTTTCTAACATAAATACATATTTTGATAGTGCTCTACAAAATGTTTGCATTAAAATTAAAATTAATAACAAAGAACTGAGTATTGTGAGTTTTTACAGTCCTTCCAATTCAAATCCTCCATTTAATAAAAACAATTTAAACAGTTTAATTTAGTCCATTCCAGAGCCAATGATATTTGCAGGTGATTTCAATGCTCATCACATGTTGTGGGGATGTGTTGATACATTGCCTCGAGGTAAAGATGTTTTAGAGGTTATAGATGAGAATGGTCTTGTTATTCTGAATAATGGTCAAGCTACCACAATAGGATCTCCATCTTGGCGTCCTAATGCTCTTGACTTGACTTTGGTAACTCCATCTTTGGCTCTTTTATGTGACTGGTCAGTTATTGACAGTCCTCTGGGCAGTAGTTATCATCTCCCTGTAATAATAAAAATGGCAGTAAGTAGTGATAGTATTAGTTTGCAAAACACATTATGTAATAATCTACATTTGCCCACTCACCCTAATTATAAGCAGGTGAATTGGAATATGTATAGTAACTTAGTTGTTTCTTATTTGGATGATGTTAAATTTGACACTTTATCTTCAATAGATGCTTTTAATTCCTTTTGTAATATTTTACTTTCTGCTGCCAAGCAGTCAATCCCTAGCTGTCTGTTTTCCAAAAGTTCTAATAGTAATAATGTTACTAGTTCTTGTTCACAAAAATCTTTTAAATATCCTTGGTTGCCTTGGTGGAATCAGAGGTGTACAGAAGCAGTTTTAAATGCTAAAAATGGTTACATTAATTTTAAAAACAACTCCACTGATGAAAATTATGTGGAGTTTAAGAGATTGCGGGCTTTAAAAAAACTTATCTTAAAAAGTGAAAGAAGAAATAGCTGGATAGGCTTGTGCAATTCATTTAATCGTTGTACTCCTTTGTCTTCAATTTGGAAATACATGCGCAAATTTAACAAAACTTACATTCCTGACAGTGTGTTGAATGATAGTTGGATTCCAGATTTTCTACAAAAGTATACTTCTGACTTTGTATCAAATGAGTTAACTAACTATGTAAATGTTGTTAATGATAGTAATAAATATTTGATAGAGCCTTTTTCTTTACAAGAACTAAAATCCGCTTTATTTACTAGAAGAGATACATCTTCGGTCTTGATACCATTCCATATATTTTACTCAAAAAACTTAATTGCCACAGTCTCAACATCTTTTTAAATAATCTTAATCGCCTATGGAAGGAGAATACTATTCCTGCAGAATGGAAAACAGACTGTTTAATCCCAGTTTTAAAGCCAGACAAAAATAAAATGTTACCTGACTCTTATAGACCTATAGCTCTCACGTCTTGTGTTGGGAAGATATTTGAGCAGCTTCTAAAACAACGTCTCGAGTTCTTTATAGAACAAAATTGTCTTTTGCCTAATAATCAGTTTGGTTTTCGCAAAGGTCGGTCTTCTAGGGAGAGTATAGCGCAGTTACAGCTTGATGCGCATCAATGTTTAGCAAGTAATCAATATCTTTTGTCTGTATTTTTTGACATCTCAGGTGCCTTCAATAGTGTAAATATTGCCGTGCTTTGTGACGAGTTATCAATGTTAGGGATACCAGGTAAAATAATAAATTGGATGCAATCCTTTTTGACTGACAGAAAAGTATATGTAAAATTTAATAAACATTTGTATGGACCACGACTTTCTTCTCTAGGTGTTTGTCAGGGGGGAATATTGTCTCCTTTAATTTTTATTATGTACATAAGACGATTGAACCTTATTTTGGGGCCAAATATAGTAAACCTACAGTATGCAGATGACTTAGTTGTCTATGTATCGGGAGTTGATCTGATTAATTTAGCCGCTACTATTAATAAAGCACTTGTAAATTTATATCAATACTTTTCTTATCTTAATTTAAATGTAAATCCAACCAAATCAAAAGTCTTTGTGATTGGTCGTAAACGCATCATATTGCCTCCCATTTTATACAATGGCATTCCACTGCCTATTTCATGTGACATAAAATTTCTAGGTGTAACATTTACTCCAAAACTTTCTTGGAAAAAATATACAGATAGTGTTATAATTAAAGCGAATAAAGCTTATAATGTATTAAAATCTTTGT
The DNA here is from genome assembly GCF_905404315.1 of Leptidea sinapis. Classification (NCBI taxonomy): domain Eukaryota; kingdom Metazoa; phylum Arthropoda; class Insecta; order Lepidoptera; family Pieridae; genus Leptidea; species Leptidea sinapis. The sequence goes on along the minus strand of NC_066267.1, from coordinate 6,268,391 downwards.
GTGCAACGTCGTGGGGAGCGGACCCTAAAATATTGTTAATTTTGTATAAATCGCTTATTCGTAGTCATTTTGAATATGGCTTTCATTGTTTCGCCGCAGACAGCAAAATTGTTAATAGTCTGGATAAAATACAAAATAAATGTATGCGTACAATATTGGGTGCACTTAAAACTAGCCCAATAGCTGCTATGCAAATCGAGGCCAACCTTCCTCCTTTGTGTATTAGATTTAGTTATCTTAAAGAAAGATTTATTTTAAAGCTCTATAGCTTGCCGACGAACAATCTTCTTAAGAATCTTATTGCTTATCAATCGTCTTCATTTCCGAGACAGTTGTTTATCTTGCAAGATTTTTCTTCATTTTTTAAATTTCTACAAGATTTAAATATTCATCGGAATAATGATATACTTCCCTGCCTTGCAGGTTCTTTTCGATGTAAATATTCTGCAATTAATGTTGTAATAGATCCAAACTTAACTTCAAAAGAGGAGGTTCATGTATTATTGTCAGAATGGTCTAATTGTAAATTTGTTTATACGGATGGCGCAAAAAACAATAATAATGTTTCTTTTGCAATCTACCTTCCTGAAATTAGGAAGGGTATTGGCTTTAAGATTAATAGATATGCCAGTATTTTTACTGCTGAAGCCGTCGCTATTCTTTTTGCTTTAAAGCATATTAAGAAACAAAATCAACTTAATAAGAAGTGGGTAATAGTTAGTGATAGTATGAGTGTGTTAAAAAGTTTTTCAAATAACAAAATGAGTGCTAACATCAATTACATCATTTTTGCTATAAAGGAATTGTGGTTCGAACTATGTTTAATCGATATTAAAGTGGATTTCGTTTGGGTCCCGTCCCATATAGGAGTAGCAGGAAACGAAAGCGCTGATTTTCTAGCTAGAACTATCATTAATATATCCGATCTATCCCTATATCCTGATTGCAAAGATCTAGACATTAACATACCATATACAGATATAATAAGTAATCTAAAACAGCGTATGACTCTTCTTTGGGGAAGATATTGGTACAATTGTACAGAAGTTGAAAATAAGGCTCATTCGTATACTTTGTTAGATAATCCCGTTAATAGCACACCCTGGTTTTGTAAGTTTAAAAATAACGCTCACAGAAAGTTCTATACTACAATAACACGAATGCGTATTGGTCACTATCGATTGAATTTTCATCTTCATCGCAAAAAAATTGTCTCCTCTCCTTTTTGTGACCATTGTAATAAGCAACAAGATCAGTCTCTGGATCACATCTTTTTTGATTGTTCGTCCTTTGGCATACAGCGCCTTGTGCTGATGGATGAGCTACTGGAAATATATGGTGCACCCAATATAATCCCGCTCTCAGTAATAGATCTATTAAAGGACACATCAACTTATATGTCCTTGTATAAATTTGTATGTAGTACTGTAAATACATTGTAATTTGTAGATACATACGTTGTAAATTTGTTTATAATTATGTAAATACGTTATAACTTGTACATATACAACTAGTAATAGCATAGCGCAATTCGCGAACTGAACAGATAATGTAAATAGGTAGGTATTATTCTAAAAAGTTATGCAAATTACACTGGATTTGACTTTAAGAAAAGGGGAAAATTATTAGAGACTATATTACTGGATTTGGACTTACTAAAAGGAAAATATGGAAAATATTCTTTAGAGAATTATACATTAACGGAAATGGTAAAATAACTGATGACTTTAAGACTGGATTGGATTTGATGAAAGAAACTACTATAAATATTCGCTATCGAATATACATAATTGGAAAAGGAAAATGGAAATAATGTAAGATGAAATGAGAAAACTGGATTGGACTTTTTGTAAAACAAAATAGTGAAAATAATAAATACCAAAGAAATGAAAATACTAACGACAAGGCAGTAAGGCCCCTGGCTATAGCCTGTTCGAAAGAACGAATTAATATAAAAAAAAAAAAAATTGTCAATTGTCGTAATATGTCAATGTTAATTTTAAGGTTATAAATTATAATAAATACTAAATGGGAGCATGAAAGCGTGCAATTGCAATAATATTATTGTCACTGTGTGATTAAATTTATAAATTTTTAAGAAATTATATTTCCAAAAATGGACGAAAACACGCCATCAATAAGTCTGGTTTCATGTATGCATTTTGTGCGTCGAGGTGTAGCTAAGGCGGTACCAGAAAAGGTTAGAACACATAAATAAAATAAAATTACCTATGATTTATATTCAAATTCAAATATTTTTTTCAAAATAGGATGTGAAATCGCTTATTGAAAGTCAAAAAAACTACCACCCATTCCAAAGTGAATGCCTCAGGTTGAGAAGAATGGGCGCAACAAACTCAGCGGGCTTTTTTTTCATCAAAAATATGTTTTGCAATTAAAGTAACATTTAAAAAGTAACATTGTACAATTAAACTTATTATTTAATAGCCTGAGGGTGGTCGCTCCATTCCCAATCTGTGATATCATTAAGAAAGTCATTTATGTTATAGTAACCTTTACCACAAACGTTTTTTAACAATTCTTTTGAATAACGTAATACTTTTGTTTTGAAAATTTTTTGGAAGCTTCTTATAATTTCTTGTTTGACTTGGAAAAATTAGAATCTGTTAAATACATCATATAAGTAGTTATAGGAAATCCTCTCATTCTTTGTTTTAAAACTGATTAAATAAAAATTTAAATCATAAAAATATTCCTACAAATACCAGGTCTTATATATTGTATAAGGTTTCAATAAACAATTTTTTTCAACTTAAATATATTATGCTAATGAAATAGAAGAAATCATTAAGGAATTGTTATTTCAGATCGAATTAACAGAAGAAGATCTGGAGAAGATAATAAAACAAACTGCAGATGATTTAAAGTATGTACCTACCTTCCTTTAAAAGTATATTACTTGTTATTATTTTTAAGTTTTCCTGGGGGGTTTTGCCATAATCGCCACTTGGCAGATTACAGTGATGATGGTGCTCTCTTGGACTTTCTAATGTTATCATTAGGTTTTATTATGTTGTCTTCTTCGTCCTGTTGCTCTTCCATCTTCCGTTATTTGTATCCTTTAGTCGCCTCTTGCAACACCCACGGAATGAGATGGGATGGTGCTTTTCTGGTGTGACATGACACACTTATGTCACCTCTTGTGACACCCACAACCGGTTGTCATGGAGATCTTTGTCCAGCAGTGGACAATAAATTTTGAATTAAATAATATAGTATACAATATATATATATATATGTATTTACAACAAAAGGTAACAAAATTTTAGTATCTGAATATAGCATAAACATAAAAACGAAAAATATTAAACTACACATAAACCATTTAAAATGATTACAATATTATGTCTTATAAATATAATTTCAAATATATTATTTTTTGACAATATTCTTGTATTCTGCCAAACTTTGACTAAATATGTCTAGGTTTTTATTTTTATGAGATAATTCATTATAATATCTACACATACGCACAAGGGGATTATAATATGAGGTATTATTTTTGTACACACACAGAGAAAAAATCCTTTGTGATCTGGAATTATGTAAAGTGTTAAAATTAAGTGATTCAACGAGATAGGGCAAGTCAATATTGGAATTTATTAGACTTTATTTATTATTTGGTAAGACAAACAGGTTAGTGAATTCTACCGGACATCTTCAATCAATCTGCAATGGCACATAGACCATTGAATGTTATGGAGTTGGAGAGACATAGTAAAAATATAGCTAATTTACTATTTAATATTTTCAGGTTAACAGAGAATAGTGATGATGATGATGAGGATGGAGGGGAGGGGAGTGCACCCCCACCCACTGATCCTAACGATGAATTCAACTTTGAGAAATATGATGAAGAGGAAAACAGTTTAGTATAAATATTGAGTGACTTTTGATGTAGCATAATCTACTATATATCTAGATGTTGAATACAAACATACACACACACATACAAAAACACACCATTGATTTGTGGACTGAAATATATAAGAATATTTAAGATTAGATTATAATCAAAATATGACATTTTTCATCAAAATCACAGGGTCTAAACAACCCTAAATACATAAAAGTGGTCACAGCAAATTTGCAAAGCAGTACAGAGCTGGAATTTGATTTAAGATACAGAGTTTTTGTATGAGTAGTTGTTTTTCTGTATAAATGTTTACTGAATTTATAATATAAGATATTTCATTTGTAGGCAATCCAATTGGGTTAGGCACAATAGCAACAGTACCAAATCTTGGTGATCTCAGTGAAGATGTTCAAATAAAGGTAAGCATATTATAATAAGTCATATAAAACAATTGTGTTTATAAATAATTTGTGACTCTCTTTTACAAGTTGGAGGCTTCTTTGCACAGGATGATGATAAAGTAGTAATCTACAAGCATTTTTTGAACCAATGTCCAACATTCAACAAATTCTACCGAAAATATATAGATAATGAGGAAATAAAAATTCAATAAATATAAATAGGATTACATAAAATAACAAATTTATACTATAACTCTTAATATTAACAATCCTTGGCTTATCTTACAGACTGATGGCCCTGACAGTGACGAAGAAGATGACATAATAAAACCGAATGATAACCTCCTGTTGGTTGGACATGTGGAAAGTGATGCAAGCATTCTGGAAGTTTATAGTGAGTGCACAGACTTATAATATTTAGGTTAAAAATCAAAAAGTAACTAAACTAAACTATTCTAATATTATTAATTCATAGGTGTGTTATTATTACCAAATCCAAATTATTTTAATCTATGCTTATAAAATATATTCAAATCATTATATTATCAAAAATAATTGAAATACTTTAAAGAACTAATGAAAGTTCAGGCAAAGTAATCAAAGCTAAATTGAAAACCGTGTGTGATGAGAGTTTGTTCAATGCTATTAATTATGGAACAATATTAAATGCGGGAAAATAATGCAATTTATAGTATTTAAAAAAAAAAGAAAACCGTGCGTTTGGTGAAAAGGATATACAAAAGAAGAAACATGATATGTTATTCAATTACATCAATATGACACATATGAATGTCCCATATATTTATTCGTTTTTATGTGTTTAAAAATATTTTCACTGTTGTTAATTTAATTTATAGCTTAAGTTGTGATGTATTATTAAGTAGTTATTACCATTAGTTGTTAACCTTTATGGTTTTTTAGATGCTAAGTTGACCTAGTTTTTATATCAGTAATATGTAATATGATAAATTAATAAATAAAAATAATGACTTGAGCTTGAACTGTGACGTCATAGTTCTCTATATAAAAGGCATAAAAGGCATTTATTTTCTCAAAATTGATTCCTTTAGAATTCTTTTTGATGTCATTTCTTATACTACTAGATACTACTACCGCTTCGGAAACAAATGGCGCTCTGAGAGAGAAGAAGCGGCGCAAGAAACTCCCCCAGCATTCTTTTTTTTGCGCTCTTTTCAATAAAAATATACAATATTCTACAGTCGCTATAAAATAATCACAATCTAGTCCCAGGCTGTCCGATCATTTAGATATTCAGCAGTGGAGTATATAGGATTTACGACAGAGCCATTTTTTTATAAAACATTTAAATTTATTTATAGATAATGCCTGAACAGTGGCTGGGACTTTATTGTAGAAGTGTATACATTTACCCTTAAAGCTATTATGTATCTTATGAAGCCTACTAGAATTAGTTACAAGCAATCCCTTATTTCTAGTGTTATAATATATCTAGAAAATAAAAGATCAAGTCAATACTCCAATGTATTGTCAACAATAACTTCTTTACTCATTTTTCAACTGTATGTTCAGATGTGGTAGGCTTGAATTACAGCAAGAAAAGGTCATATTTTTAAACAACTGCTATAGGTACCATACAATTATTTAATTATATGGTCTAATTTCAGTATTTAATAAAGAAGAGGATTCATTCTATGTTCATCACGACATGTTGCTGCCGTGGTTCCCGCTGTGTATCGAATGGTTGAGTCATGATCCCACAGATCCGAACCCAGGTCAGTGTTTAGCACAACGGGGGGACCCAGTGCTCGGTGAACGGCTGGATCCCTTGGCGTTGCGTAGAGATGTCGCTTCATTATGTGTCTTCTACCATATTTATCACGGGGAGTGTTTCGAAGAGCTGTTTAACCTGATTCCTGCCGAAGAATTCCATCTTCTCACGACACGCCACAAGTTAGGATATCATCCCCACCATTTGGATGTGTGGCGGTCCTCCACAGTGCGGTTTTCAAGGAGCTTTCTTCCACGTACTACAAAGCTGTGGATTGAACTTCCTTGTGCAGTGTTTCATGGACGATACGACATGGGTACCATCAAAAAAAGCGCGTACAGCTTCCTTAAAGGCCGGCAACGCTCTTGTGATTCCTCTGGTGTTGCAAGAGAATGTGGGTGGCGGTGATCACTTAACACCAGGTGATCCGTACGCTCGTTTGTCTTCCTATTCCATAAAAAAAAAAATGCTATGTTACTTTGCAGACAGATATAGACTAGCTGACGAGATCCGTAGGATAATCAAATTCACTGACATAGCCCAAATGATTGCGAAAGTGAAGTGGCAGTGGGCAGGGCACATATTTCGATGGACAGATGGCCGGTGAGGCAGTAAAGTTCTCGACTGTCAACCACATACCTCTACTAAACCTACTAGAATTATTTAATAATAATTGCAGGTAACCTTTGTGCTGTGGGAGGCATGGACCCAATAATTCTAGTCTGGGACTTGGATATAGAGAACTGTTTGGAACCCGCATTTAAGTTGGGGAAGAAGCCAAGCAGAAAGAAGAATATTGCACGAGTTGGACATAGCGATGCTGTCCTTGATCTGTCATGGAATAAGAACTTTACGTAAGTAACAAATGTAATCATCATCAATCATATTTAATACAGCTAGTTATATTTACAATCTTTTTTATTTATTTATCTATACTAATATTTTAAAGCTGCAGTGTTTGTTTGTTTGTTTGAACGCGCTAATCTCTGGTACTACTGGTCCGATTTGAATGATTCTTTCAGTGTTGGGTAGTCCATTTATCGAGGAAGGCTATAGGCTATGTTTTCAAAATAAGGGATCCGTAATAAAATTGCTATTTTGTAACACAAGGTGTAAAATCGAAAACCTATTTTAAGCGTGCGCTGCAAAAACTATTGACAATAGAATAAAATGATGTACAGGCTATAATATAGGCAATATTTTATTACTTATAAAACTATCGCGTGAATTATACTTTATATGGCAAAACAACGTTTGCCGGTTCAGCTAGTATTTAATACAGCTAGTTATATTTACAATCTTTTTTATTTCTTTATCATGAAATATATAGACAAAAACCTTGGAGGTTTGTCTGGCATGTTTAATAATATAATAATAATAATAATATTGACACACTCTTACACAAATTATGTTGCTCCAAACTAGGCATAGGCTGTACTATGGGTGCAAGACAACAATATATTTAATACAATATACTTACTTGACTACGGAAACAAACATTCATATTCATCATATAAATGATTGCACCTACCGGGATTCGAACGCGGGACCTCCAGCTCAGTAGGCAAGGCTACTAGCCACAGGGCTAGAGGAGTCGTCAAAAAATAATGTGTCTATCTAGAATTTAAGATTAACTAATGAATATAAAATAAAAATAATGAAGTGACAACAATAGACAATAACAGTACTTACGCTGAGATCTATAGAGTACTTAGACTTTGCTCAGACTTTACTTACGTAAAATTTAGCTGAGTGTGATAAAACGCAAACATGACTTTTCCAGTGGGCTGTCTTAGCTTTAGCTCATCATAATTTCAGCTGTTAACTGACCATTATAATGAATTTAAACATTATGCTAAGCTTACACTCAGGTAAGTTTTACATAAGGAAAGTGTAAGTACACCTTTACAGTCACTCATCTGACAGTCTTGCCACAGCCCCGCCCACTTCATCGTTTGAGCGTAACTGAGGGCAGATATAAGGGGAGATATGTTTAGCAATATATAACTTATATTATTGAATTAACATTATTCCATAAAAGGCATTTATTTTCTCGAAACGGATTATTTTATCATTTTTTTTGATGTCACTTCATATGGGTTTGCAATAATGACTCACATGTCCTGCTACTACTTCATATTGGGTTTTTATGAGACTGTCTGTTTAGACATTATCAAACAATTAATTAGTAAACAATACTCAACTTTAACCCCAGAGGGCAATCGAGTAATATGTCTTGGGCTTGTTCATAAAATTCAAATATTTTTACTTGATGTTGTATATCTGAACTTAACTTTGACTATGACGTTGACTTTGAAGTCGACCATTCTAAAAATTATGCGTTATAATTTCCACACACGTTTTTCACCCCTACACTAGGCATTGTCAGGAGCTTTTGACTCACACAATTAAACATGTATAAATTATTGTAATGACACTAAATATCATCTTTTGTTATATTTTAAATGGTATATTCCTTTACTTATAAATACGCCTAAGTACCTTATTACTGATTCTGATAGTAAAACATAGTGATTCATTTTCTCCTCACTAACTACCATTAAAAAAATGAAATGAACTATACATGTGGACCGTTCAGGTCTACATCCTCTTGGTGGAACTTGGTGGTCTAAGAGCCCGTGGACCCCAGACCTACGTCATTTTATAAAAGCTGAAAGTTTGCATAATGCCTCGCGCTGTCCAACAGCTACCCTACATGCTTGTCTGGCAAGGGGTTGGAACTATCAAAAGAGCAAAACATCTACATATTACCCAAGTATTATATATAAAAATCAGCTTTTATACTATGCGTAAGAAAATAATAATTTCGTGACCATTAAGGGTGTCTGGCAAGGGGTTGCCACGATGGTAAGTGTCTGACAACGAATAACGTGATTTTAAATAACATGCTGAAGGTAATACCGAGAAATCGTACTTTATTATTTGATGTATTTAGATCGGTATTTTACACACCTTTAGTACCGTTTAACTGCCAAAGCCACTGCAAGCCAAACTCCATAATTGACCATCGTTCTTACCTGTGTTGGGGCCATGCGCTGACAAACTTTCAGCTTTTATAAAATAACGTAGGTCTGTGGTCCACAGGCTCTTGCTCTATGAGGCATCATATGCTGTTATCATAAGTGTTAGCAATATCATTGTAGCGATTACTTTAAATATGTTAACAAGTGTTAACAATCACATGGAGCGCCATAAGATATCCAAATTAATAATTACATTTATGTAACTGTTCTCTATACTAATATTATAAAGCTGCAGTGTTTGTTTGAACGCGCTAATCTCTGGTGCTACTGGTCCGATTTGAATGATTCTTTCAGTGTTGGGTAGTCCTTTTATCAAGGCAGGCTATAGGCTATGTTTTTTTTTTTCAAAATTAGGGATCCGTAATAAAATTGCTATTTTGTAACACAAGGTGTAAAATCGAAAACCTATTTTTGCGTGCGCTGCAAAAACTTTTGACAATAAAAAAAATGATGTACAGGCTATAAATATAGGCAATATTTTATTACTTATAAAACTATCGCGTGAATTATACTTTATATGGCAAAAAACGTTTGTCGGGTCTGCTAGTTATTTTATATTACCTATCACTTTAGTTTAAACACTTTAATGAGTAGTGGCCTAACAATTTGTTTTAAAGTGATAACCGTCACTTCTGAGATTAATTAAACAAATATAATTTTAAATCAAAATTTATGAATGATGCGGCATTCGAACCCGTGACATCTCGCGTTCCGTGCTAGTGCTCTTCCAACTGAGCCAACCGCACGATTTACGTATCGTCGATAAATTTTGTATGCTTTGTTCAACTCTCAGGTTGTGGCTTCATCTACAGCATCTACTTTACATTTGATAACCTGCTCAACCCCAATGTTTGCATATTAGGAAATTGACTTGAGATGTCGCTCTTGCAAATTTGCAGTATTATAAATTTTGTTTTGAAATTTTATCAGTAGTGGCTTAATAAACCAAAGATATCGACGATTTGACATGTAATATAAATGTTTTAAGATAATTATAAATAACTTTACTAAATTGACTTTAATTTGATTCGTGTAAGTTAGTTGGCACTACAGCAGTGCCAACTAACAGTTGGTAGCCAGTAGTTATCACGGTTGGCTGTTGTGTCCTATTTAAGCGAGAGTGCTAAGTTCGAGTATTCATTACTTTTTGTAAGTGGAAACTCTGCCCTAATAAGTTAAAATTTTTTTCAGACACGTGCTAGCGAGTGGATCTGCCGACAACACTGTGTTACTGTGGGATCTCGACAAAGGCGCGCCACACACTAAGTTCGATTATTACCAAGATAAGGTGAGAGATGAGAGTTTCACAGTATTTTTGTATGTTTTTATCACAATAAAAGAAAGTATAGAAAAACTTAGCTTAAATACGAATATTAGATACGTTTTACCAAATGCCATTTGAATGTTTCGACCTTAGGTAATTTATTCGTCTAGTTAGACTGTGACAGCTGTAAATACGTCGAAAAAATAGCGGCGAACTATTAACATCTATTTTCAGCAACTCACGCACACTAAAACTAAGTGACATACGTATCGCGACTGTAAGATATGTCTTGTCATGGACAAGCTATGGCTTGTCATGGACACTAAAGTAATAAACCTGGCCTGTTTTCATGCGTTGCCTGACAGGCTCAATATCTAAAGAGATTATTTGTTACATAAACAAACAATTGATATTTAAATAAGTATTTAGTTACACACACAGGGCTGTGGTCAAAAAACTTTTTTATTGATTAGTCAATGGGCAGCAGTTTTCACTTTTTATCAGCAGAGCCACATTGGCCCCCTCTTATATAAAAGCTTTGGCCTTCTTTCATCATCCTTTCAGCCGGAAGACGTCCACTGTTGGACAAAGGCTTCCCCCAAAGATCGCAATGACGATCGGTCCTGCGCTGCCCTCATTAACTCTTCCGCTGATCTTGACCAGATCTTCGGTCCATCTTGTGGGGGGCCTACCAACACTGCGTCTGCGGTACGTGGTCGCAATTCAAGAACCTTACTGTTCCAACAGCCATCTGTCCGTCGAACTATGTGCCCTTGCCCACTGTCAAGTTTCGCAACCACTGTGCTATGCCCTCTGAGCGACAAAGAGCTCATAAGGCCCATAGTTAGCGACCACGTCTGCGTTCCGTATGTAAAAGCTTTTTGGCATTGAAATGTTAATAATTTTGTAAACAGGTTCAGTCGCTCTGCTTCCATCCGCTGGAGGCACAGACTCTTCTGAGTGGCGCGTGTGACGGAGCGGCTCGAGTGGCCGACTGTCGCGAGCCCGGGCTGACTCCGCGCGAGTGGCGTCTGCCGGGGGAGATAGAACGAGTCACGTGGGACATACACAACCCCTTCTGTTTCGCAGTACGTTTATCTTATACTAGCTGACCCGGCAAACGCTCTTTTGCCATATCAATTATATTTAGTGTTCGACCGTTTTTTCTCAGACTTACTTTTTTAAAGCCGACAACCGCGACCACGAAAAAGTCTTTTCATTTTTCGGGTTAATATAATATAGCAACAATATTTTTATAAATTATAGCCTATGTGTTATTCTGGTGTGTAAACTATATTATTGTAATTTTTCATCCAAATCTATTCAGTAGTTTTTGCGTTAAAGAAGTACAAACATACATCGAGACATACAAACTTTCATATTTATAATATTAGTAGGATCTTTAAACGAGCAATTCTTGTATATACATATAATCTGAATCTCGGAAACGGGCTCCAACGATTTAAATGAAATTTAGTGTACAGGTAGTTTCGGAGGCGAGAAATCGATCTAGCTAGGTTTTAATTTAAAAGAATGTAGTTTAATCCGTGTTTTAATGAGTAACAGCTACTATAACATTAGAATTCAAAGGTAGATTTCGCCACTATATACTAGACGAAAATAGCTCAGGTGGGACAATGGGTGATCCGGAAAGCAGAAGACTTCGGTTCGAATCCAGATGTCCTATTAGTTTTTTTTGTTCAAGTTTTGAACATTCTTAAAAATTGTCGTCGTCTAGATATTTTTTTTTTATTTAAGCAATCCAAACAGATTGCAATAACTTCTAACCTAGCGTTAATTAAATAACATTTAAATTAATAATTTAGTCGCACAGCTTGAATAAGATTGACACAAAGACAATTAATTATTTTACTTAGCTTATTAAAACATAACGAAAATATCTAATTAAAAACATCTATGTCTAATTTTGCTACTTCATAATATGAGTAATACATTCTTATGATACGAGGTTTTATTTGAACAAATGTTCAGGCTATTTGTCTAATGTTTATGTGTTACCTGACATAGAAAGTGGGGGTGTTTAATTTTGAACGTAGTATTTTGTGAAGGGTCAACATAATATAGAATAGAATAAAAATTTATTGAAAACAAATATCTTGTCGTTTACGATGAATATGGAGTGGAGAGATATGAAATCTGGCAAGACGAATGAATATTTATTTGAATAAAAATAAGTTTGTAAAAAAGCTATGACATGGGAGAAGAACTGATATGAATCTCCCAGCCCATCTTTTGAATAACATAAAAAGTAAGCCTATTTAACATCAACACTATAGTCATCCTTCTTTGTCAAAGAAGCTTAGACAAAAAAAAAATTAAATGACACGCCCTTTTGTAAAGTATTTTATTTAATATCGCATTCTTTTGATTCTTTTTCTATAGATGAGCAATAATCTTGGCGAGGTGGCATATGTGGACTGCAGACATGATGAGCCTGTATGGAGAGTCCAAGCCCACGAGAAGGAAGTGACAGGTATAATGAATAGTAGTGAGGACACTGTGACCCTAACTAGTGGTAATCTTAACCTCCTTCGCACGACACGCCAATAAACAGGATACCATCCCCACGATCTGGATGTGTGGCGTTCCTCCACAGTGCGGTTTTCTAGGAACTTTCTTCGATGTTACGACTAAGCTGTGCAATAAGCTTCCTTGTGCGGTGTTTCCAGGACGATACCATATATGGGTTACCTTATACCTTCAAAAATGCCTGTACAATTTTCTAAAGGGCCTGCAACGCTCCTGTGATTCCTTAAGTGTTGCAAGAGAATGTGAGCGGCGGTGATCACCTAACATCAGGTGACCCGTAAGCTCGTTCGTCCTCACTTCCATAAAAAAATATATGCCTTCAATTCTTTATAGTTAAAAAAGAGGAAAAAAGGGAAGGAAATCAGACGACTTAGACACCTTCAAAATTAGAGCATCCTCGCAACATAAAGGCATTTGTTGACTCCTGGCGTTGCGGGTGTCCGTGGATGATTGCATCACCACTTTCCGATGTCGGCTAGATTATGGGTACCACAACGGCCTATTTCTGCCGTGAAACAGTAATGTGTAAGCATTATTGTTTCGGTCTGAAGGGCGCCGTAGCTAGTGAAATTACCAGTAATTTCTTGCCCAAGCAAATGAGACTTAACATCTTATGTATCAAGGTGACGAGCGCAGTTGTAGTGCCGCTTATAATATTTGGGCTTATCAAGAATCCTGAGCGGCACTGCATTGTAATGGGCAGGGCGTATGGATTACCATCAGCGTCATAAAATGAGCATATAATTCATATTTTTATGTACTACAACCACAAATTTATAAAAATCACTAGCTGACCCGACACACGTTCTGTTCATAATAAAAAAAAACTCTTGCGGATGGAATTTTGGAAAATCCGTTCTTAGCTGACCTCTACTCGGTGAAAATAATATTCCTACCAAATTTCAAGTCTTTAGCTCTAATGGTTCCAGAGATGTCGTGATGAGTGACTATATACGTGGAAATCTCAATATCGATTAGCACCATGTCACTGAACTCCTAGACGGCTGGACCGATTTTGATGAATTTTTTTTGTGAGAGTTCAAGGGGATTCGAGGAAGGTTTAGATTCACAATTGAACTACCTCCTAAACGGCTGGACCGATTTTGATGAAATTTTTGTGTGTTGCAGTGAATTTGAGATTGGTGTGTATCTTCAGGTGGATTCGAGAATGGTTTAGATTCACACTTTAACTACCTCCTTCACGGCTGAACCGATTTTGATGATTTTTTTGTTTGTTTCAGTGAATTTGAGATTGGTTTAGATTCTCAATTCCGTCCATATAATATAATTCTCCTGCTCATGTGTATGTTAGTGAACTCCTCCTAACGGCTGGACCGATTTTTCAAATTTAAGACGTGTGTACAGGACAACGTCTGTTGGGTCCACTAGTTTATTATAAATTTAAATGCAAATTACCAAAATTAATTTTTAGTATTACGCATAAAATAAAAATTCAAAGCAGCGTTGTTATTTTATTTCATCGAATTATATCATAGTAACAGACAAAGAGATTTTATCACAAGTTTACCCTTTTCCCCGACCAAATATGATAATTGAATATTATTCCAGGGCTTATAATAAACGACAATGTCCCGGGTATGATGATCACGGCTGGCACCGATGGGAAACTGAAGACCTGGGATATTAGGTATGTATGTTTATATGTGTTGTGTAGCAACGTCATAGTGGTCGACATTCTCGTTCCGCGACACCTTGATATAAACACCATATTTTGGATACTAGACATCGTATCTAAAATACATTTTTACCTATTTCCCTTGTTTTGATAGAGCATACTGTAAGGAAAAGGGAAACTGGCTTAATTATATGCATTTTCTTCGTGGTAAGAAATATTGGGCAAGACTATTGGTACAATTCTTAGCAACACGGCGAATGAGCTCGTCATTTTGAGATTGTTGTCTCAGTAGTCCATTAATGTCTTTGGTACCCTAGACCTTACTGACGTGACCAAACTACTGCTGACGGGCCAAAAAAGCATTCCGTGCTAAGGGACCTCCCGCTAGTAGACTTATTGTTTACAAGTCTCACAATATAACTCGTGCTGCGCTGATGTGTTCGTCAGAAAACGACTTGTGCTCTTAGTTAACAGTCACAACTACTAAAACTTTTGAAAAGTGACTCTTGGCTAATTTTTCGCTAGAAATATTTTACGAGCTCTTGTTTATGGCGATGAGATTTGATGCCCTAACCATTACTTACTTATGGACTAATCATTCAGTACGTAAAGGTATACTGGTAAGGTACAGTAAATGTATACTGTGTCCACAGTAGTAGCGGTATATGGGTATGTCACGATCAAATTTGCTGGGTTGGCAATTAATCCTATTTCTTACAGCAATGGCGCGACGCAAGTAAGCGAGAAGACGACACGCGTGGGTCAAACATTGTGTATGGCATTGTGTCCCGACGATCCGTTCTCAGTTGCCTACGCCGGCGACAACAAGCAGTGCTACATAGAAACTACGGACCTAACAATCAGCGAACAAGGTAGTTTTACCTTTAACTTTGCAATTTCCTTCAAGATTAGAGCATATTCCACCAGTGGCCTGTCCGTTTCATTCTGGTCCTTCGAGCCGGATATTAATTGTTAATAGACCGGTTTCATTCTGTTCTTTAGTGCGGCAATGCATCTCTTTACCCCTGGTATTGCGGTTGTTCACTTCCCATTACCCTGTGACAGTGAACCTATTTCCCATTTGCCCCCTCTTACCTTACTATAAAAAAAGCTATATTTTGAATCGACATTGAAATTTACGTTTTTTATTTTTTATATGTAAAGAGGCAAGGAGAAAATACTTATATTTAGGTGGTGTGGTTGTTAGGATTTATAAATATAACATAAAATCAAATGAATCAGTTTGAAATAATAAAAGAGTTAATTCATTATAATATATACAATATACAAAGAAACGAGTATTATGCTCTTTGAATAAAATTATTGGTACGGTCCAACAAAAAATATGTTCAAAGACTTGTGTTTTTAAACGAGCAATATTTTTTTATAACTTCTTACCAATTCTTTCCGAGTCAAGTAGGTATCGTAATCTTTATAATTTATCATCAACATAGAATAATTAAATATTTTATTTTCAGTTATGCATCGCTTCGGATCAAGACCTCTGGTGTCAATATCAACTGAAAATACAGAATCCATGGAAACATAGTATTTATCATTTCATTTTATAAGGAATAAATATATTTAATATAAATACTGATTTGTTTTTATATATAATTGTTTCTTGTGTTCTTTCTTTCGCAAATGAGTTTTCGCAATAATTATGTCATTTAAAAAATGTTAAAATGTATATTGAAATGTAAACTGGCCTTGATAAAATTATAGGTGGCCAAATATAAGGCACTTGTCCCGGATATTGCCTGTTAGAAAATAACTATCAACTATCACCCTGCTCAAGTAACGTTACAGATGTAGATACCGCTTCAGTAAAAGATAGTTTTTATATTGTCTTTAATAAATTCATAGTTTTAAAGCAGGAGTTCTAACTTCTTATTACTGGCATTTTTGATAGGATACTGAAATAAATTAAAAATACAAAAAAAAATATATTTTATTAATCACCAAAATAGGAATGTATATTTTATAATACCATAACTATAATATAATTCTAACTATCTATAAATTCTTATAAAATCGTCTACAATAATAATAGGATTTTCAATTTATTCATAGGAATTCATTTGTATACCGCCAGAATGAAGTCCAGTTATTATATGTACATTTCAGAGGACTCGGAAGCATGGCTACACGCTATGCTAACTGCGTACAACTTATAACTTCGAGACACCATCGCTGCAACAAAATAAAAAAATGACAAATTGAATTTTAGTCACATGTGTAAATATTGTTAATTTTTATATAATTAATTGACTGCCGATGATGCGGAACGAAGGGTAAATAAATAATTAATTTTAAATTACATTTATATTTACACGCATATTAAATTTCTAGTTTTGTATAAAAATTTAATCGTGTGTAGTATAAAAAACAAACTAACTTACTCAGTGTTCGTTGTAGTCTGATGAAAATATTTACCTTAACCAAAAACTTGGCTGCATGGGCTTGAAGCCTTTGCCTTTTTACTAATGGATGAATAAAAAAAACTAAATAGGCTGTCAATTATGACTATAACATCTACTTATCCATCCATGAATTTACAAGAAGGGCAAACATTTATTGATTTAGATTATATGTAGGTAATTCATATTAGGTATAAGACACACGCAAGTCTAGTAATAAATAGCATATTCTTTATGTCATAATAATTGAACACGATTGTACACAAAAGTTAGATTGTAATAAAATGCGACTATTACTGTAGGCCTACATTATCGCGCGAATATTAGTGTTATGTTAGAGCTAATAAATAAAACAAATTTAAAATCTGATAGTATATTTTGTAACAATTCATACAAGAACTAAGTTCTAAACAACATATTATATATATTGTGCGACAGCCTACAGGATTCCGCAGTAAATTACTGGATAAACATATTTCATTCACATAATATATTACATAGATCAAATATAATTATAATAAATAATCTCAACAAAATAGTAATTACACTTATTTTTAAAAAAAGAAAAACACGGAATATATTTTATATCTATAATTTATCTAAATATAAAGTTACATTTAAATTATAGAGATTATTGAAAAGAAACAATTTAAATTACTGGGGGCGAAAACTTATCATTTTATGCAATAGATATATCCAGGTTGGTTTGAAAAATAATCTGACTACCCTCAAACGAGATTAGCCACGGAACCCTCATACTTCTACTTAAAAACATGCAACAAACTAAAAGCAGTTAATACTGAGCTATAATAATATAATCTCAATTTCCATTTACAAAAATATTATCATCGAAAATATCATTACAAAATTGAACACGACTATCCCTGCGGCAGTGATATACTATAATTATTATAACAAAAACTAGACAATGTTATAAAACAATATTAAGTATTAAATAGCTGATATTAATATAATAAATGAAATATAATCGTATGTAATTTGGTCAAGAAAGTCCATTTTTTCAGTATTCACTAGGTGCCAGTTATTATTTATTTATTAAATTATGCTTTTAAATGTTTTTTATGCAAATGTTAAGGCAAGTGTCAGTTTCTACTAAGTCGTTAATGTCGGTACTCCTATATCACTTAGAGACATTACTTGTGTAGACGACTGTACATTGTTACTAAATCTTTGAAAGCTGCCATTGGTTTATGCGAATGTCAAACACATATGTTTTGTGTTTTTAAAGTGATAACCCTCACTTCTAGGATAAATACACAAAATAAAATTTTGTTTTTCAAATTTTATTTTGTCAAACACATACTTCCGAATTCTCCTACGACTCTACTGCCAGTGTGTACTCATTTCTTTTATAAGATATAGTAATTAATGTAAATACGGTGCAAGTAGTATAATTTGTAATCCAACATGGGCTTTGGCTTCTTTCAAGGATAAAAAGTAAATAATTGAAAAATTTATCTTACATATTGACAATTCAGTTAGTTAGTTCTGTAAATATCAGAATATTAATCGTAAAAATAACAATTTGTTTATATGTAGAAAGAAATATGTAGATAACAAAAATAGTTCTATAAAAAAGATATAACAGTGTAAATGCCAAATATGTCGTAACCTTGTACAGTCGGCGTCATAAGTGTGGGTACGCAAATGTAATTAATTACTCGTTGTTCGGGAACTTGGTGACGGCGTCGTGCATGGCTCGTGCGACGTACTGCACGTTGGACGGGTTGAGGCCGCAGATGTTGATGCGTCCGGAGCGCAGCAGGTAGATGTGATGCTCGCGCACCAGGTACTCGGACTGGATCTCGTTGAGGCCCGTGTACGAGAACAGCCCGATTTGCTTCACTATGTGGTCCCAATTGCCGGGTGTTTGCAATCTGAATACAATCATTATTTGTAAGACATACTTATACAGTTAGTGCGCGAGTTGAATGCAGCCGGGGCGTATTGATTGAGTATTAAAAGGCGGAAACATCTCCCCCCGCTTTCTGCACGCCTCGCCTACAGTGTAGTGCTGTGCCGTAGTCGTCGCTTACAGTGTTATCGCGTTAATATGAAAGTTGGGATGACTTGTTATGTTTTTGATTTTAATAGTGACTGATCCGTTCCGTTTAATAAAACGTTTTTTTATTTTTATTCAGCGCCAAGCACGAGAAATGTTTTAGATGTGTTGAAGAATGGCAGAACAAAAATTTGAGATTTAACTATTAGGTTAAAATGGTATCGACACACTTATTAATATGGTCATTAATTATAATTAGGTCACAGCACTATCACATAACTGATCTCTGCATTCAAGTCGGGCGATTACAGGACGATACGATGTGGGTACCTTCAAAGAAGCGCCTACTCATCAAGGCCGGTATCGCTTCTGTGATTCCTCTGGGCGGGAGAGAGTATGGGCAGTGATTACTTTCTACCAAGTATTAGGTGCTCATTTGACCTTCCATTTCATAAAAATAATCAGGCAAATTAACTATTGTAAACTTAACTATTAATAAGTTATTGATTAATCAAATAAAATATATTTTTATAAATCTATCAATATAACATGAGAACTATTTTAACCTACTACCAAACGTATTATATGCCATATTTCATTGACGCTTTGCTCCTCTCGATATATTTGGTAAATAAACATTTTTCTTCTTATACTATAAGATTTATTTATTCAATCTAACTTGTATTATATAATAGTACTCACTTAATAAGCTCGGCTCTGAGTGCTTCTCTCATTTCAATAACTCGGGACGACATCAGCTTTATGTGCTCTCTCCTGTAACATTATTACAAAATATTACATAAAACAGAAAACAAAATAAATATATCAATTTTATAAATAATAGTATAAATTAACATTATTTTGTCAAATACTTGTCACTCTGTCAGAAACACCCATACTAACAAGATATTCGAACCCGGAACTACCTCAGTAGACAGGGTCACTAACCACTGGGCTATAATCAACATTTACATTTACAGCTTCAGTATTTTGCAATTAATACAGTCTATAAGAATGTGATACAATAAAAATACTTAGAACGTATCGACTTACTCGAAGTAAAAACATGAGTATCGTGTGAAACATTTTTTAAACATATTATCAACGTAACACGATGGAATTTCGCGGTCGATGCATTCAATGAATCATAGCTGGTACTGGGGAGCCCCCGCCCAGAGATGACAACATAGGAATGGATATTATAAAGTGGTACTGGAAGTCTCACCATTGGTTGAAGAGTTTCTCGTCAGCGAGCACGTTGGCCACAACCCGCGCTCCGTGGGCGGGAGGGTTGGAGTACATCCCGCGCACAACCCACGTGAGCTGCGACCTGATGGGCGCCACCAGCCGCTGGTCCGACACCACCACCGCCAGGTTGCCCACACGTTCATCTGTACGGATTTAAATTGATATTAAATGAGCGAAGCGAAGCTGAGCGGAGCTCCCACCGGGTGACTCCAATTGATTTCTGTGTTAAATTATTTATCGGCTACTTCTGGACCGATTTTAAAAATTTTTGAACTCATGGAAAGCTTTCGAAATTTTCAAGTCTGTTATTGTGGGGACAGAATTTTGAATTCGACTTTATTCAATTATTTTAATTAAAAATAAACATGATTTACAAATTACTCTAAATTAGCACGCGCTATTTATGTTTATTTGAAAATTGAGCCGATTGTTCAAATCTTGTTTGATTAATTTTGTTTTGTTTTTGTACACACTTAGTTTACCTACCTAATATACGCCGCAGTGAAGCGGTACAACGAGCGACTGCGGCATTCTAGTTACTAGGTTAACCAAGCCACGCTGCACTATGAGTCACTACGGTTACGTGAAAATGAGAAGGATAACCAATGGGAATCTTATTAGCTATGTCCACGAATATTTGACAGAGTTACTCAATAGTAAGTAGTTGACCGTTTAAGAGTTTCAACAATCTTCTTCAACAAGAGTCTTTCCTTTCGGAAAGATCGAAAAGTAGCCAAGACAACCTGATATTCATGTTTATGAAAAAACTTTCAACAACCAACAACTGCAAATTACTAACTTCAGTTCAACGACTTCTTAGACGTTCGATTTGACAAAAGCTTTGGTAAGCGATTGTCAAAAGATAGCAGAATACCACTGACACAACGATTGAAGTCTGTCTAGCTGACGTGAATACGCTTTAGCGAATTTGGATAGGATCGTTTTTCGAACGTGCGATTTAAATCACATGAATACGAATCGTAGGTGAACGACAGATGTCGCTGCGATATCGCTCGTTATAAATTATGTGAATCGGGTGGCAGTACTAATGTATGCAAGGTGTCGTGAGAATGCTCTTTGGATACTCTCGATGCGTTGCGAATGGATCGTATATAGCGGATTCCATACAATTCTACCATATTCGATATGACTGCGCACTAGAGCGTTATATAGAATTGTTTTCATTTTGGAGCCGAAACAATTCGAGTTTAGAAATCCTAACATTCGTGTGGATGTGGTAACTACTTTATTAACTTTTGCTATCAATAGTTACCCCAAAGTCACGAATCTCCTGCACTCCTTTTAATAGTGCGTCATCGAGCTCATACACTGTAACAAGCAGTTTCTTTTCTGGTGTACTTAATATGAAAACATTTGCTTGCATTTAGGATCATACCATTGAGATTACTTTGAACAAAAGCAGCCTCAGAGGCAGAGTTGATCACTTTATAAATTTTTAAATCATCGGCGAAGAGAGATGCTTTTTCCAATATTTCATATGATTCCTAACGTCATTCACAAATATCAAAAAGATCAATGGTCCTAGGTGGAATCCCTGGGAAACACCAGATCGCGCAATGTATGAAGTAGATTCAGTGCCTCCAACAACTACTGACTGAAGTCTATTATGAAGATATGACTCGAACCATTTCAGTAAGTTTCCTCCAATTCCATAATTACTTAGCTTATGAATCAATAAAGGGTGACTGACTTTATCGAAGCCATTCCTAAAGTCTGTATATATCGCATCAATCTGGCGCCCATTGTCCAATTCTTGACATGCTTCTGTGACAAAACAGATGAGGTTCGTTTGAATTGAATGGCCCTTTCTGAAACCATGTTGCTCATCGGAGATCAAACTGTCAATATTTTTGGAGATAACGGGATGGAGGACCGATTCAAAAAGCTTAGAAAAACAAGACAAAATGCATATAGGACGGTAATTTTTACGCCGGTAACATCTCTCTTTTTATATACAAGTACAACACGAGACCTTTTCCATTCTTCAGGAAATACACCTTCTTTAAGTGATCATGTGAAATAAAAAAAATATTTATTTTACATTTTTACATTAGAAAATACGTACGTAAATAGATACAAGAATAAAGATTAAGATGCGAATTCCAAAATGACTGCTATGAAAATAAAACATGTTTGTTTTACATATTTAAAAAATACATATAGGTAAAATATGAGAAGTATTCTAATTTAATAATGGGAACAGCTTGCGTTGTTGTCATAGTTCAATATACTCACTGTAAAGGCCGAAGTTCTTAGCGTAGGACTGCGAGCACACCAGCTCGAAGCCGCGCTGCACGAAATAGCGCACCGCCCACGCGTCGCGGTCCAGGTCGCCCGACGCGAACCCTTGGTAGGCGCTGTCGAAGAATGGGAACAGCTTGCGTTGCTGCAACAGACAACACAATTTTCAGTACGATACGCATTTTTGTCACAACTGTAACATATCGACCTTGAAACACCCCTTGAGGTCCACACCACATTTTGGTGGTAGTTCATTTACGGCCGTTCCCAATATACTATCTACAGATAGAGATAAATTACTACCTTCTACTGTCAGTAATTAGCCGTCAATAATCTGAAGCTGTCCCAATATACCCAATAAGTCATACTTGTCACCAGTTCACTGTTGCAATTTCCATACAAACTTCTATCCATGATAAGCTATACATCATTCCATTGATAGACAGCGTGTACGGATGAGTTACCGTCGATAAGTTTATTGGGACAGAAAAGTCAACGATATGATTACGATTTTCAAGTAGGCCACAACCGGAGATAGACTGAATATTGGGAATGGCCGTTAGAGTATTAATACATTGAGTAGGTATATTGAGTATAGTTTTTCCTGATGAGATTAGACATAGTTTGCATAGTTTCACATTTTTATTTGCAGTTCTTTTTCCCAGTAGACATTAAGTTTTGCCATGAACGGCCATGGATAATGTCATTAGATGTAAGTTTACCTTTTTTTGTTTGTGGCATACCCATTTATGATTGGTAGTGCCATGTTGGGTCCTAACGGACACAACCGAATTATGGCGGAACGCCCGGAGAATCCCTGCGCGTCCACAATTATGACCTTGTACCTAATAGTGGATGCCCGCGTATTCTGGAGGGGGCAAACGTGTGCTAACTCGGGTCAAACAGAGCTGGAAGCTCAATCCTCGAGCACATCCAAATGGCTACAGATTCCGTGTTGGAACGTGTTCCCTCGGGAACACGTGCTATTTGCTCACTTCCTAAAGCTGTCCAAAGAAACTTCTCCTAGTCAGCCATTTCGCTACTCAGGGACTATGACTCGCTGGCCCTCGACGCGAAAGAGAAAGCAGATCTCCTGGGCTCTTGGGTAATGGGACTTACTATTACATGTTTAAGGTGACGGCTGCAATCGCAGTGCATCTGAGGTTTAAATCCTTAGCGGCAGAACAGTACTTTAACTTAATACTCAAGCGTCGGAATCGACGCACGCAAACATACACACGATTTACACAGCCGTTAAGCAATCTTGGTAAGACAAATTAGTATCACGCCGTACGCCGCCGAGACTGGTCGCTGTACAAGTTGAATTAGCTGCGCTGGGACGTCCGCATCGTCAATATTTTTGTATATACCAACCCTAACGCTCCGCCCAGACTTAGGTATAAATTTAAAGGAGACCTGAGTTACACTACTGTTCTATTAATTGTATTGTGCTGCAGTGAAGAGAGCAGGTGTACCACTTGATGGTAAATGTATTACTTAGACCCCCTGTACACAAATGATAAATTTATCAAATTCGATTTGATGTATTTTAATATAATCACCTCCATGACGTCGGCGATCTTCTCCCACTGCTCCCTTGTGGGGTCGATGCCGGTGGGGTTGTGAGCGCACGCGTGCAACAGTATCACGGAGTTCTCGGGCGCTCCGCTCAGGTCCTCTACCATGCCCTCGAAGTCGAAGGCGCGCCTCTTGGGGTCCCAGTAGCGGTAGACGCGCGGCTGACTGAACCCGGACTTCACGAACACCAGATGGTGGTTCTCTGGAAGTCAGGCACTACGTCACACACTAGTACAGTTATAGTGCATAGAGTAACAACATACTTTTTTAATGACAGGGAAGAGACGAGCAGGACATTCAGTTGATAGTAATTGAGCGGCACTGCAGTTGCGCTCGTCCCTTGACACATAAGTTGTTAATTCTCATTTGTGCAGTAACTTCACTATAGCTACAGCGCTCTTCTGACCGAAACACAGTAATGCTTACACATTACTGCTTCACGGCAGAAAAGGGGCGCTGTTGTAGGATACCACAACACAGCGCCATTTGTGTTAATTGTTGTAAATAATCGGAATAGCTAGTCTCAACTGAAAAATAATTGAGATTCACATAATCGTGATGTCTTCAAGTAGGTAATTAATGTTATTTTCACTATCGGTCACATTTTCAATCAACATTTGTCGAATAACAATGTTATCAAATAACTAGCTGCCGACGCTATGAAGTAGCTTATATATTAGTACATTATATACATGCAAAATTACTCTTGGGCTTCGGTGTTGCTGGTGCAACCGTGCACAGCAAGTATTCTTTAAAAAAATATTCAATAGTTTTTACTTTGTAACGATTTTATTATAATAGAATATTGTATAGATTAGCTAACTTGAGACAATTCAATGTCTTTTTAAACAAGTTTTGTTTGTATATAGACTTCTCGTTCTTATGAATTCTTTGCTCTAAATAGTGATTTTCATTATAACACTAGAAATAAGGGATAGCTAGTAACTTATTCTAGTACGCTTCATATCTCATGAAGCGTACTAGCATAAGTTCGTACATAATAGCTTTAAGGGTAAATGTATACACTTTTATAATAAAGTCACAGCCACTGTTCAGGCATCATCTATAAATTTGAAATGTTTTTTTTAAAACATGGCTCTGTCGTAAATCTTACTACTCCTAGGGACTAGATTATTATTAGTTTATTTATTATTAGTTTTTATAGTCAGAGTTTCTTGCGCAGTTTCTTTTCCTCTCACAGCGCATTTGATTCTGAAGTGACAGTAGTGTTTGATGTGACATCAAATCGAATTCTAAAGGATTCGTTAAATTTTGGGAAAATAAATGCCTTTTTACGACTTTTCTTTCTTTGCTGATACTTTTGGCCATGGTAAAGGAGAGAAAACAATGTAATTCATATGAGGATTAACTAACAATGCGTCTAATACAAATAACTTACCCCAAGTGGGATTGGAATAGTAGAATGTGTTGTATTTTAAATGCTCCTGTAGGAATTCAGCACCGACTCTCAGACCTCCTGTCCCAGACAACACCTGGACGCCAAAAGCCTGTGAACATCACGACACATACGAATGTCAACAAATTTTGATTTGCGGCTTACAGAGAGAGAGCATGCTCTATAAAAACATAATTAATAGGCCAAAACATAAAACATTATGGATACGACATACAATGCCAAATAAAGATTTTGAATCGTCACTATAAATATTTCTTTTAAATTAATTAATTTACCATATGTTCGGGAAAAGTTGAGCTCGTGAGAAAAATATACAAGAAACTCAACGGCCACTCTGTTCAATAAAATAGAGTATTTTATGGGTGTTATATACAAAACAAATCCAACATAAGAATCGTGTTTTAATAATATCAAATATTTAATAAAATAAAGTAATAAAAAATAAACTGTATAATTATAAATTATCGTATATTGGATGCAACAATCCTTACAGCTTGAATTCATTTTATGTGTAAGGATGCTTCGTCATAATTAGTAATTGCATCAAAGAAATACAATGATTTATTAACTACTAGCTGACAAATAAAAGACCTAAACTCTTGTATAAAAAAATACTTAAAAAAACAAAAGGAATTCTTTTTTTTTACAAAACTTAAGAGTTATCAATCTAGGTACATAAAAAAATCTTATAGATAGTTAACAACTGTAGTTAATCTACAATAGTTACCTAAAATTAAGTTTATTTTTTACCTCCTGAGAAAGTTAGAAAGTAATAAAAATTCTTATTAGTTATTCATCTTAAGCCATTATTTTAATTTGATTTTAGAACGACGGGGGACACATCAAAGGAAAAACAAAATCGTAATTTTTATTTAATTCCGAGCATCTTCATATTTATTCACCTTTTAAACCTTCTCTGGACTTCCTCAATTAATTTAAGATCAAAAATAGCCAAATCGGTCCAGCCGTTCTCGAGTTTTAGTGAGACTAACGAACAGCAATTCATTTTTATATATATAGATAACAGGTCGACCTGGCTCGACAAGGATCACCCGTTCACGAGTTGACGCATGAGGGAATGAGACGACCCGGCACATGACGTCGCCGCAAGGAATGCCATTCAGTGAGCATGACGAACCATGTTATAGCATACCTATTCATGATAACTACAAAATTAAACTCAAAACTTAAAATTAACTCACAAAGCAAGCCCACATATGATTCTACTACAGTTTCCCCAATATTAAGTCCTTTATGTATGTAGGTCGTTGACTGTTGTGACATCACTACACTACGTTCAACCATTGCGCGATGTTATGACGTAAGCGTAACGCGAGCATTTCGCTTCGAAATATCATAATTTAAAAAAAACTGGCTTGATTTTGTTTGAAACTAAAAGTCGTGTATGGGCGACTTTTATTTTTGTCTATCAAAGTCAATTAAATTTTTGTGATATGGCGTGGTTACCAAAGTTAACATTTGATTTGATTAATACTTGCAAATAAAATGTAGAGCTCCTTACGAGGGCGGCACTGAAAACTTCGGTAATCAAGGAAATGACACAACATTACTATTTAAAAATATATTTATTGCTTTTCGAAGTATTCACCGCGAAATTTGACACATTTTTCCATACGATGGAACCAATCATTGAAGCAACCATTCCATTCGGAAGTTGGGGTCTCCAAAATGGCCGTTTTGTAGGCGTCCACAGCTTTTTCAGGTGATGAAAATCTCTGACCACGCAATTTATTCTTTATTTTAGGGAAATTATAGAAATCATTAGGGCTTAGGTCGGGGCTGTTCGACGGATGGACTAATAATTCTATGTTTTCTTGCTCTAACAACTCTTTTGTTCTGTGCGTGGTGTGAGAATTCGCATTGTCGTGATGGAGGATGATGCGGCGGTTGCAGTTCTCTTTACGGAGTTCATAAACGACCTGTGACAAACAAATGCTAGCATACCATTCTGCATTTACCGTTCTTTGTCCCTCAAGAGGAATAGTCGCAACACGGCCGGTTTTGGAGACAAACGTGGCCACCATTTTTTTTGCAACACTCCGTGAACGAACAATTTTTGTTGGCTTTAACTCATTTTCGAACACCCAAACTCGTGACAGGTTGTTTCAGGTTCGTACGCGTATATCCAGGATTCGTCACCTGATACGATGTTGTATACAGCATTTGAGGATCCTGCGTGGAATCTTTCGAGAGTTCTGACGCACCAAGTAACGCGAGCCGCTTTTTGCTCTTCACAGAGCAAATACGGTATCCATTGGGAAAACAACTTTTTTACACCTAATTGTTCATGCAAGATTAATTGTATTTCACTCATCCGAATGTCTAAAGTTGCCTGAATTTCGCGGTATGTCACAAGTCGATCATCCTCAATCAGCTTACGCACAGCATCAACGTTTTCTTTGGTGACTGCAGTTTTTGGACGACCTTGACGGGGATCATCACTGAGCTTGGCACGTCCACGTTGAAATTCAGCAAACCAGCGATAAATTGTGGTTTTGGATGGGGCTTCATCACCAAATGCAGAAATCATCCGGTCAACACACTGTTTTTGTGTTAAACCACTTCGAAAGTCATAATAAATCATCGCTCTAGAATTTTCTTGATTCAATTCCATTTTCTCAACGACTAAACAAGTTTGACAAGACCGAGAATCTTTTTTTAAATAAATAAATGGTATTCGATTTTTAAAACCAAGGAATTTTCAATTAAAAAGATTTTAATATGACAGGAACAGTGAAATATTCCATTCCCGATACTTTTAGTGCAGCCCTCGTAAGAACGCATAGTAATGATTTTTTATGTTTTCTGAATACCACTTGTCGTGAGTACTTAAGAAAGGAGTATTTTCAATTTAAATAATAAATTATCTAATATATAAAATTCTCGTGTCATGGTGTTAAACATTGAACTCCTCCGAAACGGCTTGACCGATTCTCATGAAATTTTGAGTGTATATTGGGTAGGTCTGAGAATCGGACAACATCTATTTTTCATCTCCCTAAATGTTAATGGTGGTCCACACGAAATTTAATAATTTTTACTTTTTTTTTATATTTTGTCTGATTATGAGTCAGAATTATACAATAAATACACACAACTTCAAATTTTCACCCATCTACGATCAATAGTTACTTTTGTATCGCGATTTTAATATCGGCAATACAACGTTAGCTGGGTCAGCTAGTTTCTATATAAATATTTGTAATAATCATTAAAGCAGTAAAAAGAAGTCGATTTCATTTATGTATATAATAGCTCGTAAATAGACCATAAAAAATAATATACCAGATCGAATTTTATGAGGTATTCTTTATATTCCATCGCAAACAAGAATGACCAACTGACCTTTTCTTATCAATAATACTGAGATTTATAATCTACTATTTATCTCGCATTCGGACTTTTCTTATATAATATGTAATGTTAAACAATTATTGTTTTATTTTATTTATTATTTATTTTAAGTACATGTTACAATGTTAATCGTTTGCTTAATGCACGCACTTCTTCTCCGTATTTTTCACTAGGGCAAATAAAATATACCACTGTGCGCACAATCAAAGTCGAAGACAAATAAACTTTTCGTCACTATAAATATCTATCTTTTAAATTACTGAATTCACAATATATTCGTAAAAACGTTGAGCTCGTGAGAAGAACATACTTACATAGAAACTCAACGGCCAATCTTTTTTTTTTATGGAATAGGACGACAAACGAGCGTACGGGTCACCTGGTGTTAAGTGATCACCGCCGCCCACATTCTCTTGCAACACCAGAGGAATCACAAGAGCGTTGCCGGCCTTTAAGGAAGGTGTACGCGCTTTTTTTGAAGGTACCCATGTCGTATCGTCCCGGAAACACCGCACAAGGAAGCTCATTCCACAGCTTTGTAGTACGAGGGAGAAAGCTTCTTGAAAACCGCACTGTGGAGGACCGCCACACATCCAGATGGTGGGGATGATATCCTAACTTGTGGCGTGTCGTGCGATGGTGAAATTCGGCGGCAGGAATCAGGTTAAACAGCTCTTCGGAACACTCCCCGTGATAAATGCGGTAGAAGACACACAATGAAGCGACGTCTCTACGCAACGCCAAGTGATTCAGCCGTTCACAGAGCACTGAGTCCCCGACAATTCGAGCTGCTCTACGTTGCACGCGGTCAAATGGATCGAGCAGATACTGGGGTGCAATACTTTTCAATGAAATAAATTATTTCACAATGGCTGTATAGATGCTTCGTGAACGTGATGTTTGATGCTTGATAAACAATCACTTAGCATTTTTACTAAAATTATTGATTACTTAAGTTATACGTCTTTTGGCGCGCGAGGGAAAAATTAACAGAGTGAATTTTTACGATGCGCGCGCACACCGTCACGCAAATTCAACACCCTGGCGTTAGCTGGTCAACTAGACCATTTGTATACTTCATATACTTCAGCTCCCAAACCCCTTGTAACTTGTAAATTTCAATTTATACAACTTTTAAAATAAAAACATTAATTTCTCTGTTAATTATTCTAAAAATAATTTAATGATATTTAATTACACGTTGTTTAATTTAATTATGCGGTATTATAATATTTTCATTATCTAGTTGTATTTTATACCTTCATATGACTATGACAATATTATTTTTTCTACAAATATATAGCAAGATAAATATTTTTTAAAGATCTTTGTCTCATTACGCAAAAGAAGAATAAGAAGAATTTCTTGCGTGCGCAGATAAATAAGTAACACACACATTTTTATATATTATTATATAGCATATACAACCTTGGCGAGATATGAATAATGATCAAAGTTGGCTAAACTTATAGAAAAACTTAGCCAGGCTAACTATTGTTAAAGTGACATATGATGATTAACTTGTATGAACATCCTTGGAACTTGACCTTTCTTGAAAAAAACTTTACGCAACATAACACATTTATTGTTAAACCAAACTTATTCCTTAGCACTTGTCACGTGATATTATTAATTTTAATTTATTAAAATTATTTTGAGTGCCGACAGAAGAAATTCTTGAAAAAATACGTTCGTATTTTTTAATCGTAACGAAATATCATATTGAGCAGGAAATACTTATTTTTATGAAAATAAGGCACGAGACGAGCAGGACGATTTCAATGCAGTGCCGCTCAGGCTTCTTGAAAAACCCAAAAATTTTAAGCAGCACTACAATTGCACTCGTCACCTTGAGACATAGGATGTTAAGCCTCATTTGCCCAGTAATTTCACTTCAGACCGAAACACAATCATGTTTACACATTACTGCTTCACGACAGAAATAGGCGCCGTTGTGGTACCCATAATATAGTCGGCTTCCTGTGCAAAAGAGGGCTCCCACTGTCCACTTTTAAATAAAGTGGTTTTTATTCATTATTATAAAATACTACTACAATCTTTATACATATATTTCTTGCGTGCGTGTGTATGTCACTGAACTCCTCCTAGACGGCTGGACCGATTTTGATGAAACTTTTGTGTGAGTTCAAGGGGATTCGAGGATGGTTTAGATTCACAATTGAACTACCTCCTAAACGGCTGGACCGATTTTGATGATATTTTTGTGTGTTCCAGTGAATCTGAAATTGGTGTGTGTCTTCAGGTGGATTCGAAAATGGTTTAGATTCACAATTAAACTACCTCCTAAACGGCTGGACTGATTTTGATGACTTTTTTGTTTGTTTCAGTGAATTTGAGATTGGTTTAGATTCTCAATTCCGCCCATATAATATAATTCTCCTGCTCATGTGTATGTTAGTGAACTGCTCCTAACGGCTGGACCGATTTTTCAAATTTAAAACATGTGTACAGGACAACGTCTGTTGGGTCCATTAGTAGACATTTAATTATCATCATCATACATACAATTTTGACATTTGAGTATTTTTGTTGCGTCACTTTGCATATATTGTAATTGAAATGATTTGTAAAACAACTTAAATGTAAATCTTGACTTAAAAGAGAGGCAATTAGTTTCTTGCTACTTCATCTCATTAGCTCAACCCTTTACGAAGTAGCGGTAAATTCAATAAGAAACAATATTTTTATATATTTTTTTTTTGACATTCATAAGTGTCATTTCTGTGACCTACATGAATAAAGTGTTTTTGAATTTGAATACGACAATTGGCCGATTGTAATGCGACATGCGATAGATGGTCGATGAGGCGATGTAGTAAAAGTTTCACTTTAAAAATACATACATAACTTAAGACAGTTTATACTCATTACAGGCTATTAGATTTTGAACCTCCGTTTACTTTGCTACACATACTTGCCTATTCTACAATTCATCCAAGTGACCAAATCGTTTAAACCCTTTAAGCTATATTTAAAAAAAAATGACTTACTCTTCCTTCAGCTATAGCAGGGCTGTCCTTCCCCAAGAGCATTGACACCGACAAGTTGCTGAACTGTTCAAAACCTAAAATGTGAGAATTAATTGTTAATTTAACATTAAATATTTCTACACGCCTCAATAGGGCTAGTCGAAACCCAAACGCTGGCAGCTATTTCGGTCAACGGATCAGCCTAGGTTCGAGGTATTTTGATAATGTTTTGTATGTTCATAAGCACATTGAGGAATTTTCTAGAAACTGTGACATTCATAATGTTAACACGAGGAACAAACATAAACTTGTTATGTCTACTACTCGGTTGGGTCGAGTTAGTAAGTCTTTTGTTGGGCGATGTATATGCTTCTACAATATGATCCCAGAAAATGTACAAAACAAATGTGTTACGAAATTTAAAAGAATTGTTAAAAAACGTTTGTGTGGGTAAGGTTATTATAGCATAAACGATTTTCTTAATGACACCACGGACTGGGAATAAAGCGAATACCCTCAGGATCTTTAATTATTAATGTTTATTGTACGATATTACATTGTAATCCA
Source organism: Leptidea sinapis (assembly GCF_905404315.1). Classification (NCBI taxonomy): domain Eukaryota; kingdom Metazoa; phylum Arthropoda; class Insecta; order Lepidoptera; family Pieridae; genus Leptidea; species Leptidea sinapis. The sequence goes on along the minus strand of NC_066267.1, from coordinate 6,235,989 downwards.
TATTTTATATAAAAAAAAGCCCGCTGAGTTTCTTGCGCCCATTCTTCTCAGGTCTGAGGCAGTCTCTTTTGAATGGGTGGTAGATTTTGACGTTCAATAAGTGATTATAAATCCTATTTTGAATAAAAATATTTGAATTTGAATTTGATCCTAGGTAGAATTTATTACTGATAAGATGGTTATCAACTATATAGAACCTGAAATCATATCGGGAGTATGTACAGCTCTATTTTCCAATGCGAGTGAGCAGCCACGAAGGAAGCCGTAGCTATCCTGAGGAAGACAGTAGATTGTTACGATGTCACTATTCTCTCCGATATACAACATATACTGGCTTGGAGCTAACTGGGTCAAAAAGCCTTCACCTCAGTGCTAACCTACGAGTGTAGTGCCTGGAACGTGCTGCTTCTAACGGGGTGACTGCACAGTAATTTGTGGTTCAATAGGTTACAATGCAGTGAATGAACTTGCAAGACGGTCACTCATGTAATCCTAGAGAGTTCAGAATTGGCCAACCAACGGGAAGAAATTTCTCGAAAATACGAGGTCGCTCCGAGATGTCGGCTATGTTTAAATGTTCAGAGTAGCTTCAAGAAGGATCTGGGCTAGTTGGATTAACTGCACAACCTTGAACGTGAATGGACCCAATTAAGGAGTATAATTGTTAAATCAGGAGAGAAATTCAATATATCAGTCAAAAACTACCAGCTCGGTAAATGCTGATTCACTTCCAACTTCAGCAGCTTATATATATATTTACCCTTAAAGCTATTATGTATCATAAGATAGTATATACAAATTTATTTACTGAAATGTATACACTTTTAAAGTCCCAGCCACTGTTCAGGCATTATCTATAAACACATTTAAATGTTTTATTAAAAAATTGCTCTGTCGAAAATTTACTACTGCACAGCTGAATACTTAAGCAATCCAACAGTCTGGGGACTAGATAATTATTATTTTATGGCAATAGCTATGACAATACAGTATTGTATATTTGATTAAAAAGAGCGCAAAAAAATGCTGGGAGAGTTTCTTGCGCCGCTTCGTCTTCGCCATTTGTTTCCGAAGCGGTAGTAGTGTCTAGTATAGTAGAAATGACTTCAAAAATAATTCTAAAGTTATCAATTTTGAGAAAATAAATGCCTTTTATGACCCATGATAAGATATAAAATTACATTGAAATATTGAGGTGCTCAATAATACTCGAATCATGTACGCTATTACTATTAATGTTACATGCTCTGTTTTGTTAACAATGTTTCATTAATCGGTCACATCCTAATTTGAAAGTGTAACCTATTTAAGTACAGTGTATTTACCACAAAACTGAAAAATTGGCTCTGTACATTATTAATATACGTTTCTATAATTATTAATGAAGTAATTATAAAGGGTTGAAATACACTTTAGATAGATAATCATAGTGGAGGTCACAGAAGATCAGCGTTGCAACACACTTGTGTTGAAACACATGCTGAGTGGCTCCTTTTATAAACACCACACGTTTTTATATTTGTATATTTTAAGGTTGCTTCATTTTGTGTGTGTTGAGTCTGTAGTCTTAGTTTTTTAAAAATACAAATCTACAACTTATTATACAAAATTCAATTTCTGCCAAAATTTATTGTCGATTCGAACTCTCACCTCTAAGGATACGCCCCAGCACTTTTAGCAACTAAGCCAACAGTCCGAATGCCGTTGTGTCCGTACATTTCCGTATAAATAAAATTAATTGTATATTTAACAGAAGTGAGGGAGATCACTTATAAATAAATAAATTGTTAACAAAACCATATTCTTGCCACAGCCAGGAATTGTAAATTGAGTTTATTTCTTATAAATATAATAATTAAAAAATGTAGTTTTAACCGTGTTTCAATGAGAAACTGCTACAATAACATTAGAATACAAAGGTAAATTTCGCCACTATATACAAGACTATAATAGTTCAGATGGGACATTGGGTGATTCGGAAAGCAGAAAACCCTGGTTCGAATCCAGATGTCCTGTTAGTTTTATTTTTTACAAGTTTTGTAAAAAAAAATTATAATGTTAAGGATTCTTTAAATTTTAAGTAAACATTTTGCATGCTAATTTAAATTAGCTGAATAGAAGACACTACAATAAACTTAATATCTATAATGAATAATGTATTCGACGCAATGAATAAATTTCAGTTTATTTCATTACCTTCTTAAAAATCCGAGCAAGGCTAAGTCGTCCAGGTACTATTATTTATTAAACCCATGAAATTTCCTCAAAATTATCGACTACATGCCATCACATTAGTAATATTTTCAGTTATAGTATTCACCTTAATATTCATATCATACTTTGATGTCTTTTATATACATACACAAGTGCTGACTCGGCATACCTTGTTTCGCCATATAAATTCACCTCGCGCCCGCTCATTCTATGAATTGTCATGCTATGTAATGAAAGATCATTGACTAATGAATATACAGGTATTTCTGAGTCAAAAAAAATGTCCCGGATAAATAATCACTCCGAAACACGCTGTATCTTATGTTTAAAATATTATTCCGATCCTTTTCATGGTATAACAGACGGAAAGTTTATTAGTAGGTATATAATATATAGAAATTCATATATTTGAATCAGAAATATTATATAACTTAAGCCAACTCTGTTATCATTGTTTTTATGGTTGTATATTATGTCCGTCATTGCCATTGATAACCTATCTATTGGTCCCCATAATAAGAATGTATAAATTTTGTAAACGCAGGCAGAGCCCGAATACGTGAAATTGCTTGTTGTTTCATATGACATGTACAGTATACCGGCGTGAAGTAGCGGCGGTTATCGCTACTGATAACGTACCCCGGATACAAAATTGAGCATAATTTTTGTCTCATGTCGAGGTGTATGTACGTTAGGGAGGATATCTGCTGTCGCCGTCTTGGATCCGTGTAGATTCTGAAGACTGCGACCTCATCACTGCGTGTGTCTACAGAGTCGTAACGCAGAAATCAATCTCATGCGCGTTAAAAGGGCAATAATTGACGACGTGCTTGCACAGATCCCCTCTACTGATATCGTAGTATTGGGTACCTTCAACGAGTAGTCTCTATATTGACTTCACATCCAGGGTACATACCAGGTCGGTATCATACGACCACTGCCTGGTCAGGAGTGTAGTGCCTATACAACGGCTACGTCGCAGAACATCGGCGTCAGGCCGCGTTTGGTACTACAAGTCAGCAGATAGGGATAGGATGCATTCCTCTTTGGGGCATGGTTTATTTCCCTTCGGATTTTCCCAGGGCTATGTGCAGCGGCCGATGTGATACTAAGGGGCATACTGTGGGCTAGTAGTAGCCCTCGTTCAATGTGTCAGTAAAAGTAACGGTTAAGGTAACTCGGTTTCTTAATTGATAGATAAAGAGTATGAGGTTTGAAATTTTGAACATATGAACTTTAAATTAATATGGTATATACCCAATACATTAGTATCCATTTAGTACGACCTTCGCATATAACAACCACCCGTTTTTAGCGACGTAAGTATATATGTATCGCAAGTGTATATAGCTTATTATGTTTGGTTTTACTAAGAGCATCAATGAAAATTCATCCGTTTATTACGACTCCAATTATAACGACCCACCGCTTTTTAAGACGGAATTTCATGCAAAATTGTCCAGTTACAGTGACAACAAGGATTGAAATGTTAACAAATAAATCATAGGTACTTACCTACTCCTGCGCGGGGCGGAGATAGCTACTTAGCTATCTCCGCCCCGCGCACAATTAATTACACAATATAGAATAGATTAAAAGCTATAAAAGTACCTATTATCTAGTTTGCATAATGCAGTCCATACTTCTTATGATGGAAATAAAAAACAAAAATTACAGACATTTTGCACTACATATGTATTTCGTTGTTACATAGTAATGTAGAAGCATTTTGTTTTCAATGTTTTTTTCTACTATTGTCACATAAAAATTACACAATTATGTATGTAAATAATTGAATATGTACTTTTCTTAGTGCCTGTTAGTACGAAGTAATATCTGTGTATTGTGTTGTCTCTAGTGACTATTATATTCCTTCTTGTTTTTATTACAAAATGTCTAACAAAAGAGATTACAATTTGTGGGGTTAAATTTTGTAAAATCTTACTAGAGGCTAATATTTTTTTGTTAATTAATTTATCTTCTCCTCATCATCTTCTATGAAAAACCACTACAGTATAGATACTACTACAAACTATTTAGGCATGTTACTTTAAATATATCAGCTTAAGAATAATGAGAGATTACTTATGATAATTTGTTGTTTGCTTGACATCATGGTGTAACACAAGAGTTTATTTAAAGGTGCTGAGTATTTATTAACTAAGGACCATAAGTTGTTGCAAATATACACTTACCAAGCACGGGAAGATATTCATGGAGAAGTGTCTCATCAGCTGCCATTTGCTTCTCCATCTGCCGAACAACAGGGAGGACCCATGGCTTGCCATTTTCATCTCTGTAAGCTATCTCATGAATTAATTTCAATTAGTATCATTTTACTAGTAATATTGATACTAGTAATAAAATAAAAGTCATGAATGTATTTTAAATTGACACCTCATATTTTATTCTATATTTAAATAACGAAAAGAAAACTTTAAGCAATATTTTGACATTATTACTATGTAAACTTACATTATATTATGTACATCATTTAAAGTATACTAAAATTAACATTTCTCAGTTACTACATTTCCGTTCAGATGTATAATTAATTTATACATATTTAAATAAAATTTATCAAGTCTATATTATGACAATGTGCTTTAACAAAGTAAATTGACTGGAAATTTATAGTAATAGATATAATAGGACTAAGTATATATTATATCACCATTTCTATAATTATTATGACAATTTTTCTATGAATGAGGATGAAGTTTATGACTACATTATAGCTTGTACTACAAGATAATATCATTTCATAAAATATATTTAGCGTAAATTAAAAAAAAAATAGTTGATGTCGGTATTCTAGTTTTCTCCAAGTACACAATTATTACGTAACCTCTATAATCACTTAAACAACTGAAAACTTACCACCGACTCCTAAATTTACTTTGTTTTTGTTTGTATCTTCTTGAAAAAGTTTCATCAAATTGAATACCTCAATTGGTGGGCCCTGTTGTACTACATCAAATCTTGAACTCATTTTTTTTTTGTTAAATCCAACCACACTAAGCAAAGCACAAATTGTAAGTGAACTTAGATCATTAACTATTTTAGCAAACAATTACCTACTACTTATCTAGATTATGATATTTTATAATCGGTAGAGAGCCGATACAAAATAAAATAATAATTTTAGATTTATATTTTGACCTTCAATGATAACAATGTCGTTTAGGTCAAAGTCAAAATAGTTGTCACAGATCAGTTGTCATTAAACAATAAATTTATGATAGAAAAATCGTGGATATGGTATAACGATAAAAATAAGACGTGTACATTTGTAACACGTTACAAATGTACGTAATGTAAATGTTACGTACACGGTAGTAGTAATTACAGGTCCCACCTATAACTATCCCGCACAGACTGCAAATGGATCCGGAGTTCCAATTCAAGAACGACAATGCCCGCGCCAACACCACCGTCTCGGTACAACTGCGCTTTGGGCAGTTGATGTAATCAAAGTCAAAGTCAAATAAACTTTATCCAATTAGTCTTAAACTAAGCGTACTTGTACACGATGGTCGTGTTTACTGTCTCAATTAGTAATTGCATCCAACAAATACAATGATTGATTAACTATAACAGGTCGACCTGGCACCATAACCAGCAACCTTTCACGAGTTGACGCATTGACCAGACATCGATCGCCTCGCACATATTTACGAAGGATAAGGACGCCACCGCAAGCAATGCCATTCAGTGAGCATGATGACCCATGTTATAGCATACCTATGCATGATAACTAAAATTTACAAAATTAATTTAAATTTAAACTACAAAGCATGCCCACAAATGATTCTATATAATGCAATTACAATAAACCAACATAAAATATTATATTCATGTTACATTCGATTATACAATCTTAATGTTAATAATTATTAGGTAGACCAGGAGCATATATTTTCCATACTTCTTTATCCTCTATATATTCTTTGATCGTAGGCTTTTTGAATATAGCGATTCTTTAGAACTTTTTTAAATTTTGAAGTGTTAGACATGTGATGTTATTTGGACATATCATTCGCAGCAGTGTTTAAATTCTCTTTGATTCGCAGTCTGAAAGCGCAACGGCAAATGTATGTTGTTGTTGTGCAAGTTCACCTAACTTGATCAATAGTGTTTATGGACTTACTAATAATTACTGTCAAATCCATGAAAAAATTTTCAATCTTTTTTGGTTTACGTGACCTTGACTTACGCTCCGTAGCCAGTTGCTATGCATGCAGCTCTTGTTGTGTTGTCTTTCTGTGTATCAAATTCTCGCAGTATTTTTCATGTTAACTTTTATTATTCTACTGCTACACACTATTATTCGCCACAAGCTGTCTCAATCTCAATCATCGCACTGTTTGGCAGGCCACGGGGGCACTTTTTAATTAGATAGCTGAGAACCGGGACACAATTAGTATTTTGGTGTCTGAGCGTTTGGAGATTAAATAAGACAACTGCTTGAGTAGTATGAGGAATATATAATTTATTTCAGTTACACGATATATAATTATACAAAATCCTTAAAACTAGTTACGTAATTACAATTGTTACTTAAAAAATATTTACAAGTTTAGAAATTACACACCAATACTAAAGCTTACATTTTGACCAATAGTTAAACGTTTAATTCAATTAGAATAATTGAGAATAATACAATGTGTTCTATCTCGCTCTAAAATGCTATCGCAGCAAGCCAACCAGCGAGCGCTTGTGTAAACTCGCGTTGATGCTCGATCGGCGGGTGTCAATGAGCAGTAACTCCTGTTTTTTTTTTTGAGAGGAGGAAATACAGTTACGTATTTACGACCCGCAACGGGGCCTAATATGTCGGACTCGAGTGTCCGCGTAAGTGGACACCCCATACCGACTAAAACCTCCTCTATGCTGTTAGCCATGCTTTTACAGCGACATAGGACATGGGCCGTGGAGGCCGCAAAGACTACGCAACAACAGTCGCGGGGCGTCTCCTAAGGAGAATCGACGAGATGAAAAGATGAGAAGAACACACTCGCCGGCGAGTGTGGTGATGTTTTGTGTAATGTATGTAAGTGTGTATGTATGTGTTTATGAGTGTATGTATGTATGTTTGTATGTATGTAAGTAGTGTAAATGTTTGTGTGCATGTATGTTTGTGTTTGCGTCTGTTTGTGATTGTGTAAGTGGTGTATGTCAGTCCGTGAGTGAGCGTGAGTGGAGTGAAACGCTTACAGGACGAGGACTAACGTCTCGTCGTGTATCAAAAGAATGTGTGGTGTATCTAGGTTGCGGGCCGCTGGCCATCGTCAGAGTGACGAGTGCCAGTGGTTTGCGGCGGTTGACCGCGCCTACGCTTGCGAAGGCGGTGTGTGCGTGTCTGTGTCGGTGTTTGTGTGGGTGCCGGTGACGGTGATGTCGTCATCAGGGTCTATCGTGACGTGCCTGGGACGTCTTATTGGGTTGAAACTATGGTTAAGGGGGTGTACACACATGCCTTCCTAACCAAGATGTTGGGATGGTTAGGCGCCTTGTCAAAGAAGCGTCGCGAGATCTCTTTAAAGTGTTGAGTTATCGTCGGAAGCTCTAGATCGCGGTGAAGATCTACGTTTCCAATGAACCACGGGGCTCCGGTTGCCATGCGCGTGAATTTATTTAGAACTACTTGCAAACAACGTAGGTAGCTTGGTCGGGTGTGCGCGAACACGACGCTTGCGTATGACAGTATGGGCCTTACGATGGTTTTGTACACTTTGTGTTTGAGCGGAAGTTTGCTTCGCCCACACACAAGTGGATAAAGGCGACTGAGAACAAATCGGGCTCTATTGCATACCGTATCAATATGTTTCTTGAAGTTCATATTGCTGTTGAACGTGACTCCTAAGTATTTGTAATTCTAGAATGGGTGTTTCATACAATTTAATAACGTCGGTCGGTCGTTTTTTAGCGCGGATGCTATTCGCGTTACCCAAGAGTACCGCTGCACTCTTGGTGGGGTTCACTTCAATCCGCCATTTTTTGAACCAGTTGCCTAGTTCATCGACGGTGGCTTGAAGCACTTTATTGTTCTTGCTCAAGGTTGAGCGGTTCAAAAGAGCGGAGCCAAAGTAGAGTGCCGTATCGTCAGCGTACTGAGCGAACTGGACACTCGGAAACTTGGGAATGTCGCTCGTGAAGAGTGAGAAAAGAGTGGGAGAGAGGACTGAACCCTGTGGCACGCCAGACCTGATTGGTCTGGGTGAGGATAGGGTGCCCTCTACTGAATATCGGAAGGAGCGATCAGTAAGGTAGGCTCGTATGATGTGCACGAGCCTGTCTGGCACTCCCAGTTGATACAGCTTGAATACTAAGCCGTTGTGCCATACCTTGTCGAAGGCCTTCGCAACATCGAAAAACACGGCTGCCGTGGTAGCGTGAAATTGACGCCGTATGAGAATGTACTCGGTTAGTCTGGGAGCCTGCTGGGGACACGAGTGAGCGGTTCTGAATCCGAACTTTATGTCGGGTATCAGGTTAAGCTCCGCGATGTAATGATTAAGACGCGCGAGAATTAATCTTTCGTAAAGTTTCTCGATCGAGTTAATTAAGCTAATAGGCCTATAGCTACTCGGATTAGCTTTAGGTTTATTGGGTTTTGGGATACCGATAACAATAGAATCCTTCCATTGTTCGGGGAACGCGTTATTAGAAAAGAAAAGAATATTAAAAATGGTAACCAATAAAGTAATAAGAGTCGAGGGTAGGATTTTAAGAACCTCGGGCCCCGGGGCCTTCTTGGAGTGAAGCTCCTTAATAATTAGTTTCACCTCTTCGTAAGAGGTGGGTTTTATTCCATCGCCTGAAGGACTCAGAGCAGAGCGACGTTCAACTTCACGATCAACTTCGTCAACGTGTGTCGGGTCGGCTGCTGCATTTGGAGAGCACTGACTCTCGAAACTATTGGCGAGGCATTCAGCCTTCTCATCGTCATCGAGCGCCGGCTGCAGTTCCAGTCTATCCAAAGGAGACACTGAGTGGCTCCTGTTTGAACGCGCGAGGCAGCTTCCAGATAGCCACATGTGATGGCTTAAGGTTGCCGAGCAAGCGGTCCCATCGTTCGCCGTGGAGTTCCACGATACGTTCCCTTACCACCCGCTGTAGGTAGCGGAGGTGGCGCCTATTCTCGACCGACGGATACCTATCGTAAACTCTAGTGGCTCTGTGTTTCTGTGTGAGTAAGTTCCTGACCTCTGGTGGCAGATTTAGGCGATGCGGTTGCATCGTCAGGACCTGCCTGGAGCAGGCCTTGATCCTATTCTGTATATGTGACATCACATGAGAGATAGCACTGTGAGCCATGTCAACCGAGTCAGACTAACTCCTGTTGCTCATTGATTAAGATTGAATGAATAGAAATCTACACGCTTTAGTAGAGTACGCTCGGCCTTGCTGTGAGATTGTGTAACGCGGAGAATATGACTGGTCACGTAAGTATATCTGCGATCTTCAAAAGAACGTGACGATGCTTGTACTTCAATGAGCTGACTACTGGTGATCTGCATGATTCTATGACATGTACAGCATTATGAAATGGTTCTTATCAGAGTTAATATTACAGTATATAAAATAATAATAATAATAAATGTTCTTTTAAGAACATATTATTATTAATATTAATTCTACGAATGTATTACGTTAGAGGTTACATGTTTGTTGCATCATTTTACATTTTACATATTATATTGTAATTGAAATGATCTGTAAATCTTGATATAAAAGAGTGGCACTGAGTTTCTTGCTACTTCTTCTGATTAGCTCAACACTTTACGAAGTAGCGGTAGATTCAATAAGAAAAATATTTTATTTTTTTGACATTCATAAGTGTCATTTCCGTGACCTACGTGAATAAACTGATTTTGATTTGATTTGATGTTAGACATTTATATTAATTGATGTTATTTGTTGTAGGTACAGCTACAGTATCGTTGCACTATACATATTTTTCAAAAAACATCTACAATTTTGCAATCGTAACAAAAATAACAAGCAAGAGGTCTGGCAAATAACAGGAACATTATATAAGAGAAGTTGCCGTAAATCTTGTTTTGTCTGAAATGTATGTACTTCCGGCATAGAGCTCTGACACCGAGGGATGAGCGGGGGTGTCTTTTCATCGACGTTAATAGTCGACTTGGTTACACGAGTACTCAGAAGATCGGCTTTCTTTCTTGCCGTATGGGCTAGGGCATATTTCTCCAATTGCAGTTGTAGCAGGAACGCCTGGCTGAAGTTGCCAATGGTAGTGTTCGACAACACCCAGAACTTTCTTTTCAGAAAAGTGACTTGAAAGCTGCTCGACGATTTCTTACCACGTGCTTAGACTTAGCAGATGCGATTTGCCGCTTAAAGAATGTGGAGGCATCATTGTTTTTCCTGTTTAAATGTGTTGTGTGAATTCACGATGTCGAAAGATCGTACCGTAAAATCAGTATCATATTTTTTAAGTCCAAATTCAAAATTATAAGCACATATGTATCACTTATGTTAGCCAGAGGAAGAAAAATAGTTTTATAAATGAACAAGTCTTCAATATCTTAACTTCTTTATTGTGTCTATAAGTATATCAGTAATGAGTATAAACTGGGTTTCGCAGGTTGCTAATTCTGACGTCATCGTCTCTCATTATAACATAAACGCTTCTGAATTCTCTTCTCTCTCCATCATTCGCTAAATAACGTTGAAGACCATAAATACCTAGTCCTATTCCAATGAGACCCATGACAGAGGAACACATAACTGCCGGTATTTCCCAAAAACCTTGTTTTATACGGCCGATTATTGATTTGCCAAAATCAATTTCATGAGTGTGTACCTTAGGCATCGGCATTTTTATTAACTGTAATGAAAAATGTTAAAAAGTAATAGGTAATTATTTTTATCGCAACGTCAACATATATTTGTCGAATTTCATGTCAGTCAACCTCAAAGAGAATTGAAACTGTATAGGTATTTTATTTCACTAAAAATATTTAGACATAGAGTAGGGATAGATTTGAATAATCTAATATATAAATATTCGTGTTTGTAGTTAAACTCCTCCGAAACGGCTTGACCGATTCTCATGAAATTTTGTGTACTTATCTGTCTGGTCTGAAAATTGAACAACATCTATTTTTCATCCCCCTAAATGTTAAGGGTAGTCCCCTAAATTTTTATTATTTTGTCATTTTTTTTATTTTTATTTTATTATGATTCAGCATTAAAAAATACATACAAATTCAACTTTACACCCGTCTTACGATCAACACTTATTAATGTATCGCGATTTTAATATTATTCTATTCCATCTACAGATCCGCAATACGGTTGCAAGATGGCAATCGAATATAATAATTATTGTAGTACGATAAATTTTACGTACGATATATTTGGTAGGTCTGAGAATCGGTCGTTATGTATTTTTCATACCCCAACAAATTTAATTATTGAATTCTTTTAATACTTTATTTGGCAATACGTTCGCTGGGTCAGCTAGTAATTTATATAATTAGACGCACGTCCACAACCTACAAACGGAGTGCCATAAAGGATGTAAAGCGCTTATTACATTTCACTGAATTTAGTCTTAGTTATTTTCAAAGGCCGGCAACGCTCTTGTGATTTGTCTGGTGTTGCAAGAGAATGTGGGCGGCGGTGCTCACTTAACACCAGGTGACACGTACGCACGTTTGTCCTCCTATTCCATAAAAAAATCATCTAAATTCAGAAGCAATTTACAATTAGAAGCTTCTGATCACTCTGTCCTAAATTTAGTTACTGAATCAGTGACGATTTAAAGCACGACGAAGTCAGACGTGTATTCGAAGAGGGCTCCAGACGTCAAAAAGTTGGCATTTGTCTAGCTCTGGCCGTTGGCTCAATTCAAATAGAAGAAAAAGAACATAGGCGAAGGAATAATTATTACTGGGGGGAAAGTAAGCAAACATAAACATTATATGGGGGCTTTAGAATCAGCGGACTTCAGAAATTATCTACGAATAGATTCAAGATCGTTTGACATATTACTAAATCCTATAACACCGTTTATTTTAAAGAAAGATGTCCTACGACACAGTTTTAGTGCAAGAGAAAGATTGGTAGTAACACTAAGATTTATTGCAACAGAAAATTCATATCAAGATTTAAAATTCAGTTCTTTAATATCCCAACGCCTACTGAGGAAAAATATCAGTGAAACTTATTGCACTATTACTATTATTCGGAAAAGCAAAACAAAATTAGATGTGTCCTCCAAGAACGAAAAGCCACGAGCGACAGAAATCAGTAACTTAATGCGATTACACCTTCCTAAATGCGTTTCGAATTAGGCTTCTAAATGATTCAGTCAGACAGAAACCATCCTTATTTCTGAATTTAGAATCCTAGATTGCTGAATGCAATTGTACTTGTCTAAATTCAGTAGTGACTGAATTCAGACTAAATTCAATAATAAGCGCTTTAATAGTACATAATAACAGGCGGGACTGCCTAAGTAATAATTGAAATTTAGTTTAGTATGAAACGTGCAATGACTTGACATAAGTTTGAAAAAGTAGTAATTACAGAAGATAGTAGTAATTAGAGAAGATAAGATATTATAGCCGTCATCTGTAATTTCTATTAATGACTGCACGGTTCATACAATCGATTGAATTGCTTTTTTCTTAGAGAGTTTCCCTAGGCTGTGGAGTGCGGCTTTATCCACAAACAGCAAATGAAAGCTAGCGAGATATCTACCTTCATTTTGCTAACCTCGCCACACACACTTCAAAGACTTTCTCTAGATAATACGTATTTCATTTTTTTAAACAAATATTAGTAAAGTAAATTGTTTTTTTCTTTGAGATATAACTAACCCTTAGGATACGTTTAGTTAAACGTATCCCTAAACTAGTTAAACTTGGCTTAGTTAAATCTTAAAATTAACGGGAACCCTACACCTTAACATTAGATCTTTATATTCATGTCGATATAAGAATATACATAATATTTGTTTTGTATACTTAATTATAGATAAAAATTTGGATTGATTTCAACTCTTACATTGGTTTACTATATTGGCAGCTCTGCTATTATGTCATTAGGTGGTTATCTCGGTTTCAAGATATAGTACATGTATGAAACACGGGACTTTTCTCATAATTTTCTATGGTACTCCCATCTCTTGAACGTAGTGGTTAAATTCGATTTGGTGTGCGAAACACAGTGAGTAAATAATAACGTCAGAAAACTTAAAATATTCCCCGATATTTAGAGAATATCTTCTTATTTATTAACTTCACTGCATATTATGTTACCATGAATATATTGAACCTATATAAAATGATTTTTTCATGAGTGCATGCTTCACTGAAAATGTTCTCAATTCGACTTATTTTCGTTATACTATTTTATATTCATTGTATTTATTCTTCTTATGATATTGTTTTATTATAAATTTCATTATTATACATTAAGGTTCCCATTTTAGGCAAATTGAAAAGATAGGTACTTGGAATAAACTAGTGCAAATTACATTACTCATCAACAGGAAATCGAAAGATATACCTATTTGAAGTAAGAACATATCGTATCCAATTTAGTGAGATTTTAAGACCCGGACTTCATCACCTGTAGAAGCTGCAGAATATCTTAGGGACTTAGGTACCTTCTATAGATTAGCTTACCTTTTCTATTTTCCTATATCGCCGTTAAAGATATTATTCTCTCTCACGATCCTAGTATCATGATAGGTACATCCAAAGAGTATAATAATATTGGGTACATCATTAGTAGTCATCACTCATATATCACCTCTGCCAATGTCACCTGTCACAGTCAAAATAATTGTCATCGACCCACTTCGCAATGTTGACTTTTGCCTCAACTTTCAAAAATTATTATTTTGATAAATAGGGGTACATAGTGCGTACATTACATACATTTAATTAAATTTTGGCATTATTTGGATTTGCAATGGCGGCAATCGGTACTAGACGTACATTAAGCCAACTGATAAAGCAAGGATATCAAGAAATCCCAGAGATCTTTGCCTCAACTGCTCTCGGCTTGGTTGGAATTGGACTGGGTGCTTATTCCTGTTATCGTTACGTAAAAAATGACGGAGACAATCGAAGATACAAGCAAGTTTTCATTGTAATGAGACCAGATGACCCTAGAGTGCAGAAATTACGGAAAGATTGAATTTGTTAATACTATGCAACTGTAGTTGAAATAATTATGTAATGTACAATAAAAACAGTTAAATTATCTGTACTGTTTATATTTTCTACAAGAGTGTTATTTACATAATTAGTCTGTATCTCTTTGTCACTACCTTGTTATGGCTTAAAGATGGTTAAGAATTGCAATTGGACTTGATCCTGCAATCAATTTTATTCAATTAAGAGGAGTTGAATGTCTCTTCTAATGTTATATTAATGCTGCTCATGGATATCTGCAATAACAAAGAATGTGTTGCTACCCTTTGAAATGAGAGTATGCCCCTAACTAGGGGCTATAAAACTTTATAGGTTCTGGAATGCTGCAGGCACTGGTAATCTCAAAAGGGTCTGTGAGGCAAAGTTAATTTCTGCTAATTGTGTGTTTGAGGAATGTTAGATATCAATACTCTTTTCAGTCAGGAGCATTTTTTTAAAATTCTATTCCTGGATATTTTGCTTGTCACATAATTCTAATCCTAAGCCTCATCTTTCCCCTTGATGCTTCATCATTTGTTTTTGTAATGTTCATGCAGTACAATTCTGTAGGGCTGGTATGTCATACTTAATTTCCAAAATCTGATAGGACCACTTACCGAATTTTTATACTAATCTATACTAATATTATAAAGCTGCAGTGTTTGTTTGTTTGTTTGAACGCGCTAATCTCTGGTACTACTGGTCCAATTTGAATGATTCTTTCAGTGTTGGGTAGTCCATTTATCGAGGAAGGCTATAGGCTATGTTTTTTTTTTCAAAATTAGGGATCCGTAATAAAATTGCTATTTTGTAACACAAGGTGTAAAATCGAAAACCTATTTTTGCGTGCGCTGCAAAAACTATTGACAATAGAACAAAATGATGTACAGGCTATTATATAGGCAATATTTTATTACTTATAAAACTATCGCGTGAATTATACTTTATATGGCAAAACAATGTTTGCCCGGTCAGCTAGTTAGTGTATTCATATTATTAGTGGAAGAAACTTACTTTTTTATATTAGTCATCCGTTAGACAACAACCATTGTAAATACATTGAATAGTAAGAAATAACATAAATACAATACTTTTCATACATTAAACACTTTAATTTTGTCTCTTAATTAACATGATCAAAATAAACAGTAAGTAACAATCACAGGTCAAATACTTATTTCTTTTTCTTTCCTTTAATTGGCTGTTTTGGCTTTTCTTTACTTGATGTCTTTTCAATGTGTTTTAATTTCTTTTTCTGCAACAAAGTATTGAGGTATGTTAATATCTTGTGTAATAATATATTTAATGTGATTGCTTTTTATGACTTATAGTAAATAATAAACTTAGTCACTACAATGCTCAGGATTTTTAAAAATTCAAACAGCACATTGAATTCACTCATATTTGAGATGTGCCTCCATACCTCAGTAGTACAACTAGATTACACACTACTGCATGAAGGCAGAACCTCTGTAGCCAGAACACTCACATTGTGGTTAGGTTATATAGGTGAAAGAGTGTCGACAGTTGCTCAAAGGCTAGAGCTTTTTTTTATGGAAAAGGACGACAAACAAGTGTACGGATCACCTGGTATATAGTGATCACCACTGCCCACACTATCTTGCAACAATAGAAGAATCACCGGGGTGTTACCAGCCTTTAAAGAAGGTGTACGCGCTTTATTTCAAGGCACCCATTGTGGGGGAAACACCGTGCAAGGAAGCTCATTCCACAGCTTTGTTATATGCGGAAGAAAGTTCCTTGTAGCGCACTGTGGAGGAACGCCATGGTGGGGATGATATCCTAATTTGTGGCGTGTCGTGCGTAGACTGAAGTCGGCGACAGGAATCAGGTGAAAATGCTGTAGAAGACACAATGCTACGGTCAGCATTTAGAGACCCAGTATTGGGAGGCTTTAAGGGAGCTGTTGCTGAAGAGTGGTGATACGAAAAATGGTTTTTTTTCGTGGTGAACGCGCAAACTTTAGTCTTCTTGAGAGCTGATGCCTCTCCTTAGAGAGGTGCCGGAAAATCTATAACATGTAATTTATAAACTTAAAATTATTGTAGTCATAAGTACAAAAATCATTCAATTGGCTCATAAATGTTTGATAATAGTTTTACTAAGTGGTTCTACAGCAGTTCATGATTTTTATTATAAACATTTTAAATTACACTTGAGATTTACCTTGATGAGAGCATCATTTTCTGGGTCGCTGTCATGCTCCATCTCTTCGTCATCGTCATCATAGGTCTGAGCTTCTTCATCACCCTCATGTTGGGTGTGCTTGGTTTTCTTTACAGCACCAGGAGCATACGGCAATGCACTAGCTTGCTTGTTGTATGTGCGGGTCATTGCCGCTTTTACCTGTACAAAAATGTAATGAGATATGCTTAGATAATTTATTTCTAGATACAGCCTCTTACTGCTAGACAAACAATGAAAACAGGCCAGGTTTATAACTTTAGTGTGTGTGACAAGCCCAGTTACTCCAACCAACCGAGCTCCTTTCAGATATTCAGAACACTCCAGCAGTGTTTGTAGACTTCTCGGAGCGACCTCGTATTTACTAAGGTTTTTGCCGTTTCGTCTTCGGCCAGATATTCTCTGCACTTATGGTTGTCTATTACGCCGATTGTGAAAAAGTGCTTACTTAGAGATGATTCGGATATCGTGTCAGTTTAGGCTGAAAAGTCGCTAAGCCCAGCCTTGCAAGTTCATCCTCTGCACGGAACAGAAAAATCTAGTGGAAGTTGCATGTGGGCGTTACCCTGTCGCCACTATTGTTTATATGTACCTACTCGAGGCTCAAGTGAGACCAGTCATTTGATGTCAAATGAAGCAAAATGTTCTTTTAAAAAATACAAATGTTCCTTATTGTGCCATTTTTGACTGTAGAAATCATAGCCGCATTAAAAATATGTCCAATGAAGGGATTTCCTATCATCGGCAATCATAATTTTCCGATTTAAATACAATTAATATTTTTTATGTGTTGTGCGAAATATACAACTAAAAATGAACCATAATATTACGACTTATGGTTCATTTACCTTTACGTTTAATCGATGTAACTTATGTTAGAATAATTAATGTAAACAATAAAAATATCTTGCAACTCAACAAGTGCATGCATGTACATATCGATATATTTTTATCGAAATAAATCTTATCTTTATATATTGTATTCTAGTATTGCTCTTTTCCATGCATCATACGATAAAGGTATAAGTAAGCAAAATGTAATTATATGGTTGTGGTAATTGTGCACAAGAGAGATTACGATGAATTCAAATTAATAGTTTTAATTGTCTCTTAGGTACAGCTAATAATTATTTAACAAATATGTGTAAGATTCCAGTCAAACTAAATAAGCGTTAATTTTTAAATATAGACTATATTTAAAAACATTTTCCTACTTAAATTTTTATATTTGGCATATATTGAGGTCCACCGATAAGGTTGAGTCGAGTTGGAGTAGAAGACCTCCTCACATCATCATCAAAGACATGGAGTAGAGGAAATACATCATAGCATTGTAAGAAATACATCGAAAACCATGAATTTTGGGAGTGTTTGCCATCATTGTAGCATATGTACATCATAATATAAAATATCATATATCATCGCTATTGCTTGTTTTGGAAATTTTCTTTCCGCAGGCGCATTACGTATGGAAGCAGTACGGTTTATAAAATCTCATGTCTTACTGGCCCCTGGGTTTATACAGAATAACTATGAATATTTAAAAAAAAACTTTGTTTTATGTGTGTTAATTCCAGGTAAATATAATATTGGTACTGTAACTTTCCAAGACTATTCGTGTACGCTGTCTTGATTTTATTTGAATTGAGTTAAATGTTTTCCATCCTTTTAAATAAAACTATACCTGAGAAAAAATATTGGCCTACTATTATTTTAGCTTACGAAGTACGTTATCAGTAATTTTATCAACCCTGATAACATCATTTCTAGTTTTCACTAACTTATCGATATGTTTATTTATTTTCGTACAACACTAGGTATTTTGACAGAAGTCTATGGTTTAAAGAGTTCCTATTACTTCAAGTTTTTATATGTTATTTTTCACAATTTAAGAAAAAATTCTGAGGTTGTCCTAATCACTTTAAGAATATGAGATTTGCGTAATTTATTAAGTTCGAAATTATTGTTAATTAATTTGTAGTTATGTCTTTTCGTGATTGTGAATTTAGGCCTATCATAAAGCCGGAATTGTGTGTATTACATATTTAATAGATAAATGTGTAAGTTTGGCGACATCGGTTTCCATAGTAAAATGACATGATGCCACTTCAACTAGTTTTTCTGCTCTGTGATCCTCTGCACCATTCGCTTGCATCTGCCATTTTGGAACTGTCTGTGTCAATTCTAATTCAAGGATTATTTTAGATATCCTTTTGCAGGGTGCCTCACAGAGTGTATGGTCCTTTTTTTCTCTGTTCCTGAGATTTGCTGTAACACAGTCTACTTTATTACCAATACCGAACATCGATATCGTAACGTCATGTTGAATGTGTGTGTGTGGGTTCTAGGACGGACGTTGCCGTAGTACACGTGCATCATGCTAGGGCTAGGCAAGCCAGCCGATGGAATCGCTGCAGGTTGGTTTGTATGGTCACAGCCTGGTCCATCAAGCTATTGCTTCGTAGGTTATAATTAGTCTTATTACTGTTGTATACCTTTACTTACAAGAGATGTTACACAATACAGGGCAGGGCAGAACGAAACTTAGATAAATATAGCTGCTTTCATTCATTCGCCTCGTAATAGTCTTTCTCTATCCCTCGCCTAGCTACACATACTCTTTCTCATGCAATCCATAGTTTTATTTCGTTATTTAATCTAAGTCTTATCAATCCCTCGGGAGCAAATATTTCGGGATGAGGTGTACCCAATATCCTTTCCTGCATCCCTATCAATGTGGGTGGAATATTTCATGATGGTTAGTTGAGTAGTTTAGGCGTAAAAGCGTAACAAATCAACTCATACAACACTAGACAAAATGTGTGCAAACTTTGATGATAGAATTTACCTTGGAATCAATGAGCACATTAGGGTTTCTCTGTCCCGGCCACAGGGACAACTCGGTGAGTGAGTCCAGGTCTTCTCTCAGCAGATGATAAGCCTCGAGCACAGCCAACGACTTCTCGATGCCTTCCATCTTGTCCGCAATCAGCGGGTTGAGGATTGCATCTCTGAGGTGGTGCGCATAGTCCAGGTGGATTGAAGACTTTGAACCAGATGTGCTGAATAATAGTAAAACAATTATTAAACGAAGGTTATTGAAGTGGACAGTCCTTAAGGTGCGCAGACCACTTTATTCTGTGGGTATCGACTAAGGACCAAACATAATTGTCATGCTTTAGTAACACTTATTTGGGTAGAGACTGCAGGAGTTAATTATTCCTTAATTGACTCCTGCACATCAGTTAGAGCTTAATTTACCAAAATTATTTATGCACAACAATAATAGTAAAAAACAATGATGTCATTTAAAGGCGCGTTAGGCAACTTACGTAAGCCTGGTGTGCGCGTGTATCTGCTGCGCCAGTCGCGCCATCTTGGAGGCGCGCGAGTTGCGACCGAGCCAGCCCGGGAACTGAATCTGAGCCGCCACGTGACCTGATAGTACGCTGCCAGGGATCACCGAACTGTACATCGCCTGATAGTAACACAAGCAAACAACATACATTACAAAAAGAAAACGCCTGCTTTAATGGTATTGTCAAACGTAAATGTGAATTGAACCCAACTGAAAGGGAGGAGACTGCGAACCGAAGCAGAGAGGGCAAACTCTAAAGTAGGCACACCAAACCGAAAGCAAAGCGTTCCGGAACACCATTCGTGTCAAAGTTTTGTAAATAAACACAACAATTCGTATTCGCTCTGTGTTTGACGTCGTCACACAACTATCACTCTCACGGCTCGCTTCGCGCGCACTTATTTGGTTTGCCGTGAGGTGACACGCCTTCGGTTTGCTTTCGCTATTCTATATGACTAGAATCAAACGATACTATACAAATAAATATGTCTTGTTCGCTAGTGTTACATGACAGTGCATTTATTTATTTAGTTAGTATCAATCATGTTATAACATTCAAAAGAATTCTTAATAAACGTTTGTGTGGGAAAGGTTGCTATAACATAATTACTTTCTTAGTGATACAACAGATTGGGAATGGAGCGACCGCCGTTAGGCTATTTAATAATAAGTTTCATTTTACGACATTGTAACCATATATTATGAAAAAAACTGAAGTCCGCTGAGTTTCTCGCACCCGCTCTTCTCAGGTGTGAGACATACTTTTTCGAATGGGTGGTAGTTTTTGACTTTCAATAAGGCATATCCCATCCTATTTTGAATAATAATATTTGGATTTAAATTCTCCGGCCCGTTGATAACTCTGTGAATATAAATATTTAGCGGGCAGCCACTAACCTGCAATGGCAACAAGCTCCAGGCTTGTTGGGATCGTATCCGCTTGTCAACCAAGTCTCCCTGACTTATACTGTCCGCTGCTCGACTCATCCGGTCCAACACTTCATTTCTATGAACATATTGTTTGTATTAAGGGCTATATTTCACCGAGACACCACGGTGGCGCAACCACGGTCCGTAAGCTACCAAATTATACACCATACAGAGACGAGAGTCATGACGCGTCCGCTCTGGTCGCGCCACCAAATTTGTTGCACAACCATACTGACACTAGGTAAGTAACTCTCTATAGAGCCGTATACAGTTTGTTGGTTGCGGCGACTGGTTAAGCCACCATGGTGTCCCAGTGTAATACAGCCCTAAGAACATTCTGACCAATATTATAATATCAAAATAAACTGTAACAACATCCTATACAAACATACACACGTTGAATTTTTATTTATTACAATGTATGTTTCATTTGTATTTGTCGAGGAATCACGGACCCCGAAGATACAGTTTTAACTATGTAGTTTCGTGATCAGAGGTTTAGCCCTTTTGATATCACTGCAGTTTTTGAGTTTTATTACATTTAACCTTAGATAGAATACGTCTATATAGAGTCTCTTGCTGCTAGACAACCGATGAATGCCAGGTTTATAACTTCAGTGTGCGTGACAAGCTACGTCTTACACTCGGGATTTTTATGTCACTTTGTGTTAGTTTGCGTGCATTGCTCAAAATAAAGCTTACCTAACTGTCAACCTCCATTTTTTTCGACGTTTACACAGCTTTCACATATCCTCTTATTAATAAACGCGTTGTTAAATTACTCCAAATTGAAAACCTTTTGTCTATATCTTACCTTTGTCACTACAAAATTACATGACAGGAAGAAGACAAGAGTCTCGTGCCAGAATTTGGCGAGTCAACATCTCCTAGATGCCTCGTATAGAGGCAAAACACAATCATAGCGGAATTTACACTCAAGGAGGCTCCCAACATTTGAATGATAGGGTGAAGCAATTTTAAACTTGGAGTAAATTTACTTTGCTTTAATGAGATATATCGTGTACATGTTACAGTTGTTCAACGATGAATCGGCTGTGACTCACTTGGGGCAGTGCGGCGCCACGTTGAGGTAGTTCTCGTGTACGAACAGCGGCACCAGGCTGTAGTCGCTGAAGAACAGGTCGCTCTTGTCGTTGATGCTCATGCTGCGGTGAGACTCCTCGGAGAACACCTTACGGATCGCCTCCCACGGGCCCTGGACACATCGTTACACAATGAACTCGGTACAGCATAGATAGATAGACACTTTATTGCATAGCATACAGACTTAAAAATTACGCAATGGGCTGTTTTATCGCTTGAAGCGATCTCCTCCAGGCAATCCAAAGAGATACAGGATACATTAAATTATTAAAACAGGTACCTTGATTTTAACATCTGTTAAGTATTATTTTATTTAATTTAAGAAATAAAACAAGTATTATATATTCAAATATGTAATACAAAATAATACTTCTAAATACTATATAAATGAAGTATTATTAGGATGACAGCGGAAGATGAGATTGTTGGCAGATCTGCAGCATACTGTGGAAGTTTGTTGGTTTGTTTTTTATTTGAGAAGTTTTGAAAAAATGATTTCTAATATTATGTACTTCAAAGATATATTCATCACAATCACGTGCATATTTTTCGCAAATGTATTAAAAATGTCGTTAAGAGCACGTGCAAAATTGTTATTTCCACTGGTCTTTATTGCATCGAAATATACTATTTGAGCACAATTGCCCGTACCATGGATCTTGCTACATCGCGTTAAAGTACATAATACAAGATATTAAACGCATGAGCTTTTAACTTCACATTATCGCACTGACCAGTTATTTTTTTAAGGAAGAAGAGCGCAAACGAGCGCTCGGTTCACCATGTGTTAAGTGATCACCGCCACCCAGATTCTCTTGCAACACCAGAGGAATCACATGACCTTTAAGGAAGGAGTACGTGCTTTTTTTGAAAATCCCCATGTCGTATCGCCCCGGAAACACCGCACAAGGAAGCTCATTCCGCAGCCAGTGGCAGGCTCCTTTGCACAGGATGCCGGCTAGATTAGGAAGGGTTGGTATCCATACTATACCATGGTTGTTGTCAACGACGCCTATTTCTGCCGTGAAGCAGTAATGTGTAAGCATTATTGAAATAACTGGGCAAATGAGACTTAACATTTTATGTCTTAACGTGACGAGCGCAATTGTAGTGCCACTCAGAATTTTTGGGTTTTTCAAGAATCCTGAGCGGCACTGAGTTGTAATGGACAGGGCGTATCAATTACAATCAGCTGAACGTCGAGCTCGTCTCGTCCCTTATTTTCATTTAAAAAAAAGCTTTATTGGAACGAAAGTTCCTTGAAAACTGAGGAGTGATGATGATATCCCCGTAATAAATGCTGTAGAAGACACACTACGAAGCGACGTCTATATGCAATAATTGTATATTTGTTATTATACAATCAAATTCAGCCCTGGACGGAAACCGTGCTGGTGTCGTATTAAATATCTTGCACACCATATTCACAGCAAATCATCGAATCATATTGATCGTCAACAAATCAAAGCCAATATTTTACCATCCGGATATCTTTGTTCAGTTTATCGGCCTCTCTTCGAAGGTTGTCTGACTGCATGAGATTAGGATCAGCACTCCACATGCTCAGTAGATGCAAGGTCTGCCGCACATCCTGATTGGCTGACACCACGATCTGGCTCATCACATCGGGAGATATCTTGACACCCTCTTTGAAACATATAGACAACATTGCTGCCTGAAAAAACAAATTAACAATATTAGTATACTTTTACTAGCCCCTTAAATATTATATTCTGTTTTAAGGCTTCCATAGCCAAATGGTATAACACGGAACCCACATAGATTCGTCATGTCTGTCTGTCCGTCCGCAAGTCACAGACACTTTTTTTCTGAAACTATAAGAACTATACTGTTGAAACTTGGTAAGTAGATGTATTCTGTGAACCGCATTAAGATTTTCACACAAAAATATAAAAAAAAAAACAAATTTTGGGGGAAAACCCATCCGCGTATCTATGGATAGGTCTTCAGAAATGAGAATGAGGTTTCTTATATGATTTTCTTACTTTACACTTCCAAAGTGGTAAAATGCCCCCCCCCCCCATCCCTGTAACTTCTAAAATAAGAGAGAGATAAAACTAAAACAAATATATGATGTACATATTACAATGCAAACTTCCACCAAAAATTGGTTTGAACGAGTTTTTTTTAATACGTTATAAGAACTTTTATATAATGTTACTCGCTGCTACGGAACCCTTCATGGGCGAGTCCTACTTGCACTTGGCCGTTTTTTAGTATTTGATGACATTATCTGTGAAAATTTCAACTGTCTAACTATCAACGGACGGATAGCAGTCTTAGTAAAAGGGTTCAGATTTTTGCCCGTTGGGTATGGCACCCTAAATCTAGTGTCACACTTTAACACCAAAACTATACAATTTCAATAATATTACCTTGATCTGATCGACCCTCGGCCTGGAGAATCTCAAATCATAGCAATAGTTGACAAGACTCCTCATTTTCTCACTGTTCCTGTCATTGCACATACATATGATCGGCACCGATGACACCTTGATCAATGATATCAACTCTTGAAGACCACCTGAAAACAATAGTAGTTAATGTCCATACTCCTCTTAAAGAACATATCATCATCATCAGCCGGAAGACGTCCACTGCTGGACAAAGGTCTCCACGACGATCGGTCCTGCGCTGCCCTCATCCAAAATATTCCGGCGATCTTGACCAGATCGTAAAGAACATATACCTACTGTCTTAATAAAATTACTTCTCCCTGTCATGTAATTCTGTAGTGACAATGGTAATACAAAGACAATTTTTTTTTAAATTACTTCGTGTTTATTATAATAATACAGTTAATATTTGGCTTTTTTCAATTTTATAAAAAAGCGTGGTTGATGTAGCTGAATTTCATCCGGGAAGTGCCGTTTCGGTTCCTAAGTACCAATGTGTTCTTGGTACTAATATTTTTCTTTAAGCTAAAGGAAAGTAAACTACAGTACAGTAAAGGAAAAACCTACACATGTCTCCTCATGAGTTTTACGTGGAATAATATTCACGTACGTTTATTCGATGCTGTTATGGGAAATGAATACAACGCGAGGAAACCTCCACACACGTGCAAAGATATTCATGTACGTTTATTCGATGCCCTTATGGTAAATGAATACAACGCGAGGAAACCTACACACACGTGCAAAGATATTCATGTACGTTTATTCGACGCTCCTATGGTAAAGGAATACAACGCGAAGAAACCTACACACACCTGCAAAGATATTCATGATCGTTTATTCGACGCTCCTATGGTAAAGGAATACAACGCGAGGTAACCTACACACACCTGCAAAGATATTCATAATCGTTTATTCCACGCTCCTATGGTAAAGGAATACAACGCGAGGTAACCTACACACACCTGCAAAGATATTCATGTACGTTTATTCGACGCTCCTATGGTAAAGGAATACAACGCGAAGAAACCTACACACACCTGCAAAGATATTCATGATCGTTTATTCGACGCTCCTATGGTAAAGGAATACAACGCGAAGAAACCTACACACACCTGCAAAGATATTCATGATCGTTTATTCCACGCTCCTATGGTAAAGGAATACAACGCGAGGTAACCTACACACACCTGCAAAGATATTCATGATCGTTTATTCCACGCTCCTATGGTAAAGGAATACAACGCGAGGTAACCTACACACACCTGCAAAGATATTCATGATCGTTTATTCCACGCTCCTATGGTAAAGGAATACAACGCGAGGTAACCTACACACACCTGCAAAGATATTCATGATCGTTTATTCCACGCTCCTATGGTAAAGGAATACAACGCGAGGTAACCTACACACACCTGCAAAGATATTCATGATCGTTTATTCCACGCTCCTATGGTAAAGGAATACAACGCGAGGTAACCTACACACACCTGCAAAGATATTCATGATCGTTTATTCCACGCTCCTATGGTAAAGGACTACAACGCGAGGTAACCTACACATACCTGCAAAGATATTCATTATCGTTTATTCCACGCTCCTATGGTAAATGAATACAACGCGAGGAAACCTACACACACCTGCAAAGATATTCATGTACGCTTATGCGACACTCTTGCCTATAAGTGTTGTGCCTTATATATAAGTGATTTTGATTTGATTTGATCATGCTAATATAATAACAAATTACCTCTGTCCTCATTGCCGGCCATGCCATCAACCTCGTCCATTACAAGCACATGTTTCCTGGTCACAGCTTGTTTGCCTGTTGCACCTGTTAACAATATAGCCATCTGCTTAATTTCATTTTTGACTTCGACTGTATGATTTACAAATTTAATATTAACTGCATTAGTGAGTTGTGACCACTTACTAACATATGAATTAAAATATCATTTATGCATTTTCTTAAAATAATTTGAAAATAAATTTTTATAAGTACGTAACAATTGTATAAAATTTTTATTTGTTTGAACTTCTTCATAAAACTTTATTATGCGTCATTTCATCCTCGGAGTACACCCCGTTATTATAAAGGGTTAAAAGTTTCATCTACATTTCCCAATAATTATCTATATTGGTTTCATTTCTTTTTTTTTTTATGGAATAGGAGGACAATCGAGCGTACGGGTCACCTGGTGTTAAGTGATCACCGCTGCCCACATTCTCTTGCAACACCAGAGGAATCACAAGAGCGTTGCCGGCCTTTAAGGAAGGTGTACGCGCTTTTTTTGAAGGTACCCATGTCGTATCGTCCCGGAAACACCGCACAAGGAAGCTCATTCCATAGCTTTGTAGTACGAGGGAGAAAGCTCCTTGAAAACCGCACTGTGGAGGACCGCCACACATCCAGATGGTGGGGATGAAATCCTAACTTGTGTCCTTTCTTACTGTATTTTAATTTTATTTTTTGTATGCGTATTTTGATAAGTCTGTTTTTCAGTGCAGTGTAAAGTTTTATTTAATATAATATATTATGTACCTCTCGCGAAACCTGATAGAGATGTAGTGGTGAGCAATTCTGATATTTGGTCCTTAATCAATGTCTTGCTGCGAGTGTCCGATGCATTGAACTCTACCATGTCGAATCCGAGCTCCTTACATACCAGGGACACAGTCGTTGTTTTACCTGTGACAGAATACAACTGTAAAAATACTAAGTGTTGGTGACGCGTTATTATAAAATTAGATCACATGTTAAAGTTAACTGTATACGATTCGCGCGCACTGTGACATGATTTTCCGGAACCGTGACTTTAGTCGATAAATTTTACTCTAGTGTAGTGTGAAGTGATAACTATACTCAAAATATTTATTTAGTAAGTGGCACTGTCAATACATGTTTAGATGTATATACAAAGACTTTAAGCGCTGATTACATTACAATAAAGTTTGAAGGAAATCTAAATATGTAATAGAAGTTAAGACAAATCGTATTCGATTTAGTGAGATTGGCAGGCAGGGCCGGATTTAAACTTAATGCCGCCACTGGGCACCGGAAAAAAATCCGCCCCAATACTGGAATTTTACTTAAACTTATAGTTTATATATTTTATTTTTCAAAACTAAAATAACTAATTTATTGCAAAAACTTTATTATAATATGTTAAATATTCTAAAAACATGAATAAATATCCGATTTTTTTCAAATAAAAAAAAAACTAATTAAATTTCTTTAATTCCAGAAATTAAAAAAATCGATTATTATTTAAAATCTCCAAGGAAATAAATTGATTAAATCATTTGTATTATTAATTTTTACTAAACGTGCGAAAATTATAATTTACAAATAATGGATAAATTGAATTTCTTGAATTATTAATTAAACCAAAAATTATTAATATGTAACAGAATTAATTATATTGAACAATCTTGATAAGACTAAAAAAAAATTTTCCACTTTCACAATTTTACCGCCCTGAGCACTAGCCCCAACTGCCCCTTGTGTAAATCCACCCCTGTTGGCAGGCTTTGTTTAAGACACGTTTCGTCACGATCTAGCAGCAATAGTAGCGTACATTGTCTAGTGATATGTTACATCATGTAGCGGCCATCAAAAGATATATAATATTTATAAACAAAGTCGTCCCATCGAGGCACACACATAAGTCCACTAATGCCTAAGTTATATCAAGCCATGTACCCATAAATTCAAATTCAAAAACACTTTATTCATGTAGGTCACAGAAATGACACTTATGAATGTCAAAAAAAAATATATAAAAATATTGTTTCTTATTGAATTTACCGCTACTTCGTAAAGGGTTGAGCTAATGAGATGAAGTAGCAAGAAACTCATTGCCACTCTTTTAAGTCAAGATTTACATTTTAGTTGTTTTACAAATCATTTCAATTACAATATATGCAAAGTGACGCAACAAAAATACTCAAATGTCAAAAACTTAAAGGCTTACATGAGTAAGTCAAAAAAAGTAAATTAATAAACACAAGAGTTATTGAGTATACTGTAGATGCATCAATCCACACATACCGTAAATAAATAGAGGCATTATGTGAGCATTTCATAAAATAAAATATATAATAACTTTAACTTTAAAGTAGTACTTTATTAGTACTTTATTCAAATAATGCACGCAAATTAAAAAAAGCCTCTTGCAATACCAGTGGCGTTGAAGTATGTTCATCACACTCGTCTTCACTTGAACTCATTTTCACATATTATCAATTTAGGCTGTCGTAAAATCCTATTGCACGTGAAATGGCGCGTACATGGAAGTATTCTATTAGTATGTACTTGTATTAATAATGGTTCCTATAAATCATATGGTACGAAACGAACTGGCCAATCACTCACCAACTCCCGGAGGTCCAGACAAGAGAGCTGCTTTATAATATCCACCATCATCATTCTTCGCCCAAGGGTTTGGTTTCGTCAATTTTGCCTTTCTGTTTGTGTACCATTTTGTGAGCCAATTAATTAATCTGTAGAAATGGTTACACAGTATTATTTTACAGACTAGTGTCACTGAATAAAAAATAATTAATTAATCCAACGTTCATAAGTCACAGAAAACCAAACAGAGTATAAATCACTCTATCGCTTGGTATGTGCGACTTACTTCGTGTAATAGTGCGAGACGAAGAAACTACGAATAGTTTGTAATTGCGATTGGGGATAGTTAGGTGCATATAAATTATGGAAGGCGGCGTTAGTGCACCCGATCCTTAAGAAAGGTGTACGCTCAGATCCGTTCAACTATTGCCTTCTTGTCATTATCTACATTTTCTCCAAAATTAAGGAGTCAACTGTCAACCGTCAGTTCTTGGGATAGCTTGAGGAGCATCAGCTGATCAGCGATTGCCAATAGTCTCCGACCTTTTATATCTAACAAATAAATGGGCACAAGCCTTTGACCGAGTGTGGCACAAGGCGCTTATAGCGAAGCTGCCTACCAAT
Organism: Leptidea sinapis; assembly: GCF_905404315.1. Taxonomy (NCBI): domain Eukaryota; kingdom Metazoa; phylum Arthropoda; class Insecta; order Lepidoptera; family Pieridae; genus Leptidea; species Leptidea sinapis. The sequence goes on along the minus strand of NC_066267.1, from coordinate 6,206,604 downwards.
GGGCTTTCCGAGAGGTTATGCAAATGGTTCTCTAGCTTTTTGGCTGATGGGAGCATCAAGACTGTTATCAATGGTGTATGCTTCGACTTAAAATCCATAAACGCTGGTGTCCCCCAAGGCTGCGTGCTATTCCCTACACTATTTCTTCTGCATATCAATAATATGCTGCAATTCAACGGCATTCATTGCTGTTTCTTATACCGGCTGTACCAAAATCTCTCGGGATAACATCAACGAGAACTGGAACAAACTAAAATCAAGACTATGACATTCAGTTTTCAAATACGGCCGACAAAATTTATTCCAGTTTAACCCTAAAAAGGCTCCCCTCGTCGTATCCACTCGAATCGAGATCACTCGTCTTAACTGCCTCAGCTTGTATCAGCATTCTATTGTCAAGAGAGAGTGACATAAAAACAAAATGGATGTAGTAGTAAAAGATACCCTCATAAGGTGACACATACACATGCAATATAAACTTAATTTAACAATTTATAAACTCCACATAGGTATAGGAAAGATCTATGTTGGTTTCTCTACGCGATCACGGGACACCGAAATCCGCAAGAGAACGGGACTAACTGACGTAGCAACAACCATAGCCTCTAGGAAGTCGAAGTAGGCGGGTTATATTTGTCGTAGGTCCGATGGAAGATTGAGTAAAAAGTTGTTCGAGTGGAGACCAAGAAAGGGGTTCAGGAATGTTGGGAGACAGCCAGCAAAATGAACGGACGATTTGATGCGAGCGGCTGGGAAGGACTGGATGCAGACAAGTCAGGAGCGCACAAAATGGTCTAAAATGGAAGAGACCTTTACTCAACATTGGGTAGATCAAGGGTGAAAAAGAAGAAGAAACTCCTCATTATTTATTTTATCTGTTTTTGTTTAACACAATAATCATATTTGAGGTAGACATTGGTAAGTTTAATGCTATTAAAATATTTTGTAGCTCGGCCAATTGTAAAAACAGGGTTCACAGTAAACAAATACATATTACCAAAATCGGAAACTTTTACTCGTCAACATGATCACACGCACATATCAGTCAAAATAGTTGGTCGCAACCAAAGCAATTAATAAAAATAAAAAATAAACTAACTTCTTGACATTGCTACCTTCACCCTGCTGTCCTATTATACTCTTTATGCTCTGTGGTTTATATTTATCAACCCACATCAGTGATGGTGCTGATGTATTTTTCTGGTTTGTCATGTCCTGTCCACCTGAAATTTTTTAGAAAATATAACATATCTTAATTTAATACTTTTATTTTTATATTATCTATTGTTACCTTTTCAACTAAATGAAAAATAAACCAATAAAAATCCAAGCGCGTACACCTTCCTTAAAGGCCGGCAACGCGCCTGTGATTCCTCTGGTGTTGCAAAAGAATGTGGGTGGTGGTGATCACTTAACACCAGGTGACCCGTACGCTCGTTTGTCCTCCTTTACCATAAAAAAAAAGTGCAAGGCTGGGTTGCAAATACTTAACAATAACAAACATGTTAAAGTTGACATTAAGCAAAGAATGTGTTGCACCATTTGAAAATTTTTTGACGATGTCACTTTAACTGTTACCATCCCATATTCGCAGGTCAAAGCTATCTGTCAAAAATTTCAAATAAATATTCGACATTGACTTGATACTTCACTTTTTAACATTAACTATGCCAAGGAATATGAAGGTGCAACACATTCCACAGTCTATGTTAAAGTCAGAGTTACTGTTAATGTTAAATTTCACTTAAACCTTAACTATAACAGCTAATATGATGCATCCCAGCCTAAGTACCAGGCTGTTTCAGCTCAATACAGTGATATTATCAAATTCCACACAGGCAAAGTATAATGCTAGTATTTTATTAAATTAATTGTAAACTATCTCCACTATGGTTGTTAGTAACAAAATTTGTCAGAAAAAAATATCAGGCAATAAGTATGATTGATTCATTAAGCAAGATGGTTATTATTGAAACAAGCTCACCAACTAACCCAAATAATTATTAAAAAATGAAATTATACTTACATGACATTTTGCTTTGATTATCTTCACTTTGATTCATGATTTTATCATTGTGAATTTCATCTTTATCAACGACATCATTCTTTTCAATTTTAACTTTTTCTTCTTTAACATTACTAATACTTTGTTTTTCTTTGTCAAAATACTTTGATTTCTCAATACTTGTATCTTTTCTACTTTTTAATTTATCATGATTATTTTGTTTCGCTTCTTCTTTCTCTTCTTTTAGTTTTGATTTAACATGATTAGCGTCTTTCTTAACTTCTTTTATAGTTTTGTCTTTATTTGGTTTTGGTTCAACTTTGATTTTTTTGATGAGAGATTCACTGATCATTTTTAAAAAGTCATCTTCACTTATAATTTTTATACCAAGTTCTTGAGCTTTCGCAGTTTTGGCTGGTCCAGCATCATCACCCACAAGAACATGTGTTACCTGAATAATAACAAAATTACAAACAAATCTATAATAATTTTGAGTACTGTTGGTATAAAAAAAATCTGAGGAACACAAATTATTAATGAAAACTCCTACACAATTGTTTAATCGATTGGCATGGTCTTAGTAAACCTTCAAGATTTTATTTATTTATTAGGTTCACCAACAGATAATACACTATTACTAGCTTATAAAAATAACAAAATAAGTTTTAATTATGTTGTAAATCCAATTACAGGCAAACCAGCATGCATTTTTGAGTTGCACAAGTGTGGGGATGCAAGTTTACAATGAAAAATACATTATTTTTAATTACTACTTGTTGTACTAATATAATGTAGAAATAAACAAGTGAAAAAACTAAAAATTGGATATAAATCAAAACAAGGCATAAGTTATGTGGTTTCTGCACTGATAAATTGATGCAATATTTTTTTGTAATCCTGAGGGGCGGAGGAGTGGATGTCAACACGAGTAGTTTTGAAAAGATTATTGTGCTCCCGGCAGATCCTTTCTAAAACACTAGTGTATTTTGTTCTAATTGTATATCAAATATGCCTAGAAGTTAGTCCTATACAAATGACTATCGGCTTTAATAACATTATAGTCACCAGGTTACCTTACCTTTTTAGTTTTAATGGAAAAATATTTTGAAAATAGTCTTGACACAATCCTCAATGAATCTAATTATTTTATTAAATTCCAAGTATTTACCAAATTAATATTTTCATATAAAAAACTAGAGCCAATTTTGATATCTATTAAAACCTACAGTATTTCCTCCAAAAGTACTAATTATGAAAGTTGAATCGAGTTTACTTTGATCTTATGAGGTTGTCATGTGTCAGATATTTCGTTGGATCTCCTGATGGTTTGTAATCTCCCAATTAGTCATAATTTGTAATAGATGGCTTAACCAAGTATCAAGGCCTACATACTTATACTTGCCCATTGATGAAAAAACACTTAACACAAAAAAAATGCAAATGGATGGATAAAATTTACTAAATTTAGTTCATAAAAGTCAAACCAAAGTGAGACATTACAAATTCTTATAAAAGTATATCAGTACAATGTTCATTCAAACCTTTTTACTGACAGAATTTTTGATGGTGCCACCATACTTTGTAATAGCTGCCACCACCTCTTCTCTTTCAAAGGAATCCAAAACACCAGTGAGAAGGAATGCACAATCTTTAAGGCAATCAGGTGCACCCTAAAATATAGGTAAAAATATCAATCTAACATATAAAATTCTCATGTTGCAGTGTTTGTTACCAAACTCCACCGAAACAGCTGAACCAATTTGTATGAAATTTTTTATGCATAGTTTTAGGTCTGAGAATCGGCCAATATCAATTTTTTAAACCCCAATTTTCGGAACGAAGTTCCTTACGGCAGGCTTGGAGGAGATAGGGATTTTGCTGCGGGACCGAACTGAAAAAATTGTGATAGTAAAACCGTAAGAAAAAGTCCGTGGAATAAAACCGTTAAATGAGACGTGCGCAGGCGCGACAGTCTTTTCTATTTCTATGTAAAATGTTCTATTCTATTCTTCCTACTGTGGCTTCTGTGGAAGATATACCACAGATTTGCCAGAATCACGTTAGATTAGACTACCAAGCTTTGAGTATGTGTCTTCTAAATTTAACGGTAATAATCGGTGTTCAGATTACATAAAGTTTAATTTTCTAATAATATCTGAAACAAATAATATACATGCTTGTAAGACTATAAATGACATGCACAAATAGAAATACTTAAATAATTAATTAATATAAGTACTAAATAATATTTACAACTTAATCTTATTTATTTTAATATATTTACACAAAATATTTACAAAAGGAGTGTAAACTAGGGAGAGGAGACATTTAACGGAGGTTGGACGGGGGACTTCAGCGGGTATATAATTGTGCAGAGAAGATTGCATTAAGGGACAACTAAAGAATAAATGATCCATGTTTCCCTCATCAAGGCCACAATCACATAGAGAATGATCCCTAATTCTAAGTTTTGCTAGAAAGACTAGAGTGCAGGCATGGTTTAAACGTAAGCGGCATATAGTTGAGATTATTGTTTTATTATGAATCCTACATTTTGAGAACCAAGGTTTTTGAGGAATTTCTGGTTGGAGTTCTCCATAAAATTTGCCTTTTAAAGTTTTGGAAACTTGCCAAATGTTTGACCAACTCTCATACATCTTGGGTTTCAGGGTAGAGCACAAGTCATGAGTGAATATTTCTGAATACTGAAAGGAACCTGAATGAGCAGCTGATCTAGCACAGGCATCTGCATTTTCATTACCAGAGATGCCCATGTGACCTGGAATCCAAGCTAAAACTATGTTAATTTTGAGTTCATAGCACTCCTTCAAAGTTTCTCTTATTTTGAGAATGATGGGAAACTGACTTTTTGTCTTAAACGGATTTGAGAGAATTGATTGGAGGCAACTTTTAGAGTCTGAAAGGATAATAGAATTGTTCATGTTGTGAGACTTAACAAATAGAATAGCTTCAAGAATGGCGATTGATTCCCCTGTATGTAAAATGTTGTCAAACAAAAATAAAGAGACATATTTTGTTATTTTAATTGATAATTTGGATTACGATTTTTTTTTTATTTTACGTAATTTATTATTTCCTAAAATACTGAATTTCCTAAATACTATCGTGTAGTTAAATAAAAACTAATCTACAAAATTTAAGAGAATACCTACTTAAAATTGAACACGATTTTTTTTTACAAATTGTGTCGATTCTACATTAGCCGAAGGAACTTCGTTCCTACCTGGTGTCCCATGACACCACATCATTTTTAAATTAAATTTTATCGGCTGTAAGAATTTATAATTACTTGTTAATTAATGTTGAATAGTTTCTCTTCTATAACTACTACAATTTTAAAGCTTGTACTACAAAGCTAGATATAATAATATAAAATCAATAGAAAATTTCAGATATTGGCAAAGTTTAAAGAGATATAATAAAGAATATTATTTACAGAATAAGAGAACAGGCAGTAATAATTAGTTACCTTCAGCTAAGGATAAATTATCAGCTTAATTGTGAGCAAAATTCAAAGAAATTAACATCTTGACTGTTGCTTCTCAATATATTCTTGATAATGTAATGTAACATACATTACATAGGCACATAAGTGAATTTGCCAGAAATTTGTCATAACCATAATGTTAACACCAGGAACAGACATCAACTGATGATGCCTACTACTCGGCTATGTCGAGTTAGTAAGTCTTTTGTGGGGCGATGTATATGCTGTTACAACAAGATCCCAGAAAATGTTCAAAACAAAAGTATTACATTATTCAAAAGTATTGTTAAAAAACGTTTGTGTGGTAAAGGTTACTAAAATGTTACTTAAATGGAGGTGGTAAAACCAGTGGAATCTGCTATATTTCTTGGCATTACTCTTGATTCCAAATTGCAGTGGGGCCCCCATATTGAAGGATTGGCGAATAGGCTTAGTTCTGCAGCATATGCGGTTAAGAAAATTAGACGGTTAACTGACATAGATACGGCGAGATTAGTATACTTTAGTTATTTTCATAGTATTATGTCCTATGGTATATTGTTATGGGGCAGTACGGCCGATATTAATACTATCTTTGTGCTGCAGAAGAGGGCTATTCGCGCGATTTATAACCTAGCTCCTAAAGAATCATTAAGAGAAAAATTTAAAGAAATAAACATTTTGACTGTTGCTTCTCAATACATTTTCGATAATGTTTTGTATGTTCATAAGCACATTGAGGAATTTTCTAGAAACTGTGACATTCATAATGTTAACACGAGGAACAAACATAAACTTGTTATGCCTACTGAGTAGTAGGCAACCGCAAACCGAGTGGTTGGGTCGAGTTAGTAAGTCTTTTGTTGGTCGATGTATATGCTTCTACAATATGATCCCAGAAAATGTACAAAACAAATGTGTTACGAAATTTAAAAGAATTGTTAAAAAACGTTTGTGTGGGTTAGGTTATTATAGCATAAACGATTTTCTTAATGACACCACGGACTGGGAATAAAGCGAACACCTCCAGGCTCTTTAATTAAAAATGTTTATTGTACCATATGACATTGTAATCCATATTTTATATTAAAAAAAAAAGCCTGTTGAGTTTCTTGCGCCCATTCTTCTCAGGTCTGAGGCAGTCTCTTTTGAATGGGTGGTAGATTTTGAAGTTCAATAAGTGATTTCAATCCTATTTTGAATAAAAATATTTGAATTTGAATCATAGAAAAACTTACATCTGGTATTTCTTTTGCACCCAAATGTTTAGGTCCTGATCTGTTCAAATATTTCTGATATAAGGCTGCTGAATGTCTTTTTCTTTCATATCTTTCCTCATCACTTAGTACTGAAAGAAAAATAGTTTTAATGGAAATATATAAATTAGTTTGGCAGACTATCTCTATCTATCCTCTTCCACAAGGATCACCCACATATTCTTGCAACTCCAGAGGAATAACAGAAGTATTGCTTATAAGTATTAATTATAAGCTTTGGAACACTTGCATCCACATTCATTTTACAAATTTGTACAGCAAATCTACTTACATCCATCACATCTACATGTTCAAACATAAGCAACCAATAGTAGTATTTATTAGATAAAACAGATGAAGACCTTTTTTATGACCACATTTTAAATATTATTTACAAACACTTTGATAGAACTTTTTAACAATACAATATATATCATGTTGAAAATATAGCTGAATAGGTTGAACGACTGAATTTTTCTTAGGAGAAACCAAAATAAATGCAAAACAATGTTTTTACAGGATATACTTGAAGGTTATCTAATTTTTCTTTATGAAAATAAGGGACAAGACAAGTAGGACATTCAGCTGATGGTAATTGATACACCCTGCACATTACAATGCAGTGTCACTCAGGATTATTGAAAAACCCCAAAAATTCTGAATGGCACTACAACTGTGCTCGTCACCTTGAGACATAAGATGTTAAGCCTCATTTGCCCAGTAATTTCACTAGCTATGGCACCCTTCAGACCAAAACACAGTAATGCTAACACATTACTGCTTCATGGCAGAAATAGGTGCCATTGTGGTACCCATAATCTAGCCGTCATCCTGTGCAAAGGAGCCTCCAACTTGGTATCTAAATTATATCTGTAACATTTCCAAAATAATAAATGTTACCTAAAAATAGGTAATGTAAATATCTAAAGAAATTAAATGTAATACCAGACATTACCAGATTCATTTAGACTTGTATTATGTTTTCTTTTTCTGTCATCACTATCTTTGCTGTCATCATTGCTAAGGAACTCGCTGTAATTGCATTTAGATTCATTTTTACTTGATTCAGTTTTCTTACTTTCCAGTTTAAGCTTGTCTAATTTTTTTTCTGTTCTAGGATCACTGTGAATTTTATTTTTTAAATCTCTAGATTTCTCCTGATTATTCAATACATCTAAGCCACAATTACTTTTATTGTTACTTTTAATAGTATCTAGTTTTTTCTCTTCTACTACTTCTTTGTCAGTTTCATTTCTATGAGATTTCTTCGACTTATTTTCTATTTCATGTGATTTATCATTTATTTTTTCTTTTCCTGATAAACTTTCTATTTGTGATTTATTTAAATCTTGTACCTTATTTTCATCTAATTCTAATAAACTCTTTTCAAATTCATCATCTGAGTGTATTCCAGTTTCAGTTTTCTTCCCTTTCTTGTCTTTTATAACTAAAGCTTCGGTTTTTTTGATTTTTCCAGCACCAAATAAATCTGTAATTGTCACTTCCTTTAAAGCTTTGGGACTTTTTTGGTGTTTTGATTGTGGTGTGGTATCAGTTTTTTTCTTTTTAGGTGTTAATATCTCTTCATCAGAATCTTCAATTTGTCGTTTCTTTCGAGACTGCTTTTTCTAAAAGATGTAAACAGATTAGTTTAATAATATATTATATATTTAGTTATATAATAGAAAATAAATGTGTGAACTCCTTCCATTTAAAGATATTTTTTTTTTTATGGAATAGCAGGACAAAGGAGCGTACAGGTCACCCGGTGTTAAGTGATCACCACCGCCCACATTCTCTTGCAACACCAGAGGAATCACATGAGTGTTGCCAGCCGTTAAGAAAGGTGTACGCGCTTTTTTTGAAGGTACCCATGTCATATAGTGCCGGAAACATCACACAAGGAAGCTCATTCCACAGCTTTGTAGTACGTGGAAGAAAGCTCCTTGAAAACCGCACTGTGGAGGATTGCCACACATCCAGATGGTGGTGATGATATCCTAACTTGTGGCTTGTCATGCGAAGGTGGAATTTGGAGGCAGGAATCAGGTTAAACAGCTCTTCGGAACACTCCCCGTGTTTTTATCCAAAAGGTCCAAGGTTAAATATTGATACATGAAAGATAGTTTCATGAGATACATAATTATGTAAGCAATAAGTAAGAATAAATAAATACATCTAAGTAACCTTATTAACAATTTGAACATCTGGTGATTCTGGTATTTCATCACTGTCTTCTTCCTTCACTTTTGTCTCACGTTTTTGAACAGTGAAATATGAACGGATATTCTACAACAATTAAAATAAGCATTGATGATGTTGTCATGAGATTACTAACATAAAATTTGCAACAAAAAAATTCCATATAAATCGTCGTTAAATATAATCGAAATAAAGGTAATAATTTACATACATAGAATCTAATAAGATATAAATTTTGAAATGTTTTGTGGGTTGTAATTGGCTAATGTTAGAGACTTAGAGGTACAATAAATATTTCTTTTTCTCCTTACCCTAGACATTATTGGCTTCTTTTCATAGTTTCAAGGCGTGAAATAAATATAGTCATACGATTTATAAGATTTCATCAACCAATCGAGTTATTAATTCGATTGAGGATATCCTTAACTTCGGTTACTAAATAAATATTAATTTTAATAAAGTATTAGAAAATTTATAGTTTTTGCGCCAGATTTCTTATAATATCTTGTGTCACTGTCAGTTTTTGTGTCAATGTCAATTATCAAATGTGGATCAATGATAAATATAAACTATTGGATCTGAACTATTCAAATAAAAGTGGAATAAATCACATGGATATACGTGTTATATCAATCACAATTTTTGTATGAGTATATGTTTTCGGCTATCAAGATGAATGAACGGGCTGCCCCGTTCTTCTGGGCTAAAAGGCATAAAAGGCATTTATTTTCTCAAAATTGATTCCTTTAGAATTCTTTTTAATGTCATTTCTAATATACCGGATACTACTACCACTTCGGAAACAAATGGCACTCTGAGAGAGAACAAGCAGCGCAAGAAACTCCGTTCTTTGCCCGCTGGGTTCAGCCTCGAGAATACAATTGCTAATAGAATTGTGGTAATAAAATATGGTTGCCTTATATAGTGATATGCCTGCGGCGGATCTATTGTTATCGACTATTAATATTATATTCATTGTGTTAGTGTCACTCTTTTTTCTACTGTGGACGAGTCGATCCCTTCTTAACGATTGGGATTTCCAAGTAGTGACGGCTGAAAGTCGGACCTCAGTTTATTTTAGGCTCTTTTATAACAACATTCTAACGCATATTCTGGCGAATCCGATACTTGGCTATTATCAAGGTGTAAATTTAATCATAATAATACTACACTATCACACAAAATATCGTGCCCCGAACGATATATTTTAATATGACGCACTTTCCTTCATACTTAACCGTACAAAAATAAATCCATGACTCGGAAACAATGAATACCTGTATTCTCCATAGTTATATAAATGATTAAACACAATGATATTTTTTATTTAAGATGCAATTAAAAACGTGTCTCAAAAGCGTACTAAGTGGGACAAGTCTTGTTCATTTAATAACGCTTATTTACAAAATATTTGACAGCAATCATTTAATAACGCCATCCTTTTATATGCTATTGTGTCAGTAAAGCGGAATTATCTTATGTATTGATTTGTGAGTAGCATAGCATATCTATTTTATAATACAGCTTTTCTTCTCGCTTCACTGGGCAAAAAAAGGAAATACTTAATGAATGATAATTTATTATTGTCTATTGTTTTTCAAATTCTGTAAGAACGAGAAAACAAATGAACACAATTCTCATATTATCGAATATTGCAATTGAATGTTGCTGTCCCATCCCTATATGTTCAGTATTTTTAGGTGATGGTGCGTCAAAGGAACTCTATTTCTCTTTTAACCTATACCTATATATCATCGGTTCATCAACTATGACATACCTACTTACCTTAAATTAATATTCAGATATCAGAATGCCATCTTCATCACTTCAATTAAGTGGTTAATAAGCTTTACATATTATATCTGTAATAACTTTACATATAGATAAGTATCTATAATAACATTACATATATGTATATAATACGTAAATACTTTTACAGACACAATTACGTTTTTATAGTATATTTTTAGCTCCATCCTGGCTACGGAGCCATAGAAGTGAGGATAACTATAAAATGCTTACCACAAGATTTCACATTGTCTTCAGTAGTTCAGTGTTTAAATTCTCTTTGATTGTCTTATTCTGTCATATTCGACATATTTTCAATTTTGTAGAAATGTAAAGCAAACTTGATAATTCCATTATTACTAGTGATTCTTCAAGATATATGAATTAAATTTAATTAAAGAGGTATACAAACATATGAATTTCAATTATAAGACATTCATTAACATCGTATTTTTATTTATACTAGTGGAATCAAGTTTGTGCTCTCATATTGGCAGTTGTCTTTTTTTAAATCGACACCCGACAAGCGATTGCTGGAGTGAAGCTGATATTGCAAAACTAAGGGCAAGAAAAATTTTTGAGCAATGCATACCGCCCAAAGTTGCCCCTGAAAACGTTGATAGTGCCTATATTAAAAATACTTTAAAGTATTTTAGGCAAGCATTGAATCTGGTTAATAGAAATACTGATAAAGAAACGGGTCTCATACTAAAAGAGGCACTGGCTGATACTATCGGTTCACACATGAGAAGTGAGATTTTACCAGCAGTTAGATTTGCTTACTATGCTGGATTTGCACCATACCGAGGTGTTAGGGATTTGCACAATTTCTACGATAGCATCAAACTATTTTTGAACACTCAAGGCTTAGGTTGGAAGAGACCGGAAAGTGTTCCAATATGGACAAATCTAACTGTTGAAAAAATTCATGTAGGCGCTGGAAAATTATACGACCCTTGCACGCTCTTAACAATCAAAAGAGATAAGAAATCGTGCATTCACTTTCCTAAGCCAAGCATCGATAACAATGAAGAACCATCTGCTATTATGCTTCCTTTAAAATCGAACGCACTTGTAAGTTTAACATCAGAAAAATCAGAAAACGCATTAATAAAATACTATACGACCGTATCGAGGTGTATACTGAAACGGTCGACGAATTCTTGTCGACATGATGATTTTGTTAGTTTTAACAATGAGCTTTGGCATTGGATGAAACGTGATGTAGCGCCATATTTAGCTGAAGAAAAACTGTACACTGCATATGGTGGAATTCTAAGGCTCGCAGCTACAGTCCAGAGTTACGGAAAGAGTCTTTCCCGACGAAATCTATTTTCAAACGAAGAATCTGTAATATCAAAATGGCATCCTTGGAGAGCACTGAGCGAAACGTATTCTAATATTGATACGGATTCACCACGCTGCTTTTATATAGGTGCAGTATTATTCGCTGGAGTAACAATATGTCTTTTGCAAATTATCTACAGCTTAATATTCGGTAATGGTAGTGGTTGCCACTGTAAGGACAGGCCTAAGTCATCATCGTTATATAAGGACGTCAATTATGCTAATGTGGAATCCAGCATTCCTGCAATGCTCCCTGCACAAACGGAGAACGTGTGCAGTGAACAATCCGCAACGAAAGTGTTTAACACATCGTGCAAAACGGGAAACCCACCATATTGCACGGATAACTACGATATACGCGTAAGTAGGGACCAAATGATGGATGGCGTTGAGAGCGAGAACGATGATTTCACTGACGAGTCATCGACATCAAAAACCAGAGATGTCGATGATAATGTGATCGATGTGGGACTGGTTGACCGAGGCCGAAGCCCACCTAAAATAGACACGTCCATTGAAGAGGTTGTTATTAAGCGTGGGCCAAATTATCACCGTCAGATGTGTTCTGCGAGCACGGTAACTTTCCATGAAGAACGTGGGACTGACACTGTATGGTCTGGCTCTGAGAGTTCGTCGGGCGAGTCGGTATCTTCGGGAAGTTCTAAGTCCAGGTGTCCTAGGAGTAGCTCCAGAGAATTAGCGTGGGCTAAACAGGTGATTACGAAAAGAGATCGAACGAGATCATCAACTGCTACAGAATCTCATTAAAATATTTTTTTCCTAGCAGAGTACCTACAACGTGTGGTGAATAATAATTTATTTATTTTCAAACAAACTCAACCAAACAATCCCTTACACTATTCTCAATCAAACTCAAACAATTCAATCCCTGGGATCACAATCCATTTCCAACATGCATTATAATGGAAAACAGAGAATATTTGTAGATATGTTTAATTAATTATATAATGTATTTGATTTGGGGTATAGATTTATTTTGTAAGGTATGTTAGGTTCGTTTAAGAATTTATGTTTTCTAAGTAATGTATTACAGTACTGCATCATAACGTTGCAATAAATTCGTATTAAACTAATATCAATTTATTATTCAATGCGAATGCGCTTTGTTCACAGCATTCTCTTTCACATATACATTATGGTGATTTTATACATTAATGGTGATCTATTGTTTACATAATACAAAACTCATTAATTATTATTATACAATGTATCAACTTTAATAATTTTGTTCCTCGTAGACGAAGATAAAGCGCATTACACAGATATTTTTTATGTGTAGTAATTTTTTTCCTCGGTTGCTGGATATTCTTGATATTCAGCCGAGTATCATTAATTTGCTCCTAAGAATTAAAGAGTTCCCTTACTTTGTCTTGGATTCCGTAATCAGAACCTAACCAAACGCTCACCAGAAACTATCTTTGAAGTATATCCTTTCCAATAAAAAAGAATCATCGAAATCGGTTGGCGCGATAGTGAGTTATTCGTAAATTTATCATCCACTTTGCTATATGTATATACAGCAAATTTAAGACTTATGGTTTTCTCATGGATGCCATTTTCAGATCTGGACCAAATCACAATGAGACCTCACGGGAAGCACCAGCTTTCAAATAAAAAAGAATTATCAAAATCGGTTCCCACAGTCGAAAGATTTGAGGTAACAAACATAAAAAAAAAACATACCGACGAATTGAGAACCTCTTCCTTTTTTGAAGTCGGTTAAAAACACCACCCATTCGAAATGCGCCTCAGACCTGAGAAAAAAAGGGCGCAAGAAACTCGGCTTTTTTTTTGTAAAAATATGGATTACCTACCTACAACGTACCTAAGATCGTACTATAAACATTTCTAATTAAATAGCATGTTCGCTCTATTCCCAGTCTGTGGTATCATTAAGGAAATCATTGACGTTATAATAACCGTTACCACACAAATGTTTTCTCACAATTATTTTAAATTTGGTAACACATTTCTTTGTAGGTACATTTTCTGGGATCATGTTGTAAAAGCATACCTATACAACACACAATTAATATCGTCGTCATCGCCAATCATAGAATAGATACACTATATTTTAAGGTAATTAATTACACAGGTAATTTTGTTTTATCTAATATACCTATAAAATTTTTACCAAACTAATAAAATTTTCATGATTTTGTAATTGGCAAAGATGGGAAAATCCAGAGCAGAATATACCTACACATGCGAAACGATCGACAAAAGAGTAGGATGAATAAACTTAGTACTAGCACTTAAAGCGATGCTGCCTTCCTGTATCTTCCCAAAAAATTACTTGCAAGTTTTTGGCTTATCGAAACAACAAGAATACCTATTATCGCTGGTTGCGTGCTATCCCTTATACTGTTTCTTGATATAATGCATATGCATACGGCAGTTCAGGGTATGCCCCTTATACCGGCCCTGTACATGTTATACACTCGTGGTATGTAGCCGGTAAAAGTTTAGTCCAGTTCAACCCTAATAAAACACAAGTTTCTGCGTTCACCACTAAAAGTCTCCCTTATCGTATTCTCTCTACATTAGATCACTTCTTTGACTGCCACAACCCATACTTATCAGCGTACTTGGCGTCGGCAGTCGATATAGGATACGACTTTACCCATCCATTTGGGTGAGCGCTCCTAGTACCAGCTTCTTCCATTTAACTACACGCAACAAAAAGAGCCTGGAATCATCGACGATCAAGTTATCTCTGCTCGGCCTTATTTATTGGCGTTGCATAGAGATGTGGGGCCTTTATGCATCCTCTATCGATGATTTGTTTATTTTAACATCGGCAGCCCATATTCATCACTTTTTTTTACGCCAAAATTCAAATTGTACTGTATTATATTCCTGAACCGATAAGTTTTAGTGACCTCAAAACTTAGAACATACTCCCAACTTAACGGCCGGCAATGCATCTTTTGCTCCAGGTGTTACGGATGTCTATGGGCAGATGCCTCACCACTTTATATCTCGGGAGCCCCTTACCCGTGTATCCTTTTTTTTATAAAAATTATTATCTATAAATATTAATAGCACTAAAGTTAATGTTAGAAAACCATATCCTCATATTCTCCTGTGGGAGGCTCGTTTGCACCAGATGCCGGCTAAATTATGGGTACTACAAGGGCGCCTATTTCTGCCGTGAAGCAGTAATGTGTTTCGGTTTGAAGGGCGCTGTAGCTAGTGAAATTACTGGGCAAATGAGACTTGACATCTTATGTGTCAAGGTAGCGCAGTTGTAGTGCCGCTCAGAATCTTTGGGTTTTACAATATATCTTGAACGGCACTGCATCGTTATGGGCAGGGCGTATTAATTACCATCAGCTGAAGGTCCTGCACGTATCGTCCTTATTTTCATAAAAAAAAACATACCTACTCAATCCAGCGGTAAAAGAGATGAATATAAAAAAAAGATCATACACAATACTCTCAAACTTTATTTGCCTAGATAATCATACTTGATTTTACATAAATACTTTAAAAAAACTTATAATAAATATCACAATACATGTAGTTAGTTTAATTGACAAGGCCAGTAACTTGTAACCCATTATTTGGTTACAGCATTACAAGTAATAGAACAGTAGCGTCACTCAGAGATCTCCTTCAAATTTATACCTACGTCTGGGCAGAGCGGTACGGCTTCTACATACAAAAATATTGACGACGCAGACGGCGGGTGCAGCTAATTTAACAAGGACAGCGACCAGAAGTACGGCGTAGCACTCAATAGTGTTGTCTTCCGAAGATTGCTTAGCGGCCGTATAAATCGTGTGTATGTGTGCGTGCGTCGATTCCGGCGCTCTAGTATTAAGTTAAAGTACTATTCTATTACTGTATTGTGGTAGAGCGTTGAGATATAATGCTGTAAATACATAATAAATGACAGAAAAAGTAGAGAGTGGAAAGAATTAAACTGCATTAGGCGCAGTTGTTCCCGGCCGCGCGAGTTTACAGTCTACACGACAGAACACTTTATAACCTCAAATTTTGCAAGTGCAGTTACACTGTCAACCATTGACAGTAAATATTTGATGATTTGACAATGGCTCCTCGGTTTGTGGAACTATGGCATTTGGAGTAAGGAGAACCATCTCTGTGGTTGTAGCA
Source organism: Leptidea sinapis (assembly GCF_905404315.1). Classification (NCBI taxonomy): domain Eukaryota; kingdom Metazoa; phylum Arthropoda; class Insecta; order Lepidoptera; family Pieridae; genus Leptidea; species Leptidea sinapis. The sequence continues at coordinate 6,190,376 of NC_066267.1, read as the reverse complement.
AAAATATCAAACAAAGCTAATTTATCCAACGAATATATAATGTTGCAGAAAACGCACCTGTATAGCTACAGATATACTGCTTTAAATGACAAGTGCATTTCGGCGACGCAAACTCACGAGATTTCACCCATCCCAATATGTTTCAAACTATATACTATATTTAATTTTTTTTGTAAATATTTATTTATTGCGTACGCCAGTAATTGTCGGCGACGCGAACCGATAAAAATTTCCCACACCAAAAGTGCCCAACGCGGTGAAAAATATGTGAAACAAAAAAGGTCGTTCCACATATCTCACATCAGTTTTACTAAATATGTCTTTTAGTTAAACTTTCCAAATGATAATTACCTTAATGCACTCTCACAGTATGGCCCTTCTCAAGACGGTTCTCCTTACATACTTGAGACAAAAAAGGCGATAACGACCTTGTTTTATAAACTAACTTATTAACACAGTTTTGTACTGAATACATATTTTAAAATACAACGAAAACAATGTTAACATTATTAAAATAGCTATGGAACACCTTAATACTAATATAAATCACAGTAATTTACATGAAAACTTTAAAGCGGTCATAGTCGGGACTTATTCAATATGTTGACATCATTTGAGAGCGGTTTTTTCTTTCGGTTATACTGCAAAAACTACTGAGCCGATCAGAATAATACTTATACCATAAGATGCAGCGTGTTTCTAAGTAGGGTTTAGTATATGATATGTTGGTGATTACTTATCCGGAAAATTTTCACTTAGAAATACCTAACCAATTTGTTATTTTTAAAGTGATATTCCTTATTTCTGGGTTTATTATATAAATTAAATTTGTAACCAAAAAAGAGCGACATCTCAAGCCATTTCCTAATATAATATTATTGGGAATGAGTAGGTTATCAACTGTAAAGTAGATCCTGTAGATGGACCCACAATCTGAGAGCTATTATATTATATTGAAGAAGACATACTAAGACTTCCGATCCATGCGTCAACGTTCATAAAATTTTGGTTACAAATTTAATTAGAAATACCTATATATTCAAAAAACAAATAATTCAGTAAATGACATATCATTTCATATGACAATTAATACAATGATCGGACTTAATTTATATGACAAAACAACGTTTGCCCGGTCAGCACTTGTTACAAATAAAAAGCACGGTGGTAATTAGCTGAATTAATTGATGCCAATAACTAAAATCCCGACACGACGTTTAAATCACTAATTCTATTTTTATTGGAATACTTTACCGTAAAGCATTTGCAGTCAATTGCCAATGATAATAATGAATTATGAAGTCATCTCTAAGGTCCTTATAAAGTGATTTATTAATAATGAACAAATAAAAATTTAATCAGCGCGTCAGTAAGAATATTTATCCACAGCGACATAAGAAAATATACACGGTACACATTATACAAAAATAAACGATAAAAAGTAAGAAACTTTTACTTAAACTATGAAATAATTGACAAGTGGCAGAATGTTTTTATATATAATAAAAGCATTTTGTGGGGATTGATTACTCACTAATTTGTAAAAGTGATGCTAAAGAAAACCGCTAGAGATGTAGAGACAAATATTATTTAACCTGTTCATCACTTCTAATAAAACATGTGATACCATTAGATTGTAAATTATATGAATGATTCTCATTATAATAATTATCAGTTAAACATATATAATAAACTTAAAATCAACAGTTAACGAACCAAATATAACACCAACTACTCTATCTATCTCTACTATCTCTATTATCTTTATGATAGGAATATAATATAAATTATAAAGCAATCCACACATAACATAACTTTGTACTAAACTGTAATCCATACTTTATGTTTTTCTTTCTGTCAATTTACATTGGACACAATCTAAACTCAGATAATTTATACGTCTAGATGGAGCCTCTTCTCGTTAGGCATCGCATGACAACTTCCCAGTTTTATTACTTTAGTGTACAGTTACGTCTTACACTTGCGACTTGCTTACTGCGATATGTCAGTAAATTTTTGTTTAAGTGTGCGTGCGTTGCTGACAAGTTTTTTTTAATAATATTTATTTAAAATACAATGTAGTTTACAGCTTACAACAATAATAACACACACTTTAACTTTAAGAAGCTTATCTGTGTGTGAAGCCGCTTAAAATTAAATTACATAATATTTAAAAAGAAACGAACAATTATTTTCAATTACAGTTATAACAACATAGATCTTATTTTAAACAAAGAAGTAGTAAATATCAATGGAGCCCCCATATTGAAGAATTGGCGAACAGACTTAGTTCTGCAGCATACGCGGTTAAAAAGATTAGACAATTAACTGACATAGATACGGCGCGACTTGTATACTTTAGTTACTTCCATAGTATTATGTCCTATGGTATATTGCTGTGGGACAGCGCTGCTGATATTAATATAATATTTGTGCTGCAGAAGAGGGCTATTCGCGCTATTTATAACCTAGTCCCTAAAGAATCATTGAGACCAAATTCAAAGAAATTAACATCTTGACTGTTGCTTCTCAATATATTCTTGATAATGTAATGTATGTTCATAGGCACATAAGTGAATTTGCCAGAAATTGTCATAACCATAATGTTAACACCAGGAACAGACATAAGCTTATAACGCCTACTACTCGACTAAGTCGAGTTAACAAGTCTTTTGTGGGGCGATGTATATCCTTTTACAACAGGATCCCAGAAAATGTTCAAAACAAAAGTATTACATCATTCAAAAGAATTGTTAAAAACGTTTGTGTGGTAAAGGTTACTATAACATAAATGACTTTCTTAATGATACCACAACTTGGGAATGGAGCGACCGCCCTCAGGCTATTAAATAATAAGTTTAATAATTGTACAATGCTACTTTAATTGTAAAACATATTTTTGATGAAAAAAAAAGCCCACTGAGTTTGTTGCGCCTATTCTTCTCAGGCCTGAGGCATTCATTTTGGAATGGGTGGTAGTTTTTTGACTTTCAATAAGTGATTTCACATCCTATTTTGAATGAAAATATTTGAATTTGAATAGAAATCAATAAAATGAAAAGTTCTCAGCTGTCATAGTCTATCTAGACGTATAAATTATCCAACAATCTAAATAATCTCAACCGCCACTTTAGGTTTAATTGTTTATCTTAAAGTGCACTAATATGTAAATATATATAATAATAAAATACTTTTCATAATTTTTTAACGGTAACACAGTCGTAAATTACAAAAGATATAAGGTTCACTTTCGTATGTTCCGGTACTGGCGCATTCTCCATTTTCTATGCATATACTTGACGATGTAGAGCGGCAGACACGAGACTAGCGTGATAGTTGTCACTTTCCACCAGAAGTTCCAGTGCCTGATGAAATCTCCATCTAAGAATTGATTTTAGAAAGCATTAAAATATGTATTAAGTGCGTTGAGGAAATAGGAGCTATAGCGGCCATCTTGTATGACGTCATCTTTGTCAGCTCTATGCTATCCCCAAAGAGGAAGTAAATACCTACTACGCAATAAGAGGCGCGACTGCCTAACTAAAAAGTTAACTTTAATTTAGTATGAAACATGCAGTGATTTGACTTATGTTTAAAATAGTAGTAATTACAGTATGGCGATTGGCGACGAGGTATAATCCGATTAAGTTTGAAAGTGAACATTTGCTTAAAACGTAGTGGATTTCGGCTATCTCCGTTTTTTACAAGATTATAGCCGTCATCACTCCATCTATCAATACGTTCCATACAATCGAGCAAATCGCTTTTTTCTTAGAGAGCTTCGCTAGACTGGCTATCTGGGAACTGATGTCGATGACGTCACATCGATGCTTTGTTACGGTGAGCAAAACAAGCAACACTAGGATATTAATAAACTACGATTTATTTTTTCAGTATTATAGATTTATGTAAAGGTAAAAAATGTCCCTTGATGATAACACAACCCCCCCCCCCCCCCCAAACTACTTCCTCGGCCAGAGAGAGGAAAGAATCACATCAGTATTTCCATTACTAAACTAACTTAATTGACAAGCAACACTCAAAACAAGTAGGGGCATCTCTTGGTACTTACCGAAGTAGGTGGTGAAGATGAGCAGAGTGGCTGTGTACATGAGCAGGCTGACCAGCTCCGCGACTACCATCAGCTTGTGCCACGTGGTGACGGTGAGCGCCACCATAATCAGCTCGGTGAGGATGAGCGCCGTGTAGCTGATCTCCACGATGTGGATCAGCTGATCTTCGAACAGCACCAGCGCTCCGTACATAATAACGCCGCCTGCGATACACACTCGCATATCATTCGCATATATACGTTCATAATACTCCCAACTGTATTCCCACGACTGTTCCGGTGACATTTTTAGATATATAATAATAATAATAATTCTTTATTTGCATAATGTGTGTATACACATTAACAAAATAATTCTATACGAATCAACACATTAGCCAAAACGGGCATGCAAATTACATTACCTCCATGTCATTATATAATAATAAAATTCTAAGATTACAGCACATAATATTTCATTGTTACATTACATTAGCATCTACACAAAATATACATGTCATATACATATTATGTAGTCAAAGTTAAACACAAGATTATGAAAAAAAAAAGAAAATCACAAATTTAAAAAGTCGGACACAGCATAAAAATTGTAACTAATTAGCCATTGATATAATTGAGTTTTAAAAGGACCGATATTCAACATTTTAATAGCATCGGGAAGTTTATTAAATATTTGAATATACATGGCATGACAATTTTTAGTAAACAAAGTAGTCCGTAGTATATTAATCCAATGTCCTGATGTTTGTTTCCAGTGAACTTCAGCAGTGGGAGGCTCCTTTGCACACGAAGCCGGCTAGATTATGGGCATCACAACGGCGCCTATTTCTGCCATGAAACAGTCTGCTCGTCTCGTCCCTTATTTTTATTTAAATAAAAAACTCCTAAAGTAATGAACAGTTTTTAATGGGGATTACTTCATGGAGTTTAGTCTTAACTTGAGAGATAGGAGAGTTTTATTTCTATTAGGGACCCATAATTATTTTTATTTCCAATATTTGTTTTGTAAGCTCATTTTTTCTATGGCTACGGCGCTTGTTTCTTGAAGGTCTGTGAGTCGTATCGGTTCGGGATAACAGCAGCCGGTAATTGATTCCAGAATATACGCGGCCAGAAATTTCTTACAAAACGCGGTTATGGAATACCAGACTTCAACACGATGCGTGGTAATTAGCTCATTCATCTATCACGCTGCTCAGTTTTACCGAAAATAAATTGTGCTTACTTAAATAACTATATGGCTATAAAACGAAATCTCTATATTCTAAACTTACTTTACTTTTTACTTAATTAGTCAAAGTCAAATAAACTTTAATAAATTAGGTTTAAACTAAGCGCTTTTGAAACGTCACTATAAGTATTTCTTTTAAATAAGGTGCTGAATCTACCATAATATTTTCTTAAAAACTTGGGCTTGTGAGAAGAACATACAAGAAACTCAACGGCCAGTATTTTCAATCAATAGAGTATTTTAATTGTAAAATACTTTAATTTTGTATATTGCAGGTATTGACCTGCAATATACAAAACAAATTAGTTCGTAATTACATCATACCTTGGTAAATAGATATGCCGATCCATATATAGAAAGTCTTGTACGAGAGCTGTCTTCCTTTGGTCATCTGCTTGTAGAGTTGTGGATACCGCAACGCTGTTCCGCTCGATATGTCCTTATCTAGTACCTGATATACATAACATTTATATTGATATATCTAAGAATTACTTATACGTTAATCTAGACTCTAGATAGTTAATTTTTTTCTACGTTTTCACAGCGATCTATCAAGACGTATAAATGATTTTAGATTATATCACTCAATCGATCTTATTTAAAAAATCTTATTAAACCCTTATCCGCCACATTCATACACATCTAAAATAATAAATACGTCATCCTATAGATAGATAAATTATAAAAGAATTAACAAAACCACCTGTTATCCAAACGTTTTGATTTTTATTGAGTGTGAAGTCGAGCACGAGTCTCGTGCCAGAATTTGGCGAGTCAACATCTCCTGAGGATACCTCGTGTATAGGCAAAACACGTGTCGAATTGATTAAAGACAAAACTCAGCGGAATTAACACAAAAAATCACAACATTTGGATAATTATGTAGTGTCCCAAAAACGCCTAATTCAAAAAAATTTCATAGATCTGTTTTTAAAATGTCAAAACTAGGAAAAAAATTATAATATTAATCTTGAATCGCTTATTTAGATTTGATATTGAAATCGATCGTAGCCGTTATAAAATAAAAAATTTACGACGTTACTTACCAACGAAAATACAGGAAGCATTGTGAAGAGCGTTCCGTAGCCAACCATCAAGAACCCTGGATACAGCGACACGGATGAAAAATAGAATACGACGGAGAACACGGCCTGTCAATGAGAAAAGAAAAAAAAAACATCAAATATTTAAAATTTGAAACAAAGTAAAACTTAGAGGATACAGAAAATATATTATAGTCGACAAGATTTTGTCAAGTTGATGTCGAGTAAAATGATACGACACTTTGGGAGTGGAGCGATTTCCCCCAGATTTCATTTTATCATAATGCAATTTTATCATAGCAAAGGGACAGGCTGAAATTAATGCAGCCATTCTTATCAGTTCTGAGGCACATCTTTTCGAATCGGTGGAAGTTCAATAAGATTGGTTGATTGATGCGCTGACGCCCTTTAAAATAGATGTTGTCCCGAGCTAGCACAGTTTTGCCTTTCCAAAGTATGCGGGGCGGCCCAAGCATCCACTAAGAACAAGTCCTAACTGTGGTACCTTCCTGGAGTAGTCTATTTTAAAACCGTGCTGACATTGCAAATCAGCCAAGCTAATGTCCACGTTTATGGGTTTTAAGTTGGACTATGCACCGTGATAACAAGCGTGAAGCTCCGACTTGGAAAATCCGAAAAATGCATACCTTCTCGGGAAACATATTTGATAGCAGCTTTCTATAAGCGCTTTGTGCGAGGCTCGATTGCAAGCTGTCGCTATGCCCAGACTCACAGCTACCTCCTCTCCCTTCTACTCAACTTGTTCCATCCATATAGGTAAGATTTACAAGCAGATCACTGAAACTTGATGGAAGCTGTACTGCCAATCGTTGATCAGCTGGTATTTTTTTATGGAAAAGGAGAAGAAACGAGTGTACGGGTCATCTGGTGTTAATTGATCACCACCGCCCTCTTTCTTTTACAACATCAGAGGTATCACAGGAGCGTTGCCGGCCTTTAAGGAAGGTGTACGCGCTTTTTTAAAAGTACCCATGTCGTATTGGCCAGGAAACACCGCACAAGGAAGTTCATTCCACAGCTTCGTAGTACGTGGAAGAAAGCTCCTTGAAAACCGCACTGTGGAGGACCGCCACACATCCAGATGGTGGGAGTGTCGTGTGAAGGTGGAATTCGGCGGCAGGAATCAGGTGAAACAGCTCTTCGGAAAACTCCCCATGGTAAATGCGGTAGAGGACACACAATGAAGCGATGTCTCTACGCAACGCCAAGTGATCCAGCCGATCACAGAGCATTGGGTTCCCGACAATTCGAGCTGCTCTGCGTTGCACGCGGTCAAATAGATCGAGCTGATACTGGGGTGCGCCAGACCAGAGATAACAGCAATACTCAATATGTGGCTGGGTCTGCGCTTTGTACAGCGCTAGAATGTGGGCCGGCTTGTAGTTTTGCCGTGCTCTATTTATGACGCCCAATTTCTTCGAGCCCATTTGGCTTTGCTCTCCAGATGGTTGCGGAATTGGCAATCGTCCGAGATCTCGAGACCTAGAATTCCGATACTAGGCGAGGCTGTAAGGGAAGTGTTGTCGAAGAGCCGTGATACGACAAATGGGGTTATATTTTTTTTAATAGGTTCACTAAACGGGATACACTCTTAATATTGTATAAAACAGAAAAATACATTAACATGTTGGAGCGAGTGCCTCCTTCTGGAAGTGAACACAGCATGCTTTTAAATGTGTTCTAGATTTTATATAAAACTAAAAACATTAAGTTAAGCTAGATGAACACAATTCAACCCCACAGTCCCCAAGCCAATAATCTGCATTTTCTAGCAGAAGTCTTCTGAACCTAGGGACTGATTATGTCTACCTTCTGACAGACTTCATTATACAGAGAACAAATGCGATATAAACTAGAATGTTGACTATAATTTGTGCATGTTGAGGGTAGACTGAACGTTTTCCTATTAATAATACGGCTGCAATGCCGTGGGACAGCCAAGTTAATTTTAGTTAATAATAGAGGATGGCCATGAATCAGTTTATGTAAAAAGACAACGTCTGACACTTTTCTACGCTGTACAAGAGATGTCATGCCAAAATGCACAAGTCTAGATTCGTAGCAGTCTAATCGACGACAAAGATTACTTGAATATGAGAGATGATATAAAAATTTCGACTGCACCTGTTCTAACCTCTTAATATGAACTTTGTAAGAAGGGTTCCACACCGAACTGCAATACTCTAAAAGACTACGCACGTAGCTGTTAAAAAGTATCTTCGACACATCAGGGTCTTTGAAAAATTTAGTTTGTCTAATCACAAAACCTGAAAGACGAGATGCCTTTTTGGAAATGTAGTCAATGTGCTCTCTAAAATCTAATTTTGTGTCAACCATGACGCTTAAATCTCGCATTGTACAAACTTGTTAGTGGACACGCATTTATGAAGTAAGTAAGTAGTTAAGAATTTAGTTTTCGAGAAAAGTTTAAGTAAAAACATTTTGAGGAATTTAAAACCATCCTATTACTAACACACCAATCGCAGATCGTATCAAGATCACTTTGTAATATGATCTTATCTTCTGTAGATTTAATTTCACGATAAATTTTTAAGTCGTCTGCAAACATTTGAAATTTGGATTTCAATTTAGTCGCTTGATCGTTCACAAACACCAAGAAAAAAGGGGCCCTAAATGGGGGCCCTGTGGAACCCCTGATGGCACGGTTCTTGTAATTGACTTAAAGCCACGGATCTTTACAATCTGGGAGCGGTTCTGCAAATAGGATTCGCACCACCGCAGTAGAGAGAAACATATTCGTGCGTGACCAAGTTTTTCAATGAGCAGTTCGTAGTCAACCACATCGAAGGCTTTTGATAAATCTGTGTAAATAGCATGCAATTCATGACCATCTGTGAAAGTTTGAGTAATGTCACTAACAAAATCCACAAGATCCGATGTAGTTGATCTACCAGGTAGAAATCCATGCTGTTGGGGTATGAGCAAGGGTTTAAGGTGGAAAAAAATATTTTTCTGAACTAGTAATTCAAACAGCTTACCGATAGCAGACAAAATTGTCAGATAGGCAGGTAGTTAGTAATATCTCCAGGATCTCCCTTCTTGTGAATTGGACTAATGTGCGCAACCCTCCATCTTGAGGGAAAAGTTCCACATAGTAAAGACTTATTGAAAATGATTCGTAGCGGCTCAGCCAATTTTGTGCCACAGGCCTTTAAGAAACTAGAAGGTATAGAATCTGGGCCAGGACCTTTATTTGCATGTAGGCTTTTGAGCGCTGATATGACATCTGAGTCTGTGAAACGACATAAACTAAGTGGCGTGTGGCATTCGACGATTTCGTTGTGTTTAGTTCTTGGGTTTGGGTCATGCTGATTGCACCAGATTGGCAATCTGCTGGCCACCTTGAACGCTTTGATCTAAGTAAGTCATTTCATCTTAATCATCATATTAGTGGTAAACGCGCAAACTTGAGGGTAACTTGGGCAAGGTCCAACTTACCCCATTGCGCGACCTTTTCGAGAGAGGATTTGAAGTTTCTCCTGGCATTGGTTGACGATTTCCCTAAAGACCTGCATGCCGTGTATACGGCATACTCATGTCGCCCGCCAGCGAACAGAATATTACTACTAGTGCTCACCTGCATGGTGGACACGATCAGCCCCCGGTGCACTATGAAGAGACAGAGTGCGGCGGAGCGCATCAGCGAGCGGCGGCCGTGCACCAGCAGCAGGCGGGCCATCATCGCCAGGCTGCGCACGCTCACGTCGCCCGCCAGCGACGCCGCGCGACCCTCCGCCCCCTCGATACCCACACCTACACAATCACATTATCTATCTTAATATAATATATAAATTACGTGTCACGTTATTTGTCCGGGATGCACTCCTAAGCTAATGAACGGATTTTAATTGGGATTACTTCATCGAGTGCAGTTTAGTCCAACTTGAGAGATAGGATAGTTTTTATTTTCATTTGGGACCAATTATTTTTATTTTCAATATTTACTTTGAATGGACATAATTTATATTAGAAAATTTAAAGAACAAGGAGCATTTTTTACGAAATAAATCTTGAAGTTTGAAATATTATTTGCAAATTCCTATAAAACAGTATTTTTTTTTATCTACAGAACAACGTCTGTCGGGTCAGCTAGTATATGTTTATAATGAAAATGGCCTTTGTTTGAGGCACAATCACGCCTAAACCACTGATCGTATCTTGTGGGGGGCCTACCAACACTGCGTCTTCCGGTACGTGGTCGCGATTCGAGGACTTTACTGCCCCAACGGGCATCTAACCATCGAACTATGTGCCCTGCCCACTGCCACTTCAGTTTCGCAATCGTTTGGACAATGTCGGTCACTTTAGTTCTCCTACAGATCTCCTCATTTCTGATTCGATCTCGCAGGGAAACTCCGAGCATAGCCCTCTCCATTCCCCTCTGAGCGACCATGAGCTTTCTCATAAGGCCCATAGTTAGCGACCACGTCTGCGTACCATAAATCATCACTGCCAACTCGGTAATTTAAGACACTGCGGTATTTGGTACGAGAAGATTTTACAGAGCTTCCCGAACGCTGCCAATCCGAGTAAGATTCGACGAGTGACCTCTTTCTCGAAATTGGACGTACTTAACTGGATTGTTTGTCCGAGGTAGACGTACTCGTCGACAATTTCAAAAGTACAATTCCCAATTGTTATGGGGGAGTAGGTGCGACATGGACATTTGACATGATCTTCGTCTTGTCCATGTTCATTTTGAGACCTACTCCTTGGGAAGCTGTATTGAAGCCATCGAACATATGGCTTAAGTCTTCCATGGTCTCTGCCATGATTACGATATCGTCTGCGAATCGAAGGTGAGTGATGTATTCGCCGTTGATGTTGATACCCAGTCCGTTCCAGTCCACAAGCTTGAAGACATATTCCAACGCAGCGGTGAACAGCTTGGGCGATATGACTTCGCCTCGTTTGACTCCCCGCTGTAGTCAGATAGGCTTCGAGCTCTGATCCTGGAGACGGACTGACATGGTGGCGTTTCTATACAAACCCTTAAACGCTTCGATATATCGGTAATCAATGTGGCACCTCTGGAGAGACTGAATCACCGTCCAGGTTCACGAACGCCAAGCATAGTGGCTGGTTATACTCCTTTGTCTTCTCTATAACCTGTCGCAGCGTATGTATGTGGTCTATGGTGCTAAAGCCTTTTCGGAATCTGGCTTGTTCGGGATTCGGAAGTCGTCGAGCCTGCGCACGAGACGATCCGTGATAACCCTAGAAAACAGCTTACATACATGATTATGGCTCAGAAGTGATATGGGCCTATAATTCTTAAAAAGCATTTTATCGTCCTTTCTGAAGAACAGCACCACTATACTTCTGTGCCATGCTTGCGGCGTTTTGCCCTCGAGGATGACGTAATTGAATAGTTTCTGGAGGGTCTTAAGTACATTCAATTCCATCATCACCCGGTCGCTGTCCGTAGAACTTCTCGACTTCCCTCAAAAGATGGGGTTTAGACGAAACGACCCTGACGTCACCGGTCTTCAGCTTTGTCAGTTGGCTCTGCCCGATAGACAAATCTCGTGCGAATACTTTTGAGCCTTTGTTACAACTCTATGGCCGCCTTCACGCAATCTGTATTGTGGCGGCGTATATCGCGAGTCAATGACTTGCCTATTTAGTCTATTTAGCTGCCTATACTGGGATGCATCGTCCGGGGACTGAAGGGTCATTTATCGTCTTACATCCATCAATTTGAGGGTATAGTCTGTCTTTTTCCGGTTCTTTTTGAACAGCTGGCCTTGAAAAACTTAAGATCCAGCCGTTTGAACAGCTGCCACGAATCTGTTATTGTACTCGTCCACGTCTACGCAGTCACCGAGGCATTCGAAGCGGTTTTGAAATTCGAGTTGAACGTTGTCGGGGTTTTAGATCTGGATGGGTGCGGGTCAACTTCACCAGTCGAGACCGCTCCAGTTTTGGATTGATATTCAATGTGCCTCTTACTATGCGGTGATCGCTCCCAGTTTTCACTGAGTTGATCAAGGAGACATCATTGAATATATGTCTTTTAGGCGACATAATGAAGTCGATCTCATTATTGGTGGCACCATCGCGGCTGATTCAAGTCCATTTGCGTTGTTCTAGCTTCATGACAAAGGAGTTTATCATATAGAGATCCTCCTTCTTCATGAAGTCGGCCAGCATCTGGCCTCGGGCGTACCGATATCCATAACCAAATTGCCCCACTCTCAAATCATCGCAGCTACGTTTGCACAGTTTTGCATTGAAGTCTCCCATGACAACGTTGAAGTGGGTCTTCGGAGTGTGAATGGCTGTTGAGATGTCCTACTACATGGCCTCCGGCTCGTCGTCTGAGTGTGTCGAAGCCCGAGCGTAAACCTGAATGACCTTCAACAAATACCGTTCAGTAATTCAGAGTATAAGGTACGCTACCCTAGTCGACACACTCCCCAACTCAGTTACGTTGTTGACGAGACTTGTGAACGAGGAACCCGACACCACCCTGGGACAGTTGGTTGCCTTCCCGGAAGTAGAGCATGTGTCCGGAATTTAGGATTATCGAGTCCTCACCCTGTCTTCGGACCTCAGAAAACCCCACGACATCCCATCGTAATCTGCTCACAGCTTTCTCCAGTTCCTCCAACTTCTCGTCGGTCCGCATTGTCTTGACATTGTATGTTGCCAAGGCCAATTGTTTTTTTTCCTTTTTTTCTTGGAATAGGAGGACAAACGAGCGTACGGGTCACCTGGTGTTAAGTGATCACCGCCGCCCACATTCTCTTGCAACACCAGAGGAATCACAAGAGCGTTGCCGGCCTTTAAGGAAGGTGTACGCGCTTTTTTTGAAGGTATCCATGTCGTATCGTCCCGGAAACACCGCACAAGGAAGCTCATTCCACAGCTTTGTAGTACGAGGGAGAAAGCTTCTTGAAAACCGCACTGTGGCGGACACATCCAGATGGTGGGATGATATCCTAACTTGTGGCGTGTCGTGCGATGGTGAAATTCGGCGGCAGGAATCAGGTTAAACAGCTCTTCGGAACACTCCCCGTGATAAATGCGGTAGAAGACACACAATGAAGCGACGTCTCTACGCAACGCCAAGTGATCCAGCCGTTCACAGAGCACTGAGTCCCCGACAATTCGAGCTGCTCTACGTTGCACGCGGTCAAATGGATCGAGCAGATACTGGGGTGCGCCAGACCAGAGATGACAGCAATACTCCATGTGTGGCCGGACCTGCGCTTTGTAGAGCGCTAGAATGTGGGCCGGCTTGAAGTATTGCCGTGCTCTATTGATGACGCCCAGCTTCTTCGAAGCCAATTTGGCTTTGCCCTCCAGATGGCCACGTAATTGGCAATCGCTCGAGATTTCGAGACCCAGTATTAATGATATCTCGTTCTTTCTAAAAAGTTTTTAGAAGTGTCTCTATGAAAGTTTGGCAAAAACTTTGTAGGTAACCCTATCCACGCATAGTTTTTGAGACGGTCATGCAGAGCACACGGCCTTCCTGTATATTACTGAATGTCTTGATGGCTATCACGAGATAAGGCAGTAAAATACAATTTGCATTAATAGTTGGTTATATAGTAATTGTAACCATGATAAGTAGAAGACCCAGTTTTGCTTTGTGTCTATTATTTAATTAATGCCATCTCTTACATAGTGGAGATTCACCTCGAAGTTAATAAAATCCTAAAACCTGGGTTTGAAAGTACAATTTCCGTTACAGTTATATTTATATTTAATTTTAGTAAAATGTTACCAATATCAGCTTCTTGTATCATAGCGACGTCATTTCCGCCGTCACCCACAGCGGCAACAACGAGCCCGCGCGCACGCAGCAAAGCCGCCACTCGTGCCTTTTGCGTCGGCGAACACCGAGCGACCACGACGCCCGAGCATTCGCGAAGCACATCTACAAACTCCTCTTCGTACGAACGGAGACACACCTACAATAAATTACTATTATAACTAAAACGCGCGCAACTACGAGCAGATGAGCCGAGATGCTGCTAATTTTTGACTTGAACCAATTGTCGCCCTTCCCTGTAGATAGGTAACATGCATGACTCCACATACCAAGGATTTATATGATAAAATTGGCTACGTAAAATAGCTTACAGTCCTGTGTCTCTTCTGCCTACATACAGAGCTTGGTCGAGCAAGACGGACGCACACATGAATTACATCTGAAATGCAGGGATGTTGCCAAATCCCGGGCGCGGGTATCATCAGAAAGTGATAAGTTGGGATGGCAAGATTAGCTGCCCACCCATTACGTAAATAGACTCACAGGTCGAGTTGTGGAAAATAGACCGTTTTCACCTATAATACTCATTTTGTTTGAAAGTAAATGTACTAAATCACTGTGGCGACAGTCTGAGGCCGACTATTGTCTGATTCCTTTAATCAACGAACCAGAAAAAGTTTTAAACTACTAATACGATCCTCAATCTAATAGATATTTATATTGACTGCATCTGTCAAGACAAAAGTGGTAAAGTATAGCTACACAATTTTTTAATTTAGAGGAAAACTTACAGCTTAATTTAAAAAAAAATAGTAATTAAATACAGAAGAAGAATATAAGCTAATTACAAGTTTCCACAGATAGAATTTACATATCAAAAATAAAAAAAACACTCAACTAAGAAAGAAAAGTAATAAGGAATACAGGGGAAATTGCTAAAAATAAATAAATACAAAAGCTGTACAATGAGCGGTAATATAAAAAAAAATAGCTAATACAAATAGTGGCAAACGAGTTTCTTAACAAGGTTAAGGAATTATTTATAAGTGTTAAAGAATTAGTATGCCAGTGTTTTACAAAATGGTAGTGGCAGTGATGCGAAAAAGGGCCAAATTTTTATTAATCATACAAATTTTATTCAAAGATAAGGCAGATCTGAGCATATACGAGTTTTTACGAAATTTGGTATGTGAATGTGGTGTGCGTTGAATAGAAAAGCTACGAGGATGTGTATTAATGGGGATTTTAAAGAGTAACTTCTCAAGAAGCTGCGCACAATCAACCGTATTATTTATAATATTGATGAGGTAGGAAATATCACTTATATAAGGCACAGAAACCTTCATATTTCTTATCAGAATTGAGTTTAAATTTGAAATTAAGGAAACGAGTAAATTTTTTCTGGATTCTTTCTATCAGTTGAATATACACTTCAAAGAACATTGGCGAAGTTTCGTACTACAAAATATTTGAAATTGAATGGAAGCGTCTCAAGAACTGACGTGTACTACTTAATTCTCTATAATTTTCTGCATCTACTGACATTATTCATTTTTAATTTGGAACCGGGATAATGGAGAAATAAATGATTATTTTGTTTGAGTTTTTAGGTTAGGTTTTTATTTATATTACTTTACCGTTCTAACTAACTATATTATACTTATCTATTATATTCCAACTAACATGTTTCAACAACAATAGCACTGAATAACAAAAATCTTTAAGGATAGGAACTAGTAACCATAGGCAAATAGTTAATAAATACCTACCTAATTACTAACGTCTACGGTACTACTGTCTACGGTCAACAACTCTGAGTATTATATTATGATAAAATGGAAACTTGTTACTTGATGCAATGGTAATAACAGTTTATTTGCAACAAACCAGAGTTGGTTGTCCATAGCTTTATAAGTAATTTTATAAGAGGGAAGTCAAATGCGCAATCCATAGTCGTAGGAACTTCTAAAGTGTGCCTAACCTACGCTCGAATTTAAGGCTCGGGTCGACTTTTAAACTAAGTACTTCCATTTTTATAATCTTAAAAAACTGGTAAAATAAGTACCTAGTTTTCTAATGTCTTTTTCTCAATCCAAGATCTTATTTTGTAGAAGTAGGTAGCAGTAAATTAAACAAGCAAAATATTTTATTTTGTTTATTGTTATACAAACAGCGTACGTTAGACCAAATCGTGGGGCATATCATAGTCCGATAATGGAGAGCAGAAGTGAGCAGAGAAAGCTATTATTCAAGTCCAAAACCAAGCCATGTAAAATAGAAAGTACTTATAAAAATAAAGAAAGCACAAAACAACACAACAGCGGTAACTATAATTGATAGGTATTATTAGCATTAGGTAGATCATAGGTGACAGGTATAGAAATTAGGAACTCATTGATCACTCGATCATCGCTGTCAGTCATATTGACAGATAGCTTTCCTTGATCTAACCTAAAATGGATGTGATTTCGTAGTCGTGACAGCATATAATGTGAAAATGAAATAAATATTTTATTTATTACCCCGATTCCTTTTGCGATACAATTTTATCTAACAAGTCAATTTATCTACGAAGTTTTTTTTGTAACTATCCTAACCTTAGACGGTTATTCCTATAGTCAGGTAAAATTTCGCCATTGTTCTTTGGGGTTACAAATTTGAGATGTATATTCAAGGTTGCTTCTAACCAGGGCACAATAAAGAACTTTAATTGTTTTAAGATTTGTGAAATCTTTAGATGATCGGAATAGGAATCCCAACATGTTTGATGCCGAACTCACAATTTTGTCAACATGTTTATCATACAGTACCTTACTATCGACTGTTACACCTAAATCTCGTATAGTAGATACATGATTCATTAACTTGTGGTGGAGCACAACGTATATATGCGTGAAGGATATGGCAAAACATTTAGAAACGTTCAGATCTAATCTATTGACTTGGCAATATTGATCGAGTCTAAATAGATCATCTTGAAGAAGACTCTGGTCCCTGTAGTTATTTACTAGTCCAAAGATTTTCATATCATCAGCAAAGAGCAAAATATTGGAATTATGAAAACAAGTGTCAATATCCTGAATGAAAATAATAGAGAGTAGAGGCGCTAGTAAGGAACCCTGTGGCACACCCGAGGGAATACTGCGCCGTGAAGAGGTAAAGCCGTTGAGCACTACAGCCTGCGATCTATTTTTTACATAGGAAGAAAACCAGCGAAACACATCACCTCTAATGCCTGCCTTAGCTAATTTGAGGAGTAGTATGTTATGGTCAATTCGATCAAAGGCCTTGCTGTAGTCAGTGTAACTGCGTCAACTTGGTTTCGATTGTCCATTTTATCAGATACAATATCTGTGAAGAGAGCCAGATTAGATATCGTGGATCTTCCTTTGACGAAGCCATGTTGAGAGGGACTAAAATCAAGCATTAAAATCGAATATTGCTGTTCATATTCTACTCGTTCTAGTATTTTTGACAGTATGCAGAGTTTGTAGATCTGCCGATAATTGTTTATAAGCTGCTTAGGACCTTTCTTAGGGATAGGTGTAACGTATCCTGATTTCCAGACATTAGGTACGATGGCCCCCGTTAGTGATCTCCTAATAGTGAAATGAAGCAATAGATAATAGTATGTGCCAACTAATTTAAACATCCATTGCACAGGATGCCGGCTAGGTTATGGGTACCACAACAGCGCCTATTTCTGCAGTGAAGCAGTAATGTGTAAGCATTACTTAAGCGGGCGCCGTTACTTATGAAATTACTGGACAAACGAGACTAAACATCTTATGTGTCAAGGTGACGAGCGAAATTGAAGTGCCGCTCAGAATTTTTGGATGTTTCAAAAATCCTCAGAATCAATAGAAGTAGAAGTTTGTTACGGCACCAGTGCGAGGGTTCTTTGCACAGGATGCCAGCTAGATTAAAGGTACCACAACGGCGGCTATTTCTGCAGTGAAGCAGTAATGTGTACACATTATAGTTTTACGGTCTGAAGGGCGCCGTAGAATCCTGCATTGTAATGGGCAGGGCGTATCAATTACCATCAGCTGAGCGTTCTGCTCGTCTCGTCCCTTATTGTCATAAAATGAAACGACAACTTCAAACCGGACGGTAGCAGTACAAGTGGACTGTCCTATTGTAGAAGAAATAGTTTTTGGTGGCAACACTGTCCTAGATTGCTTTCTGCACATGGAAAATGCCTGACCTCGAGCGTCTCCCCTTCCAGTATGAGGTCGGTGTGTGGCGCGCCCTGCAGCATGGTGAGTAGGCGGTAGGAGTCCGTCCGGAGACGACACTCGGGCGCCGCCACCCAGCGCGTGCCCCCACCCAGGTTCAACGAGCGCGCTATGCACAACGCTGTCTCCAATTTATCGCCAGTCAGCATCCATATCTAATTAAAAAATAAATAAATATTGCAAAGTATGTTTTTTATTCACATGGGCTTAAAATTTTAATTACATTTCTAATCACTAGCAACGGTTCGAGTGTTGGTTATATTGAGAAGAATCGGCTTAATACCCAACAATTCCTTTTAAAACCGTTTAATTTAATTTCGACTACCCAGTCGAACCAGTTGTACCCACAAAACCTTTCCGTTTTTCCAACTCCGCAAATATTCTATGTATAAAAAATAAAATAAAACTGTTAAGTTTTGGTCCTTCGAGTCGAAACGCCAAGGAACTCATTTTAAGTTTGATAATATAAATGTAATTGTACCTTGATGCCGGCAGTTCTGAGCATGGCCAGCGTCTGGGGCACGTCATCAGCCAGTCTGTCCTCGACGCCGGTCAGCCCCAATAATGTAAGACCACAGTGCAGCATGGATATCGCAGCCGCCGTGCGCTCGCTTCGGTTGTTTACGCTCAAACGTGCTTCCTTGTATTTACTCTGAACAATATTACAATCACTAAAATGTATCTAATGTCATTGCGAAAAGATTTTTCAATAGATACATCTATTCTACATCCACAGAAAATATATGCATGAGGAAGATAATTAACATAAATTAACGATTAAATAAAATGCTTTTTCAGTCTCAGTCTCCCTGAAAACGAGATCTGGAAAGGTCTTGAAACGTGGAGTTAACTAAAATAATATGTTTTATTTATATATTTAATTAAATTACGTTACATGCGACTTAGTTACTAAACAAAATTGTAGTACTAAATAATTATCACATGCACCTCGTAATAAGGCATAGTAATGAACGACAGAGGGGCAGACATTCAAATATATTTCTCCTCTAGGTATTCATTAATAGAATAGTAACATTTTTCCAAATGTAACTTTTACAAAGAGTAACTTTGGTAACTTATAATAATTAACTGGTAACTTATTATAAATTTTAACTGACATTGGGTAGGGACCGGAACTATGTAATGTTAATTTAGTTAGTTTGCACAAGATTATTTTTATAGCGAGGTGTGTTGTGCCGGGGCACGTCTATGATTTTAGTGTATAGATTTGGGTGTTTTCTTACAAACTTACATATATCGAAAATATATGTGCACGGTAATGTAAGAATATTTAGTTTTTGAAAATGAGGTTTGCAGCTTTCTCTTTGTTTAATATTTGCAAGCAATAAAAATGTAACGCAAAATTTTTATGTAAAAACAAAGTTACAATTACAAGCGTTTCAATCAAAGAAAATATGAAGAATAAACGAATAACACAACCTATATAGACATCAATCGGTTTATAGCTAATGGAAGTTGCAAGACAAGATACTACTTGTTACTAAATTTAAGTTGTAATATATAAATAAAGTTAAGCCAAAGAAATGAGATGAAACATGTAAACAGTAAAGATGTCAAAAGCAGAACGAAAAAAAAAACAGAAGATTTCAACTCTTAGGCTGCGATTTAGTGACCAAGATCATGCATATATTTTATTATTTCCGAAGTTAGTTTTTTATTTCTAGTCAATTACGTAACGGTCGAAGGGGTTCAACGCGGGCGATTTTGAGTGGAGGACGCTCATAACCCCTAACTCTACACCATTCAGATAGGCAGGAGTTGCTATCTGCTTATAGACTAATAAAGCTTAGTAGAATTAAAGATATCGTATGACTTTAAGATAATAATTATGGACTTAATAATAACCCCTAATCGAATAAATTTATATATTTCGCCATCTCTCGTGAATCGAGCACACTTACTTCATCAAAATAAATATTTAAGGCTAGCCGATTAATTAATATAATTATTCAAATCAGACTAGTTAATAAACAATAAAACTAGGTAAAGATATATATGACAAGAAAATTTATTGGTAAAACCAAACCCCGTAAACACAACTCCTGCTCAGTAATCAACTGAACGACTGCGTCCTACGACAGCGCGAATAGACTTTAACAAACTGTAGATAGTAGATCTCACCTCAAACTCCAGATACTCATTCTTCGTGAGGCTCCTCTTGGCAACTACTAAAGTCCTGAGTCCCTCAGCTGCCAGGGAACTGCATTCACGAGCCAGCCACGTGGAATCTAGCAACTTTGATAGAGCTACGTCTGCACCCTTCACGTAGTACGTTATGTCTCCGGTTATCTCCTCCTGTCCACGTACATAATATATATTAAAACCTTAGGTAATAAATACGTCTAGATACAGCCTCTTGCTGCTACACAACCGATGAAAACAGGCCAGGTTTATTACTTTTTTTTAAATGAAAAAAGGGACGAGACGATCAAGACATTCAACTGATAGTAACTGATACGCCTTGCCCATTACAATGTAGTGCCGCTTAGGATTCTTGAAAAACCAAAAAATTCTAAGCGGCACTACAATTGCGCTCGTCACCTTGAGACATAAGATGGTAATTGTCATTTTCCCAGTAATTTCACTAGCTAAGACACCCTTCAGACCGAAACACAGCAATGCTTACACATTACTGCTTCACGGCAGAAATAGGCGCCGTTGTGGTAGGTACCCATGATCTAGCCGGGATCCTGTGCAAAGGAGCCTCCCATGGGTAAATTGTAATAATAGTGACACACGCGCGATAACTGCGAGGCACTTACACTTATCTACTCCTTTATTTGATAATCCGTGATTCAAATAAAAAATACCTTCAGTTTTTATTAGTATATATGACTGGCCAAAACTATTCACATATCATTGTGCCTGTAGTCCAGAGATTTGAATAATTGAATCTCATGACTTATAAACCGGCAGCCACACCCCGGTAACAGGAGAGCCGTCTGCCGTGGTACGGACACAATATGAAGCGACCATACAACCACATGATCAGAAAAGTGCTAGATATAAAAACCAAACCCCGACGACGAGTAAGACCCCGAATCACATGGATGTCTATAGTAAATAATAACCTCAAAGAAGCCCAAATAAACAAAGAGACGACCCAGGACCGAGCAGGCCACCTGGAGACACATGATACGGAGGGCCGACCCCAAATACAATGGGAAAGGACCAGGCAAAGAAGAAGACACCCCGGTAACCAATACCTGAACGATAATCCCCAT
Source organism: Leptidea sinapis (assembly GCF_905404315.1). Lineage (NCBI taxonomy): Eukaryota > Metazoa > Arthropoda > Insecta > Lepidoptera > Pieridae > Leptidea > Leptidea sinapis. The sequence goes on along the minus strand of NC_066267.1, from coordinate 6,168,782 downwards.
CATCTTGCTCTCGCTGGTGAAGGGAAACAGCTGCAGAATGGTGAACGACATTATCTCGTTGGCTGCGCGTAGCTTCAACGATATGTTGTGCAAATCTCGTCTGTACAGCGACAGGCCCATCTGTGCAAACCAAATACATTGCTACATAATTTTTTAACTCATAACATAACAATAAGTAGCAAAATCACATTCCCTATAACTACAATGTCAATTAAAGTCTTCAATGTGTCTTCTACCTCATTTATCACGGGGAGTGTACCGACGAGCTGTTTCACCTGATTCTTGCCGCCGAATACATCCTTCGCACAACACAAAAAATTAAGTGGGGATGATGTGGATGGATGTGTGGTGTTCGTCCACAGTGCGGTTTTCAAGGGACTTTCTTTCACGTGCATCCAAGCTGTGGAATGAGCTTCCTCGTGCGGTTCCCGGACGATACGACAAGGGTACCTTCAAAAAAAGCGCGTATACCTTCCGTAATGGCCGGCACACTCCTGTGATTCCTCTGGTATTGTGGACGGCGGTGATCACTTAACACCAGGTGACCAGAGTTTGTCTAGAGCTCGTGAGAAGAATATACAAGAAACTCAACTGTCACTCTTTTAAATACAAGCTCAAAGGTAAAAAGCTTTTTAAAAATTAAATATTTCATAAAAATTAATCGAAAGTAAACGGTATAAATTTAAATTATCGCATATTGGATGCATCAACCTTTAGAGCTTGAATTCAGTGTTTTGTAAGGATGCTTCGTGAACATGATGGTCGTGATAACTATAATAATTAGTAATCGCATCCAACAAATACAATTATTTATTAACAGGTCGACGTGGGACCACCAGCAGCACCCGTTCACGAGTTAACGCATGGACCAGTCATCGTTACCGTCGACACATTTGAGGGTAGGAGACGACTCGGTACACGACGCAAACAATTACAAAACACGAAAGCAAATCGAAAAGTAACGGCAATGGGTCAAATTATTCCAAAAGGAAATATTGTAATTTTTAATATTATATTCTAAATTATAATGTTTAGCTTGTGTTTAACTAGAACGTCGTCCACATACTACATAAACTGAAGTTTACAGGAACAATTAAAGGAGCTGAACGGAATTCTATATGAGCATTTCCTCCATACTTTCTACGCTTCTATTAAGTATACGCCTTACTAGGATGGTTATCGTACAAACCCTGACTGTAGGCTGATGTGAAGTAATCTGATTATCTTATTTTTTGCTCCGATACCTTCGGTGTAAATCCTCACTTGCAAAACAAGATTAACGTACATCGAATAAACGTCACTTAAGTCACTCGCGAGGTCACTTTCGAAGGACCAAAAAGATGTATGAGTTACACCTTTAATGATAAGTCCGAGAAAAGTAAAAGTCTTTGATAGTTGTTAAAAATGATATATTGATAAAAAGATAAAATAAACTGATAGATTCTAAAATGATATGTTTATGAGTGACGCGCGGCGCAATTATTTGCCGATGACGAACTGCAGTCTAAATGACCTAAGTTAATGCATGTGGCGTAAAAGTGCTGAAATAACAAATGTACGTGCGTTGGCCCGTACACACATATTCCCACTTATATTCACTAATATTACCTATGTTTGTTTATTACTAACCGTACTAGCTCTTGTTGCCTATTCTTCAGTTCACAAAAGGAAACCACAGCTATATCGACGGATCATTTCCTTTTAATTAGTTCTTTCTGTACTTCAATCAGATAAATAAATAAATAAACGTTGGCTGAATTATAGTCGACGGAGCCATATAATAAAATAAAAAAAAGGATATGATCTATCCCTTGGACACATGTTAGACAAGCTTCGACTCGTGTTTAAATATAAGCAATGTCTAACTTGAACATTAAACAACAGAAAGACACAGATTTGTAATAAAACTTTTTTAATTAAATTTAATAACACAGAATATGTTTTAGGTTTTCTTTTTTTAGAGAGTCACTTTTCGAGAAAATTAGTCAAATATTTTTGTAAAAATGCCAAAATACAAAGTAGAGAGAGAGAGAGAGAGTAGAGTAGAGTAATAGTTATTTCTGCAATTGTTGTGTAATAAGGGGTATTAAAAACCGGAATGTAGGTTTATCTAAGATAATAGTATCACATGAGTGTTTTAATACCTAATTATCAACAGTTGCATACAAGACTTTATCTACACCCATAATATGAATCCTCTATAAAAGAAACAGATTACTGCTAACATTAAAAAAGACAGTCCTAGTAACCATTATATAATTTCTTTTTTTGATATGTGGAATAGTTATTTATGGAACTGTTGTGTAATAAGGGGTATTAAACCACGAATCTCACGACTCACGAGGCGAAGCCGAGTGTGATAATAGTATCACATGAGTGTTTTAATAACTAATTATGAACAGTTGCATACAAGACTTTATCTACACCCAAAATATGAATCCTCTAAAAGATTCTGAAACAGTTAGTCCTAGCAGTAACCTAATATCATCCATTACTGATTGCATACAAATAAACTAAGTATTAATAAAATAAAATATTTATTTTAGTAGTAATTTACAAAATGCAATAATTAAAATTCACTTGAATATTATGTTATTTTGCAGCCTTTAAAATGAATCGCTCATTTTTTGTAAACAAAACAATAAAAATATCAAAGAAAAATGGCGGGGTTTCGAATAACCTACTTTTTTTACGGCGCGCGACGTTCTGGTAGTGTGGAACGCGCGTAAACGAAAATGTTATTTTTTTGAAATTCATACAGATACCACGCATCGTGCAATAAGAATGTGGCTGTCTGTTCAAACTCTTTGAGTATGAATGGATTGAAAAAAAAATAGGAGTGTTGTTATGAAATTGAGTACAACATTACAACACTCCTTTGGATGATGTAATGGTTATTAGAACATTGGGTGTTTTAATGTTGGCAATAAGCTAACTGTTTCAGAATATTTAATAGAGGATTTAAAGCATCGGTGTAGATAAAATACATTAACGTAATGGAGACCCCGAAACGGGGCCCATATGTCGGGCTCAAGTGTAAACACCCCCTTCCGACTAAAAACCTCCTCTGTGCTGATGATGAGCCCTAAAGGATTTTACAGCGAAGCTGGGCCGTGAAGGCCGTAAATGTAGCTCACAAGCGCGGGGTGTCTCGGAAGGAGGCTCGAACCTCGGACCGCCTGCTCACTCGGCTGGATGGAGAGAATACAACATCCAAACGAGTGTTGTAATTTTGTGCTGAATTTCATTACAACACTCGTTTGGATGATGTAATAGTTATTAGGATACTGGGTGTTTTAATGTTAGCAATAAGCTAACTGTTTTAGAATCTTTAATAGAGGATTTAAAGCATGGGTGTAGATAAGGTAAATAACAACCCCTCCCTCTATCAGTATTACCATATCAGTCCACTTGACCAGCGCCACCTCATCAGGGCTGGCGGCCTGGTAGTCACATAGCTGTTGCTGAGGGACCGCGCCTCCACAACTCTCCGACATCACAGAGCTGCCCATATCTGAACATAAATAGCATAAGTTTAGTTCATTAATACTAGTCAAGATAGAGCATCTTGCTGCTAGAAAAATGATTACCAGTGGGAGGCTCCTTTGCACAGGATTTCGGCTAGATCGCACGAGCAGGACGTTCAGCTGATTATTGAAAAACCCAAAAATTCTGAGCGGCACTACAATTGCGCTCATCACTTTGAGACATAAGATATTAAGTCTTGTTTTCCCACTAATTTCACTAGGTACGGCGCTCTTGAGCCCGAAACATAGTAATTCTTATTCATTACTACTTCACGGCAGAAATAGGCACAGTTGTGGTACCCACAATCTAGAGGGCATCCTGTGCAAAGGTGCCTCCCACTGGTAAATGAATGTGTTTATAATGCTCACCGGAGTTCGCTTCATCACGCTGATCATCGACCATGTCGTAAACTGGGGTCACGTTGTGACAGAGGGCCAACGCGAGCACTGTTTCCCACACCTGGCGCGGCGTGGGGGAGCGGGGACTGCCTTCCACCAGGGGCGAGGTGGGCAGTGATTGGCTTTCATTTGTCACATACTGAGTCAGCAACGCTTCTACCTGTTCATTCGTACAATTTAAATTCAAATATTTATATTCAAAATAGGATGTAAAATCACTTATTGAAAGTCAAAAACTACCACCCATTCCAAAGAGAATGCCTCAGACCTAGAAGAATGGGCGCAACAAACTCAGCGGCCTTTTTTTCATCAAAAAATATGTTTACAAAGTAATATTGTACAATTAAACTTATTATTTAATATCTTAAGGGCGGACGCTCCATTCCCAGTATGTGGAATCATTCAGAAAGTCATTTATGTTATAGTAACCTTTACCACACAACTTTAAACAATTCTTTTGGATATCGTAATTCTTTTGTTTTGAACATTTTCTGGGATTTTGTTGTAAAAGCATATACATCGCACAAAGATTTACTAACTCGACTTATAATATTTCATCTTTTTGTTATAAATCTATAAAAGGTTATGAAACCGGTTTGAACCTATTCCCTATAAGTCTACTTTTCAACAGCCAATTAATTAAAAAATAATTCTGACCGCGCGTTTTACGGCTTTACCGCTTTAATTTTAAATTTAAATGTATTTTAAAATTCCGTCCGGTCAGTATTACTTGTTGACGTTAAAGGGCATTGACCATAATATATGGGCCCAGGTTGTGTCAGACTAATATACAAGTCGAGTTAGTAAATCTTTTGTGGTGCTTTTATAACTTAAGTTTCATTTTTACATTCAGTTTGCGACTAAAAATAAAGTGCTTCCTATGGCAAGGTTATTTTCATTTTAAAAGTACTTTATATCATTGAAATAATAAAATAGGACTCCTGTTTAGGAGTAATGTTTTAAATCAAATGGATCGATGTTAATCGAATCATAATCGCTTATGAGCTGTCATATTCATAGTACCTACATTCAAGAACATATCGATTTTTTTAAATATCTCGATATCAAGTTAAAATCGAATCGGAACCTCTCGTCATATGATTTGTCCGTGCTCTGCGCCCGTGGTTTCAGTGTGAAAATAGAGTTATCAAGCTTTATTTTAAGCTAAGATTTATCGAGACACAAAAATATTTGTATTATAGGCAATCATTAAAACAAAACATGAGACAATACTGACTATATTGTCAACCAACGTGTACACACTAATTAAATAATTACAAATTACTGGCAATATTACGGTCGAGAGGGTGAGTGGCGTACGTCGGAGGAACACTATAACGTAGCGCAATTCCTGACACACACTGCCCGCGCCAGGGTCTTTTCACTTCGATACATTGACGTTTTCTATGGAGGCCGATTAGCCCTCTTTGGTAGTTTCCTATATCGCTAGATGGCGTTATAAACAAATTTGCGAGACGTTTGACACTTAATTCCTTATTTCAGTATTATTTTCAAAACTTACTGAATTTACAGAATACATTGTATCGCATATTTAATTAATTTTTGTTACTTTAAATTCTTTTGTTTCCTTTAATACATCGTAAATTCATTTAAATATGCAGAAACGATACTTTAATTGTAATAGGCTTATCTTTAAATATCAGGTATCCGAGCCAAAATTTAGAGAAAAAATTTATTGAAAATTGCTTTGCGGGCGGAATTGTCAATTGTGTGTCAGGTTTGTTGTGATTGTTTTGTGCATCAGAGTTGATAATTACTTACTATATTTGTTTTATATATGAAATTAATCCTCATGATATCTAGTTTCCGAATTTATCTACAAATTACATAGGCAATTCCTCTTACGGCAGTAAAACCAACAAGTTATAACAGTATGATCGATACAGTATAGTTTTAATATAAATTTTAATGTAAATACATATTAAAGAAGTTAGATGTGTTATTTTATTTATATTATATCCTCATTCAGTTTAAAATATTACAATAAAAATTAAATCATAAAATACGTATATACAGGCACGTATAGGTATAGAAAAATGTAACTTCTTCCGGTTTCACGAGATGGCGACTGATCGGCGATAAAGCTAATGACTATATACGCGGGCCATAGAGTAACTATAATGGGGAGACCAAGTTACTCTATGGCCCGCCGAGCCGTTGGGACTTCGAGTCGGAACGCGGCACCGCCTGGTGCAGGATTACAAGGGGAGAGGGTATATTGCTACGCGCTATAGTATGTGGCCCAAGCTCCATACTGTTTTGGTCATTCTCGTTTTGTCTTAAACCTTAACTATAACAGCTAATATGATGAAACCCAGCCTAAGAATAGATATCAGCTATTTGAACAGAGTGTTGTTTTACGATTGACACTTCAAAACGACACTAAATCAAATCAAATCAAAATAACTTTATTCATGTAGGTCACGGAAATGACACTTTATTGAATCTAGCGCTACTTCGTAAAGGGTTGAGCTAATGAGATGAAGTAGCAAGAAACTCATTGCCACTCTTTTATATCAATATTTACATTTCCATCGATTTACAAATCATTTCAATTACAATATAATATGTAAAATGATGCAACACAAATACTCAAAACGTCAAATAGTCAATGCCTTATATCTACTATGCCTTAAATACCTATACTAAATTAACATCATTAAGTTTAGTGTGGTTTTACATCTATAATCAAGATATTTTTTTAATATTCCTTTTCACAAACAAAACACAAATAAGTATTCGTAATAAAGTTTGTTTTAATAATATTTTAACATCATCGACACACATTTAATGAGTCCTCTTACGCGTAATTCGCGTAACAAGTATTCTTGACGAGTAGATTGTATCGTATTGAGCAGTAGTCTGTGGCTCCAACGGAATTTATTATCTAAGCAGCCTCACAAGTTGTAGTTTATCTAAAATGGACCAACAACTCTTCGACCAAAACCTGTCTATTCATAGCATATCTTCTACTGTAACCTAAAACTTACTTCATAAAAGTTATTTTTGTCAAACTGCCCATTTCCCATATGCAGTTTCTGAAAGACCATTTCGTTCTTAGTGAGTGTGCCGGTCTTATCAGCCAGCAAATACTGTATCCTGCCCATCTCTTCTGGTATCGTAGTTGTCCGCATCACCGTCCCTTCTATCTTCTTATCACGTTGTATCGTCCATGCATAGAAAATTTTCCCCATTTCTAAATTCACCCTTAAGCTGTAAATAAAAATTTGTTGCGAAAAATATCCACTTCAATTAGTTATTTTACAATCCCACCCCTCACCCAATGCAACCAGTTGCCAAACCCAGGGCAATATTGACAGAATATAGATTGTTATACAAATTAAATTTGTAACCAAAATTTATGAACGATGCGGGACTCGAACCCGCGCCTCTCTGATTCCGTCTGAGCGCTCTTTCCAACTGAGCCAACAATTCGAATTACGCATAGTTCGTAAATCTTGGTATTTCTTATTTAACTCACAGGTTGTGGCTCCATCTACAGGATCTATTTTACAGTTCATAACCTGCTCAACCCTAATAATTGTATATTAGGAAATTGACTTGAGATATCGCTTTTTCAAATCTAAGCAAATTGTTTTTTTAAACTGATATCCCTCACTTTTGGGATAAATAATACAAATTGTAATCAAAATTTATGAAAGATGCCAAGTCTCTGATTCTGTCCGCTCTTACCAACTGAGCGAACCGTTCGAGTGACGCATAGTTCGTAAATCTATGATATTAGATAGATTATTCTAAGCTTACCTGATAGGAATTATGTAAGAGAATAGCAGTACAAATCTAAACATGAAACCGTACCACGGTCCATCAAAACCTTTCAGCACTATCATGAGGAACGATGTGAACATTGTCGCAACAAATAATACTTTAGTAAACCCATTCACTTGGAGATCTAATCTACCCACTTTGGATCTAGGGACGGCATTGTTCATCACACTCCGAGTCTCACTGCCTGAAACAATTAAAACACATCTGTAATATTTTGACAATTACTGTCTTTTGTTACATCTTGGATTTAGAGTTATCCGAAATTTAGGAACTTTGGAAATAATATTGTTGCACTGGTTATAATTCTGCGCGGCGGCCATTTTGGATTTCAAAGTACAGATATCGCGCGAGTTGAATGCATTGGCCTGAGCTAAAGAGCGGGTGTCCGCACGCCTCGCCTCGCGCTGTGCTGTAGTGCTGTCCTTACTTACTGTGGTATCGCGTTAATACTGAATTTGCGCTCCTGTGTATTATTTTGATTTTAATAATGACTGATCCGACCCCTTTTCAAGTTCCGTTTAAAAGAAACCAGTTTTTATTCATCGCTAAGCGCAAGAAATGGCGAAAAATGTTATAGACACGCTTGTTGAAGAAAGGACAGAAATTTGAGATTTAATTATTAGTTTAAAATTGTAAACTTAAAGCATTGTTTAAATTTATAGACACACTCATGATTGTGGGCATCAATAATAATTAGGTCGAATGCGGTTATTACAATCGACTGAATTTAATCATCTAAATTCAGATGTAAATTAAGAAACACATTAGAACTTCTGATCACACTTTCCTAAAAAAAAATATTGAAATAGGCGTTACTTTGCGGAAATCCATAATTATTAAAATGATGAGAGTTTTCTTCAGTCTTAATTCCGCCAATATTTGTCTTTAAACAATTCGACACGTGTTTCGTCTCTACACGAGGCATCCTCAGGACGTGTTGTCTCGCCAAAATCTGGCACGAGACTAAGTTCGAGTTGAAACACGTGTCGAATTGTTTAAAGACAAATATTGGCGGAATTAACACTAAAGAAAACTCAAATCATTTTAACACTTTCCTAAATTTGGTTACTGAATCAGTCACCACTAAAACGCGATGAATTCGGATGTGTCGTATAAGTACGGGGACCAGTTGTTCAGGCAACAAAAAATTGGCCTTTGCCTAGCCCCGGTCGCTGGCTCAATTAAAATTGAAAAAGAAAAAGGAAGAACATGGGTGAAAGAATATTTATAACTGCGCAAGTAGTTAGCAACATGAATATTATGGGTGTTTTAAAACCAGTAGACTTTACGAATTATTTACGAATATATTCGAGATCGTTTGACATATTATTAAATCTTGTGACACCGTTTATTAAAAAGCAATATACTATCTTACGAGACAGTATTAGTGCAAAAGAAATATTGGTCGTAACACATAAGATTTATTGCAACAGGAAATTAATATCCAGATTTAAAAATCAGATATTTCATATCCCAACCCCTGCTGACAAAAATTATCCCTGAAACTTGTTGAGCTATTTATAAAAGTCTGGTACATTATATAAAAGTGAGTGAAGTAAAAACACTTTTAATTATAAAATATTTATTTAAAATAAATATATAATCAAATTGAAATCACTATTTAATCGACTGTGTAAGTGTAAGCATTATTGTGTTTCGGTCTGAAGGGCGCCGTAGCTAGTGAAAATACTGGGCAAATAAAACTTAACATGTTATGTCTCAAGTTGACGAGCGCAATTGTTTGTGGGTTTGGTTTCAACAATCCTGAGCGGCACTGCAATCTAATGGGCAGGGCGTATGAATTACCATCAGCTGAACATCCTGTTTGTCTCGTCCCTTTATTAAATGAAAATTTACTACAAAAAGAAATTAACTCAAAATTACAAAATAACTTCAATTTCGTAAGCCAGTGGCAAAATTTAAAACCGACCGACTTCCGAAATAAAAGTTATTTCATAATTTTCAGTTAATTTCTTTTTGAAGTCGATATTTTTTTAATTACTTTTTTTAATAAATTACGACTGAAATCAGTACTAACTAAGTGCGATTAGGTACACCTTCCTAAATGCGTTTCTAATTAGGCTTCTAAATGATTTAGTCAGTCAGAAACTACACTTTCTTCTGAATTTAGGATGAGACTAGTTTGGTGAATGCGATTATACTTTTCTAAATTCAGTCAAGTGTAATAAGTATGTGTAAGCTGTATTGAGTTTCGGTCTAAAGGGCAAATGCAGCTCGAATTGTCGGGGACCCAGTACTCTGTGAACGGCTGGATCACTTGGCGTTGCGAAGAGACGTCGCTTCATTGTGTGTCTTCTACCGCATTTATCACGGGGAGTGTTCCGAAGAGCTGTTTAACCTGATTCCTGCCGCCGAATTCCACCTTCGCACGACACGCCACAAGTTAGGATATCATCCTCACCATCTGGATGTGTGGCGGTCCTCCACAGTGCGGATTTCAAGGAGCTTTCTTCCACGTACTACAAAGCTGTGGAATGAGCTTTCTTGTGCGGTGTTTCCGGGACAATACGACATGGGTACCTTCAAAAAAAGCGCGTACACCTTCCTTAAAGGCCGGCAACGCTCCTATGATTCCTCTGGTGTTGCAAGAGATTGAGGGCGGCGGTGATCACTTAACAACAGATGACCCGTACGCTCGTTTGTCCTCCTATTCTATAAAAAAAAAATGTGACGTAACATCTTATGTACCAAGGTGACGAGCGCAGTTGTAGTGCCGCCCAGAATTTTTGTGTTTTTCAATAATCCTGAGCAGCACTGAATTATAATGGGTAGAGCATATCAATTCCATCAGCTCAACGTCCTGCTCATCTCATACTTTATCGTCATAATACTGCTTATATTACTCTGATGCTGCAAGGGAGATTGATCTGGTATAATAACTTATAATCAGGTGTCCCCAGCAAACATATTTTTTTCTTCTATTTAATACTTATCTATAAAATTTATTGATTATTTGTTGTGACACAGTTTGTTGTGATAAGAAGTAATTAAAACCTTAGCAGTACTGGGGTATATTTATTATTTAATCATTGGCTGATTATTGTACAGTATTCTAAAGAAGATCATTTAATATAATATATTTACCTGTATATATTACAAGTCCAGTCGCTTGCCCGGAGGCAACCACACAACCACTCCACAGTGTGTTCTCAATGTCTAATGAATCACTCTCTTCTTCATCCATTCTGATACAAGTCCCAATAAATGAGTGGATATCTTTCTCGGGCTTTTCAACAAATATCTTTGCATTCATGTCTAATAGGTGTGCATCTGTTGGCAGTTTCTGAGTTAGCGATAGAGGTATCCTGAAAAGTATGATTAAACATATTTATGATTGTGTTTATTTCCACTCATCATCATTGACAACCCTTATAGCTCAGTGGTTAGTGAGCCTACCTATTGCGCTTGAGGTCCCCGAGTTAAAATCCCGGTAAGTGCAAACATTTATATGATTAATATGAATGTTTGTTTCATTGGATGTTTATAAGTATTTATGCATGTTTTAGTAAGTATATCGTATTAAATATACCATTGTCTTGTGCCCATAGTACAGGCTATGCCTAGATTGGGGCAAGATAATTTGCGTAAAAGTATGTCAATTTATCATCATATCTGCCGGAAGACATCCACAGCTGGACAAAGGCCTCCCCAAAAATATATTATTTCCACTACCACTATCGAATCCGTAACCAAATACACGGTAGGCTGAGTCGTTAACAACGGCGCAAAATAACACAAACTTATTTTTACCTTAGTTTCCAGTCGATTTCCCCATCCAACTGATCAGTCCTTATAAACACAGTACCCATGGTCTCATTAGTCCTCAACAGTATCATGTCAGCAGGGACACGCTGGCCCTTGTGCAGCATAACGATGTCCCCCACTCTGAGCTTGGAGGCAGACACACTCTCCTTGTGGAAGGGGCGGTAACCATCAGAGGGCGTGTCGAGAATAATCCTCTCGTAATACTGACGGTTCACTTCTTTGTCTCTCCTGTAATTTTATTAACCATTAGCGCACTAATAGCAAAAGTCCACAGTAAGAGGTGGGACGTTATCGCGAACCCACCACACTCACCCTGATGTAGGACCTCCGAATGGTCCCAAACTAGTCCGCACCCACTCCGATAAATCGTGAGTAAAGCCGTGTTAGTAAATAACATTAGTTAATAGCTTTTTTTAATTAATTAATTATTAATTAGTTATTATACTATATTATTTAATATAGTGATGTCTTCGCAAAACGCGAGTTGAAAAGTTTCTCGCGGTTTTCATAACACAACATTCTGCAGATGAAGTGCCTGAGGTACTTTCATTGGCTGGATATTTATCATGAATTAACAATTTCAAAACAGAAAGCCTTACTGGCGAAGCGAGCCTAATCTTACTGGCGAATTTTATTAAAATTCTGTGTAAATATAATCATGTTAAAGAGCAAATAAACTGGCTAAATTGAAGCAACACATCACCTGTATCTTCTGAAGTCATCAATAGCTTCTCTGAACAATGTAACAGCCAGCACAAATCCCAATGGACCCCAGTATGTATACAGGTAGCCTATCCGTATACTTGGTATGAACTGACTGAGTGCCATGACAAGGAAGTACAAGTTCAGGAAGAATTTGAACTGTTCATAAAGAACAAGTGGCAGGAATGTGATGATATTGTATTTCTGAAAAGTAAAACATACTATAAAGCCTATCTAGTATACATGCATGTGTTTTTGTTGTTAGATCCCTTTCTTATAGAAGAGGAAGACAAAGGAGTGTACGAGTCATCTGATGTTAAGTGATCACCGCCGCCTACAATCTCCTGCAACACCAGAAAAATCACACCTATCATGATGGTGTACACGATTTTTTGAAGGTCGTATCGTCCTAGAAACACCGCGCTAGGTAGCACATATTATGGGTTATTGCATAAAGTTCTTTGAAAACCGGCAGAGGTTGTAGAGGAAAGCCACACATCCAGATCGTGAGGATCAATCTCTGTTTGCATTGTCTTCCAGATGATTACGGAATGGGCAATCACTGAGGATTTCGAGACCGATTCCGATGTTAAGAGAGGTATTAAAGAGAGATTTGATGGGCTCGACAAATGTGTTTTATTGTGATAAACGCGGATATTTAAGTCTTCTGGGAGTTAAATTGAACAAGGTTCATTAAACTCTTCTCGTGACCTTCTCAAGAGAGGAATCAATAGAAGATACAAGTTTATTACAGCACAAGTGCGAGGGTCCTTTGCACAGTATGCCGGCTAGATTAAAGGTACCACAACGGCGGCTATTTCTGCCGTGAACCAGTAAAGTGTAAACATTATAGTGTTTCGGTCTGAAGGGCGCCATAGAATCCTGCATTGTAATGGGCAGGGCGTATCAATTATCATCAGCTGAACATCCCGCTCGTCTCGTCCCTTATTTTCATTAAAAAGAAACTGATTGACGATTTCGCGAGAGAATTCTGCATGGCCGCTGTATTAGCATCCCCATTACTGTCATCTACATAACAATGCATATTATATATACGATACCAGTTACTAGCCTTTGGGAACTCCACGTTCGCGGGTTTCGGGTTCGTGGAATATTAATTGCACCAAACAATTGTTTAAACCAGTGATAACACTCTTTCGTCGTTCCTTAACTAACGGTGTAAGGAGGACTTTGGTAACACCGATTAACATGAAGGGTTGTTAAAATTAAATAGAAAACTACAGATTTTTGCTAGCAAAAATTCTGGAATGTATTGTCTACAACTAAATATACATTTATCAATATTAAATTAATTTTTATCGCTCAACAGCACGGTTTCTTGAGAGGGGCACAATGTACAGGTCTCAACTTTGGAATCCCTATTATAATATCTACTCAGACAACATCGAAAGGATCCAAAGAAAATTCACACCATACCTGTTATATTAATTTAACATACCTTTGTGTGAATATCCACAGTAAAGTTTATTGTTGCATTCATTCCCATTATATGTATATACAATAAATAAATCAATTATTTGGGACTATTTTACAAAACTAATACAAAGAACAAGTAAAAACGATGATATCTAGAAAATTATAAACTGTAGTGCAGCTAACAATGCACTTCTCCGGATACAGAAATAATTGATGTTCCATGCACAAAAATCTAAATAGGTAAACTAAGTAATCAAAAAGTAGCACAGGACATGTGATTATTGAGGAATATGTTTAATGTGTTAAGTGTTGGGTGAATGGATGTGTGGGTTAGTGACAATGATGTGAAGTTTCTTGCATGTGTCTTGTGTGGTTTTGTTAAGTGTGTGATGAATATTTTACTCTTCCACAAGTTTATTTGTATTTTCACAGTCTGTATTTTCTAGTGATTTAAACAGACCAAAAGTTTCACTTTACCTTTCCTCTTGGTCAGTGGGTAGATGTTTAAACTTATAACTTGTAGCTAAATTATAAATTTTTGAGCTTAGTTGTAATGGTGATTTTTAGCTTTGGTTCAATGTGAATCTGTGTCACAAACCCCATTCTGTATGTGGTACAGCATATTAGGATCAAAGGTAAGTATTATAGCACTGACTGAGAGGACCTGGCAGAGGGTATATAGATTGGATGTCCGATTGGTATCCTTGCTAGCACTTTCAGGACTGCTCACTGCACATGTTCGCCTCTTAGTAGACAATTAGACCAGCCCGTTAGGCAATTCTCCAAAATACATACTGGGCAACCAAAAAATAGAGGGTAAATAAACAGTCAAAATTGGCTGCCCATCCACCATGTATTTGTGATTTATATTAGTCTGGGCTAATAAATTAATAAAATATCTACCGACAACCTGTATACTGCGGTATTGAGGAAGCCCAAATGATGGATGTTTGGTGAGAAGCACACCTATTTCCTTGCTTTAGATAACAAGTGCCCATATATGTATTCTTTATACCAGAAGATCGCCAGCTGATCCATGGGGAATACCATTGGCACAGATAAACCCATTATGTTAATTATACCAGCTGTGGTTTGATGGATTTAGAGAGCAGTTACAGGAACAGTTCTGCAGTAAGATCTGAGCTGTCACCTATTTTGGATAGGATGGTCAAGTACTATTCTAAGTCCAGAACTGCTCCTTTCAAGTATGATAGCCAGGATAAATGAGCACTGGCATCAACACAAGTTACATGTACAACACAAGGTACATGTTCTAAGCACAATTGGAGAAAATCCGGCAGAGAGCTGTCTATGTCTTTCCACTGTTAATAAGAGTTGAGTTAAAAGCAAAAACAACCAGATTCATGGCATTATGATATAATGCTCACTAAATGACTTCCTTTATTTGAAGTCAGTGTGGATTAACTGACCTAAATGATTAATTTTTTGACAATATTGTATATTGTACTGCAGGTTGAAGTAAGGTGATTAAGATTATGTAAATTGTATTAAAATCAAATGAATACACATCAGTACCTGATTACAAACATAATTTTCAGGAAACTCTTCATCTGGTAATTGACCCAAATAAATAACTCTTGAAGTCAGTTCTCTCCTGCGAAACCAGCCAAGGTTTATCCTAGAACAATGTTATTAAATTACAGCAAACAATGTTTAAGTACAGCAAACGAATAAAAAACAAAGGCGAACAGATTACCTTGACCAAAACGATTTCTTATTAGGTCGTGTCAATAGTGGTGTAGTTTCCATTATTCAAACAAAACACATAACATTATATTACAATAATAAGAAAACAGTTTATACAACGCCTCGGTTAAACTGGGAAATGTAAATATCATTAATAGTTAGACATTTATTAAATTACAAAATGTAAGCTATTATAATGTATCGCATCTTATCCAATAAGAATATGGATAAAAAATCACAACATCTCTTTCTCTACAACAACAACATCGGACATCCCCTTCCAGTCCCGATCAAAAGTTAAAACTGTCAAATCTTAATGTAAGAATCCGTCAAAAACGAGATGAAGTTCAAGTTTATATAGTCTTGCGTCATCTCTCAAAAGTAAAATCTCGGAGTAGGTACTAGTAAGAAAAGTAAAGTTACATAAGTTTTTTTATTTGTGGCTTGGAAGCGAGTATTGTAAGCCAGTCAGCAATTTCTCTTGGCGTTACTTCACATCGAATTTATAAGATTTGCACGGCATTTTTTATGAAGGATACAATTGATCAAATGGGCGTTATTCTGTCAAATTTCAATTGTTTAACTATATTTTTGAATTTGTTACATATTGCTTTGGCGAAATCAAGTTCTAAGAAAAAAAGTTCTACAAAACTCCAAGTGGTGGTATTGTTGCAAAATAGTGTTGGAAGCGGTAATTTTTTAACATCAGATGAACAATAAAAGCACTCAATCATTCTCAAATCTAATAAAAAAATGTATGGTTTGTTCCTTTTTTGGTATGTATGTATGGTACATATGTATTTTGCTTAAAAAAAGTGTGTGCAAGTAATTTTTACGCTCGATTGAAGTAAAACCTAATAATTGACTGAGAATTTTAGATTTTATTTTTTATTATATTATTTTTGATGTGACTTGGTTTACTTCTCATTTTTCATTAGCAGGTTTTGTCATGCTCGCTCAAATGTACTTGTTTTTGGGTCAACCCTTCTCTAGAATATGATAAAGAATTGTCTCTCATAACTTGCGCACTATCCTGAAACCCAAGATGCATGAGAGTTGGTCCAACATATTATGGCAATTTTCCGAAAATTCTAAAGGCAAATTTTATGGAGAACTCCAACCTGAAATTGCTCATAAACCTTGGTTCACCGAGTTTGAAATTCCCAATAAAACAGTGATATCAACTAATTGTCGTTTACGTTTTAAGCATGCTTGTATTCCAGTTTTTTGTAGCAAAACTAAGAATCAGAAACAATTCTCTTTGTGGATGTGGTCTAGGTGAGGGAAATGTGGATCATAATGTGTTCTTCAATTGCACTTGCTGCCTTCTTTATACAATTTTATACCTTCAGAAGTTCCCCAGCCAACTTACTTTAAATGTTTCCTCTCTCTAGTTTTCAAGTAAAGATTATGTTGTGAATAAGAATATTTAATAATTTTAGTGATAATATTTGTGTATGTCATTTATAGACAACAACATGTATATATTTTGTTCTGGTATAAAATATGAAAATAAAACTTGTTTTAATCTTTATTACCGATCATTAGCATTAGATATAAAAAAAAATTTAGCTTGGTGGTCTATTTTAACGTGACATTGGCTAACTTGTGGTATACCTTCCACAGTAGCAACAAGCCCTAGAATATTTACTACATATTTGTTTGTTAATATTTCAGTATATATTGCGATTAGTTTGTTGATGCTTGAAAATTTTAAATCCCTCTGGGTACGTTGCAGAGAAGATTAATTCTTAACAATTGCGAAATATTGGAAATTTCGAAATTTGGTAGGCCACATTACCATTGGAACTTATAACATTTTTGATTTGTCAATGTGTGCTTTAACTAGTGGTTATCGAGTTTAATATTGCGCAAATATCTCATGTTCCAGTAACAATCAAACGTATTTATTTTAAAGCTTATTCTTTAGTCAAAGTTTCTATTTGCATAAACATGTTAGATTGATGTTAGGTACATAAATATTATAAGGTACATGTTTGCCACATTTGTGACGTGCAAATTTTACAAAATACATTTCTAAATCATTATTTACAATAATATCAATATAACAAAAGATTAATCTTTTGTTATGCTTTATTTGTATTGCTATTAATAGCAGTATTAAATTTAAAAAATTCAAGTAAATTTTTTTATTGAAAATATTCGTCTAATAAACATAAGCAGTTTTTAGTAAGGTATATTTAAAATTTTGACGAGAAATTCCTATTTGACGATACCGCTCTTTTTATCTTTGGGATGTGATTATAGATTTTTATGCACATACAAAAACAGTTTCTCTGAAATAATGTAGTTCTACAGCAAGGTACTTGTAGTTTGGTGGGGTCCCTGGATGGGAAAAACGAAGTGTTTTCATAATTACTGAATTTGCAAGATATTTTTCGAACAAATATACAGCACTCAAATATGTATACTTTTTATTAAAATTAAATTTATTTACTCAATTTTAGTTGATTATTTTGAAGTCCTTCAAAACTAGAAATTTGGTAGCCTTGATCCCGTTCCTTTCGGCCCAAATAAGAGCACAGCCTTAATACGTTTATGTATTTTCCTGTTCTTGAAAAAAAAAACGACTTTAATATTATTACCGTTACGTAAGCCAGATAGAAGAAGTAATTACGCAAGGCGCAAATAAGCTAAGAAGAATAGATGCGAGAGTAAGTTTAACTGCATGCATATATATATGTTTTGAGTTGCAGTACTTATGCAAAAAAAATAATGATTAAAAGTGTATGTGAATCCTCATGCCTACAGAGATATCACAGTCTCTGCCATACTGAAAAGCACTACAAGCTGTATAAGATGCAAATCAAGACATTGTTTTTCCAAACATTGTTTGTCTTTTGTTTTCCTCTCCACTCTAGCTGCGGTTCGCAATTCTACCAAGCTTGACGAGAGCAAACCAAAAACACTCTATTATTATGCCTTTATTACAAATCTAATCAATTTGTTATGTTTCAAAGTGATAACCCTCACTTCTGGGATTAATTTTATTACACAAATAAAATTTGAAAACAAAATTTTATGAACGATGCGGGACTCAAACCTGCGATCTCTTGCGTTCCGTGCGAGCGCTCTTACCAACTGAGCCAACCATTCTAAAATCTAATCTCAGATTTGCAAACGCGACTTCTCAGGTCAATTTCCTAATATGCAAATATTGAGGTTGAACAGGCAAAATCAATGCCGAAATATGGCACATGCCACAAATGACACCATAATAAGCTTTGACTGCTATGTCTATACATTTCTGCGTTTACTCCATTTTTTTTTTAATATTACTGGTCAATATGCAGCAATGTAAACACTATTTCAATTTCAGTTGCGTATTTTGAATTTAGAACCCGATTTGGACAGTGACATCAGTGGAGTAGCAGTTAGGTATGTTTTTAAACTCAGACGAAAAAGAGCAACCCTCTTTTTCTATTTTCCTATAAGAATAACGTTTGTTAGTCTGTCTCTATTTTCCGATCAAGATTTGTTCAGTCGGAGGGTTTTTACGTTTTTAATCAAAAATCTCTTTCAAATTCTAAAGGGGAAAGTTTGTATGTTTATTAATTGGCTTGTGTTTATATTTGATACTTCTTTACGTTCTAAAGGGAATTGGATTTAATAAGTTAAGGGAACCTTTAATGAGAGAATCTAATACTCAAATATAATATTTTTATTTACATAAAATAATAAGTTAAACTAGTTATATAAATGTTAGGTTCCTTTAATTATTATATAGAATTTGTCTTTTAGACTTAGATTTCTTTTCCAGGGTATATTTTTGGTATATTATGTGTCTAAAAACTTAAATACTTTAGTGGTGAAATATAAATATGCTTATTTGGTTTGTAAATTTCTTTACATCTCTGTCTTGCAACCAACTGGCGCCAATTCGCTTTATTTATCTCGTGTACGGGAAAGCTGAAAAATATTAGCTTTAACATGTTTGCGGTCTAAACATGTATTGCTTATCACTACGTAACGATACTTCCGTGATAAACGTGTAAATAGCAATAGGATGAATTTATTACGTTCTTGTAAGCCGTTCACATTACACAAAATACAATATTGATAACCATTGTTTACAAGCCCTTTAAAAAAAATTAACAAATAAACAACCGACTTCAATAACACTATTCCAAAACAATAGATATAATATGCGCTATAAAGCATAAGTAATAATTGCGTATTTTTATATATATGATTTAATTAATAAATCTAATTATAGCAACTATTATTGTTATTTTTTGATCGGTGTCCTCCCGCCGCGGCCCCGCTCTCGCTTCTCGCCTCCTAACGTCGTTACTATGTATGTAGTTACAAACCTACCTTGGCTGACACCGACTCAAAAAATAACAATAATCGTTACTAGAATCAGATTATATAAAAATACGCAATTATTTTTATACTTTTTAGTGTATATCTATTGTTTTGGAAAAGTATTTTTGAAGTAGGTTGTTGTTTTGTTATTTTATTTCTATTTTTAGATTTTTTGTGAATTTGAATTATACTACCTAATAATTTGTCTAAATTTGTGTAGATTTACTAAATTTTGCTATGCAGCAATTAACGTAAGCGCATTGCAATATTATAACAGACTGTTTGAAATTCTGCCACAGATCGCACCCTTATTGGAAGTCGTTAAGGAGTTCCATTTATCATCATATTTTACTACGACAATTACTTGACCATAATGACGTTACCGTAGGTGACTCAGTTATCCGGATAGCATAAAAATGATTCAGCCTAGTATCGTTGATCCAAAGAATTGAAGAGTTCCGTTACTTTATCATGGATCTCAGAAGCTAACCAAACTATCATCAAAGTACCTTAAGTAAATAAAAAACGGAATTATAGAAATCGGGCGATATTGAGTTATTCGTAAATTTTTGACTTTTATGGTTTTCTCGTGGTTGCCATTGTCAGATCTGGACCAAACACCAGTATTCATATAAAAAAAGAATTATCAAAATCGGTTCACCCAGTCGAAACTTCTGAGGTAACAAACATAAAAAAAACATACCGATGAATTGAGAACCTCCTCCTTTTTTTGAAGTCGGTTAAAAAGAGCGACTCTATTGTTTCCATTTCTGTCTATGCCCTTTCATATGTCCCTTTCTGACAAGCGGGTCTTGTCTGGGGACTTGTCAATAATTGTACCATATTTAATGAAAATATATACGTTTTATAAAATTTCTTACGTCTTTTGCATATCAATCTTATGTAAATAAAATAATCTTATCGATGATAAGTCACAGCATCTATTTTTTCAGTCGTTAATGTATTATTTAAGCACTTTTTATAGCACACTTAGGCTTGTTGATTGAGACACAGTTGACACACGACTAAGGAAAAAGGTGTGCTCAGATGGTCAGACAGATGTCAGACTGCTAATGATATGTCCATATGTATAGAACGTCATTGAGGTTATCAACTAAATCAAAGTAGATCCTGTAGATGAAGCCACAAATTGAGAGTTGAACAAAGCATACAAGTTTTTATCAAGATACCTCGAACTACTACTCTCCTCGAACGGTTGGCTAAGTAGGTAAGAGCACTCGCATGGAGCGCGAGAGGTCGTAGGTTTGAGTCCCACATCATTCATAAAAATCTATTTTTTACAAATGCGAAAATATATTCCACTATATTTTTTTAACCGCACAATCTATGAATAAAATATTGATTTCGCCACATATTTCAACTGTCGATAGCAATTTTACGGCTCCTACATCGCATCCCTAAGCCCGGCAGCCATATTTTGTTACTAATTCAAAAAAATCTGAGTAACACCAAATCTATTAGATTGAATAATCATTACTTTCTTATGACATCTTGGCTTAAAGATCTAGATACCAGGCCATAGTCACCAAAAATAAATTATGACAGTTGTGTAAATAAATATGGCGGTATATATTTTGTGTCATTGTGAAATCTGAAATGAAATTTATAGATTTTTCGCTAAATAAGTTACAGTGATAAGTTAAAAAGTAAATTTTTTTGTGCATACTTATTCCGAAATAGAATATCATAGACATTTACTATGCATCATTACATGACATAAGATCAATGGCTCTTCAGCGATACTTGACAATCATGAATTCGGGACAATTCAGGATTTAAGTTGGAACTTAGGATTCCGTTATCACTTATCAAGCCGCCTCGCAAGTCGCAGGACGAGTGATAAAAGTAAGCTTAAAGTGTTATTTTATTAATTAACTTAGTGTTGTGTGGTTCGCTAAAAAGGTTTCGAATGTGTACTTAAAGTACTTATAGTCGCGTTTCTTTGCGGTAGGGTTACCCTAATTGAATTTGCAGAGTGTATTGTTGAAGGTTGTAACTTGTAGGTATGGTGTCGTCTCTCTCACTAAGTAGACGGGCACACCTCCATTTGACCTATTTCCAGTTCTAATAATGCAACTGCTATTTGTGTGTCAGGGTGCGATATAGGCCGTCGTATTTACACTTCGTTTACTACAGCAAATGTAATAATCAGCATTTGTGTGCACATTCAATGCTAAAATGATTAGATTTGAATATTATGAATAGTGATTTTAAATTGATTGTATTTAAAACTAATTGTAGACAATAATTTATTAATGATGGGTAGATATACCTTTTAGATGTTTTATTATGATTTAAATCCATTTATTAAGAGTATAATTATATTTAATTAGAAACTTACAGGATTATCTGGAAGCCCCCAAGAATTGCTTTGAAACTTCTTTCAAAATTCTTAGGTCTCTGACCTTTGCTGCATACTTAGTATGTAACTGCAGTATTAGAATTAGCATGATCACATTTTAATCTCTAGGAGTGTAACATTAAATATAACAATTGAGTGAAATACAAGTTCCAACTCCCTTTTATTTGACAATATTATAATTAGAGATATATTTTTGTTATAGGTATATTGGATAAGTGAATGTGATAGTGTAGTTTAGTGATAATGGAAACGGCAATAGTTTTTGAGTGGAAGTGGGACCAGCACATGATATGATGGAGTCAGAGCTCCCCCCTGGCAGTTGTAACTCTACCGGACATCTATCTACCATTGGATGGAATGTTCAAGGTAATTTGAATTTAAATATTCCAACAAACTGAAAAAATAATGAAATATATCTATTGGCTTTAGATTGATTTCTTCCAGGTTCTCAATAATAATCTATATATATATATAAATGAATTGCTGTTCGTTAGTCTCGCTAAAACTCGAGAACAACTGGACCGATTTGGCTAATTTTGGTCTTGAATTATTTGTGGAAGTCCAGAGAAGGTTAAAAAGGTGAATAAATAGGAAAATGCTGTTAAATTAAATAAAAACAACAAATTTGTTTTTCCTTTGATGTGTCCATACATAATTTCTATGAGAGAATTTATTGACGCACCGTTTGACAGTTCTGCTGTGAAACAATTTCATTGTGACAACAGGGTGCATATTTTACGACGTAATTTTTGCTGTTATGATATATTATTGACAAATTCATATAAAAACATTTTTTTTTATTTATTATATACAGAACAACATCTGTTGGGTCAGCTAGTCTATAATTTATATATATATATATATATATATATATATGATGTTGTGTCTGTATGACATCATCCCTTAGGAGTGTTAAATTAAATGTATACTTTATTTCCTCCTATCCTATTCCAAAGTGGCTGCCTATGTGGAGAAATAATGTCAGTGCCCAAAAGATAGTCCAAGTAACATTCAGCCTGAGGAGGGAAGACTTGTTTGTTGGCAACATAATATGTATGGCATGAAAAGTCATTTTCTGCCCCTCGCTTTTATTCCCCGAGTCTAACAATGTGTTGAGCTAATTGTGTGTGGTGTGACACAAAAGAAACAATATCTGGCCTTAAACCTGGTGCACTTTAATATTTAAATGTGATATGTTTGTTTAGTGTTATATGTACCATTGACATGAATGAAATTCCATGAAACTAGGCATGATGCTTGAAGTTGGTAATATAGATCCATTTTTTCATATAACTCCAGATTAGCAAGTTGTAACTTACTTGAACCTATGAGGAACTTTCATTGTAAGTGGTAGTGCCAAATAGTGTCCTAAACTGACATATTAACCAAAATAAACACTACGCAAAATAGCCGCTGCAGCAACTGTGTTTTATCCAGTGTGGCCAACTGGATGCCTTACCGCCGTCAAATGTCCAACAATGGTAACCCAGAGACTGACCGACCCCTTGACTACGTCCAAATGGCTACAGTTCAGTTACAGAGATTGCGATTCTTGGCAATTTAGCTGACACTCTACTGATCATGCGAGGGGATATGTCAGGAGGGTCCTTTGGGGTCGTCGGACCTGCTTGATCCTGAATACGCTACTCGGGCGTCCGAGAATTACTCTCTGACTCTTACAGAGCCATCTGGGATAAATATACCAATAAGGCTGGTGGTGCTAGGCCGCTATTTTACGCAATTTTTCTGTGCGATTATGGTACTTAATCCAGACGAGCTTGGCCCGTTCGTGCTATCGTCATTGGACGGCAGCGTTACCTGAGAATCCCCAATTAATTTTACGACCACCGGGTTGTACAGGTCAGAAGTACAACAGTCCTAGCGGGAATCTTCACTTTGGCGATTTCTAGATTTTACAGCATATTAAGTAAACTTTTCATTTAGTTATACTGGACATTATCGTCTTTGGTAGAGGTTGTGTTGGTATCATTGTTATAATCAAATCCACTGTCCAGGTCGCATGCACCACTCGGCGAGCACGCCAGCGGGGGTGGACGGGGCCGGTGGCGGAGCTCGCACTCCGCCCGCCACGCCCAAGAAGGGCGGCAAGATGCTGGCCGTTCGGGTCCACATGCTGGACGACTCCATCTCCATGTTCCAGATACAGGTGAGCTGTGACACCGTACCAGCAACACCAGTGGGAGGCTTGTTTGGGTACCACAATACTGTGCTAGCGGGCGCCGTGGCTAGTGGAATTACAAGGCAAGGCGTGACGAGCGCTCTGAATTTTTGGGTTTTTCAATAATCTTGAGCGGCGTTGCATTGTAATGGGCAGGGCGTATCAATTACCATCAGCTGAAGGTCCTGCTCGTCTCTATATTTCACGGGCCTGATTCTGTTGTTTATACTCTGTATGGTGTCTAGTTTGGTAGCTTACGGACACCACGCTGGCGCGACTGGTTGCGCGTAGTAGCGTATGGTTCCGTACCTCAAAAGGAAAAAACAGAACCCTTATAGGATCACTTTGTCCTTCCGTCCGTCCGTCTGTGTAGAGATCCTGTACCTCGGGAACGCGTAAAGATATCAGGTGGATTGTTAACCTAAGAAAAAGATATGGCCGTTTATGGCGCAAAGAACGTATAATTCAACACTCTCAAGGGAATTAAAATTAAGTTACTTTCGGTTGACCTAAAACTAAACAATTTGGCAAGTATCTTATACTACAAGTTTAGGGAAAAGTCGGAAAACTATACATTCTTAATGAAATCGTAAAAACGGGGTCGTTATGGAACGGAACGGAAATGGAACGGCGGCGGTCGAAATTTTGAATTGAGTTAACCGTCTCGTGCCAGAATTTGGCGAGACAACATCTCCTGAGGATGCCTCGTGGCGAAACACGTGTCGAATTGATTGAAAACAAATCTTAACGGAATTTACACGCAAGAAGGCTTACTACATTTGAATAACGCCAACTTCAAAATAAATTGAGTCCACCGTGTCATATGTAAGGGCTCCATTGGCAAAATTTTAAACAGACTTTTAATTGTTTTATGATGTTTCGTTTCCGATTTATAACGAAGGGTGTACCTAAT
Source organism: Leptidea sinapis (assembly GCF_905404315.1). Taxonomy (NCBI): domain Eukaryota; kingdom Metazoa; phylum Arthropoda; class Insecta; order Lepidoptera; family Pieridae; genus Leptidea; species Leptidea sinapis. The sequence goes on along the minus strand of NC_066267.1, from coordinate 6,143,610 downwards.
AATATGTACGGAATCTTAGATTGCAATGGGTTCCATCGCATATTGGTTTAAGGGGCAATGAGGAGGCGGACAGACTGGCTAAGCAAGCAACACGGAAGGGTAAAAAGATGTATATTAAACCGGATTTTACTGAATTCTTACCAAAATATAAAAGGAAATGTCAGGATTTATGGGGAGAGTACTTTGATCGTAGATCTTTAGAAAAAGGAATTTGGTATAGAACTTTGCAGTCTCAGCCTTCTCATATACCGTGGTTTTTAATGTAAAGATTAAAAGGAGGTTGATTGTTATTGCTCACAGACTGAGATCCGGACACATGCCTTTGAATAAGTTTAAATTTTTGATGAAAATTGCGGAGTCACCTCTATGTGAGTTATGTGGAACAATTGAGGATGTTGAGCACTTTTTAAAGGAATGTGTCCGATTTCAGTCTAGTAGAGACAAAATTGTAGGACTTATGGGTTTGAACAGATTTGATACGGCATGTTTGTACATACGAGGGGCGGTCAAAAAGTTCGCGGAATGGCGGGGTTGGCGGGGGTGAGGTCGCTCCTCCAGGTAGCCGCTACTTGAGTAACTCATAATTACTATATATGCCAATTTCTAGCCTAATTGGGTCATTAGCTTTCGAGTTACAAACGAGTGAACAAGTAAATCGGGAACAAACTAGCCACTATGGAGAAAATTGAACATCGCGCCGTCGTAAAGTTCCTCACCAAACAAGGAAAAACGCCTCAAACTATTTTGCAAGAGATGTTAGCTGTTTACGGAGACTCTGCTCCTGGTAAAACCATGATTTACAAATGGCACGGCCTTTTCAAGCAAGGAAGGGAGTCAATTGAAGATGATCCTCGACCTGGACGGCCCATTGAGGCCACTACGCCGGAAATCATTGAAAAAGTTGAAAAACTTGTATTGGAAGACGGAAGGTTGAAGAAGAAACAACTTGCAGCATCAGTTGGAGTATCAGAAACCACAATTTTAAATATTCTTCATCAACATCTTGGCATGAGTAAAGTGTGTTCAAGGTGGGTCCCGAGAATGCTCACGCCGCTGCAAAAACGTGAGCGCGTCAACTGTTCCCGCGAGTATTTGGACCGCTGTGGAGAAGTTAGGGAAGAAATTATGGCCCGAATTGTAACCGGTGATGAAACTTGGGTTCACCACTATGAGCCTGAGTCAAAGCAGGAGTCGATGCAGTGGCACAAAAAAGGCACACCACCCCCAAAAAAATTTAAAGTGTCGCAATCGGCCGGAAAGATCATGGCGACTATTTTTTGGGATACTGAAGGTATTCTTTTGATCGATTATAAAGAACGTGGTGTTTCTATAACGGGAGAGTACTACGCTTCCCTATTGGACCGATTAAAAGAAGCTATTAAAGAAAAAAGAAGAGGAAAACTGACAAAAGGTGTACTCCTTTTGCACGACAACGCGCCCGTTCACACGAGTCATGTTGCGACGGCTGCCATTCATCGATGCGGTTTTGAACAACTACGCCATCCACCCTACAGTCCAGACCTGGCCCCTAGCGATTTTTATTTATTCCCAAAGATGAAGAAAGAGCTGCGTGGAAAAAAATTTAGAGACGATGATGAAGTCAAGTCGGCGATTTCGGCGTATTTTGACGCCCAAGACAAAACCTATTTTTTCGACGGTATTAATAAGTTATATGCCAGATCCCAAAAATGTATTCGTGTTAAGGGGGAATATATTGAAAAGGAAAAATAACATAATGTATCATTTCATCTTTTTTCCCAGTCATTCCGCGAACTTTTTGACCTCCCCTCGTATACTTGCCCGCCCTGCATCTAAGGATGCCATAAGTCTGTTTGAATCTATTTTTATTATTATTATTATTATTATTATTATTTCCTTTAAAGTTATTATATATTTTATTTTATGAAATGCTCACATAATGCCTCTATTTATTTACGGTATGTGTGGATTGATGCATCTACTATACTCAATAACTCTTGTGTTTATAAGTATTAATTTACTTTTTTTTGACTTACTCATGTAAGCCTTTCAGTTTTTGACTTTTGAGTATTTTTGTTGCGTTACTTTTTTTTTTTTATGGAATAGGAGGACAAACGAGCGTACGGGTCACCTGGTGTTAAGTGATCACCGCCGCCCACATTCTCTTGCAACACCAGAGGAATCACAAGAGCGTTGCCGGCCTTTAAGGAAGGTGTACGCGCTTTTTTTGAAGGTACCCATGTCGTATCGTCCCCGAAACACCGCACAAGGAAGCTCATTCCACAGCTTTGTAGTACAAGGGAGAAAGCTTCTTGAAAACCGCACTGTGGAGGACCGCCACACATCCAGATGGTGGGGATAATATCCTAACTTGTGGCGTGTCGTGCGATGGTGAAATTGTTACTTTGCATATATTGTAATTGAAATGATTTGTAAACCAACTAAAATGTAAATCTTGACTTAAAAGAGTGGCAATGAGTTTCTTGCTACTTCTTCTCATTAGCTCAACCCTTTACGAAGTAGCGGTAAATTCAATAAGAAACAATATTTATATATTTTTTTTGACATTCATAAGTGTCATTTTTGTGACCTACATGAATAAAGTGTTTTTGAATTTTAATTTGAATTAAGTCTTATTGTTTCAACACTATAGATATAATTTGATTTTGGTTTTATTAACTTTTTTTTTTTAGTTTGTTAAGTTAAGAATATTGTTTTTCTTTTGTCTTTTTAATGTACTTAGATTATAGTGGGGCTGACATGTACATACGTATAAAAGCCCCTAAATCAATAAAGAAAAAAAAAGTACGGAATCTTCGGTGGGTGACTCCGATTCGCATTTGTTCGGTTTTTGTTTTTGAATTGAAAACTTCTTTAGCGGCGTTGAGCACTTTTCTTGGGATGGGTAAAAAATTTTAAACTCGCGTCAGGACACGTGACCTGATCGAAAATTCGTAAGACAGTCGTTGAAATTATGGATGAATTTTTGTACTATGTACTTTTTTTTTATGGAATAGGAGGACAAACGAGCGTACCTGTTGTTAAGTGATCACCGCCGCCCACAATCTCTTGCAACACCAGAGGAATCACAGGAGCGTTGCCGGCCTTTAAGGAAGGTGTACGCGCTTTTTTTGAAGGTACCCATGTCGTAACGTCCCGGAAACACCGCACAAAGAAGCTCATTCCACAGCTTTGTAGTACGTGGAAGAAAGCCTCCTTGAAAACCGCACTTTTATGATGATAAATAAAGCAAATCGTGCGAAATTATTCCCTTACCATTCCAAAACATTAAAAAAATGCACAACGCTAATGTTTAAGTTTTTACTTCTGCTGGCACTCCCGGAGTCCAACCCGTTATTTTAATTTTATCTTTATGATTACCTCCATAAGGATTACTTTAGAGCTACTAAACCCTAATGTAATGTTTATGTAACCAAAGTTGTGGGCATTAGCACGCACAAAAATTACGGACTATAAAAAGCTTTTTGTAAAACAATCTTGGTAAACGTAACTTTCTCAGTGAACGAGATCGCTATTAATTATAAAGGTCGGCTGTCAACGGATGATTTATTTTTCGCTTTTGTACTGGTTCTATTTAACAATTCATATTTTAATTTAGCTCCTATGCGGTAGTAACTAATGAATTATTTATGTAACGTTCGCAAATTATCGAGTCATGCAAATTGATCGATATTCTTCGAAATGAACTAAGTAATGTTGGTTTAAAAACTGATTTTTTGTATTATCTCTTGAAATTTACAATTACTTAAGAATAATATGGCGATTGCGCTAAAACATACTATATCAAGATTGGCAAACATTTGTTCTTCTTAAATTTAATTACTTGTGACGCAGTTGAATATTTAAATATCTTGTTCGAATCATAAATACTAATGGCAATTAATAACCTATTTATATATGTATTTAAATAAAATCAAAAGTTTGTGTTAGGAGAAAGATAAACGACAGAGATAGTAGTATTAGAAATGACAGCAAAAAGAATTCTAAAGGAATCAGATTTTGAGAAAATAAATGCCTTTTAAATTTACCATGTGGTAGGGGTTATACCATTAATGCGAAACTGATCACTCACAATAAAGTGAACCCAATGCACAGACCGGTGATGAATTATAAAAAAAGGAAGACTTAAAATACATTTATTTGATTTTTAATATTTTTGTGCCGTCACCTAATGTAGAAGTTTGTTATAAAAATTGTATATATATATATATGTTTCTATTTTTTATTTACGTATTCTTTTGATTTCTTATATATTTATCTATATTTAAGTATAGTATATATTATTATGTGTGTGTATATTTTTGACACTTTTCTTACCCTTTTAATTTATTATTTTTCTCTATGATTGTATTACAAATGGTTGCCTGGAACAGATCACTATATAATGATAAGGCCGTCATTTGCACCATATATTTATTATTACTAGCTGACTCGACAGACGTTGTTCTGTACATAATAAACAAAATATTGTTTTTATGAATTCTCAAAAATATTTCATAACATCAAGAATTATTTCGTAAAATATGTTGTTATAATGAAATTGTTTCACGGCAGAACTTTCAAGCCGTGCGTCAATAAATTTTCTCATAGAAAATATGTCCATACAAAACAAATATTGAAAATAAAAATAATTATGGGTCCCAAATCGAAATTAAAACTATCCTATCTCTCAAGTTGGACTAAACTGCACTCCATGAAGTAATCCCCATTAAAATCCGTTCATTAGTTTAGGAGTCCATCACTGACAAACAACGTGTCACGTAATTTATATGTATTAAGATTATGTGTATTAGTATTTAAGTTATGTTAATGTGGTGTCAAAAAGGTGTGATAATTTAATAAATAAATTTGTATCGAAATACATAGATTCATCTACATTCCACATAGATTGATCAGGGCCACTATATTGCCGTCGTTCGTCCACCTAAAGTACCTTCAGGCATTCCACAAAGTGAGGTTCCCCGCATTGCAGCGTCGTACATTACTGAAATTGTCGTGTCTCCGGACTTGTGTGTTTCGAGGTCGATACACCAATTTGAGACAACACTCAGGTGATGTGTGGGCTCTGTGCGATCCTACTTGAATGAAGGGTTTAACATGGATCGATTATACTTTACGATAACATATTTCTAGTTGAGTATTATCGTTATTTAGGGCTGTTATCGTTAAAAGGACATTTACCAGAGTGTTGTTGTTTACTAGGCATCTTTGCACAGGATGCCGGCTAGATTATGGGTCCACAACGGCATATTTTTCTGCCGTGAAGCAATAATGTGTAAGCATTATTTTGTTTCGTCTCAAGAGCGCCGTAGTAGTGTAATTACTGGGCAAATGAGACTGAACATATTCATAAGTCTCAAGGTGACTAGCGCAATTGTAGTGCCGCTCAGGATTTTTGTGTTGTTTCAAGAATACTGAGCGGAACTGCATTGTTAATTACCATCAGCTGAACGTCCTGCTCGTTTCGTTCACCTTATTGTCATACAAAAATATAATATTAACTTAGCAAAGACAGCAATATAAGGCCGTTAAGATGATTCGTATAGTATGCCAAGAGAATTTGGATGGCGGTTATCACTTAACATCAGCTGATTCCTGAAGTACGCTTACGCTTGTTTTACTTTCTAATCCGTATATATTTTTTTGGTTCCGCTTGACAATCTCTATAGTAATTTGAATATGAGAAGTTCAGGGCAGCCCTACTTCACTATATTGAAGCGACTTTAATACAGTTCAGGGCAGCCCTACTTCACTGTATTGAAGCGACTTGAATACAGTTCAGGGCAGCCCTACTTCACTGTATTGAAGCGACTTGAATACAGTTCAGGGCAGCCCTACTTCACTGTATTGAAGCGACTTTAATACAGTTCAGGGCAGCCCTACTTCACTGTATTGAAGCGACTTTAATACAGTTCAGGACAGCCCTACTTCACTGTATTGAAGCGGTTTAAATACAGTTCAGGGCAGCCCTACTTCACTGTATTGAAGCGACTTTAATACAGTTCAGGGCAGCCCTACTTCACTGTATTGAAGCGACTTTAATACAGTTCAGGGCAGCCCTACTTCACTGTGACCAATGTGATCTATGTGATAGCCACTTAAATAAAACACTTTTAAAGCATTAAAATGCGTATAATTGTAAATGTCTTAAATTAGATTTTTGCGTATAAGAAACATTTTTGTTTTTATGTAAGGTAACCCGACGGTTAGGTAAGGTCTTGAAAAGACCATTCCCGATCTCGTATTTACGGGGACTGCAGATTGTTTTAATCCTTTAAAAGTGTTTCATTGAAACGTGTAACACTCGCGTTAATCAAAGAAAATACTATGATAGCTACTATTCATTACAAGTCACTGCTAAGAAATATTCCAAATGGTTGAATATTTTGTCTTCCCAAAGAGACGCTTCGTTTACGCATTAAAAGACCATATTCAGAAAGAATGTGAAACAGGAGTTTCATCTGCACAATTACAGAATCTACACGCTGTGAAATCTCTGAAGCCTAGGAGCGATAGTTGTTCATTTAGTATTCAGTGGTCTATTAGGGTACTGGTTAGGATGCGTAAGTTTTCCCTGCTTAACCCTAACCTAACTGTAGCACCATTTGCAGCGTTTTTGTTGTGCCGTAACCGGTTGGATGGGTGGAATGGATTTAAACCTATGGTTTACTACTAATCTTGCATACATGAGGTACTGTCACGATATGGTGATTATATGTAACAGTCTCCCATGACGAGACTTTAAATGCAGTCCGGGCCTGCTTTGCCTTGTAGGTGGTGTCAGGTTCTGGTCGAAAAATTTTAATATTCATCTATACACCTAGCTAGCCATACGACTAACTGTGTGTGCACTTTTGGTCCGACCCCGGGGCTTTATTGTCACCACACCTATTCTTGCCGCAGAATAGCGGTACTTTATAAAAAAATCTCGTCGACTTAACTGGCGAGCGGTAATCTTATTAAGGCATCTTAGGCAACAGCCTGCGTAGTTATTGCTTCTTGAAAGCAATTCGTAGTGATGGCACGTCGCATACTAGAATTTATCTAGCTTTATGTATTCTCAAAGCCATGTGTCGCAGTAGAATAATATACCACGCTGACCCCAGCAATAAGTGGGTAAGATTAATTTGTGACTTGAATCAATATTTGTCATTTGATATGAATATAAGTAATACTTTTAATCACGTTTTTATTCGCTTGGTCGGATTAATATGAAACTTTCCACACTTGTCAAGGACCGATGGCAGTGCAGTAATTTGAATAATCTAATGGTAGAGGATAATTCTTTACCAGGATCTTAAGGATTATAGAGTTTTTTAAAATATCCGATAATCGGTAGAGTATTTTTCTGTTGGTAGAGGCCAGAACCTTGGTGGCAGATAAATAATAAGAGCTATCTATTTTTACAAAATTGATTCCTTCAAAATTATTTTTTCTTCAATTTACCGCTTCGCAAGTAAATGGAGAATATGAGAAGGCATAAACAGCGAAAGAATATTCCCAGTATTTTTTTGCGCTATTTAAAAATAATTTTACAACATATATTGTTATAAAATAATCATAACCTATAGCCTGAGGCAGTCAGATCGTTTGGATAATCAAAAAATGATCACTTACTATAAGGCATAGTTGGGATAAATCGTGATGACTTTCTGTCAAAAACAAAAAGTCATCAGAACAAGAAGTCTTTGTTCTACCGATGTAAACGAAAAGCGGAAAAATTCCTGTGTCTCTTTATACACTATTTCTATGTCTAGCTTTCACGTCCACATCTTTAATAACGGTAACCTCTATAATTATTGTATATTGACAAAATATAATGGATATTGTATTCTAGTGATTATATTGAAGTGACTGTATTGTAGCTTGTGATGATTTGTGACTTGATTGTTTTGACATGTTAGCGTTATAGGACTTCAATTTACTTTTATATAATAACTAGCTGACCCAGCAAACGTTGTATTGCCGATATTAAAATCGCGATACAAAAGTAACTGTTGATCGGAGATGGGTGAAAGTTTGAAGTTGTATGTATTTTTAAATGCTGACTCATAATCAAACAAATTTAAAAAAAAAATTGGCGTGGACCACCCTTAACATTTAGGGGGATGAAAAAAAGATGTTGTCCGATTCTCAACCTACCCAATATGCACTCAAAATTTCATGAGAATCGGTCAAGTCGTTTCGAAGGAGTTTAACTACATACACCGCGACGTGAGAATTTTATATAATAGAAGAACTAAATTGTTTAAACATATATGTGCATGATGTGTTCACCTGTAATTGTAGGAACACGATTTTTGAACTTTACGTTACAATCTTATGAATTGACATGTGTGTATTGGTGGACCTTGAATAAATAAATAAATGTTGTCTTGATGTGCTCCCGATATTTCGGTACTATTGCAAAAATCATCGCTTATTGATGGGTATGAGTGGATGAGATTTGAAAATTACTCTTAACTTTCACATTTGTCTTCCTTCTTTCTCTATAATGAAAACCTACTATAAAAGACACGCACGTTATCAAGAAATTCTTAATTATGAATAATAATTGAAAGCCTAGCTACAGGCTCCAGTATTTTTTGGAAAACTTATATTTATTTCATGAGAGACATAAAACTTTGGTATGGAAAGCATGCAAAGTTATTTATATTATTTTTATAATTTTGATCGTAAGACTTCCAAATAACATAAAAGTTAACATTGAGAAAAAGAAGCGTCGATATTGGTCGTTTGTGTAACGGACTTCACTCCTCTACGGCCGTTCCCAATATACTATCTACAGATAGAGATAAATTACTACCTTCTACTGTCAATAATTAGCTGTCAATAATCTGAAGCTGTCCCAATATAACCGATAAGTATTTCTTATCGCCTTATATTGGGACGCGTGAATTGCAATTTCCATACAAACTTTATATCGCTGGTAAGCTATACTTCGTCCCATTAACAGACAGCGTGCACGGATAAAGTGAGTTACCGTCGATAAGTTTATTGGGACAGAAAAGTCAACGATAGTTACGATTTTTATCTCAAGTAAGAGATAGACTGAATATTGGGAACGGCCGCTACTGGTGAACGATAGGATATCGCGGACGTGTCAATTTACTGCCACAATGGTCAAATCGAGAGGCCTAAGTGTACAAATAGCCCAACAAATCCGAACTATCATTGATTGTTCTTGTAAAACTTCAATGTAAAACATACATGTTAAGATCCGTATAATAGCTTTAAGTGTTCCAAAAGAACAAAATAAAAGCTCGATAACGAAAGAGGACAGGAGAGTAATAGATCCATCTGTACTGGCTTATCTGCTTTGGCTTACGTCCAAGAAAATATCACTACGGACAACGGAGGCTTTAATGGACAATTTTTCCTTATACCTACTGTGTACTTTGCGTTTGGATATCTGTCGTATATCATTTTGAATGGTTATGTTGAATCATTAGGCGTTCGTTGTACATATATTGTTATTGTAAGAGCCGAATTGGGACGTGGGTAAAATGTTCTATATCTATACTAATATTATAAAGCTGCAGTGTTTGTTTGTTTGTTTGTTTGTTTGTTTGTTTGTTTGAACGCGCTAATCTCTGGTACTACTGGTCCGATTTGAATGATTCTTTCAGTGTTGGGTAGTCCATTTATCGAGGAAGGCTATAGGCTATGTTTTTTTTCAAAATTAGGGATCCGTAATAAAATTGCTATTTTATAACACAAGGTGTAAAATCGAAAACCTATTTTTGCGTGCGTTGCAAAAACTATTGACAATAGAACAAAATGATGCACAGGCTATAATATAGGCAATATTTTATTACTTATAAAACTATCGCGTGAATTATACTATATATGGCAAAACAACGTTTGCCGGGTCAGCTAGTCTATAAATAAATTTAAATGTTTTATTAAAAAAATGTCTCTGTCGTATATCCTATTACTCCACTGCTGAATATCTAAATGATCGGACAGCCTGGGACTAGATTGTGATTATTTGTTAGCGATAGAAATGACTGTACAATATTGTATATTTTTATTGAAAAGAGCGCAAAAAAAGAATGCTGGGAGAGTTTCTTGCGCCGCCGCTTCTTCTCTCTCAGAGCGCCATTTGTTTCCGAAGCGGTAGTAGTATCTAATAGTATAAGAAATGACATCAAAAAGAATTCTAAAGGAATAAATTTTGAGAAAATAAATGCCTTTTATGCCTTTTATGTAGTTTTCGCACACTAACCGACGCCTTGCAATATCTGTGCCTTTTTTGGTTCTAAATTGAAAGTTTTGTTCAAATATTTAAATCACACCTTGATAGAGGAGTAGGCAGACATTCGCCGCGATCCTGACATAATCGTACATCTCTCGCTTCTTCCTAAAATTAACTCTCCTCTTACTTCTATCGATATAAATGGGATGTCCTATGTTCTTATAAATTAATGACACGTCCAGTTATATTTTGTCTGGATTAGAATTTACTTGTCCGCTCTCAGCAGAAGAGTAATCATCTGAACTCAGTACATCAATCGTATTCAATTGCGATATATAACAAATTTAGATAGAAGCGTGAAATAACTACTTAATAACAATGTATTTTTCATAGATATAAACAACAAATCATTCAAATAAAGTGATAAATATTTTTAACATCTTGTAGGTAATGATTTCCAAACAACTTATCTGTTATGGTGTCAGGAGCAAAAGTTCTTATAGGACAAAAACTGCTTCTCCTCTCTCTCTACAACTAATTAATTTTATTATTATTATTTATTTATTTTATTATTATTTATTTATTAATCTTTCCTTGTAAAACAAAGCTGAGGCCTTTTATCCGGGAGACATCGGTTCGTTCGATATTGGATGTTCATAGTAAAGATACCCCTGCGAAGAAATTCATTGGTTTTTTGTAAAGTTGACTAACGCACTGACGGCTGCCGGCGCGTGGTCAACTGTAAACTACAAACTCAAAAGGGATTGAATTCATGGCTAATCAACTTAAATAGGAGCAAACAATAGACGTCGAGTTGAAACTCTTTACATATACGAAGATTGTGATCGCACTGGATGACCAACGCTGGAGATAGAAAGTGTTAAAAACTCATTGTTAGTATTTCTTTACATTATTAAGACCACCAAACAATGACAGAATAATATTTTACCATAACTAGTTAGTTATAAACAGAAAGCTTCAAGCCAGCTTAATGAATTGTGAGAACTTCATTAGCATTAAAGGACTTAGGCTTAATTCACATTTATTAATTTATCTACTATCGAAGTGGGCAGGGCACATAGCTCGACGGACAGATGGCCGTTGGGACAGTAAAGTCCTCGAATGGCGACCACGTACCGGAAGACGTAGTGTTGTTATGCCCACCCACAAGATGGACCGACGATCTGGTCAAAATCGCTGGAGTAGGATCGTCATAGCGGTCTTTGGAGCGGCCTTTGTCCAGAAGTGGACGTCATCTGGCTAAAATAGAATTTATCCATAAGTATCTACTAATATTAGTTTTTCTGGTACTTGTAGTATTTTACCACTCTTGTTATGATTATTTGTCTGTACCGCGCAGTGCAGGCTGCAAATGAATTTGTATATTCATTAGGGTATTTATTAGTGTGACGTCAACCGCGGATGTTTGGAGAGTTGCAGTATGTCAAGTGTCCGAGCTCAACTACAAAATACTGCCTGAATAATGATCCTGTAAACTCGTATACAATAATATATTAGGTTTAGTGTATACTTAATTGAATTTTCACGTGTTTGTGGTTCAAATTCGTTTAATATTTAAATTTAAAAATATTTTTTTAAACAAAAAACTCCCTCTGGTGAACAGTGTACTATTACTGACTTCTATTTATAGGAGGTATCACATGGAGGTAGCAAATGGTTAATAGATATATACTTTTTTTAACCTATTTATGTCATGTTTGTTTTCCTAATAAAATAAATAAAATCACAGAAAGTGTTTCGAAGAGCTGAATTCTATTATCGTGCCACGCCACATTTTGAAATACAATCTAGATGTGTAGCGTTCCACGAAAGTGTGAATATTTTTTTATGTTATAAAGTGATAACCCTTCTAGGATTTATTACACAAAATTTGAAAACAATACTTATGAATGTTCGAGTGACGTATCGTTGATAAATTCTGTATGCTTTGTTCAACTCTCAGGTTGTGGCTTCATCCACAGGATCTACTTTACAGTTGATAAGCTGCTCAACCCCAATATTTGCATATTAGAAAATTGACTTGAGATGTCCAAATGTAAATAATTTGTTATGTTTTAAAGTCTCACTCGAGTCCCGCGTCGTTAATAAATTTTATTTGTGACAGTGTGAATCTTCGGAAACTTTCTTTTAACGAGCCTATCGACCAAACCTTTTTCCAGTGTGCTAAACCGATTTATTAGCAAACCGTATGGTTATTAGATAACCTATTTAATTTATCTTATTATTGGTTTTGCGATAGAACATAATATGGTAAAAGCCAATGCGGCTGCTTTGCAGATAATTTCTCTTTAAACTGTACAAAAGGGACGCTGAATCGATTGCAAACTCATTATCTTAACCAAAGTTACAGCGAATTTTCACTTCCACGTAATATTTATAGCACGTAATGTAGGTGAAGGTTTTATAAGGTGAGCACATTTAAAAGCCTGCCCTAGTTATAAAAATATATCCGTATTGAGTTGGGCGCTTTTAATAATTTAGGTGAAGTGGTTAGGAAATTTTTATTCTTCATCGACTAAAATTTACTAATTAATTCCGAAATATGCGTAAAATTATTATTTTTTTGTAGTGAATGCTTTTTAATATATTTACTTAGTTTATCGTTTATAAGCATAACACAATCTACTTATAATGTAAAAACAGGCCTTTGTCATAATATAATGTAATATTGACAAACTTTTTACACAAATTATCTTGCCCCAAGTTAAGCATATATAGCCTGTGTTATGGGTTACAAGATAATGATATATTTAATACAATATACTTACTTAAACATACATAAATTCATATAAACATACATAAATACATTTAAACATCCATGACTCGGAAACAAACATTCATCATATAAATGCTTGCAACTACCGGGATTCGAACACGGGACCTCTAGCTTAGTAGGTAGGATCGCTAACCACTCGGCAATACAGGTCGTCATAAATTATAATACGTTATATCTACTAGCTACTGCCCGCGACATCCTCTGCGTGGACTCTATAAAGCAGTAAAAATGCTATGTGTGCTACTACCTAATTAAATGTATTCAGTATGTTTTCACTTTGGAAATACATGGACACAAACAGACAAAAATTCTATAAAGTCCTTCATATCTTCAATATGTTTGTAAAACGCACAAGTATTCTTTAAAAAATATTCAATGTATAGTTTTTTACTTTGTAACGATTTTACTGTATAGTTATATATGTATTGGCTGGCATTGTAGCCACTTTAATCCCTTTAGTGTTGCAAGAAAAATGCGCAACACTCATTATAACAAATGCAAGGTTGAAGGCACTAGATGGTTCTTATCCACGTAAAATTATACCAAGACTGTATTGTTCTATGAGTACAAAAAATACTTAAGTGGAAACATACTCGTAGCTAAGGTCTTAAGGTATGTAAAGTAAGGTAGGTGGGCATGCGAGACCATCGTAAGTGCGATAAAGTCAAACAGCTTTTGACTAAAAATTTTGAAAAAAAAAAACAAAATGTCATCCTCGATAAAATCCTCCTCCAAAAATTAATCATGATTCAAAATGATTGACTGCTTGAACGGGAGCTTTAAAGAGAGAGGTTTGAAAGTAAATGCAAGAAAGACGAAAGTGATGGTATTTGAGAAGGATGAAAGGTTGACTGAGTGTACTATCACGATTGAAGATGAAAGGGTAGAACAAGTTACAGAATTCGTATATTTGGGTAGCATGTTTACAAGAGACGGAAGATATGAAGGTGATATTGAAAGGAGAGTGACTGCGGGAAATTGTGTGAATGGAGCGCTGCATGCCTTAATAAACGGTCAGACTGTGTCAATAGAAGCGGGAATGGCTGTACATAATGAAGTGCTTGTCGCCACGTTAATGTATAGAAGTGAGAGTTGGGTATGGCAGAAGAAGCATAAAAGCAGAATTTACGCAGTTGAGATGCGATCACTGCGTAGTATGTGTGGGGTAAGACTGACTGATAGAATTCCGAATGCGGTAATACGAGCGCGCTGTGGTTTGAAAGAGGATGTTGTGACAAGGACTGAAAAAGGAATGCTTAAATGGTTTGGACACGTGGAGCGAATGAGTGAAGAAAGAATGACGCATCAAATATATAAGGCAAGTGTGTGTCGGCAAGTCGGTCGCGGGAGACCTCGTAGAACATTCGTCGATCAAATTGGGGATGTTTTAAGAAAAGGAGAGGTCCGAAGCACCCGCAACCGGGTGCTTGTAACCCAGTAGACCCAGTAATGAATGTGGAGGAAGCGCGTCAGGTTTGTAAGGATAGAAGCAAATGGCATTCGATTGTCTCTGCCTACCCCGACGGGAACAAGGCGTGGGTATGTGTGTGTGTGTGTGAAATATTCGATAAACAAGGAAATATTCTATGTCGCAACTGTTATGATTTTTCTCTTAGTATTGTCGGATTTGTCTACTAGGCGTTTGTTTGTTTAAAGCACTTTTTTCATGTAACTACGAAAACTAAACTATTATTTTTTCGGAAACATCTCCTTTCTACCTTTTACAAACCTATACACAGAAAATATGTACATTCATGTTATTATTAATGCCATAAATTATTGCATAGTCGACAAATATCTACAAAATTTTATGGCCAGATTTAAGACTTCATTCATTTGCAACATTGTCTTTGTTTGCTTCCGCTTGGACTCATACCGAGCATTTCTCAAGTTTCATTGGCGTCTGTTCATTTGATTGCATTTCTGCAAAGAATTTCTCATCAACACTTTCACACTGTTGACGGGGATAATATTTGAAGTGAAGTGCCATGCTAGAATCTTTGTTTAATCCGGCTTCTAATAATTTTGTGGTATTAATAAAAATATTGTATAATATTTTATATTCATGCGCATTGTTCCCATTTAAAATGATGTTTCTTCATTTGTTGACAGATGTGTTTCGATGATCTTATCGAGGATCAAAAAATTTTTTTATCGTCAATAATACATGTATGTTATGTACTACCTTTATTTTGTTCGAATCACACGGTCTTCTTTTGACACTTAATGCCAATTGAGTCATGCATTCCATTATTATAGTATTGAAATTTATACCGGTGGAAAATTTCAAAAATTCATGCAAAAACTGTATACTGAGTCAAACAATAGAGCAGTGTACATCAACGGGGAGAGTTGGGGTGAGAACCGCTTTTTTGCACTCTATTCAATGTATTTGGAAAATAACTTGCTCAGTATTATTTATAAAAAAAAAATCACATGAATTTGCCGAGATAGGGATGAATGTTCCGTGTCAACTTGCAATTTTATTTGTGCTTGTATTTGTCTTGATTAACACAAGTATCACACATTTATTATTGCAGTTCCAATCACTACTCCGCGGCAACCAATTAAAAATTCTGGAAAAAGAGATTTTTCGAACATCAACATTTGTAAACTCAGATTGCAAAGACATCGGCCTCAATTCTAATACCTAGGTTCCAATAACAGGAAAATTAAAATAAAACTTTAGCTATTAAATTTTACCACAACCCGTCAAAAAAATTACTTTATCTACTCTAGCCAACATCAGAACTGCCTACCCGAACTGAATAAGTGGCACTGTAAAGTCAAGCAAACGTTAATATTTACCAAATAATTAATATTCTAATTCATACATTAATTATTACACATATTTGTAATTATTTCCCTTACAAATGGAAGGCGCAGGGGAAATATCTGTTAAATTAGATAGGTCGATCCCTGCAGTCGAGAGTCTAGACGGCTGTTTTAATTGATTCAAACGCTTCCGTTCGTCTGTCACGTTTTATCTTTGAACAGATGGCAAATATTAGCCGCAGAGAAATGAGATTAGGTAAACAGAGTGTTCTGTCTATCTATCTGTAACACAAGTCATGTTTGGAAAGAGATAATAACTATAAGACGATACTGTTAATAATAACTGTACAGTTTGTTAACATCATGAGAAATTTTACTATTTAATAACAATTTATTCTGATGATGAAAATTTTATATGTATTTCAAAGTGCTAAACAATTTGAAAACCCATCCAAAACAAAAATTTTCATTCGTGTCTCCAGATTCCAGACCTACTTACATACGTACAGTCCTAAATAGCCCTGGGTTAGTGACCCTGCCTACTGAGCTAGAGATCCCGGATTCGAATTCCGATAAGTGCAAACTTTTAAGTGATGAATATGGATGTTTGTTTCCAAGTCACGGATGTCTATGAGTATTTATGTAAATTTAAGTAAGTATATTGTATTCAATTTTCCGTTCCGGGAATCTGTGATCGCTCGGTATAATCGGCATGATTTTGGCACTCCCGCAGCGTTCTGTCAATGCGTATTATTTTACGTTTATTAATAGATTGCTCATAATTAGGATGATTTGAGTATTAATGTATCTGAAAGCTATTGAATTAAGCTATAAGATTATGCAAAATGAACCATCTTATAAATAAAATAGGGGTCTGAACTTGGTGAGAGAGTAGGGCACCGTAGGGTACACTCGGTTTTGGTGTATCTGGGAAATCTAGTGCCAAGGTTAAATATTTCGTTGTCTTGTACCCATAGTACAGCCTATGCCTTTAATTTGTGTAAAACTGTGTTAATATTATAATTATTATACTTATTTTCAAATTAAAATAGTGGCAAAGATACAGTCCTGGCCCGCATTTTAGGATGAATTTTACAAACTTGCTTAATGTAGGAAGACTTCGCTCCGCCTGAATTTGGTGCTATAAATAATGTAACTCAGTTCAATTATTTGCTTATATTATATTACCTATAAGGTATTGTGCAAGGATCCTTTAACTCAAAGATCCTAATCAACGTGTCCTGGTATAACACGGCCAAGCGCAGTAGCCATGTATGTAATCGAGCGTACGGTGAGCGAGGGGAGCTCGCAGTGGATATAAATAAACTGTTTGATCTGATTAGAGTCTGTCTTGTGTGCATAAAAATGTTGGATAAGGTTTCGTTGCTTTTTTTTTCAGTTTGCAATATCTGCGCCACATTTATAAAATACTCTTAAGATAATCGTCACTTTTTTGATATGTTTTGTTATGCATGTTGAGAAGTTGTGGTTCAAGTAATGTTTTGCGAACATCTAACGAAAAATCTCTTAACTAAAAGCGAATTTCTACTTGAATCTGGTTCGCCAGAGACAGGGTTCAAAGACTCAAAGGGTTCATGGATAAATTCCTGAAAGATTTTCCGAGGTTAGGTGGGCGTCGAGTGCCTATCAACTTAACAGAGATTTGCTTGTGAAAATCGACCTACGTTGTATATTGTAAATGACGCGAATTAATAATAAGTAATTTGAGAAATTTGATAAAAATTATTTCGTACCTACACTAAGGCTGTTTTGCGCCTACTAACTTTAGCAATAACAAAAAAAAGTACCGGTTAATCAAAAAATGTGTTGCACACCATTTGATAATTGATAGGTAACGTCATAACTTTAACTGTTAACTGTAACCTCCCAATCTTAGCTAGTTAAAGCTATTGTTAATGTTAAATAGCTTTATAACGACTTTTAATAGTTTCAAATAAATATTCGATATTCCACTTTTTAACTCTGACCTTAACTTATGGAGCAATACATTCCGCAGTCTATGTTAAAGACATTGTTACTGTTAACATTAAATTTGACTTAAACCTTAACCACTTAGCTTTAAAATCGTCATCTTTTTGCTCTTAGTAGTGTTTTTATTATTATAACACTAGAAATAAGGGATTGCTTGAAACTTAATTCTAATAATAATAGGCTTCATAAGATACATAATTGCTTAAAGGGTAAATGTATTCACTTTTAAAATAAAGTCCCAGTCGCTGTTGGGGCATTATCTATAAATAAATTTAAATGTTTTATTAAATAATGGCTCTGTCTTAAATCCTATTACTCCACAGCTGAATATTTAAGTGATCGGGCGAACTGGGACTAGATTATGATTACTTTTAGCAATAACAACGACAGTACAATATTCTAAAATTTACTAAACAGAGAGTAAAAGAAGAAGAATGCTGGCTGAGTTTCTTGGGCCACTTCTTCTATCTCAGAGCACCATTTGTTTCCGAACTGGTAGTAGTATCTAGTTTATTAGAAATGACATCAAAAAGAAAATAAATGCCTCTTTATGCCTTTATGATGCAAGCCAGCCTAAGTTGCGTCCATTAAAATTGACTTAATCATAGCCCGACCAGTTTAACACTTAACGCTTGAATGTGAACTTGCCCATATATTTTTCGTCTCCTTCAGACGTTGGTTTATCATTGTAGGAAGGAGTCAGTATTATAAAGAAATAATTTGTGTGCTTATACATTTAGATGTTTCATTGGAAAGTCTGATCTGAATCTGATTTAAATCATTTTATTTTGAAGACCTTCGAAATAGAACGATAGATGTCAGGCTCGTTCTTGAAGTAAATACAAATAAAAGAAATGCTTCGTGAAAAATTCATATAAATAGAATGTCTCGTCGAATTCCTTGCGACAGTTATTCTCGGGCCTTTGGCATTTCTTTTCCGAATGGTTGGGTAGATTATGAGTTTCAATAAGTGATTATACATATGTATAATCACGGTGCTTATATAGCACCATCTTAATTTAATAAGGAAGCAAACCCACATAGAGTCAATTTTGTTATGCGAATTTTTGTTCTAAACGCGGCATAAATGACGAGGCAGATTGTGTTGGTTTTATTTTTAACTAGCTGACCTGACAGACCTTGTTCTGTTATATTAAAAAAATAATGTTTTTATTGAATCTGTCAATAATCCTACTAATATCTTTTCTTTCTTATCGTGCGTCCGTGCAGAATGGGATGTCGCTATGGCAACTTAATGGCTGACAGGCTTCCTAACTCTCTCTGTTATCACTACTTAAACATTTTATTGAGATACAACCTTTAGTTACTAATGCAACGGGCAACTACTAGTAATTTATAACAATAAGACTTATTTCGTAAAATTTGCTCCCTTTTATTACGATGAAATTTCACAGCAGAACTGTTAAACTGTGCGTCAATAAATTCTCTCATAGAAAATATGTTCATACAAAACAAATATTTGAAAAATAATTATGGGTCCCTAATCGAAATAAAAACTATCCTATCTCTCATGTTGGACTAAACTGCACTCCTTGAAGTAATCCCCATTGAAATCCGTTCATTAGTTTAGGAGTTAACTGGAAACAAGCACCAGGACACTGGATTTATATATATGAAGATTAATACATTCTACCCGGGCGAAGACAGTTGTGCCATAAACATATAAATCTCTTGATGTTAGTAGACTGTGCCTCTGGTCGTAAAGTTAGCGTTGTAAACACTAGACAATGCAGCGTTTGGTTTGCCCTTGTGGGTCGTCCTCACGCGTCCCCTCTGCCGGGATACTTTACCTATATCTATGCGGTGTGTATACATCGCACCATTGTTGGTTTTTCTTTGTGATTTTGATTCTTCTGTCTAATATTGTAGTTTAAAAAAAAACTATTTTTAAAGACTATCCAATTTTTTGTGTTACACGATGTCCTATTTAGTGTTACTTCGTGCATGAAGAAATTTTGTTTAAGGGACAAAATTCATTTCTTTTAAGTGTACGGACACATTATGAATGTACAGGACTCTTCGAAACATTCCTTGCTAATTGCGATAGATTAGGTTTTTTAAAGAGCTGATATTAGCCAAGGAATTTATATTTTTGTTGTCTTTTACCGGTCTGGTGATAGAATAACTTAAGAGACCCTTCCCGCTTTTTCTATTGTCAACGCAAACATGTGCAAAAAGCATCCAACGCATACCGCTTGTAGACGAGCAGCAAGAGAAACCGATAACATTGAACGAATAATAGAGTGCAGAAATTTCATAAAAATACTTCCAGGAAATATGTGTTTCTGGTAATCCTTGCATATTTTGAAATAAATGCTTGTCGTAAAAAATCTCCAATACATGCGCGAGTTTATGCTTCAATAGAAACGTAGATACAATCTACAAGATAACTATTTGAAATTATTCTTTAAAGAAAAGCTTTTCAACGCTATAATCAGGTACGAGGGCTTGTATGAAAAATATGACGGGTCGGCCGCTTTTAATGTATGTTCTTTGTTACAGTCGAAGGCATATGGGCGTGTTCTGTTCGACCAAGTGTGTAGACAACTCCACTTGCTAGAAGCGGACTACTTCGGACTCGAGTACCAAGATGCCAACAGTACTAAGGTAATTGTAGATTATGGGTACCACAACGGCGCCTATTTCTGCCGTGAAGCAGTAATTTATTTATTTATTTATTCAATAGAAGCAAACGGTCACATTCAGAAATTTATTACATAAACAAGATATTAAATTAAACTAATTAAAGTTCCCTAATTTTAAAACAGCCAATACAGATATGATAATTAGTAAGGTACAACTAACAATATTATTCTAAATTTGATTACAAGTTTTTAAATGTATGGTGACAGCATTTTTAAATGAAGCTAATGACTTAAACATGAAAAGGTCTAAGGGGCAAAGTTCGGTATAAATATAATTACACACTATTCTGATAAAACAATTTTTAACATAAACGGTCCTGCTATGCGGAATGCTAAATAACGGTTTATTAACACATTTACGCTCACATCTACGGGGTGAGTACCCCGTCAGAACGTCAATCAGTAATGTGTAAGCATTACTGTGTTTCGGTCTGAAGGGCGCCGTAGCTAGTGAAATTACTGGGCAAATGAGACTTAACATCTTATTTGACGAGCACAATTGTAGTGCCGCTCAGAATTTTGTGTTTTTCAAGAATCCTGAGCGCACTGCATTGTAATGGGCAGGGTGTATCAATTACCATCAACTGAACGTCCCGTCCCTTTTTGTCATTAAAATCATAAACAAAAGAAATGTGGTGTTTGTGGCAGTATTGGCTGGACGTGGAGAAGCCGATCGTCCGGCAGCTGGGGCTGTCGATGCTGGAGCCGACGCTGCGGTTCTGCGTCAAGTTCTACACGCCGGACCCGGCGCGCCTCGAGGAGGAGTTCACGCGCTACCTCTTCTGCCTGCAGATCAAGCGCGACCTGGCGCAGGGCTGCATCCAGTGCAACGAGAACACCGCCGCGCTCATGGCCAGCTACATCATACAGGGTGAGCATACCTTGACACCTTTAGATGATGATGTATTCAAATTCAAATATTTTTACAATTTCTAAGTCTTTATTCACTCAAAGTGCATACGTATGTAAACTATTTTGTTATTAATGACATACTGGCTGGTTGTAAAAAAAAAATTCGATTATGTTTTGTTTATTTTTTTCATAAAATTAAATGAAAGGGAATTTGTTTGAATTTAAGTGTGTTTTTATTGCCACGTTTAGTCTTGATTTTATAATTTTGCCAACTATTTAAATAAAGTAAGCGACAAAATTGAATTGTTAGATATTCTTTACGTTATGTAGCGACGTCATTTGACGGAAAATGAAATGCAAAGAGCTGTAGGGAGGTTGCAAGCGGGAAGTAATCAATCTCAGGTATCTCGGCATTTTGGGATTCATAGAAGTGTTATTTGTCGTCTTTGGCAGCGCTACAATAATACAAGGGAACCCGATGAACAGCATTCAGGCCGTAAAAGGAGTAGAACCACTCGGCAAGACCGGTACATACAGCTGACTGCAAGAAGCCAGCCGATGTTAACCGCTCGAGAGATAAGTTTGAGGCTACAAAATTCATGTGGTGTTGATGTAAGTCCCCAATTATACAAGAAGGGTGCGAGTGTACCGTCGGCCCGGAAATACTGAAAGGCTCAGGTGAATTCAGGAAGTTCATCCATACAGCGGCTCAACAGTTATGGTATGGGCGGGTATTATGAAGAACAGGCCAACTGAGCCCGTTTTTGTAAATGGAAACATGAACGCTGAAAATTGCGTTGAGGATATTCTTAGACCTTATGTCCATCCATTTGCACAAACCTTTGGCTCCGATTTTACGTTAATGCATGACAATGCGCGTTCACATACAGCTGGGCGAACCAGTCAATACTTGGCAACGGAGAATGTCCGGGTATTGCCCTGGCCTTCACAATCGCCAGACCTCAACCCCATCGAGCACGCGTGGGACTTGGACGGAGTGACAACAACCCAACAGCTGAAGGATTTTCTACAATTCCATTGAGAGCGAATACCGCAAGATGACATTAACAGTCTCATTATTTTAATGAATAATCGTTTCCGACAAGTTCTGAATAGCAGAGGAGGCCATACTTTGTATTAAATTATCCTATTCTTTCACAATAAATTCATTTTCTTCAGAAATTTCGTTTTGTAAAAAAAAAAGTTTAGTTGCTTATACAACGTGAACCAGAAAGGGTATAACATCTCTTCAATGGTACATTATTTGGGTCATATGCAATAGTATGGTGATGTTTAAGTTTTCATAAATAAATAAAAAAAAAGAAAAAAACTTCCCTACGAAATAAAAATATTATTTTTCAATTTCTTTTCTTAGACAATCCTAACTTTTAAAGAGACTGCCAGTTTTAGGCGGTCCTTTGTTTATAAACAGATAGAGGTCACCTACCTATGGACTTAAACATAAACAATAATCTATGATTAAGGAGTATGCACACTACATGAAATGTGGCTTGTGTATTCTATGTATTTATTCATTCATTTTTTACTTCCTGTTATCGCGACACAAATAAACAAAATAAGAAATTACATAACATTACACCGTTTCACATCTGTATTCCTGAAGGGTTAAAGGTGTATTTTTTCCACCCACGTTTCACTATGCTTAATTCCCACATAATAGGGGGCGAGCATCTACATTTCTGAAATATGGGCTGCTAGTGGGAAATTTCCTAAGAAAAACTCAATAACTGCCCCATTCCATACCCAGGCCGGGTAGAAAACCCGGTTCGGGAATGGAGTACCTATTCTTAATACGAGGATGGTCAAAGATATCCATATTTGACAAAAAAAAACCCGTGAAGAACAATTTATTAATAGGAGTCTATTAGAATTATCTTTATTGGATAAAACATTTTTGAATTAAAATGTCAAGTCTCATTTGCCCAGTAATAACAACAGCTACAGTGCCATTCAGACCAAACCATAATAATGCTTACACATTTTTGCTTCATGGCAGAAAAAGGTACTGTTGTGGTACCCATAATCTACAATTACAAATTTGGAATTATTTTCAATGTAACTTGAAGAACACTTCAAATAATTCTACATTGAAGTGCTTACGTAATAACTTATCAAAAACGTGAACTCATTTAATTTCGAACATAATAAACAAATCTTGAATTAAAAATGGTGCAGTGTGTAGGGTAGGCCTTTAGAGTAGACATTTATACACACACAGAGCAGTAAATATCGTGTTTCAAAGCACAATTCAAAGAGTATTAACGCAGACAGGCCAATCTTTTCAACCTAACATATTTAAATAAACACAAAATGTAAAAACACAGTTACAATTACACTAGTTTTTATCTTTTAAACGTGTTTTATTTAAATGTGTAACACTCGCGGAAATCAGAGTAAATACTAACATAACATAGTGTCATAATTAGATTAGAATTAACTATCTTTATTGGGTAATACATAACTACAGTAAATAAAAATGTAGAAGTATTTTCAATGTCAGCTAAAGCAAATGCACATACAAAATAACTTTGACTTCATGGCAAAATGAGAACACAAATTGCTTCACAGCTGCAATGAATAGTAGGCATATTACTATTATCTGATATTATGTCACATCTACGTTTTTCATCTGTTTTAGGTCAAAGAGAGTTAAAAAAAACAGGTGATTAGGGCTGAGGGAATCATAGTTTTTGCGAAAACTTAGCACTTTAAATTTTGTATTAAAATATAATGCTAATTCATTTCTGACTTCACATAGTCATTAGAGATGACCTAATGAATGTCTGGTTCAAAGCATAGTATACCCATTTAGTTTCACATTGTATACCTTAGTTTCTACAGTAGATTCTAATATAGTTAAATTCTGTTGATAAAAGAACTTATAAAGACAACAGCTGTTATTTTTACATCATAGGACCCTTAAAATATTATTTTAGAAATAAAATACAACGTTATAGTGTGAAAAACCATCTTAACACTTAAATTAGCACTCATGTTGCTTAGACTTTTTGATGTCTGTATTATCTATTTCGATTAATTTTTAATTGTGTGAATTTATTTCATTCTATAAAAGTAACAATTACTTTAAAGTGCGAGAGGAGGGGCCAGCCTACCGCTGTCGTATGCGTGAGAGAAAGGGAAGGCAAACCGACTGTGGCTCCGTAACGCGTTACGTTACGAAGCGGTTTACCGTCCAATAAGAAGTTATTAAATATTAAATGATTTATAAACGTTTGTGTGTTCGATAGTTCGTGAAAATACGATACACGATAAGTTTGTGTAACAAAGGATATTGTACTCATATTATCAATGTGAAAGAATGGCCTGTTGAGTTTATATGATAACAGCGTTTGTTCCGGTTGACGCTTACTTATTGAGTCATTAGCAAACATCGGGTTTTAAAAATTATATTTAATTCTACATATAAACAGTGTGTACGATAATTGACTCGCATATGATGAAGAATGCGGAGACACCACAAAAAAAATTGAAAACCCCTTAGATTAAACGCTACAGTAAAAAGAACATTTCATATTAAATGGATTCAAAAATCTTGAGAACCCCAGACCTATTTATTCTATCAGTAAACTAAGGTCATAAGGTCATAGCGTCAGCTGCGGCCGGCGCGGGCGACTCAATCGAAAAAGGCGGGGCATCTCGCCTCGCACCTTGTCCGTATCCTTTGGCCGATGCCGCCAGTCGCATAAATTAGAATTATTATTTTAAAACATTTACACTCACTCAGTTACGCGAAAACTCGCATCGGATGTGCTAGCGTCGATTTTTGATGTTAAGTAATGTTAGTTAGTTATGGTTTGTTAGTTTTTGTGCGTCATGAACTCGAATGAAGAGCATTTTAACATGCTCATGTGTCTAGGGCGCAAAAATTGGAACTACGCCGCAGCTTGTAGCGATAACGAACAAAGTTATGCACTTGCAAGACTGACACGGGTGTTACACCAATGTCGTGAAACGTTGCACTAAATGTATCGGAGTCAGTGGCGGTCACGTCGAGCAGAACCTGCGGTTGAGAAACGCTGAGCAAGTGTATATAATAATGAATTATGTATTTAATAATACAAAATGTTCGTTGTTAGTCGCTCCCCGCCCGCAACCCACGCGCCCTTTGCAGGTAGCATCAATGAAATGAGTGTGTGGGCGGGGATGAATGAAAATGGCTGCAGGCAGAGGTTACCAATCATTTATAATTGGGTACGTTATTTCACGTTGTTTTCACTTCTTTTTAAATGTGATTATTTCCCGAAAATAAATATTTATATGTACTCACTACTTAATACCAATATACACCTCAAGATATAGTACACGATTTTATACACCCTTTACAGATAGATATCGCTTTCAAAAATAATAAATAAATTTTAGAATAAACAGGTAATTCCATTCTTTCATTACTTTTGTTATAAACCTAGCGCGTTGAGCAAAGAAAAGCACCGTGTGCAATATTTCTTATTTAATTATATATTTCTATTCTATTCATCAACACTAATTTCGTTGTTCTCTGTTCCTGTAATAAATTAATGTCACAGCAGAACTGTCGCTAAGTCGTTGAGAAACTTGAATACGGTTATTATTGAAATTTCGCTCTAAGATTTTGTAGGTCTTTTGAAGGCCTAAGTTTTGTGCTCAGAGCTTTGTAATAAGATATTAAAGTATTTTCTGGGTCGATTGCTCGGAGGGCATTCCAAATTTAGCGCAGATTAATTTTATATGTGACCTTGTAATATGAAAAAAGTTCTCAAGTAGACAAACGTTATATATTCGATAATATCGAACACCCCTAGAAGGAACATATTACGGATGTTAAGATGTTCTAAACAATAATGATATGTAAACTAATTTGGAAATAAAATCGATTAAGTTCGAGCTGGAATCCGTGATTCCTGGGATTACAAATTTCCAATAGTGACTTATCAGTTTTATAAAAAACTTTGATAACTGACTTTTAAACGTTGTATGCTCCAGATTATATTACGCTGCAAAATAACCTTTGTCACTTTTGTTTATCTTTATATACATAGTATAATGATTATCTGTGTATTAAATATTTAAAAAATACAATTAATACACGATTGAGTAACTGTGACAGGCTTAGTCATGCTCACATATGCCATGAAATCGCCAAAATAGCGCGTAATTGTTACCATTTCTTGATGGTTTATATAAAGCTTGAATTTTTACAAAAAATAATTATGTATCTACAGATTATGAGAAGGAAATTAAGTTTTTCTTTACATTTCTATTTTTTAAAGACAGTGTGAAAAAAACATCACCAAAATACCCCTTACTTTTACAGTTGGAGCCATGCTAATCATTCAATCGAAATAAAAATTGTACGAAACTTTTTTAATTGTACACCAATACTATCTAACATGACATAGTTTTGTTATTTTTGTAAAAGAAATTGTATTATGTTATGTTTGTAATAAATTAAATATGCTTTTCTAATTCTGATTTATAACTATGGCAATCTTGTGCGAGAGAGGTAACGCTCGATTCCTCAAGACTATCCGCTCGGTCCCCAGCCTTAAATGTCACTGCATGTGGTGGAGATGTGGGACGGGTCGTTCCCTTCCGAAGCTGGCCCGAATGTCGTACTCGTGAAGGGGCGCTACTTAGGTACATAAATTTTAATTGAAATGATTTCTAAAAGAAAGATGAAGCCGTAAATGTCGGTTTAAAAGAGTAGCAATGAGTTTCTTGCATCTTTGTCTCATTAAAGCTCAACCTTTTCCGTAGTGGCGGTAAATATATAAATAGAAAAGAAAACTTTTTACATTCATAAGTGTCATTCATTTCCTTGACCTACATGAATAAAGTGATTTGATTTGAAACGAATTTCATTGCAATTGGGTCTCAAATAAACACCCTGAAATCTACGGCAAAAACCCGCTTGCATTTAAAATTAACATTCCTCTTTAAAATACGCCACTATGTACGAAGGAATACAGCTGAAATTATGAATTAATATGGAATGGTTACAGTCTTTGCTTATTTTAATGTTCATTTTGTACCATTCGAGTGGCTCTTTAACTGGTCTTAAACTTTTCTCTTCAACTAATTAAATCAAATCTAAGAGCATTTATACGTCTAGATAGACAATTACAGCTGTGAAAACGTCGAAAACTTTAGAACTAACCTCTATTTTAAGCAGTTCACGCACACTAACACAAAGTGTCATACAAAACGCGAGTGTAAGACGTAAGCTTGTCACGCACACTAAACTAATATTCCTGCCCTGTTTATATCGGTTGTCTGACAGCAAGACTCTATCTAGACGTATAAATTATCTGAGCATCAAATGTAACTTGTGTAATATTACGTAATTGGCAAAATTTTCGGCCCTCTCGCAGTAGTTAACTGTTGCTAACAACCAAAGTTATTAGCCGGATTCTGTGGCCTCTCGGATATTAAACTGAAGCTTTTATGAAGGACGCTAATTGTGGCCACGCTACTCACTAATAAGATAATGCTCTATTTATACCGGAGTACTTGAACTTATTTTTTTTTTATCGAGGAGGAAATATATTTCCGTACTACCCCTGCGCACCATATGGCACAGGGAGTGTGGTACTCAAAACCACTTAGAGTGTCTTTTATTTAGGTAGCAGTTGGCCAAGCTTGGTAATACCCACTAAACCTCCTCGATATAAAGGAATTTATAAGGAGGATCTTAGCAGGGCATATCACGGCATACAGATACAGGCGGGTGTACATACCTAGCAGCATCTTGGCAAATTATATTAACAAGTTTTTTTTAGTTTCACATTAAAATGTATAGTCTAATGATGATGATAATTTTAAACATGAAAATATTATTTATGTAATATGGTATGTACTACGTGTTGCCTAATATTTCTATGCACCTACCATAAAACTAGGTCAGATTTATTTGTCAGTGGCACCACTGTACATTGTTTACAGTATAAACAATGCTTTTTAGGCCATAGACTATAGTTTTTCAAAGACTTAATAAAGTATGTACTTATAGCCTTGGGGAAGAGGCGACCAGTGGCTCTCTACCGGCTGCCAGACGGGGCTGGGGTTGAAAGGTCATGTTCGACCCCTCTCCCCTTTCTGCCCCGCTTTGCTGCCCTCTGCAATTGTGCCTTCTCTCTAAGGGGTTCTCGACTTCCTCTTTCTGCATCATAACGTGCTAGCAGAAAAAAGAAGCCGCCTTGAAAGCCTCTTCGCTGCCCAGCATGCGTAAGTTAGTTACCAGTTACCCTTACTGTTACTGGTAACTAACGCGACACATCTTAAGGGCAACTTACGTAAACTGTGATTAAATGTTTTTGTTCTAACACTTTTCAACTTAGATGATTATTTATTCATTCAAAAATAAAAAATCTGTTCTAATTTCGGAATTTCTTTATTCAATATTATCATGTATTCACTTTGAATCATCAGGTTTCGTTCACCTGTTTTAACTACTTGCATTATTCCCAATGTCATATCATTTCACGAACTTAATATATGGTGATAACGTGACGGTTATCAAGTGCGGTGTTTTGAAATATTTGTCTTTAAACTAGTATTCACAACGCAAAAGTTTAAATTCTAAAGTCTCACGTGCTATACACCCATACCAATGTAAGTTTACCAGTGGGTGGGTCCTTTGCACAGGATGCCGGCTAGATTATGGGTACCACAACGGCGCCTTTTTCTACCGTGAAGCAGCCATGTGTAAGCAATATTGTGCTTCGGTTTCACGGGCGCCCTAGTTAGTGAAATTACTCGGCAAATGAGACCAAACATCTTACGTCTCGAGGTGACGAGCGCTATTATATTGCCGCTCAGAATTTTTGTATTTTCCAAGAGTCCTCAGCGGCACTGCATTGTAATGGACAGGGCGTATCAAATACTATCAACTGAACGTCCTGCTCGTCTCGTCCCTTAATTTTATAAATAAAATTACAAGCACTTGTGCGACCTTAGTATCACAAAAAAGAAAATATATTTTTAGGCAATTTACTATTACACTTCGGCAATAGTTGTGAACAAAAGTCGTTAATCTAGATATACTTAACTTGTCCTTAAAAGGTTTTGCGTAAATTA
The DNA here is from genome assembly GCF_905404315.1 of Leptidea sinapis. Taxonomy (NCBI): domain Eukaryota; kingdom Metazoa; phylum Arthropoda; class Insecta; order Lepidoptera; family Pieridae; genus Leptidea; species Leptidea sinapis. Next base: position 6,114,233 of record NC_066267.1, on the reverse strand, counting down.
AGATAATTCTTCCACAAAACAAAAAAAAATAAGGATTTTTCGTATTCCCATACAGTATATATTTTTAAAATACATTAATACGATATACTAAATAATTTGTAATTGATAGGCATAAGGAAAAAATCATTGAGTGTCTTAGTAAACATTGTCATTAATGTTTTTAAAAGGCAGCCAGATATTTGTTTGGTGAAACTGTTTAAAAGCTCTCCCTGTTCGCGCGCGGGTAATTTAATTAAAATGAAAAAACTACAGTTGGTGTTATAAACGACCCAGACGAGGGAACTTGCCAGTTTCATTCAGTAATTATTTTGTGTAATATTTTGTATCCTCTACAACTATATTTTGCCTCACTGGTAAGTGATTTCGAAGGCATTCCGTGTTCGAATACCGTTAGGTAGGCACAAAGTAAGTCTGATATGTGAATGGTTTATTCTTATATAGTCATGGATGTATTTATATGTGTGCTAGCTTTAACTCGCGATTTTATCCGCGTTAAATTTGTGTCGGGAAAGTGGTCGACAAATATGGTGCCAAATTCGTTCTCTACAACCCCAAGAAACTTGGGCATTATTGTTGCAGTGATAGTTTCACGCAGCGGCCATCTTAGTTTTTACAATTATTGATTCCCAATTGTTCTGCTTCCCCGAGAATCGTGGAAATTGTATCCATATTGCTGTTACGCTAGAGCATTTATTTTTTTAACGAGCAGTTAAAACATTTACCAACGACCCCTTTGCAGTACATAGCGCAGGGTATGTAGGACCACAAGACATACTAGAGCGAGCGCCCGAAACTACTTTACCAAGACAGTATGTAAATAAACAAATATTCAAGATTGGAGCGTCCTTTTAAGCCGTCTCCCGTGTTAGGAGACTCCGCTCTTCCATAGCATATTTTTAAAGAAAGTTGGTACCAGGGTCTCTACAAGTTAATTACTATCCTTAGAAGAATATGCTAAGACTTAGAAGTACATATATGCTAAGTATAAATATTGTATAGAATATATCGTCGTCAGAAAACAATTGATACATTCTATGGCTAGTTTGGGGATTGTACAGGGTGGCGCAATAGAACGTGCATATTTAAAATATTGATTAAAAAATAAATACAAAAGGTATAGTTAAAATAAAATTGATGTATTATTAAGAAATAACTGAAGTTTATTTTTAAAATAACATCGTCTAAATGATGACCCTCTCTACAACGACACTCCTCTAATCGCAAAAGGAAGTTATTGAAAACTTTCTTCAGTAATGCTGGTGTAATCGCTGCCATTTCACTACGGATATTCTCCTTGAGCTGATCGATGTTTTTCGGATAATTGCTGTAGACTTTGTTCTTGAGGTATCCCCACAAAAAAAAGTCAGGAGGCGTCACGTCTGGACTACGTGGGGGCCATGGGATATCACCTCTTTTCGAAATCAGTCTGCCAGGGAACATCTGTTTCACAACCGCCATGGAGTCATTTGATGTGCGACAGGTAATTACGTCTTGTTGAAACCAAGTCCTAGAATTCACTATTCTTGAATTTTCAAGCTCTGGAGCCAAAAAACCTTCCAACATCGCAACATAGCGTTCGGTATTAACAGTGACGTATTGCCCCCGCGCATTTTCAAAGAAACACGGTCCAATTATTCCTCTACCAGAGATTGCTGCCCATACTGTCACTTTAGGACTATGCAGTGGTTTCTGGTGCTTGAGTTTGGGATTCTCACTGTTCCAGTAACGACAATTTTGACGGTTTACGAACCCATTGATATGGAAGTGGGCCTCATCTGAGAAAAGGATATTGTCAAAATTGGAAAATCGATTAAGCATTTCATTAGCAAATGCGAGCCTTGCTCCGAAGTCAGACTCTTTCAATTCTTGTGTTAACTGCAGCTTGTAAGGATGCAGTTTAAGATCCAAGTTTAAAATTCGTTGCAAACTTCGTCTCGATAAGTGTAAGACAGACGATCTCTTGCGAGTAGACATTTGTGGATCTCCTCGTACAGACTGCATAACTCTCTCAATATTGTCGTCGGTCCTAGATGTTCTTGGACGACCTTTTGCTTGTGGTTTAAACGTTGAACCAGTCTCTTCAAAACGCTGTACCCATATTTTAATTAAATTAGCACTCGGAGCTTCACTAATTTGCCGTAGTCCATATTCAGAACAATATAAACGCCTAGTAACGATGTATGAACGAGAGTTCTCGTAAAATGCGCGCACGCAAAATGCGCGACACTTCCCGTCGAAGTGACTCATAGTGACTAAAACTCCATGAGCCCGCCTACCCAACGATGCAGACTCCCCCCGCCCGCGCACTTTCTACCCCGCGAAAATAGATGATGCAGTATGCACGTCCTATTGCGCCACCCTGTAATATGACGTGTGAACGTGTGTCTGTCCATTATTTTTATTTCTAACTACCTGACCCGACAGACGTTGTTCTGTATATAATAAATAAAATAATGTTTTTATATGAATTTGTCAATAATATATTATAACATCAAAAATTACTTCGTAAAATATGCACCCTGCTGTCGTAATGAAATTGTTTCACAGCAGAACTGTCTAACTTTTTTTTTTCAAAACTCTCTCATAGAAATTATGTATGGACACATCAATGGAAAAACAAATCTTTTGTTTTTATTTAATTTAGCAGCATTTTCCTATTTATTCACCTTTTAAACCTTCTCTGGACTTCCACAAATAATTCAAGACCAAAATTAGCCAAATCGGTCCAGCCGTTCTCGAGTTTTAGCGAGACTAACGAACAGCATTTCATTTTTATATATATAGACTAGTGGACCCAACAGACGTTGTCCTGTACACACGTCTTAAATTTGCAAAATCTGTCCAGCCGTTAAGAGGAGTTCTTATTTATATGGACGGAGAGAATTATATTATATGGACGTATTTGAGAATCTAAACCAATCTCAAATTCACTGAAACAAACAAAAAAATCATCAAAATCGGTCCAGCCGTTTAGGAGGTAGTTTAATTGTGAATCTAAACCATTCTCGAATCCACCTGAAGACACACACCAATCTCAAATTCACTGGAACACACAAAAATATCATCAAAATCGGTCCAGCCGTTTAGGAGGTAGTTCAATTGTGAATCTAAACCATCCTCGAATCCCCTTGAACTCACACAAAAAATTTCATCCAAATCGGTCTAGGAGGAGTTCAGTGACATACACACTCACAGAAGAATTATATATATAAAGATAAATGTTATAATTTCTTTCCTTTTCCCATTTTGAAGTTAAAGGCTCAAATTTATTTTACATACCAAAATTTATGGACGATGCGGGACTCGAACCTCTCTTGGTACTCACCATATTATGGTTAATTCAGTAGTTTAAATGTCATATTTCTAAGATTCAAATTAGCTTAGTTTAAGTTTATTTAAATAAAGTATACCTAGGCTTGCCATAAATATTGAAACAAAGAAAGAAGAATTTCTATTGCAAATAACATTTATTACTTATACAGTGTGTTAGTTTAATACATAAATATAAAACAATTTAAAATATAAAAAACTTATTCGAAGTAGTCTCCATTGGCTGCAATACAGTCATTTAAACGTTGAGGCTAGCTATCAATAGATATTGTATATTTTATAGTATTTTGTTTATTTTTAATTGTAATTGAAACAGTATTTATGGCCTGATTAAGTATTTGACTTTGGGTGCCTCAAGACGGCCAAAGACGTCGAGGAAAACCCCGAAAACGATGGCGTGACGATCTGGATGCCAATAGTAAGACCTGGTCGGAGCTGGCACAGCACCGACATAAATGGAGTAAAGCAAGGGAGGCCTTTGCCCAGCAGTGGGATCCGATAGACCATAGGTTCTCAACGTGGGTGATAACGCCCCCTTGTGGGCGTTTGAGACTTTCGGGGAGGGGGCAGTAGAAGACCCAGATAAAATTAGGGGGCATTGAGATGGCGCAGATGGGGCGTGGGTAGATTAAAATATATAGTCTAAAAAGGCAAAAATATACACAAAAATTCTCTAGAAAAAAAACACAAACTCAAAGTGGGCGGTGAGCAAAAAAAAAAAGATTGAGAAACTATGCGATAGACTAAAAAAATTTAGTTTGAAATGCTAATAATTGACGTAACAATTTTCAGCGGAATGCGGCGACTTTGTGCCAGAAGATTACCCGGACCACTCGTACCTCAGCGGGTACAAGTTCTTCACAGGACAGGACCCGGAGTCAGAGAAACGGATAATGGAGAACCATAAAAAGCATATGCGAGTATAATTTTGTTACATAAAATAGTTTATTTACTTAATTGCCTGTACTTTTATATAAGAGGGGGCAAACAATAGCCCAAGGATATCCACAACACCAGGGGTCAAGAGATGCATTGCTGGTCTTTAAGGTGAGAGTATGCTCTAATCTTGAAGGTCCCAAAGTATACAATACGGATAAGGTGAGTTACCGTCGATAAGTTTATTGGGATACAAAAGTCAACTATAGTTACGATTTTTATTTCAAGTAGGCCACAGCTGGAGATAGACTGAATATTGGGAACGGCCGTTAGGGATGTTCCAACTAAGAGTACCAACTATATTATATAACTCTCATCTCAAAAACATTTCAGCATGTTGTAACTTCTTTTTTCTTCTTATTTGACGACGAATTGCAAGTCTGTTTTTTCATGTTCAGTCAAATTATTACTTATAGACATTACGACACAACTTACTACACGACATTATGCTAATCAATGATTGTAACACTATCCTGGATATACAGAGGGCAGAGTCCAGCGGAGGCCGATTTGAATTTGCTGGAGACTGCGAGAAGATGTGAACTGTATGGTAAGTCATTTATATCATATTTAATTGTGTTCTCAAAAATCTTCAGGCATTATAATACTGGTGTAAATCCTTATGTGATTTTATAGTTCACAAACTGTATCATTTTGACGACCCCTACAGTGGTTAAATACCCTGCCTACTTAGCTAGTGGTCCCGGGTTCGAATCCCATGAATATGAATGTTTGTTTCCCAGTCGTGGATGTTTATATGTAGTTATGTATGTTTAGGTAAGTATATTGTATTAAATATATCGTTGTCTTGCACCCATAGTACAGTCTATGCCTAGTTTGGGGCAAGATAATTTGCGTGTGTCAGTATTATTATTCTATTAATTTTACCAGACTTTTTTAATACAACCGCATACACGGATCATGTAATGTAATGATGTGTGTGTGGTGTCGCACCAGAATGGCACCACCCCATCTCCTCCTGCGGGTTTTGAAGAGTGCATCAACATCTACTGCCAACCCCCTGTCAAGCGGGACGATTATGGCAAAACCCCCCAAATGGGGGAAGCCTCTGTCCGGCAGTGGACGTCTTCTGGTTTATATAATGATGATCGTGATAAGATGTAATGTGTAGGTACTTGTAGTTGGTATTTCGACCAATTCACATGGATCATTGTGACGGCAGAGCTTTGGGGCGGGGAGAAAATCTTGACGGTTATTTAAAAGAATATAAACTTCTTGTATAAACTCTTCAACAAAAATGCATGTTGTGCCTCGTAGGTTATTTTTTACATGACGGTCTTAAGCTTCTGAAATTATCAATTGTATTATAACTGGATGAATTATTTGAATGCGTGTGGAATAAACTTGATGAATGTGCGTGGGACGTAAGTGGAGCATGTAAGTTAATTATAAGTTATAAGTTTATTAAATGGACTGTAATAATCGGATATTGAATAAAAAACCATACCAAAATCAATTGTAACAAAATTTATGATCGATGAATCGGAATACGAAGCATCCAACGCACATAGTTCATAAATTCAAATATTTTTATTAAAAATAGGATTTAAAATCACTTATTGAACGCCAAAAACTACCATCCAGTTGAAATAGTATGCCTCTGTTCTTAGGATAACGAGCGCAAGAAACTCACCTGGGTTTTTTTTTGTTAATTTAGTCAATATCTTACAATAAAATTTATAATTATAATAAAAAATCTGTGTTTTTCTCTCTTGAGTAGGCATCAAAATGCATCCGGCGAAAGACCACGAAGGCGTCCCGCTGAACCTGGCGGTCGCTCACATGGGCGTCGTGGTGTTCCAACACTTCACCAAGATCAACACCTTCAGCTGGGCCAAGATCAGGAAGATATCGTTCAAGCGGAAGCGGTTCCTCATCAAGCTACATCCGGAGGGATATGTTAGTGTCCAACATGTATATATATAATCTGAATCTCGGAAACGGCTCCAACGATTTTCATAAAATTAAGTATGCAGGGGATTTCGGGGGTGATAAATCGATCTAGCTAGGTTTCAATTTAAAAAAATGGTTTTATCCATGTTTGAATGAGAAACAGCTACAATAACATTAGAATACAAAGGTAAATTTCGCCACTATATACAAGACTATTATAGCTCAGATGGGACATTGGGTGATCTGGAAAGCAGAAGACCCCGGTTCGAATCCAGAAGTCCTATTAGTTTTTTTTTTGTTCAAGTCTTGTACATTCTTAAAAATCCGAGCAAGGCTCGGTCGTCCGGATATTGTTTTATTATGTAAGAACAACAGTCTAATTGTCAGATGCGATAAGCGCCACACATAGATAATTTATACGTCTAGATAGCCTCTTGCTACTACTAGACAACCGATGTAAATTCAAATTCAAATATTTTTATTCAAAATAGGATTCAAAATCACTTATTGAACCCTCAAAAACTACCACCCATAATAGACAAACTCAGACCTGAGAACAACGGGCGCAAGAAACTCGAGGGCTTTTTTTTATAAAAATTTGGATAACAATGTGATATCGTACAATAAACATTTATAATTAAAGCGCCTGAGGGTGTTCGCTTCATTCTCATGCTGTGGTATCATTAAGAAAATCGTTTATGCTATAGTAGCCTTTTCCACACAAACGTTTATTAACTTTTCTTTTAAATTTCGTAATACTTTTCTTTTGTACATCTTCTGGGATCATATTGTAAAAGCATAAGCATATACATCGCCCAATAAGACTTACTAACTCGACTTAACCGAGTAGTAGGTATAACAAGTTTATGTTTGTTCCTCGTGTTAACACTATGAATATCACAGTTTCTAGCAAATTCCTCAATGTGCTTATTAATTAAACATACCATCTCGATTATATGCCACTTTGAGTTAGTGTGCGTACATTGATCAAAATAGAGAAACCTCAACTTTTTTTAGATGATAAATGATCTAAGGTGCCAGAAGCTGATTCTACAATTTTTTAATTTGCTTAAGACGTCATAGTAATATACAGCTGGACCTAGAATGTCGACTATAAACACTACTCGTGTTTATACTACTTCACCTTGACAAGTAACCTTTAATTATCTTAACCTTAGCAATGAAAGTAAGTAATTGAAATATTGAAATTATATATATATAAAAAATTAACCACCCTTACGTGAACGCACAGGTAGGCACGAAGTAGGCGTCAGTGCCCACTTATTTGTTTAGATGAACTATGTATTTATATTTTTGAATTTTTTTAACGGTTAAATTACTTAATTCGTGTGTTTATTTAATATGGTGATTCTGGCTCCACCGTGTAATTGTAATTGGTACATAAAAATTTGCTAGGCAAACCATTCGTTAATTGCTTTTTATTTAATCACTAGCTGACCCGGCAAACGTTGTTTTGCCATATAAAGTATAATTCACGCGATAGTTTTATAAGTAATAAAATATTGCCTATATTATAGCCTGTACATCATTTTGTTCTATTGTCAATAGTTTTTGCAGCGATATAGGTTTTCGATTTTACACCTTGTGTTACAAAATAGCAATTTTATTACGGATCCCTAATTTTGAAAAAAACATAGCCTATAGCCTTCCTCGATAAATGGACTACCCAACACTGAAAGAATCATTCAAATCGGACCAGTAGTACCAGAGATTAGCGCGTTCAAACAAACAAACAAACAAACACTGCAGCTTTATAATATTAGTATAGATTAATGTTAGTCCAAATTCTGTAGCGATTATGAAATTTTTTGTTTACTGCCTGAGAAGATTGTGCGCAATATACTGGTGAATCATTTGTTTATTTCTTAAATGCCTTATTGGCGCTATAAAATATATGTATATACCTCTATAGTATTAGGCAGTTAAGAATATTTTAACTACCTCACATACTTATTTAAGTGTATGAATATTTGCAGAGCCACTATCGAGACGTGGTAGAGTTCTTCTTCGAGGGCCGGAACGAGTGCAAGAACTTCTGGAAGAAGTGCGTGGAGAACCACGGCTTCTTCCGATGCTCGACCGTCTCTCGTCTGCCCAGGCACAAGACGAAGGTGTTGTCGCGAGGGTCTTCTTTCAGGTGAGTCATCTCTGTCTCTTCGCAAACGAGCTTCGTTTCACCTGGTGGTAACGGATCATTGAAAGAAGAAAAATTGTTTAATTTGAAACGTAGTAAGTATATATAAATACAAAAGATTTAATATATACTTATGAAAGAGACTAACTAAAAACAAAAAAATATTTTTATTTTTTTTTAACACCGACAATTACAATAATCGTAACTAGAATAATTCTAGTATTATTTATATATTATTATATTCTAATCTAATTATTAGATTAATTAATTAGATTGTATAAAAATACGCAATTATTTTTATACTTTTTAGTGCATATTATATCTATTATTTTGGAGTAGTGTTTTTGAAGTCGGTTGTTTTTTTGTTAATTTTTTTTTAAATTTTACATTTACAAATTTATGAAACAGCAACATCGTCACTACTTTTCATACCTTTCCATAATGTGTTGTTAATTTCTTGTTCATTTTGTTTTTTTTTTATCAACATACCTACTGCATCATATAATTTACGGTAAATATTATATCTAAATCACTTTTTAGCTTCATTCTAAAAGTGTGTTCTGAAGTTACAAAATTTGTGGAACTTCGTCACACAATGGCACACTTCGTCGACCCCCTCCCACCCTCTTAATGTGGTACGTAATTTTTGGATGGCCCCTATCAATGGCTTGCTGTTCACACTCTCTTGTTTCACCGGAGGAATCACTTGTGCATGAAGAATACTAGCGTTAAACAAACAATTTAACTGGTTTTCATCAATTTTGTGTAACGAATGTTCTGTTTGTTTTACAGATACAGCGGCAAAACTCAGAAACAGATTGTGGAGTTTGTGCGAGACAACTACGTGAAGCGCCAGACGTTCCAGAGGTTGGTTTTGTATTCTTACATGTGACTGGTACAACGAGTCTGTAATAATAGTCACCCAATCCCCGCACGTTGATATAGGGACAGGCCGCCATCTTAGTAACGTCAATGCCAGGCATATACTTTAAAGAACTGAATTCAAAAGTAATGTTTGTAATGTACTTCTATGTAAATAGCCGGGATATGCATAATATACTGTGATCCCGGCGCTCTAAACCTAAACACTAAGCAGTAAGGAAACTACGTACAAACGTTAGCCACTACCCACGCACACAGAAGCAAGTCTCAACGCGGCGTGACATGCGTTTACTAGGCACGCTCCTGGCCACACGCAAGACAATGTCCCACCTGCATCAAATCCGCTTTCTAACCTAACGCATGATAGGAATTACTTTATACACATGTATAAAATAATAAAATAGGCCGCACGCGGATGCTAACACGCATAACAGCAAAAGAGCACTAAACGGACATTGCAGCGTTGAGACCTATGTCTGTGTACGTGAGCATTTGCTAACGTTTGTTACTTACTTAGTGTCCTTACTGCTTTAGCTTATACTGTGACAGTTATACATATGTACAGAGGAAAATTTGTCATCTGTACATATGTACAGAGGAAAATTCATTTTTGTGATATTATTTTTTGGTGTATTACGATTGTCATATGAAGAATATACTAAGAATATAATAAGAAGAAGAAAACACTCGTATTATCAGTCACAATAGTATCATCACATTGGTTCAGAGAATAAACAATGATGTACACGAAAGTACCGAGTGAAGCCAGTGAAATATACAATATGAAATCTTAGTGATTATTTTCAACAATTCAGCGAATTTAAATTATACATGGATAAATATTACTCAAAGTGGGAATACATCGTAAACATGATAGATTACTTGTTTTTGGTCACTTTGGTATCATTGGTTTCACTGGTGCACATTACGCGTTACGTCTTATTGTCTGAGATAAGTATTTTGTTTGGGCATGCTTAGTACCATTGCTTTGAATTAATAGTAGACACTTATGGAGGTTTTACTCACAGGTCGTATTGGTCAAGAAGCTTCAATGAAATCTAAAAATTCACCTGAACGCGGAATTTAGCTTCTCTAAAGAGTTTCACGTATTATAATTTTAATATTTGTTATACATCAAAATTGCAAATATAGAATCACTAAAAAGTTACAATATGTCATAACCACTTAGGCTGTGAGCTATAGAACGTACTTAGATTTTGCTCAGACTTTACTTACGTGAAACATGGCTGATGCAATAAATGCAAATGGCCTACGTAGGTCACACTTAAAGTTTTGCGTAACTTAAAAAAAAAACATGTCTTAACCAAAATATTATGTTGAACATGGAAAGAATTTCTATTTTTTATAATAGTTTGTCATGTCATGTAACATTTATTGGCATTTGTGATGTAATCTTGCACTTAACATCTGCTGACTCGTATGCTCGTTGAACTCCCTCATGTATGAAGCAATATATTATATCGTTTGTGCAACGAATAAAATTATCGTCGCAATTTGTATTTGAAAATTTCAGTAGTTTATAATAATTTGTTATATTATCAAGTAACCAAATATAATATAAACAATCTTAATAGTTTTAGAATTAAATCCATCTTTTTAACAAAAATCATATATTTTTTGCATATTTTTCATACTAATAATAAGCATGTTATGAATTTTATAATTTTTGTTCTAATGATATTGGAAAACTTGCATGATGGGGACAGATTAGTTAGTGAAGGTTGGAAGGGCAACGCGGCGTGTAAATTGATGAAAACCATTGGAGACATTAATCTTTAATTGAATCATGAAAACCGAAAAATTGTATGAATTTGTCTGACAACGGTTTTTGTGTTATATGCGTATGATTGCCCTTCTTACCTTACTTTACTTTTACTGTTACCGAAACGATCCTTTCAGTTAGGTACCATTGGGTAGTATAGGCTAGTGGGAGGCTTATTATGGTAATGTCTAAGTGGTCAGACATTTCGAGCATGCGCTGTATACGTTGAGACTTTTGCTTCTTAAAAAATAAACATTTGAATACGACTATGTCGGCCGCGCCAAGTCGACAATCGGTCGGAGGATGGTACGAATTGTAACTTTAACGCCGGGCAGTAAGATTCATTGTTATTTAAATTGGAATGAACATTGTCTCTCAATACAGCGCCACGCTCGCCTACGTATCGTGACGCTTTACGTTAGATCGGTTGCCGAGCACTGTGTGTCGTGAAGTCACTCCTCAGCCCTAATCCCCGCTCCCTCTTTTCTTTTTACTAGGTAGTGTCGATGTTAATTTTTAATTAATGCACTTTCACCTTTCCATTTTAAAATTATTCTATAGTGCAATATATTTAAATAATAATACCATTAAACAGTGTTTTAAACTCTTACAATGGGCACATTTAAATGATGTACACAGCACCAAAATCAGTTAGAGAAAATTATGTGACGGTAGTTTGAAAATTTTTTGTTACACGAGATTGTTAACGAAACGCGTCACGGTACATTAGGGATAGGTTTGATCCGTCGAGCTAGTAGCGGTGCCAGTGACCATCCTCTGTCCGACTGCCGCAGGTCGGGCTCGTTCCGCGCGTCTCGCTCGGCCGCGTGCTCTGCGCGGGGTTCTCGCGCCAACGTGTCGCACGCACACACTCACACACTGAACGCGAGCCTGTCCGCGCATCCGCTGCTGCCGTTGCCGCCCGGCTGCGACGGTACGTACTCTTGTGTCTCTCGTGCACATAACTTCTGTGTTATTACAAAAAAAAAAAAAAACATGAATTGTCTATATATTGTTTAGCGTTCAATAATCTTTAGACATTGCTTTGAAAATTTTATGAACGATGCGGGACTCGAACCCACCAACTGAGCTAACCGTTCGAGTGGCGTATCGTTATGAAATCTTGTATGCTCTGTTCAACTCTCAGGTTGTGGCTTCATCTGCTTTACAGTTGATAACCTGCTCAACCCCAGTATTTGCATATTAGGAAATTGATTTGAGATGTCGCTCTTGTAAATTTAAACAATTTGTTATGTTTTTAAAGTGATAAGACTCACTTCTATGATTAATGCACAGATAAAATTTGAAAACAAAGTTTTATCACGAGATGCGGATATTGTTTATATTTAAATACGAGTCGAAGCTATATTCTTAATGTAAGATTTAGATTATATTTTTATGTCAGATAGTTGACAGCTGACAAAATTTGCGTTTCGTTCCTTTAATTGATCCTGTACAATTCAGTCTATATTGTATTTAACGACGTTGTAATTAAACACAAGCTAAATACTTTTTTTTGTAATAGAAAAAGATAAACTCCATTTTAGACGTCATTGTTAGGCCACTGACGTTGTCATAGTACTGTCTACCATAGCATGTGTCTAAACGATGTTTTAATTATTTTTTGTAATAACACCACTTACGTTAGTATCTCTTTTTCGACGTGGATGGTATGTATGTGTTACTGTTGACATTGACAGTTGCCAGTACCAAGTGTTTGTTGGTACTATTGAAATTGTTGGTACAAGTATTCTTGTACGTTCTCCATTGTCGTACGCATTGGTTTGTAATACGTACTTAAATCTAGTTTGTTATTTTAGTTTTCATGTTTAATAGTCACATCGCAATGCTAATGGGATAAAAGCTCCGAATTTGTTAATACTTATTTATGCAACTGTTGTGTAATAAGGGGTATGAAAAGATGAATGTGGGGATGACAATAGCATCACATGAGTGTTTCTATACTTAATTATCAACAGTTGCATACAAAATTTTATCTACACCCATAATATGAATCCTCTATAAAAGATTCTGAAACAGCTAGCTTATTGCTAACATTAAAAAAAGCTCGGTCTAGCAACCATTACATTATCTTAACGATTGTTGTAATGAAAACGGATGGTATAATGTTGTACTGAATTTCATTACAACACTCGTTTGGATGATGTAATGATTATTAGGACGTTGGGTGTTTTAATGTTGGCAATAAGCTTACTGTTTTGGAATCTTTAATAGAGGACTTAAAGGGCGGAGATGAAGATTATTTTGAATGTTGCAGCGATTTCCCTGGAGTGGGACCAGCAACCTCACTACCTGGAGGCCTCGCTGATGATGCAGGGGTACTCGCCGGCGGCGGCGCGGGCGGCCGCTCGCCCCCCCTCCCCCGCGCGCACTCGCACGCCCTCCCCCGCCCGCACTCCGCTCGCTCGCCGGCCGCATCCAGCTACCGTCTATGCTTCCACGAGAGACAAGGTCCGTATTAACTTGTAGCATGATCTTCTAACAAATTACTGCAGTACTCATGGCCACCACAGGGGATGTAAATACTACGTAATAAGTGGTGGGACTAATTAAGTAAAAATTTGAATTTAGTTTATTATGAAACGTACAATGATTTGACACAGGTTTGAAATAATATAAAATAATAAGTAATTACAGTATGGCGATGAAGTGTAATCCGGCATAGTTTGAAAGCGTCCAGTTGATTAAAACGCAGTGGATTTCGGCTATCTCCGTTTTTTACAAGACTATAGCCTAAATCCACTGCATTTTAATTTTGAGCGATTCGCTTTTTTCGTAGAGAATTTCGCTAGGCTGTTGGTGACCACGATTGTAGTCCGCATAATATAGTTATACCCACGTGGTTAACTTGGTTCAAATTTAGTTAATTTGATTGCGCTGTCATTAAATGCATGATAATACACACTAGTTGCTGTTTTATGTAATTGTAAATATTTATTTAAAAAGAAACGGGTTGGAAACATTTGAGATTGGTATTACGCGTGTTGAATTTCTTGTGACAATACTTTCATTTAATGAACCAACAATACAGGGTGTAATCGTTGTGTGTGACCGGGCCATTGTTCCGTAACTATTACAGATATCAAAAACTTTGAACTGTTATCGAAAGAAGCGTTGCTAATCAGAGAAATGACATCAATAACTTTTTGAAAATCAAAATATCCTAAATCTTGATATTAAACATAAGATTTCTTGAAAGGTTTTAGTTTACTTATTATAAAAGGTAACGCACATTCGATATCATTTTAAAGTTATAACTCGTCTTGAGTCTCGTGCCAGATTTTGGCGAGACAACTGGTCCTAAGGATGCCATGTGTAGAGGCGAAACACGTGTCGAATTGTTTAAAGGCAAATATTGGCGGATTTAACACTTTAAATAGAAAATTTGAACTCATTAAATACAATTTAAATTATTTAATTATTAATTAAATTAATATATTCTGTTGTCACATCATCTAACTCGTTATCTATGAATCTATGTAATCTTGAGTAGTGACTCAACCGTGGCTCTCGTCGACTGTTGACGTCTACCGTCCCGCTTATGATTTTGATGCGATGGTGCTTTAAAATTACCCACTAGTATTATAATTTTTATAAAATACTAGCTGACCCGACAGACGTTGTTCTGTATATAATAAATAAAATAATGTTTTTATATGAATTTGTCAATCATATATAATATAATATATATGCTAGTTATTTTATTATTTATTATAAGTGCTTTTATTTATTGCTATACAATTTTGTGGTGTACGTTTTTAAACTTATTTTGTAGAAAACTGTTTGAACAAATTTTGGATCGAATTATTACTTATGATTACTATTTATTAATGCTTCTTCTAACTTAGTATGGCTCTAACTATATTTTACCAAAACGTTAGGGGATTACGCACCAAAACAAAACAATTTTATTTGAATCTTTTGAATATGAATTATGATATAGTTTGTTTGAGCGAAACATGGTTGTCAGAAGGATTTTTCAATGAAGAATTTTTTGACTCGCGATATAGTGTATACCGAAATGATCGTGATTACAAGCGTCTAGGAGTGACTATGGGTGGGGGTACACTGATTGCTGTACGTCGTAGTTGTGTTACTGTAGACATGCGTCACTCTTACGTGCCTCCATGTTTGCCTGATGCGGACATTACTTCTCTGGACCTATTTTTGGAAAAGTATACAACCCGAAAAAAGTTAAGGGTTTTCTGCTGTTATTTTCCACAAAACACACAACAAAGTAACTCTCAAGCTACATTTTTTGAATATTTATCTGATCTAGTAATTAAATTCCCAAATGATAAATTCATAGTATTAGGAGACTTCAATGTTAAGGATGCAACATGGCTGCATGTTCCCGGAGGACATATTACCATTGTAAACACTTCCTATAATAATTTAGTTAATCAGCTATTTGCATTTATGACATTTACAGGATTTAAGCAGTATAATAATATTTACAACAATAATAATAGACTATTAGATCTTGTTTTATCTAATACTGTTTGTGTGGTCAATAGAACAAAACCATTAGCATTGCCAGAAGACGGTCATCATCCATCCTTAGTGGTGAAGGTTGAGAGTGAAAAAAATAACATGTACTTACGAGCACCGACTCGTGTTGTTCGTTGTTATCACAACGCCGACTACAATGCAGTTAATGATGAATTATCAAAAATTGACTGGGTTGAAGAGCTCTCATCAGAAGATATAACATGTGCCGTAGGAAAATTTTATTTTATACTTAACCATATTATAGATCGAATTGTCCCTACAACACTAGTGCATGAAAATGATAAGTTTCCGTCGTGGTACTCTAGATCTTTAATAAAGTTAATTAAGAAAAAACTGAAAGCTCATAAAAAATGGAAAATATACGGAAGATCTAGTGATTATGATAGGTTCTCGGAATTACGCCGTGAAACAAAACGTTTAGAAGCAGAATGCTATGATTTATTTATTAATAAGGCCGAAAATAATATTTATAACAATTCTAAAAAAATCTGGGCATTTGTAAAATCTAAGCGAAGTAGTAATTGCATTCCAGACTGTATTTACTATGATGATGATACTGAATCAGACGGTCAAATGATAGCTAATATGTTTAACACATTCTTTAGCTCCGTTTTTACAGCCGATTCTAATACTAGATTTAGCCATGATAACTTACCATTAAGCTATACTCAAACTTTTGCGAGAGCAATAGACATTACACGTGAAAAGGTAGAAAAGTACTTGTTAAAACTTGACCCAACCAAAGGAAGTGGTCCCGATCATTTACACCCAATTTTACTGAAGGCATGTAGTAGACAAATTTCAATACCTTTAGATATTGAAGATTGATTATAGATAGACTCTTTAGGAAATCATTACATTCAGGTAGTTTACCATCAATATGGAAAATGTCTTTAATTGTTCCCATTTTTAAAAGTGGTGACAGACATAATATTAAAAACTATCGTGGGATTTCAAAGATATCGGTCATCCCAAAATTATTTGAAAAAATTATCTATGACACTTTATTTCCTTTATTACGACCACTAATTATTCCACAGCAACATGGATTTGTAAATAAACGCTCGACGGAAACTAACCTTTGCGAATTTCTAGATGAAGTAATGGATGCCTTAAACAATGGATTCCAGGTAGACACAATTTATACCGACTATTCAAAGGCGTTCGATAAAATTTCGCATGCTCGACTATTATTTAAACTTGAGCGTATCGGTATTCAAGGAGATCTTCTAAGATGGCTGGAGTCGTATCTCCGTAACAGAACTCAAGCGGTAGCTGTTAAAGGATTTATTTCTAGTTTTGTCCCTGTTACATCGGGTGTTCCTCAGGGCTCTCACCTTGGCCCATTGTTATTTAACATATTTATTAATGATGTTTTGCAATCTTTTCAAAATTCTAATATTTTACTTTATGCGGATGACACCAAAATATTTAAAATAATAAAAGAAAAACAGGACTGTGTTGACCTACAAAGCGATTTAATTGAGTTAGGAAACTATTGTTCCGCTAATGACTTATACCTCAATGTTGACAAATGCTGTATGATAACATTTTCGAGGAAAAAAATGCAAATTTTCTTCAAATATAAAATAAACAATAAACCCCTTAAAAGGGTGTCAGAAATAAAAGACCTTGGGGTAACGCTAGATTCGGCTCTCTTATTTGAAAATCATATAGACAATATGACAGCAAAAGCTTATAAAATGCTTGGTTTTATATCCAGACAGGGAAATGACTTCAAAAATATTCATACTTTTAATCTTTTATATAATGCTTATGTCAGACCATATTTAGAATATGCCTCGACTGCTTGGAACCCACGTTATACAAAATATATAGATGCTATAGAAAGTGTACAAAATAAATTTATTAAAAGATTAAATTATAAGTTTCAAAATTGTAATACTCCTAAATTTAATTACCTATCTTTACAACAGCGTAGAGAATACAGAGATCAAGTTTTCCTTTTCAAAATATTACATGACTTAATTGATTCCAATCGTATTTTAAGTAACATTAAACTTAACTGTCCAAAACATTATACACGTTCTATAGACACATTCTTTATCCCTGTTCGTAGAACTAATTATACTAGCAATTGTTTTATTATAAGAGCATGCAACACTTATAATAATAATTATAGTCACTTAGACATTTTTCATAGCAGCTATCCAACTTTTACTAAAAAAATTAAAGAATATCTTAAACATTCTTAAAATATGTCCAACCGATAAATTTGATAAATTTTTTTTCATTTGTATTTTTGTGTACTTTTTTCGCCTTATGTTTAATTGTATATAAAATCGTTATATTTTGTATTATATTCACTCCTACTTTGTTTATATTTAAGTGGAAACTTTATTGGCTTGTGTAATATAAATTATGTGTTACAATGTGTATATAACTTAAGCTGTTTGTTTTCCAATAAATAAATAAATATCATAACATCAAAAATTACTTCGTAAAATTTGCACCCTGCTGTCGTAATGAAATTGTTTCGCAGCAGAACTGTCAAACCGTCAATAAATTCTCTCATAGAAATTATGTATGGACACATCAAAGGAAAAACAAATTTGTTGTTTTTATTTAATCTAGCAGCATTTTCCTATTTATTTACCTTTTAAACCTTCTCTGGACTTCCACAAATAATTCAAGACCAAAATTAGCCAAATCGGTCCAGCCGTTCTCGAGTTTTAGCGAGACTTACGAACAGCAATTCATTTTTATATATATATAGTTATTGAACTATTAACTACATATTGATGTAGAAGAAATTTATGTAAGCTGTACTTTACTAAGTATTTACTGTACGCTTTAAGATGCAATTTTGTAACCCACTTTTTATAACACAGTCTGTAAGTTCCATTTAAGTGGAAATCCTTTATGGAATAATAAATATCTTAAACCACAAGTTTTTGATATCAGTAATAGTTACGGAATTTTCGCCTGGTAACACTTAACGATTAAACCCTGTATATTTGTGTAGTCGTAGTATCCACATGTATACATTTTAATTACATTAGACTATGCTTTGGAAAGTCTCGGAATGGGGCCGACAAAATTTAGTCCAATTCAACCCCAAGAAGACACAAGTTTGTGCGTTTACCACTAAAAAGTATCCCCTTGTCGTATCCACTCGATTCGAGATCACTCCTCTAACTGCCACAGCCTGTATTGGCATACTTGGCGTCGATATATCGAGCGACGTTCAGTTCCGTGGTCACTTGGAAGAGAAGGCCAAACTGGCCCCTAAAAAGCTTGGTGTACTCAGTAAGGCGAGACAGTACTTCACTAAAAGCCACCGCCTGCAACTTTATAAGGCCGCAAATTCGGCCTCACATGGAGTACTGTTCTCACCTCTGGGCGGGTGCTCCCCAGTACCAGCTTCTTCCATTTGACCGCATACAACGAAGAGCGGCTCGAATCATCGACGATCAAGTCATCTCCGATCGGCTTGATTCTCTAGCATTGCGTAGAGATGTGGGTTCTCTCTGCATCTTCTACCGCATTTATCAAGGGGAGTGCTCAGAGGAGCTGTTCGGGTTGATTCCAGCGGCCAAATTCCACCACCGGACATTACGTGCAAAGTACCATCCGCATCACCTAGACATCTGGCATTCCACAACCGCGCGTTTTGTTCGAAATTTCTTGCCTCGCACAGCCGCTTTGTAGAATCAACTACCGGCAGCGGTCTTCCCGCACAGATACGACTTAGGGACCTTCAAGAAAAAAGCATACTCCCACCTTAAAGGCCGGCAACGCATTTCTTGACACACCTATTGTTGCGGATGTCCATGGGCGGTTGCCTCACCTCTCCTCATCCCGTGAGCCTCTTGCCCGTTTGCCCCCTCTCATATAAATAAAAAACTGTGTAGAAGCATAATAAAATAGCAGGAAATCCTTCACGCTGATTTCGTAGATCTGTTAACATTTATATAATACTTGTAATAATTTAGACTAACAGTTATTATAGATAATCTGTATAAATATAGATATTATGTTATATGGTATTGCTTTAGAATATAGAATAGATATTATTTAGAGCATATAGAAAATTTTGCTTGTTTCTATTTCAGCTGACGAAACTGTACTGCAAACAAATCGTAAGGGAAACTTAAATATTGCTTCCTGCGTAACCTTCACCCTTTGATACATTGCTAATGTACTGTATTCACTTTCATTTTATTACTAACAGGACATTGTATAAAGCCGCTTATATTCTGCTTTTATGAAGGTACCAAGTAAGTTTTAACTTACAGAGTGAAAACTTAAGTTAGTCAGATGGTAGTTACATAAGTCTACATAATGTCTAATGTAAGTGACATTTGCTGAAACATTATTCAGATCCAGAAATGTACAATACACATTGGTCTTATCCACAAATATCTCTTATCAAAATCGCAACATTTTACACTTGTAGCGATAAATTGTTAAAATAATGTTCAGATAGATAATTTATTTGAAATGGACACGTTAAAACCTGGTTAATTTAGTATTTAACTTGATAATATTTGAAGCTTTGAACAGTTTTGCTGCTAATTGAAAATATTGTAGAAACATAAAAATAATAGATGCTGTCATCTTCTGTATGAAGAAATTCATGTTTCATCAATATGACTTACCACACACACACCGGCTGCTTACGGCTTTTTAATCAAAATTGGTTGCAGTAAAAATAGATCGCTATCCTTTTCTATCTTGCTGTATCTCCGTAACAAATGCTTTTCTCTCTCGCGTGCTCTGTTTGTCTATACACTAGTGTATTGTAAGTCTAAGTGACTAACACTGTCTTCCTTCGCCTTCATCATAAACAATCATCCATAACTATTGAAGTTTCTTTACTTACGTAAAATTGAGCTGATTTTGATAAAATGCGCACGTGAATTTTGTATTGGGCTGTCTTACGGCCGTTTTCAATAACCTATGTATCCTTAGTTTAACTTACGGATACATTGCTGTCACAGTTTAATGACAAGATCTTGTCTATCCATATATTTATAGTTATAGTCCAATACTATCTGTCAATAGGTTATTGAAATGTAAGTAAGCGTAAAAGGATAGATTTGTCTACCTCTAGTAACTTAAACTGAGGATAGATAAGTTATTGAAAACGGCCGTTAGCCTTCGCTCTACATAAATTCAGCTGTCAAATGACAGAGATGATGCTAAGCTTACCACTGATCTGTATAAATACCACTGGACAGGCTGTCCCATATGTTTGAAAGCAAATTTTTTGTGCCTATTTGAAGCGCCACTAGCGAGCGTCCAAAGAACTAATTTTGACGTATAATACAAATGGCTGCGGAGGAACGTACAATACTCTGGAAGAATTTTTGGCATTATTTCAATTTCGTTCGTTTTCCGTGTTATTTATACTTCAAGAATCAACGAAATAAAGTACACTTTTTTGTGTAAATACTTCCCACCATCTATCGATGTTTGCTGTGGTTGTCATCACTAGTTTTAGTATCGCAGACTCTCGCTACATGGCCAATAGCGCCAAAATGGCGAATATCAAACAGTCACAAAAGCACTTTGACAGCCGCTAGTCCAGTGGTATATAGTTGAGGTCAGTGAAGGTTACACTCACCTTAGTTGTGCGTAAGTAAATCTGAGCAAAGTCTAAGTACACCTTATAGATATTAGTCCAAGTGTTTCCTCGTTTTAAAAACCTGTCTTTTCTTCATAAAATTTTTTGAGGATGATATTAACCTAACCAAGCTTAACATTGTTATTTTCCATTCAAAATCTCAGTGTTTGATCAAAGACTTCTATCTGTATACATATATAATTGGAACAACAAATGGGAATTGTTTATTGGTATACATAAGAAATGTTAAATTATCCCCTTTGTTAAGAGTCAAAAGTGTTGTTGCCTAATAAAACTCATTGTGATTTAAAATTCAAAATGATGAATAGAACTATCCGATACATATAGAAGTTATCCGTTTTTCATTGTGTATATTAACTCTGCCAACTTTTGTTACTAAAACCTTAGATACTTTATACGTCTAGATAGAATCCCTTGCTGTTAGATAACCGATAAAAACAGGCCAGGTTTAATACTTAAGTGTGCGTGACAAGCTAAGTCTTACACTCGCGATTTGTATAAAACATTGTGTAAGTATGCGCGAATTGCTCAAAATAGAGGTTAGATGTAAACTCTATATTTTTAGACGCATAAATGATCTAAGATTATATCTATCATGTTATATATAGTCAACGAAAACTTTTTTTTGTGTTTAACAATATTTATGTCTTTGTAGGAGGGTCCCGAAGTAGTGACCCATGCCGAGGTCAATCATCATCCTATGGAGGATTCACCTCTGCCTCTTCGGATGACGACACCGTCGGTAAGTTTACATCTAGATATTTGCACACGTTAATTATGTCGGCTGAAACAGGGGGCTAGAAAATAGATATAACTTTATTGAAAATAGGCGAGGGGTCGATTGAAACTAATTTTCAATATATGTAAATCTTTTAATTCCAATATAATACATATTATATTATTTACGTATAACGTATAACATATTATGTGTCAGTAAAATAAACACCCACCAGCCACGCGAGCCGTTGAACGTGTCTTTCATTAATTCCAGAGTGTGGCGGAGAGTACGTGGGTTACGAGCTCGGAGCGTCGTGCGGGCGCTCCCACTCCGCCGCCTCGCGCCACAGGTCAGACACACTCCCCGCCCTCTAGCCTGTACCCAGACTTCGTGCGCGCCAAGCATCGCTCCAGCTTTAGCGAGTCTTGTGAGCGCCTGGAGCTCGAGCTGTCGCACACCAACATGTACTCCGCGTGTCCGTCTGTGCGCTCGTCCCGCTCCGGCGGCTCGCTGGCCGCGGCGCCCGACTCGCCGGACGTGCCGCGCGTGGTGTGGCGCCGCAGTGCCAGTTGCCGTGACTTGCGCGACTTCAGCTTTGAAGATTCGCGCGCTCGTCGCGACGCGCACAGTCTCCTCGCAGATCTAGACGCGTACTCGCGTTGTGTGGATTCGCCTGTAACGCGATATGACGCGCGCGCATTCGCGCTCGCCTTCAACCCGCCTGACTCCCCTGGAGCGTTGTGCCGCGCATATTCTTCGAGCTTCCCCGGTGCAATAAGCGACCCCCGACTCGACGCGCCGACTTTCCGTGCGGGCTCTCAGGACGACATTTCGCACGACAGCTATGAAGTCATCGAGCGCTCGGACGACGAGTGTTCCGGACGATACGCGCGGGTCGGTTTGCGCTCGGTCGGTGCGCGAACGAGATCCTGCTCTCTCGATTCCGGGAACGAGTTGCCTTCCGACGACGATCGATCTCTTTCGCTAGCTGAAGATCAAGATCCCGAAATAATGGCCTCCGTTCTTAAGTACAAAAGTGACAACGATTTGCCCGTCGATCCTTTCCTTGTAGACGACCCTCGAGTTCTCCCACGCGAAAAGCTGTCGGTTCGATCGGATGGTAACTTTTATAAAGAGATTAAACGCGTTCTTGGCTCGCGGACGTCCAGCCAGGAGTCAAAAAGCGATTTTTATGATTCAAAATTATCTAAAAGCAGTGCAGAATCGAGTAAAAAGTCACGGGATAGCGTTTATCACACGGACAGTAAGAAATCTCGTGAAACGCTCAAGAGTAAAAGTTCGGATCGGTCAGGTTCTCGTACTTCAAGTCAAGATTCTAAGTCTGATTATTATGATTGTAAAAGAAATTTGTATGAAACCGACGATTTGAGCGTCAGACGACGAAGTGTTCCAAGCGCCTATGTAGATCCTTTCGAACCGCTTTCTCCAACATCTAGTCCCGATTCAGGTAAAGAATTTTATGATGCTCGGTCAGCTTTTATAACCATGGAACCACCAGAGTATAGGGATAGTATTCTTTTCGATAAATCGCACGAGGATCTTATAGCTAACTTAGCAACATCCCCTAGTTACTATCATATTCCTACACCATATTCGACTTTTCCTAGTAATATTAAGCACAAGGAACCGTCGCCATTGCATTCTGCTAGCTTACAACACGTAGAACTGGAACAATATGACAACTATTCTGATTCGAGCGCGCCAAAGAAATCCGATGAATTTTCCACCGAAGAAGAAGATATCCACAGGCACACGACTCATATTTGGCCCGAAAAAATTGCAGGATTGGAAACCGAAATAAACAATAAGAGAGCTGTAAAAATACAAAACTATCAACGTCGTCGGTCATCGGAAACAATTTTCAGTTTTGATAAAGAAAAAATTGAGTCCTTAACACGTTCCACCAGTAAGGAAAATCCTCCATCGCAATTGGTCAAAGAGTCTTCGAATGAATCCGACGTAAATGTAAGAATCCTGCCAGCAATGGATAGTATTGAATATGCAAAAACCAGGGCAAAAGCGGCTGTGCAATCAAATACGGCACCAATACTTCAATCAGAGTTTGATAAATCTATGAGGGGTAAAGTCCATACTCATATTGTGAGAAAGGAAAATCTTAAAGAGGAACTCATGGCCAAGACTCACTTCGATGAATATAACCCAAAACTTATACTAGATACAAGTTCTAGTAGTCGACTTACAGATAATGCTGCTCCATATACACATCCAACGGTTGAAAGAACTAAAAGTGACCCCAACAGCTTAGCGAATAGGCCACGCTTTAGTAGTGTTAATTCTAGAAGACATGTTTTAATGCACCAGAAATCTATTGACTTGACTCCGGCGGAATCAAGTGATGAAGATTATATTTTTCGCCAAATTCCAAGTGCACCCCCAATCGCATCAAAACGTTCACATTTTGAACTACCATCTCGTTATCCCGATCAACGACCACATTTTGATTTACCAAAGAACTATTTTAAAGAGTTTGATGCATTTCAAGCTGTATTTAGTGACAGTAAAAAGAGTAGTGATGATAGTTATGATATCCCCTATGTATTGCATAAAAGACATATCATGAACGGAACGGCACCATCTCCATCACAGACAAAAATGCAACCCCCGGATATTATAACATTGCCACCACAAAATGGTCGTCACGTTGTTAACGCACATCCTAGGTGTCGATATCATGATCATCCAAAGTCGCCTCGGTCACCCAAGTCACCAAAATCGCCTAAATCCCCGAAATCACCTAAATCGCCCAAGTCCCCTAAATCACCCAAATCTCCAAAATCTCCAAGAAACAGCATTCAGACAGATCACGTGATGAAATTCTTGGATGTTGAAAATAAAGACTTTTTATTTACGCAGAATATTGATTTGTCAAAAGTTGACCCCATTACACTTGAGGTTGATAAAAGTGGACAAATGCAACACCTACCAAGTCCAAAAAGAGACATTTCAAAATGTTTGGACTCTGCATTGTTAGAAACGCTAAATTCCAAATTAAGTCAAATTGAAAGCGATTCTGCTACGAGCTCCAAAACAGATAGTATGGCACAAGAAATGATATACTCTCATGATATAAAATTTGCTATTAATGGCCGTAATCTGACACAACCACCTATTTGTAAAGAACCAAAACAGCTAACTGCTTCCGAAAAACTCCGAGCTGACATTAAATCTAAATCTGAAAAACCACCAGCGAAAAGAATTATTAAACAGAGAGTAGCTGGCAAAAAAAGCGTAGGTGGGAAAATAAAAGGCAAAAGTAATAGCAAAATAAGAATAACTTCTTTCTCTTCAGACGATGAAAGTGTAGATTCAGACGATGTGTTTGGAACAACTGAAGCAGCTCCTAAGTTAGAATTTTCACCACCTCAGTCGCGAAAGGACTTAGAGCCTATTCTTCAGTTAGAATATGATAAAATTACATCAGGAGCTTGGCACAGAGGTCAAACGATGAGCTCGACGGAAATTGAAGGATCACCTCCTCAGTGTAGAAAATTAGCTGAACTAGAAGCTAAATATCATCCACAGGCTTTAGAGAGTAATGCTGGCAATGCAACTGAATTGCGACGTATTTCAGAGCGTTCTATATCGATTCCAAGCTCTGAAGATGATGTTGCTATAAAGGCATCTGAAATAAAACAAATAAGTAAAGAGAGTTCAACTTGGGAATATAATGAAAATATTCCATCCCCTATTTTAGAAAGTACAGAGTTCCTTAAATCTGATACTGAACATTTAGCAGACCTTGAAATTCAAAAAGTCACAGGCATGCTGTGTGAGGAGCGAAATGAAATGTCCCTTTCCAAAAAGAATATAAATAGCCTTGATATCAAGAAAAGCTTACGCGATGAATTAATTTCGCCTATGCTTAGAAAAAGCGGTGGTACCCCTATCCTCTTCGCTCATGCAAGGTTAAATCTTTCAGAAGGATCAGTTTTTTCTTTACAAAGACAAAAGGCCACCCAAGATTCTCCAACGGCAGGCCGAAGGGCTAAAAGTCTTGATACACCAGTTATTCAGCTTCATCGATTACCACCGATGAATGCATTTTCATCAAAGGATGATACTGTGGGTGATGTTAACGAAGAAGGCGATATATTAGAAGAAAAACCATTGATTGAGGAAAAGTCCAAAATATTTCCTGTTAAGGAGGAAGTTATTGACAAAATTGAAGAAGAAGAGGAGGACGATCATTGTGAAGAACCCGCAAGTCAGTTTAAAACCATAATAATTGATAATGAAGAAAAGAAACTGTTAGAAGGCTTAGTAGAACAAAGGCGGCCTAGATCATTTAAGCGACAAAACGATCTAAATAAAATAAAATCACTGTCAAAGTCACCTTCCCGTTCTCCAATTAATCCATCACCAATATCTCGTTCTCCTTTATCGAAATCTCCATCTAGATCGCCAACGTCATCATTAAACTCACCTAGAGGAAGCATCCGTAAACTATCAGACCTTAGTGAGGATCAAATTGTGCCAGATATTGAAAGAATAAAGCGAAAAGATAAAAAGAAGCTAACCCTTAAACCTAAACCTGAAGACAAACAAAAGATCAGTAACAAACTTAATAAAGGTGGATCTCTGGATACGAATGCGACTAAAGTGAAAGCATTGCAGACTCAAAAATCATTGCCGTCGTCTTTAAAAGAACGTCCCGACTTTTTAACAGTTCCACCCTTAGAGGTAGTTCGTGCAAAGAGTCAGGAGTTAGAACAAACATTAAAAAAATCATCTAAAGAAAAGTCGAAATCTTTAGAAAGAATGGATACTAAAAGAGGTAGCAGTAAAGAGCGAACAAAATCACAAGAAGACAGTGATACAGAAATTGCTAAACGAAAAGAGAAACAACAAATGTTGTTTGAAGCGGCTCTGAAGCAAACAAAAACGCTCATTAGCCCAGTAAAAGATGTAATTCCGCCATTCCCACCACCTGAAGATAAAATATTGGTAAAAACGGAGGGCGATAAGATTATTATAGAAACTAAGATTAATAGCAAAGCAGAGGATCATGTCTTTATAGCAAAATCACCAAAAAAGTTAGACAATAAAATTGGTGGTATGGTTAGTAGAAGTTTTGAGGATCAGAAAACATCTAAATCTAATGGTAAAATAAATAAAAGTATGGATGACAAATCAAGTCAATCTCTAGAGGATAAATTTGACGAAATTGCGGCTCTGACTAAATCTCCAAAAACCTTATCTAAAAAACAAGAAATCAAACAACAAATCGAAGGTAAGGTAGTTTATCAAAAAGCTAATACAACAATTAAGTCAAAAAGTCTTGATCGAAAGGCAGATCCACATCTTGAAGCCAAATTGAAATCTAAAAGTTTGGATAGAAATTACATAACACCCGCAACAACCGATACAGAGAAAGAAGTAAACCCAAATAAACACTTTAAACAGGAGGTGGTTACGGTCGATGTTCATCCGGTTGCTAAAGATGATGCTGAAAAAGAAATTGAAACAAAAGATAACTCACCATTAAACAGCTATAGGGAAAAAACAGAGGACGATTCATCAATAGAATGGTTAACTAATTCGCAAAATACTGTTATTGAAAATGATACACAGACAGTCATCATGGAGCGCAGAAAAATAGAAATTTATAATAAGCAGAGGCAAAATGAACTTCAAGAGCATAAACCAGTGGTCACCCGTTTAACTAGTGAAGAGGAATCTTTAACGGAAGTAAGCGAACTGAAAATGTCTGATGAGAGTTCTATGTTAGGCTTATCGCTGCCTTACATAGATGCCGATAGTTCGTCGGATCAGGATCTAACTTCGAAAAAGGAAATGAAACCGAAATTGAATAGTGAAAAAAGTGACGATACAGTTGACACTGAAGGGTATAATACAGAAACCGAAATACTTTTATCACATAATAGCAAGACAAGAGGAGGTCTAGAACCTCAAAGTACCTTTGAAGAATCGTCAGCTAGTTTAATCGAGTTCTTAAAGCATGAAACAATGTCTGAATTTACAGACAAAGATCGTACTATATCTAAAGATCTGTCTCTTAAATTAAAAAGTAAGAATAAAATTATAGTTACTCCGCCCCAAGAAGACAGTCCAACGGTTGAAAATATTCAGTTTATTGATTCAAGTACTTTAAAATCAACACAAAAATCAGAATCTGGTGAGCAAACCGGTAGCTCTGGTAGTACAAGTGATATATCACCCACTGAACAAAGAACTGACCATAGAAGCTTATTAACAGCTAAATCGAAACGAAGTGAATTACTCAAATTAAGTGCAGAACGCTCCAGAAGTTCAGAATCGACATCCTGGACTAGCATAGAGAAGGATATTAGCCCATCTAGCGCTAATATTAAGGGCAGTTCAATCGATGATGAATCAAGTGTCAGTTGTTCAATTGCTAGACCACTTGGCATATCGCAGGATATTGAAAAGCTAAATAAAAAAGATCGTGAGTGCTTAGAGGAATTAAAGCAAGCAATGGAATATGGTGAAGAACATTTGTTATCTCAACATACTCTGTCCAGTGAACATTCTAAATCACCATCACCAGTCCCGGAACTGGGACGCATTGAAAGTCCACGCAGCCCTTCCAAGTTTGGTGCTAGAAAGTCACCCACACCTACACTTGAAAAGCAAGGCCCCGTTGACTCTTTAAAAATCCCATCGGATTCAGAATCCAGTTCGGAAAGTATTGATAAAACTGTTGAACAAAATTCAAAACCGAATATTAAAAAGAGTGCATTAGATAAAATAGGCAAATATGTTGTTGAAGAGTCGGAGTCCAGTCAATCAGCTGCTTCTAAAGATTGCGAGATTAAGAAAAAGCTTGAAGGTACTGTTAAAAAAACAAAAATTGCTATAACTATTTCACAGGAAGACCAAAATACCACAATTGACTTTGATGATGATGGTAATGTAATTACATCTTCGTTTGAACGCGAAGTCATGAAAAAAAGAGCACTCAAGGATACTGATCAAAAAAGTTCATCAAAGTCAAGTATAGATACAACTACGACAACGACTCCATCAAAGGGATCTCTAAGTGTTGATGATTCATCATCTCGACGTAAGTGCCGACTTGATGAGCAAAAGAGTTCATCCAAATCCAGTATGGATTCGAGAGGATCGCTAAGTGTTGAATCAAGGGGCTCATTCGAAACAACTGAATCAACATCAGGTTCATTAGGTGAAGCCTACCGTCGGGGTGAAGAATTAAAACCAACATGGCGCCCGTTTTTCGGAGCTTCGGGCAGTGAAAATAGTACGAGTATTGAAGAGGCTTGGATACCCCAAGACCATGAAGGCTATGAAAGTTTAAATATAAACAAAGATGCGTTCGATTACAGTAATCAGAGAAATATAGATGATTTTCAATCATTTTCTAAAAACCCTCCGCTTTCTGCAAATAATTCAAAAGACTCAACTGAAGCTGACTTCACTGACGACCTCAATGATTTCCCGGTAAATTTCCTATATCCTGCGACGTCTTCCACAACATCAGATGTTGTTATTGCTTATGGTCAAAACTTTGGTCGTACGTTATCCCGTATATCTGAACGAAGCACAGCATCTGAAAAAACGAGTGGCGATGAAGATTCTACCAAAGCTTGTTCTCGGTCCGAGAGCATAAATGAAGAGTCCTTAAATTCTAGTGATCATCAAGCTAGTTTAAGCTCTGATCCTCCCAGTAATGCTAATGTAGCTTACATATCTGATACAGACAGAAGAACTTCAGCAGAAATGCCCGATATACCCATTGATCAAACAAAAATAAGTGAAATGTATGACTCAAAAAAAGAAAAGAGGAAAGTAGACCACGACAAAACTTCTCGCAAATCAGGGAAAGATATTAAACTGGCTGTTCCACTGTCAAAAGCATCCTCTGCAAGTGAAAGTCAGGAATCAGAAGATTGGCCGTTACCAGAGTTACCAACTCAAGTAGAGGCAAAAAAACACGAATTTTTGGAGTTTACTAGGCAAAAGTCTAGTGATATGGACGAAATACCATCTCTGCCATCCAGTGAAGGGGTTTTAAAAACACCAATTGTTGAGAACGTTCAAGTTTATTATATGAGCAATGAACCTGAGCAAGCATCAAAAGTAACAATACAATCGGAGAGTTCTAAGGTCCATCTAGGATCCGATGATGATAGTGATACTTTAAATAATGACGAAGAATTGGAAAGAGATGTACAAGAATCAAAGTCGGACAAATCTCCAGAACCAAATGAAGAAGGTCAAAACACATCACATATTATACCTTATGAGGAATCCAGTTACATGGTTGAGCCTTTACAAGTACAGGAAGTTAGGTGTCTCAACAAAGGAACCGTGCCCAATTATGAGAAATCGTGTTTAAGTGGGACATTAAGTAGAGCAACTTGTTTCATGAGTGATTCAGGAACTTGCTGTACAAGTTCTGATCATAAGTCTTTTAACAATAAAAATATAATAGAAGAAAAAGTTATCATAAATCAACCACAAAAATCGCCTACTAATCATAGCCCTATCTACGAAGATGAGCACGCATATACTGACGATGTTTTTGGCAGTGATAGCAAAAGCTTATCCCCTGATTTTGAGCGAGGGTTCTCACGTTTGGGCCAGCATAAATTTTCGTGCGGCTCCAACAACTCTGATACATCAATAGATGATCTTTTATCGCAGACGAATGCGGATGAAACAGTTCGGGCAGTTAGCAAACTTAGTGTAGGCAGTGCAGGCCCTTGCAAGCGTTGTAGTCACAGTAGTCATTCTGAAGAAGAAACTAGCTCATTTGGTACTGATTTAGATGGAACTGTCAAAATTGGACTGCCCCAAAAGAAATGTACTCACAGCTCCCATTCAGAAGATACATCGATGTGTTTAAGTATATCTGAGTGGTCTACAGGTACAAATACAGTGCGGCAGTATGCTAATTTGTCAGCATCTGAAAGTATCTCCGCCGTCTCGATTCACAAGAGTGAAAAATCTGATACAACCAATTCAAAGTTATTTTCGTCTTCACAGGCTAGCAAAAAACTAGAAAATCAATCAAAAATTGGTTCACAAACTGAGGTTAGTTCTAAAAGCAGTAGTTTAGAGAAGAGTTCCGATAATATAAAGTATGATAAATTGTGTAGTTCTGAAACCACAATATCCAAAAGATATTTGGATAGTAGTTCTGGTACTAAAAGCGATAGTACTTTAACATTGGCGCAGTCCATCTCAGAATGGTCAGCTAGTACAAGTCATACACTCGTTGCAACTGCTCGTGAAGATCCAATTATCTCTGAAATTTTAGATGATAATAATCCGTCGCCAAAGAATGTTGTTATCGAAGAGCCCAATATTGACGAAGAGCCACAGGTTGTTGAGGATAAGAGATCATCCACTGAAGATGTTGTATTAGAAACTAGTTCTAGTTGTAATAAATTAAAAGCATCTTTTGCAAAAGCTGAACAATCTTCATCTGTTAGTTACAGTGATAAATCTGATAAATCAAGTTCAAGTTCATTGAGTAGCTTACAAAAACATACGAATGGAGTGTTTAGATTTGAACAAAGATTGAAGGGGTACCCATCATCGTATGATTTGACAACTGATCGTAACTTAAAAGCACCACCGAAAAGCCTAAGCTGTGAAGAACAGCCTCATAAATTTGTAAAACCAACCGTACGATGTCAGAGTGAAGATAGTGGTTTTAATGTATATTTTGACGATGTTCAAACTGAGATTGATATTGATATGCCATCGCAATTGTACAGTCAAGAGGAAAAACATAGTAAACGATATCAAAGTCAAGAGTTCTCTAAGTTAATCCGTGAAGATTCTGGAGGTCAATGTCACCGGTCCGATTATAAGCCCTTAGCTAAACATGCAAGTTATGATGATAAAACTCTTTCAAAGAATCAAATTAAAGAGTATAAAACCTCCCAACAATATCGCAGCAAACCAAAAAGTTGGTCTTTCCATGAACATTATTTAGGCTCCACGGATTTACCAGTTATTGCCGTTCCAGAAATACCAACGATTCATCGTGAATTACAAGAGAAGAAATCTTTGGAAAGATCTGGAAAAACACCGCTATCCAGATGTTCGCCATACTATTCTAGCAGCTTGAGCTCAGAATCGCCTCCTATACAACCACTTAAAGTACCCGTGAAAAAATCTTTGCTTGTCAGAAATATTTCATTAAAAAGTCCACCAAGCGGTAATGACACTGATAGTTCGCTAGATGTTATCAGGGATCCGCGTGAGAGAATGAAAACATTTAGACGGAAAAAACAGGTCACAAGTGCTCGAAAAAGGCAAGAAAAAATACACGACGTATTAGAGGAAGATTCTACAAAAAGTCCATGCTCTTCTAGTAGCGACAAATTAAAACATACCTATTTGACAGTTGATGATACATTGCGTCGAATGGAAAGCTCCGAATGCTCAGATAGTTATATCCCTGAAGTCGAATCTGGATCGTCTGAAGTATCGAAAACTGATTCCAAAAATGATGAAGCTCAAGAAGTTAGTTATTCTGAAGACGAACAAGACGACTACCCACAATACCGAAGTCAAGCATGCGAGCAACAAAACTTCTCGATCACTATTGCACCCGTGCAATTCCAAGGTTTCGGGTCTTCTGCAGATGAAGACGAAATGGGATTTCCACGTTTTGACAGATTAGGTAGATTGCGGCATCCATATCTCGATTCGCAAGAGCCAACTTTTATACCAGATAATAGTCCTCCTAGAACATCTTATTCCAATAAGTCTAGCCGCCAATCATCCTTGAAAAGAATAAAATCGACCTCCGTGTATCGTACGCCGTCAGACGACCATTTGTCAGGTGAAACTTCAGGCCAGCATCAGTCGAGACAAAAATATTATGAAGAACAAAGTGATATAGATGATTCAGATGATTACGCTTATCCAATTGACACGATTAAACGTGCACCGAAAATGGCTAAATCAAACAGTTATCTACTTGAGCGTGGACAGTCTATGGCTTATTCCGACCCGGAATTGTGTCAAGACAAAGGTGAATACGAGGCGTATAGGGGAAGTCCATATCCGGAAGGCTATGATGATAGTGATATGTTTCAAACTCAAGAATGTTATCCTCAATTCAATCAGGACGTTATAGAAACTGGGGAAGGGAGTCGCGAATGTTTTGATAGGGATCTTGATCAACGTTTTAGCCTTAACAATGTTGAGCGCTTCTATTCTAGTCACTACGTGGATTCTCAGGCATCTAGCGATAGCGCAGATCAGAAATTTGACATCGCATCTCTACCACCACCGCTATGCTCTGACGATGAAAATTAGCAGTGTTAGCATTAGAAACCCTTAACTTTATGCCTTGCATAACTTTATTTGAATTCTATTACAATTGTTATCGATATATAGGAATATCTTTATGATTATATTAAATTGCACTATATATAAGTTGTAATTGCGAGAAGCTCTTACGACTCGAAAAATTAATATTAATATAGTAGCGGTAATTTTGTTGAATTTATTGTTAGTTCGATAGAACTTTTATGTAGATTAAATTCCTATTTCCTAAACACTGCCTTTAGGTGTGCCAAATTTAGAAAATATTCCGCCTTTATTTGTTATCGATGTTAATTTAAAACAACTACTTACTTGGCTGTGATTTACTTTGATGATATAGGTCCTAGAAATTTTGTTATGTTGTATATCTACTTTCGTGCACAATACTTTAACCGTAGATTAAGGATTGGTCTCCGTTGCGCTGCAACTAGATACCGCACTAGCTGAGAACAATAGCTTTTTTACTACGGCAACTGTTAGATGCTTGTGTGCGTGGCATCTTGCAAATTTTTTTAACAAACGCTTCGTGTTATTTTACATTGAAATTAATAAAGTTTTTACTACGCAACCCGGCATTTTAGTTTCAATTATTAGAAAAGTTAAACAGAACATATGGCACGTCAACATCACACATTGTTCGTGATTGGCTCGAGCACGCCCACTTGGGCTTAGTATTAGGCGCCGCACTTTGTCTGCGGTATCTAATTGGAGCGCAGCGGAGACCAATTCCTAATCTAAGACTTTTACTAACTGTCTGTGTATGACTCTTATTTAAAGCAATAACAAGGCAAATATTCATCATGTTGTGATATGAACAAATAAATTGTGCCAAATTCTGCTCAAATTTATAAACAAATGTAGCCTTAGTATAACTTCTTTTTGAAATTGAGTAGATTGTCTAACCGATTCTCGATAGACATCTTATTTACATTATCAATAATTTTAATTTATATGCTTTTTGTAGTATTATTTTACCATTAACAATTACAATAATATAACAATGAAGGAAAAATACAGAAACGTAAATTAATTTATTTAATTTGTAACTAAACTGTTTTCAGTGTGTTCAGGCTAAAGGTCACGTTTAACTATTTTGACTGTCCCTTGACTTAGCTGTATTGTTCATTTAATAACTTATCTCTATAAAGATGTTTGATTCGGCCATTTATATTTTATCCGTATACTGGTATTAAATAATGCTCAATCATACATTAATGTATCGGATAGGCAAAATATAATATCATTGTATGGACATTTTATTATTCTTGACAAATTAAATGCTCAAAAAATGATTGCTTGAGATTACTTGTGTATATTTTAAAATACATAATAGATATTATATAAGCAATAATACACAATTAAAATAGACTGTTAATTTCTTGCTCCTGTATTATTAAAAATTAGAGCTCTGTCTAAAATTTATTATAATTAGCATTTAATATTCTACACGATTCTGTTGTATGTACACAACAAACAATATTCAACAAATTTATGTGAGTTCTGACAAATAAGTTTGCGCTTGATTTGGTGTCATGCAATAGAATAGAACGGGCTTTATACGGGTGAGCTATAAAAGCGACTATTCAACCTCTTAATAAAATTGTTTTAGAACCCCCGCGCGATTATCCCAAATAAAAATCTGGGCGCCATTTTGTGACGTCATAGTGACGTAAGTTGACTTTAAAAATCACCAATAAAAAGAACTGTTGCTGTTCTAACGCGCGGGAATAATACTGCGGTAATTGAGGTTTTTGTTTCCCCAGCCGCCAATAAGTGGATGCAAGAATAAAACTATTATGACTCGCCTGTCGGAAGGTCCTAGAATAATAATAATAATTATCGAGTAATTAGAAACGAATTGTCGTATGTAAGTCGTAACCCTCATAAATACCCAAGTAGATTTACTGTTAAGTATGGTCATAGATAATATTTAAACAGTTCTGTTTTCTTATTCTTTATAATTATTAATTTTTGTACCTCTTATAGACAAGCGGTCAAAGCATTTTTAACTCACGCGTGAAGGATTCGTCGTACATTTTTAAACTTACTTACTTTTGTAAAAATATTTTTTTTTTAAATATGCATTGCGGTTATTTGGAATTAGACATGTTGATGATTATTTTTTGTTGTTATAACGGCAATAGTACCCAATACATACTTGCAAAATTTTAGTCCGGCTGTTGCGTTTTATGTGTCACCTACAGCTCGCTGGACGCTGAAAGGGCTCGGTCAGACTGAGAGCGGATTCTTAAGATTAGCGTTCGCGTTATTTCCCCTTCCCTATAGAACTACAAAATATTTTTGGGAACAATGAATGCACTGATTGTTGTTGGGCACAAAAGATTTGAAATTATGTATAACACCGTATTTGTTCTAACCTCAACATGCATCTTTTTGAATTTTGCCTAATACGGTGCCCCCTTAAACCATTCTTATTTCTAGTAGACGAAGTATTTGTTAGTTCGCATACTTTTAAAACTTGCAATGATATAAAATTGGCCAGTGCCAATAGATTTGGGTCCCATCTCTGATCTTGATACACAACTCGTCCGGAAATGCACAACCACAATGGCACAACTCTGTTGAGCGGATCATTACTTTCTTTTAGCGTATATCAAAAATAGTAAATTATCTCTGACCAAACGATTAATTATAATATATTAGTGTGTCTGTGTTAGAACCACCACTTATCCTATAATAATGTATGGAACTGATAACAAACGCTTTATAATCAAGAATGATGATATTGGATTTTTTAGAATCGTGTATGATGTTTACGTATGCGTTTGGGTAAATTACACTTTTTTCCAACCCGCACACTATGCCAGACCTCTTAATATATAATATGACATTATTCTAAATTACGTTATTTAGAATAGATCGAGGTTTTGAATCGTTTTGTAATGCATAACGACTGAGACAGATAGTTGTGACACTATGGGAGACTGAGAAGTAAGGCCGTACTGTCACAACTATGAGTGGCCGCCTTCAATATTCGATATTTAATTAGTATTAATATACTCAAATATCATCCCTCCGATGATGATGCTTTCAAGTACCGCACATGACCACCATAAAACCGTTTGACTGTTTTGTTAAAACAAATTTCTTATCCGTAAAAATGTTGCTAAATAAATACTAAATGATTTATTAGACTATTTTTTCGCTTCGCGATACTTTACATTATGTAGTTGAAGTACCTACTGCGGAGACCAATCCCTATTCTAAGGTACAGTCACAAAAACTACTATTAGAATCCAGATTTCGTGTCATTAATCTCCTAATTTCCGCAAATACCAATATAAAAGTTCATTATAACGTTATCGATCCATAGATCCGTTATCGAAGCGATAAAAGCAGGAAATGGAATAACATATTTATAAATCTGTATGAAACTGTAAAGTATTTCCAGATGTTATGATGGCTTCTGTCTCTCTTATTAAAGTGTTGCACCAAAAGCGATGTCAATTATTCTGTTCTAAATATGCGAGTATCAATTGAGGAATCCTATCGTGAATAATATTTATAATATTATAATATTTGCCATGTCATTTGTTTTCTCAAAGTTGATTCCCTCGGAATTATTTTATATATTATATGACGTAACTAGGGGCGTGCATATCATATAGGGAATTAGGCAGTGCCTACCTCGTTGAAACCAAAATAAATATAGCAGTAATATTACAGTTAATTTTGTTTAATTTGGTTCCGTTATTATATTACCAAACTACTATTGAACACTCATAATATTTTCCTTAAGCTAGATACTAAATACCTACGGTAAGTAATCTTTGCTTAATCCAAAGCTCAACTATGACTAGTTAGATCCACAGTGCCTACCTAGCTCGAAAATCAACGCACGCCCCTGGGGCCTGGCCGTAACTTTCATTCTTCGGAAAGTAATGGCGCTCTTCTAGAAGAGAAGAAGCAGAACAAGAATATCTCGTTATTTTATATTTAACAGTAAACGAATTGTTAGCCCCTTTTGTGTATAAATTACAGTTGCTACTCGATGTCGATTATTATCATACAAATGCGTTCACGGGAGAATAACAGATTTAATAAATATTAAATATTAGCTGAATTATCTGTTAATAGTATTTTTATTTATTTAATTTGGGCTGGCATAGTGTGCATTATGCAAATGTAATATTGTAGTGTGAATGTCTATATGCGCGTCCTCTAGGTGTAAATTTAGTTTGATTAGTACTAAGTCGTGGAATTACATCTTTTTGGTCTAATATTAAGAGTTAGGAATTTTATTCGTTTCATTTATCTTAAGAATTGTTTGTTTTGAGTATCTAGATGGGGTGGATTTTGCCAACAAATAAAACAGCACAAGTGTTTTTGAATGCAAGAGATTTAAAGAGTGAAATCGATCCATCACAAAACCTAGAACTAATTTTTGATCATAAATTAGTTTAAATAACTATTTGCTTCTATTATTTTTAATTGTCATGCTACTGCAGTTTGTTGTAAGCTCGACTATTCAAATATATGTAGAAGGGGTTGGTAATTTAAACACTCATAATTGTTACAATCGCTGTATCTGAGAGTTTCCACGTAGAACTCACAATAAGTAATGAATACTCGAACTTAACACTCTAGCTTATATAGGGCACCACCCTCAACCGTGATGATGTTGCCAACTGTTATTTGCACTGCTGTAGTGACAACTAACTTACAAGAATCAAGTTAACTAAAGATCTGAACACCTACATACGATTTCCTTAAATCGAAAAGTAACTTCATAACAATCTGAACTGAAGTGTCAATTTGTATAACAAGTATACGTGTATAACAAGTATACGTGTGTAACAAGTATACGTGTATAACAAGTATACGTGTATAACAAGTATACGTAATTCATCTCTTTGACAGAAGATCGCTTCGATGCTATTCTCGTTTTGTTACGAGAATAGTGTTAATATTATTAACTAAAGAATATTACTCATTGGAATAATCAAACCGCCCCATCTAGGTACCCGACATATGAGATGGGTAATATTTACAACAAAATAAAATTTATTCTAACGAAAAATAATTAACAGAAGCTAGAGATACATAAGTAACTAGAAAGTGTTTTGTGAATAATACTCATCAAATATTTACAATTTTATTGTTTATACTATGTATTATTTATTTATAATATGTTAAATTATTTGCACAAATAATTGTGTTGAATTATAATAGTGCCGTGATGGTCGTAGAGATTTTGAAAAATATAAGAATTAGCAGCTACGATCATTACAGTCTATGATGTGTTTAAATTTTATGTGAAATTATTTATTAGCAGCTCTTTAGATCGATTAAGTCGGTATGTTTGCCTTTGTATTAATCCTAGAAGTGAGGGATATCACTTTGAAAGCATAACAAATTGTTTAGATTTACAAGAGCGACATCTCAAGTTAATTTCCTAATATGCAAATATTGGAGTTCAACTGTAAAGTGGATCCTGTAGATGAAGCCACGACCTGTGAGTTGAACAAAGCATACAAGATTTTATGACGATACGTCACTCGAACGGCTAGCTCAGTTGGCAGAGCACTGGCACGGAACGCCAGAGGTAGTGGGTTCGAGACCTGCATCGTTCATAAAATTTTGTTTATGTGTTTACCATAGATGTGAGGGTTATCACTTTAAAAACATAACAAAATGTTATCCCAAATCGCCAGAAGTCTTTGTCGGTATTAAAAGGCATTGCCAACATAATCGATCTCTAGAGTTGCATTCTTCATCGTAGCTAGTGCAATACATTAATTAATTAAATATGAAACGATTGTAGCGTATTAAGTATTTTGACTTTTCGATTGGGATTGTACAATCCAGATAGACTGTAATTGGTATATTGAATTCGTTTCGGTGTGACGTAAGCCGGGCGACGCCGGGGTGTTGGTTTATTCTTGAATTTGTATGTAATTGTTCGTGAGCCCCGCATCAAGTTACCCTCGGGCTCGAGGATAGTTAAACGATTAATAAAAACTTTAACGGTATCAATACTGACCATTTGATTTGTGTCCCACTCGATTTGCAAGCGCCCTTTCATACCCGATCCCGATTCCCTGTTAGGGTTGCCAATTTAGTATTTTTGGTTTCAGTATCCAAAAAAAAAAAAATAGTATATACAATTGTTTAATGAATATTTATTACTGCTTTATGCTTGCATTAATAGGTTTTTATTTTTAAGGAATCCTTCGTAAATCTAATTTCAAGTCACAGAACATCATTAACTGTTTCATCTGACCGATACTGGGTTCATTGCGCTCATCTTTCCTTCATCACAGAAAATATGCGCTTTGTATACTGATAAAATATAGTACTACATTATATTTTTAAATTAATAGTAGACACCTTAAATTGTAGGATATTATATTAATATAGAAGTGTTGGCAACCCTTTTACCTTTTGTTCGGTGACGCCGATATACAATCTTATAATAAGCAGCTTGGATATCATGTGTAAGTTTATACAAAATTTAAGCATGCATTGACGTTAATTATCCATTTTTAAATTTAAGATTTTATATAATTTGATTTTAATTTACTTTTCAGGTTTATAGTTATAATTTAGTTTGTTAATATTATGTTCTTTTTCAGGTTTATTTAATTATTTACTTTCTTGTTTTGAATTTTTACATTTTATTTGTTTCTTTGCCTACACCTTTAATTACAATATTTCTTATGTAATTTTTTAATAGTACTCATGACATTTTAATGTTTATTTTCTGTTCGGATGTTTGTACTCTCTATTTGCACTATTTATTATCGGCGTGAGTGTATCTCTTGAAAAGTCGATCGGATCTTCCCTGATCTAAATACCAACAATTAATATTACACTGAAAAGCCTTAGAACATTTATACGTCTAGATAGACTGTGACTGCTGTGAAAACGTCCAAAAAAAAATTGAGGTCGACTGTTAACCTCTATTTTAAGCAAAGCACGCACACTAACACAAAGTGACATACAAATCGCCAGTGTAAGACGTAACTTGTCACGCACACTAGAGTAACAAACCTGGCCTGTTTTCATGGGTTATCTAGCAGCAAGAGGCTCTATCTAGCCGTATAAATAATGGAAGACTGGACCATTGACTTTCTTTGTATTGTCGCCGTTAGTTCCCATTTTAGCCGTATACTTAGTGACCCTTGTCGTAATGTATTTAGAATGAATTGTAAGCAGTGCCGGATTAAAGCTACTTGATGCCCTAAGAAAACCATAAGCCCCGTGGGACCCCAGAACTAGTATCTAAGTTTATTTGAATTTTCAAAAAAAAATCGCGTACACCTTCCTTGAAGGCTGGCAACGCTCCTGTGATTCCTCTGGTGTTGCAAGAGAATGTGGGCGGCGGTGATCACTTAACACCACGTGACCCGTACGCTCGTTTGTCCTCCTTAAAAAAACACTTTTGGGTTAATCCGGAACTGCTTATAAGTTATGTTTATTAACTAATACTAACTATATATAGCATTGTTTGTTTACTTGATGATATTCTGTACAGATGATTCGTCACCTGACGAGGATCACACGATATCGTCGGCGAGCCTGTGTATGTCCCCGAGCGGTGACGTCACGCAAGGGATCCCGCTCGACTCGTCGACGCCCATTGAGCGCGCGCGGGCGAACGGTGCCGTCAACGGATACAACAGACGGTTCAAACGGAGGAACAATAACGATGACGTCACCAACAGGAACAGTGACGTGTGTGACGCAGCCAACGGGAACGTGCAAGGTGGATATTATGACCAAGTACTAATGCCTACTAATTTTATAATTGTGAATGTAAGTTTGTTTGTTACTCATTCTGGTAGGCTTCATAAGATACATAATAGCTTTAAGGGTAAATGTATACACTTTTATAATAACGTCCCAGCCACTGTTCAGGCATGGCAAAAAATGGCTCTGTCGTAAATCCTACTACTCCACAGCTGAATATCTTAAGTACAGGACAGCCTTGGACTAGATTATGATTATTTTATAGCAAAAGAACGCAAAAAAAGAATGCTGGGAGAGTTTGTTGCGCCGCTTCTTCTCTCACAGAGCGCCATTTTATTTCCGAAGCGATAGTTGTATCTAGTATATTAGAATTGACATCAAAAAGAATTCTAAAGGAATCGATTTGGAGGAAATAAATGCCTTTTATGCCTAAACCGCCTAAGCGACTGTGATGAAATTTATTACAGAGATACCTTTTATCGCGAATAAAAGTTCTAGCGGGGTTGAAAAAGGGGGTGGAAATTTATATGAAAGTTCATCATTATCGAAGATAACACCATGAAATTTTTAAATATTTGTTCTAGCGATTGTAAAATTTAGACCTGTGTGGGGTGAAAAAGGGCGATTGTATTAGCGCGTGCGCTAGAGCTGAGAGGAAGTGGCACGCACCAAGCTAGCGATGAGGAGCGCGGAAGAAGCGAGGAAGGATTTATGCGTTGCGTTACACCGAGAACTTAATGCGAGGCGATCTCAATCTCAATTATATATATATATATATATATATTATGCGTATATTGCGATTTGCGTGCGAACTTTGTTGCTTGGTGCCAATTTTGGTTATATTATGCGGCGCACGAGACTTCTGTCATTAGATTAACCTCTCAGATGATAATGAGTCTGTTGTCTATGATATTTATACAGGAAACGGTCTGCACTATAATTTGCGAAAGCGAAAAAAGGTTGTTGGCGAAGTTTTGTATTATTTGCAATGTGTGTATATTAAAAAATAAAAAATGCTACTCAAAGTTATTGCACGCGTACGAAGTCGTGGGTAAAAGCTAGTTTTATAAAAATA
This sequence comes from Leptidea sinapis, assembly GCF_905404315.1. Classification (NCBI taxonomy): domain Eukaryota; kingdom Metazoa; phylum Arthropoda; class Insecta; order Lepidoptera; family Pieridae; genus Leptidea; species Leptidea sinapis. The sequence continues at coordinate 6,072,252 of NC_066267.1, read as the reverse complement.
TTTCATTGATACTCACACAGAAATTATCTGCCACAAACTAAGCATAGCCTGTACTACAAATGCCACATAAGTTTACTATAACATAAATGACTTTCTTAACGATACCACTGATTGGGAATGGAGCGACCGCTAGGCTAATTTTATTATTTTAAATAATAAATTTTAATATAACCATTGTACATTGCAATCGTATTTTTATAAAAATAGAATCCTGCTGAGTTTCTTCTCAGGTCTGAGGCATACTTTTTCGTATGTGTGGTAGTTTTTGACTTTAAATAAGTGATGTCATATCCAATTTTGAATAGAAATATTTGAATTTGAAAACGTTCATAAATAGATATAGGATAAGCTTAAAATACGGTAATTAATATTGATCTTTCAAACGGGATTCGAAACCGGGACGCTCAGGGTCACTAACCACTCTCTGTAATATTCAATTTAATGAAGTCTTTTAAGTATTTTGACGTAAATATGCTCTGCAATGTATAAAAATGTTATTATTTCATATCCATGTACTTACATATCATTTGCAGGGTCTATGACCATATCGGAAACCTGTTTTAATCAGTGGTTTTTAATTACATTTTGATAATTTGAATTAACCAAGTAAGAACGGGCCCTTGCACGCGATCATGGGAGAACAGAATATTCATAATAAATCCAATATATAAAATTCTCGTGTCCCGGTGTTTGTTACCAAACATTTCCGAAACGGTTGAACCAATTTGTATGAAATTTTGTGTGCATATCGAGTAGGTCTGAGAATGGGCCAACATCTATTTATCATACCCCTAAGTGATAAGGGTGACCCACGCCTAAGTATATTTTTTTGACATTTATTTTATTATGAATTAAAATTTTCGTCCTCCCACGATCTACAACTGTTTTTGCATCGCGATTCTTTTATTATTCTATTCCATCCACAAATGCGCTATAGTGTTGCAAGATGGCAATCGAATATAATAATTGTAGGGTAATGTTTGGTAGGTCTGAGAATCGGTTTCATCTATTTTTTATACCCGTAGAATTTTAATTATTGATTTTTTTAAATAATTTTATATGGCAATATCACTTTTGCTGGGTCAGCTAGTATTTATTATAAAATTTGAGCTAAGGAAGCGTTATTGATACAGTCATGCAGTCTGCTAATAGCATGGACATCCTGAGTGGAGGGGAGAGTGACGCCGGAGACACGCTCACTAGACGGAATAATAATAACAGGTAACATCTATATTTATTTAAATTTATTATTTAAAGTGAGCACTTTTATTATTCAATCTGACTGAGCCGTTACGCTCGGATATGTAACGCCCGTATGGCAAACCGTACGAGCGTTACCGTAGGTGAAGTCTGCTCAAGTCGACTAAGGAGTATTTGTGTGATTGTGGTCTTCATAAGGTACATGAGTTTTAAGGGTAAATGTATACACTTTTATAATGGTATAAATAAATTAAAAACAATGGCTCTATCGTAAATCCTACTACTCCACAGCTGAATATCTTTCTTCTCTCAGAGCTTTTTATTCGCCATTTGTTTCCGAAGCGGTGGTAGGCTTGAACTGAATAATTGTATTATAAAATAAACATTATAATAAGCAGCCGAAACTGCGGGCCACAGCTGTATTGTTTTTTCTCAAAAAATTTACTTCAGCCGACATTGTTTCACAAAATTTAGTTACAAAAAAGTCTGTAATGCAGTTTTTTTTTCAGTTTGTCTTCACGCATTACACTGGCCGAGGCTCCGAAGCGAAAGGCAGGCGACGTGACGTATTTCATAGCCAAGGAGCTTCTGATGACCGAACGCACATACAAACGTGATCTAGAATTGCTCACAGTCGTAAGTGAATCTCCAGTATTTGTATTATGTCATGGATATGGTATATATGTATTTATCTATGTTTAACTATGTACGAGGGGCGGTCAAAAAGTTCGCGGAATGGCGGGGTTGGCGGGGGTGAGGTCGCTCCTCCAGGTAGCCGCTACTTGAGTAACTCATAATTACTATATATGCCAATTTCTAGCCTAATTGGGTCATTAGCTTTCGAGTTACAAACGAGTGAACAAGTAAATCGGGAACAAACTAGCCACTATGGAGAAAATTGAACATCGCGCCGTCGTAAAGTTCCTCACCAAACAAGGAAAAACGCCTCAAACTATTTTGCAAGAGATGTTAGCTGTTTACGGAGACTCTGCTCCTGGTAAAACCATGATTTACAAATGGCACGGCCTTTTCAAGCAAGGAAGGGAGTCAATTGAAGATGATCCTCGACCTGGACGGCCCATTGAGGCCACTACGCCGGAAATCATTGAAAAAGTTGAAAAACTTGTATTGGAAGACGGAAGGTTGAAGAAGAAACAACTTGCAGCATCAGTTGGAGTATCAGAAACCACAATTTTAAATATTCTTCATCAACATCTTGGCATGAGTAAAGTGTGTTCAAGGTGGGTCCCGAGAATGCTCACGCCGCTGCAAAAACGTGAGCGCGTCAACTGTTCCCGCGAGTATTTGGACCGCTGTGGAGAAGTTAGGGAAGAAATTATGGCCCGAATTGTAACCGGTGATGAAACTTGGGTTCACCACTATGAGCCTGAGTCAAAGCAGGAGTCGATGCAGTGGCACAAAAAAGGCACACCACCCCCAAAAAAATTTAAAGTGTCGCAATCGGCCGGAAAGATCATGGCGACTATTTTTTGGGATACTGAAGGTATTCTTTTGATCGATTATAAAGAACGTGGTGTTTCTATAACGGGAGAGTACTACGCTTCCCTATTGGACCGATTAAAAGAAGCTATTAAAGAAAAAAGAAGAGGAAAACTGACAAAAGGTGTACTCCTTTTGCACGACAACGCGCCCGTTCACACGAGTCATGTTGCGACGGCTGCCATTCATCGATGCGGTTTTGAACAACTACGCCATCCACCCTACAGTCCAGACCTGGCCCCTAGCGATTTTTATTTATTCCCAAAGATGAAGAAAGAGCTGCGTGGAAAAAAATTTAGAGACGATGATGAAGTCAAGTCGGCGATTTCGGCGTATTTTGACGCCCAAGACAAAACCTATTTTTTCGACGGTATTAATAAGTTATATGCCAGATCCCAAAAATGTATTCGTGTTAAGGGGGAATATATTGAAAAGGAAAAATAACATAATGTATCATTTCATCTTTTTTCCCAGTCATTCCGCGAACTTTTTGACCTCCCCTCGTATATCATGTCAGTATTCCAATACTAGGTGAGTCTTTAAGGGAAGTTTCATCGAAGAAAATATACGATAAATGGTTTTTTTTTGTGGTAAACGCGCAAACTTGAGTCTTCTGGGGGTTAAATTTGACAAGGTTCATTTTACCCTATGTTGCGACCTTCATAAGAGAGGACTCGATAGATGACACAAGTTTCATTCGGCATTGGTTGACGATATTCCAAGAGCGGTGTGTGTAGATGCGGCATAAGTGTCGCTGTCTTGCTAAGTTATTAGTTTGGGGTAAGATAATAAGTGTCGTCATCATCAGCTGGAAGACGTCCACTGTTGGAGAAAGGCCTTTCTTAAAGATTTCCACGACGATCGGTCCTGCGCTGCCTTCATCCAACGTATTCCGGCGATTTTGACTAGATCGTCGGTCCATCTTGTGGAGGGTCTATCGGCATTGCGTCTTCCGGTACGTGGTCGCCATTCGAGGATTTTACTGCCCCTACGGTCATCTGTCCGGCGAAATATGTGCCCTGGCCACTGCCACTTCGGTTTCGCAATCATTTGGGCTATGTCGGTAAGTTTGGTTCTTCTATGGATCTCCTCATTTCTGATTCGATCTTGCAGTAATAATGGACCTAGAGGTACGGACAAACGTGTTCATTAGTAGCACGAAAGCATGGTTTTATTGAGGATGTGCTCATTAGTAGCACGTGTGTACTATAATGAGTATACTTATTTAGAGCGTGCTCAAAAATCAACCGACGTTTGATTTTCGAGCACGCTACCTGGGGCGCGGGTAGAAGGGGGTATGCACCGAGCGCGTCTGAACAGGTTTGCTTATTAGCATGCTATTATCGATTTGAGCTCGATCCGCGGCGGGTGACTGTTTTTGCGTCAAATTAAAATAAAAACGAAAATTGAACCCTTAAATTTATGTGTATGCTTAAGCGAGCATGCTTATTGCTGGCAAATGTGAACAGTTGCATGAGCATGCTCACTTTAAGCATACTTAAAAGCACGCTTTTTTTGAGCACGTCTGTCCGTACCTTAATTCCAGGAAAACGTTCCAAACCACAATCACGTCAAAAGTTAGTTAAGAACACAAAACTGGCCACGTGGTTCATATTAACGGACTGACAAAAAATGGCAGCTTTACTGTCACTCTTCAAATGAAATCGTGACTTAGTAACCCAACCCTCATGTACGGAATACACTAATGTTTGTGGCTTGGAGCGTTTTTCAGGAAGTATTCCGATTATTATAAGTGTAATAGTGTCGTGATTGTGATGTCAGACGTGGTCGTCCCGCGTGGGCTCCATCGGACGGACGTCGTCCGGGAGCGGCGAGGCGAGTGCCCTGGCCCGCGCGTGTCTGGCGCTCGAGCCGCTGGCGTTACCCGCGGGAGCGCTCCTGGCGAGACTAGACCGCGCGCTGGCGGCTGCCGGCACCGCGCTAGGTGAGCGACCACCTTTATAGCACTAGAACATATTGGTCTTCATTCTCCACTGCAGCGCTCTATGAGATCATTTAATGAGCTCCTTAATAATAATTTTGACTCCATGGATATGTTTGGGATGTCGGTGCTACAATTTAAAAGACTTTGCAACAGTGTTATTTTTAATAGTTTTTAATTACATATATGGTCTGCTCGCTTTACTCATATTCAACATAAGAAATAATTTGTATTTTTAACATTTATTAATCTTTAAATTACTTTGCGTTTTTTGTACTAACATTATCTTTAATAATACAACATAGCTGTACATACCTGTAAGAAAGCTATTCTGTTCATAATGTTCGTTTTATATTTTTCTTATTTTTGTTTAGTTTGAATAGCTTGTTGGTGTGTCTATTATAAATAAATAAATAAACATAGGTTCTCAACGTGGCCGATAACGCCCCCTTATGGGCGTTTGAGACTTTCGGGGGGACTCTAATATAATACTATATACTGTAATATAATATCTTATGTTTAAATATAATCGTGGCAATAGCTATTTTTAAAACCGCGACAGATGGTAAGTAAAATTATGATGGGGAGCTCTAGAAGAAAACAAATTCTCAAAGTGAGCGGTGAGCAAAATAAGGTTGAGAAACTATGTAGTAGAAGTATATCCACCACAAAACAGCGATACTTTTTAAGTAAAACACAGACACTAGTGCAGTGCAGGAATGTGAAATATACGTTTATTTCTTAGTACCTGCACGACCGAGCCTTGCTCGAATTTTTAAGACGGTACAAAACTTTATCACTTATAGGACATCTGGATTCCAACCGGGGTCTTTTGCTTTCCGGATCTACCGATGTCCCATCTGAGCTATTATAGTCTTGTATATAGTGGCGAAGTTTACCTTTGTATTCTAATATTATTGTAACGGTTACTCACTAAAACACATACATTTATTAAAATTTTTAAAAATCATGACAAGGCGACAGTTCTAACCATACGTTAAACAAAAACAGCAAAGTATCATAAAATAAATAACTAAGTTTGGTTTTAGTATACAGATTCAAAACTACTTATTTAAATTAATACTTCGCTGCAGCGGGCTGTAGCTGCTGTGCATTTTGGCACGTTCCGCCGCTGCTTAGAATTTGTAGCCGCCAAATGTGCGTGCAACACACTTTATATGTTAAAACTGCTCGTACAGCCATTCTGCCTGATACTGCCCGTGTTGATGTAATACTGCGACGAAATCGGGGCCCTATCGATACAACTCAACAGTTATACATATACAGCCATAACTGATTGGATGATGCCGATTATAAACGATAATAAACATTAACAACCTCACTAATTATAAGCGCCGTGTAAAGTTTCTCCAAGTTTAAAATTACTTCTCCCTGTCCTACAATTCTGTAGTGGCAGAGGTAAGATAAGGACAAAAAGTTTTAAACTTAGAATAACTTTACTTCCCGTTTATAAGTAACACAGCAGATACAATAATTGCTTATTCCGTCAAATATTTACCAAAAATTCGAGTGGACTCCTATGACACCTACATTCAAGTCAGTGTTGCAGAATCTTTTTTGGTCGTATCATTTCGACGTATTTTACATTTATTGGAAATATAAATATTTAATTTGTATGGAAAATATTTAAGTAATTAATTTAAATTTAATAAAACTTCGTACTTGTTATAAAACAAAAAAAAAAAATAATTATAAAAATATTGTCTCTTTTTCCAGACAACGAGGAACCTGAATACAGAAAAATAGCTGATCTGCTTTTTGACTACTTATCCAACACATATGATGTAAGTTTAAATATATATATATATATATATATATACAGGGTGGACCAAATAAATCCGTTTATAATTGGAATGATGATTAAAAAAAAACTAATTACAGTAGATCAAAACTGCTTATTGTTTTCGATAGTAAACAAAAGGGGAATTTATTTCTTAAAAATCACATCATCCATATGCAATCCTTCATTATTCTGGCATTGCTGCAATCTAGAGCGGAAATTTTCGATGACAGCTTTACATGTTTCTGTTGAGATGTTTTGGATTTCTGTGCGAATACGATCCTTTAATTCGTCAAGAGGGTTGGTTGGCTGGAATGCGTTTGATGGAAGGGGTTTTTGATCATCATGACATAGTGTGCTCCAATAACGACAATTTTGTCTATTAACATGCCCATTTAGGTGGAAGTGTGCCTAGTTGAGAAAAAAATGTTTGTAAAACTGGTGAATCGCTCTACCATTTCGTTCGCAAACTGCAACCTAGTGGAATGGTCCTGGGGCCTTAATTAATGTAGACTTAAATCTTTCTTGAGAATGTGGTTTAATACATCATTATCTTGGCACGTTAAGGACAGCACACCGCTTTCGAGTTGATAGTCCAGGTTGGTCACGGACAGACGATTTTACTCGCTCCACGTTTTCGGGGTCCCTCGACGTTCTAGGCCGGCCAGATCGAGGTAAATCCATTGTTGAACCCGTCTTCTCAAACTTGAGCACCCATTATTTAATTAACACACCTGATGGAGCTTGATTTTTGTGTCGTATCTTTTAATGATTGCAAAACTTTCGTTGAGCTAAGGTCGCAGAATCGTTGTTTCGATAGTACTCGCGTACACAAAATGCACGTTGACTACCGCTAAACGACGCCATGGTACTAAATTCCCATTGGCCGCTCTTGCAATGCGTAACCCCTCCACCCCCCTTCGCCGCCGTTGCTAGACGTGGCAACCGATTCAAATGTAAACGGACTTTTGGTCCACCCTGTATAAGTCTAGTATTTTGATATCCTATTCATTATATTATAGTGAACTTATATTAAGCTACAATTATATAAAATTTGATCGTTGCATTATCAATGCTATAAATTACAGGCCTACGCAGAATACACCGAGCAGGCAGGCGCATTGGTTGCCTTGGTGGAGAGCGCTCGAAGGCGAGGAGGTGCGGCCTCGCGGGAGGCCACAGCTTTTGAGGCCACCTCGCCGTTGCCGCTCTCCTGCCTCTTACTGAGGCCTCTTCATCGGTTGTTGCATTATTGCGACTTGACGCATGGTATAATTATTATAGCAGGGTGTATTCATATAGCAATCGATATATTTAAAATGGTACCTAAAAAAAGAATGACTACTAATGACTAATGGTTGTGGTACTCATAATTTATATTTGAACGTCGAAGAAATAGAAAAAATCAAATTGAATTCTGTTCTTTAAAATAGATGTTTAACGTGATATAAGGAGTTATGAAACATTGATTTTAATGAAATGGTGTAAGAGTTCCTTTATTTTGCGTGTTCAATACTTGTATTACATAGTCAGTGAAGAAGAAGTGAATCCCATGTCTGGAGAAGCTGAGCCTTCTCCTTTTGCCTGTTTCGCCTAGCGTCATTACGTATTTTATTTTTGTAATGTTCTGTATGGCCATAAAGAATAAATTTAGGTATTTATAAAATATTATAAATTACGCCTTTCTCAGTAGTCATCTTATATATACTCTGTGAAAGCTATTTTATTTTATTTTATTAGGAAAGCAAACAGTATTACATGACATAAATAGGTTACAAAAAATATACATCTATTAACCATTTACAGTTTTCGCATATAAGAGACTATAAGCGTGTTACAAATAATTAACAAAAATACAAAAAAAAGATCAAAAAGTAATACAATAAAAGTATATTGATATAAATACACGAAGACAAATTGAATGGATATTATAGTATTCAGGTATTTAGCAATCAAGAGAACACACACTCATCCCACGCCTCGTCAATGTACCTCTTAACGCGTTTGGTGACGTATTGAATATATCGAAATCTGGCAAGTCTACTGATATCTGATTTATTCCTTGTGGACACCTTATAAAATATGAATGTTGCCTGTAATTAGTACTGCAATGAGGAACGTATATAGTACATTTTGTCCTGGTGTAGTTATTGGGCGCTTTGATACCAATTTGTGATGTTAATTTAGAAGAGTCTATCTTAGAGTGAAGTAACTTAGAGTAAAAAACAGTATCAGCTATTTGACGTCTTATTTGTAATGGAAGTATGTGATGCCTTTTACATCGTATTATATAATCTGCATCATATGTATTACACTTATATTGTAAATATCTTAAAAAACTTGTTTGAATTTTTTCAAGTCTATTAATGTGAACTTCATATTGAGGGTTCCAAACCTGAGAACAATATTCAAGGGTGCTTCGAACATATGAACAGTATAGTATTTTAATGAGTTTTATGCTAGAAAATTGAGAACATATCCGTTTGATGAAACCAGAAGATTTCTTGGCCTCTTTAACTATAGTATCGATGTGTTTTTCATATGTAAGTTTACTGTCATGTGTAACACCGAGGTCTCTAATTTCATTAACAGAATTAAGAACAACGCCCTTTATTTTATATTTGTATTCTATTATATTATACTTACGAGAAAAAGTAATGGAATGACATTTTAACGCGTTTAGGTCTAGTTTATTAAGAAGACAGTATGCCTCAAATCTTTCTAGATCCGCTTGAAGAAGCTGACAATCTGAATCTCTGGTGATATTTGAGAATATTTTCATATCATCAGCATAGAGTAAAAAATTTGATGTTTCAAAGCAACCGCCTACATCATTAATATATATATTAAATAATATAGGGCCTAGTAATGAGCCTTGTGGCACTCCAGAACATACAGAAATCCAAGAAGAGGCATAGCCTTTTACAACAACTTGTTGAGACCTATTTTCAATGTAAGAGGTGAACCATCTGAATAGATTTCCATGTATTCCAGCAAATTGAAGTTTCTGTAATAGTGATCGCGGTGATCAATTCGGTCAAATGCTTTACTAAAATCGGTGAAAACAGCATCTACTTGTCCACCTCCGTCCATACCTGCAGTCGTGTAATCAATAAATGATAACAGATTAGTGGTGGTCGACCGATTCTGCATGAAACCATGTTGTTCAGGTATGAACGTAGATTTTGGAGAGCTGTAAACCTGAGTGTGAATAATACGTTCAAAGATTTTGGCAAATATACATAGCTTGGAGATAGGCCTGTAATTTTTAATGTCATTTTTATTTCCATTTTTGTATACAGGAGTAACGAAAGCGGATTTCCAAATTTTAGGTACTATGCCTTCATTAATTGATCTGATAAAGAGTATTGTCAATGGTTTAACAAGGCTATTGGAACAAGAGGATATAAATAATGGGTCGATATGATCTGGTCCCGATCCTTTTGTAAGATCAACTGACTTAAGGTATTTCCTAACTGTAGAATCATCAATATATACGGTGCTGATAGTGCTGCTATAAACAGAAGCACAATGATTAACTGTATGTGAGAACTTGTGTATGTTGTGGAAACAGGAGCCCCTATACCATACCATACCATGTGAGCTTTGATGAGGCTGTGAGAATGAGGAAATTAGACTGAAAGTATTGAGAAAAGAGATTACATATTTTAACACCTGTATCAGCTACATGACTCTCTAATGTTAATGTGGATGGTAGGGAATTGGAGCCTTTTTTATTTGATTTTACGTAGGACCAAAATAGTTTAGGATTTGCAGCAATAGAAGTTTCCATAGTTTTAATGTAATTCCTATGACATTCATCCTCCAATTCCTTAGCTCTTTTCCGTAGGATAGAAAAGGAAACATAATCATCGGTATTGCCATATGTGTAATATTTATTTATATATTTAAATTTTTCTTTAAGTATTTTTTTCAGAGGTCTAGTGTACCACGGTGGAAAAGATTTCACATTAATATATTTTTTCGCTATATAGTTATTAATTAAGTTATATAAGTGATTATAGAAACAGTCCACAGCTTCATCCAAGGTCCCACAATTTAGACATACATCCCAATCGATCACTCTAAGTGACGAATTGATATTTACATAATCACCTGATCGGCGGTACAGATATTTAAACCTAGGGCTAACCTTAAGTAAATCAGTTTCACTAGGAGTTAATGATATATAGAGAGACTTGTGATGAGCATCTTCCAGTACTAAGGGGTCTAGACAGGTTTTAACGGATAAGGTATTATTACTTAGAATCCAATCTAGTACTGAGTTGTTGATATTATAAGAACAATTGAACTGCCGCAAGCTTGCTTCTAGTAAAATATCAAAAAAATATATTTGCGCGTCTCTCTTAATACCTGTGGGATCGGGGTGATCATCATTATGGTACGTAGTCCATTGGATATCTTTCATATTGAAGTCCCCCGCAATAATAAAAATGTCATCAGGACAGATATCAACTACTAAGGATAGTTTATCTGTAAAATTTGATAGCTGAGAATTAAATTTGTAGCCAAGATGTTCATCACATAAATAAAGTACACAGAAATGTATTTTGGTCATACCACTCTTAGATTTTATCATCACCGTGACCCACAAGTCTTCGGCAGATGAGTTCCATTCAGGCTGAACGACAGCTGTTAATTCACAGCGAACTGCAATTAAAACACCTCCTCCGTATAATTCCTTAGTAGCTGAGTAATTTCTGTCTCGTCTCCATACTGTATAGCGATCATCAAATAATTAGCTATCGCTAATACTCTCTAACAAACAAGTTTCCGTAATAAGTACGACATCATAATTACTTAAAAGAAGGTTCCGTTTAAAAGCACTTGTTTTAGTTCGAAGCTCCCTTGAGTTCTGATAATAAATTTTTAAATTATTAATGGCCATTTGAAATTAATAATCTGAAGCACAATTATTACATCTAAGCTTAAGAAACCTACACCCTTTAAAGAACATTTTATAACATTAGTGACTACAGTTTCCAATAAAAAAATTATGATAATAAAATAAGCAATAGGGGTAAGTAAAGGTATTATTGAGCAATACACGTCCTTTAAGAAATTTACAAACGACAATTCACAGTCAATATTCTACGTCTTGAAAATGGGATAAAATATTGATTAATGCAAATATTTAAGCATATAATATATCTGAGAAAATATAAAATAACAAAAATGTATTTGAATAATGCAAAGATGTAGAAGTTAATTACTATTATACAAAGATAGTTAATTGGTAATTCAAAAGTACGCACAAATTTAATTATTATAATATAAAGAACAGCACTATCTAAGTAAGATGCAAGCGATAATAGTCCCGAACTATGCAAAGCGCTCGCAAAAATGTGCCATAAAGCAACGCTGTGTACAGCGAAACGGTGTGATAAATGCGCGTTACTTGATTGACTTACGTGCCGGATCCGTCTGCACACATCACTTCGACCGGTCTTGCGATAACAAGAACAAAGGTCATCGGATCTGTATGCATTTTTCAAGCTTCTTGCAGAGAAATATAAGTGTGTACTAAATATCGTAAAGAAAAAGAAAGTTCTTCTCCTTTGCTAACAATTTTGCTTTACTGAGCAGATTTTTATAAAATGGAGTCAAGTGGTCGTTAAGGTAGAAGTTACCTGGATTGTCTTTGTAACCAAGATCCGACAGCTTGTTTGCTTTTAGTTTACGAGCTGAGGCGATAAGCTCTTCTTTCTTATACCGGTTATTAAACGCAATTAAGATCGGTTTCTCAGTGTTGGGTGACCGGGTCGGTAAACGTGCGATATAGTTGATTTCACTTCTTTCCAAAGGTATGTTGCACAACAGGCCAATCTTTTCCGCTATATCGTATAAATTTTCGTTTCTCTTAAGTGGTATGCCCCGTATCTCCACGTTATTCGCCCTTGCAAACTGATCACGATCATGTAGCTCCTTTGTAAGTCTAACCACCTCCTCCTTTAATGTTGGAATCTCACGAACCACACTCTCAACGTTCACTATTCTGGACTCCAAGCCCTTGATAGTTCCAGAGAAGTCACCGATCAATTGGTGTGCCAGTTCTAATGAGTCCTTTAAGTTACTAACGTCATCTCTGATGGACTTAATATCCACCGCTAAAGAGGACAACGGTGCCAGTTTAACCATAATATTGTTAAGTTGTTCTTGCATACTGTCCAGTTGAGTGGGCTTAGGCGAGCTTCCACCTTTGCAATATGTGCACCTCCATGCAGCTCGACGCTCTGGTCCAAGTTTGCGGTACCCGGTCTCCGATATACCCGCACAGCTATAATCGAAATTACGCTTGCATCCCGCACACTGTACTCCGTCATTTAAATCTTTTTTACAAAGATCACACTTCATCACTTCGACAAAAACTTAAAAATGTTTGTAATAAGAGTATAAATTATAAACGAAATGGTATTGAAGATGAGTTAATGATTGCATAAACAAAGTGATTAACAGAGGAATTGCGACACTATTATTGTATAAATAAGGTTCAGTTTAAGTACACTTCTTAGGACACCGTACAAATAAAATGTGAATACGTGTTATTTGCAACGCGAATAATTGTTGTTATTTGTGAAATAGAATAATTCGTCTCCACAGAGTTGTGGTCGGCGCGGAGTGAGTCCCGCGCGCTGTCGGCGCACGAGCTGGCGCACAAGGCGGCGAGCCTGGCCCGCACGCAGCTGCCGCACGCGGAGAACCACGCCGCGCTGTGCCACCTGCAGCGACACATACCCGGTACGGACTGGCACGCACACATGTGCACTCAGGCTTACACGCACTCACTTGAACACGAGCTGGCGCACAAGGCGGCGAGCCTGGCCCGCACGCAGCTGCCGCACGCGGAGAACCACGCCGCGCTGTGCCACCTGCAGCGACACATACCCGGTACGGACTGGCACGCACACATGTGCACTCAGGCTTACACGCACTCACTTGAACACGAGCTGGCGCACAAGGCGGCGAGCCTGGCCCGCACGCAGCTGCCGCACGCGGAGAACCACGCCGCGCTGTGCCACCTGCAGCGACACATACCCGGTACGGACTGGCACGCACACATGTGCACTCAGGCTTACACGCACTCACTTGAACACGAGCTGGCGCACAAGGCGGCGAGCCTGGCCCGCACGCAGCTTCCGCACGCGGAGAACCACGCCGCGCTGTGCCACCTGCAGCGACACATACCCGGTACGGACTGGCACGCACACATGTGCACTCAGGCTTACACGCACTCACTTGAACACGAGCTGGCGCACAAGGCGGCGAGCCTGGCCCGCACGCAGCTGCCGCACGCGGAGAACCACGCCGCGCTGTGCCACCTGCAGCGACACATACCCGGTACGGACTGGCACGCACACATGTGCACTCAGGCTTACACGCACTCACTTGAACACGAGCTGGCGCACAAGGCGGCGAGCCTGGCCCGCACGCAGCTGCCGCACGCGGAGAACCACGCCGCGCTGTGCCACCTGCAGCGACACATACCCGGTACGGACTGGCACGCACACATGTGCACTCAGGCTTACACGCACTCACTTGAACACGAGCTGGCGCACAAGGCGGCGAGCCTGGCCCGCACGCAGCTGCCGCACGCGGAGAACCACGCCGCGCTGTGCCACCTGCAGCGACACATACCCGGTACGGACTGGCACGCACACATGTGCACTCAGGCTCACACGCACTCACTTGAACACGAGCTGGCGCACAAGGCGGCGAGCCTGGCCCGCACGCAGCTGCCGCACGCGGAGAACCACGCCGCGCTGTGCCACCTGCAGCGACACATACCCGGTACGGACTGGCACGCACACATGTGCACTCAGGCTTACACGCACTCACTTGAACACGAGCTGGCGCACAAGGCGGCGAGCCTGGCCCGCACGCAGCTGCCGCACGCGGAGAACCACGCCGCGCTGTGCCACCTGCAGCGACACATACCCGGTACGGACTGGCACGCACACATGTGCACTCAGGCTTACACGCACTCACTTGAACACGAGCTGGCGCACAAGGCGGCGAGCCTGGCCCGCACGCAGCTGCCGCACGCGGAGAACCACGCCGCGCTGTGCCACCTGCAGCGACACATACCCGGTACGGACTGGCACGCACACATGTGCACTCAGGCTTACACGCACTCACTTGAACACGAGCTGGCGCACAAGGCGGCGAGCCTGGCCCGCACGCAGCTGCTCACGCGGAGAACCACGCCGCGCTGTGCCACCTGCAGCGACACATACCCGGTACGGACTGGCACGCACACATGTGCACTCAGGCTTACACGCACTCACTTGAACACGAGCTGGCGCACAAGGCGGCGAGCCTGGCCCGCACGCAACTGCCGCACGCGGAGAACCACGCCGCGCTGTGCCACCTGCAGCGACACATACCCGGTACGGACTGGCACGCACACATGTGCACTCAGGCTTACACGCACTCACTTGATCACGAGCTGGCGCACAAGGCGGCGAGCCTGGCCCGCACGCAGCTGCCGCACGCGGAGAACCACGCCGCGCTGTGCCACCTGCAGCGACACATACCCGGTACGGACTGGCACGCACACATGTGCACTCAGGCTTACACGCACTCACTTGAACACGAGCTGGCGCACAAGGCGGCGAGCCTGGCCCGCACGCAGCTGCCGCACGCGGAGAACCACGCCGCGCTGTGCCACCTGCAGCGACACATACCCGGTACGGACTGGCACGCACACATGTGCACTCAGGCTTACACGCACTCACTTGAACACGAGCTGGCGCACAAGGCGGCGAGCCTGGCCCGCACGCAGCTGCCGCACGCGGAGAACCACGCCGCGCTGTGCCACCTGCAGCGACACATACCCGGTACGGACTGGCACGCACACATGTGCACTCAGGCTTACACGCACTCACTTGAACACGAGCTGGCGCACAAGGCGGCGAGCCTGGCCCGCACGCAGCTGCCGCACGCGGAGAACCACGCCGCGCTGTGCCACCTGCAGCGACACATACCCGCTACGGACTGGCACGCACACATGTGCACTCAGGCTTACACGCACTCACTTGAACACGAGCTGGCGCACAAGGCGGCGAGCCTGGCCCGCACGCAGCTGCCGCACGCGGAGAACCACGCCGCGCTATGCCACTTGCAGCGACACATACCCGGTACGGACTGGCACGCACACATGTGCACTCAGGCTTACACGCACTCACTTGAACACGAGCTGGCGCACAAGGCGGCGAGCCTGGCCCGCACGCAGCTGCCGCACGCGGAGAACCACGCCGCGTTGTGCCACCTGCAGCGACACATACCCGGTACCGACTGGCACGCACACATGTGCACTCAGGCTTACACGCACTCACTTGAACACGAGCTGGCGCACAAGGCGGCGAGCCTGGCCCGCACGCAGCTGCCGCACGCGGAGAACCACGCCGCGCTGTGCCACCTGCAGCGACACATACCCGGTACGGACTGGCACGCACACATGTGCACTCAGGCTTACACGCACTCACTTGAACACGAGCTGGCGCACAAGGCGGCGAGCCTGGCCCGCACGCAGCTGCCGCACGCGGAGAACCACGCCGCGCTGTGCCACCTGCAGCGACACATACCCGCTACGGACTGGCACGCACACATGTGCCCTCAGGCTTACACGCACTCACTTGAACACGAGCTGGCGCACAAGGCGGCGAGCCTGGCCCGCACGCAGCTGCCGCACGCGGAGAACCACGCCGCGCTGTGCCACCTGCAGCGACACATACCCGGTACGGACTGGCACGCACACATGTGCACTCAGGCTTACACGCACTCACTTGAACACGAGCTGGCGCACAAGGCGGCGAGCCTGGCCCGCACGCAGCTGCCGCACGCGGAGAACCACGCCGCACTGTGCCAACTGCAGCGACACATACCCGGTACGGACTGGCACGCACACATGTGCACTCAGGCTTACACGCACTCACTTGAACACGAGCTGGCGCACAAGGCGGCGAGCCTGGCCCGCACGCAGCTGCCGCACGCGGAGAACCACGCCGCGCAATGCCACCTGCAGCGACACATACCCGCTACGGACTGGGACGCACACATGTGCACTCAGGCTTACACGCACTCACTTGAACACGAGCTGGCGCACAAGGCGGCGAGCCTGGCCCGCACGCAGCTGCCGCACGCGGAGAACCACGCCGCGCTGTGCCACCTGCAGCGACACATACCCGGTACGGACTGGCACGCACACATGTGCACTCAGGCTTACACGCACTCACTTGAACACGAGCTGGCGCACAAGGCGGCGAGCCTGGCCCGCACGCAGCTGCCGCACGCGGAGAACCACGCCGCGCTGTGCCACCTGCAGCGACACATACCCGGTACGGACTGGCACGCACACATGTGCACTCAGGCTTACACGCACTCACTTGAACACGAGCTGGCGCACAAGGCGGCGAGCCTGGCCCGCACGCAGCTGCCGCACGCGGAGAACCACGCCGCGCTGTGCCACCTGCAGCGACACATACCCGGTACGGACTGGCACGCACACATGTGCACTCAGGCTTACACGCACTCACTTGAACACGAGCTGGCGCACAAGGCGGCGAGCCTGGCCCGCACGCAGCTGCCGCACGCGGAGAACCACGCCGCGCTGTGCCACCTGCAGCGACACATACCCGCTACGGACTGGCACGCACACATGTGCACTCAGGCTTACACGCACTCACTTGAACACGAGCTGGCGCACAAGGCGGCGAGCCTGGCCCGCACGCAGCTGCCGCACGCGGAGAACCACGCCGCGCTGTGCCACCTGCAGCGACACATACCCGGTACGGACTGGCACGCACACATGTGCACTCAGGCTTACACGCACTCACTTGAACACGAGCTGGCGCACAAGGCGGCGAGCCTGGCCCGCACGCAGCTGCCGCACGCGGAGAACCACGCCGCGCTGTGCCACCTGCAGCGACACATACCCGGTACGGACTGGCACGCACACATGTGCACTCAGGCTTACACGCACTCACTTGAACACGAGCTGGCGCACAAGGCGGCGAGCCTGGCCCGCACGCAGCTGCCGCACGCGGAGAACCACGCCGCGCTGTGCCACCTGCAGCGACACATACCCGGCACGGACTGGCACGCACACATGTGCACTCAGGCTTACACGCACTCACTTGAACACGATCTGGCGCACAAGGCGGCGAGCCTGGCCCGCACGCAGCTGCCGCACGCGGAGAACCACGCCGCGCTGTGCCACCTGCAGCGACACATACCCGGTACGGACTGGCACGCACACATGTGCACTCAGGCTTACACGCACTCACTTGAACACGAGCTGGCGCACAAGGCGGCGAGCCTGGCCCGCACGCAGCTGCCGCACGCGGAGAACCACGCCGCGCTGTGCCACCTGCAGCGACACATACCCGCTACGGACTGGCACGCACACATGTGCCCTCAGGCTTACACGCACTCACTTGAACACGAGCTGGCGCACAAGGCGGCGAGCCTGGCCCGCACGCAGCTGCCGCACGCGGAGAACCACGCCGCGCTGTGCCACCTGCAGCGACACATACCCGGTACGGACTGGCACGCACACATGTGCACTCAGGCTCACACGCACTCACTTGAACACGAGCTGGCGCACAAGGCGGCGAGCCTGGCCCGCACGCAGCTGCCGCACGCGGAGAACCACGCCGCGCTGTGCCACCTGCAGCGACACATACCCGGTACGGACTGGCACGCACACATGTGCACTCAGGCTTACACGCACTCACTTGAACACGAGCTGGCGCACAAGGCGGCGAGCCTGGCCCGCACGCAGCTGCCGCACGCGGAGAACCACGCCGCGCTGTGCCACCTGCAGCGACACATACCCGGTACGGACTGGCACGCACACATGTGCACTCAGGCTTACACGCACTCACTTGAACACGAGCTGGCGCACAAGGCGGCGAGCCTGGCCCGCACGCAGCTGCCGCACGCGGAGAACCACGCCGCGCTGTGCCACCTGCAGCGACACATACCCGGTACGGACTGGCACGCACACATGTGCACTCAGGCTTACACGCACTCACTTGAACACGAGCTGGCGCACAAGGCGGCGAGCCTGGCCCGCACGCAGCTGCCGCACGCGGAGAACCACGCCGCGCTGTGCCACCTGCAGCGACACATACCCGGTACGGACTGGCACGCACACATGTGCACTCAGGCTTACACGCACTCACTTGAACACGAGCTGGCGCACAAGGCGGCGAGCCTGGCCCGCACGCAACTGCCGCACGCGGAGAACCACGCCGCGCTGTGCCACCTGCAGCGACACATACCCGGTACGGACTGGCACGCACACATGTGCACTCAGGCTTACACGCACTCACTTGAACACGAGCTGGCGCACAAGGCGGCGAGCCTGGCCCGCACGCAGCTGCCGCACGCGGAGAACCACGCCGCGCTGTGCCACCTGCAGCGACACATACCCGGTACGGACTGGCACGCACACATGTGCACTCAGGCTTACACGCACTCACTTGAACACGAGCTGGCGCACAAGGCGGCGAGCCTGGCCCGCACGCAGCTGCCGCACGCGGAGAACCACGCCGCGCTGTGCCACCTGCAGCGACACATACCCGGTACGGACTGGCACGCACACATGTGCACTTTAGCTTACACGCACTCACTTGAACACGAGCTGGCGCACAAGGCGGCGAGCCTGGCCCGCACGCAGCTGCCGCACGCGGAGAACCACGCCGCGCTGTGCCACCTGCAGCGACACATACCCGGTACGGACTGGCACGCACACATGTGCACTCAGGCTTACACGCACTCACTTGAACACGAGCTGGCGCACAAGGCGGCGAGCCTGGCCCGCACGCAGCTGCCGCACGCGGAGAACCACGCCGCGCTGTGCCACCTGCAGCGACACATACCCGCTACGGACTGGCACGCACACATGTGCACTCAGGCTTACACGCACTCACTTGAACACGAGCTGGCGCACAAGGCGGCGAGCCTGGCCCGCACGCAGCTGCCGCACGCGGAGAACCACGCCGCGCTATGCCACTTGCAGCGACACATACCCGGTACGGACTGGCACGCACACATGTGCACTCAGGCTTACACGCACTCACTTGAACACGAGCTGGCGCACAAGGCGGCGAGCCTGGCCCGCACGCAGCTGCCGCACGCGGAGAACCACGCCGCGTTGTGCCACCTGCAGCGACACATACCCGGTACCGACTGGCACGCACACATGTGCACTCAGGCTTACACGCACTCACTTGAACACGAGCTGGCGCACAAGGCGGCGAGCCTGGCCCGCACGCAGCTGCCGCACGCGGAGAACCACGCCGCGCTGTGCCACCTGCAGCGACACATACCCGGTACGGACTGGCACGCACACATGTGCACTCAGGCTTACACGCACTCACTTGAACACGAGCTGGCGCACAAGGCGGCGAGCCTGGCCCGCACGCAGCTGCCGCACGCGGAGAACCACGCCGCGCTGTGCCACCTGCAGCGACACATACCCGCTACGGACTGGCACGCACACATGTGCCCTCAGGCTTACACGCACTCACTTGAACACGAGCTGGCGCACAAGGCGGCGAGCCTGGCCCGCACGCAGCTGCCGCACGCGGAGAACCACGCCGCGCTGTGCCACCTGCAGCGACACATACCCGGTACGGACTGGCACGCACACATGTGCACTCAGGCTCACACGCACTCACTTGAACACGAGCTGGCGCACAAGGCGGCGAGCCTGGCCCGCACGCAGCTGCCGCACGCGGAGAACCACGCCGCACTGTGCCAACTGCAGCGACACATACCCGGTACGGACTGGCACGCACACATGTGCACTCAGGCTTACACGCACTCACTTGAACACGAGCTGGCGCACAAGGCGGCGAGCCTGGCCCGCACGCAGCTGCCGCACGCGGAGAACCACGCCGCGCTGTGCCACCTGCAGCGACACATGCCCGGTACGGACTGGCACGCACACATGTGCACTCAGGCTTACACGCACTCACTTGAACACGAGCTGGCGCACAAGGCGGCGAGCCTGGCCCGCACGCAGCTGCCGCACGCGGAGAACCACGCCGCGCTGTGCCACCTGCAGCGACACATACCCGGTACGGACTGGCACGCACACATGTGCACTCAGGCTTACACGCACTCACTTGAACACGAGCTGGCGCACAAGGCGGCGAGCCTGGCCCGCACGCAGCTGCCGCACGCGGAGAACCACGCCGCGCTGTGCCACCTGCAGCGACACATACCCGGTACGGACTGGCACGCACACATGTGCACTCAGGCTTACACGCACTCACTTGAACACGAGCTGGCGCACAAGGCGGCGAGCCTGGCCCGCACGCAGCTGCCGCACGCGGAGAACCACGCCGCGCTGTGCCACCTGCAGCGACACATACCCGGTACGGACTGGCACGCACACATGTGCACTCAGGCTTACACGCACTCACTTGAACACGAGCTGGCGCACAAGGCGGCGAGCCTGGCCCGCACGCAGCTGCCGCACGCGGAGAACCACGCCGCGCTGTGCCACCTGCAGCGACACATACCCGCTACGGACTGGCACGCACACATGTGCACTCAGGCTTACACGCACTCACTTGAACACGAGCTGGCGCACAAGGCGGCGAGCCTGGCCCGCACGCAGCTGCCGCACGCGGAGAACCACGCCGCGCTGTGCCACCTGCAGCGACACATACCCGGTACGGACTGGCACGCACACATGTGCACTCAGGCTTACACGCACTCACTTGAACACGAGCTGGCGCACAAGGCGGCGAGCCTGGCCCGCACGCAGCTGCCGCACGCGGAGAACCACGCCGCGCTGTGCCACCTGCAGCGACACATACCCGGTACGGACTGGCACGCACACATGTGCACTCAGGCTTACACGCACTCACTTGAACACGAGCTGGCGCACAAGGCGGCGAGCCTGGCCCGCACGCAGCTGCCGCACGCGGAGAACCACGCCGCGCTGTGCCACCTGCAGCGACACATACCCGGTACGGACTGGCACGCACACATGTGCACTCAGGCTTACACGCACTCACTTGAACACGATCTGGCGCACAAGGCGGCGAGCCTGGCCCGCACGCAGCTGCCGCACGCGGAGAACCACGCCGCGCTGTGCCACCTGCAGCGACACATACCCGGTACGGACTGGCACGCACACATGTGCACTCAGGCTTACACGCACTCACTTGAACACGAGCTGGCGCACAAGGCGGCGAGCCTGGCCCGCACGCAGCTGCCGCACGCGGAGAACCACGCCGCGCTGTGCCACCTGCAGCGACACATACCCGCTACGGACTGGCACGCACACATGTGCACTCAGGCTTACACGCACTCACTTGAACACGAGCTGGCGCACAAGGCGGCGAGCCTGGCCCGCACGCAGCTGCCGCACGCGGAGAACCACGCCGCGCTGTGCCACCTGCAGCGACACATACCCGGTACGGACTGGCACGCACACATGTGCACTCAGGCTTACACGCACTCACTTGAACACGAGCTGGCGCACAAGGCGGCGAGCCTGGCCCGCACGCAGCTGCCGCACGCTGAGAACCACGCCGCGCTGTGCCACCTGCAGCGACACATACCCGGTACGGACTGGCACGCACACATGTGCACTCAGGCTTACACGCACTCACTTGAACACGAGCTGGCGCACAAGGCGGCGAGCCTGGCCCGCACGCAGCTGCCGCACGCGGAGAACCACGCCGCGCTGTGCCAACTGCAGCGACACATACCCGGTACGGACTGGCACGCACACATGTGCACTCAGGCTTACACGCACTCACTTGAACACGAGCTGGCGCACAAGGCGGCGAGCCTGGCCCGCACGCAGCTGCCGCACGCGGAGAACCACGCCGCGCTGTGCCACCTGCAGCGACACATACCCGGTACGGACTGGCACGCACACATGTGCACTCAGGCTTACACGCACTCACTTGAACACGAGCTGGCGCACAAGGCGGCGAGCCTGGCCCGCACGCAGCTGCCGCACGCGGAGAACCACGCCGCGCTGTGCCACCTGCAGCGACACATGCCCGGTACGGACTGGCACGCACACATGTGCACTCAGGCTTACACGCACTCACTTGAACACGAGCTGGCGCACAAGGCGGCGAGCCTGGCCCGCACGCAGCTGCCGCACGCGGAGAACCACGCCGCGCTGTGCCACCTGCAGCGACACATACCCGGTACGGACTGGCACGCACACATGTGCACTCAGGCTTACACGCACTCACTTGAACACGAGCTGGCGCACAAGGCGGCGAGCCTGGCCCGCACGCAGCTGCCGCACGCGGAGAACCACGCCGCGCTGTGCCACCTGCAGCGACACATACCCGGTACGGACTGGCACGCACACATGTGCACTCAGGCTTACACGCACTCACTTGAACACGAGCTGGCGCACAAGGCGGCGAGCCTGGCCCGCACGCAGCTGCCGCACGCGGAGAACCACGCCGCGCTGTGCCACCTGCAGCGACACATACCCGGTACGGACTGGCACGCACACATGTGCACTCAGGCTTACACGCACTCACATGAACACGAGCTGGCGCACAAGGCGGCGAGCCTGGCCCGCACGCAGCTGCCGCACGCGGAGAACCACGCCGCGCTGTGCCACCTGCAGCGACACATACCCGGTACGGACTGGCACGCACACATGTGCACTCAGGCTTACACGCACTCACTTGAACACGAGCTGGCGCACAAGGCGGCGAGCCTGGCCCGCACGCAGCTGCCGCACGCGGAGAACCACGCCGCGCTATGCCACTTGCAGCGACACATACCCGGTACGGACTGGCACGCACACATGTGCACTCAGGCTTACACGCACTCACTTGAACACGAGCTGGCGCACAAGGCGGCGAGCCTGGCCCGCACGCAGCTGCCGCACGCGGAGAACCACGCCGCGCTGTGCCACCTGCAGCGACACATACCCGGTACGGACTGGCACGCACACATGTGCACTTTAGCTTACACGCACTCACTTGAACACGAGCTGGCGCACAAGGCGGCGAGCCTGGCCCGCACGCAGCTGCCGCACGCGGAGAACCACGCCGCGCTGTGCCACCTGCAGCGACACATACCCGGTACGGACTGGCACGCACACATGTGCACTCAGGCTTACACGCACTCACTTGAACACGAGCTGGCGCACAAGGCGGCGAGCCTGGCCCGCACGCAGCTGCCGCACGCGGAGAACCACGCCGCGCTGTGCCACCTGCAGCGACACATACCCGCTACGGACTGGCACGCACACATGTGCACTCAGGCTTACACGCACTCACTTGAACACGAGCTGGCGCACAAGGCGGCGAGCCTGGCCCGCACGCAGCTGCCGCACGCGGAGAACCACGCCGCGCTGTGCCACCTGCAGCGACACATACCCGGTACGGACTGGCACGCACACATGTGCACTCAGGCTTACACGCACTCACTTGAACACGAGCTGGCGCACAAGGCGGCGAGCCTGGCCCGCACGCAGCTGCCGCACGCGGAGAACCACGCCGCGCTGTGCCACCTGCAGCGACACATACCCGGTACGGACTGGCACGCACACATGTGCACTTTAGCTTACACGCACTCACTTGAACACGAGCTGGCGCACAAGGCGGCGAGCCTGGCCCGCACGCAGCTGCCGCACGCGGAGAACCACGCCGCGCTGTGCCACCTGCAGCGACACATACCCGGTACGGACTGGCACGCACACATGTGCACTCAGGCTTACACGCACTCACTTGAACACGAGCTGGCGCACAAGGCGGCGAGCCTGGCCCGCACGCAGCTGCCGCACGCGGAGAACCACGCCGCGCTGTGCCACCTGCAGCGACACATACCCGGTACGGACTGGCACGCACACATGTGCACTTTAGCTTACACGCACTCACTTGAACACGAGCTGGCGCACAAGGCGGCGAGCCTGGCCCGCACGCAGCTGCCGCACGCGGAGAACCACGCCGCGCTGTGCCACCTGCAGCGACACATACCCGGTACGGACTGGCACGCACACATGTGCACTCAGGCTTACACGCACTCACTTGAACACGAGCTGGCGCACAAGGCGGCGAGCCTGGCCCGCACGCAGCTGCCGCACGCGGAGAACCACGCCGCGCTGTGCCACCTGCAGCGACACATACCCGGTACGGACTGGCACGCACACATGTGCACTCAGGCTTACACGCACTCACTTGAACACGCACGCACGCACTTGAACACGCACGCACGCCATTGAACACGCAAGCACGCACTGGAACACGAACGCACTTGAACACGCACGCTCGCACTTGAACACGCACAAATGCACTTGAACACGCACGCACGCACTTGAAAACGCACGCACGCACGCACTTGAACTCGTATTTATGCTACCTCATGTAGATAATAATTTTTAAATAATTTAAACAATATGTTATGTTTTTAAAGTGATAACCCTCACTTCTAGGATTAATACACAAATAAAATTTGCAAAACAAAATTTTATGAACGATGCGAGATTCGAACCCTGGTGCTCTAACTAACTGAGATAACCGTCCGAGTACAAGTTAATATAAGAGTTGATTAGACTTTCTTGTCTTCGACTTCTTTATATTAATCTCGTAATTAGATAGTTACTGTAAAAATACTCGTGGTGAAATATTTAGTTGGTAGTTGCTACCGTACGCGCACGAAGATCGAAACTGTATAAAACGAAACCAATTAAAGGTCCTCCCGGATAGCAAATTACTAGTTTATAACAGTTATCCCTATGAAATATATCAGTCTTCATATTAATAAAAAATTTCTCTAAATATGAATCTTCCAATTAATGTAAACATGTATTTTAAATTATAATTTGATCACTTTTTTCTATAGCCTCAATATAAGATCAGTCCTCTAAAAAGTAAGTGACGATAATATAAAACTATAATTTATAAAAATTGGTTAGGTCAGGTTATGTTAGAACAGTTAAAATAACACACTAGCCGAGCGTAGAGTGCCAGAAATAAATTCTAGGCGTTTCCCTTTCTTTCCTCCCCTCAAAAATGTCATAATTTGAGGTTCGGTTAACATTTTTATATTGTTTGATGATTCAATTTTAGTGACACTTTTATTATTTTGAACCCCAATATAATTATTTGATTATTGATAATATTTCCATGTATTTCTCATTTGGTGATTCAATTTAGGTGACTGATCTACTATTTTAGGAACAAGTATTATTTATTTGGTCACTGATAATGCATTTATTAGGTAATTGATTAAACCATACCCTTTTTTTATAGGTTACGACAAGTTGTTGGTTGCTGAGCGTGAGTTTGTTCGTCTCGGCTGCGTATACAAGCACACGTCCAAGGGACTGCAGCAGAAGATGCTGTTTCTTGTGAGTCATATTGTACTGTTGTTTTATTTTAAAGACCAATGATTGTAGTAAATAAAGGATAAAAAAACCTTTTGTATAAATAATTATGTTATTTGTACTGTTTCCAGTTCAATGACTTGTTGCTGATAACGTCGAAGACTTCGAGCGGTCAGTTCCGCGCGCACACCGTACTGCCGCTGTCCAGACTGAGGCTCGAGCCCTGCGAACTGCCGCACTCCTTTATTATAGTTGGTGAGTTGTACGCTTCACCCTCAGTAAACAGAACAAACCAGAAGGGTTGTTCAATCATATTGCGGTCCCCGTAGCAAATTCTTTCAAAGACCCCTTGATCTATATTGCAATTGTCGGTTACCGACTGTCTTGGATTGTCTTGGTACGAAAAATTGTAAAGATTCACATTTTTCGGATATCAAATAAATTCTGTATACCAACCACATCTTAACGTAATTGATTCTTGAAAGTGGCTGTGTGAGGCAAGTAATTGGAATACCAGCCGTCAAAGTGATGCGGATAGTATTTTGCATTTTGATGCCTTAATTATAGTATAATTGTTCTGATATGGACCATAATATTATGCAGTTATTTTTGTGCTGGAAAACAACAACGTTTTTTTATGAAATAAGAGACGAGACCCATTACAATGCAGTGCCGCTCAGGATTCTTGAAAAACCCAAAAATTCTGAGCGTAACATAAGATGTTAAGTCTCGTTTGCCCAGTAATTTCACAAGCTACGGCGTCCTTCAGACCGAATCACAGTATTTTATTATTATTTTATTACTTATTACTAATTTAAAGCTTTTCAATATTCCTGCTTAAACCTAATATGACCTGACAACTAAAATATTACTTAATCACTTGGGATAATTTCAGACGTAGTTATTTTTCTCATTTCAGTGTTCCGGTGTTTTTTGGTAATTCTAATACATAAAGTAATAAAAATATAAAAGCCTTTATTTCGACTTAATTCCAATTTTTTTTACAAAAAATTAATTTATATATTAAATTAAATATTGATAAGAACTAAATTAACTATAATAAATAAATTAGGTAGTAGTTAACTCTACGGCTTAGGCCTCCCCTAAACCTTTCCAATACGCTCTATCTAGCTCTTCTCATCCAGTCCGGTCCAACTCTTTGAGTTAAAATATCACTCCATCTTCTCTTTTGTCTCCCTCTTTGTCTAGACTCTAGAGCCATCCGTTTCGTAACTCTTTTCGTCCATCTTGAATCATCTAATCTGCATATAATATGATCTGCCCAGCCAAATTTTAGTTCTTTACATAAGTTTTCAAATCCTAAAACATAATTAATCATTTAATAATGAGATGTACGTATTATAGACGGCGAGGTGAGTATCGTGATCAGTGCGAGTAACGAGAGAGAGTTCTCCGGCTGGTGGGAGTGTCTGTCGAGCAGCATCGCGGGCGCCGGCGACGTGCGTACTGACCTCGACACGCAGCTCAACGACTACGAGATAGGTGAGCGATCCAAGCGATAAAATAACATTGAACTAGAGATCTCTGTGTTTTTCAAGTTCAATTGTTTTAATTCTTATTGATTTCCTTTATTACTCATTATAAGTCCAAATCACCCATTTGAATATTGTATAATGTTACCCATTTTATCATTTTTAATCTTTGACACAACGCTTGAAAATTGTTTCAAGCAAAACACTGCCTACGCTTCTATTAGGCAGAGTTTTCGTTCAGTTGTGTATCGACCGCGCTTTGAATATAACGCCACGCAATGACAGAGTGTTCAGTGAAAAACTGTCTAAATAAAAGCTTATCCAAACTTAGAATAGATGGAATGTCATATTTCAGGCAAGTGCCCCTTTAAATTAACAAAATTGTGTAAAGAACTTGACGTTTTTAATCATTTTGCTAAAAAATTACAATTCAATTAATAATGTGTTAATTATAAGGATTGTTTTCATGTTATCTGTCTTGAAAAAAATATACAACGCCGCTTGTATATTTTTGTCAACCTATAAATAGGGAGTCTAGAAGTTTATTGTACGTCGATGATTCTAATATATTTCGAATTTTTGCTCGTAATCGCTATTATAAGTTAAATGGAAAAAATAAAAAAAACTCGAAGAGAGCATGATTCACTTCGTCGTCATACGTTTGAACGTATATACGTTAATTACGTTGTGCGACTGTTAATATACAGGATGGCCCGTATAGATCTATATAGGCAAATCTGAAAACATTGCGACGGTTACGGGGGGCTTAAATGAAACTACCCGTACCGGCCTTTAAATGATGTATATTTAAAAATAATTAAAATACAATTTGAGCAAGGGTCGTAGGGTGTATTGTTGGTTGATCTAGTTTGTCCTTGTAGCTCGGTACTCCCCTGACGTTGAAGACGCCGGTGCAGGCCCCTCAGCTGGAGGTTATGACTCGACGTGTCGCAGGTGATTCTCGATACTCGGTGTCCGGGTAACTAATCACCGGAACTTGGTGGAATTATATCTTTTAACGTTCCAAAATCTTATCCTGGAACCCTGTGAATGATGTCCACAGTTAAGACCACATTCTTATGTCTCCGCTGATTGTGAACCACGTGCGTCCGTGTCTATCATTAAGGGTGAAGCCGTAAGCAGGAGGTGTAGTTGTTCACAATCAGAACGGAGTTACAATAATAAAAAAAAGAAAAGGAAGCGAAAGCAAAGAAAGAATAATTAATTTTGAAAAGAAAATTAAATGTTTGCTAAAATACTACATTTTAAATAACTACTTCAAAGTTTTACAAGTACTCAAATAATATTAACACGTGTCCAACACTTACCCTATCGGGGTGACGATAATCCTTGAAACTTATTTTTATATTATGTTAAGTTGTCAACCGGTGATTAAAAAAATTATATAACTAGGTATTTTACGGCAAACGTGATAAGTCACTGCACATAATATATTGACGTGTTGCTATTACCGAGCGCAGCCGTGGTATGGCGATAGCCGGGCGACGGGTGACGCGAGCGAGCCATGCAATTTTTATGAACAGCAAAAAACTCGCCTACGCTCGCGCACAAAAGTGTTTACGTTTTATTATTTATTAGTTTTATTATTTTATGTTATTAGTTTATTTTTATTTCATTATTTTATGTAAAATAACGTATGTAATGGTAAATACAACGTTACAATACCCCCCTCGCTACGAAAGGATTTTATTATTAAAATAAAATCCTCTTGAGTAAAAAAAAAAAACTAAATTATTTATTTAATCCTATTAATTTTAAATCTTTGATATGCCAGGTACCTAGATTCTTTCCTGACATATCTGCTAAAACATATACTAAGGGAGATTATTTTTCCAAAACACGACATTTAATAAATTTTGGTGCTAACTTTTTACTAAAATATTTGTCCTTGTCACTTAAAACGTAAGCTCGTTTCATAACTATATCCCCTACGTTAAATTCAGAGGCTTTTCTACGAAGATTATAATGTGACGAGTTTTTGAGGTGTGCATGCCAGAGTTTTGCCTGAACGACTCCAAATAAGTTGGAAAGGCAACCCAAATTGTCAGCATACAA
Organism: Leptidea sinapis; assembly: GCF_905404315.1. Lineage (NCBI taxonomy): Eukaryota > Metazoa > Arthropoda > Insecta > Lepidoptera > Pieridae > Leptidea > Leptidea sinapis. The sequence continues at coordinate 6,042,886 of NC_066267.1, read as the reverse complement.
ATCTCTGGGTAAAAATAAAACTTCGTCTCCCAGGTCGTTATCAACGTAGTGTGTACCACAGGTGACTAACTCTCTTCCGAATACTAAAAATGAAGGGGTAAAACCAGTTGCTTCATTCACTGAATTGTTAATAGCGAACTGTACCTTGGGAATAAAAGTGTCCCAAGTGCGATGGTCATCCTCCACAAATGTAGAAATACAAGTTATAATTGTCCGGTTGTAACGTTCGACACTGTTCACTTGAGGTTTGTATTTAGGGGTATAAAATATATTGGGAATGTTATATTGTTTAAAAAGTGATTCGGTGATTTTACTAATAAACTGACTGCCATTGTCCAAGAAGATGGTTTGAGGGACTCCGTGAACTAAAATAACTGAGTCTTCTAGAATCTTAGTGACAGCTGTAGATGTTGCAGCCCTTAAAGGGAAGATCAGACAAAATTTTGAAAAACAACACGTGACTACTAAAATATAACTATGTTGTTTTCTACTGACAGGTAGAGGACCCATTAGGTCAATAGAAATCATTTGAAATGGTCGGCTACATTGCTTAGGGCGACCCATTTCTCCTAATGTTAAATGGTTCTGAGCTTTGTACGAGAGGCACTTAGTACAGGAACCAACGAATTTCACTACATCCTGATGCATGCCTGGCCAGAAATAGCGTAACGCAAGTCGACGGTACGTTTTGAAGACACCAAGATGTCCAGCTTTAGGGTCAGAGTGGTTTTCGTTGATTACTTGATCTCTTAACTCACTTGGAACTACCTCTTTCCATGAAAATTCTGAATTTAAATTATGATATTTATCTTTAGAAAGCCGAAATAAACTATTATTTTTAATGAAAAAATTAGGTAAATTTTGAGGTTTATTAATGCAATTATTAAAAATATTTTTGTACCAAGAATCTGTGGTTGTGGAATAGGATCCTGAAATATTTATTGCATTGACAGGAAGAGCTCTTGAAAGGGCATCTGGGATGACATTGTCGACGCCGCGACGATGCTTAAGTTCAAAGTTAAACGCGGACAGTCGAACACCCCAGCGAGCTAGCCTACCCGTAGGGTTATTTAGAGACAGGAACCATTTTAAGGCGCTGTGGTCTGTATAGACAGTGAATGGTCTACCGTTCTCTAAATAACATCTCCAGTGTTCAAGAGCAACTAATACAGCTAAAGTTTCCCGCTCTGTAATGCTGTAATTTTTCTCTGCCGCTGACAACGACTTGCTCATATAAGCTATGGGGTGCTCCTTACCGTCTATGGTTTGTGTTAGCATAGCTCCCACACCATAGTTACTGGCATCGGTATGCACCTCAAATGGCTTGTTGTAGTCAGGACAAGATAGAACAGGAGCGGAAACCAAACATTCCTTCAGCTTCTTAAAAGCTGCATCAGCCTCCGCCGACCAGATGAATGGTGGTGAACCCTTCTTGCTTGAAGTCAACTTATTAAGAGGACCTGCTATTGTGCTAAAGTTGGGAACAAAACGCCGATACCATGTGGCTGTTCCGAGAAAGCGCTTAATATCTTTCCGACAAGAAGGTGTCGGGTAAGTGAGGATAGCTTGCACTTTCTCTGGATCAGTACGTAATCCACAACTATCAACAACGTATCCAAGATACCTAAGTTGACTCCGAAAGAACTGGCATTTTTCCAAGTTAATGGTGAGGTTTGCCTGCTTTAACTTTTCTACCACACGCAGTAAAAGAGAAACGTGGGATTTGAAGTCATTTGAGACGATAATAATGTCATCTAAATAAGCAAAGACTTTGAGGTCAAACTCCCTGAACAGCAAATCAACTAATCTCTGCTGAGTGGCAGGTGCATTTGTCAGTCCGAATGCAGTACGTTTGAAACGGAAAGTACCACGGCCTGGCACGTAAAACGCCGTTTTGTCCCGATCTTCGGTAGCTATTGGGATTTGCCAGAATGCCTTAGATAAGTCAAGACTTGATAAATAACGAGCATCCTGAAGATTATCTAAAATCTCTGATACGTAAGGTAAATTATACGCGTCGCGTTTGGTCACAGAGTTTAGTTTACGGCTATCGAGACAAAAACGAGGTTGGCCGTTCTTTTTGGTTACTATAAGAACAGGAGATGACCAAGCGCTTTCGCAGGGCTCGATAACGTCAAGACCTAGCATTTGATCGACCTGTTCGACAAGAATGCGCTGTTTTTCGGGAGAGAGCCGATAATAGCGTTGTCGAATGGGCTGTGCATCACCGGTGTCAATGTGGTGAGTGATCAACTTTGTCTCGCCCAAACCTTTAGACTCGGTAGAGATGTCATTAAATTTTGCAATAATATTGTCTGCTATAGATTTTTCAGTCTGCGACAGATGATCGTATGCTTGTATGAAGGATGGAAGGTCAGAATCAAGACTTGCGTTTGAAATAAGGGTATTGGAAAAAGTTATGCTTTTAAAATGTTTCGGGAAAATATTAAATTTGCGCCAGAAGTCAACCCCTAGTATGACAATAATTTTAACGTCTGGAACAACAAAAGCGGTAATCATGTTGATTTCATTTTCGAAGGAAATAGGTAGGTCCATATATCCAATGCTAGGCATTTTTTGACCACCAGCAGCTTTAATCGAAATGAAGCGAACTGTATGTAATTTAAGACCCTCTTTTTCCAACATCTTATAACTATTGTTACCAAGGACAGTAACAGCGGATCCAGAATCTAAGAGGCCGAATAATTTTAATTTATTAATTTTTATAGAAGCATAAGGCCTAGAATCATTAACTGGTTCTCGCTGCAGAATTGTATTAATTTTATATGTTTTGTAATAAAACTTTATGGTTTCTAGCCATTTCTGCCAATCATTTTTATCAAAATTAGAAGTACGTTGATTGGTTATACGATTCTGCAGTCTTATTAGTTTTTTGAACTATTAAGCTTTTCTTTGTTGCAATTAGGGCAATCAGGAGTCTTAAAACCATCATGTCCACAAATAAAACAAAGGATTTTATTTTTATCTGCCTTGCATTGCCGTAAATTGTGCGTATTGTTACGACACCTAGGACAGTAAAAGGTTTTACTGGAAGAAGTTTGTATAGCATGTACATTATTATTATTAGCAATATAACTTTTATTAATTTTACTTTCATTAGTTTTTATAATATGATTAGTTTGATTTTTAAAAGAACTGTTGTTATTTGTATTTTGATTATTATTAAATTTATATTGTTGAAAATTAGTTTTAAAATTTTGGGATGGTCTAACGTAAGCAAAGTCAGGCGCGATGGTATCTGACGTCTGTGTAGGCGGCTCACGAAAATTTAAAAGACGAGCTTGGACATTCTCATAATTGCGACACAGAGATTTTAGGGTGTCCAAGTCCTTAATATGAGGATGCGAAGAGAGGGTGGCTGCGTAACAAGGTCTGATATTATGTAGAATAATTTCTAGCTTGTCCTCATCAGACAAATTTTTTGTTAACCTTGAAAAAAGCCCAGACATAATTGAAAGGTAAACTATGATGTTTTCTGTTTCACCCTGTGTCCTAGCTCGTATTTCAGCAAGCAGCCGATAATCATAATCTACCCTATCGAAGTCTGCTTTAAGGTGCAAAATAAGTTCTTCCCAACTTGCTATGTTATGTCGAATACTACGGAACCAATGAAGAGCATCGCCAGTAAATATTTCCGTTGCCAAAGATAAAAGTTTGGCACTGGGAATATCTCTAGCTTTGCTTAGCTCTGTGATGCGTTCAATAAAAGACCGAACACATGATTTGCCGTTAAATTTTACCTTTAATACGTCATTTGTGAGATCTCGACTACACGAGACGCTTACATTGAGCGGTGAAGCACACTGTTGAGAGTCGGCTTTAGATGATGACGCTATCAATTTGTCCTCTCCATTGTCTTTCACCGAATTATAAAAATTGAACAATGTTTTAAATTCATTTACGCAAGTGTCGTATAATTGCTGCGTCTTACTGTCATAAGTAATACGGTTAAGCCGATGATAAAGGTGATTTAAAAGATTGTCGATTCGCAATAACAAGTTCCTATCTAATGGTGATTCTAAAAGTGATTTGATTTTAGCCAGTACGTCAGTAGCTCCTTTAAGGTCGTCAGAAATAGGTAATGAGCTTTCTAAAATGTCTTCAGAAGGAAATAATGGTCCCAGCTTACAAATCTGCTTTCGGAGCTCTTGTACTGTGGAAGCAGGAGAAGTACCTCTAATGAGAACCTCGTATTCTAATTCTGATTTTTGCAGTGACAGGAATTTAACTGGATACGCCATTATATTTTAAGATAAAAAAAAATTCAATAATAAAAAAAAAATCAATATTAAAAAAAAATATATACAAAAAATCAACTAAAAAAAATATTAAACACCGCAATAAAATAAATGTTGGACAAGGTTACGAATGCCCTACTCCGTTCCGTTACAAAATAAAAATTAACTAAGCAACGTTATGGTTGGCAAATAAAGAAAAAAAAAATTAAGCTGAGAAAAAAATATACTTTACTAAAACAAGCAGAAAAAGCGTTAAAAGTAATTTGTAATTAATGTGTACTACCTAATTAAAACAAAAAATAAATCAGAACACAAAAAATAAATATTAAAACCGAGCACTTTTGTGCTCGACTATACACGGCTTAGCACAAACATTTTTTGTACTTATGCGATAACGAAGCGACCGGTTTCTATACAAAGTTTGAACAAAGAAATGAGTCACTTAAAGTGTAGTTATTGCTGTAACATTTATTATTACAAGTAGGTAATTAAATGATACCTAAAATAATAAATTCTAACACATTGATGTTTTAGAATAATTTGGCACAAATAAATAAAGAATTTGGAGTACACTTTAGTTACTGGCAACCAAAAAAAACGTTTTACAAAAATTAAAAAAAACACATACACACAACTACTTCTACTCAGAAAAACTAGACCAACCAAACCACGATATGGGCGCCAATGCGACGGTTACGGGGGGCTTAAATGAAACTACCCGTACCGGCCTTTAAATGATGTATATTTAAAAATAATTAAAATACAATTTGAGCAAGGGTCGTAGGGTGTATTGTTGGTTGATCTAGTTTGTCCTTGTAGCTCGGTACTCCCCTGACGTTGAAGACGCCGGTGCAGGCCCCTCAGCTGGAGGTTATGACTCGACGTGTCGCAGGTGATTCCCGATACTCGGTGTCCGGGTAACTAATCACCGGAACTTGGTGGAATTATATCTTTTAACGTTCCAAAATCTTATCCTGGAACCCTGTGAATGATGTCCACAGTTAAGACCACATTCTTATGTCTCCGCTGATTGTGAACCACGTGCGTCCGTGTCTATCATTAAGGGTGAAGCCGTAAGCAGGAGGTGTAGTTGTTCACAATCAGAACGGAGTTACAATAATAAAAAAAAGAAAAGGAAGCGAAAGCAAAGAAAGAATAATTAATTTTGAAAAGAAAATTAAATGTTTGCTAAAATACTACATTTTAAATAACTACTTCAAAGTTTTACAAGTACTCAAATAATATTAACACGTGTCCAACACTTACCCTATCGGGGTGACGATAATCCTTGAAACTTATTTTTATATTATGTTAAGTTGTCAACCGGTGATTAAAAAAATTATATAACTAGGTATTTTACGGCAAACGTGATAAGTCACTGCACATAATATATTGACGTGTTGCTATTACCGAGCGCAGCCGTGGTATGGCGATAGCCGGGCGACGGGTGACGCGAGCGAGCCATGCAATTTTTATGAACAGCAAAAAACTCGCCTACGCTCGCGCACAAAAGTGTTTACGTTTTATTATTTATTAGTTTTATTATTTTATGTTATTAGTTTATTTTTATTTCATTATTTTATGTAAAATAACGTATGTAATGGTAAATACAACGTTACAACATGAGTTCGCTTTAAGTGACAAGAAAACTAAATTCTTAGAGTTATAAAAATCTGGTACTCTGTTCAGATATTCAACCCGGAAATTTTGAATAAATTAAACGAACATCAGATGCATTGAGTAGGTATATGAATTTCGTGAGTCTGAAATGCTACTATGAAACTTGATATCAAAAATGAGTAAAATGCATTATTTTTCACATCCTTTAATTTAATTTAGTAGGTGACAACTATATTTTTCAATACAACATGCAACGCTTAAATTATCTGTATGCTGCTTTCACGTTATGCCATTCCAGAAGTTTCGTTATCTGCGATAACCCTGCTACACTGATGACGTTTCCATGAGTTACTTGCAGTGTTTGGTTGGCCGGGTGTGAAGTCATCAGAAATTTAAATTCCTGAGTGTAAATTTCTAAAACAAACTCTCATTTATATTTCCTTCCCCTGTAGAAGCTTCCGTAGACGTCTAAAGTTAGGAAAAAAAAAAGAGAAACTTAAAAAGGAAATAACTTCATATAGGTGGCTAATGATTTTTACCAATGAGATTTGTATTTAAATTTTCCGTTATTTCAAAACAGTTTCAGAAGAAAAGAGATCGGTGAAACTGGTTGCATGCACAGAATGTTATATAGGTGCCCCGGCGCATTTTTTTTATGACAGTAAGGGACATGACGAGCAGAACGTTCAGGTGATTGCAATTGATACGCCCATAACAAAGCAATGCCGCTCAGGATTCTTGAAAAACCCATAAAATTCTGAGCGGCACTACAAATGCGCTGGTCATCTTGAGATATAAGATGTTAAGTCTCATTTGCCCAGTAATTTCACTAGCTACGGCGACCTTCAGACCAAAACACATTAATGTTTACACATGACTGCTTCACGGCAGAAAAAGGCGCCGTTGTGGTACCCATAATCTAGCCGGCATCCTGTGCAAAGGAGCCTCCCATTGGTAAAATGCTAAGCGCTAAATATGCGAGGGCACGGCTATTTAAGTGTGTGTGATAATCTATTCGTTAAGGACGATGTATTTGTGTTGTAGAGATGTACGGAGCGTCGGAGGGCAGTACGAGCGGTGGCAGCTCAGACGCGACGCTCACGTACGTGTGCTGGCACCGCGCCACCTCGCTCACGAGGCAGCACCTGCATCTGGCTATGAGGGTGACTTGCCTTTTACTCTATATACTATAATTTATACGTCTGGATAGTCTCTTGCTGTTAGACAGCAGCAGAATATAAGTTTAGTGTGCGTGTATTGCTCAAAGTAGAGGTTAGTAAGTAGTTTCTAAGTTCAATTTTTTCCCTCTGTTTTCACAGCTGTTTTATTTTGTCTAGACTTATAAATAATCTAAGCTTTTACTTATTATTTTGAAACTGTACCGGTGTCGTAGAGAGGCTCTATTCTTTACCTATATAAGTACATTTACTGATTCCTGACGTCGAATTCCACCTTCGCACAACACGCCACAAATTAGGATATCATCCCCTACATCCGGATGTGTGGTGTTCCTCCACAGTGTGGTTTTCAAGGAACTTTTATCCACGTACAACCAAGCTGTGGAACGAGCTTCCTTGTGCGGTGTTACCAGGACGATACGACATGGGTATCTTTAAAAAAAGTGCGTACTCTTTCTAAAAGGCCGGCATCGCTCCTGGTGTTGCAATAGAATGTGGGTGGCGGTGATCACTTAACATCAGGTGACCCGTACGCTCGTTTGTCTTCCTCTTCCATTAAAAATCATAATAGCGAATGGAAGTGATGGCTGGTCTATGTATTCACTTAAATTTTAATGAATATACCTCACAAAAACGAGTACGATTGAGTGTTTAATGGTATCTACTTGTGCGACTATCACTTTTCACGCAGTTTCTTTCTCCATCAATTTCGATCTAATAAATCTGGGAAGACATGACAACCGGCCTATTATATATTCAGAACAATGGTTTTAAAGTATGTAGATATAATGGACCTATAAAGACCAGTCTATCATAATTAATAAAATTGCAATAAAATAATGAAGTGGTATTTACCATTGCCATACAAACAGCATAAAAATTGCGTACTTTACGCAAACATAAATAACGTTACGCACATGTCTAAATTACGCCCATCTTTTCATGTTAAAGCTTATTGTATTTTTCACTTTATAAGTACTATTGTAGAACAGGTAAAACAGATTGAAAAAAAAAAAATTCCTAATTTCTATTACTAGGCGTGTCGCCGCTTGTCGCTCATCGCTCCCACCCTTTAAGTCGCGCATTATGCACTCAAATAAATCATACAAAATTCAATTGAATCACCGCGATGCAAGCATGACAGAATTGTGGGTTTCGCAGTGGATATTTATTTTAGGTTTTGTAGTTGTTGCTACATTTTTAAAACTTAAGAGATATTCGTCATTATAGTACCTCCACGATCGATTCACGCGTCTTACTTTTTGTATTACAAACAATAATAGTACGACACGGCATGATGACACTTTTTATCGTAGCTCCGTTCCCAATGCACTCTAAACACGAGCTACAAACAGTGAACGGATGACGGGTTTAAGTATGATTGTTTAATCATAGGAACGGCGCGGCTATTACGTCATCATTAATTACCCTTCTAGCCTTTTTTACCTATTCCGTGGGTACTATAAGACGTTCTAATCGAATATGTATTCACAGATCGGACTCTAGTTGTTTGAGGGTAGTTGTAAAACATAAGCATTGTACAGACGCAGCTGTCGGGGTACCTGCTGCGCAAGTTCAAGAACTCTCACGGCTGGCAGAAGCTGTGGGTGGTGTTCGCGATGTACACATTGTTCTTCTACAAGAGCTGGCAGGACCCCGCGCCGCTCGCCTCCTTGCCGCTGCTCGGGTAACTAAACACTTTCATGTTGTATTCATCTTCTTACTACTATCTACCCTTTCTTGTCGTGAGTTCGTGCAGAATGGGATGTCGCTATGCCAACTTAATGGCTGGCCCTGCATGTTTCACTATGACAACTCTCTCTATTATCCCTACTTAAACATTTTATTGAGATAAAATCTTTTGTTGCGATTGTAACGGGCAACTACTAGTATAATAATTTATGACATACAGGGTTAGGTGATGGGGGTGACATGAAAGAGGTAACTATTCGCGATAATTTTAACCCTCATATGCAAAAGTGTACCATTTTTGAGAGAGAAACAGGCTTTTTAGCTTTTTTAAAATAAGTTAAATTTGCAACATCAAAGATTTATTTAAAAATAATCAATTTATCATTTATTTCAATAATTAAACACTACTTATTAGTCAACATTAAAACACCGACTAACCAAATTGAAAAATGGAAAAAAATAAACGATAATATTACTTTAAAAAAACATTCCAGATTTTTTCACTTAATGTCTGTAAAACAAAAGAAACGTTATCAAACTTACCTTGTTTGATTATTTCAAAAACATGGACGTTTTCTTAGCTCTCTTATAATAATGCATGACAACTATTAACTTATTTCAAAGAAATTGAAAAAAAAAAATGGTCATATAAAAAATGGAAGAAAGTTGCCTCTCATCATCATCATTTCAGCCAGAAAACTTCTACTGCTAAATAAAGGCCTCCTCCAAAGATCGCCATGATGATCGGTCCTGCTCTCATCCAACGTGTCCCGGCGATCTTGACCAAATCGTCCGACTCGTGAGTGGGCACGAACACTACGTCTTTCGGTACGTGGTCGCCATTCGAGGACCTTACTGGCCCAATGGCCATTTGTCTTTCGAGCTATGTGCCATGCCCACTGCCACTTCATTTTCGCAACCAACTGAATTTGGTTCTCCTATGGATCTCCTTATTTCTGATTCTGAAGTTGCCTCTGCATATACAAATAGATTCAATATTGGTGTGTTACTATTTGCTCTGTGCAGGTACAGCGTGAGCGCGCCGAGTCCCGGCGATGGTATAGAGAAGGAGTACGTGTTCAAGCTGCAGTACAAGACCCACGTGTACTTCTTTCGCGCCGACAGCCACTTCACGTACAACAGGTGCGTCTCATGTATCTGTACTGTTCACTATTGTTTAGCAAGTAGAACTGTGCCCGGGGACGTCCGCTCCGAACCAATGAACGATCGGAACTGCTCCACCAGCCTAGCGAAACTACAACCACAAATCCCAACGATAATAAAAGAAGTTTTCACATCAAAAAACACATTGGGAACGAGCTGTCATATATATTGTATTAATTCTTAAATTCAATTTACCTTATAACATTGTTATATGTAAGAATACCTATGTATTCTAAAAATAATTAAAACCTTAATAATAAATATATATTTTTTTGTAAAAACTTATTTGAACTTTGCTTTTCAGATGGGTCGACTTTCTGCAAACACCAATGCTGAAATCTCATCACAATTGATTTAGTCGGTACTATTTAACTAACAGTTATTCATTATTTATATTAAAACTATAATTAGTAATAAATCAATCAAATTATCATATCTTGACCAAATGTATATATAAATGACTAACAAGGTGCCATAACGTATTATTTTGATTGGTATTGAATGCATACAGGATTATTGTGTCTTTGTGAGAAGAGACTCACAATTCGATCATTGTATAAAATTATTGTAATTTGAGCGAACTAGTGCAACAACAAACAAAGATGAATGCAATCATATATTCCTTTATATAAGGGTTAATCTGGCGGCCACGTTTCCTTCTGCCCGCAGACCCGCCTTAACAGGTCGGTCACGAACAAATTTTCTTCTTTCTTTTGATTTTCCAAAATCGTTTTCTGTAATCATGCTTCTAACTTACTTCTGTTCCTAGTTTTTCAATTTGGAAAAATATTATTGACGTTCGAAGTCGAACTATTACTTGATATGTAGTTGCACTTGTTCAGAATATTCCATTTCCGTTAAATTAGAAAGCGATATATTTCTATTCCTAAAATCAACCAATATTTCCTATTTATAATTTTTTTCTTTCTATAATCACGTTTTAAGTAGTTTTATATTTTTTATAATACAAGATTTTATAACGATACGTCACTCGAAGGGTTAGCTCAGTTGGTTAGAGCACCGGCACGGAACGCCGGAGGTCGTGGGTTCGGGTCCCGCATCGTTCATAAAAAATTTTTTCAAATTTATTTTTGTATTTTATAATATATACTTACATAATTTATACGTCTAGATCTCTATCTAAGGCTCTCCTTATGCTAGACAACGGATGAAATCAAGCCAGGTTTATTACTTTAGTGTGTGTGAGAAGCTACGTTTTACACTCGCAATTTGTATATGACTTTGTGTTAGTGTGCGTGCACTGCTCAAAATAGAGGTTAGCTGTCAATCTCAAAGTTTCTAGACGTATAGATGATCTAAGAATACGTTATGTATATTTTATGTTTTCATTTGACTTGCCTGTATAGTAAATTAACTACATAATAAAATCGTCATAATAACAATTTGACTGAACGATAAAAGATAATATTATGGCTGTTGAAAGTAGTACAAATGATTATTAAGGTCATTCCATACAAGTATGATTCAAATTTATTTTAAGCTAAATATTGATAATTTACTGAGACAGTAAAATTATTATGATTACTCACCGAATAACTAAATATTCTTCGTAAATGGCTTTAGCTGTATAAATCTAAATAATAAGGTAATAAACATGTAGTAATTCTGGGATGACAGTCCAACATATTTATATATTTTTTTTTGCCTCCGGCTCAAAGGACCATTTATGGTGTACGTTTGTTGGCGTGAAAAGAAACTCACTGAACTGTTTTCATTTGTATATTTGGGCACTGGTACAAACTATTGTTGGTGACTAGTTAACATAGTTTAGCGCTCGAGATGAAGTGAGAGCGTTGACCGTTGGCATTACAATTTACAACGCATAAGTGATACCATATACAAATATTAATTACCAATATAATCATTGTGTTGGTGAAATCGCAACACACTTTACATTTATTGTAGTTGAAATGGTTTATAAAACAATGAAGCTGTTCATATTGATTTAAAATGGTGGTAATGAGTTACTTGCCACTTCTTCTTATATCTTTTCCGAAGTGGTGGTAGATGTAAAATGAATAGAAAACTTTTGAAATTTATAAGTGTTATTTCCTTGTCCTACCTTCTTGTCCATGAATAAAGTAGGTGAAGTTTATGGAAGAGTTCATATATCCGTTAGGCATATTGAAGTATACCATATTATCACTACACTCGTTGGTGGTCTGTTTAACGCGGTTATATCACTTCTAGTACTTTTTAATTTAGGTTTCTACGGCTATAACTTACATACACACAGTAAATGAAAAGTATACGAACACTTGTGTTTTGTTTAAAAAAATAATCGATTTTGTTTTTTGAAGCGAAACTTTTACGGACCTTCTGCCCGCTCGCCGCGAAGCCACAGCGTCAGAACTAACGTTACACGAGTGCGTCAGATTTAGTGCCGTTACACTCACGTTATATTTAGAAGTAAGCTTGAGTTTCTGCCGCGAAAAAGTAATGCGCAAGCATTAATTTGTTTCCGTTTCAAGGGCGCCGTAGCTAGTGTATTTAACGGGCTATTATAACATCTTGGGTGCCGCTCAGAATCTTGGGTTTATTCTAGGGTTGCCAACTATTATTATAAGAAATAGAGTATATCTGATTTCAAAGGAGGTAAAATAAAAAGAAGGAAATTCCAAAAAAGAGTATTATTTGTTTTATATATTTAAAAAGTTTTATTTGTACTTTTTGCAGTACATAACAATTTTCATGGTTTTAAAAAAAACGTGTAAAAAATAGTATTTTATGAAACCCCATTAGTGATAAAGAATTAAGAGTATGCCTACATCAGATAGAGTACAATACTCTATTTTAGAGTACGTGTGGCAACCCTAGTTCAATAAGGAATCCTTTGCGGCACTGCGTTCTGATGTAATGTTGTAAATCGGTTTAAGAAACCTAATTATTTTCCCTGAACACAAATCTCAGAAGCGACCAGCGATGTCGTCTCAATATGTAGCTGTAGTTAATATTTATATGTATAGAAAATATTTTATGTGCAAATTAAAATAATTAAAGTATTATTTAACTTTAATGAACTATGTATGCTTAATTGTAGTGTACACGAACCTGTTTGCATACGTTTTATGATTAGATAATTTATACATCTAGATAGCGCCTCGTTGTGTTAGGCATGACAACAGGCCAGTTTTATACTTTTACGTGATGACGGCTACCTCGTTACACTCGCGATACATCAGGAACTTTGTTTTATAGTGCATGTATTTGCTGAAAATAGAAGCTAACAATTCGCCGCTATTTTTCGCGACTTGTTCACAGCTGTCACAATCTATATGGACGTATGAATGATCTAAAGTGAAAAAAAAAATGCAATGGAAAAGACGTTAAGGAATTTGGCAGTTTAAGTTTGGAATGAAAGTGTAACGTACCTAAAATGTATTATTTATCTTTTTGCGATCATGTTATTAGTAATCCATTGTAAAATGCAAAAATATCTGCACGGAACTTGCATGTATTCTTTTCGATAATTTTCAAGTTCATATATTTTTATATAAATTTATTAATATGAATAGAATCAGATTATTAAATAATTGGCTCCACGAACGCACAGTAACGTGTTTGTAAAGCAAGTGAAAAAAAAAAATGAATTATTGTAAATTTATAACTGAATCTTGTTTTATTTAATGGATTGTTATTTATTGTGAAGATCGGTCTACTCGTGAAATTAACATCGTAATGCTATTGTTTTTGGGTAATGGCTCAGGCTCGGATGAAGTATATTAGTAATTATTTGGCTTTAGCTGGCGGCGGCCATTTTGGTTTAGCATACAACGGGAACATTATTTTGTGATTTTTTTTTCAAAGAAATCGTAAGATAATATTTATAACGTGTCGTTTAGCAATTTCTCGTACAATTCTGAAAGAACGGCGACATTCACAGCACGAATCTATCATAAATCACGTTTTTTGTTTACAATAACGAAGCTTGTTTATCCAGAAACCCGTGACATAAACCGCATAGTCATACCTCGAGTATTATAAACACTAGTGGGTATCACGTTTCAAGTGGCCGGCGCCGGGTTTGGCGCCAAAAAAGCTCGGCAAGTGGCTTCTGCGAGCGCGCGGTATGTATTGGCATATCAGAGGAAGTAAACAACTAAGCTAAGTAAACAACAGATTGTGGGTTCGAATCCCGCATTGTTCATAAAATTTTGTTTTTCAATTTATGTTTGTGTATTAATCCTAGAAGTGAGGGTTATCACTTTTAAAAACATAACAATATGTTTAAGAATATTAGAAATATATTTTTCATTTTATGTTTGTAACTGTTTAACACATAATAAATACTACTTTATATACAGGTGGTAAGTGACCCTGAAGTTGATGTTCCGGGTTCGAATCCCGATAGGTGCAAACATTTATATGATGTATTTGTATTTGTGTAATTATATCGTATCAAATATATTATTGTCTTGCACATAGTACAGTTTGGAGCTAGACAATTTGTGTAAAAGTGTGTCAAGATCAAAATATAACTTTTTATTGTAAGCCTAAGCAATTTTATAAATAATACATTATGTTAATCCTTAATTCAAAATACCATTTTGATAGACTAGTATTTTGACTCAACAAAGATCTTTTTTGTTTCGATGTTCGGTTTTATGAGTAGACCACTATAGTTAGCTAGACGTCCATAGACAATAGTAGATCATATAGCGATTTATTCGACTGTGTATTGAATCATAGTTGTACACCGTAGCGTTACAATAGCGACATTAATTAAAGACACGGGTAGAAATACTTAACCGTAATGATAAAAAAATGTTCAAAAATAAAATACATAATTCACCTTAACAAATCAATTTTCTATAATATCATTTTGGAACAACCTGTAAGATATCTAGTAGCCGCGCGCTAGCGTTGCCAATGACACCTGCTTCTTGCGGTCTTACGGCCGGTCCCAATATTCAGTCTATCTCCGGTTGTGGCCTACTTGAGATAAAAATCGTAACTATCGGACTTTTCTATTCCAACTTATCGACGGTAACTCACCTTGTCCGTACACGCTGTCTGTCAATGGGAGGACGTATAGCTTACCATGGATAGAAGTTTGAATGGAAATTGCAATTCATGCGTCCCAATATACGCCGATAAGATTGACTTATCGGGTATATTGGGACAGCTTCAGATTGAGAGCTACTTACTGACAATAAAAGGTAGTAATTTTTCTCTATCTGTAGATAGATATTGGGAACGGCCGCTATGCGACCATGTAAGGATGATTAAAATTTTGTTTCCTAAATATATAATTTGTACAAACAAACTTAGCAGTTAGAGCTCAGCCATGTACTCTTAGATTGTTGTCATAGTGTAGACTACATATCTACTTTCCATCAGAATAGCTATTTTGTGGAATAAGGCACCAGATATGTCTGTTTCACATAAACCTACTGTCTGTATGTGCCTAGTTTATTAAATAAGTCCTAGCATTATCAACTTACCAACTTTTTATATACACATACCAAAGTAATAACCAGGGAGCGTACATATCACGCCGATTACAGGCGTCGCCATGTATGGCTGTAGGATGGAAAAAACGAATTGTTGGTTTTCATGACCATCTCTTCATTTAACTATGCGTGTTATTTAGAGATAAATTTATTAGTTATAATTTATAAGTAACGCATTTTGTTTCCATCCCATTAAATACTTATTTTTTATATTTCAGAAACTATTATGTTAGAATCAAACGTTGATAGACTATCAGTCACTACGTTTTTTGAAAAATCCTGTGGGTTTATATTAATACGTCGTTATGACGAAACGGGCATGAAATGTACGCTCTTAATATTTGTACCTAGTGGTTGTGAAATATGTTTTGTAGTAGGTATTATAAATATGTAGTACATGGTTTGAGACAAAATAAACTCAACTATTTATTTATTTTTTATTTGAATTTCTATTACTTACGATTTTTTTTTACGATTAAGGTTGTATAGCTCTACCAGTGTGTTCATTTATTGTCGCCATTATAGCGCCATTCTGTATATGAGAATTGTTACTGGACAATTGTAGTATTTATTATTAAGCTCTGGCTATCACAAAGGGCGGTTTATAACAGTAGGGTTTCAAGCAATACATTTTTCAGTAAATACTTGTTTTACTTGTTTCCTGTCACCATATTAGAGGTTAGAGTATAATGTATACTTGGACAACTTTGAAAATGTAAACAAACAAAAACAGATTTTTTCTAGGGCTGTCATCACGGAGTATTTTACAATAATCCAAAGATGAACAATCTAACTTAAACTTCGTGTGCAATATTCATTTACCAATGGGAGGCTCCTTAGCACATGATGCTGGCTAGATTATGGATACCACAACGGCGCTGCCGTGAAGCAGTAATGTGTAAGCATTATTGTGTTTAGGTCTGAAGAACGCTGTAGCTAGTGATATTACTGGGCAAATGTGACAACATCTTATGTCTCAAGTAGACGATCGCGGTTGTAGTGCCGCTGAATTTTTGGGGTTTTTAAAGAATCCTAAGCGGCACTGCATTGTAATGGGCAGGGTGTATCAATTGCCATTAGCTGGACGTCCTGCTCATCTCGTCCCTTATTGTCATAAAAAATTTCTTACTAATTATAATCTTATGATAAATACTGAACAATTATGAGGATGGGTACTGGGTCTTCCAGGCCGATTTCTGCCTCGGCGACTGTTACTCGGACTTTCAAAAACATTATATAATTTATATCAGTTAGGTAATGATTATATCTTACCTTTGGTGTGATCTCTGGTTAGCGTATCCGACTTTCTTTAAAAGGACCGAGTGCATTTGTGGAACGTGAGTACCCCACCAACATTCATAATTGAATGTTATGGCCGCAGGTAGACGGGCCTTAATTTCGTCACGTTTTCTTCAAAGATGTTAACCTGCTGGTGTATGAGACGTGGCCGTTCAGGTCGCTCTGTCGCTTTCATCTCCCACTGAGAGGGGTCTATATTGTACCTTTTTGTGTCTTTTTAAAACATCCTTGTAACCTAGGTGCCACCATGTTTGCCTTTAGCGCATCGGAGTTCTGATAAGAAGAATTTGTTTTCTCTCAATCTGTGACATATATTATACCATACTTTATATTCACTATGGGGATTTGTTATCAACATTCATTTCATTAATTTCTTTATAATTATTGCTAGCAGGCATAAGATGTAATGCCATTTCTGTTAAAGCTCTTCTTTGTGGTTGTTAAAGTTCTAATGCCCATCCAGGTGAAACATTCGCTTGGCAAACAGTTGTTTGTTCTGCGTGTGTGTTAATATACGTGTAGTAAATACTTTATAGGTAAGTGTTAAGCTGTTAGATATTGGGTCCCCTTTAGTGGGTACTAAATAGGCTGTTTTTTCTTTTTTTCATGGATGAAGAGGTACAGCTGGTCACCTGATGTTAATTGATCAGCACCCCCACGTTCTCTTGCAACACCAGAGGAATCGCAGAAGCCGGCCTTTAAGGAAGGTGTACGCGCTTTTTTGATACCCATGTCGTATCGCCCCGGAAACACTGCACAAAGAAGCTCATTCCATAGCTTTGTAGTATGTGGAAGTAAGCTCCTTGAAAACCGCACTGTGGAGGACCGCCACACAACCAGATGGTGGGGATGATATCTAAATTTGTGGCGTGTCGTGCGAAGGTGTAATTTGGCGGCAGGAATCAGGTCAAACAGTTCTTTGGAACACTTCCCATGATAATACACAACATGATAAGACACGCAATGAAGCGACGTCTCTAAGGAACGCCAAGTAATCTAGCTGTTCATAGAGGTTAGGTTCGAGCATCACTCAGTAATAACCCGGGTTATGTCATACCAGAGATGTCAACAATACTCCATGTGGGGTTGGACTTGGGTTCGAGCAATAACCTAGAATATTACCTAAATAGGTAATATTGTAGGTTCTATAGCGGCAACATTTCAGGCGGAATCTAGTGAATAAATAAAACAACGTCATCTCATCATTAATGCATTATATTGCACATCTAACTACGATTTAATAAAATATTGTTATACAAATAGTATGACACAGAACATCAATATAAAATACAATAAGATCCAAATTGACTATCAATTGCTACGTCTATGAATCTTTTCATAATGCTACATTGAGATCAGTTTTGCTTAGGGTTGCCATTAAGTAATTTGAATAATCCCGACATTTTTGATAAAAATGACATATTCTTTAATAAATGTCCGGACTGTTGATCTTGTTTAAATTTTGATTCTAAAAGTCCGGAAATATCCGGACGGATGGTAGCCCTGGTTTCAATTACTTAATTAACAGAGACCATCCTTAACATTTCAAAATATATATATACAGATGGCACGGTATTCTACTTAATTTTGTTCTTATAAAACTTAATTTCTCATAATGAGGATTTTTATGGCAAAACAAAAATACAATTTCGTTTCATATAGATTAGCGCGCGCCATTGAGGAAACGAGCGCTGTTGTATGGTGACTTCTGTAGTTTTTGTTCATTTATCAATAACTAGAATTTTTTTTCAAATAATGTTGCTTCAGTGTCTAGAAAATTAAATTCCCTATAGGTACAATTGAGTAAATTTTATTCCAAAATAATTATCCAGCTAGGAGTTAGGTAGCTCTACACAAAAATTGAAATACAAAACATTCAAAACTTTTATATACTTTTTTATATTATAGTAATACTTCGTTCGTTAGTTTAGTTAGTTTAAAAACTTTAGTTTTAAAAAATATAATTATTTTCGTTTAATGTCCTATAGAATCCTCATAAGACAATCGTCACTTGAATCATTATGATAAGCGAGCCATGGCTGCATTCCGGATTTAAGGCGGTGGTCCAAGTTACAAGATAGTGGTTGTCGGTACAAGAAGGTGATATAGCAGTCTCTATAAAGATCTTGAGTGAAGTTGTCTAGCCTGTTAGAGATAACAGTTCTCAGAAATCTGTTTTAATTTGAAGGATATTAATACTTGGGTATAAAGGTACCTACTACTTTTTTTTACTTACGTAAACGTTACGTTAATATAACAAACAATACTTTCTTGACGAGTTTGTTTCATTTTGTTTATTAGTTTCTCGTTATTCACATTTTACACTTTATCTGTTTTGTATAAGTTTCTACCAGTGACTTTGTATGTAATAATAAATTTGTGAGTCATACTGGTTAGTGATATACCCGTAATCTCACTGGCAGATCTATCATAATAATTTCAGTAAATTTCAAATTTCGAGACAGAGACCAGTATAAGTACTGGGTTCTATCAGCGGATTGTATTTTATGACTAAAATACCTAATTTATATACAAATGAAACATCAATAAAGAGCTTTAGAATTATCATAAATTATAAACTCATTTGCCAAAAAAACGGGTTGTTTAAATTTTTTGCGTCCCTTTAGAAAATATCAAAAGAGGTTTTAATCATTTGAGAATATTACTGGCACATTTATGAAGTGTTGTGGTGCATAAAAAAGTTTATTCCAAATTCAAATTTAAGACAGTCTGACTTTAACACAAAAATTGCAGTTAATTGCGTATCGTGGCGGGAATCGTTGATAGTTAGCATTAACTCTAACGGCCGGAGTATATTCCACAAGAATACATAAATAAAAATAAAAAAAATAAGAAACAAGTAAGAATAGCACCGATAGCATACTCGGACGAACATAAGCTGTTATTTTAGCATGTGGGGGCCACACTCAGTATTAAACTTTTCCTTTTTTTATGTTAAAAAAAATATTTTAACAAAAAACAACCGACTTCAAAAATTCCAAAACAATAGATATAATATGCATTAAAAAGTATAAAAATAATTGCGTAGTTTTATAGTTACAATCTTATTAATTAATCTAATTCTACTTACGATTATTGTTATTTTTGGAATCGGAGTCCTTCCGCCGCGACCCTCTCTCGCCTCTCGCCTCCTCACGACTCAAGCACATCTCACCTATAACTATGTATGTAGTAACAAACCTATCTTGGATGACACCGACTCCAAAAATTACAATAATCGTAACTAGAATAAGATTAATTAATTAAATTGTATAAAAATACGCAATTATTTTTATACTTTTTAGTGCATATTATATCTATTGTTTGGGAACAGTGTTTTTGTAGTCGGTTGTTTTTTTGTTAAAATATTTTTTATTTTTTGAGTTTTAGTGAATTTGAAGTACACTAACTAACAATTTATCTAAATATTTGCAGATTGGGAGTTGATAAAAAATTGAAGAGTTCCGTTTCTTTGTCATGGATTCCGTAATCAGAACCTAACCAAAATATCTTGAAGTATATATCCTTTCCAATATAAAAAGAATCATCGAAATCGGTTGGCGCGATATTTAGTTATTCGTTAATTTATCTTTCAATTTGCTATACGTATGTATAGCAAAGTTAAGACTTTTATCGTTTTCTCATGGATGCCATTGTCAGATCTGGACCAAATTGTATCACACAACGGGAAGCACCAGCTTTCAAATAAAAAAAGAATTATCAAAATCGGTTCATCCAGTCGAATGTTTTGAAGTAACAAATAAAATCCGACGAATTGAGAACCTCCTCCTTTTTTGAAGTCGGTTAAAAAACTTAAATTTTTAGCCTGCTTTTTTATTTAATGATGACGTATCTATATACGTAACTAACTGTTTTAGATTCTAGGATAATTTTTCATTAATTCTATCGAAATGTAGTGAAGAAATTGACAAAAACTACTTTTTGCTTATTTATTTAGAGTATTATGGTAGTACAAGCTTCTTAGAATTATAAAATAATCTGAAGATGACAGTGAAAAAGTGAACTGGTTATTTACCTGGTGCCCGTTCTTTTTGCAAAAGAGTGTATTATTGTAGTGCAAAAAAAAACTAAAGCATAATTTACTGATATATCTACATTATTATATACAATCCCTTAAGTGGAAGACTATTTTAGCGCATTAAGACATCCCCTTATAAACTTAACTAAAAAAGACTATAAAAACTTTGGCAACAAACTACATACTAAAAAGGAACAAATATCTTAACACACCTAGAACTTACAAATATTGATGAATAACAATTGTGCTTCGCATTATAATAATTATGAATTGTGCGAGTTAACTAATTAAGTACTATATCTAATTGTCTTTGACTTAAATGAATTAATAACTCTTCTTAAAAATTGTTTACAAAAAAACTAGTACCTAAGTATGATAAAACTATTAATAAAATGATTAATACAAACATCAATGGTACGAACAAAATAAAACATTAAATATAAAAACTTTTGGTTAATAAATAAAGCTGATTTACGTAAATGCTAAGGTTGACTTAACTAATAAATAATGTATAAGTACTTTTTTTTAGTATAGATAGGTCACTACTAGCAATACATAATAGACAAACTATTTAAGTACTATCTTACACCTACTGAACGTAACCGTTTCCTTGATTGACATACAAGGGTTTATTGTAGTACAATGATTTCCTTATCAAGAAATTGTTCATACCTTATCTTGTTGTACCTACCTTATGGTAAAGCAGTTATCTGAGTGAAATTACAATTAATCAATATAATACTACATACGAGTTGTAATTGGCGCGTCTCCATTTTCCCTTTCATTTAATTCTTTTCTCCTCTCCTTATTCCTAGCTCTGAAGAACGAGCCGGTTGTGACTGACCGAAACCGGAAAGAACCGGGTGCGCCATTCGATAATCCTTTATCATCTGGTTTTGGCAGTCTGGTAGGCCGGGTTCGGTAGGAGAAGCTGGCGGCTTTAAGCCGCGCGCCTATGCCGAGTTTGGCGGTGGTGAACATTTTGTCGGGGAACACGTGAGGAATTGTGGGGGTGTGAGGAGCCGAGATGCTGCCTAGCATAGATGGTGCCATGTCCGGTCTGCGCGCGACCATGCTGCCGGAGTGCGGCCGGATTGCCAGCTCTACGTCATTGCCATTCCTGTTTTCATATGCATTTTATTAGGATTTATTTTGAATTATTACTGGTAATGAAATTAAGTGCGGGTTGTATTGACGTACTTTAAACAACAAGACTCACAATCGCCTATTAAAAGGTAATCATAAACGTCCAAGCGATGTTGAACATACGTATACATTAAATTATACATATAACATTAAAATATTCATTCATGTTAACACCTTATTTCGTGGCAGTATTGTTCAAAGTCTGTTGTATACGCTCATAAGAAGCGAAAGAGACGGACGTCTTTTCATTTAAAGAGACGAATGTCTCTTTCGCACATTTCGTTATTTAGCAAATGATTAAAAATGCCAAGTTAGCAACGTAATTTTGTTAATTTTAAGTGACACGTACCTCAAAAACGATACTCCATCCTTTTTAAGTTTGGATATGCTGTTATTTGGACAGTTTTTCGCTGAACACTCTCATTCAGATTTTTTTTTGCGTGACTGTAAGACTGTAAGGTGCTTTTTGTTCGTCAATGGCGGGATACTTTATTTTAGTGTAAAACCACGTGATTGGGAATGCTCATAGTAATCAATCTGAGTTTTAATGAATAAAGGTATAAGCAGATGTTCAATTAGAACGGACTTTAACGATAATGATGGCTTGATTAAACATAGCTCTACGAGACCACGATGCAAAGTACTGTACATTTCAAAAATATATCACTTCATTCATTGACCGATCAACCAATCGGAAATACACACACGCACACACACACACTCAAGCCTGTTACCCGTCGGGGTAGACAAAGACAACACAATGCCAATTGATTTTATCCTTACAAACCTCACGCGCTTTTTCTACATTCATTACTCTTTTCATACATGCACGCCGCTTCTGGGTGCTTCGGACCTTTCCTTTTTTCTAGAGGTCTCCCGCGACTAACTTGCACACTCACACTTGCCTCATTTGATAAGTCATTCTTTCTTCACTCATTCGCTCAAGTGTCGAAACCATTTCAGCATTCCTTTCTCAATCCTTGCCATAAAAATTTAAAATATATATGATTGTCTATTAGAGGATATTATTAATATTAATGATAGGAGCAAAATGAGCGTCACTTACGACGTGGTGTGTTCGTGCCTGGTGTGCGCCCGCCTGAGGTTCGGTAGTCGTCCGCTGAACGCTCTGGTTGCTCGTCGCCGCACGACGTCCGCGTTTGTGCCCGCTCCCTCCACGTCACTGCCCGCTGTATTCACAATAAGCGTCTTTTTATGCTGTGCATTGATATATCATCATGCAAATTTATTTAGCATAATCTATCGTATTTGGTTGTAGTTAATTGCAATACTCAGAAAAAAAAAATAAGTTTTATCGCAACTCATGAAATTTGGTATTCGGTGTCGAGCGGGTGCGTGTAGATGCGGCGCCGAGCCTGCAGCATGCTGTACACTAGCGACACAAGCGAGTGGACACTCGCGTCACTGTACTCACGCTGGGTGTCGAGCGGGTGCGTGTAGATGCGGCGCCGAGCCTGCAGCATGCTGTACACTAGCGACACAAGCGAGTGGACACTCGCGTCACTGTACTCACGCTGGGTGTCGAGCGGGTGCGTGTAGATGCGGCGCCGAGCCTGCAGCATGCTGTACACTAGCGACACAAGCGAGTGGACACTCGCGTCACTGTACTCACGCTGGGTGTCGAGCGGGTGCGTGTAGATGCGGCGCCGAGCCTGCAGCATGCTGTACACTAGCGACACAAGCGAGTGGACACTCGCGTCACTGTACTCACGCTGGGTGTCGAGCGGGTGCGTGTAGATGCGGCGCCGAGCCTGCAGCATGCTGTACACTAGCGACACAAGCGAGTGGACACTCGCGTCACTGTACTCACGCTGGGTGTCGAGCGGGTGCGTGTAGATGCGGCGCCGAGCCTGCAGCATGCTGTACACTAGCGACACAAGCGAGTGGACACTCGCGTCACTGTACTCACGCTGGGTGTCGAGCGGGTGCGTGTAGATGCGGCGCCGAGCCTGCAGCATGCTGTACACTAGCGACACAAGCGAGCGCGCGGCGGGCGCGGCGTTGTTCGCAGACACTCGCGCGATGCGTGCTCGCGTCACCCACCACGTCTCCATGCGACCTTTGCCCTTCACTGCCACTGCACCGCGGGCCTCAACACCGTACCCACAGCGCTCTAGTATCTGTTCCAAAACAAGTGATGTTATTTTTCTACCAATAAAAAAGAACTAAACTTATAAACGGATACTTTACTCGTGGGTTGAGCAATGAGGTTAATAAAGATGAAAAAAATATGCGATGAGTATTTAATAATTTTAATAAACAACTTCATCAACATCTATTAATAAACCTTACTCCTAATTTAGTTTACAAATACTTACAAAACATAAATGGCTATAAAGGTGCAGAGTATGATGAGATTCATCCTTTATTATTAAAGAAATGTGCATAAGCATTATCCATTCCCATATTTATTATTTTACAAAAAACTATTACTTGAGGTGTGTTTCCTAAAATTTGGAAACAGGCATAAATTACCCCTAAAAATGGCGATACTTAACTAGTTACAAATTATCGAGGTATTTCTAAATTATCCTCACTAGCCAAAACACTGGAAAAAATTGTTACTGACCAATTAGCTGAAGCAGTTAAACATCACATTTCTCCACAACAACACAGCTTCTTTCGAGGTAGGAGTGTAGATACCAATTTAGTTTGTTTTACAGATCTTATTCTAAACACACTAGATGCTGGATGTCAAGTTGACGTTGTATATACAGACTTTTCCAAAGCATATGACAAAATAAATCATAACATCTTCATAATGAAATTATCTTCATTCGGTTTCGGTTCACACGGCGACCTTCTAAGGTGGATTAAATCATACATTAGTAATCGAAGTCAAGCAGTTGCATTAAGAGGTTAAATTTCAAATTTTCTTAATGTTACCTCCGGAGTTTCTCAGGGTTCTCATTTGGGTCCTTTACTTTTCTCTATATATAAACGATATTGATCACGTTTTTATGAATCTTGTCATTTGCTCTACGCTGATGACACAGTATTTTAAAATTATTACAAACTTAGTTAACTGTCTGCATTTAAAATATGATCTAAATTAATTAAATGATTATTACACGACAAATATTCACAACATGTACCTTCAAGAATTTCATGTCATCTCATTCACAAGGACATAGAATAAGATAATCTTCAATTAAGGTTTATTAATTAATCTAGGTAGTGTAAGTCTTTAAGGGGAAAGCAGAGATCTCGAGGAATTATTCTAGATTCTAAGATGCATTTTAATATACACATTAATAATATTATTAATAAAGCGTTTAAACTGCTCGGCTTTATATTTCTATCACAAAACCTTTCACTCAGCCTTTCACTTAAAATACTGTATTTCTCTAGTTCTTTTACTAGTCTTTTT
Source organism: Leptidea sinapis (assembly GCF_905404315.1). Taxonomy (NCBI): domain Eukaryota; kingdom Metazoa; phylum Arthropoda; class Insecta; order Lepidoptera; family Pieridae; genus Leptidea; species Leptidea sinapis. Next base: position 6,017,624 of record NC_066267.1, on the reverse strand, counting down.
TTGTGCTTGCATATAAATTAGCGCAGCATGTCTTCTGATGTTTAGGTACACGTTCCAAAAATTCAATCAGCCTCTCTCTGTTCAAGAGCACGCATGTTTTGACGTTTGGGTTACCTGTTTAGTGTATTTGGTGACCTGGATCCTGTCCATAGCGCCGGTGGACTCCATACGAGAAGCCTCGTTGACGGTGTTGCCCCAGATGTCGTAAACAGGCTTGCGAGCGCCGATCACACCACCCACCAGTGGACCGCAACTAATGCCTGAAAATATGCATAAGTTGATAATCTTGCCGTTAATGGGTTGCTGTCTTTTTTATGGAAGGGATGAGGAGGAGGACAAAAGATCACCGCCACCCACATTCTCTTGCAACACAAGACGAATAACAGGTGCGTTGCCGGTCTTTGAGAAAACTACGCGCTTTTTTTGAACACAAACAACAGAAAGACCGCACAAACAGCAACCTCATTCCGCAGCATTCACGTGGAAGAAAGTTGAATGAAAACCGCACTGTGGAGGAACGCTACACATGCAGATGGTGGGGATGATATCCGATTGTGGCGTGTCGTGCGAAGATGGAATTCGGGGGCAGGAATCAGGTGAAACAGCTCTTCGGAACTCTTTCCGTGATAAATGCGAAGACACACAATGAAGCGACATCCCTACGCAATACCAAGTGATCTAGCCGATGACTGATGAGTTATTACCTCTTGCTTTACGTTTACCACGTTTATTTGCGTACATTGATGATTTAAACGAAGATAAAGCAGGGTCTCTAATCTAACCTTTCCATTTTTCCTACTTACGTTTTTTTGAACCTTGTCCAATTTAGCCCCTTTCCGCGACTTTCTGAAGAGAGGACTCGATAGAATGGCCTGGCCATGGCCTTCTGGCAATGTATGTTATAGGTGACCAACTTATCATTGATATGCAGAAGATTTTTTTTTTTTTTTTTTCATTTTTTAAATTTACCTCTTTTTTTAAGTGCAAACTTTCACTGGCCAAGCTCTAGCGACATGAAGAATTCAGAAGTGTTAGTTAATCGTTTCATATGATCTTATACTATATTGAGTGTGCTTCGTTCTTATTATCCTTATAAGGTCGAGGTTATACTGGAACATCACCGTTCATTATGAACTTTTACCACCAGGCAAATAAATCATTCGGACTCTTTGCATCATTGCAAATTGTTGTTGGGACTCGAGAAGAAAATGCCGAATTTAGATATATCGAGCCACTCAGCAAATATTGAGATGGTTTGGTTGGGACCTAATATATCCAGAAATTCCCACTGATCCTTATAACCTCTTAGATTTTCACATGTTTCAGTCTCGCTGTCATTAGGGCATTCAAGAAAGGACTGTCAAAAAATTCTTATAGTTCTTATTTCTATACAATGAGATCATTTCACCTGCAGCATGTGAATAAAAGAAAAAAGTGACAAAAAGTAGGTATTATCGTGAAATTAACTATTTAAGGTTTCGTATTCACTAGCTATCATGTCTGTCTGCGGTCGATAAGTCGCGAGGGCTAGTGATTTCTGAGATTTTAAAGCAACCGCTTGCTATCGTACGTAGAGAGCGAACAGTGGCCGCCGACAAGGCCGCGATCGGTCGCTGAGTGCGTTGGTACTCTTATACTTTAAATTTCAACGTAACCTCACCAACTCTTAGGCGAAACTTGTTGAAGCTGTGCTTGTTGATCTCGTCTAAAGACTCCCTCAGCGCGAACGCATAGTCGACCAGCGCGCACAAATGTTCGCAGTCGTCGTCGCCTTTCTGGAAAAAATTATCATTTCTATATCAGCATTTTTTTAGGACAATTAAGGACGAGACGAGCAGGACGTTCAGCTGTCACTCAAGATTATTAAAAACCCAAAAATTCTGAACGGCACTACTCTTGCGCTGGCCACCATGAGACTTTGAGTTGTTAAGTCTCTTTTGCCCAGAAATTTCACTAGCTACGGTGCACTTTAGCCCGAAACCCAATACTACTTACACATTACTACTTCACGGCAGAAAAAGGCGCCGCTGTGTCGCACCCATAATCTAGCCATAATATATTAAAGAACTGCAACTCTTTTGATATGGGCGGTATTTAGTGCTAGGACTGCTTAATTATCGGCATTATACTCTGGCCAATCCCAAAAAATTCATTGTCAAAGAATCTACAGTTAATCACTGTCTTTAACACAATGATCTTAAGCGAAAAAGAGACATCTGAATGAAAATTCAACTGACTTTTGATGATATCGACAGACTGTTATTAATACTCGTACTTGCCTTGTGATCAGGATTTAGTCCAGAAGCTGCCATGTAGGTTGCACCAATGGTCTTTATTTTCTCAATACTCTTAAACCGTGGCTGCATGAGGAGCTTGTCGAAGTCAACTGAAAGACATGAGGAGAATATTATTTGTACAAGTACCCTGTTATTCGAATTGTATCACAATATGGTTCATACATATATTATTGTTTTATTCTCGTCTTCCTACTTTTGCCTCCCTTGGTGCGGTATATACGGGCTTTATAGGTATATTTATTTTGGTATCTTTTAAACTCCTTACTATTTTGATGATTGAGCATTACTAAAAAAATTTATTACCTAAGTATATAATTTTAGTTACATATTCCAATTATGTCATAAATTGCTATTTTTTTTTTTCATTTATAGAATGGAAGGAAACACAACCTGGCAATCAATTATTTGAAGAATGACTATTAACTGCTGCAAGATTTAACAAAGAACCGAAAAAAGTAGGTATGGAGCAAAATGCATGTTTTGAAACTCTCCATACGCTTGGTATTAGTAAAATGTTTGTGTACCGGGCTATTGATAATTACAATGAGACCTCCTCTGTTTGTGACAGATAAAGATCTGGCCGTTCACGTAGTGTTCGTACAAAAAAGGTGATCAAAGCAATAAGGGTAAGAATTCGAAGAAATCCTGTCCGAAAGCAAAAGATCTTTTTAGAAAAGCAAATTATCTCGGGAGATGAAGATAACACTTAGAACCATGTCACTTATTTAAAAGATGACTTAGGATTCGCAGCTTTTAAGAGAAGCACTGGTCATTTCTTAACTGATTATTTAAAAAAGAATAGGGTGGTAAAATCGAAACAAATACTGAAGCGTTACGCAAAGGGAGGTCACAGAAAATTTTTGTTTACGGATGAGATTTTTTTTACAATTTAGCAACATTTTAACAAACAAAATGACCGTTTTTATGCTAAAAGCTCTAAGGAAGCCTCCCAATTAGTCGACAGAGTGCAACTTGGGCCCTATCTGACTTTAGTGATGGTTTGGTAGTAATAAATATGAAGGAGTGATACTTTTGTGAAAAAGTTAGCAAACATCGGTACAAGTGTATCAAGGATGGTATCCTTGAGAAGGTAGTGAAGCCCCTTAACAACACCATGTTCATTAACAAAGAATGGTCCTTCCAGCAAGACTCAGCTCCGGGTCATAAATCTCGGTCTACGTACTCGGTCTCGGTCGGTTGGAAACCAACGTTTCGTACTTCATCAGAGCTGAAGACTGGCCGACGTCTAGTCCCGATCTCAATTCGCTGGATTACGGCTCAATCCGTACGATTGGCAGTGAAGAATTTTCCGATGGAAAGAGTCGTGCTTCTATTGATAACTGGCCTCAATGTTTTAAACGTTGTTAAGGACTGTATTGCAGCCAATGCAACACTTCGAATAAGCTTTTTATATTTGAAATTGTTTTATATTTATGTATTAAACTGACAATAAAAAAGCTGTAAAAGTAATAAATGTTATTTGCAATAGAAAAATTCTGTTTTTCTTTGTTTCAGTATTTACGGCAACACTAGGTATTATCATGCTATAAAGCTAATGGTTCTCCCAGTTTTGGGAAAATTAGTAAATAAGTGCATGTATAGTCACAGTTTGAATTATGGACATTACAAATGATTTCGTTGAGCAGCCGCATGCAGTCGACCGCCTTCTGCTCGGAATAGAACTCGTGGAAGTTCGGGATCCCTGCAAACATCACGCCAACTTCGTCACGCCATTGCGAGTACAACTCCTGAAATAAACGATATTTATTCATATATATATTAGAAGTACAGAGAAGATAGAAGAGAAATTGTATTAAATTAAAGATAAATGATTAAAAACAATAATTATTACAAGTCCAAAAATCACAGTAGTTGTTTTTACAATTGCTGGAGTCATGATATTACAATGTCAGGCTTAAAAAATGGTAAGAAAAAGGTAACAAACATACATCGGGACATCGATCTTTGCATAGAAAGTGATTGACAGCGTGATCGGGCAAGATATGCTTAAGGAGGTATCGATTCATTCGTTGCGTTTCTTTCATCTCCCGCAGGTCTGTCTCCGCCTGCAGGTTCCAGAGAAAGTCCAGGCGTGACGTCACTTCCACCAGGCGGGCGTGGTACACCACGATGATCAGGAACATCAACATCAGGATCATCATTTGAACGTAGAATGGTAGCTGTCTGTAAAATATGTTAGCGGTCATTTCTATTTGTTGTGCTTATTCAAAACCATTATTAACGATTATGACATGATCAGTTGAGGAACTGAGCACCTCAGCAATCTAATCAGCTTGAAGAATATTGGGTTTTATGAAGAAAAAAATGTATTGTTAGTTAGTTAATGTAAAAAGTTAGTTTCAGAAAAAAAAATCTTACAGAAAATGTACAAAACAAGTGATTTGAAATTTAAAAACCATCTTAAAATACGTTTGTGTGGAATAGGTTACTGTTACATTTGCAAAATGAAAAATGGATTAATTTTATCAATTATGTATTGTCATCGGTCCTCAAAAAATCTAAGAAGTTTGAACGATATCTGGCCCTAGTGGGTCAAAATCGCGTCCAAATGAGTCGGTTTCAAACAATAAAATAGGTGAAGCTAAAATAAAAAGCAATAAATGATTTTCTTAATGATACCATAGAGTGAGAACGGAGCAAACACTCTCAAACTATTTAATTATGTATCATTATTGTAAGATATAACATATATTGTAACGAAATTTATTGATCTCAGGTCTGAGGCATACTATTTCGAATTGGTGATAGTTTTTGACGATTAATTAGTGATTTTGGATTCGATTTTGAATAAAAAAATTATAATTTGAATTAAAAAAATAAGGTACTCACGTGTTACTGTTAGTAGAATCAAAGTAGTACACATTGTAGTAGAAGTACAAAAGCACGGAGTAGAAGGCAACGCTAGCGATGGCCAGACACGTTTTGATGAGGTAGTACAGCTTAAGGATGGACGTGAGCGCGACGAGGCACAGGATCCAAGTAAACACCACGTACTCGGGACGATAGCACTCGCCCTGCCGCTCCTCACTGTCTGGTGATTCACTCTCTGACTCGTCTCCCAGGTGAGGAAATGATGGAGGGCAGATATATAATTTAGTTGTGCTAGAACAAGTTGAGTTATCCATTTCGGAAGTTCCATTATGAAATGAAAAAATATATCAATACCTCAGTTCCAAAGAGTAGCAATTCAGAAAAAGGTTACAAAAGAATAAAACGAGCTGTTCCTGTTTGAAATGGATGTATTCTAGACTTATGAAGAAATTTGGAAGTAACAATTAAACTGCATTCACTTATCGACATGTTTCTCTGTGGTGATGATGGGTTATCGTTTATTGAACATTTTTCTCATACTTTTCTCAAACTTAATTTCAGACCTGTTACACTTTGGAAGCGAGGTATCGATAGTCGATATGTACTTAAAAATGTAAAAATGTAAGTAGCGTATAATTACTTTCTTAGCAACTTTTGCTACCTCTTGTTTCTATACGCAAACATTTTACTCTCGAATAAATATTAAACTTTCGTATACAACATAAATTTTGAATACTTTTTATAATTATGACACATGCAAATAGCATGTGCTTAAACGTGCAAATCATAGACTAAACCAATATACTTTCTACAGATAGAGATAAATTACTACCATCTACTGTCAGTAATTAGCTATCAATAATCTGAAGCTGTTCCAATATATCCGATAAGTCATTCTTATCGCCTTATATTGGGATGCGTGAATTGAAATTTCCATACAAACTTCTATCCCATTGACAGACAGTACAGCGTGTACGGATAAGGTGAGTTACTGTCGATAAGTTTATTAGGACAGAAAAGTCAACGATATTTACGATTTTTATCTCAAGTACGCCACAACCTGAGATAGACTGAATATTGAGAACGGCTGTTAGAATATACTTGCTTATAGATGACCTGATAGCTGGATAAAGCGTGACCAATTTTGATTTTTCAATGTGTGCGTTAGCTCGTGGTTTAATATTCAAATTACTAAAGAAACTAATGTCAAGCGCGGCTGACTGTTTACGACCTGTCCATCAAAATCGGTTACAGTAACAATAGATTCGCTTACCTTTCCTATATTGCTGTATCTCCGTTATATATGTTCTTCTCTGTCTCGCAAACTTTTTCTTTACGCTTGTATTGTAAGGCTCTGGTTCTAACTTTAAATTACTCAGACATTTAACAATTTAGGATCTATATTTTAATGAAATAAATGTATCTAAATATAATGAGGACCTTTGAATGTTACATCTGCCGTGTCTAATATATCATATAAGTTATTAAAAATCAGTTATCTCCGTTCTATTATTAATCCTCACCTTGATATAGACATGATGGTGACAAAGCAGCAGATATGCACGTTCCTCCTCACTCGAGAGCCGCTCAGCGCTGCGGACATGTTGGCTAGACGCGGTATCTTTTCAGGAAACTCCTCTGCCATCACCAGCACGAAAGAGAGCGCGAGTGGTATCGTCATCACCAGCATAATTATCAGCAGGAAACAGCAGCTATGATAAAATATAATCATCAACATCATCAGTCGGAAGACGTCCACTGCTAGACAAAGGCCTCCCAGAGAGATCTCCACGATGAGAGAGAAAGCGACCTGAAGAGAAAGCTCATGATCGCTCAGAGGGCAATGGATAGGGCTATGCTCGGACTTTTTCTGCGAAATCGATTCAGAAATTAAGAGATCTGTAAGAGAATCAAAGTCACTGACATAGCCCAAATGATTGCGAAAGTGAAATGGCAGTGGGCAGGGCATATAGTTCAACGAAGAGATGCACATTGGGGCAGTAAAGTCCTCGAATAAAATATAATAAGTCAAACTAATTCTAAGTGGATAGATATTCTTTTAGTTTTTCTACCTTTACTGTTTTATTTACCCACACGTTGCAGGTAAGTAAAACTGTCAAGAAAAACGCGTACGTCGTACTAGAAATGTTGCCAACGCTTCTGTGATTCCTCTGTATTGCAAGAGAGAATGAGCAGCAGTAATCATTTACCACAAAATGAACCATATGCTCGTTTGTCCTCCACTTCCAAGCCCCTGCTAAAGCATTAAATTATGTCATAATCACGGGAATACTTAGAGACGATGTTCGGGTTGATACGGGTTTTCGTTTAGAAATTCCACCCGCATCATGTTGTCTGGCATTAAACCGCACGTCTTGCGCGAAATTTCTAGTCCCACTCAGTCACTTTGGGGAATAAATTACCGGCTGTGGTTTGTACCTGAATCAGTACGGGTAAGGGACATTCAAGCATAGAGCATATTCCCAACTTAACTTAAGGCCGGCAACTTATCTCTTGAGCCAGGGGTTAGGCACCCGCCTACACCAGGGTGTAGACGGTTGCCTCGCCACGTTAATCACGTGATCATTTTGCCCCTTTGCCCCATCTTTTATTAAAGAAAGAAAAAATCGTTTTACATAATTTCTAATTGACCAATTAATGCTTAAAGTCTTAAAAAAACTTGTGGGCAATGCCATTATCACATTTAAATAAAACACTTTTTAATTAACAGTAATTTGATTAAATAGTTGTTAATTAACAGTAACTATATTGACATACGAATATGACGCGTTAATTGAGATCTTACTTGTAATGTATGGTGTACTGCACAGCCACGATGAACAGCCACAGCACGAGGCAGCACATCACGTTAGACTTGAAGGTCTTCTCATCTAGTTGTCGGAAGCGAGCGTCGAGGGATCCGCGCCTGAAATGGAGGGACCAGGGCTGCATCTGCTCCACGCGCATCTTGCGGTTACTGCTCACTTCAATTGAGTGGTTTATGATGTCATCTTCCTGTAAGTTATAAGTGATGATCATAAAATAATTAAGTGCATAGCAATTTCACTACAAGAAAATTGGAAAAGTCATAAAAGGCATTTATTTTCTCAAACTTGATTCCTTTAGAATTCTTTTTGATGTTATTTCTAATATTCTAGTACCACTTGGGAAACAAATGGCGCTCTGAGAGAAGAGAAGATTATTTATAAATAATGCCTGAACAGTGGCTGGGACTTTATTATAAAAGTGTATACATTTAACCTTAAAGTTATTATATTATATCTTATGAAGCCTACTAGAATTAGTTACAAGCAACTTATTTTTAGTGTTATAATAATGAAAATCACTATTAAGAGCAAAAAGGTGACGATTTTTGTGAACGTATATTAAATTTTCATAAATGTACTGACAATGAACAGTCATAATATTAATTTCTTTAAATTTTTCTTTGAGACTATGTCTGAAGTGATGTAATTGACGAGTAGTCTCACAAGAACCTAAAACTTAAACTTTTTTTTCTTTAAAATTCAATTTAAGCTGATTGATTTGGGATAGGCGATTAGTTCATTTGTTAATATCAAAGAGTAATGAAAATAATCTATAACACATAAAAAACTGTTGAAGAGCGTATGTCCGAAAGAAAAATATCAGAGAAATAGTTGTTAGACTATTTATGCACTCAAAGGACACAATCAAGATTCACAGCGGTTGTGTCGACTTGCTAAATAAAAAATTAAATCAAATCACCTCTGATAAGGAAGAAATTTCAACATCCTCGTGATATTGCTCGACGTCTTCGCGCCGGTTCTGCTGCCGATATCTGATGACCCCGGTACCGCTATTAAAATACTGTAAAAAAAATGAGCCACATTTTAAAAAGTTTGAGGAAAAAGTTCCTTGGTTGTGAGGTACGTATGAAATGTATTAATATGACTTTCTCAGCTATAAAAGTAGGTACATTCTAGAATACGTCATAGTGAATTGTATGTAGAGAGAGAATGTGACAATATTACATATTTGCAATAATTATTGTAGAGCGGTGATCTACCGCAGCATTTAATGGCGGAAACAACATCTAAGAAAAAGCGGCCAAGTGCGAGTCGGACTCACCCATGAAGGGTTCCGTCGGTAACGATTTATGACGTATTAAAAATCTACTTACTAGATCTCGTTCAAATCAATTTTCGGTGGAAGTTTGCATAGTATCTTATATTTGTTTTATTTGATCATTCTCGTATTTTAGAAGTTACAGGGGGGGGGGGGGGCACATTTTACCGCATTGGAAGTGTGTCTCGCGCAAACTATTTAATTAAGAAATAAAAGATAGAAACCTCGATATCTTTTACGACCTTCATTATATTTATTTTGACGACCTATCCATAGATGTATGGGTTTGATGAAAAAAAATTTTGAGTTTCAGTTCTAAGTATATTTGGACCCCCAAATATATTTGTTTTTTTCTGTTTTTGTAATCAAGCAAAATCATAATGCAAACTGCATACAACATAATACATCTACTTACCGAGTTTCAACAGTATAGTTCTTATAGTTTTGGAAAAAAGTGGCTGTGACATACGGACGGACAGATAAACAGACAGACATGACGAATCTATAAGAGTTCCGTTTTTAGCCATTTGGCTACGGAACCCTAAAAAGTGCGTAAAAACCTAAGCTATTACTACTGCAACCATCTCTGTAATCACTTAGGACAGGCTATTTTTTATGGAAGGGGAAAACAAACCAGCATACCACGAGTTCCAGGTTTTCGCCACCAACACTTTCTTTTTAGTCCCCTTTCCAGTAAACACACAAATTGTGTTTTAATTTTTTCCGTTTGCGATGGAGACTTTGGGATCGTTGGGTCCCTTAGCCCGAACACTTATTAAAGAGTTGTCCAAGCGAATTGTAAATTTGACAGGTGACCCGAGATCTGTCACGCACTTTTGCCAAAGATTAAGTTTGGCAATTCAAAGAGGCAACGTTGCCACCTTCTTGGGCACCTTACCTGCAGATTGCGACCTTAATGCGGTTTATTAAGTATATTTCGCAGTTTAATTTTTATTGTAGAGTTAGATAATAGTGAAATTTATTTTAGATCGTAATAATATTGTATTATTTATGTACAATACACACACAATATCAGGTAAATAAATCCTATCAGCAACATACACTTTGAAAGGGCATCTCTGGTGTCCAGTCAGTCGTGGTCTCTTCGTCTACGCTTCCATTGGTGCTTCGCGGTGGACATTCGTTCTGTTGAGCTGCGGCCGGACCTCTGTGACGAGAACAATTTGAATATTTATTTTTTTATTTATTCATTAATTTTATTCATTCATTATTGTAAGATTACCAATCTTACAGCGATACAGTTGAATTAAATATAAAGGCATAGCTAGTTAATAATGCGGTCAAAAGTGGATTACACATTTAAAATTACAATACCTGTTCCTGTATTGTGTATGTGTGTGTGCGTGTCATCTGTGTGTGTGTTTATTTTGTTCTGTGCATTTTTATTATTTTTTTTATTTATTTTGTTTTAGTGCAGGTTTTAGTTTATATTTCGATAAATGAAATAGATCTTAGTGAGTTACTAGTCTTGTTTGTGGAATACGGCATAGTGCTATATTTCGAGCATAATTTCGTCTATAAATATGTCGTGTTCGATACATGTCGTTTCAATATGAAACCCAAACTGGTTACGACTTACGAATTACGTAAACTACTTTGTTATCTAAAGCTTCTGATAAGACGATGCAGCACTCGATGTCTTTCTGTTTTGACGAAAACAAAAAAGTTTCAACTAACACACGGTAATATTTTCTTAACCTATTAACACTATAGTAATTCGCATGATTACAGTAATTAAAAATAGAAGAATGGTTTTAAGAAAAAATAAAAGGAAACATATGATGAACGGATTATAAAGAGGACCCAGTTTTGATATAATTATAATATTGAGGGTAAAACGATATTCAATATAATAACAGTGTCAAATACGGCTAAGTAAAGTATATTCGGCCATGGCTTAGAACATCATAATGCATAGTTCTTGTCTGGTTCAGTGCAGTCCTCTTAAAATTGCATAATATGATATTAAGTAGGCTAAGCAATTTTGTTATTTTATGATTTTAAAAATGTGGTAGGAGTTTCTTATCAGTTCGTCTTGCCATGTCAAAGCCCTTTTACGAACTGATAAATAAACGGCCGTAAAATTGTAAGAAATAAAGTCGATTGACAATCTACCGTTATATTGTAACATCACTAGTGAAATTGTAATGTCATTTTGAGTATATACCTGCGACATAAACATGATTAATACTACAGTACATGCTTATCACTATAGTTTAATTAGAACTAAAAGAGAAAATAATTGAACATAACTCTGTTATTAACATATCGATCGCCACAAAAGTACTTTTAATTTTGTTGTAAAGCAGTTCAAAATCAGGTAATGCTTATTGTTGGTAGGACTTACATTATTTTAGACCTATTCCTAGTTCGTCTCGGCTGTTCCGTACTCTTGATGAGGTACGTGTTAATGTTCAGCTCCTTGAGGTATGGATCCCTGCTCTGTCCCTCACCAGCTTCTACTTCGAAAGCGCCATTTAAACATTCTAACGTAGACGCCGATATATGTACTCGACTGCGAAATTATTTAAATATATCATCATCTTCATAGTTCAAAACAAAGTCGCTTTCCGCTGTCTGTCCCCTGATTTGATACAGTGATTCAAGAGGTAGGTTTATATGTATAATGCATGCAAAATATAGTAGACAAACACTAATAATTTTTAGAGGTTTCTAATGTGATGTCGTTAATAAACACATTCATTTGCGCTCACATTGCAAGCGCAGGCTAAACCTTACGACATACATCAAAATAATATACTTCATAATACATATTGTGCACCTTAAAATTGTCTACAAAAAAGTCCGGGATGGTATATGTCTATGTCTTAATCCACAATAACCATTTTTTGAAGTGAAACTTCTTTAGAATCGTTGTGATTTCAAAATGCAAAACGACAGGTAAGAGACACAAATACAAAAATGTGTAGGATGAAGCCGGCAAAGAATGAGACAGAAATATGTATACTATTTTATTTTTCTGTATGATGCGAGTAGGTATACCTTAATATATTCTTATGTCATACGCACGACTTACAACTGCATAGACACCAGGAGAACATAAATATGGTAGCGGTGTTAGTAATGTCTTTCATAGCGGTTGAAATAATGTGTCATCCTAGCAACATGTACCAGGACTTCATATGCAGTTTAGAGGTTCATGCACAATGCAGGTTTCACTTCCGACATGTGTACTTTGTACACACGCAATTTTTTTTACTTCACTTTTTACGTGATACTCGACGAACAGGGAATAAAGCAATTTCTAGGTCTTTTTAGTAATTTCGATAGAACAGTAATACTGTATAAAATATAAGTGTATATTAGGAATCGGGCAACGTTTAATACAGCTATTCTATTGAGTTCAACTTAGATGAAAATGTTTTAGATTAAAATATCTCATAATACCCAGGTAATCCACCACTCTCCATGTGGTTAGCTAGCGTGACGTCATGCGACCACAGATCAAACTGCCACTTCAGTAGACCGAGAACGCCACAGAGTACTGTCCCGCTATGTATGCCAATTCGCATGTCCAAGTCAACCTACAAATATTGTTTGTTATAAGTGTTGGACAACGAATGATTTTTGAGGAATTTTTGGTATAAAGTCATATAAACTATATTCAATGAGGCTTAAGTTTACCGCTTTTAAATCGTCTCTTTCAATATGTCTTTTAAATTACCGAATCTACCATGTGTTCGGAAAAAGTAGAGCTCCTGAGAAGAACATACAAGAAACTCAACGGCCACTATTTTCAATCAAAATAGTATTTTTCAAAGAGCATAAATTTATCGTTTGTGTAACGATGCTTCTCTAACATGATGGTCGTTATTACTGTCATAATTAGTAATCGCATCCAAAAATACAATGATTTATAAACTATAACAGATCGAACTGGCACCACAAGCAGTACCCGTTCACGAGTTGAGCATGGATCCGCCATCGTTCCCTTCGCACAATATTTGAGGGAAGGAGACGACCCTGTACACGACGCTGCCGCAAAAAAAATACGACAGAAATATTATATAAAGAAGAAAGACATTTTATACACATACACTGTAGGACAATATTTGAAAGAAGACCGTTAGGGTACCTTTAAAAAAAGTTCATAGGCAGCCAACTTCTTGACACTGTTTGTAAAAGATCAAAACAAAATCACTTTATTCATGTAAGTCAAGGATATTATACTTATTAACGTCGAAAGTTTTCGTTTCTTTTTACACTTAACACCATTTCGGAAAAGGTTGAGCTTTAATGAGGAGAAGTAGCAAGAAAGTCATTGCCAATCTATTAAATCAATATTAACAGCTTCATCGTCTTACAAATAATTTCAATTACACTATAATATTATGTAAAGTGATGCAACAAAAATATTCAAACGTCTTATAATGTCGTACTTAAATATATAATTAATATATATTTTTTTTACCTGAGCGTTATAGCGTACATCTCGTATGGCCCGGATCATATGCAGGCCCATGTTGACGCAGCAGAAGGCGTGGTTGCTGCGCTGGTCTGGTAGACCGCTCACGCAAAAGTAGCAGTCCCCCAGCAACTTGATACGCAAGCAGTGGTTCTCCTGACCAGAAGACATTATTTCAGATTTCTCTATACACGTATCTATCGATAAGTTTGTATGATCCAGATCTAGGTTAGTTAGACAGCTAGATCACTTAGCGTTGCTTAGAGACGTTGCTGCATTGTGTGTCTTCTTCCGCATTTATCACGGGGAGTGTTCCGAAGAGCTGTTGTCCTTATTACTGCCGACGAATGCAACCATTGCACGACACGCCACCAATTAGAATATCATCCCCACCATCTGGATGTGTGTCGTTCCTCCACAGTGCGGTTTCAAAGAACTTTCTTCCACGTACAACTAATCAGTAGAATGAGTTTCCTTGTGTGGTGTTTCCAGGACGATACGATAGGGCGTACACTTTTCCTAAGCGCCGGTAACGTTCCTGTGATTCCTCTGGTGTTGATTACTTAACATTAGGTGACCTGTACGTTCGTTTGTCCTCTCTTCCACAAAAAAAGGAAATCTTTTTTTTTTCTTTTTTTATGGAATTGGAGGACAAACGAGCGTGCGGGTCACCTGTTGTTAAGTGATCACCGCCACCAACAATGTCTTGCAACACCAGAGGAATCACAGGAGCGTTGCCGGCCTTTAAGGAAGGTGTACGCGCTTTTTTTGAAGGCAACCACGTCGTATCGTCCCGGAAGCTTTGTAGTACGTGGAAGAAAGCTCCTTGAATACTGCACTGTGTAGGACCGCCACACATCCAGATGGTGAGGATGATAAACTAACTTGTGGCGTTTCGTGCGAAGGTGGAATTCGGCGGCAGGTTGATTATTGAGTGTTCCGAAGAGCCTAAACCTAATCAGGTTAAACAGCTCTTCGGAACACTCACCGTGATAAATGCGGTAGAAGACATGAAGATCCTGCCCCAAGGGTAGAATGCAAAAAAGGAACGCATCCTATCCCAATCTGCTGACTTGTATTGCAACGCGGCGGGTCGCTGGTGGTCTGCGATGTTGGCGTCGGATAGGCACTACACTCCTGACCAGGCAATGGTCGGACGTTCCGAGAGGGTCGTCGACAAAGACCTGGTAACCATCGGGATGTGTAGTCAGCAGAATCCACATCCGGGAGCCGCGTTGGCAACTCAACCAATTGGGACAGACCATACGCCAATTCAAAATTATGCACAGATGCGCAGGCGTAGTCTGTGGTACGTGATCCAAGCCATTCGGCATTGTGCCCGTTGAAATCACCCAAGACTACGATTTCAGCGGAGGTGATCTTTGCAAGCACGTCTTCAACTGCCGCTTGAACGCAGCCCATGAGATGATCGGTTTCTGCGTTACCACTATGGTACCTGTAGACACACGCATAGATGCGGCCGCGGTTCTCTAAATCTACGCGGAGCCAAAGAGTGGACAGGTCCCTACCCTCAAAATTGCCGAGACGGCGACAGCAGATATCCTCCCTTACGTATACACATACCCCGGCATGAGGCAAAAAATTGTGCTCAATTTTGTACCCGGGGTACGTTAAATATGACGTATCGCTAGGTCGAGATATCTGCGTCTCCGTAAGGAAACACAAGGCCGGCTGCGCCGTCTCAAGGTGGTGGTGGACGGCGTTTAAATTGGAGTGAATTCCCCTGATATTGCAAAAGTCCACGTTGAGTGTGGAGCGGGGTGCCGTGGTGCTACTGCCTCGTTTGTCCTTGGTCATGCGCGGTTCTGTGCCCTCCCCAGAATACTAAGGGCAGCCCGAGCTAGAGTGCTTGGGGAGGGATTCTCCGACTCTGGTAGAGCCGGTACCCTCCTGGGGTAAAATCTTTTGAAGATCCGCTGTCATATTCGGGTGGAGAGGAGGGGGGGGAATGGCCACCGGTCCTCGACACTAACCTATGCGAAACACAGCGGCACTAGGCCGCTATTTCACGCCGGTATTCTGTGCGAGTGTGGTAATTAACCCGGACGAGTCTGGCCCGATTGTGCAGACGTCAAAAGACGGCAGCGTGACTCCCACTTCTAAAAAGCCCTTAGTCGCCTCTATCGACCCATGGGCCTGGGACTCCCCTATTCTTTTTACGCCCCGGGGAAAGTACAGGGCAAATCTGTCTTTCATACAAACGAAAAGAAGTAAATCAAAACTTTCGATCACTTTTTGAACGTCTTGTATAACAATAAAATCATGTAATCATCAGATACGCAACAGCTATATTTTGAAGGCACTGTTGGTTTACATAAAAAGTCCTCTTGTGAAACGTTTACAATTTACAAACTCATTACGAAAGAGTGAATATTTATTTTTCTTGTTAAATATATGTAAATATATGTGTATAAATAAGCATTTTTTTTGAATAAATAATAGGAATTGAATCACATTAACCGTGTGCTGTCGGACCAAGATTGATAAATAATGTATTTCAGTTTCAATTTTTCTGTTTATTTAATTTATTTATTTATTTATTTATTTATTTATAAAGGCTTACCAACTAAATACAATTTACTAACTTATGCACTAAGAATTAAACAAATATAATAAAATAGTTTAAATGTACTTAAATTATAGGTAGGCACAACATTACTATAAGAAATACATGTGATATTTTAAAATCTAAAATCTATAAATTTTGGAGAGCAATATAAATTTGTTTTTTAAAATTAAGAAAGTTTGAAAAGAAGATATCAGTGTTTTCATCTATATTAAAAATACAATTATATAATTTTAACATTAGCTGTAGAGGAGAGTTTAAGCCATAATTACTGTAATTACTTAATCAAATCAATGTTTATATATTTATAATCCTATGATTATATTTAATTAAAACTATCATTACGGGGAAGTATACCAAGAATACTGGCAGCATTTCCACCGGGGATAACTGGCTGATCCGTTGACCGAAATAGCTGCCAGCGCTTGGGTCTTCAGTAGCCCTATTCAGGCGCGTAGATAGTACTTTGTACATTATCCGCGCCTATGGGCCCCACGGGCCAAGTGTCTCGACACCAAACGGCACAAGAATGTAAAACTCACTGAAACCGACATTTTGCGACGTTTGCTGTCTTCGACAGTCAAAACAGCAGCCCCGGTACCAACTGAAGTAACTGAATTTTTCTATGCATCTTCATAGCTTTTATCTATGTTGACATTATACTCACGGAAGCTAGTCGGTCGAAACGAGCAAAAAGTTCGTTCAGCAACTTCACCAGCTCTTGGGCACTGCACTTACTTGATAGCTCTATAAAGATGAATTATGATTAACTATTTGCTTAAAATAATAATTTACCGATAATAAATAGAACGCATCATCAAAATCCGCATGTCACATGACATATCAGAATGGGTTTATGAAAAAAATTTGAATGTTTCTAAAAACTCTCAGTCAGACATATTAATAATTATCATTTTTATAATTGACGCATTAAAATAGAAATTAATATATGGCATAATAACATGTCTTATACATCGATTTCTTGCAGCCGAAGCGCAAAAGCTTTTTTTTGGTGATTTTTTACAGTCAGTTAGGTACTTGTTATATTTGATATCTTAAAAAACAACTTAAAGAGAAACTTCAGTCAGGATATACCTGTAGGAGGCTCCTTTGCACAGGAAGCCGGCTAGATTATGGGTACCACAACGGTGCCTATTTCTGCCGTGAAGCTGTAAACATTACTATGTTTCGGTCTGAAGGGCGCCGTTGCTAGTGAAATTACTGGGCAAATGAGATTTAAAATCTTATGTCTCAAGGCACAATTTGTAGTGCCGCTCAGAATTTTTGGGTTTTTCAAGAATCCTGAGCGGCACTGCATTGTAATGGGTAGGACGTATCAGTTACCAGCAGCTGAACATCCGCCTCGTCTCGTTCCTTATTTTCATAAAAAAAAGGAGGCTGAGATCTATAGATCTTTGATTTCGTTTTTATAGTTATTTACTCAGCTGAAACTATGCTGAGCTTATAAGATAGCCCAATTGAAAAGTGAAGTTTTCGTTACATCACACTCAGCTAAGTTTTACGTGAGTAAAGTCTGAGCCAAGTCTAAGTACTCTATAGATCTCTCGCCTATATATCGCCTAGGGCTATATGTCATCGGACACCACGGTGGTGCAACCAATATGGTGGCGCGACCAGCCCGGACGTGTCATGACTCTGGTGTCTGTATGGTGTCTAGTTTCAGACACCACTGTGGCGAGCGAGGTGGCGATTACTAATAATAGTTTCTAAACACATAACAACTGCATGACTCACTGTTACAAAATTACCAAAAATTAAACTTCCAGTGAAATTTAGCCCTTAGTGCCACTTCCTAGTTGTCAGCTTTAAAACTGTTGGTGGCGATGGTCCTTTAAAACAATCCACTCGTATTATAATTTTTATAAAATATATTATAATTTGAAGTAGAAATTAGAAATTTATATAAGCTTTTCTTACCTACTTAACCTATTTTAATTACTATGTATTTACTGTACATAAGAGGAAGTGCATTAAATTTATTAATCTCATATTTGGATAACAGGATACAGTATGTTGAAGTTAATAGTGTAAGGTCTTCAGGCTCCGTGTTAGGAATATGTGTCCTGCAGGGTTCAATTCTCGGACCATTTTTGTTTTTAGTTTATATCAATGACCTACCCTATCTTATAAAGAACACACATGATATAGTATTGTTTGCGGCTGATACATCACTATTATTTAAAGTTAATCGACATGCAACTACTATTGAACATGTAAATAATGCTATTTCTAAGGTAGAACAATGGTTCAAAGTAAACAATCTTCTTATGAATGGTAAGAAAACGAAATGCTTAAAATGCATATTACCAAATGTAAAAAAGATTAACACACATATTAAATTAAATGGAGAAATGTTGGATCTTGTAAATAAGACAGTGTTCTTGGGTATAACTCTAGATGAGAAGCTTCAGTGGGGTGGCCATATAATCTGCCTTAGCAAACAGATTGAGCTCTGCAGCATATGCGGTTAAGAAGATTAGAGAACTGACTGACATAGATACGGCCAGAATAGTATATTTTAGTTACTTCCACAGCATTATGAGCTATGGTATCCTTTTATGGGGTAATGCTGCTGAGATCAATACGATATTTGTGCTGCAGAAGAGAGCCGTTAGAGTCATTTATAACATGGGATCTAGAATTTCGTTAAAGAATAAGTTTAAAGAAATAGGTATTATGACAGTGGCCTCACAATACATTTACGAGAATTTGATGTTTGTACAAACGAATAAAAATAAGTTCACAAAACTAAGTGACTTACATAGTATTAATACTAGAAATAGGGGTAGACTTGATATGCCTGCCACAAGACTCCATAAAGTCAGTAATTCTTTTAGGTGTCAGTGTGTTCGCTTCTATAATAAACTCCCCAAACATATAACAAATATGTCTATAAATAAATTCAAAGCCTTCACAAAAAGTAAATTAAGCAGCAAAGGCTATTACAATATCCAAGATTGAATTGAATTGATCTACTTAAGTGTGATTTGTTTTATGTGATTTTAATTGTTTGATGTTATTTATATTACTTATTTGATTTGTTTAATTTTAATTTTATCTGTTTGATATTATTTATTTATTATTATGAAATTTAGTGTATGACTGAACTTAAGCCATTGTAAATCAATGTTATGAGTTCAATAAACGTTTTGATTTTGATTTTTGATTTTGTACGCTTTAAGATGACAATTTTGTAGCCCACTTCTTATAACATAGGAATGTTACAGGCAGGAGCCTGTAAGCTCCATTTAAGTGGAATTGCTTTAGGGAACAATAAATGTCTTAAAATAGCTAATAGCTATTAAGCAGGTACGCGAAATATTGAAATAAACAATTCTATATCCTATTTTAGAAAATATCTCATTATGTTGCATGAGTTGATCGTCCATAGAGGAATGGTGACTGTTAATATCATAACTTACCCGTAAATCCTTTTATGTCAGCATAGAGTATGGAAACATTTTCATGTCTCTGAATGTAGAGGTTGTTAAACTGTTGCTCTTGAAATTCTCCCTTTACCTTAGACACGTGGCTTGATATTTCCTTTGCGAGAAAATCTGGTATAACTGCAAAAATAAAATAGTATTTACGTTTTAGCCATTTATTAGCGTTTTTTTAAAAATGGCGAAATCAAGATTTCGCCATTTTTATTCAAAATGATATAACATTATTCAAAATAAAAACTACAGGATTATTAATGATTATTCCGTTTTTTCTTTTTTTATGAACAAGGAGAACGTGATGTTAAGTGATCACTGCTGCCCACATTCTTTTGCAACACTAGAGGAATCGCAAGAGCTCATTAAGGAAGCTTATTCTACAGCATCGATACACGAATAGTGTTTGTACAACTGCTTGAAGGGCATCTGTGAGAATTTGCCTCACGCTGGTAGAAATCCTAAGTATCGATGATAAGTAAAAATAATTAAACTGTCTGTGAACTCTACTAAACTCTGGAAGCAGCTTTTGCCCGTTTGTCAACCATGGTCCAAAATTGAGCTGAAAATGTATAAATGAATGACATTTAATTCTGGTATTCCAACACAGCATGGACTGATAACTTACCAACAGTTAAGTTAATGTAAAAGGCTACTAGAATAAACAATACAGTAATTAATACTCTTCAATATCTAAACTTTCAAACATACCACTCTGAAACAGCTTCCACTGTCGATCACTTTCCCGCTTCGTCCTCTGTCTGGTCACCATAGATCGGTGCGTTTCCAGGAATGCCTTCCTCTGTCCCCAGTCGGCAAGGTATTTTGCGTACATCCCCGAAAAGTTAACAGCGCTGTACAGCAATGCATTTGCCAAGAGGAGACGTAGTCCACATGACTTTGCCTGGTATTTGAAAGGAAATCTTTGTTAATATCAGTCAAATCTAAATAGCATTCCACCTTTGCACGACACGCCACAAAATAGGATATCATCCCCACCATCTGGATGTGTGGCGGTCCTCCACAGTGCGGTTTTCAAGAAGCTTTCTTCCTCATACTACTAAGCTGTGGAATGAGCTTCCTTGTGCGGTGTTTCCGGGACGATACGACCTTCAAAAAAAGCGCGTACACCTTCCTTAAAGGCCGGCAACGCTCTTGTGATTCCTCTGGTGTTGCAAGAGAATGTGGGCGGCGGTGATCACTTAACACCAGGTGACCCGTACGCTCATTTGTCCTCCTATTCCATAAAAAAAAAATCTTTTTTCTAGCAGTTGCCACTAAATCTTATAGTATAGGCAATACAGCATTGGATATGGGCAGATTTAAATCTCCTCTCACCCTAGAAGTTTTTCTAAGAAGATTTTGGCATTCCAAAAACTCAGAAGATTGTGAGAAAATCTAGCTTGTAAATACATATTATCAAGATTATGTATGACTTAGTTTTATGGTCTGGTATGTCTCATTCAATATAGCTATAGGTATTGACTATACCTCGCTGCTTATATTAATTTTGTTCTTGTATATTGTTATATATTATCTTTGTCAGTCGACTGACGTAGGTACCTTAAGCAGTTGAAAAATTGGCCTTCCAAATGTTTCGTTTGGTACGCATTAATAGACTACACCAATGCAATAGTTCATATTGTAACAGTTTACAGAATCTACAAACTCTCGAACCCCAAAGGCCCAGGATTGAGAGGTGTTCATTTAGTCTGCAGGGACCCATTAGTGTTCTGGTTAGAATGAGTAAGGTTTGCCGCTCAGCCTTTCATTGAAGGTTATTTTTTCGAAGCGGGTTCATCCAGGAATGCTGGTTCAGAATGTTATTACTATTAATAAGACTCTGAACCTGCTTGCAACTATTTGCAAGCAAAGGTTTTAAAGATCTTTTTAAAAAGACTCCTTGAGATACCACAGAAGAGTTCAGGACCAAATTTAGTAATTGGCATAAATTTTTGCCGTCGATCCTTTCTGATTTGTATATTTTCTCCAGTAGTGGCCACAAAAATCTTACGATATAGGCAAAATTGCCTAAAATAAATCCAAAGAGATTCTCTAACAGTACTTTTTAGGCGGTCTTTCCAAAATCTGTGATAATCGCGAGCAAATCTTGCTAGTAAATACACATAGGTATTCAAGGTTACGAGTTTTACTATTAATTGTAATCTCTTTATTAAATAAATGAAATAAATTTTACATACTGCCTTAGGATTAGCGTTCATGATGTCTTTGATGTCAACAGCTGTGGCCAGCACGTGCGATAGAGACGACAATAGTCCAATTACGATGCACCAGCCGAGTGAGAGAGGGAGCATCGCGTACGGAACGAAAATGATGAACAGCATGTACCACACTTGGTTCTCTGGCGCGTGGAAACCTATTCCTTGACCGCTTAAACCTGAAAAGGAATAGACAACATGTCATTAAGATCTTACAGCCATTTTTAAATTCATATTCAAATATTTTAATTCAAAATAGAATATCGCTTATTGAAAGTCAAAAACTACGACCCATTCCAAAAAGAATGCCTTAGGCCTGAGAAGAATGGGCGCAACAAACAAAGCGGGCTTTTTTTCCATCAAAAATATTTTTACAAAGTAAAAATTGACGTACATACATAACATTGACGTGCTGTAAACAACTAGCCTCCCAATCGCCTATTAAACGGTCGTCAAACAATATCCAGGCGGCGTTGTATAAACGTATGTAGTTATGTACATTAACTTATACATGTAACATTAAAAAATTCATTCAAATTAACAACTTATTCTGTGGCAATAATGTTCAAATACGCTTACATTCATTTATTTATTTATTTATTTAATTAAATTGCGTTACATGCGACTTAGTCATTAGAAGTAGTAACATTAATCCACACGCTACACGGATGCGAACACAGAACGCTTAAAGATAGGATAGGAACACGAAGGAAGAATATTATTTGTAGCAATTGAAATGTTATTATTTACCAAAATTATTAAAAAAGGTCAAATTAGTTACTCAATTCAACCATCTGAAATACGACACTTCATCCTTTCTTAGTTTGGATATGCTGTTATAAACGTGCGTTTTACGGTAAGTTCATATAACGCTGCAGATATCCGTACGTTCTGACCGTGTTGCGTTTAGTGCTCAGCTGACAGCAAACTACCTATGCTATATTGTACGCGTGTACAATTGCGAAGAAAATGAATCCATTTTTAACCTCTTTAAGATGTGCGTACTACTTAAGCACACGATTACGGAATAAAAGACGGAGAAGATATCATGTTGATTCAATTATTATAGAGCATCAAGTTGAAGGATAAATTTCTACATTATATTCGAACAGGCTAGAATACATATTATTGTTACGCGCGTATTTTCAGTCGCTCGGTCAGCGTCGCACTGCCACTGAAGTACTGATAACTGAACGCACTAATTTATCCCCATTTCAATTTCACCCGCAATTCATCACCGCTAGGCTGAACGCGATCATATTATGTTTTCATTGTTATAGCTACTCTTGACCGACGTCAGATGATCGTCGTCGGTGGAGCGTAGTTGTCGTGTTCGATTTGAATCACTGTGGTTATTGTTTTCATCTCTTTGGGTGTTCTGTTTTACCCAGGGCAACTGTTAAAGACCAATGAGGGTCGTAGCTTCTATCAGCGTGGTATCTTACCTTCGGCCTTGTCATAATTTACTATAGACGGTGGCACACCCAGCTAGTCAATTGAAAATAAATTACTCATCGGTAAGTGAATACTGCAAATGTAAGAACAACCAACCCACCGTAACTAATAGCTATTAGTAAAACATAAGCTAAACCATATTTTAAATCCATAAATAACGAAAATTGTAGTTATATTTTGAGATGAATGCTAGAAAGAAGAATGACTATCAAATTCAACGACCCGCACCACAGTACACAGAAAGATTTATTTATTCTGTGGACCCGCACCAGGAGTATCGGGGTAAGTGGAGTAAGAAAAAAACTATAGACGGTGTAATGGTTACCTTGAGCAATGAGAAGTATCCAAGTGGCTGCTGCAGCCCAGTGCAAGTAGTTGTTGGCAAAGCACCGCCACGCCCCCAGCAGACAGATCATACAGTTGAGGAGGGAGAAAGCGGCCGTCCACGCTATCTTGTATACGTCAGTAGCTTCTGCTACTGTTAAAGTAATAATAATAATAACAATAAGACTTTATTTTCTTAACTATTACATAATAGTTAATTCGTCATCATCAGCCGAAAGACGTCCACTGCTGGACAAAGGCCTCCCCCAAAGATTTCCACGATGATCGGTCCTGTGCTACCCTAATCCAACGTATTCCGGCGATCTTGACCAGATCGTCGGTCCATCTTGTGGGGCGCCTACCAACATTTCGTCTTCCAGTACGTGATCGCCAATCGATATAGTTGTTTACAATGCAAGTATTAAGGCCTTACAAATAATCTTGGTATAAAGCTATACATGATAATAAACTAAGAATATGCAAAATGTTTACAAATAGAAATTTTCTCTATGATTGGTTTATATGTTTCCCGCGTTTGTTTGCAAGGCTGCTTGACATACGGAAAACTTTAAAATTATCACTGTATTGACAGTGTTGTCAGCGATATAGTTAACACCTTGCATATTCTTGGTTTAATAATAATATAGTGTCCGGTGTAACATCGTAAACATTGCGTGTTATCACTCTGTCATAAATAATTTTCAAAAACTGTTTTACTTAAGAAATACACTGTGAAGTTACTGTTACATCAAGTTCAAATACTTACGCAAGCATTCAATATATAATAATCAAGAATTATTAGGAAAAAAGTAAGTTCTTTATAAAATAACAATTTTTAAAATAACAATTTAGAGGGTATTATGAAGAAAAATATGCGCCCACTGTCAACTTAACTTATCAATAGACGTTTCACATTTGTCAGCGGCAGTTAGCTGTCAGTGTCAATACGTATTAACCGAACATTGATAACTGATACGATCAGTGTTGCCATAAGTAGCTACCAATATTACCACGTTAATTTACAACAAATCTCCCCTTAATCATGGAAACCCAAATGGCATTGCTACTTTGTAAAATGAAAGAGCAAATGGATCAACAGACTGAGGATATTACAATGTCAGTAACAGAACTTGTTTTAAAAAGCCCAGAAGAAAAGTTTACAGTAATTTTGGAAGAAAACAAAACCTTAAAGATAAAATGGAAAATATGGAAAAGAAAATTGAGTATTTGGAAAACCTCAAAAGGAAAAATAATTTAATATTCTTTGGAGTGAGTGAGATTGGACCAGATATGTCGGAAACTGAAAATATAAAAACTATTATAGAAAACAAAACTATAGACAACAAAATAGACATTCACAAATATGACATAAATAACGTCTACAGACTAATCTGTGAGAAAGAAAAGAGGGAACCATACTCGCCCATTATTGGTATGCTTTACAATGGAGTGGAAAATAAATTTAATACTAAGAAGCAAACGGGAATTAGGTTCAAAGATATGCATAAAAGAGGATTTTTCAAAAGAAATACTCAATAGAAGACAAAAACTAATACCACAACTACTAAAAGAAAGAGAAATGGGGAAAACAGCATATATTAAGCTAGACAAACTCATTGTAAGGAATCAAAGGCAGATTTTAAAGTGAAGAGGACAAGAGACATAAGTGATTCACTGAAAATCAAGCCAAAACTCCCAAGTAACCCTGTCTCAAAACTAATAAAAAAGCATGTTTAATTATGTGTCAAGGAATAGAAGGATTTCTCTCCGAGTCAAAAAACTAAGAAATAACAGTAACCGGACACAAACAAATGAAAAAATAAAGGACGTAATTTATAAAAATGTAAGCAACCCAAGCCGGCTAGTCCCCGTGGGTAAAGATGACCACTACCTTCCAACTGATAAAAACCTTCATTATATTGCTACTTATAACGCATTAACTTTGAAAGCTGACGAAAGCCTTAAAGAACTAAGTCAGGCCCTGACGCGTATCAACTGGACAATCATTGGGCTTAGCGAGGTTCGACGATATGGGGAATCTATCGAGGAATATGGCGATTTCATATTTTATTATAAAGGTGAAACACCAGGCCTATATGGCGTTGGATTTTTGATACACAAAAAGTTGAAAAAAAAATATTGAACAAATAATTGGCATATCGGAACGGATTGCAGTACTAAATATATCAATAAATAGATAAATGTGGTCAATAGTTCAAATTTATTCACCGACAGAGCAATCAAGTAGAGAGGAAATTGGTTCCTTTTATGCAATACTAAATAAAACCCTAAAGGAATAGGAGAGAGCAGGCTCGGTGAGGAAATTATTCTAGGACCCTACTGCTATGGAATGCGCACAAGAAATGGTGAAAAACTAATTGAATTAGCTTACGAGAATAACTTAAAAGTATTTTACACAATGTATAAAACGGGAAAACAAATAGATGGACATGGGTCTCTCCAGGAGGCAATTATCACAATGAAATCGACTACATTCTAACTAATATGAGTAGTTTATTCAAAGATTGTAGAGTCGTGAACAACATTAATTTTAACAGTAACCATAGAATGATTCGAGCAAACCTAGTAAATTCACAAAATAATAGAAGACCATTTAAAGTGAAAAACAATACCAAACATAACAACATTGATTGCGAAATATTGAAAGTACACCTTGAAAAGATAAATAAGTAAACAGAATGCTTATGACACACTTTGCAATGCCATCGAATCATCTATTATAAAAGAGAGGAAAACAAACACACGAGATATATCAACTCTATCGATGAATCTTTTGGATAAGAGAGCCGTGTTAATTAGAAAAGAAAACAAGACAAAATCGGACCGAACAGAAATTGCTTGTCTTAGCAAACAAATAAGACAAAATATTAGAAAAGACAAACAAGTGCAAAGATTAAGATCATTCGAAAAATACATAGTTCAAACAGGAGGCATTAAAAAAGCTGTGCGGAAGTTGGCAGATAAAAAAGAATGGATACCAAAATTAACTGATAAGAAAGGATATATTAAAACGAAACGACGAGATCTAATAGCCATAGCTAGAGACTTTTATCACAACCTGTATGCAAGTAGTAGAAAACAGACAGAATTAGTGGACTCGACAGAAAGTTACGGAGTACCAGAAATACTACTGAGAGAGGTCGAAGTTGCCATTGAGACTCAAAAAAGAGACAAAGTCCCTGGACCCGATAGCATAACTAATGAAATGCTCCTATCTTGTAAAGAATTAGTCGCTCCTATTTTACAAAAGCTATTTAATAAAATTATATTCACAGAAAACATTCCACATCAATGGAAAACGTCTACAATAACACTGGTCCATAAAAAAGGCAATAAAAGTGATATCAGCAACTATAGACCCATAAGCCAAACGTCGAATATATATAAAATTTTCGCAAAAATAATCCTCAGTAGAATAACGAGAGTACTCAATGAAAACCAACCCCGCGAACAAGCTGGATTTAGAAGTGGTTATTCAACAGTAGATCACATACATGTGGTGAGACAAATAATGGAAAAAAACAAAGAATATGATATCCCGTTCTACTGTTGTTTTATAGATTACAGAAAGGCCTTTGATACAATTGAACATGACAGTATATGGCAGGCGCTCAAAAACCAGGTAGTTCACAACAAATATATCAAAGTTATAAGAAATATTTACAAAAACAGTAAAGCTAAAGTTAAGCTAGATAGAGAAGGAAAAGAAATAAATATAGAGCGTGGTTTACGCCAAGGTGACCCCTTATCACCAAAACTTTTTGCCGCAGTTCTAGAAGATATCGTCTGAAATCTTAATTGGATGGAAAAGGGCCTTAATATTAAAGGTATAAAATAAGGCAATCTAAGATTCGCGGATGACTTAATAGTTTTTGCCTCCTCTCATTTGGAACTAGTGGAAATGATAGATGACCTCGAAAGACAAAGTCGCCTAGTGGGTCTGACTATGAATATTGCCAAAACAAAAGCAATGATAAACAGGTCAGAACAACCAATTGTAGTAAGCAATAACAATATCGAATATGTACATCAATACACTTACCTAGGACAAGTTATATCACAAAAAGATACGAAATTGATACAAGAATAGGACATGCTTGGAAAAAATACTGGGGACTCAAAGAAGTAATGAAAAGCAAAGATATCAAAATAAACATAAAAAGAAAACTCTATAATACTTGTGTACTTCCTGTATTGGTACATACGGTTGTCAGACTTGGTCGCCTACGCAAAGACAGATTAAAAAACTAGAGACTTGCCAAAGAGCCATGGAGAGGAGTATGCTGAATATTAATAAAACACAAAGTTAAGTTAACACAGACTTAAGACAGAAAACAAAAATCACTAATGTCACTAATGCTATAAGAAAATTTAAATGGCGCTGGACGGAACACACCCTTCGGGGTATAGACAAATGGAGCAAATGTATCACAGACTGGTATCCCAGAAATTTAAAAAGGAAACCGGGGGACAATACAGGAGATGGTCAGATGAACTTAGCACGATAGCAGGCAAGACTTGGTATAGGTTAGCTAAAGATAGAAAAGAGTGGAAGAAGTTGGAAGAGGCCTTTGTCAATAGACAACCAGATAGTGATAGATACTTAGTTAAGGATAGTTTGTAAGTACATATGTAAATAATACTATCTGAATAAAGGCTTATATTATTATTATTATTTATATTCTTGGTTTATTCTCAGATATAATTCTATACCAAGTTGATTTGTAAGGCCGTGAATGTATAATGACGTACACACTACACCGGTAAATACGAGAGGCTGGAGCCTAAACTTAGCTAGGGCCTTTATCTTAGGACTCCAGGTACTCCTAATTCGTTTTAAGGTGCGTGCGTTTCGAATATAATAGAGGCTAACAGTTTGCCGCTATTTTTAACAGTGTGTTCACAGCTGTCACTGTCTATCTTGACGCATAAATTATCTATGAAACAAACTTTGAAATATGTTAACCACAAGTTTAGTACAAATATATTAATCAGTGCAAAATATTGTTAAGAGGTCTACTCTTAATGCCATTGATTTCTCCTAAATACCTACCCCCATTTACTACAGTTTTTTTTAATAATAGATTTGTTATGTATAATATTATATTTATAATATAAACTACTTACTATTACTCCGATTTGATAAGGTGTAAACTATTGCTAAACATATCTGAAAATAAACAAAAAATATTTATGTTTTGTAAGTTAGTTACATGATTAATCTCAAATATATTAGATATATGTATATAATAATCAAAATGAAAATAATAATAGTTGATATATAAATAGTTGAGGAGATGAGATAAATATTCATGAATAATTATAATTTAATGTTTAAATCAATTAATTAAAACGCGTGTAATTGTAAACGTGTTTTTACATTAAGTTTGCGCAAAACATTACATTTTTATTATGATTTTAGTTATTTTTTAATGACCATAAAGGACTAGACGAACTGGACGTTCAGCTGATGATAATAGATACGCCCTGCCCTTTACAGTGCAATGCCGTTCTCGATAAGCCCAAAAATTCTGAGCGGTACTACAAATGTGCTCGTCACTTTGAGATATAAGATGTCTCATTTGCCCGGTAATTTCACTACCTATGGCGCTCCTTAGACCGAATCATAGTAATGCTTACACATTTCTGCTTCAAGGCAGAAATAGGTCGTTGAGGTACCCATAACCTAGCTGGTATCCTATGCAAAGGAGCCTCCCACTGGTTAACCGGACGTTTGGTGACCTTCCCAGATCACATTTTC
Organism: Leptidea sinapis; assembly: GCF_905404315.1. Classification (NCBI taxonomy): domain Eukaryota; kingdom Metazoa; phylum Arthropoda; class Insecta; order Lepidoptera; family Pieridae; genus Leptidea; species Leptidea sinapis. The sequence continues at coordinate 5,988,116 of NC_066267.1, read as the reverse complement.
AGGGGGACTTTTAAGCAAAGTAAAAACACAGATACAATTTCAGGCGTTTTAATCCTTAAAAAAGTTTTATTTAATCAAAGCAAATACTAAAAATAATGAATGTTTTTAAAATATATATTAAGATGATCGAAACTTTGCAAAAATGCTGTTCGAAGTGATTCCTGCATCTGAATTTGTAATCATCTCACAGAAAAATATCTTATCGCATTATGGATTCCATGCAATAAGCAACATTAAAAACAAAATGTTAAGGTTCATAAATTTAAGGTTCTAGCGTACCTTAAGTGCTAAGTCAACGACATTAACCATGATGAGAGATTTCTGTCGTTGTCGTCTTGAATATCTTTGATATGAGAGCTCTACAGTTTCATCCTGAAAAAAAAAACAAATTCAACTATATTCAATTAAATACCTAAATTATAATTTTGTGAGATCATAAAATTATGTTTAGGTGCGTAGCTATATAGAATATCTACGAGTATTATGATCAAAGAGGATGTAAATACTACATAATATTTTTTTAACACACAGACTCCAGATTACAAACTTGACAATGGCTCAATCGCTGAACGCGCGGAGCCAATAAACCAAAAAGAAGAAGAAGAAGACTCTAGATTATGTGTCGAGTAATTTAAAAATGGAACGAACTATTACTCCAAGCCATGGCAAGCTAGGATCCAATGTTTTATTTAAATTTGGAACTGGCTTGCAAATAGAGAGCTTATTGAAAAAAATATTACATTTTACGCGAGAAATTGGAAGGTAAATTATTGTTCGTTGTTCGTCATTGATTTTAAAAAGTAAATATTGTGTTTGACAAAACGAATTCAAGTGATGACAAAGAGTGTGATGAACTAACTTTAGCGTCACCAAATTCAAAAGGCGACAAAAGCCGTTTAGTTTTAATTTCCACGCATTATTTAAGAAAAGTACGAAATACGTTTTTGCAACTTTTTGAATAGTTATATCTCAGAAACGGTGGCTTGTAGCAAAAAAGTATTGATAAATTTTATATAGATAATTTTATGATCTACAAACTTTGTCTGGGGTACTTTTATGACAAAATTTACCGTTTTACTGAAAATCGCGAAAACCCCATTTTTTTGACCTTGAGTAAAATTTTTTCTATACACGGGAAAGATGCAAAACTTAAAAATATTATTTATAATAATGTTTTGAACAATTTTCCTGATTTTCAGCTTGTTGGAAATTGCACTTTGCATGTCTAAATTGACCGGACTATAGGCATTGATGGACATTACACGTTTGTCCATCAAACCCTCATTTGCTGGTCGCTGCAGTGTGTATTATAGTAATATTTATATAGCTGTTCAGTAATAATATATAACTTCACATTCGTAGATATGGTGAACAGGTAACCTGGTACTGGTGAGCTGACTTCTTCTGAGCTCCTGAGTCTCGTAGGCTAGGTAGGTAGGTAGGTCTAGGTCTCCTAGGTCTCTCAGCTTTAGAACTATCGTCCCCAAGAACAAACATTGGGGTTCGCGCGCCATTACACAGGATGTGTAAATCTTATAACAATTGTTTTCTTGACATCGTCATATTTTCGTGCTCCCCTGCTGCGTTCAGACACGGTTTAGAATTAAAAGTAAAATCGTTGTTGTCGATGCCCCAAGTTGAATTGAATTTAATTTATTTGATTTTTTATATCAATACGCTTAATCAAATTAGTTACTTCTGTGAATGTTTGCGTTTTGTGACTGTATACCTTTGATTTTTCTTTTTGTTATTATTGTATTTGTGAAACATGTGTTAGGACGCATCTACATTTATATTTTGTATCTCTTTCCTATATTGTTCAGTTCTTGTGATGTGTTTGTTATGTTTTCTTGTACTTATAAATAAATAAACCTATTTAGTACAGTACAAACTCATACCTTAAAACTATTTGTGATAGAAGGCCAGTATATCCCCTTGTAATACCGCCCGGTTCTGAGCATACTCTCTGTAGTCACTGTAACATAATAATTATCACCTATAATTATTTGAACATGGTCGCATTGGTTGTAGGTTAATCCTTAGGCTCTAGAGATTGTAAAAAATCGCGCTCACGACAGCTTAAATGCGACAATAAGTCAACTACAAAGAGGATGTAAATACCACGTATTAAGAGGCTTGAAATTTAGTTTAGTATGAAACGTGCAGTTATTTGATACTAGCTGACCCGGCAAACGTTGTTTTGCCATATAAAGTATAATTCACGCGATAGTTTTAAAAGTGATAAAATATTGCCTATATTATAGCCTGTACATCATTTTGTTCTATTGTCAATAGTTTTTGCAGCGCACGCAAAAATAGGTTTTTGGATTTTACACCTTGTGTTACAAAATAGCAATTTTATTACGGATCCCTAATTTTGAAAACAAAAAACATAGCCTTCCTCGATAAATGGACTACCCAACACTGAAAGAATCATTCAAATCGGACCAGTAGTACCAGAGATTAGCGCGTTCAAACAAACAAATAAACAAACACTGCAGCTTGAAAGATTCTTTCAGTGTTGGGTAGTCCATTTATCGAGGAAGGCTATAGGCTATGTTTTTTTTTTTCAATAGGGATCCATAATAAAATTGCTATTTTGTAACACAAGGTGTAAAATCGAAAACCTATTTTTGCGTGCGCTGCAAAAACTATTGACAATAGAACAAAGTGATGTACAGGCTATAATATAGGCAATATTTTATTACTTATAAAACTATCGCGTGAATTATACTTTATATGGCAAAACAACGTTTGCCGGTTCAGCTAGTTATAAGATAGGTATGCTTTAATGTTAGATAAATATTGTTTAAGTGTCAGTCTTAGTTCTATTTAATTAATTATTAACATTAAATAAAATTACATAGCAGACGGTAATCACTGGTTGGCTCCGCACAGGGTTTCTTAGTGAGCCATCCAGAGGAATGAAAATGAAAAAAAAAAAATGAACAACAATGTATTTAATTATAATTAATTATAAATAAAAATATGTAAAGTGATGCAACAAAAATACTCACGTGAGATAATTAATGCCTTACACGAGTAAGTAAAAAAAATATAAAAAAAAAAATAATAAACATAAGAGTTATTGAGTAGATGCATCAATCCACACCTCACGTGCACCGCCTGTGCTATGACGCATGTTCTTGATGAACAAAAGAAAGATTTGAGGGCTTTCATATGTTCGTGTCACGTTTTGCTATTGCTCGCTGAGTAGATACGAATAGAATAGAGTTTATACGAATTACTAAAACGAAAAGAGCCCTGTAGAACCTCTATTAAAGTTAAGCTTAAAATCAAAACTCGGCAACGGTATGGTATTGTATAGGCGCTTTTGTTTCCGCAAGTAAACAACTTAGTTGGCTCCATTTTGCGTGAAATTTTGGCCAGTTAAGTACTCCAACCAACCCAGCTCCTTCTAGAAGTTCAGAACACTCCTGGGAAGTTCGCAGACTACTCGGAGCTTCTTCAGGATTAGCCAAGTCGGCAACGCTAGAAGCTAAATAGAATTTACGTCTACCTGCAAAATAGAAAACCTGGAATAAAAAACGTGCTCTTCGTAGACTTCAAGTCCGCAAATTCCATGATTTATTTGTGCAAAATTTATTGGAGTAATTTATACAAAATTATAATTATTATATTGTAGATCTTATAGCTTCAGGAATACAAAAAATAATTGTTGTATTTCGTATTATTGGCATTTTTAAGTTTTCACATGTCGTGTGTTCTTGGGACTTTTCAATAATAATATATATAGATCTAAAATTCCATTAATTTCTACTTTTATTATAAAGACAGGGTTTTTGGTTATCTAAAGTATTCTCTTTAAGAGGTGATAGGTAATTGCGATAATTTTAACCCCCATTATAAATGCATAATGAAAATGTGAACCATTCGAAAATGTGAGCTTTAAAAAAAAAGGATCAGTTTAAATATCATTTTAACTTCTGATTTATAAGAACGATTAAACACAGTTAGTAACAATATATTCTTGAATCCAAAAGCTCTGAGCGGCACTACAATCAATAAAACGGCAAAGAATCAAGCCGACCAGAGATGACTAGTTCTAGAAAGTTCTTCAAAATAGACATATAGACGTTCAGACTTCATACCTGGATCATTTTCTGCTCGGAATGGATCGACGCTGTTCCTCGTGCTGTTGGTTGAGCCATCATCATCGCTAACTCGTAGCTGTGGATATATGTCATAGTTAGTATATTATGAAAAAAAAAACTTTAGTTCGATAACTAACAATCCAATGGTCGAGTTAAAAAAACCTTAGGAGAACCGTTATATATTTTATCTTATGTTCAAATTTTCTCCACAAGCAAATGATTTGAATGAATGAAAATTGTTAATTGCACATAAAATAAGTTTAAATTTTTACATAATATAGGGGCTACTACACAATTTGGCAACATACTGTTAACCACAGCGATCCCATCCAAATAACTTAAAGGTGTAGTCGATTTCGATAGATAATTGCTTTAAGGGTAAATGACGTCTAAATAGAGTCTCTCGCTGATAGACAACCGATAAAAGCAGGCCGAGAATATTAGTTTAGTGTGCGTGACAAGCTACGTCTTACACTCGCGATTTGTATGACACTTTGTGTTAGTGTGCGTGAATTGCTCAAAATAGAGCTTAGTTCTTAACTCAATTTTTGTCGATTGTTCAGACATTATCTATAAATAAGTAATATAATATATAGAATAATATATAATCATTAATTCTCCACAGTTGAATATATAAGTGATCGGACAGCCTGGGACTAGATTATGATTATTTTATAGCAATAACAATGACAGTACAATATTTTATTTGAAATAGTGCAAAAGAATGCTGGGGGAGTTTCTTGCGCCGCTTCTACTCTCTCAGAGCGCCATTTGTTTCCGAAGCGGTGGTAGGTGAGAACTGATATCAAAAATAATTCTTAAGGAATCAATTTTGAGAAAATAAATGCATTTTATATCTTTATACATTTCAACTATTCGATATACGTACAAAAGAGGATAAAAATATGACTTAAGAACTTTAAACATATTAAAACTAAGTTTATACAGGCTGTCCCAAAGTTATGGGACATGAAGGGAAAGTACCTTAAATATCGTTGATACGGTATTTTACTAAAAGAAGACTTTATGCTATTTTTAAAAGTTAGTAATTCTGCATTCAAAGATTTTCTTAAAAATTACTTGCCTCGTCTGGGACTCGAACCGACTTAATAGTAAAAAAAAAAAAATCCCTACTTTTATGATGCCAATCGAAAGAATGGCCAAAAACTAATAACTCTTCTTAAGTAACATAGTATTTTAGAAGAAGGGAACAACGTAAAATGTTTGAGTCAAATTTCAAGAAAGTTGTTTATTGCCGACGATGACGTCCGAAAAATAGAGATATAATCATTCCATAGATAGCTATCTACGATATTTAAGGTACTTTCCCTTCATGTCCCATAACTTTGAGACACCCTGTATATTAATATAATAGTTATAAATTTTCATTAAACTACTTGTTCGAAGATATAGTATCCCCACTACCTGGATGTGAACTGATCCTCCTAAGTTCAGTTACCAAAAAATCTAAAGAAAAACATGCAAACTGATGCTCCAAGTTAAAAGTTTTCTGTTGTTAACCCTTCGGGTACAAAACTTTAAAGAGCACGTAATTACAACTGCCTAAAAGGCCTGAAACGCTCCCATTATTCCTCAAGTATTGTAACAGAGTATAGGTGGCGGTGATTTTGAATATCAGGTGATCCCGTTTGTCGCTCTTTACCCAAAAAATGATTGAAATACAAATTCGAAATAGGATTTAAAATCAATTCTTGACCGTAAAACCTTTTGTACCCACCCCTTCGAAAAGTATGCCTCAGACCTGAGAAGAACTGGCGCAAGAAACTCAGCGGGCTCCATTTTTTTAGTACAATTTTGACACAATATAATATCGTACAATAAAAATTATTATTAAATAGCTTGAGGGTGGTCCACTCTGTGGTATCATTAAGAAAGTAATATACGTTATAATAACCTTCATTTACTTGCCTTTAATTTATAGTTTGTTTTTTTTTTCTCACTGGTGTGTGAAACACTGTGTTCAAGCCTGACTTACAGTTTTCCGCTTTTTTAATAATAGAAAATATAGATTCTGTAACATCCTACATAGATCTTGAGGAATTAGTTTATGCGTCGAACTTAGATAATTTAAATGTCTAGATAGAGCCTTTTGCTGCTAGATGACCGATGAAAACATGCCAGGAACACGAGTTTAGTATGTATGACAAGCTACGTCTTACACTCGCGATTTGTATGTCACTTTAGTGTAACTGTGCGAGCATTGGTATAAATAGATACAACAGTCAAAAAAAATTAAAGAAGAATAGGTACTATAATGTATGTACTGAACATGTAAAGAACGGCGGATAAATTTATATTTATATTTTCTCATGTAAGTGACAATATTATGTTCTTAATGAGAAATAAATATCTTTAAACCTAACAGTCAATTTTTTTAAATGTTTTTACAGCTGTCGTAGTGTATACATATAAATTATCTCAGGCTTTAAATTATAAGTCTGGCCAAAAATATTGTTACAACGTAGTAATTTCGAATAGAATTGCTATTATTTATTGATGTGACTTTAATCAGTCTTATATCTTTAAGCGAGCATTTCTTGTATATATATTATCTGAATCTCGGAAACCGCTCCAACGATTTTTATTAAAATTTAGTATACAGGTAGTTTCGGAGGTGAGAAATCGATCTAACTAGGTTTCAATTTTAAAAATTAATAATTTTATCCGTGCTTTAATGAGTAACAGCTACAATAACATTAGAATACAAAGGTAAATTTCGCTACTATATACAAGACTATAATAGCTCAGATGGGACATTGGGTGATCCGGAAAGCAGAAGACCCCGGTTCGAAGATGTCCTATAAGATGTTTTTTGTTCAAGTTTTGTACATTCTTAAAAATCAGAGAAAGGCTCAGTTGACGAGATATTTAATAGATAATATAAGTTTTATCAAGATTACATTGAGTCATAAAAAATGTATAAATGTATTCGTATGTAGTAAGTATGTACTTATGGTCAGACTGCAAAGTATAATATAATTTGGGACATTTTGAATGTGATATCCTGTGTTGGGTTACGCATGAAATGAATTTATACACAGATCAATGTACATGACATAGGGTTCAATTCAAATATAAAGGGTATGTACACCCAGTGCTGAATTTAATAATATGGTATGCGGAAACCCTTACGCTCCGTCAACTTCACAAGTGGCAGCTACTCGCACTAATTCAGGGTTATCAAATAGTTCGTGTGAGTTAGTAATGCGGTAATCGAGTTTAAGGGATTTGATTAAAGTTTGTATTCAAGCGCAGAGCTCTGATTCAATTTGCTAAATCTATTCACTAATATTATGTTACCGGTTGAATTATTCTGTTGTATATTGAACATATATTACATAGTTTTTGACGGCGACATCGATTATGTAAAACCTCGCTATTCTATGTAAAAATTACAAGATTGTCAATAATAATATTAGGCTTACCGATATTTTACAATTTTATTTCACACAAATAAAATATGAACACAAAATTTTATGAACGTTGCGGGACTTGAACCCACGACCTCTCGTTCCGTCCCAGTGCTCTTCCAACTAAGCTAACCGTTCGAGTGACGTATTACGTATACAGGTTGTGGATTCATCTACAGGATCTACTTTACAGTTGATAACCTGCTCAACCCCAATATTTGCATATTAGTAAATTTACTTGAAATGTCGCTCTTGCAAATCTAAACAATTTGTTATGTTTTTAAGTGATAACCCTCACTTCTGGGATTAATACACAAATAAAAGGAATAAATATTTTATGATGATACGTCACTTGAACGGTTGGTTCAGTTGGAAGAGCACTCTCACGAAACGCGAAAGGCCGTTGGTTCAATAAGAAATTGTTAATTTTTTTTATATAAATATTAATACTTAGTTGATATTATTTAACTATCATGGTTTATTTAATTATGGGAGTGTACGTACGGTTGTATAACGCTCGTTCGGGAAAGTCGGCTCGAATTGACTGAATTGTATAAATTTTACAATTATTTTTTAAAAGCTTATTTGAATGATTAGGATTGGGTGCAATACAATCTTTCTATTAAATAAAGTAGGTTTTAATCATGTTATTAACATGCTCTACATATATCTCTACCTGGTCTTCCGGCACATGAGAGCTGGCTCCATCACCCGGCTGCCTCTCATCCATCGCATTCTGTCCTACCCTCCCCGATGTTGTTGTTTTCATTTCACGAATATTTTCCTAAAAAGTAAGTAATTATGTACATTTTTTGTGAGATTACTATTGAAGTGGAGATGGGCTGGACATACCATATTAAGATGAATTGATAAGTGGAACAAAAAGGTAACAACCAATCCAAGAATCGGAAAAATAATTAGAGAATGGCACAATAAAAGATGGTGAGATGACATTGAAAAGACAGGTGGAAAGCTATGGACTAGGACAGCAAAAGACAGAGAACTATTGAAGAAGTCAAAGGAGGCCTATTCTTAAGGGCACACAGACTAAAAAAATATATACCAGTAGAAAGCTGGTGGTCAAATTTTATTTTTTAGTTTGTATGATATTAGCTTATTAATAGTCTGAATAAAAGGCTTATTTATTTATTTAATTACCATTAACAAGTCGTCAATTTACAACGGATTGCTGTATGAAAGTATGAAAATTAAAAATCAAATAGCGATGTAATACAGTTTAAATAAAACAACCCCAGGTTTCATGACCTTTCAAGGTCGCGTTCAGGGGCACTGATAATAAAAATGTAACTTTTACGCAAAACTAATGTAAATACACAGTTACAATTACACCCATTATAATCCATTAAAAAGTGTTTTATTTAAATGTAACACGTTAATCAAAGAATATATATACATTGTAATACAGTTCACAATTCATAGCGTCATTAATAGAGCACGGCAATACTTCAAGCCGGCCCACATACTAGCGCTCTACAAAGCGCAGGTCCGGCCACACATGGAGTATTGCTGTCATCACTGGTCTAGCGCACCCCAGTTTCAGCTCGATCCATTTGACCGCGTGCAACGCAGAGCAGTTCGAATTGTCGGGGAGCCAGTGCTCTGTGAACGGCTGGATCACTTGGCGTTGCGTAGAGACGTCACTTCATTGTGTGTCTTCTACCGCATTTATCACGGGGAGTGTTCCGAAGAGCTGTTTAACCTGATTCCTGCCGCCGAATTCCACCTTCGCACGACACGCCACAAGTTAGGATATCATCCTCACCATCTGGATGTGTGGCGGTCCTCCACAGTGCGGTTTTCAAGGAGCTTTCTTCCACGTACTACAAAGCTGTGGAATGAGCTTCCTTGTGCGGTGATTCCGGGACGATACGACATGGGTACCTTCAAAAAAAGCGCGTACACCTTCCTTAAAGGCCGGCAACGCTCCTGTGATTCCTCTGGTGTTGCAAGAGATTGTGGGCGGCGGTGATCACTTAACAACAGGTGACCCGTACGCTCGTTTGTCCTCCTATTCCATAAAAATAAAAAAAAGTGAAGTCCACCATTCAGGTGTCTTATTCTGTAAATCAGAATTCAAATAAATTCTGAAAATAGGATATTTAAATCACTTATTGAGATGAGAACAACGGGTGCAACAACTCGGGTTCGTTTTAAAATCGATTCATTTATAAGGCGTGTTATTATTTATAAAAGTTGTTTATGCTGTGGCAACATTTGCATCACAAACATTTTAGGAAATCGCTAATACGTAGATGCCACATATTAAGCCATAAAATTATCTGCATGTTCTATTAAGTAGAAAAATAAACAAACCAAAACATAACATCAAAATAAAAAGTATTTATAAGCTGTTTATATTCGCAACGCTTTTATTACAATGAAACGGCTATGTACTTATTAATAACTAAATCATACCGTCGATTTTGTAAGCATTTAGTTGGTATATATACTAAACAATCATATATATCTTTCATTTTTACGTGAGCGTTCGTAAGTAATGCTTTCGTTCGACCGTTTTACTCCCACTTACTCCTACCTACTTTAACTACTACGAAAAAGTCTTCACTTTTACACGCTTTTTGGAATTTACCCCTTAAGAAACGATTTTCATTAAGGCGTCCGGTATGAGAAAAATATGAAGAGTAAAACCTACTCATCAAACGTTTTTGGTGCGCATCATTTCACCTTTCAATTTTCAGTTGTGTGTGTGTGTGTGTGTGTGTGTGTGTATATATTATATACTTGTGTGTAAAATAAATATATATATATTCTTTAATATGTCAATCTTTCTGTTCTAGCTTCTGCTGAATGTCTGTTTGTAACCGACTCCATTGGACTTGATTTTGTTTAGTACCTGTTCAACGACAATCGGTATTTTACTATGGGGTCATGCTGCTGACATTGATATAGTGTTTGCTCTGCAAAAGAGAGCTGTTCGTGCTATATATCAGCTTGGTTATAGACAGTCCCTCAAAGAAAAATTTAAAGAAATAGATATTATGACTGTTCATTGTCAGTACATTTATGAACATTTATATACGTTCACAAAAATCGTCACCTTTTTGCTCTTAAGAGTGATTATCATTATTATAACACTAGAAAGAAGGGATTGCTTGTAACTAATTCTAGTAGGCTTCATAAGATACATAATAGCTTTAAGGGTAAATGTATACACTGCTATAATTAAGTCCCAGATACTGTTCAGGCATTATCTATAAATAAATTTAAATGATTTATAAAAAAAAATGGCTCTGTCGTAAATCCTATTACTCCACTGCTGAATATTTAAATGATCGGACTGGGACTAGATTGTGATTATTTTATAGCGATAGAAATGATTGTACAATATTGTATATTTTATTGAAAAGAGCGCAAAAAAAGAATGCTGGGAGAGTTTCTTGAACGCAATTTGTGTCCGAAGCGGTAGTAGTATCTAGTAGTTATTAGAAATGACATCAAAAATAATTCTAAAGGAATAAATTTTGAGAAAATAAATGCCTTTTTATGCCTTTTTATCGTTCTTGAGGAGTAAACTCCAGTCGTGCGTCGGAGCTGACTGTTTATTTGTAACCGACTCATTTGGGCGCGATTTTGACCCACTTAAATGGCCAGATTTTGTTCAAAATTCGTAGATTTATCGAGGACCGATGACAATACAAATTATACCATTTTCCTAAGATTTTTAATTTATATAATTTTCGTCTATCGTGTTGAATTGATGTTAATTTTAAATTTTAACCATTATCTTTAATAGGTTTATCTAATATTAGGAAATTCAACAAATACAATTAAGTGCAATTAAAAAGAAAAATTAAAAAAAAAACATGCTTTTATAAATAAACCAAACTAAAAATTCTGTAAATAGCGTATTTTTAATTTTTTTTAACTACTATTTATTATATCCTATTTGGCTTTCTATTAATAACAGAATTTTCAAAATCGGTTCAGTAGATCCAGACATTACCCCCTACAACCTCACAAATAATATTATTATAGATAGTCACAAGAATAATATGAATAATTTTATTGTGGAAAATGAATAGAATTTCAGCATAAAATGAAAACCTTCAGTAATACAATGATCGAATACCAAAGATAAAAAATTTAAGCGAACGAAAGAAACATTAAAAGTCATTTATTTCCACCAAACTTTTTTTCCTTCCAAGATTCCTTTTCATTTTAATCAAATCACTACCACCATTTCAGAAACAAATGGCGCTCTGAGAGAGAAGAAACGGTGCAACAAATTTCGGTGTAGAATACAGTAATAACATTATATATTATGTTAATATAATAGAACTACTTTACCGTGATCATAAACAATAAATCTTAAACTTACAGTAAATAATTGAAAGTTTCAACGCATTAAATTGTACATTTGAAAACGAAAATTTTAATAACCCTTATGTGGATGTTACTCACTTCACTTCAGAACGGCTACAACGCGCGGCTACTAGACTTACTGGCTCTTCCAAAATGATTTAGTGGAAAATTTATTTATTTAGGTGAATTTTATATTTTTAATTTTTGATTTTTTTTTTATGATTACGGTGATGAAGACAACCGTAATCTAGTCCCGAACTGGAAAATATAAAATTTTCGATTTAGAAATGTAGAAAATATATTTGAAGTTACACGTCTTTTGGCGCGTTAGGGAAAAATTATCTGAGTGAATTTAGGATGCGCGCGCACACCGTCACGCAAATTCGACTCCCTGACGTAGCTGGTCAACTAGACCATTTGTATAATATATACAGCCACCATAAGCCTTTTTTTAACTCATGTGTCTACTAAACCACAATTAATGGACGAGAATTAAATAAATTTCAATGCGTATAAATTGTAAAATAGAAAAAAAAAAACAGTTTCTCTAACTATATAAAATGATGTCTAATAATATCTGTATTGGTTATATTTTAATCACTATATTGTTATATTTATTGAAGTAGGCGTTACTTTGCGGAAATCCATAATTATCCAAATAATTTGAGTTTTCTTTAGTGTTAATTCCGCCAATATTTGTCTCTTAACAATTCGACACGTGTTTCGCCTCTACACGAGGCATCCTCAGGACATGTTGTCTCGCCAAAGTCTCGGACGAAAGCGGAATTAACACTAAAGAAAACTCAAATCATTTGGATAACTATATTGTTCTTTCGACATTAACAAAATAGCACGGGGAATACTTTTTTCAGGTTTTTTCTTTTGTTACATTAAAGAAGTGTAACTTCTTGCGTGCGTAGATAAATAACTAAACACACGGTTTTTTAAATATGTACAAATATCCATTGAGATTTTTAAATCGTTATAAACCGGATGACCTTCAGTTTAATATAATTTACCAGTGGGAGGCTCCTTTGCACAAGATGCCGGCTAGATTATGGGTACCACAACGGCGCCTATTTCTACCGTGAAGCAGTAATGTGTAAGCATTACTGTGTTTCGGTCTGAAGGGCGCCGTAGCTAGTGAAATTACTGGGCAAATGAGACTTAACATCTTATGTCTCAAGGTGACGAGCGCAATTGTAGTGCCGCTCAGAATTTTTGGGGTTTTTCAAGAATCCTGAGCGGCATCGCATTGTAATAGCAGGGCGTATCAATTACCATCAGCTGTACGTCCTGCACGTCTCGTCCCTTATTCTCGTAAAAAAAAAAATTTCGTCACTCTTACCAACCTTAACGCACGAATGAAGTTGGAATACCAATCGGTTTATTTCTGATCTGTGCCGACATTGAACGTTATCATTTACATAAAAGTTTACAAAAAGCTAAACGCCGTACCAAGTGATTTTATCAAAATTTCCCCATTGTGTTTGGGCGGGCGTTATCTGTGTACAAACACATTAACACCCTGTGCCTTTATCATTTATCAATACACAGATAACGTGGTATTCAAAGTTTCATGTTCCCGATTTTACGCGGATGGAGCACAAAATAAATGATATTACATAATGCGATGGTGATTTACGATTTAATTAGCTTCAACATTAATTTTTCTACTCTTCTGTATCTTGGGCTTCTGTATCTATATATATAAAAATGAATTGCTGTTCGTTAGTCTCGCTAAAACTCGAGAAATCTTATTTTGTTCTTGAATTATTTGTGGAAGTCCAGAGAAGGTTTAAAAGGTGAATAAATAGGAATATGCTGCTAAATTAAATAAAAACAACATATTTGTTTTTCCTTTGATGTGTCCATACATAATTTCTATGAGAGAATTTATTGACGCACGGTTTGACAGTTCTGCTGTAAAACAATTTCATTACGACAGCAGGGTGCATATTTTACGAAGTAATTTTTGATGTTATGATATATTATTGACAAATTCATAATAACATTATTTTATTTATTATATATAGAACAACGTCTGTCGGGTCAGCTAGTATCAAATAAAAAATTATAAGTTAAAAGTAAATATGGCGACAAAAAATAAAAGTTATAGATTTCAAAATAAGTAAAGTGGTAATTCATTTTCATGTTATTATGTTAAAATGAATAAAATTTGTAATATCAAACATTTGCAAAAAAAAAAAATTTAAAAAATATCTTAAACATCCTTAAAATATGTTCAACAGATAAACTTGATAAATTATGTTTCATTTGTATTTTTGTGTACTTTTTTCCTTATGTTTTGTATTATATTCACTTCCACTTTGTTTATATTTAAGTAGAAACTTTATATGCTTGTGTAATATAAATTATGTGTTACAATGTGTACATAAGTTAAGCTGTTTTCCAATAAATAAATGAAATAAAACAAAAATCATAACTTACATGTATGACGCTGTTTAGTACCCTCACATTTTTAAGATTTAGGTTTATAGAAACCAGTTTTTATATTTGATTTTTTTTTAAATAAATCTATAAAATAATTTTTAGTGTCGCAAATATGTTGGTCTCAGTGAGTCTTACATCTTTGTGCCGTTTGGAGTCGAGACACTTGGCCCGTGGGGCTCAGAGGCGCGGAGGTTGTATAAAATACCTACTACCTACGCATCTCAATAGGGCCACTGGAAACCCAAGCTCTTTCGGTCAACGGATCAGCCTAGCTATCCAACGTGGAAATGCTGTCAGTATTCTTGTTTCAGCAACGTAACCCGTAACGAAAGTCTTAATTAAATTTAATCATATATTATTGTAAATATAGTTATATAACATTTGTTTTTTTTTTGAATAACCATTCGAAGGTCCTACATCAGTGTGATTGGAGTGGGTTCGCGATAACGGCCAGTCTCATAATGCCGTCTGATACGTCCGATACCCACACCGATAAAATGTGAGGAAAGCTATGTTAATAAACAAAGTTATAATGTCTCACGAAAGTTTTAATAATTTAACTATCATTATCAACTGAAGAAGCTGCTTTCTGGAGTGCCTAAGTACTTGACCAACATAGACAGCCTTTTTTCGTTTGATGGTCTGCCCACGCGTTTATATTATGCCCACATTTGAAATGCTTCTACACGTTTCGTAAAATAGCAGCACCTAACCAAAACTCTAATGGGCAATAATGGCCTAAAATATGTGACATACAATGTACAAAAAATGTAACCTTGATTCATAATTTCTACTCATTCTCGTATAAAATGAGGGTGGAATGTTGAGCAAAGATTCCATTTCGGGCAGCGCTACCAAAAAGCGGCCATCAATCACCTCGCATGTTGGATAAATCTCTAGCCGTGTCATCACCCTTTATTTGATTAATGGATCATTGAACGGTGGCTCTAAACTATTTATATTTTAGTCGTTAACATGAAAATTAATTGAATAGTTAAGTATGTCTCATAAATGGACAGGATATTAATTCATGTTATGTTTTTTTTTATGAAAATAAGGCACGAGATGAGCAGGACGTTCAGCTGATGGTAACTGATACGCCCTGCCCATTACTTAGTATGCAATTATCGGGGTTGAGCAGGGTATGAACTATAAAGTAGATCCTGTAGAATGTAGATGAAGCCACAACCTGAGTTGAACAAAGCATACAAGATTTTATCATCGACTCGTCATTCGAACGGTTGGCACAGTTGGAAGTGCCCTCGCACGGAACGCGAGAGGTCGCGGGTTCTAGTCCCGCATCGTTCATAAATTTTGTTTTCAAATTTTATTTGTATAATTTATACATCTAGATAGAGCCTCTTGCTGCGAGGCAAAGCATGACAACAGACCAGGTTTATTACTTTAGTGACAAGCTACGTCTTCCTGACTTGCGGTACATATGTATCTTTAGAGGTTAACAGTAGGCACCAATTTTTCGTCGTATTCACAGCTATCACAGTCTACATATAAATTATGTAAGGTTATAAGTGTGTGTGACTAGCCACAGGCAATTATTACATTTCGTCATTAAATCAAAGCTAATTAAACTAAGCCCACGACTATTGATGTATTCAGCCAACATCAGAGTCGCTAATTAAATTCTTCATCAACGAATATATAAATTTTCATTCATCGTAATATTGCCACGTCGAAATCATAATCATAGATTAAGAGATGGAACTTTGACTCTGTTGTCCGCAGGTCTGTCTGTCTGTCATGGGGCTGATTCAAATATTTTTATTCAAAATAGGATATGAAATTACCTATAGGCTCCTGAGAAGAACGGGCGCAGGAAACCTGCGGGCTTTTTATTTTATTTTTAAATATAAGTTCGATACAATTAAATATATAATTTAAATAGTCTGAGGGCGGTCTCCTATTTCCAATCAGTGGTATCATTAAGAAAGTAATTTATGTTATAGTTTATACTTAAGTATCCATCCCTACTTTGTTGTAATACTAACTTAACTCACTAACGTTTATAAACATTTTTTTTTAATTTCGCACTAATTTTTTTTAACATTTTCTGGGATATTGTTGTAAAAGCATATACATCGCCCCAAGAAATAATTACTAACTCGTCTTAGCCAAGTCGTAGGCATTATAAGTTTATTTTTGCTCCTGGAGTTAACATTATTGCAGTAAAAGTTTCTAGAAAATTCACTTATTTGCCTATATACATACATAACATTATCAAGTATATATTGGGATCCAACAGTTCATAATATGTTTTATTGTTTAAATTTTTCTCTAATATTTCAAGTTTATAGAGATAATCCGTAATAGTTGGATACCTTAAATTTTAGCAACCGTTCGATTTGGCTCAGTATAAATTCTCAAATTTAATTTGTGTAATTAATCTCAGAAGTGAGGGTTATCACTTCTGCTGGCTTGTATTGGCTTTGTTGATCCAAGATGTAATGTTAGAATTGTAAACTTTGGTAAAAGGGTACAGAACCAATTAAGGCTTCAATAGCTATTTGGATAATAATATTTTTTACCAAAAAACTAAAACAAACATATTTTATAGCAGTATAAGTAACTATATGAGGAAGCTCATTGTCGCTCAGTGGGCAATGAAGTGGGCAGGCGTGCATATGATATGCACGCCATTCGCATGTATGCAGTTCCTATCTCGTTATTAACCTAAATAAATATAGCACTAGTGCTAAAGTTGATTTAGTTTAATTTGATTTCGTTATTTGAAAACCAAATTTCTATTAAGCACGCACTCATAAAACTTTTCCTCACGCTATTAGTTACCTACGGTAAGCACTCTGCACATTCCAAAGCTCAGCTACTACCAGTTAGACCCACAGTGCCTACCTTGCAAGAAAACCGCCTCTGAGTTTCCCTACGGGATCGAATCAGAAATCCGTACGAGAACCAAATGTACCGACATAGCCTAGATGGTTGCGAAACTGAAGTAGCAGTGGGCAGGGCATATAGTTCGACGGACAGATGGTCGTTGGGGCAGTAAAGTACTAGAACGGCGACCACGTACCGGAAGACGCAGTGTTGGTAGGCCCCCCACAAGATGGACCGATGATCTGGTAAAGATCGCCGGAATAGGTTGGATGAGGGCAGCGTAGGACCGATTGTCATGGCGATCTTTGGGGAAGACCTTCGTCCAGAAGTGGACGTCTTCCAGCTGAAATGGGAGTAACTATAAAAAACTATCTTACAACACAAAACGCACATTGATATCGCTTAGCACTAACATTAAAATATCACAAATATCGTTTATTCATTTTCTTTTTTGTTTATAAGCCTTTGTATTTCGATTGAACCTTAAAGTTGTGTTTGCTTATAATTGGACCTACATTCTAACAATTATGATAATTTAAAATATTTTCATTTTCAATTATTGTATTTATGATGTAAATCTGTTAGTAAATCTGAATGTGTTTGTGAAGAAATAAATCACTCCTAGAAAACTGAAATCTATAAAATAACAAGGGCTTATTTGGTTAAAACTTAGTATCCTGTAGCACGAATCTTGTGGTAAATAATATTGTTGTTGATAGAGTTTTAGTCCACGATTTAAATGATACCATTTTTATTACAACGTAATGCACCGTTTTCAAGAAAATAACGAAAATAATTCGAACCTAAAAAGGGTAAATCCTGTATATATTTAAACATACGCATAGGCTATTTCACACGCCGCGCTACCGTACGGACGCTGGCGCCGGGAGGCTAAAATCTTGCTAGTAACTGTCAATTGTAAATGATAAACAGTAAAATAAAACGTAAAAAATAGTCTGGGCCAGACTGAACGGCGTGCTACTGGATACTAAGACGTCCAACCTGCTATTTTAATATTTAAATTATGTGTAGTGGTAAAACATAAACTTCAATAATGTTCTGTCATTGGTAGTCTCGGGAATGTTTGATGTTCTTAGCTATAGATTAATGTTAGCATGTTTATGACATAACCCGGTATCGGTAACGCGGCTTATTTACTGATAATAAACGAAATAATGGGCCAGAGGGCCTCTCGTGTCTCCTGTCAATTTGAGCCGACTAAGCCCAATCGATTTTTAGATAGCACAAAATAAAGTATTGGGCGCGCCTAAAGGTTCACTTTTTCTGACAAAAAGTCAAATGGTACGAAATCTTTCATGTTCTAAAAACACACAGTACTGCAGTAACAATTAAGACAAATCGGAAAGTGCTCCGTGAACGGTTAGAACACTTGGCGTTGCGTAGAAACATCGCTTCATTGTGTGTCTTCTACCGCATTTATCACGGGGAATATTCCGAAGAGCTGTTTCACCTGATTCCTGCCGCCGAATGCCACCTTCGCACGACACGCCACACATTAGGATTACATCCCCACCATCTGGATGTGTGGCGGTCCTCCACAGTGTGGTTCAAGGTACTTGCTTTTACGAAGAACAAAGCTGTGGAATGACCTTCCTCGTACGATGTTTCTAGGATGACACGACATGGGTATCTACTATTAGAATGCTTGCTGTTAGCATGACGAGGATGGAATACCGTATTTTGAAGTAATGTCCGAAGGTGGGATTCGGCTGCTGGTATCAACACGAACAACTCCCTTGAGGAGTCCCACACACACACATCCAACGCCAAATAATCAAGCCGATCGGAATATAATAAAACACTTTTACGAACCACTTGAATAGGAGAATATATTGAATAATTTCACTATAATTATAGCTATATACAAGTAACACTAAATGATTTATAACATTAGGGCAGTCGGGCGACCAGCAGAAGTCCGATGCTTTCGACCGCCCCAACAAGATAGCTGAGAGAAACCAGAGAAACCCTACTACCAACTTAATTATACGAAACGATCAACTTAATAATAAAATGACATCTCTAAGATTTTGCATGTGATTATATAATATTACAATTACTAAAAATATACTAAATATAATAACTAAAACAATATAATATTAACAATTATTCTATTAATATTTTCATAACTGAATGTTGGTACTAATTGGAATGTCAAAACAGGAAAATGTAAAACTTCGACAATCATAAGCGTCATTTTATGACCCAAATGAATAAATGTCTTTTTAATTTCACATTCAGATTCAGTCACCGTTCATTAATTTTGTTAATGATTGACATAAAAAACATTAAAGGTCGAAGCGAAAACAAGTAGGTACCAAAGTTTAATTAAAGTAATTATTTTCAAATGGCTACGGGTATTATAAACATTTTAATCGAGTGATTTTTAAATCAAGCCAAGTTCTAAAGAGATAGAAAAGTTTAAAGGTTGCCGTAAATAAAAGTGTGACCGTCTTCCCGACATAACTTATTGCTCCTGGCACGAGGTGTAAATAATGTGCTGTATTTAATTTTGTATCTGTTGATAAATTGAAGTTAATACGATTAAACTTTTCCTCGTAAGGTTTCAGTTTTAAAAGCATAACTGTTTTACTAATACCGTGGGCAAAGAGTAAATACTACGTAATAAGAGGCGAGACTTCCAAAGTAAAATTTTTAATTTAGTTTAGTATGAAACGTGCAGTCATTCGACATAAGTTTGAAATAGTAGTAATTACAGTATCGCGATTGGCCACGAAGTATGATCCAGCTAAGTTTGAAAGCGAACATCTCCTTTTTTTTACAAGATTATAGCCGTCATCTGTCATTCTGTCAATGACTGAACGTTTCATACAATCGAGTGAATACCTTTTTCGTTTCGCTAGCCTGACCGTGGGTTACAAATTACGCTCAGTTTAAGAGGATGTGGCGTACTCTAAACGACACACATTAAGTACCCAGTCTTGCCAATATATTTTTGTTTTAATTGCATAAAATATTTATTAACTATGCATGGACACGACCCGGCACACGACTGTATTGTACTGTACCATCCCTATCTTATTAAAAATATGGGTTAAATAAGGACCAGTGCATCACTTAATACGACGACCCTTATAGCCCAGTAGATAGTGAAATACCCTGCGTACTGAGCTAGAGGTTCCGGGTTCGCATCTCGATAGATGCAAACATTTATATGATGTTTATAAGTATTTCAGTAAGTATATTGTATTAAATATATTGTTGTATCGTACCCATAGAAGGTACAAGCTATGCCTACTTTGGAGCACGATAAATTGTATAAAAGTGTGTCAATATTATTATTATTAATAAGCTCTACGTTGTACATCATGTTTAAAGAATTACGCGAAATAATTCAAGGTGCTATATTTTATAAAATAAAATCCTTACGAGTATTTGTTCGACTTAGCTTTATATCATTATTTTCTTATGAAATTTATTTTTATGAAAATAAGGGACGAGACGAGCAGGACGTTCAGCTGATGGTAATTGATACGCCCTGCCCAGTACAATGCAGTGCCGCTCAGGCTTCTTGAAGAACCGCATAAATTCTGAACGGCACTACAACTGCGTTCGTCACCTTGAGACATAAGATGTTAAGTCTCATTTGCCCAATAATTTCACTAGCTACGGCGCCCTTCAGACCGAAATATTACTGCTTCACGGCAGAAATAGGCGCCGTTGTTGTTCCCATAATCTAGCCGGCATCCTGTGCAAAGGAGCCTCCCACTGGTAAAGTTGGCAACGTCGCACTGTACGTGTAAATAGTGTCAGCTTGGAGATACCGAGTCGGTCTAGTCGGTCAGAACATTGCGATCTGGCGCGTAAATTAAGTAATATATTCATAAATTTCATTGTTTTTGTTAAATATCTATTGAAAAAATATCAAATGTAGCATTATTTTGATCGCCTTTTTCGCAGACGCAGAATTTATTTCTGTCACAAACAGAGAATCTTTCGTTGTACCCAATGACGTTCTATGTACCCTGTGACGTTATATACACATACTAGCTGACCCGGCAAACGTTGTTTTGCCATATAAAGTATAATTCACGCGATAGTTTTATAAGTAATAAAATATTACCTGTACATCATTTTGTTCTATTGTCACTAGTTTTTGCAGCGAAATAGGTTTTCGATTTTACACCTTGTGTTACAAAATAGCAATTTTATTACGGATCCCTAATTTTGAAAAAAAAAATTGAAGTTTTGAAAAAGAAATAAAAAGCATAGCCTATAGCCTTCCTCGATAAATGGACTACCCAACACTGAAAGAATCATTCAATTCGGACCAGTAGTACCAGAGTTTAGCGCGTTCAAACAAACAAACAAACAAACAAACAAACAAACACTGCAGCTTTATAATATTATATTATTATTAGTATAGATAAGGACATATCATTCGCAGTCTGATAGCGGAACGGCAAAAATGTGCTTAAAGACCATGTAAACACACTTTTCTCATTAGTCGTGTGTCAACCGTCACTGTCTGAATCAAATCTGAACTAAATAAATGTTTTAGATTGCTGCTCATTGACCAAGAATATTTTAAACAACTGGAGTAAATGCGTCAATGTATAGATAAAGCAGTCAAACCTTATTATGGTGTTATTTGTGGCATGTTCCATATATCGGCTTTGCTTTTCTACGACGTGATAAGTCTGTCATTGGTTAGATTAAGGATTGGTCTCCGCTGTGCTTCAACTAGATACCGCAGGCGTAGTCGCAAAATGCGGCAACAAATACTACGGCCAAGTGGGAGTACTCAAGCCAGTCTCGAACAATGTGTAACAAATTGACAATGTAACTTTGTAAACTTAAGAAAAACACTGGGAATATAACATGAAGTGTCAAGATGCCACGCACACTAACATCTTACCAATTAGCCAAACAAGCTATTTTTCTTAGGTGCGGTATCGAGTTGGAGCGAAGCGGAGATCAATCCTTAATCTAATTTTGTATCATAAACTTAGTACACTACCGTAATAGACAAACACTCTCCTCAAAACACATATTTTTTAATTAATATTATATTTAGAAAATAGTATTTATTGCGTCTTTGTTTGAGCTTACCTTCTTCAATTCAATTTCAAATATTTTTGTTCAAATTAGGATATGAATTCACTTATTGAAAGTCAAAACCACCCCTTCGAATAAGTATGCCTCAGAACTGAGAAGAACGGGTGCAAGAAAATGGGCGGACTTTTTTTGTCATTTAAAATATCGTCACACTATAACATGTAATGTAATACAATGTATCCAAAATAATATTAACTATTTAATAGCCTGAGGGCGGTTGCTCCATTCCCAATCGGTGGTATCATTAATAATGTATTTTATGTTATAGTAACTTTTACCACTGAAACGTTTTTTTAACAATTCTTTTGAATATCGTAGTACATTTTTTTAACAATTTTTGTAAAATCATATACATCGCCCCACAAAAGCCTTACTAACTCAATTAGGCCGAATAGTAGGCATTATAAGCTTATGTTTGTTCCTGGTGTTAACATTATGGTTAAAACAGTTACTAGCAAATTCACTTGCGTGCCTATTTTCATACATAAACATTATCAAGAATATATTGAGAGGCAAATCCTCTAAATAAATAAAACAAAGAAAACATTAATTATGACTTGACGAAGTATTTAGTCCGTAGATAGATTCCTCGATATAATGTTTACCAACCAACGGTATCAAGGCCAAAGTATGGCATGCCAAGAATGACAAAAGAGATCCGATCAAAGAGTATTTAATAACATTCATACAATATTGCAGGAGCGTTGTAATGTTCCAAATTCAAAAAACGCTCCTGCAATGGATTTGATTTTCCATGTCCGAAAATTCGATACTTCGCGTGTTATTTTTTCGAAAATAATGAGAATATTTCCATGCATGTTTGAGAAAAAGTAATTAAATGATTCAACTTCTTCTTGTATGGTATATATGTCTATATTTCTTACTATCCCGATGATCCCAATAAGAATATAAGACAAAATTATAAAAATATTGTATTGCCGTAGGTGGTTAGTAAGTTTGGTCGTCCCTTACTTACGTCATAAGTTTCATTAGTTTATAAGGAAAATTATATTATATATGTTTTCTGAGCGTAGGGGTCGGATCACCTGGTGTTAAGTTCTCTTACAACACCAGAGGAATCACAGGAGCGTTGCGAGCCTTTAAGGAAGGTGTACGCACTTTGAAGTTACCCATGTCGTACCAACTCGGAAACACCGCACAAGAAACCTCATTTCAGAGCTTTGTAGTACATGGAAGATTCTTCCTTAAAAGCCGCATTGTGGAGGACCGCCACACATCCAGACGGTGGGAATGATATCCTAATTTGTGGCGTGTTGTGCGAAGGTGGAATTCGGCGTCAGGTTGTTGTCATATTTCTCAAAAAAAAACTATAGAGAGGGACAGTATGTATATATAATAAGATATAAGCTTTAACCATAGCTCTATGTAATATATAGATAGAATCTATTAAATTGTAAAATAAAAAGTGTATAAAATACACAGAATGTAAATTAATATTGGGTTGTCTATTAACGTGTCACTTCCAAAGGTTATATTGCGCCGTCTAGCCAACCTGAAACCATCCTACGCTATACGAAACTGTAACATACGCCACAGTAACAAGATCTGATTTGGCGTGCATGTTTTATTTAATGTTAGCATCGTTGGGAGTAAGTGACCGGAAACTCGTATGGGATCCAGTAAGTTGTTTACAGTCGTTACACACAAGTAATTATTTCGGCGGCGGGGAAGACAAGCTGGGAGTTCAAAACAGAGATAATATAAAGTTTTATGAAAATAAGTGACGAGACGAGCAGGACGTTCAGCTGATGGTTATTGATACGCCCTGCCCATTACAATGCAGTGCCTCTCAGGATTATTGAATTTTGAGTGGCACTACAACTGCGTTCGTCACCTTGAGACATAAGATGTGTGTCATTGTAGTGTCATTTGCCCAGTAATTTTACTAGAGACGACGCCCTTCAGACCGAAACACAGTAATGCTTACACATAACTGCTTCACGGCAGAAATAGGCGACGTTGTGGTACCTCGAAGTGGAGCCTCCCACTGGTATCCACTCTCGACAACAACTCTTGAAAGATTCCGTTTAGGGTGTGTCCATTGTTCTCTAAAACCGGTATTAACCAGAATTTTTATTATGAGTGAGTTAATAAATAAGATTAAGTTAATTCATTGCCACTTGATGTCCAATTGGCATTGCAATTATGCTCGTCATTATGAGACAAGATATTTGGTTGCCCCGCTAATGTTTATGCTCTTCGTTGCAATTTTGTTATGGCAGACCATAGTGCAGACGTTTCTTGTAGAAGAACATAGAGAGATACCCACAGACAACAGACGCATTGGTATCTAAGTGGCTAATGTAAGGCTAATTGGCTCTCGCCCCGTAACCAAAACTATCGCAACAATACTTCATCAATGGTCAACGTTCGCATTCGCATCAATCGCATCGCATCAAGTTCTCTGTGTAAGGTAACTCATAAATCATTTCTACAAACGCCGAGAAGACATTAACACCCACTTTACCACCAGGAGTTCCTAGAGGATTAGCGGGGGCCCCCAGCTGCAGACCATCTCTCCACGGAATCTCAGATATATCTGTCTATATTTCGCTAAAACTGATTTGCATTTCTAATATAAATGTTTTCCAACGCACGCGCCTATTCAATGTTAAATGTTACTATCCCAGTAATTTCCACTCGCTACGGTAACCTTCAAATCGAAACACTATAATATTTGTATAATATTATTACTTCTTTACAGTACAAAAGGCGCCGTTGTATCAATGCTGAATTAAGTGGCGTAGAGGCAAAAAAGGAGTGGAGGCACCCTGGCCCCAAATAATTTTTCAAATAAAATTGACATTTTTTTCAGTCTAGTTTTTCAATAAATTATTTATTGTAATACCAAGTATCCATTCTTTTATTATTTACCAAAAATATAAATATAATCTGAAACTAGAATTATCTGAATTTAAATTTCGTTAACGCACGGAACGTTGCGAACTTTCTCAGGTAGTAAAAAATGTTAAGGGAAAAGTTGTTTACTAGAGTTTAGTCTGAATTAGAAATTTATTTCCGATGTCTCTATTTTGCTACCCCTATTTCTCCTGGTCACGCTGAATCTTGAGAACAGCTTTAATGTTTTCTTATACTTCGTAGAAGATTCTGAAGTACTTAGATTTAAAAAAAATAAGTAAATGGGGCAGAACCCTAAAAGAAATTGCCAGTTGTAGAGACTGCCGATAGAAGTATTAAAATTTGAATTAAAATTTAAAATATAAAAACAATTAATTTTTTAATTGCAATTAATTTTCAATATTATATTAATCAAACATAAACACTTTTTTAACAATTCTTTTATAATATACACACAGCACTAATGTTGCACATTACGTCAGCTGTATACTGCTGTCAGCTGTATAACAGATATACTACCTGCTACAACATTACCTACAAGCATTTCGGTGAGGCGAACTCACGAGATTTCGCCGATCCAAAACGAGTCTTACTAAATATATCTATACTTATTTTTTTAATTATTTATTTATCGCGTGCGCCAGTCATGAGCATGTCAGTGATGCGAACCCATTATATTTTTCCCTAACAAAATTTCTCCCTTTATTATAAACTTTTAGTAACCTTAGCCCCAGCTTCAATAGAAATATATTTCAGTTGTTTGGAAGTAAGATACAGACCGCACAGGTTTAGATAGTATATTCATTCATTTTTTGAAGTGAAATCTTCTTTTAGCACGGTACGCATATTTTTAGATGAGATAAAATCTCTGGACTCGCGACACCGTTACGAGACGCAGCTATAGCGTGCATATATGCATGTACATAATATAGCAGACCGAGAACGCTAGATAAATAAATAATTTTAATTTATATTTTTTTTTAAATGGGAACTAGGGTTATTGTGTGATGAATTATATTTTATTAATTATTAGAAACTTTAAAATACTTTTAATATTCTTTTGTGAATCATCCTTAACAATTTCGACAATATTTAAATATAACAGCACCAAATTAAGTTTTCACTTCTGTCAGCACTCCCGGAGTGCAACCCGGTTTTTTTTTTATATTTTGTACAGAACGATGTTTGTGGGGTCAGTTAGTCTTTAATAAGACTACTAGCTTTTACCGGCGACTTCGTCCGCGTTAAATAGTTACTTCGGGCAATTTTTTGTTAGGATACTTTTCAAATAATACACACACAAACTGCTCTTTCCTCTGCTGGCAGCCCTCTTCTATGATACAGGGCATATCCCTTGTCATTGTGGACAGTCTTTTTAATAGTATTTCCCTGTGAACTTTAATCTCCTATTTCATCCCCATGAAGGTCAAAGTGTCAAAAATGCTCTAACAAATGCTTATAAATCATCTCTTTACAAGGGCCTAAATAGAAAGTTACATGGTTTTATATTCGATAATGACGAATTTCCATACAAACTGCCATTCCCTATTTCAACCGCTCCAATTAGTTTTTTGCAATAAAAGGTAGCCTATAGCCTTTTTAAGGATCTCTGAACTTTTTTATCAAAATCGGTCCGCAGGTTTAGGCGTGAAATCGTAACAGACAAACTTAGTATCATATTTATAATATTGAAAGGGATTATAGTTATAAAATACAAGTCAACTCCGTTCTTTTAAGTTCCCACATAAATTTAAAGGTTCAATGAAGTAAAAGCAGGAAACTTTAACCAAATTTTGCTCTTAATAGTGATTTTTATTATTATAACACTAGAAATAAGGGATTGCTTGTAACTAATTCTAGTAGGCTTCATAAAATACATAATAGCTTTAAGGGTAAATGTATACACTTTTTTAATAAAGTCCCAGCAACTGTTCAGGCATTATCTACAAATAAATTTAAGTGTTTTATCAAAATATAGCTCAGTCATAAATCCTACTACTCCACAGCTGGATATCTAAGTGATGCGACAGCCTGGGACTAGATTAAGATAATTTTATAGCAATAGCAATGCCTGTACAACGTTTTATATTTTATTTAAAAGAGCGCAAAAAATAATGCTGGAAGAGTTTCTTGCGGCGCTCTGAGCACCATTTGTTTCTGAACCGGTAGTAGTGTCTAGTATATTAGAAATGACATCAAAAAGAATTCTAAAGGAATCAATTTTGAGAAAATGAATGCCTTTTATGCCAAAAATGTTTTCAACCAAAACCAATTAAGTAAATAAGTGTTTTAATTAAACGTGTACAAAGCTCAATATTGTTTTATTTCACAATCATTGTTACGACAGTTTGATTACAAAGCACGTTATTAAAAGTTGATTGCCCGCTACACAGTATGCAGGCAGCTGGGAAAGTAATTAAGTCAACTTCAAAATAAAGTGAACTCAATTGAATTTGTTTTCTGCATATTGTTAACATATCAATGCAAAGTATAATTGCAATGTGACTTTTGTTTTTATGGAAAAGGGGGACAAACGAGCGGATCACCTGGTGTTAAGTGATCACCGTCGCCCACAGTCTCTTGCAACACCAGAGGAATCATAGCAGCGCTTTCAACCTTGAAGGAAGGTGTACGCGCTCTTTTTTTTTACCCATGTCATATCGTCCGCAGAAATACTGCACCAGGAAGCTCATACCACAGCTTTGTAGTACTTGGGCGAAATCCCCTTGAAAACCGCACTGTGGAGGACCGCGACACATCCAGATGGTGGGGATGATATCCTAACATGGTAGAATTCAGCGGCAGGAATCAGGTTAAACAGCTCTTCAGATAAATGCGGTAGAGGACACACAATGAAGTGATGTCACTACCCAACGCCAACGTTTACGATATATTTGTAGCATTGACGTTGTGAGTATAATTTATATGAATTATGATATTAACAAGCTAGTAAATGTACAAATACGGGACTCTCGGGTTCCATCCGAGCGCTCTTACCGACTGGGCCAACCGTCCATGAATATTCGTAAATAATTATCTTTATATTTAAATCCAGAAGTGAGAGATATAGATTAAAAATAATAAACTGTTTAGATTGAGGATAATATAAGGGAATTTTCGGGACTAAAGCATGGCATAACTTAAGCGAAGATGAACGAAAAATTCTACAACTATCAATATACAAATTGTAAAACAATAAAAAAAGATTTAAAATAATTAATCACTACCTTTATATATATGTTTCGTTTCTTTTTTTATGAAATAGCAAGACAAACGAGTGTTTGGGTAACCGGATGTTAAGTAATCACTGAAGCGGCCGGCCCTTTAGTAAGGTATACGCCATTTTTAGAAGGTTTCGCCCTGGAAACACAATAAAACTCATTCTACAGTTTGGCTGTTTAAAAACAAAACTATCGAGGAACGCCACACATCAGATGCACCAGTGAGAGGCTTCTTTGCACCGGATGCCGGCTTGATTATGAGTACCACAACGGCGCCTATTTCTTCCGTGATTCAGTAATATGTAAGCACTACTGTGTCTCGGTCTGACGGGCGCCATAGCTTGTGAAATTACTTGGCAAATGAGGCTTAATATCTTATGTCTCAAGTTGTAGTGCCGCTCAGAATTTTTGGGCCTTTCAAGAATCCTGAGCGGCACTGCATTAAAATGGGCATGGCGTATTATTAACATCAGCTGAACGTCCGGATAGTCTCGTCCCTTATGTTCATTAAAAAAAAAGACTTGTGGCACTCGGGGACTGCCGCGGTAAAGCTATTGCATAGCATTTTTTATCAACTTATGCAATTATAATTATTTATTTATTTTATTTATGCAGTATTTTTTTTTTGATAAAATTAATTTAAAAAAAGGCAAACGGGTAGTGAGTAATATTTTACTTGCAAGATTTGATTACAGACAGACAACGGGACAGGTGAAACTAAATAAAAATGCTTGTCATTATAATAAAAAATTAATAAAACGGATAAAAAAAAATAATGAAATTTATAAAAAAACAAGACGTACCCCAGGCTCTAACCTTCTGCACAAAAAGCATACGTGATAACCGCCGTTCCACGGCAACTGTATTGACCGTGGCGAAATATCTATATAGATCTAGTAAGTAAGTGTTAGGTTATTTTCGTTACGGAATTTCTGGATTCGGTCTCCACGCTCAAGGCCCGCGATAGAAGCTATGCAATAGCTTAAAAACTGGTGGGGATGACATCCTAATGCGTGGCGTGTCGTTCGAAGGTGGAATTCGGCGGCAGGAATCAGATAGCTCTTCGGATCACTCCGCGCGATAAATGCGGTAGAAGACAGACAGTGTAAATTGCGCAGAGCTGTCAAGTCTTTGATGTTATCAAGGATCTTTCGCCGTAAAAAGGTGACGAATTCGCATGAAATAGAACGAATCAGGTCATGTAGAGTTCTCGCCTCGGGCAACGATTACGAATTACATAAATCCACTTTATTGCAAGCCAGAGGAACATAAAGTTTCTTTAGACACGCGTTTACTGCTTGTTTTAGTACAACTATAAATTATTTATATTAGTATTGTTGTACAGATAAAAGCTGCGGTTCGCCTGCGGCTAGGAGATTACCAAAAGCTTTTAAGCCAACCTGAGTTCTGGTAATTGTTAAAATACTATTAAAGTTTGTTATTCTTTCGCATGCGAAATGTCGTAAAGAAAACTTTAGGAGAATCATTTGGATAGTCTGTTTTTTTTTTCGGCACATCTGTCAAAACGCTCTTTTCAGAAATGTATTTTTATATACATACAATCACGCCCCTACCCAGGGAGGAGGCTGAAATTACCCGCATTTGCCATGATCCTAACATACATGTTCCTTTACTCCTAATTTGTAACCCCTTTTTTACCCTATTCTTGGGAGTGTGCATTGTTATGCACGTCACACTAAAAAAATCCTGACACTAATTTAAAAAAGCAACAATATATATTTTACAATATTACGTTGGTCTATTAAGTACTTAACTTACACAAAATATAAATGTGCTACTACCAACACCAATTTGACCGTAAGACTCAAAATAGAGAACCGAAAATCGCTGTCTGCGCTTCGATTACCTTAGTAATAATATTGATTTCGACCACTTTACTTCCCAAATTTTCCTAATAACTGTGCATAATTATACGAACAACATTACTAGGAATTCATAAATGCCAAAATTACAATATAAAAAGTATTAGAATAGTATTCATTGTGCCGTCTTTACATACGGTAGTCTACATTAAATCTTTGAATGCACACTACACACTGAACTACAAAAAGGGTTTATTTTGCTGTGTATCTTTAAGTGCTGACCGCCCGATACGCTTCAAAACGCGTATAATTAGAATACACTGCCAGCTATACTATAAGCAATTTTTAGAAATTCATACAATATATTTACTGAACTAAATTTCAGAATTGGCAATATTCACGTTTTGCCATGATCCTAACATACATGTTCTTTAACTCTTGTTTTGTGGCCCATTTTTAAAACATGCAAGACCTGATCATTGACTGGTCGCCATTTTGTATGAGAACACGTTTATACGTTTACACACCTTAAAAAAAGACATACACACGGGTCGTCATTCCACCGGGGTTTTTGGTGGGACACAAATCTAAAAATTAAATTGAAATTCTAAGATTTACTACTCACCTATGAGTTCTGAACGGGTACGGCGGGACGTGGGACAAGTAGGTGTCAGTGGGTACGCTAGCGAGCGGGTACTAGATTACTTACAGTATGTTGCGAAATCATCTATATATATAAAAATTAATTGCTGTTCGTTAGTCTCGCTAAAACTCGAGAACGGCTGGACCGATTTGGCTAATTTTGGTCTTGAGTTATTTGTGGAAGTCCAGAGAAGGTTTAAAAGGTGAATAAATAGGAAAATGCTGCTAAATTAAATAAAAACAACAAATTTGTTTTTCCTTTGATGTGTCCATACATAATTTCTATTGGAAAATTTATTGACGCACGGTTTGACAGTTCTGCTGTGAAACAATTTCATTACGACAGCAGGGTGCATATTTTACGAAGTAATTTTTGATGTTATGATATATTATTGACAAATTCATATAAAAACATTATTTTATTTATTATATACAGAACAACGTCTGTCGGGTCAGCTAGTATTGTATAAAATTGATTTTTGTGCAAGAATTTTTTATGGAAATTTATTTCTTTATAATTACAGTTATCTAATCCGCGCATTTTTTAATTTTGCCACTAAATGAATTATAGCTCCAGGCTGTATGTATTTTAAATTATTCATTATTACAATAATAACAGAATATTACAAAAAAATTACATATTTCAAGTGTAATGCAATACCTACTAAATAGAAATATTTTAGTTTGTTTGTTCCAGTGTATTTGTATGTAATATACCATAAAAGTTTAAGCGTGTGTATACATATTTTAGTATTTTGAAAGAACAATTTATTTACGTTGTACACATGTAACCAAAGTATGAAAATAGTTTTATACTGTTTGTCTCTAGTTCGTGCCCGGTAATCTCGGAAAAAAAGCTAGGAGAGTTCACAACTAAAAAGTTAAGTTAGTTGTCTACGTGGGCAAACTAAAATTGACACAGGCTCCGTTATATCTAAATTGGCAATAAATTTTACATTTTTCCCCATTTATTCTGTTATTATGAATGTGTACCTCACAATATAAACGTTCAATTTGTAAACAAAATACGTTTTTGAATAAACAAGTAAATATAGTCGTATTTTACAAGTAAGTTCCCCTGGGATGAGTTATATTTACCCTGAAATGTGTGCTCTTCTGATTTGTAAATTAAACAGAGGCAAAGGTCTTTTATAATTTACTAGTTGGCCTGACAGACGCTGTTCTGTCAATGGAAAAAATTGTAGTTAAAAAAAACTAAAAAAACACGCTTTTATAAAAAACCGAACTAAAAATAGAAAATTTATTTTGAAATTTAAAATTAACATCAATTCCTGCCATCAATTAACAAAAATATTATTTTGCAAATTGAAAAATGGAATAATTTTATCGAATAAATGTATTGTCATCGGTCCTCGATAAATCTACGAAGTTTGAACGAAATCTGGCTGCTTAAAGTGGGTCGGAATCGCGCCCAAACCCACTCAGGTTACAAACAAACATACAAACAGGTGAAGCTAATATAAAGCGTGTAGAAAATATGATTTAAGTATTCGGGAATAATGTAGTCTAAAGGCTAAAATGTATTTTTTGATTTATCATTTCCATCAACTACCCTGTTTGTAGTAGGCAAGACGGTGCGGGGAGAGGGTCATGTTGAATTAAGCAAAGCGATTACTCCTAAGATATTATAATGCTCATTTAAATTATATGGTGTAAAAGAGTAAAAATATATCGTACTTATTTAAAATGATAAGGATTAATATCGTATTTATGTAAATAACTTTTATCTACACCCATGCTTTAATCATCTATTAAAGATTCTGAAACAGTTATTAGCTTATTGCCAACATTAAAACACCCAATGTTCGAATAACCATTACATCATCCAAAAGAGTGTTGTAATGTTGTACTGAATTTCATAACAACACTCCTATGTTTTTTTTATCCCTTCATGCGCAAAGAGTTTCAACATACAGCCAAATTCTTATTGCTCGATGCGTGGTATCTGTATGAATTTCAAAAAAAGAACATTTTCGTTTACGCGCGCTCCACACTCCCAGAACGTCGCACGCCGTAAAAAAAAGTAGGTTATTCGAATCCCCGCCATTTTTCTTCGATATTTTTATTGTTTTGTTTACAAAAAATGAGCGATTCATTTTAAACGCTGCAAAAGAACATTATATTCGAGTGAATTTTAATTATTGCACTATACAAAATGTAAATTACTACTAAAATAAATAATTGTTTCATTAATACTTAGTTTATTTGTATATAATCAGTAATGAATGATATTAGGTAAGTAAGCTAACTGTTCCAGAATCTTTTAGAGGATTCATATTCTGGGTGTAGATAAAGTCTTGTATGCAACTGTTGATAATTAGTTATTAAAACACTCATGTGATACTATTATCACACTCGGCTTTGCCTCGTGTGATAAATCCACATTCGTGTTTTAATACCCCTTATTACATAACAGTTGCATGAATAACTATTACATTACCGCTAAATAATTACCAATTTTCTTAAAGTACAAAAATGGGTATAGTGTGTAATCCTTAATAGATAGTCATATACCCGCGGAGTTTTCTGTAGATCTATATAAGATACACAATACCAAAATACATTAATTTGTTATATCTCAAAGGGTTTTTTTGAAAGCTCCCAGACGGCTTTTTTTCCGACACCTCCAACATATATATTAAAAGGCGACTAGATAAACTAAATTTACGTGTGCAATTTACACATAAAACAGTCTTCATGATGTCAATTGGTAAAATGAACGAGTTCAAAGTGCATAGTGATGATTGGAACTAATATGTAGAAAGATTAGAACAGTACTTTGTGGTGAATAAGATTCCGGCGGATATGCAAGTACAGGGGCAGAAGGGTAAGAATTACTAGTTAATTTATGTACCCCAGATAAACCAAAATCAAAAGCGTTTGCTCAAATAGCGGAAATAATGCAAAAACATTTACAACCCCAACGAAGCCCATTAACGGAACGATACAAGTTACGTAACCGGAAACAAAAGGACGGTGATAGCATCGCAGACTACGTAGCGGTAAAAAAATGTCGATCGGATGCGAGTTTGGACAGGGTTTAGAAGAAAGTTTGAGGGACCAGTTAGTGTGTGGGGTCAGGAGTGAAGCTATTCGACAGCGTTTGTTCGCTGAGGAAAAGTTGGGCTTCGCAAAAGCATACACCTTATCCATTAGCTTGGAAGCAGCGGAAAGAAATGCAGCGGTAGTAGAGGTACAAGATATACACGGGGAAGTGACGGCATCGGCGCAGTGTCATGCCATAGCAGTGGGCAAGGAGTGGCGTGGCAAGTGGAGTGCGGGTCGGCAGGCGGCCGCATACACGGGCGCCGGCGGAGCAGGGGCATCGCGAGGGGCCAGTAAGGGCACGCAGGCCTGGGGCAAACCGCCCCAAAACCATCAGCATCGACAGGAGCAGTGCAAAGCGTGTGGACGTCTTCACAGCAGGACCACGTGTAAATTCGCTAGATACGTATGTAGGGTGTGTAACCAACAGGGGCACTTGAAGAAGATGTGTACCATGGCAGCGGTACATCACACCACGATGGGCGGGGCCACAGGACGCGAACTACGGCGGCAGTCCTTCGTCAATACGGTCAGACAGCGACGGCAGCGAGGAGGTAACGTGTGTAGATATTTATACCTTATCAGCAACGCAGTGTAAACCTATTTTAATAACAATTAATGTGCACGGAAAAGACGTTGAAATGGAATGCGACACAGGCAGTGCCGTGTCGTGTATAAGTTATGAACTATATAAAAATCAGTTAAGCGATTTAGAAATGAAACCTAGTAAATTATTCGCCGCCGGCCGTTAAGGGATAGGAAACCAGTACAGCGACTGGGGTACGACAACTAGGAATAAGTTAGTATATAATATAAATTATAAGTAGATAGCCATTATACGGCTACAGTGTCTTAATAGTAACCTATTTAAATTGTTAATCGTAGTAATAAAGATTTGGTGGTGGCATAGTTAAGTAAGCAATCTGTTAACTGTAATCTTAGATGGATCACTTAGCCTAGTGTTGATTTAGAAGAGAGGTGTGATGTATGTACTTAAAGGTAGTATATCATAATGCATAGAATTGTAGATCACACTTGACGCTACTCACAGAACGTAGTGATTGTATTCTCTTGGCCAGTCACAATTAAAGCCTCGTTACGGAAGGACGTGTCTTATTTACTACTACCCGATATTCTTCATATACAAAACCTTAGCAAATTATATACTAAACTCTTCCTCCAAAACCACAGTATCCATTGGTGACAAACAACATGAAAATGGGTGCAGTAGTTTTAGAGTTTATCGTGAACAATCAGACAGACAGACGCGGCGGAGGACATTGTTTCATAATATGTATAGAAAATAAATATGCGGGGGTTCTACGATAAGTCAGTTTGCTATGATATGGTTTAATCTGTGGTTTTCGACTTATCTATTTCCTAAATTACTTGATAGATTTTCATAGTTATGTCTGTACAGAAAAATCTTATTATAGAAAAACTATTTAGTATAAGGGAATGCGTATCAAGTATCAGTAAGTAATGTTAATCCAAGTTTCCCTCGGACCACAAGTTAAACAAATAAATTACTCTTCATGAAAATCGATACAGTACTTCAACACAAAACGGAAGAATAATCTCTTCTTTTTAATAATAATAATTTAATAAATTAATAATAGCGTCCGTCAACCGAAGTACATTTCGCTCACTAAAGTACATAGGCATGTAGATCAGCTAAGAAGTAGGTCAAGAAGTTCCCTTGTATATCCATCGGTTTCTAAAGAGCCAATTCCTACTTTAGTGGAACCAGTATTAGTAACTGTGGAACCAGCAGCTTCGCAAACAGAGAGCCAGGCGGAGCGGTCGGTCGGGCCGGGGGCCTGTGTAGTATAGTGGTCTGTTGAACTCCTTGTATTTCTATGACTTGTTGCAAAACATGTATATTATCTGTTGTGGAAGAATCAGAACGGAATCCTGCTTATGGAGTCATTCTGCTTTGTAGAATTGATGTGAATATTTATATACACGGTAGAAGGCTTATAGGCCTATGGTTACCTAAAAATCCTCGTGATTATCAAGAGTTTTCTCGGTTAAGAGCACGAGTGAAAATGCTTCTTAAGATATGTCATAATTGGTATATTGAATGAACCACATCAATGTAGATGTGGCGTTCAGGTAGATGCTCTTGGACGCCACGGGTTATCCTGCCTAAAATCGGCAGGCCGTATCAGTCGTCACGCCAGCATTAATGAAGTCATCCGCAGGGCATTTGCCGCTCTTAATATACCAGCTGTTTTAGAGCCAAATGGTATTACCCGCCGCGATGGCAAGCGTCCTGATGGAATGACGCTGGTGGCTTGGGCACGGGGAAGGGCGCTGGTGTGGGACGCTACTTGCGTCGACACTCTGGCTCCTTCTCATGTCCAAGTTACGTCAGTTGGTGCTGGGGCTGCTGCTTCGACTGCCGAAGACAGCAAGCGTCGCAAATATGTTGGTCTCAGTGAGTCATACATCTTTGTGCCGTTTGGTGTCGAGACACTTGGCCCGTGGGGCCCAGAGGCGCGGAGAATGTTCAAAATACTATCTTCGCGCCTCAATAAGGCTACTGGAAACCCAAGCGCTGGCAGCTATTTCGGTCAACGGATCAGCCTTGCTATCCAACGCGGTAATGCTGCCAGTATTCTTGGTACGCTTCCACGTAATGATAGTTTTAATTTTATGTAGTCGTAGTATTGTAAATATAGTTATAAGATTTGTTTTGATTATCTAAGTTGAATTCATATAATATTAAAATTGTATATTGATTGTGTTGAAGATTCCCTAAAAAGCAACATTAAACACTTTTGGAAATATACTTCATCGCTAAAGCAATCTAACTCAGGATATCCACATATCATGAAGCACGGAAATACTTTGTCTAGCAACCCAAACGCCATTGTTTAAATGTTTTCTCAGTATTTTCAATCAGTTTTCAAGCCTTCAGCAAACGAGGTTCTCTCTGATTCCAGTGCAGTTGGTGAAAGTATCGTCAATGACTCGCATGTTCTAATTAGTCACGTATGCATTTCCCAGGCGGAAATAAGCAGAGAACTGCGTACACTCGACCGCAATAAAGGCCCTGGACCAGATAATAGTAGCCCAATATTTCTTAAAAACACTCACGAATCAATTTGTGTGCCACTAGAAATTATTTTTAACAAGTGCCTGTCAACAGGCTGTTTCCCTAGACTCTGGGAATCGGCCTACATTACACCCATCTTTAAATCTGGAGCAAGAAATGACATAAAACTATCGTCCTATGTCTATCCTCTCTACAATTCCCGAAGTACTGGAAAGACTATTGCACCGTCCAGCTTAAAAAATGTTATTATTGATCAACAACACGGTTTTGTTGCCGGCAAATCAACTCTCACCAATCTTCTTGTATTTACCAACTACATTTTAACCGGTTTAGATTGTAAAACACAAATAGACACTATATACACAGACTTCCAGAAGGCTTTCGACAAGGTTTACCATGTATTACTCTTACAGAAGTTATCTTTCAACGGAATTAAAGGTAACCTCCTGAGGTGGTTTGCGGCCTATCTACGGGACCGCATTCAGACGGTAATTGTCAATGGATATCGTTCCTCTCCAGTTCTTGTGACATCCGGTGTACCGCAGGGCTCTATTCTTGGGCCCTTGCTCTTCACCATTTTTATCAATGACATATCTCAGTGCTTTACACATAGTCATTATTTACTTTACGCCGACGATTTAAAGCTGTACAAAAAAGTTACTTGTCCATCAGACGCTGTCCGTATTCAGGAGGACCTTTACAGACTTGATGCATACTGCACATGTAATAAATTATATCTAGCTTATAGAAAGTGTAAACATATAGTGTTCACCAGAAATGAAAATATTATCACGACTCATTTTAAGCTCGGCAATCAACAGCTGACGTCAGTTTCTACCATCAAAGATCTGGGTGTTCATTTAGACCGCACACTAACTCTCGGCACCCATATTGATCAAATTTTAAATAACTCTCTTCGCATGCTAGGCTTCATAACACGAGTATCCAAGCAATTTAAGGACGAGAGTACTTACACATATCTATATAAGTCCCTCGTGCGACACCAACTAGAATATGCAAGCCCAATATGGAATCCTTTTTACTTGGTCCACGAAAAAAGAGTCGGGACTGTTCAAAAGAAGTTCTTACGCACATTAAATTATCGTGTAAAAGGAAACCGAGCCCACTATAATGATTTGTTGCTTGAATATAACTTTCTTCAGCTATGCCAGCGCCGCACTATAATAGACTGTGTAACTTTAAAGAAGATATGTACTGGAGAGCTGACTTCTTCTGAGCTCAGAAGAAGTCAGTCTGAGGTGCTCCTCAGTTTCTTATGCTTTCACGTCCCAGCCAGGTCTCTCCGCTCATGCATTACTTTTGAGCTACCGTCCCCAAAGAACAAACATTGGGTTTCGCGCGCCATTACACAGAATGTGTAAATCTTATAATAATTGTTTTCTTGACATCGACATATTTTCGTGCTCCCCTGCTATGTTCAGACACGTTTTAGAATTAAAATTGAAATCTTTGTTATCGTTGCCCCAACTTTAATCTATTTAGTTTTGTATTTATGCGCATAATCAAATTAATTATTTCTGTGAATGTTTGCGTTTGTAACTGTATACTTTGATTTTTCTCTTTGTTATAATTGTATCTGTGAAACATGTGTTAGGAAGCATCTATATTTTATATCTCGTATCTCTTCCTATATTGTTAAATTCTTGTGATGTGTTTGTTATGTTTCCTTGTAAATAAATAAATAAATAAATAAATATATCTTGTGGATATCCTTTTTTGTACAGCAAAATTATACGCGCACACACGCACTCACATGCACTCACACAAATACACGCAAACACACGAGCACAGTCGCGCACACACGCACACACACGCGCACACAAGCATACACACGCACACACACGCGCACACACGCAAACACAGACACACACACGCACACACACGCGCATATACGCGCTATCACGCACACACACGCATGCACACGCACACACACGCAAACACACGCACACACACGCAAACACACATGCACAAGAAGTGACAGCATTAGGAAAAGGACAAAGATAGATGCTCTTGAGTACGCTGCAACACAAAAGTGGCGCTGGGCAGGTCATGTGGCGAGATGCATGGACAAAAATTGGACAGTTGAAATGACAATTTGGGAAGGACCATCTGGCAAAAGAAAATGAGGCCGCCAAAGAAACAGATGGGTAGGTGACATAATAAAAATAGCAGGAAAAGAATGGAGAGGAAAAGCACAGAGGAGGGATACATGGAGTTAGCTGGAGGAGGCCTATACCCGCAGTGGGGTTCCAATAACATAACTTTTATATTTTATATTATACGCGTAGTGTTAAGATTATATTATTATGTATTTGAACGTTGTTGTAATTAATTAAAGGCTTATTATTATTATTGTTAGGGGCTTATCAGCAACCTCATAGCAACCTTTTTGCTCTTAATAGTGATTTTCATTATTATAATACTAGAAATAAGGGATTGCTTGTAACTTATTCTAGTAGGCTTCATAAGATACATAATAACTTTAAGGGTAAATCTATACAATTTTATAATAAAGTCTCAGCCACTATTCAGGCATTATCTATAAATAAATTTAAATGTTTTTTAAATAAATGGCTCTTTCATAAATGAATATCTAAGTGATCGGACAGCTGGGACTAGATGAAGATTATTTTATAGCAATAGTAATGAAAGTACAATATTGTATAAAATCATGCTGGGAGAGTTTCTTGCGCCGCTTCTTCTCTCTCAGAGCGCCATTTGTTTACAAAGCGGTAGTAGCATCTAGTATATTAGAAACGACATCAAAAAGAATTCTAAACGAATCAATTTTGAGAAAATAAATACCTTTTATGCCTTTACACCACACACGCGCACACACGCGCACACACGCACACACACGCGCACAAACACGCACACACGCGCACACACACGCGCACACGTTTTTTCGTGATACAGGGGTAAATCATTTGTAGTTCAAATAAACCCTAGCTATTTTAGCGTCTTAATTATTTAATTAATAACGCATTTA
Source organism: Leptidea sinapis (assembly GCF_905404315.1). Lineage (NCBI taxonomy): Eukaryota > Metazoa > Arthropoda > Insecta > Lepidoptera > Pieridae > Leptidea > Leptidea sinapis. Next base: position 5,948,119 of record NC_066267.1, on the reverse strand, counting down.
ATAATCTAACTTTATTTATATTTTAATAGTGACCGCGACATAATCATAGTACACTAGCGTAATAGACAAACTGGCAGCGAGACTAAATTTAAAATGTTCATGTGTAATAGTTTTACAGATGTGTTAGTGAAGTGTGTAGTATTTTGCTTTTGATCAATCCCTATGACAAATAATGATAAACATAATATTCACGTACACAATATTTTATTTTCTACAGTATGTTTATTACGTATATAAAACGTGATAAAAATATTTTTGTGAGTTCTACGAAAATAAGCACCACGAAAGCAGTAAAGAAGAATCAGTGTTTTCTGTGAAATGTTTTTTTAACTGGATTGTTGCTGTAGATAACAACACAATCTAACACAGAAGACGACACCGTTTTATTTTTTTATTAATATCCTTTAAAACACAGTAAAATTTTTATAAAGACACAATAAAATTAAAATGCGATACAATGTGACAGGAGACTATTGGACACTAAATTGTTTCAAATTTGTGTCACCGTTCATCTATTCCGTCTCTTTCTTACACCTACGCAGGGTTCGTCTATTAAGCTAGTATTGTGGTACTGACCGCGAGTTGGCAAAGAAAATGACGGCCATCTTAGTGACGTCATCTAACATTTATAACGTAGATAGGAGAGAAAAGCGAATCTATTGTTTCTGTAACTGATTTCGATTCAAATGTCGTAAGCAGTCAGCCATGCTTGGCATAAGCTCCTTAGTATTTTGAATATAAAACCACAAGCTAACGCACAAATTGACAAATAAAAATTTATCAAGCCTTATCGAGCTGCCAGGTCGTCTATACGCTATTATATTCTAATTGACTTAACGCAGACATTATTTTAGGACTTTCTTATCAGTTCTTCTCTCCAATGTCATCGAACTGATGTAGCTTCATAACGCTTACCAAGAGTTGTTGCAATATGTCATGTTATTGTCACTCCCTATTGTAAATTAATGTATGTCTATTTCCATTAACATTATGTCCATGATATTTCATCTCCTTCTAACGCGCGGGGGTAATACTTACAATATCTGGAGCCGCTGATTCCTCACCAACTACTGACGGCAGCTCGACCATTGTCTCCAAACAATTACGACCTGCAAGCAAAAACACACGAACATTCAAATGATACTACTAATTACAGACAAGCAAAAGAGCCCTTCTTAAAAAAGACTTCGAGAGAGCCTCTCTCGCAAGCTAGTAAAACTCCCAAGCCCAAGATTACGTAAAATAACTCATGTTTTAACAGGTCATGGCCCTAACAAGCATCTGTTTAATATAAATGCCACCTACAGCCTACTGTGCAAGGCCTGCATTGAGGCAGAAGAGACAGCCGCACACATCATTCTAGAGTGTCCGAGTGTGGACACATATCGGCCAGGTGGTGGAAGAAGCTAATTTGAATAAATACCAATAATTTAGAGATGTATTGAATGAAATAAACTTATGAGTGCAGTTAGTAGGGTATATAAAATTAGATCTCTTAACTTGATAAAGGACCGACCTCTGGTAAGTTAGCAATCACAAAATGCTATGTGTGAAATGTTAATTCACGTGAGAAGTCAACTTTGAACTGATAACAAGTTGATCCTAAAATGAAGTGTTACTGACTCAATATAAGAAATAAAAAATTATAACAGCCATTGAAATAAGGAATAAAAAGTTCAGTTATTGCCACAAAAAAATGTGGAATTTAAATGTGAATACTCCCGCAAAGGTTATCAGTAACTTTAGATTAATAATGGATTCATGGAAATTATTGAAGAATTTAACAAATTCCTTTCTAAACTATTGGCACCATTCCGGCAAATCAATTCCTTCTCACTGTCATTACATTTAACTAAACATCTTGCTGAAGTGCGAACACGACAAACCCATTACTTTTCTCCTTAGAGCCATGTACTATGTATGGACTCAACTAAATAATTGATCAACTTGATCCAAAAAGTAGTACTAGAAAATAGTTCGTTGCTTGATGTTCCAAAATAAAAAAGACAAGTATCATCTGCATAAAGTATAATCAGTAGTACTGCTGTGGATGGACTTACTACAAAAATGCTTAACTGCATTAAATCACTCCCAGTACAGCCATAAGTCAAATGTTTTAATTGTGCTTGTTGACATCTTCCCGAATAGTTTAAGAATTCCGTATGTCCTATGTACTGTTTTAATAAATCTAATTTGGCTCAAAATCGGAACCATGAAATTATCCATCGCTCTCTGTTTTGCACGTATTATATATTTCTAAAATATTAGGAAGAATAGATAAACGATTACAAAACTATTTATACTCAATTTATCAATATGGGATTATATCACAAATTAGTACAATTTCTGCTTCAATACATTTACATAGTAACAAAAATAAAAACAACCATTGACTAAAAATATAGCTCTAGGTATTTTATCGATTTAAAAAATGCATTTTACATTGACAGCAACTAGTAGATTTGCTAGTTTCTATAATAAATCTGCCTGGATGTGAACACGAGAATAGATCTGTTAATTTTTGTATCTTGTTTGAGTCAACGACATAAAATTTACAAGATAAACAACCATCAAAATAAGCCTTTAAGGCTCAAGGCTCTATCTTGGGACCCCTTTTGTTCTTAATTTATTTCAACAACACACATGAGATATGATGCACGGTCAGATTATACTTTGAACTGATGATCTTGTTTTTGACTTGTCTTTTTTATTTTGGAACATCAAACAACGAACTATTTTCTTGTGCACAGGATGATTTTATGTCGATTTTTAACTTTTAATACTTTGAAAGTACCCTTATAATTTGAAAGTCACTAGTTTAGGCCACACGGTCGCGGGTTCGAGTCCCACGAGGCACATAAGTGAATTTTCTAGAAAGTGTCATAACCATAATATTAACACCAGGAACAAACATAAACTTATTATGCCTACTACTCGGCTATGTCGAGTGAGCAAGTCTTCTGTGGTGCCATGTATATGTTTTTACAACTAGATTCCACAAAATGTGCAAAAAAAATGTATTACGAAATTCAAAAGAATTGTTAAAAAACGTTTGTGTTGTAAAGATTACTACAACATACTTTAACGACTTTCTTAATGATACCACAGATTGGGAATGGAGCAACCGCCTTCAGGCTATTAAACAATAAATTGGATTGTACGATATTACATTGTAACTATATTTTTATGAAAAAAAAACAAAGGAGCTCGCTGAGTTTCTTGCGCCCGTTCTTCTCAGGTCTGAGGCATACATTTTCGGATTGGTGATAGTTTTCTAAATTTCAATAAGTGTAATATATCCTATTTTGAGTAAAAGTATTTGAATTTTTAAGTTTTCTATTCGTTATTACAAATATTTTATTTCGTACTACAAAATTAATGTAATGTTCAAATAGGTAGAAGTTGTTGAAGATTTACACTACAATTTAGAGTTTCAGCAATTTATGTATTGAAATTAATTAAGTTCAAACCTCAACAGAACAAACCCAACAGTTTAATTAAAATCATCTGGCATAGGCTTGGAGAATCGTAACCGCCGGTTACAAGGTGACACTGAAAACTGAACGCAATATTGACGTGCGGTGAGGAAATGAAAATGAACTGTCATTTCCACTTCGCTCTTCTAAATATAGATATTAATTTCAATGAGAATGAATACCTTTGTAAATTACACGCTTTAGATAAGCTTCAATGAACCTATGCTCAAAAATATGTAGATAATTGTATGTTTTTTTTAATGAAAATAAGGGATCAGACGAGCAGGTAGTTCAGCTGATGGTAATTGATACGCCGTGCTCATTACAATGCAGTGCCGATCAGGATTCTTAAAAGACCCAAAAATTCTTAGCGGCATTACAACTGCGCCCGTCACCTTGAGACATAAGATGTTAAGTCTCATTTGCCCAGTAATTTCACTAGCTACGGCGTTCTTCAGACCAAAACACAGTAATGCTTATTACACATTACTGCTTCATGGCAGAAATAGGCGCCGTTGTGGTACCCATAATCTAGCCGGCATCCTGTGCAAAGGAGGCACTGGTAAAATGTAACCAGGACTGAATAATATGTCAATATTTTTATTACTATGTCCATAGATAATTTATACGTCTATACGTCTTTTGAAGCGAAGCTTTGATACGGACATTCAGGCGCGGGCTCTATTCGTTTTTAGCGTCAGATTTTAAGCGTTACACTATAGCGTCAGATTTAGGACCGTTACACGACGTATTTAGGTATACAGAGTGGCAGCTGCCGCACAATTACCAAAACTTAGATAGTTTTCAGAGTATTTATCTTTCTTATTTCGTTACGTAACAGTTCTTTACCACGAATTTTTGTGTTATAGCGTTAGCTGTGAAAATTATTAATCATTATTATTAAGTTCAAAATTGGTACTCATGAAAATTATATTTTGTTGCCGCGACAATATTAACTATTTAAACATTCCTACCGAGACATATTGTATGCGAACGGTGGTTCGTTGCCGCGACGGAATTTATTAGTTTAACTTTTGTATCACCTGAAATATTGGTAAGTTAATCTTAATATATATAAATTACGTGACACGTTGTTTGTCCGCGATGGACTCCTAAACTAATGAACGGATTTAAATGGGGATTACTTCATGGAGTGCAGTTTAGTCCAACTTGAGAGATAGGATAGGATATTTTTATTTCGATTTGGGACCCATAATTATTTTTATTTCCAATATTTGTTTTGTATGGACATATTTTCTGTGAGAGAATTTATTAACGCGCGGTTTGACAGTTCTGCTGTGAAACAATTTTATTATAACTACAGGCTGCATGTTTTACGAAATAATTCTTGATATTATGAAATATTATTGACAAATTCATAAAAAAAAACAGTTTTTTATTTATTATGTACAGAACAACGTCTGTCGGTTAGTTAGTAGTTTTTTATAAATATTTTAAATGAATGAGTAGGTACGAGTAGATGATCCAATAATGTCAAACGTCAAAGCCTACCCATGACAGTGTGGTAAGAATACAAAACGGCCTAAGGTACATACATCATGATATGGCCAGATAACATCACACTGCGCCTGTCACCCTAAGATTACACAATACCAGAATAACATAAAAATCAGACATATATAGCACTATGGTGTAAGAGTTAATTAAATTTTCTAATTTCGTATCTACAAATAATATAATTACAACCAATATATGATAAACAAAAAAAAAATATCAGCTAAATACAAGATAGGCTGCAACTCCACGTGGGTGTGTACACAGCATATTAAGCAGAAATGAATAACTATTAAAATACAATGCTAATAGCGTTTTTAAAACTAGCTTCAGGTAATGTAAAGCGTAGGTCCGGCCACACATGGAGTATTACTGTCATCTCTGGTCTGGCGCACCCCAGTATCAGCTCGATCCATTTGACCGCGATCAAAAAAAGCGCGTACACCTTCCTTAAAGGCTGGCAACGCTCCTGTGATTCCTCTGGTGTTGAAAGAGATTGTGGGTGGTGGTGGTCACTCAACAACAGGTACACTCAGCTAGGACCCGTACGCTCGTTTGTCTTCCTATTCCATAAAAATGTAATATTATAAAAGCAAAAGACGAAAGAGAGATTTTTTTAATAATTAATCTAATTAAGGAATTTATACAAACTAGATATCCATTTACAAACAGATGAACTGTGGATGTCAGGTACTTCACTATTGACGACAAATTCTATAAATAGGGTCGTGGAAGGACACGTTATAACACAATAGAATGGTAAAGGGCTGTTCATGTCTTGAAGGCCGATTGGGAACTCGTGCCATCGAGTATTTTGAATATCTTCGATTTGTTGATATACTTATCATAATGTCGTTATTAGGTGGGTTCCGTTAAAATAATAATCGTTCAATACCTTCCTCGGTAGCATACGAAAAACGAAATTGTAAAAAACGAATCGATTTATACTATAAAGCTGATGCAGCAGATGAACTTGCAAGGCGGGCATCGGCAAACCAAGCGGCCATCCATTGCCACTTCTGCCACTGCCCTTCAGCCAAATGCGCTCATGAACGGTCTCTTACCAACAACCATTTCGTTCATATCGACGAATTCAAATCATCGACGATCAAGTCGATCAATCGATCGATTTGGCATTGCGTAGAAACGTGGGTTCTATCTGCATCTTCTACCGCATTTATCACGGGGAGTACTCAGAGGAGCTGTTCGGGTTGATTCCAGCGGCCAAATTCCACCACCGGAGATTACGTGCAAAGTACCACCCGCACCACGTCTGGCATTCCACAACCTCGCGTTTTGATATAAATTTCTCGCCTCGGACAGCCGCTTTGTGGAATCAATTACCGGCTGCGATTTTCCCGAACAGATACGACTTAGGGACCTTTTTTAACACGTTTGAAACGCTTGAAACGTTTTTTAACAATTCTTTTGAGTAAAGTAATTCTTTTGTTTTAAACATTTTCTGGGATCTTGTTGCAAAGCGTCAAAGGTCCACAGATAATGTAACCGGGTAGAACAGTATAATAAAACCTTACCTTATTTTACGTCACATAGCTATTTTTACATGATATAATGCGAACCACTCGGTCGTAGCGATGAAATTGAATGCAAACATGACGACAACTTTACTGTCCATTTCGATATTGTTTCATCGTCGTGTTCTATTTTCAAACCATAAATTTGTATGAAGGAGGTAAGAATGAAGATTTAGTATTTGGTGTGGTGATATTATCTATGTTGGGTTGTTTTTGACTTTATACATGGGGCACACTAAAAGTTTTGCACTTCTCGCTAATCGAAACTATTTGAATTTGGAATGTTATTTTTTTTTTGAAACGTTGCAACCTTCTTAGTAATAAAAAAAATTGGCGGCAAATCATTTGTCAATTGTTCATTATTATACATCAAATTCTACGTACGCCACGCCGGATTAGCTATGAGTCAATTTGAGGAATATTTGGGGATTGGTATGCGCCAAATTCAGAAAATTTTACACGAAGAAATGAAAGTTCGGAAACTTTGTTGTCGTTGGAGCCCTCATGAACTGACAGCGGAGCAGAAGCGGGCTCGCGTGGAATGGAGATCATAGATGCTAATGAAGTACAACCACGGACATTCTAATACTGTTTATGGCATTGTCACAGAAAATAATTTAATGTAATAACGACCTAATTTTGGCCTATATAATATTCTAGTAGACTTTTTGTGATAAAATTATAACGATTATAGAAAACCGATCAAAGTATCAGTTAATAAATATTCATAAACAAATAAGCCACCAAATGAGCATTATTATCGTAAAATATGCTTACAGTCTAATCTCTATTGGATCCAAGCCAGCGTATTATGAAGACCTCCGCTCGAGGCCTTTTGTTTGGTTTCACTTAATGTTACCAAGTGATAATTTTTTCTACTCCACGTGAAGATTTTTTGTTATTATTATTATCATCAGCTGGAAGACATCCACTGCTAGACATAGGCCTACTCCAAAGATCTCGATGACGATCGGTCCTGCGCTGCCTTCATTCAACGTATTCCAGCGACCTTGAACAGATCTTCCGACCATCTTATGGAGAGCCTATCAACACTGCGTCTTCCGGTACGTGGTCGCCATTCGAGGACTTTTATGTTGAATTTTTTTATTTAATTTTATGTTTAATACCGCAATTGAATTCGTTGGTAGATGTAGTTTAATTTTTAGAACAACAACATCGTATTCTTAATATTAAAACGATGGATAAACTAAGTATCGGGTCACCTGTAGATAACTACATCCGCTCACCAGAATTTCAAGAACTTTATCCGCCTATGAGGGAGTTGTACATACTTTTTAGGGTTTCGCACATAAAGGGTAACCATGAGGAAATCAAAAGAGGACACAAGTCCTTCCGGAGACTCCAACTAATACACCGTATCTCTCAGGCTAACTGCATCTATGTAGCCAACAATGTTCATGGCAGAATATGGTGTATAAATTCTATTTGGATGTTTAATTTCGATTACAAAAGCTGATAATCTAAGACTTAAAAGATTATTCCAGTAGTACTGCTATTCTACATTAAAGCTATTTTTGCATGTTACCAACCTAAGAATAATAATGCGCGTAAGTATTTACACGTACGATTTTGGCGGTATAAAATGTTAAACTGAGAATAACACTTGTCAGAGCAGAGATGTCACTTGTCATCTAGAAGACGAATAAAAATAAACAAGCTGTCAACATTTGACATTTCAACCTAATACCGTACAAAAATGAATTATTGTTATGGCATTTCATATCACTTTAGAAGATACAATAGAACATGGATTTTTGTTGATTTATACATTCGTTCACTCTTCGTTCATCATTCACTTTTAAAATATAGGATAACATTACCGAGATAGCATGCTCCGCAAGTACGTTGGAAAAAACGGAATGAAAATATCTTTTATTAAAATATCTTTTATATTTTCCTTGGCACTGCACGCAAACTATTTCTCTTTTGTTATAACCTGTGTAACTGGCCCAATAGGATCTCAGAAAACTTCGTTTTTATTATGCCATCAGGCATCCCCGTCCCCCAGACAGGTAAGCTAAACATTTTTCTTCTTTCTATTCATCCTAACTCTTAAAAGTTGGGTATTTTGATGCCATTTTCAATTAATTCTTTAACTTGACATTTATGGCACTGTATTTCCCAGGTGGGACAGAGCATCTGCAGTGCTCCGGTATACTGGACGGTCTTGAGCTGCAACTACTTCACTCCAGGTCCAGGATAAATTCAAGAACTAATATTATCCCCGTATAGTTAACCGCATGTAACATAGCCCTTAGACGATTATTTATTTATTAGAAGTAGTTTATTAACAAATCGACCGCTTTTGATCGGCACTGTGTAGTGAGTCACTTCATTGTGTGCCTTCTACTGCATTTATCACCGGGAGTACTCTTGCTACTAATTTCACCTTCACACTACTTGCCATAAATTTATTTATTATAGGTTATTTTATATTTATAGGGTCTACCAGCATTTCTCTATAATTAATATTTCTTATACTATTTACAATTTATATTACATGCTCACTTCGCTTATCATTACTTTGTAGATATAAAATTGAGTTTAAAACAGATATCAACCGAAACCAGAGAAAAACAAAAAATAATACAAAAGTAGTTTAAAAGTCTGCAAAACCTTATCAACTGAAAAAGTCTTTATTTAATACATTTCGTAAAACAAACAATTAATTGGTGTTTTAATTAAAATAACAACTAGATAACACAAAAATCTTAATATTTAAACATATAATTTTATCATCATCATCACCTGAAGGTACGATGTTCTTGTAAAGTGCACTTTTCAAGAAAATTTCTTTGACGTAGAACTAAACTATGCAATGAAATTCCTGTCGATGTGTTTCCGGGACGATACCACGTGGTTAATTTAAGGAAAGTACTGAAAAACCACCTTGAATATATAACTTAAAAACAGACTTAGAAATAAATATTGGTTCGCAAGACAAAGTATTCAGTCAAAGACAATTAATGGCAATGTAAATGAACAATGTTGGGCACATATTGTGTGTCAATATAAAGACATTTCATTACATACTATGACAATTCATGTAATAAGCGGACGCAGGGTACTTAATTAATAATGGTAGAAGAAGGTTTGCCAGGTGAGCACAAGTGTATTATAATATAGATTTTAGAGATATTATAACAAAAGAAAATAAGTTGCCATATGTGATAGATTATAGAATGATATGCACATTCTGTGTAAAGGCACGTAAAATCCAAAAGTGATGCCCTGTCACGCAACGCCAAGCCTTATTTTTACCATGATAGGGGAGTTGTAACATCACAGCTGCTAGTCAAGTTATTTCAAAATCGTTGTCTACGGCATAATACCTTATTCCTAATATATCTATCCTTCTCTCACCATCCTTACCCTACACGACGTAGTTCATCTAGTGGAAGGTGGCCAGAAAATAGCCTCGAGTGGACGAACAGTTCGTGCGTGGTACCATGCGAGTGAACACACCGCCAGTCTGTCTGCGTTGACACACGGAGAAGACACCGAAAAATTTGTTGTTCGCCACGCGAGTGAACATACCTACTAACAATACAGTGTCTACCGTCCAAAATACAGTCCACATCAACACCGTTTGCAAGAGGAGAACAGAGGATATTTTGGAGAATACCAGTGGGGGGCTCCTTTGCACAGGAAGCCAGCTAGATTATGGGTACCATAACGGCGCCTATTTCTTCCGTGAAACAGTAATGTGTAAGCGTAACTGTGGTTCGGTCTGAAGGGCGCCGTAGCTAGTGCAATTACTGGGCAAATGAGACTTAACGTCTTATGTCTCAAGGTGACGAGCGCAATTGTAGTGCCACTCTGAATTTTTGGATTTTCCAAGAATCCTGTGTGGCACTGCATTCTTATGGGCAGGGCGTGTACTATCAGCTAAACTTCCTGTTCCTTTCGTCCCTTATTGTCATAAAAAAGGTGCACTTGTACCATCTAGACATCATTATAGGAGTACAATAGGACTCTGGATCAGACTAACATCTGAATCCAACAACTAAGTCCTAACATTTATTTGTAAAGGCAAACAAAGAAAGCAATAGAAACATTTCGGACTCGCATTAACATTTTATAAGTATATTCACTTGGATGTTACTAATAAAAAACAAACAAAACGTAAACAAGAATCACGCTTAACGGATCGTTGGCAATATACAGCTACAAATATTTAAGAAGACTACAAGTCTAGCGGATGATTGTGGGAGCCAATGCAATACACTAATGATACGCCTTACCCATTGTAAGGCGTATCAATTACCATCGGCTGAACGTCCTGCTCGTCTCGTCCCTAATTTTCATAAATAAAGAGGAATACCAGGTAGTTACCGTACCTTAAATTTGGCTGTCCTTCAATTCCCTTCTTAGCAGAAAACCCCTCTGCCATCATTGTGGTAATTGCCACACCTCTAAACATGCGCATACATTTGTGGTACACATAAAATACCACACAATCGTTGAAGTTAAGTTTTGATAATATTCATGTTTTGCTCTAGATTCGTATTCTCCTATCATTTCTCTAAAACGTTAATTGAATCAGAGCCGAACATCAACGACATTGGAACGAAAACCTCGCACGAAGTAACCGTATTGTTAATAAACCTAAAATATATCTACTGCTATAAAAAAGGGTTATCTTTGCTCTATAATAAAATTTTTTTGAGTTATCAACTAAACCAAACGTCAAAATTTTGCAAAATACGCATCTCAAAATAATTAAAATTCAATCTTGTAACGAGAATACGCATCATACGATTTCCCTAAGTCGGCAAGTATCTTCATTACAATCGGAACTGAACCATCAAATTGTATTACAAGATTACGAAACTCAACTTCGTGACATAACAGGTCGTTTCGATCTCTCTCATTTTGTTACGAGAATAGGATTGCTGGACTGAGATAGTGTTTGGCTCTACTAGAACTAGAACTTTAAAAAAAATCCTTCAAATTTCAGCCATCAGCAGTCTGACCGCCGCACCCAGCTAAAAGGGCTCAAACATATGTAGGTAAAACATTGTACTGTTCATAAAAAATAATTGTTTCATATCTACCAGGCGGTAGAATAATTTATTAATCTAAAATTTTCCAAATATACATTGCAAACCCAACCATAAGGAATCAAATTCAAATATCCGATAAAAATTATATATAGCCTTTGAACGTCCTGCTGAATAGAACAAGTTTGATAAATAAGTTGAATGGAATTTCAAGTAGATCATAATTCCCAGCTGGTTCCAAATATCGCAATCTCGTCCCACTTATCACCACGCCGACTCCCTCGTTAGCATATTTATGATATGATGATAACTTCTAAGCCTATGCTCACTTATAACGGATTTATTTTCTATGATTTACGTATAGATGACTTCGATAATATATCAGCTGATGGTAACTCATACGCTCTGCCCATTACTATGCAGTGCCGCTCAGGATTATTGAGAATCCCCAAAAATTCTGAGCGGCACTACGCCCTCGTCACCTTGAGACATAAGTTAAGTCTCATTTGCCCAGTAATTTCACTAGCTACGGCGCCCTTCAGACCGAAACCTAATAATGCTTTACACATTACTGCTTCACGGCAGAAATAGACACCGTTGTGGTAATAATAATAATTTATCACGGGAAGTACTCAGAGGAGCTGTTCGGGTTGATTCCAGCGGCTGAATTTCACCATCGGACATTACGTGCAAAGTACCATCCGCATCACGTAGACGTCTGGCATTCCACAACCGCACGTTTTGTTCGAAATTTCTTGCCTCGCACAGCCTCTTTGTAGAATCAACTACCGGCAGCGGTCTTCCTGAACAGATACGACTTAGGGACCTTCAAGAAAAAAGCATACTCCCACCTTAAAGGCCGGCAACGCATTTCCTCACCTCTCCCCATCCCGTGAGCCTCTTGCCCGTTTGCCCCCTCTCATATAAAAAAAAAATCTAGCCGGCATCTGTGCAACAAAGCCTCTCACTGGTGAAACATTCTTAGAAGCTTTCTTTAAGTCAAACTCAAATAAGCTTTACTCAAATAGGCTTAAACTAAGTCCTTTTGAATCATCATCATTATAATTTCATTTAAATTACTGAATATACCATTTATATTTGGAAAACGTAGAAATACTCGTAAGAAGAACATACAAGAAACTCAACGGCCATGCTGCAGCTAAGCAACAGCTAGCCGTATTATACTTACAAATTATTTTGTAAGGTGCTGCATTCAATATATAAATCATGTTCAAAGCTAAAAAGCGTTTTTAAATATTAAATATTTCATTAAAAGTAATAAAAATAAGCTGTTATATAAGTAAATATATGACGGGACAAGGCCGGTACAGTTACAGTATTTTTTCCTAATTGTTTGTTAGGCTGTATGATGTCTTTGGGGTTTGACAGCCAGATCCTAAACGGTGGGACAGAATACCGGGTTTATTTCAAGTTTTTCCTTCTCTAAGATTGGAGACGTCAAATGCTTGATGATATTACGGACATCGAAATACCTTGGTCGCCTTTTACGACGCCTCAGGAAGAGTGAGGGAGGTCTATTCTACTGGCCCGAATACCCCACGGCCTTAATGGATCGAATGAGTGAAGAAAGAATGACGCCTCAAGTATATAAGTCAAGTGTGTGTGGGCAAGTTGGTCGCGGGAGACCTCAGAGAACATTCGTCGACCAAATTGGGGACGTTTTGAGTAAAGGAAAGGTCCGAAGCACCCGCAACAGGACATATATGAAAAGAGTAATTAATGTAGAGGAAGCGCGTGAGGTTTGTAAGGATAGAAGCGAGTGGCATTCTATTGTCTCTGCCTACCCCGACGGGAACAAGGCGTGAGTATGTATATGTGTTTATACAATGCCGGTCACATGGTCAGGATCTTCGTGGTTGTCCGTTATTGTGGGTGTTGAACACGACAGCAAGTAAAACACAGTCTTACCCATACACGGTACAATAATCAACAATAAACATTTCACTTCAGATAACAGCTATAATAGATTACATAATAAGAATGTGGTGTTAGCGGCATGCGCGTGCGACACAACCGCCTCGCTCGGTAGTGCTTCTCTGACTAACGCTCGGCGCTCGCCCGGTACTCGCTCTTGACCGCACTCGCACCGCACGCGGATGGGTGTAATCAGTACGTACGATGAATACCGAATCATCTTCGCACTAGCTTCTTATGCTCTACGTTCTTGACTACGACATATAAATTATCGCATATTGGATGCATGAAAATTTAGTACCAACTTGAATTCATTGTTAGCGGATGCTTGTGGTGAGTACTGTCATAATTAGTAATCGCAGTAAATAAACACAATGATTTATTAACTACAACATGTCGACCAGGCACCACAAACATTACTCGTTCACGAGTTGGCGTAGGGACTAGCCATCATTTTATATTAGAGGAGGTAAATTCGCCATTCGCTTACTTGATGAAGTGTAGAAATCGACGTTGTAAGGCAATCTTAGAAATACCTTGCTGCCTTTTGAAGAGAGAGTACGCTCTAAGCTGAATATCCCTTACTAGTATTGGTTCGTAAATAGAGTACCCTACAAAGTGGCTGTGCATGACAAGAAAAGGATGCTAGTAATGAAAAATATGCTCATACAATTTATTTATGCTATGCTTATATACGAGTAATGTTCCAAGCCAAATTGAACTCTTCTTAAAACATGAAAGAGAAAAAAGCCAAGAAATTGTTTTTTTTTTTTTTATGAAAATAAGGGACGAGATGAGCAGGACGTTCAGCTGATGGTAATTGATACGCCCTGCTCATTACAATGTAGTGCCGCTCAGGATTCTTAAAAAACCCAAAAACTCTGAGTGGCACTACAATTGCGCTAGTCACCTTCAGACGTTAAGTCAGATGTTAAATCTCAATTGCCCAGTAATTTAACTAGCTACGGCAGCCAGACATAAAACACAGTAATGTTTACACATTACTGCTTCTCGGCAGAAATAGGCACCGTTGTGGTACCCATAATCTAACTGGCATCCTGTGCAAAGGAGCCTCCCACTGATAAAAGCTACTAAGTATAGGGTACCTTCAAAAAAAGCGCGTACACCTACCTTAAAGGCCGGCAACGCTCCTGTGATTCCTCTGGTGTAGCAAGAGAATGTGGGCGGCGGTGATCACTTAACACTAGGTGACCCGTACGCTCGTTTGTCCTCCTATTCCATAAAAAAAGGTAAGGTTTTTATGTGCTCTTACATACTTACTAATTAACTATCTGTAACTTATTTTGAAGGCTTTTATTACAACAATTTTAAGTTAATTATGTGTTATAAACTCAAATCTATTAAATTTGTATTTGATTTACGGTCTTCAAACTATTTATCTTGAGTCAGCACAACTTTTTTGGCCTAACAAAGCAAAAATCCTTAAAAATTATTTATTCCTCGTGCTATTCAACGTTTGCAGAAAGAACAATATTGTAAAAATCTTGCAACGATGGTTTTGACAATTAATTATTAAATAACGAATACAGCTGTACGGGTTTGAACACGTACGGGCATTTGCCTATCCTAATAATGGACGAAGAAAACAAAAAAAAAATAACGAATGTCGCAAATGACAGAAAATTTTAGGAACCAACTTCACCTTGCTACTTTTATATTACAGTGATGCGCGCGTATCTTAAAATTTCACTCTCATAATTTTTTCAATACGCGCCTAAAGTATAACTTCAAAAATCTCTCAATTCGAGTAAATTAATTATTTCATTTTCCTCGTTCTAAATGTTTCCTTTCAAATCAGCATCGTTTGTGAATATGAAATCAATTTTGTTTCAAATTTAGTGTGTTAAACTAGTGACAGATTTATACCAACGTGTTGTTTTATTTAAGCCGAGTGTTAACTTTCACTAGAGTACATTCGGGCTAGGTACTTCCCCAGGGTATAAAAAGAATGGGGAAATTTCAGGCCCAACGGTATCATAAGAGGCGACTAACGGAATCTACCAGTGGGAGGTTCGTTTGCACAGGATACCGGCTGGATTATGCATACCGCAACGGCGCCTTTTTCTGCCGTGAGGCAATAATGTGTAAGCATTTTTGTGTTCCGGTCTGAAGGGCGCCGTAGCTAGTAAAATTACAGGGCAAATAAGACAACATCTTATGTCTCAAGGTGACGAGCGCAGTTGTAGTACCGCTCAGAATTATTGGGTTTCCCAAGAATCCTGAGCGGCACTGCATTGTTATGGGCAGGGCGTGTACTATCAGCTAAACTTCCTGTTCTTTTCGTCCCTTATTGTCATAAAAAAGGTGCACTTGTACCATCTAGACATCATTATAGGAGTACAATAGGACTCTGGATCAGACTAACATCTGAATCCAACAACTAAGTCCTAACATTTATTTGTAAAGGCAAACAAAGAAAGCAATAGAAACATTTCGGACTCGCATTAACATTTTATAAGTATATTCACTTGGATGTTACTAATAAAAAACAAACAAAACGTAAACAAGAATCACGCTTAACGGATCGTTGGCAATATACAGCTACAAATATTTAAGAAGACTAGACTAGTCTAGCGGATACGGATGTTTACGCCGAATAAAAGTAAATGTGCAAAAGTTTTAATTGTTTCTAACTCAAGCGTGCGATCTTGAAAGTACCTCATAAATACTGAAAGCAGATTAAAGTTTATCCCACTTTTTCTTAGATGACGCCATTTTGATTTCGCGGCCGAATCCACTTTGGTCGAATCACGTCGTCAGAGTGCGCGCGGATATCGTTTTTACACTACACGAGTAGCGTCCAAGTAGTCGTTGGAGTAGTCAGACAGTGAATACCCTGCTTTAAAAAGTTTTTTGAGTGAGGGTCTTCGTAATGTAGGTACGGACTAGTTTCGGGAACCCACTACACTCACCCTAATGAAGGAACTCCAAATGGTCCGAAACTAGTCGGTACCTACACTGATAAACAGTGGGTAAAGCATTGTTAAATAAAGTTAATAAAGTCTCACTAAAGTTTTAATAATTTAATATTATTTATTTCCAACTAGCGACCTTCTACGAAGAATTGACTAATGAATTCGATTGTTTTAGAAATTTCATATTGTGTTTATTGCTATAGGATCAATGTCCCCCGAAATAATTGAAGCCGTATTGGAGATTAGCCGGAGCATATGAATATGATCGATTTATAGTTTTAAGTTAAAATCATTCGTGTTGTTTTACAATAATTATTATTATTTAATCATAACTTACCTTGTCTATTCAGAGGCATTTTGTTCGTTCAGTTTGCTCTGAAACAAATTTAAAAAAAAATTATACATATATACATAACGTATAAAGTGAGAAAAAATTTTCATTTTCAAAATATGGACTTAAAATACTTTTACTAATGGAAGGCGTCTTTACACTTGATGCCGACTACTCCAACACAACAGTGCCTTTTTCTACCGTGAAGCAGTAATGTGTAAACATTATTGTGTTTCAGTCTGAAGGGCGCTGCGGCCGTAGCTAGTGAAATTACTGGGCAAATGAGACTTAACATCTTATGTCTCAAGGTGGCGAGCGCAATTATAGTGCCGCTCAGAATTTTTAGGTTTTTCAAGTAACCTGAGCGGCACTGCATTGTAATAGGCAGAGCGTATCAATTACCATCAGCTGAACGACCTGCTCTCGTCCTTACTGTCATAAAAAAATTACTAGGCAAATGAAACTTAAATGTTATGTCTCTAGGTGATGAGCGCAATTTTAGTGCCACTCACAATTATTAAGCTTTTCAAGAATCCTAGCGGCACTGCATTGTAATGGGCAGGACATATAAATTCAATCTGCTGAAAGTCCTGCTCTTCTTGTCCCTTATTGTCATAAACGTCTGGCTCACTTAGCGTTGCGCAGAGATGTCACTTCATTGTGTGTGTTCTACCGCATTTATCATGGGCAGTGTTCCGAAGAACTGTTTCACCTGATTCCCGCCACCGTATCCCAGCTTCACACGACACGCCACAAGTTAGGATATCAACCCCACCATCTGTATGTGTGGCGGTCCTCTACAGAGCGGTTTTAAGGAGATTTGATCCACGTACTACAAAGCTGTGGAATGAACTTCCATGTGGTGTTTCCGGGATGATACGACATGGTTACCTTCAAAAAAAGCACATGCACCTTCCGGTTTTCGATCTTTAAACCGGCAACGCTCCTTTGATTCCTCTGATGTTGCAAGAGAATGTGGGCAGCGGTGATCACTTAAAACCAGGTGAACCGTACGCCCGTTTGTCTTCCTTTTCCATAAAACCTAGAACCTAGCTATTATTCTGTGCAAAGAAACCTCCCACTGGTAAAACTGTATAGTTCACGTCTGTTTAGTGTGCGTGCCCTACTGAAAATACAGGCAAAAAGTTTGCCGTTATTATTTTCGACGTGTTTACAGTTGGTACTATCTATCTTGACATTGACTATCTGTGGTTGACATTTAATCTCTATTTGACAAATGCTCGCACACTAACATAGTGTCATACAAATCGCGAGTGTAAGACGTAGATTGTCACGCACACTATAGATGAGGGAAATGTGGATTATTTATTCTTCAATTTCCCTTTAATGCAACCTTCTTTGTACAATTTTATACCTCCTTTTCCGCCCAACTTCCTTTAAATGTCTCCTCTTGCTAGTTTTCACTCCTTTTGTAGATATTTTGTGTAAATATATTAAAACTAGCTGACCCAGCAAACGTTGTATTGCCATATAAAGTAATTAAAAAAATACTTGGGGTATAAAAAATTTATGACGACCGAATCTCAGACCTATTGAATACATAGTAGATACATAAAATTTATCGTACTACAGTAATTATAATATTAGATTGCCCTCTTGCGACTCTATTGTGGATCTATCTGTGGATGGAATAGAATAATAGCTGTTGATCGTAGAGGGTTGAAAATTTAGGGTTGTATGTATTTTTTTATGTTGTATCATAAAAAAATATCTAAAAATAAAAATAAAATAATTGGGGGTGGACTACCCTTAACATATAGGGGGATGAAAAATAGATGTTGTTCGATTCTCAGACCTACCCAATATGCACACAAAATTTCATGAGAATCGGTCAAGCCGTTTCGGAGGAGTTTAACTTTTACTGTCCATATTGCGAGGCTCTTGTTAAATAAGTGGCGTTTTTACATAGAATAGAAAGTAATAAACCTGGCCTGTTTTCATCGGATGTCTATCAGAAAGAGGCTCTATCTAATAAATCTATGGTTGATTGGCTAAGCAGTAACAAATAACTAAACTTTTAAGCAGACATATTTATAATCTCTGCCGATATGTATACTCTGTATATACTCCATATTAAGTATCACTCGAATGAGCAAACAAAATACATTATCCTCAGTTTAGCGTGCCAAGTATTTGGGACAGGGATTAGAGAGGGTCCCATCAAAGAAGCAAAAGAGTCCCAACCCTCTTAAGATTTCGAAGAGGATTCGAAACCGTTGATTCGAGAGGTTTTCTCCAGTTGCCGCATAGATTATATTTTATATCGTCACTTCCAATTTCTATTTGAATTGTAACCAAGCGTGTTTGTCAATAATATTAGAGGTAAATACAGCCTACATTATTATTGAAATGTTACCGTTAATATTGTTACATTATTATATTTTTTTCCACAAAAACAAACTTTCCTAAACATAGTACAGATACTATATCTAGGAAAGTTTGTGACGCTGAAGTCAGTCACTTGTCAGGTTTTTCATTTTCTTACTTAAATATCATTCGCAATTATTATACAGGATGCAAAACAACTACATCCTAAAGTTGGACCTTGATTCTGAATTTATTGGCACTATTGTATGTGTTGCGGATTATTGCATGCCTTAAGTGTGGACTCTACTCCCGCCTAAAAATCAAGATCCCGTGTTTCGTCACAATATTTTTAACCGACTTCAAAAAGTCCATGGTCCACAAACAGACAGACAGAATTAGTTTAAAGTATTTACAAGCATTTTATGTAAATTTTTATTACATCGTCTCTAACTTTTTCGTCTGTGTGTTGCATGTCGCGTGACGGTCGGGCGGCGCCTATATTTCGAAGCAGCTGACCGTGTAATTTATAGACTATTACTCATTTGTGCCAGTGCTCCACGCTATTTTGTTTGTTTTTGTCAGTGTTTAATGTAAATGATGTTATTTATTAAAGTGAAACTTTTATTCAATATTTTTAACCTAAGACACAGAGTTCAATAAAAATATTAGTTGGAGACTTACTCTACTTTTATTATTTCCCATTATCATTCCAATTTTCCAAGTACAAAATTAAGATTGATAAAGCCATTTATATACCCTTAATAGAATATTATTCCAAAAAATTTTAGTTAAATGTTTATAATGCGAAAAAAAATTTCACTTTTACCGTGGTTTCATTAAACCACACAATCCTTTTTTTATATACTTTCATTTTAATTTGTACAAATATTCTGGATTTATCTATTCAAAAATTTAAATAGTTATGTAGATAGATTACTATCGGTAGTATTTATCACTGGCCAATTTTACGAACTTGTTGTGAGACATCGTTAGTCATAGAATCTCACATATAATGGTAATTGGTAATACTCAAAGGGATTTAATTACAGGCTTTGAAAGGTTTATAGTAATTGTAAGTTGCTCTATAATTTACGCCGAAACATACCCTGTTTGTGGCAACAGCTTACTTAATTAACTTGATTTCTTCGTATTAAGGCAGGTTTAATCTTATCTCTTGTGTAATTATTGTTTTTTTATGTCAATAAGGGACGAGACGAGCAGGATGTTCAGCTGATTGTAATTGATACGCCCTGCCCATTATAACGGAGTGCCACCCAGGATTCTTGAATAACCTAAAAACTCTGAGCGGCGCTACAATTGCGTCACCTTGATACATAAAATGTTAAGTCTCGTTTGCCCAGTAATTTCACTAGCCATGGCGTCCTTCAGACCGAAACACAATAATGCTTACACATTACTGCTTCACAGCAGAAATAGGCGCCGTTGTGGTATCCATAATCTAGCCTATCCATAATAATCTATATTTATATTTTTATGTAACAGAGTCATTGCATAAAAATAAAAAATATAGTCATAATCTTAAAAACCAAGCCCAGATCTGTTGACCGGTTTTGAATGTTTTGTATAAATTATTATTTATATTATATTTTGTCTTTTATTTTTCTTCAAATACATATTTTTATTTTTATTATTATTTATTTATTCTATTAATCATTTACAGAAAGAATCTTAAAAGCTAACATAGTCCCGCAAAACTGTTTGGACAGTTTGTCTGCAGGATCAAGTCTCTTGTAATCATTAATGCATATTAGAACATTGATTTTATACATATGTAATTAACAAATATTGATAAAAATATAATAAAAAATCGAATTTGAATTTTAAGGCAGTGTTGTGAATAAATATTTCTTAAGTTTAGTTTTAAATTTTCTTTGCCTGGTTTCTAGTCGGATGCCCTCAGGCAAGCTGTTTAATAGATAAGGTAGGGGTTTTTTCAGAGTTATATCTCCGTAGTAGTTATTGATTCTAGGAACCTCGAACTTATCAGCGGATAATTGATATATATATATATTCGGATATAATTCAGTATGATTTCCTTGCCGGTGCTTATCAACGTTAGGTAGTTTCGAAACGTTAGCAATCCTAGAAGTGTATTCTACAATTAAAAATATTTTTATTATGTTTTCACCAAGTGTACCTTCACCAATGTAAACAGTTTGATGATAACTATATTCGGAAATTCAATGAGTGCGAAGAACTGCGGATGTTATACAGATATGGTTAGAATGAATTAAGATGCAATATTGTACTATAATCACTTCTATTTTCTATTTATATCTTCTTCATTAATAAATATATAATCACGAGCACTACTTCTACAATCCGAGGCACCTACGCGTAGGTAAGTATTGTATGTAAGCGAAGGTTGTAGGGCTTATGTCTACGCTCCGTGATATTAGAGGTAAATACAGCCTACATTATTATTGAAATATTACCGTTAATATTGTTACATTATTATATTATTTTCCACAAAAACTAATTTTCTTAACATAGTGCAAATACTACGTCTAGGAAAGTTTGTGACGCTGAAGTCAGTCACTTGTCAGGTTTTTAATTTACTTACGTAAGTATTGTATGTAAGCGAAGGTGCTACGCGGTACAAAATTGTAGGGCTTATGTCTACGCTCCGTGATACCTAAACGTAGGTAAGTATTGTATGTGAGATTCGTTGCTACGCTGTGTAAGATTGTATTGTAGACATGAAGGCATAAAAAGGCATAAAAGGCATTTAGTTTCTCAAAATTGATTCCTGTAGAATTCTTTGTGATGTCATGGCATGAAACAAATGGTGCTCTGAGAGAGAAGAAGCGGCGCAAGAAACTCTCCCAGCATTCTGTTTTTGCGCTCTTTTCAATAAAAATATACATTATTGTTTAGTCATTTCTATCACTATACAATAATCATAATCTTGCCCCAGGCTGTCTGATCATTTAGATATTCAGCTGTGGAGTAATAGGATTTATCTACACCCATGCTTTAAATCCTCTATTAAAGATTCTGAAACAGTTAGCTTATTGCCAACATTAAAACACCCAATGTTCTAATAACCATTACATCATCCAAAAGAGTGTTGTAATGTTGTACTGAATTTCATAACAACACTCCTATTTTTTTTTTCATTCCCTTCATGCTCAAAGAGTTTTAACAGACAGCCACATTCTTATTGCTCGATGCGTGGCATCTGTATGAATTTCAAAAAAAGAACATTTTGGTTTATCGCGTTCCACAGCACCAGAACGTCGCGCGCCGTAAAAAAAGTAGGTTATTCGAATCCCCACCATTTTTCTTCGAAATTTTTACTGTTTGTACAAAAAATGAGCGATTAATTTCCAAAAGAACATACATAATATTCAAGTGTATTTTAATTATTGCACTATACAAAATGTAAATTACCTACTAATAAAATAAATAATACTTTCATTAATACTTAGATTATTTGTATAGAATCAGTAATGGATGATATTAGGTTACTACTAGGAATGTTTTGGGTGTAGATAAAGTATTGTATGCAACTGTTGATAATTAGGTATTAAAACACTCATGTGATACTATTATTACACTCGGCTTCGCCTCGTGAGATAAATCCACATTCGTGTTTTAATACCCCTTATTAAACAACAGTTGCATAAATAACTATTACGACAGAGCCATTTTTTTTTATAAAACATTTAAATTTATTTATAGATAATGCCTGAACAGTGGCTGGGACTTTATTATAAAAGTGTTTACATTTAAAGCTATTATGTATCTTATGAAGCCTACTAGAATTAGTATTATTTTTCATAAATGTACTGACAATGATCAGTCATAATATTTATTTCTTTAAATATTTTCTTTGAGAGACTGTCAATTACCAACCTGATATATAGCACGAACAGCTCTCTTTTGCAATGCAAACACTATATCAACGTCAGCAGCATGACCCCAACGTAAAATACCGTAGGTCATGATGCTGTGTGAAAATAACTGAAGTACACTAATCTAGCGGTCGCAACATTCGTGTACTCTCTAATATTTCTAACGGCATAAAGCACGACACCTAAGCATAGAGAAATATTGTATGAATGCTTTAATACTACGCGGTATATGATTGTAGGACTTATAATTACGCTCCGCGGCACCTTAAAATAGGTAAATAAATATTGTTAGCTTGTTACTATGCGGTATTAGATTGTAAAGCGTATTTTTACGCTCGATGGTACCTAATCAAAGGTAAATATTGTATGTAATTTTTATTGCTACGCGGTATTAGATTGTAGAGCTTATTCTATGCTCCGTGACACCTTAGCGTAGGTAAATAAGGTTGCTAAACAGTATAAGCGTGTTAGGCTACAGTGCAGAACCTCGTCCTATAGTAATGCCTTTCGTAGAAACACTTACGTACTAGTGTATACAGTGTAGACCAATAGTTTTTAATTTGTTTTTATTTATTCACGTCATCCTTCCTATTATATAAATATTTGTTCCCATTTTGTACACTTATTGACGTAAAAAAAACATGTGGCACGATATAGTTAACATAACCCTAGGGATTAATACGTTTGATGAGGGAATACTCCTAAAGTGCTCTAAGGGAATTAAATGTTGTCCTTCCTCCATTTGCCGCAGAATGTTCTGGTCCTTTTATTTTAATATCATTAATTTGACTCAAATTTAGCTTTAAAAAAAGATTTTAAAAGTACTTTTAATTTACAAATAGGACTAAACGAGAGAGCATCTTGGTACCTATCGATCTGGTAACAATGTGCAAGGAAAAACAATCCTCAGTTTATATACCTCTCTCTCTCATTTTTAGTTGTGAAACATGGAGAGTTGCTTAATTTTCATTTATTTCTAAGGACTTCCCATTTAAATTCGCAGAGCATGTGTTGGGGAAGAGCCTTTTTCAATCGGATAAAAATGCTGACACATAATTATAACAAAATTTAGTATACTTATTAATTAATAAAGTAAACTTGTATTTTCGAATTTTCGATGACTATACTATCTAGTGGTGGTAGTATTGTGGAGTGCTCCCGTAATGCTGCAAACCGTCAAAAGTGGAGGAGCATCGCGAGGGAGGCAGTGCGACCCATAGCTGTGGAGACCAACGGCGACTAATGTTGCGTCATCTTGGCAACCACGACCACTGAGTGAACGATTGAGAAGAAGACTATCTGTCACGCTGAACATCGGTATTGTCCGCACTTATGCCGATCGTTGGCTTCATGTTAGGTATGGCTACATTAGTTCTTAAACCAAGCCATGGATTGGTCTGACACACCATAAGTAACTTTAAAAAAATGTGTTTCCTAAAAATCACAGGACAAAAGAAGAACTTTACAGAAGTAAAAATATCATCAGCGGAAGGTCTGATAACACGAGATACACATTATTTTTGTTGTATATTCATGACTTTCTCATTAATATCACAGATTAGGAATGGAGCGACCGCGCTCAGGCTTTTTTAATAATAAATTTTATTGCATCGAAATTTTAATCAAAAAGAAGCTCACTGAGTTTCGTGCACACCTTCTTCTTAGGTCTGAGGCATATACTTTCGAAATTTGTGTAATAGGTTTATTTGCATGAACATACTTATCTCTCTCTTGGGTCCTCATTTCTCAGGATTGTGTTGAGCATAAGGATTTCACCTGGAGTGGAAGATCTGCCTCCACCGGTTTCTGTCCAGCGCGTCTCTTACACCCGTGAATAGTTCGGATGAAGAGTCTTCAATTTCATTGGTCCATCTTGTTGACGAACGACCGCGTGATCTTTTGCCTTCAGTATTTCGAACACAATTAGTTTTTACAAACTTTCATCGCCTCAAGGCATTGTGTGGCCAAAATATGAAAGAATATATTGTCTGCATAAAGAAATCGAGTTTTTATTCGGAGCTAGTTTATGATCGATGCATTTCATTGGAGCGTTTCGCCAACCAAGGTATTCTTAACATTCCCCTCCAAACACTACATTTCGAATGCATCAATCCATTGCCTTTCTTGGCCCAAGACTGTGTACGTTTCTACTCCATACAGGAACATGGGGAAAAGAAGTGCGCGTATCAGTCTCATCTTAGTTTTAATACCAATTCCTCTTTTTTTCCAGATATAACATCTTTTGAACCTACTTATACTTAAGATCGAGTCAGAAATGAGGAGATCCGCAGCAGAACCAAAAATGATTGCGAAACTGAAGTGGCAGTGGGCAGGGTACATAGTTCGGACAGTAAACAACGGTGGGGCAGTAAAGTCTTCAAATGGCGACCACGTATCGAAAGACGTACCGACGATCTGGTCAGGATTGCCGGAGTACATTGCATGAGGGTATCGCAGGGCTAATCGTCGTGGAGATCTTTGGGGGAGGCCTTTGTCTTCTTCTTATGGCACGTGTGCTCGCGGTAACGACCGGCTCCGATAATTATAATACTTGAATACAAATATAAAATTATCCATTATATTATAATATCAAAAACCTTCCAAAAATACCAATCTCTCGAATAATTTAAATAATAAAAACATAAAGTATATTTGAACAGAACAAGAGTAGAGCTAATTAAATAACTAACACACCCAATTAATTAGTAGCTCACTTTATTATTTCAGGCGTGGGTGTCATGGAGTGCGAAAGGATTTACACAAGTGATGGTAAGTTCATTAGAAGGGTACAATTACTTTATATTTTGTATAAATATAATATTATTTTATTAAATTAAACTCAAGTTAATTTCTTCTTTACTCTAGAAGAATTATTTACTTAAACCTTAAACTCTGGATCGACTTGAGATAAATGAAAACAAATGAGACATATCTATAAGGTGTGTAGCGCTCGCTAAGGCATATGTCGTTTAGTTGGGGGTTACATTAACGGTGCCTACTTCCGCCGTGAATCAGTAATGTGTAAGCATTACTGTGTTTCGGTCTGAACAGCGCCGTTGCTAGTGAAATTACTGGGCAATTGAGACTTGACATCTTATGTCTCAAGGTCAGGAGCGCAGTTGTAGTGCCGTTCAGAATTTTTGGGTTTTTCAACAATCTGAGCGGCACTGCATTGTAATGGGCAGGGCGTATCAATTACCATCAGCTGAACTTCCCGCTCGTCTCTTATTTTCATAAAGTTACTGTGGTACAGTTTAAAATGACGAATTTGGGTTTAGGTGTATGATAATTGTAAAAATTCACACTGATATTTTTTCTGTAACGCACCAAAAGAAGTATTACTTACTTCAAAAGTACATTTTGTACAATATTACGAACACCCAAGTTTAACTGATCGGTTAAGCTGGTCTAAGATAGAATTACTTGATATATTTTGCATCAATGTCCTGCTCTATAATGGCATAAAATGAGTGATCATTAATCTTTATTGATTTTGCGTACAGTCAACATTAGATCGAATGAAATTACTTATAATGGCTAACTCAAACAAAGTAATCGTTATTACTGTAGTTAGGGCTGGCACATGCCTCTGTGTTGCATTAATGTTTGTATTGTTCACTAATTTCTTCCGAATGGACGAAACATGCAAAAACAAGTAGTCAAATGTCAGATATTTTCATCTAGAATTATGAATAATGTTATTTTTTTGCTCCTTTATTGTTCCAAGGATCGTTTTATTATGTGATATGTTTATAGTAATATTCTACCTCGTGCTCTGTTGTTTCATAAATTCATTCCGATTTCTTCTTTGCTTATTTTGTTTGTCTACCTAGATTCTAGTTATCTACACAATTCTAGTACTTATCTAAGTAGGAAGCAATGAGTCGTACAGCAGAAACCAAAATTCAATAGATGTAACCGAGTCGTCATATAAAGCAGAAATCGGCATCCAAATAGTAGTCCTTAGTCGTCAATTTAAATATAACCAAAGAAAAACACGAATTCACAGCAGCAGTATGTAAAAGAAATATCTATTATGCTTGAAATAAAAAAAAAACACTAAAAGTAAAAATAATAGAATGTAATTATTAAACGTAGCTGTGATAAAGTTAGTTTTTTTTAATTCGATTGAGATAACAATTTTTTTTAACCTTAAAGCTAAAAGATAAGTTGATAAATCGATTGTAGTAGTAGTTCTCAAAGAAGCTTTTCAAACCGTCAAACCATCTCCCCTAGTTAATTGAACCACAAAGTATAGATAGATATAGTATCTTCTATGATATATTTAAATATTTTAAATACTTTTAAAAGTATTTTATTTAAATGCAATGGTAACTGTATTTTAACATTAGGTTTTTACGTTAAAATTACATATTTATTATTATTTCATGTAATGTTTTGTGACCTTTGCAGGGCACGTTAAAAATATCCCCCGGAGCTTAATCTTTAAAAATCCAATACAGTTACAATTACACGCGTTTTAATTATTTAAGAAGTATTTTATTTGAATATAGATAGATACCTAACTCTACATCTTTCATTATTCAGTTTTTCTACAATTGAATTTGCGTAGTGGTTTAAAAATTAAAATTATAATGAAAAAAGTAAGTAGTGACAACCCTAAGAAACAAACAATTAGGAGTTAACCGCCACGGGGGCTCGCGGACGGCCTTCCAGAGGGACACTTCATGATTAACGCACTAGGGGTGCCGTTAGATGGCTCTAACTGTTCCATCCAATAACAACTGTTTATTTACAATTACTTTACAAATTTATTGAGCTGACAACAGTCTTTGTATATCAATAAATATCCTACTACTATTATAAACGTGAAAGTTTGTATGTCTGGATGTATGTTTGAACTTCTTTAACGCAAAATCAAAGAATACCGGGAACGTATTTAATAGAGTTTATTTTTGATTTATTTTTATTTTTATGTCTAATTTTTTCATCCCTTAGGTTACATTATTGCATTTTTATTAGGGAACCCTATTTTATTGAAAATGTAATATAAACTGTGTCACTCAGTGAAGATGCAGCTTTCTAATGGTGAAATAATTTTTGAAATCGCTCCAGTAGTTCTTGTGTGAAAATATTACAAATATACATACGAAAATATGTACAAATGTTAACTCTTTATAATATTAAGTTTAGATTAACCTCATGCTTTTTAATAAAATTATTTCTTGTGGTGTTAAGCACAGATAGCAATTCAATTCAGGAGTCTATAAAATGCGTTCAAGGGATTCATTGAGAGAAAAGTTTAGTGAAATAAATATTATGACAGTACACTGCCAGTACATATACGAGAACCTCCTATTCGCCCATAAAAATATTAGCCAATTTAAAAAGAACAGTGATGTACACAGTGTCAATACTAATAAACTCGCAATTCCATCTAATAGGCTCCGTAAAATTGCTAAATCTTTTAAAGTGAATTGTGTTATATTTTAAGCTCCCAAATGAAATTAAAATATTACCTATTAAAAAAATTAAATGTATCGTAAAAAATAAATTAACATCTAAGGCCTATTATAATGTGAAAGATTATTTGAATAATAAAGATAGTTGGAATTAATGTTCTAAATTTTGTTAATGAATATTGTTATACTCATTTGAATGCTATTGTAACTTTTGTACTTCATCCTGACTTAACTGACATAACTTATAAAGTTTTAAAGTGAATAAAGATCTTTGACTTTGATACTTAAAGCATGCAGTTCAACCAACACCGACTCCGCCTAATTCTGATAAAGGCCACTTCACGCCTAAAACTGTATTTGTATTTAGTGAGGAGAAAAACATATAACTAAAATAAATCCAAGAGCCAAAGTTGAATGGATAATTCGGAATACATAATTTAAATCAAATTTAGACTCGGGAATAACTTCATCGGAAAACTTTGTTAACTTGATTTAAGAAGTTTTAAACTTCTCTATCTATCCCATTATTCGTTTCGTTCATTTATTACGCTCGACACTCGCTGGAAAATATTTGAGAATGTCGGGATAAAATGAAAATCAACCCTATTAAGCGCTTAAATTATTTACTTGAACAAGCCTAAGATTTTTTGCGCTAACTTGTTCTGAAAAATGGTATAGGCTGGTGCCCTTCAAATCAACGCATAAAATGCGGAATAAGGATTGGTCTCCGCTGCGCTGTGCCTTTTTTTTGGGTTTACTTACAGTCTGATATGTTTAGGGTTACGCAATGTGGGCGGTGGTGATCACTTAACACCAGGTAATCCGTTTGCTGGTTTGTCCTCCTTTTCCATACAAAAGTGTGTGTGTACTTATGTATGCAAGCAAGATGTTATACTTCTTTAAGAAGCATTTATTTTCTCACAATTGATTCCTTTAGAATTCTTTTTGATGTCATTTCTAATATACTAGATACTACTACGGCTTCGGAAATTTTGGCCAAACAAAGCAAAAATCCTTAAAATTATTTATTCCTCGTGCTATTCTACGTTTGTAGAGAGAACAATATTGTAAAAATCTTGCAACAGTGGCTTTGACAATTAATTATTAAATAACGAATACGGCATACGTGCTTGAACCCTTTGCTTATCCTAATAATGGACGAAGAAACTAAAAAAAAAGGTATGTCGCAAACGTCAGAAAATTTAAGGAACCAACTTCACCCTGTTACTTTTGTGTTACAGTGATGCGCGAGTATCTTAAAATTTCACTCTCATAATTTTTTCATAACGCACCTAAAGAAGTATAACTCCAAAAAACTGTGTTCTGACGGCGAAAAATGTAAGCTATTGAAATATTTATACAAATACATTATATTTGATCGATAGATCATGATGTTCTCCAAAAATAAGTTTTTTTTTTTTATTTAAAACAGATGTCCAATTGAGAGAACCACATTTTTTGCAGTCACTGATTATAACAGTTGTCCTGCCACAGACAATGAATTAAATTAAAGGTTGATACATGCAATATACGATAATATATATAATATATATTACATTAACTTAAGTGGTTTGGACACGTGGAGCGAATGAGTGAAGAAAGAATGACGCATCAAATATATAATGCAAGTGCGTGTGGGCAAGCCGGTCGCGGGAGACCTCGTAGAACATTCGTCGATAAAATTGGGGACGTTTTGAGAAAAGGAGAGGTCCGAAGCACCCGCAACCGGCGAGCATGTATGAAAATAGTAATGAATGCAGAGGAAGCGCGTGAGGTTTGTAAGGATAGAAGCAAATGGCATTCTATTGTCTCTGCCTACACCGACGGGAACAAGGCGTGAGTATGTGTGTGTGTATTACATTAACTTTAAACTAGTGTTATAAATATATTATTATAATATATTTATAACACTAGTTTAAAGTTTAAATTTAAACACTTTTAACTTTTAACACGATGCATATATTGCAGAACATTACTAAACTAATTTGTTTTGTATATTACAGCCATTGTAAAATACTCTCTATGCGATTGAAAAAAGAGTGGCCGTTGAGTTTCTTGTATGTTCTTCTCGCGAGCTATACTTTTTCCGAACTTAACGTAGATTCAGTAATTTAAAAAAAATATGTATAGTCACGATTCAAAAGCGCTTTAATTAAACCTAACTACATAAAGTTTATTTGACTTTGACTTTGACACACGCACGAAGTATTCACTACCATTAAAACATCTATAAAAATAAAGTTTGTTGCATAGGAGCTCCTTTATTTTATTCTATTAGTCAGTATTTTTTATGTTATGCATACATATAAAAATTTCCACTCAACTATCACGGTTTATGAGATACAGTCTGGTGACAGACAGACAGACGGACAGCGGAGTCTTAGTAATAGGGTTCCGTTTGACACTCTGTATAGTATACATAACTCTAGCGTGATATTAATGCAAAAGATGAATAATTAAGTACATATAAAAACTACCGTAATTACTTACTACGTTTTATTCGGACACTTATACAGACAAACAGACAATTTTTTTATCAACCACAGTTATGGCTTCAGTATTGTTTGTAGAAAGCACAGTATTCTTCTTACGATTTTATTATGTACTAGTTGATGCCCCGTGGCGTCGTCCGCGTACATTTTTCACACCTTCGGTAACATTATTGGACTTTTAGTAAGGTTCCCTAATTTTTTGAAAATTTTATATAGAGTATTGTTATTTTTTTTAAAGTGATAATCCTAACTTCTGGGATTAATTACACTAGATTACTAATTATAATTGTTAAATCTTGTATGTTTGCTCATCTCTCAGGTACTTAAACGGATGGCTCAGTTGGAAAATCGCTCGCGAGAGGTCATGGGTTCGAGTCCCAAATCATTCATTTTTTTTTACAAATTTTATTTATCAGTCCGAGATAGTGTAGCTTCAAGATTTTTTCAAATCGGTTCAGTAGTTTTGGAGCCTATTTAATATGCAAACAAACAAACAATTCCTCATTATAATATATTTTGTATAGATATGATCAGATGAATCATATTTGAATACTTTCAATATTGAAACTGAATCTTTCGATCAAAATTATATTTGCTTAAAAGGAACCTTTGCTGTAATTCAATTTTTATTAATTGAATTGAACTAAGACTGATGTACCTGATACTAATAATAATATTAAAAGAATACTTACTAAAACTTTAAAATTAATTTATTTTAAGTAATTTCTTTAAATTTTCTTGCGCCGCTTCTTCTCTCTCAGAGCGCCATTTGTTTCCGAAGCGGTAGTAGTGTCTAGTATATTAGAAATGATATAAAAAGAATTCTAAAGGAATCAATTTTAAGAAAATAAATGCCTTTTATGCCTTTTAATTCATAAAGACATGATACAATAACTTTCTGATAAACCAATTTAAAATGTAAACAATTGAGTGACAAACAGAAAACAACGGTGGGGGTTTTTCTTGTAATCGAGTTTATTGAAGAATGATTTTACTATTCTTATTTTATTTTATTTTGGTTTGAGCTTATGGTGTTGTTACCATGGCTCTAAAAAATAAAACAAACAACTAACAGACCAAGACACATTTGACTAAAATTTGACGTAAAAAAAAATAAATAATATAATGTTCTAAAATAGATTAATAAGTCAATTAACAAAACAATAACTGACCTTTTTTAAATTAAAATAAGGGACGAGACGAGCAGGGCGTTCAGTTGTTGGTAATTGATACGCCCTGTCCATTACAATGCAGTGCCGCTTAGGATTATTGAAAAATCCAAAAACTCTGAAGCGGCACTACAACTGCGCTCGTCACCTTGAGACATAAAATGTCAAATCGCAGTTGCACAGTAATTGCATTACTGAAACACAGTAATGCTTACAAATTATTGCTTCACGGCAGAAATAGGCGCCGTAGTGGTTCCCATAATCTAGCCGGCATCCGGTGCAAAAGAGCCTCCCTCTGGT
The DNA here is from genome assembly GCF_905404315.1 of Leptidea sinapis. Lineage (NCBI taxonomy): Eukaryota > Metazoa > Arthropoda > Insecta > Lepidoptera > Pieridae > Leptidea > Leptidea sinapis. The sequence goes on along the minus strand of NC_066267.1, from coordinate 5,915,777 downwards.
AAAAAAATGAATGTCTAATAAATAATTTCAAGGCTATTATTATAGGCAAATATTTGTTTCTAATTATTTAACCCCATTAATACAGATATAGGCGACAGCCAATATTACAAACATTTTACCTGTTAATCCATTGTAAACACAAAAAAGAAAAACACTAATCAGTCAATAAATTTTCCTCAATCAGATGTCCAATAAGTACTAAGAGAATTACCACAGCACTGTAACTTAACCGAATTAATTAACTTTTATTCAATTCAGTAAATTCTAAGTGATCCGCAGTAAACAGGTTCTGTATATACGTGCGCCCATCTCAGTTGCCTGTTTGAAACTAAGTCGCTCTTATCAGAAATGTTCACTTGTTCGGGAAATTTGTAATGTTTTGTTTGTTCGCCCAACAGTTTGGACATTGTAAATGTAGCCGACTATTTATATTAACAACCGCAGCTTTTCTAGCATATATTTCACATACGTGACTATCACATAGGGTTTTATGCAAAAATAGAGGGTTTAATCACAGAGTGAACGACGCTCATAATGTTAAAAACGGTTTATCTCGATTTCCAGCGAAATTATAAGTCCTTTATGGAAAAATAAAATTATATTATGATGAACAACTTTTGTTTTGACACTCTTTTTTTATGGAATAGGAGGAAAAACGAGCGTACGGGTCACCTGGTGTTAAGTGATCACCGCCGCCCACATTCTCTTGCAACACCAGAGGAATCACAAGAGCGTTTCGGGCCTTTAAGGAAGGTGTACGCGCTTTTTTTGAAGGTACACATGTCGTATCGTCCCGGAAACACCGCACAAGGAAGCTCATTCCACAGCTTAGTAGTACGAGGAGCAAAGCTCCTTGAAATCTGCACTGTGGAGGACCGCCACACATCCAGATGGTGGAGACGATATCCTATTTTGTGGCGTGTCGTGCGATGGTGGAATTCGGCGGCAGGAATCTTTTCACATAACTTCAAAATTTATGTGAAAAATTAAAAAAACCAAGTTTATGGTTTTTTATTCCACGAAATATAATGAAAAGTAACCTTTTAATATCTTTAGTACTTACTTTTAATTGAAATATTTATTTTTTCACCTTATTTTGACTTAATATCGAAAAAGAACCCTTATATTCACTCGAAAATTCTCGCGTCAAAATATCAGCTTTTTCATAAGAGTCGGTGGGGTTTTTGTCCATTGAAATCTCTACTTTTTGATCGTTTAAAGTATTATGGATATAAAAAGGTAACTTTTCACCAAATTTCGCCGGAAATCGAGATGAAGCGTTTTTAACCCATAAAAGTTTTAATTTTATTTAACAACTTATATTACTCAGTACACATAAGAAGCCTATTGTAGCTGAAGTATGGTCTAGTTGACCAGCTAACGTCCGGGTATCGAATTAACTTCAACTGAATCATCAAACTTGGTATTTTGGGATGTGTCGTGTAAACATTCATGTGTGTTACAGTTGCTATTTTGTTGTGACAAACACATTTCAATTATATTAATTTGTATAGGTAGATAGGCAGGCAGCGTGTAAGTTTTTTTTAATATATTAATTAAAATAAATGAATAAATCGAAAAATTGTTTGTAGGTTTTCTCGAAGTCTAGTACATTTAAAAAAGCCTACATAATAAAACAACTACATTTAAATAAAACACTTTTAAAGGATTAAAACGCGTGTAATTGTAACTTATTTTACATTAGATTTTTGTGTAAAAGTTACATTTTTATTTTAGTTTACCCGACGCGACGTTTCAAGACTTTTCCAGATCTCGTTTTCAGGGGGACTGCAGATGAAAATTTTATTTAAATGTGTAACACTCGCGTTAAGCAAAGAAAATACTAAGAACAACTACAATTTATATGATGACCCTGTCTTCGAAAGGCGTAAAGGCCTCCTACAAATACAACAGTACTTTCAGTCCAGAGCATCCAAGGTCCAATAGAGGTCTAGTGTCTGCCGTCTGGTGTATTTCGTCCTCCAGTCTTTTTAAGGGCCATCCTCTAAGCCGTTTGCCTTCTCTTGGGTATCAAGAGAAACCTGCCTGGAAAAAGGATTGTTTATAGGCAAACTCTGCGCCTCTTTTTTGTAATGTTATTTTATTATTTTTTGCATACTTAAAACTTTTGATACATAAACGCAATGGGGAATTGTTTTACAAATGTAATAAGGCGATGAAGTACGTATTTCGTATGAGCGTTACAGCTTTTTTTTAAATGATGTATTTGGGGTCGCTTTTAAATTTTTAGCCCATCAGCGACCACAGTTCGCACATAAGATTTTAAATTTGACTACCATTACGTTTACACTTCTAACGGATTTGAAACGGTAATAACCGATTCAAAACTTTAGTAGCGGGTGCCCGTTAAATGTTAATTATAAATAAACAGGGAAACATTTGTTCCGACCTATTTTTCTCAGATTACGCTGTCCAACCATGTTATATATCGTCTCGCTATCTTAATTGGTATAAAATCGACCGCACTCTGAGACAAATGGGTGACCAATTATAATCGGTCGTTTGAGTAAAGAACATTAATACTAGTTTAGTTGAACATCAGACTTCAGCTAATTATACTAAATCTCGTCATAAGGGTCGTTGGAGTTCAAACTCTAAACGAAAGGATTTACATAAGCTTAGAGAGAACTTTGCCTTGTCACCTTACAGTCATGTTGACTCTAAAACCTTTCTTACACGAGACTACTATAACAGAACAGAACTACGATCTTTAAGACGAGCATTCGCTATAGTTCGTTCTTCGTATCTATTGCTCTAAGTGGAATCGACTACGATGCCTAACAATAGCTATCATCATATCTTTAAAATATTATAATAAATTCACTTGTTATTTTTATGTTAGTTATACATTGACCCCCCCCCCCCCCCCACCATTCATTTGCAAGAATTAGTCACAGCACGAATGTACTTTTCTTTTTAATTTGACTTACAAAACGTCTTGTAGAAATTGATAAAATTGTATTATAAGTAGCTATCTACGGCAACAATTACAAAATAAACTATTTCTTTTTGGAAAAGGAGGACAAACGAGCGTACGGTCACCTGGTGCTAAGTGATCACTTGCCTTATTAACTTTTTTTACAAATGTAATAATGTAAACTTGTATTGCAGGTAAAGTTTTGTGTGACCATTGTATGCCAGAAAATTAATAAATATTTACATATTCGATACCCAGACGTTGGAATACCGTTTAAAATGTTTTAAATGAAATGCTATTCACATAAATGATACTTACCAAACTTATGTCAAGTAACTGTGTGGCCGACAGAGTTGTCATTATAATATATGAATACAAATTCATGGTATGGTATGGTAGGGGCTCCTGTTTCCGCAATTAAACCACTAGACCTATGGGTCCATTTTGCAGTGTGCAGTAATGGCCAGTTACTCCAACCAGCCCAGCTCCTTCCAGAAGTTCAGAACATTCCTGGGGTGTTCGCAGACTTCCTGGAGTGACCTCGTATTGGTTAAGGTTTTTGCCCGTCGGTTGGCCACCCCCGCACATTCCAGAATTACGTGAGCGACCGTTTCGTCTTCGGTCAGACAGCCTCTGCACTTAGGACTGTCCGTTACGCCGATTGTGAAAAGGTGTTTGTTTAGTGATGTGTGACCCGTTAGGGTGCCCACCATTATACAGATTTCATGTCTGTTGAGCCTGATAAGTCTACGTGTCAGTTTGGGCGACAGTGCAGGTATCGCCTCCTTCGCCTGTCTACAGCTTGAGACATTCATCAATCGGGTGTTGTGTAGGTCGTTGGTGAGAGAGCGTATCCATGAGCGCATTTGGCTGAAGGGCAGTGGCAGAAGTGGCAATGGACCAGTCACTATATTCACCGATACCCGCCTTGCAAGCTCATCCGCTGCATCATTTCCTAACGAACCGCTATGTTCCTTGATCCATTGCAGAGTTACCCGGTTATAAGAGGCAACTTGCCCCAGGGTTTGGTGACATTCGTGTCGATACAAATTCATTCAATTTCATAGTATGTTATTTTTAAATATCTTTTGAACGTCAAAAATTACCACCCTTGGTCATACCTGAGGGGGCACAGGAAACTCAGCGGGATCTTTTTTTTAATACAATTTCGGTACTTCTGAGGTATCGTATCATTAAGACAGTTATTTATGTTTTTACTACAAAAAAGTTTGTTAACAATTCTTATGAGTTCACTAACACATGTGATATGTAAACTTGCTTGGATCATCTTGTAAAAGCATGAGCATCGCAACATCAACAAAAGACTTACTAACTCGATTTAACCGAGTAGTAGGTGTGACAAATTTATCTTTGATCTTAATATTATGATTATTACAATTTCTAGAATCTTAATATGAGTATTTTAAATATATGTTGTTATAACTATTATTTTGTTGTGAATTAACATAAAAGATAAAAACATATTTAGAAGGTACCTAAATTAATCATCAAACATTAAATAAATCTCAAGTTTGTTTGCAAGCCACGCAAATAAGTAACAATCTTCTTGTGTACGGAGGGCTTAGACGATTAACTAAATAATTAAACTTTTGTAATCAATACTAATAATACTTTTAATGGAGTTTTACATTTTATCGCATAATTTATTTTATAAATTAAAATGCCGCCGTCTGATCTTTATTTTGGTGAAAAATCTAACGTAAATATTGAGAGTACAATTTTATAATTCAATTTTTGTTTCATACAGTTTTGAAATGTTTTCAGAATTGTCTACATCTCTCTGCTATAAGTAATCCCGAATCGAAGTTTTAGTTTTCCGTTGGTTTCTTAAATGTACTTTTATCTTTATCATGTCGTTAAAGCGCTTATAAAGAAAGTTGAGCTTAAATCGCGAAATGTGGAATGTATCTATCACGTGGAGTGTTCCAAAGAGCTGCCGTTTCACCTGATTCCTGCCGCCGAAATCCACCTTCCGCACGACACGCCTCAAGTCAGGATATCATCCCCACCATCTGACTGTGAGGCTACAAAGTACTACAAAGCTGTGGAATGAGCTTGTGCGGTGTTTCCGGGACGATACTACATAGGCACCAGTAAAAAAAAGCGCATACACCTTCCTTAAAGGCAACGCTCCTGTGATTCCTCTGGTGATCACTTAGCACCATGTGACCCGTGCACTCGTTTGTCCTCCTTTTCCATAAAAAAAATGTGGAGTTAGGCCCTCATGCCCACAACTACAGCAATCGTTGATTACATACTACGAATAATTATTTATAGGCATTGCTCATGTTATCAGTATGGTTGCGTGCGGAGTGTTACACGAAGCGATCAATAGATAATACTGCAAGTTGGGTTTGGCGCTTCTGTTTTATCCAATGGTTCTTACGGGCCGTCCACGACCACTCATATTGGAGGCAGTCATCATTATAGTTGCTATTCAAGAAAAATTCTGATTTGAATTTATTCAATACAAGAAGAAATAAACACCTGTAAACACAGTAATGCTTACTTACATTACTGCTTCACGGCAGAAATAGGCGCCGTTGTGGTACACATAATCCAGCCGGCTTTCTGTACTTATGTAGGCTTACAATAGTATAGTAGATTATCTAGAGGATAATGATGCACGGTTCTTGTCTGATTTTGCGCAAGCCACCTAAAATTGTATAATTATATTAAGTGGGCTTAGTTGTTATGAGATGAAAAAATGAGCTGGGAGTTTCTTATCAGTTCTTCTCCCCATGTCAAAGCCCCATTAAGAAATGATGACTCCCTTTGGTAAATAAATAAATTTCTATATCTATACTCTTGACATTGGTCATAGTTTGCTGTTGCACGTTTCACAATTTTTTGGCATTCGTCGCATACTTCTGCTTTCCTGTTGCAATCCTGCAGCGGTATGCAAGAGAATGTGGGCGACGGTGATCACTTAACATCAGGTTACCCGTACGCTCCTTTGGCCTTCCTTTTCATAAAAAAAAGTGTGTCCGTGTAATCTTGTAAGTAAGTGTAACTTAGTTATAATTTACTTAAGGAATAATTAACAGATACATATATATACTTTTTTTGCGTATCTGAAAGCTCATAGACAAAATTTGTTATTTTCGTTTGCCCTTGTTTGTCCCACCTATTCTAGGACATCCAGTATATAACAAATATTCTTAAAAAGTTGAAAAACAAGAAGATTTAATTTACTTACTTTAAATAAAGCCGTGTTATTAATAAATAATTGAATAAAAATAATAATAAATTGAAGATTAAATTATTACTAAAACACATATTAGTATAATGTTGTTATTGAATATTAACGAATATGGCTGTATGATCACGTACCTTTTGCCTGTCCAATGGACGAAGAGAAGTTAACTAATGTCGCAAACGTCAGACTGAGAACTTTTATTTATTATTTATTACAAAAGTAGTCTTAAATAAACAAAAACACTTGGAGATATTCCGAAAATATTATTGAACAATTTGAAACAATATTTTTATACCATTACATTATAATGGTTAAAAATTGTTTCATATTACTTTTTCTGCTAAAAATATTCTGAGTTACCCCCAAGTCACGCCTAAAGAAGTTTTTCTTTAAAAAAATAAACAACAACACTGAATATTATAAAGTTAAGTTTTGTGCCGAATTGAGGGGCCGCGGTGAGTTGACATTACATTTTAGTAATAGTTGAGCAAAGAGAATGTAAATATTATGTAATAAAAGGCGCGACTGCCTAAGTAAAAATTTAAATTTAGTTAGTATGAAACGTGCAGTGATTTTACATAAGTTTGAAATAGTAATTACAATATGATGGATGAACATAGTGTTTAAAACTCTTTGATGATGGCGACGAAGTATTATCCGGCTAAGTTTGAAAGCGAACGGTTGCTTAAAACGTAGTGGATTTCGGCTGTCGTCTGTCAATCTATCAATGACTGCACGTTTCATAGGTAGAACGTGATGAATACTGACTAACTTGCTATACATATTGTTATCCTTCATATGACCTTCGAGGAGATAAAATTGCTTTTGCAGAATACTTTCGTGTCTGTTCAAATAAGCGTAACAGAAAGAAATACCACAATGTCTGAAGACGAAGGTTTTCAACCAGTGTGTGTTGCCTGTGATGACCTACGGTACGCAGACATGGTCGCTAACTATGGGCCTTATGAGAAAGGTCATGGTCACTCAGAGGGCAATGGAGAGGGCTATGCTCGGAGTTTCCCTGCGAGAACAAATCAGAAAAATAAGGAGATCCGTAGGAGAACCAGAGCAACCGACATAGTCCGAACGATTGCGACACTGAAGTGGCAGTGGGCAGGGCACGTAGTTCGACGGACAGTTGGGGCAGTAAAGTCCTCAAATGGCGACCACGTACCTGAAGACGCAGTGTTAGTAGGGCCGCCACAAGATGGACCCACGATCTGGTCAAGATCGCCGAAATACGTTGGATGAGGGTAGCACAGGACCGGTCGTCGTGGAAATCTTTGGGGGAGGCCTTTGTCCAGCACTGGACGTCTTCCGGCTGATGATGATGATGCGATAGATGGGCGAAAAAATTTGAAGCGATGTATGGCGAAGAGCGTTCATAGAATAAGCAAGTATTATGAAAATCCATTCATGTATTATATTGGAACTGTTTGCCTTAAATGTGTTAAACATTTAAGGCAACGACATGAACATAATATTAATTATGCACTATTTCCCAAGAGCTATCAGAGTCGAACAATAGCTTATTTATTGTTTAGCAAATTGTTTTCCTCATTACCTACTGTTTCAAATTATATCAAGTAACACTGCGGAAATACGTTATTAGTTTGTTAGCAATTATTTTTATTAGTTATATGTTTTTATGGTAATACATATTTGTATTAACAATTATTATTTTTACTTTTTTATTTAGGAAATCAAACGGTTTTTAACAAAATATAGTAAACAAACTTAAAGTTCCAAAGCAAAAGGACGGTAGTTAAATATATTTCACTAATTTTCACTTACAAACTAGCATTAACATTGTTACCTACATTAAACATCCAATAAAAATAAAAAAAAGGAAGAACATTTAAACAAACATCACTTCATTAATTTTCTTTTATATAAACTAATACTTAGTGAGAATATGTCAATATTTATTAAAATTTAATTACCTATAAATGACACATGAGCGTCTAGAAATGTATCTTTTGCATAATTCGTGTGATAGCTTTGAATATAAAAAGTTAACTTTGAACCTAAAAATAACTTAAATAATCTATAAAACTATTAAAATCAATGAAAAACAAGTTGGTACCCGCTACTTATCCGCGTATACGCATGACTGAGCACGTAGTGTTTTTAAAAATCTGTGTTTCTTAAAACTTTAACAACTTTAAATTGAATGAAGATATCGCAAATTTTTAGATAAAAGGTTACCCCCTTATTCATAATAGTCTGCTAACTTAAAGCATTGCTAATTCTCACTCTGTCTTCTTCTATTGACCTAAGCCAGAATGAGAAAAAACACTCCTAAGCGGCTGTTTAAAGTCAGCGGACCATTATGAATAAGGGGGTAAGTGTCTATGGAATAAAACTCAGAAGGAATAAACCTTTTAATCTGCTATAATGTAGCTTTCATATATTTCTTAAATTTGTGCTCAATGAGTCTTAGAACACTATATATTTTATAGTAAAATTGAATACCATGGACCTATGAAGGAGTTCTTAACCCTAGCTACCTAACACGACACGTATAATTTATTTATTTTTCTTAATATAAACCCTAAAAATAACAGGGTTTCAGAACAACTTCTATATCTATATCGCAGTATCTATATTAATAGACCTGCTTTTTTTTGTTCGGTTTTACTCTGCGTACTCTACTGAGCCGATCAGAATAATACTTATACTAGATGCAGCGTGTTTCGGAGAGGGTTTTAGTATATGATATGTTGGTGAATACTTATCCGGAATCTATATAACCAATAATACAGTACTTTAAGCCGGCCCACATTCTAGCGCTCTACAAAGCGCAGGTGTGGCCACATATAGAGCATTGCTATCATCATCTCTGGCCAGGCGCACCTCAGTATCAGCTCGAACTGTCTGACCGCGTGCAACGCAGAGCAGCTTGAAATGTCGCGGATCCAGTCCTCTGTGAACGCTTGAACCACTTGGCGTTACGTAAAGACGTCGCTTCATTGTGTGTCTTCAATCGCATTTATCACGGGGAGTGTTCTGAAGAGCTGTTTCACCTGATTCCTGCCGCCAAATCCCATCTTCGCACGACACGCCACAATTTAGGATATCATCCTACCATCTGGATGTGTGGTGTTTGAAGATGCTTTCTCCTACGTACTACAAAGCTGTGGGTGTTTCCGGGACGATACGACATGGGTATCTTCAAAAAAAGCGCATACGCTCCTTAAAGGCCGTCAAAGCTCCTGTGTTTCCTTAGTGTTGCAAGAGAATGTGGGCTGCGGTAATTACTTAACACCAGGTACGCCCGTTTGTGGCATTCTATTACATATGACAATTCATACAATAAGCGGACGCGGGGTACCTAATTTATGTGGCAAAACAACGTTTGCCGGGCTGGCTAGTGTTAATAAAAAAAATCAAACAGAAACGAGAACAATGATAATTTAATTTATTTACTTTGGAAAATAATCAACTTTTATCTCTGTATAAAATTAATGAGTCGCTTTTTGCGTGTTCCGATAAATTGAATTGTGAAGCGATTCTCACGAACATAAATGCAGTTTCTTGTTATTTAAAGTCATATTATATCAATATTTTCAGAGTGGAGATATATTGTTATTTTTTGTTGGGTTTATTTTTATGAGAGTAATTAACACAAGGAGCAGTTCGACCTATTTTACCTACCTAATGTTTTTTTTTTTTTGATTTTATACAAGCGCTGACCCGGCAATTGTTGTTACAAAGTAAAAATATATTTTAACTTGTTTTTTTTAAAGAGGTGGGAAATGCGGCTCGTAAAGAAGGTTACTAACTTACCTAAGAATAAGTTTTTTATTAATTCAGTTTACTATTGAGACGTCTTTAATTTATTGCTTTTTTTAATTCATAAATCAGCGTCAAAGAGAAAGCGCTCGGACGGAACCTGAGAGGTCGCGGGTTCGAGCCCCGCGTCGTTCATAAACTTCGGTTACAAATTTTATTGGTATAGTTAATCCTTGAAGTTAGAGATATCACTTTAAAATATAAAAAAAATGCTAAAACTGGTGGTCTTGGTTTATATATATATAGACAGACATTTGTATCTAATGTAATGTATAAAGAAAATATTAAATTAATCGTATGGACAAAGATAGAACAATTCTTCTCTTAATAACGTACAATTCCAGCTGTAACATATTCGTTACGAGAGTTAGCCCGTACAAATATGTGCTTAGTCCAAGTTGGGTCTAAGTTAAATAAACGAGTCTTGTTACCAAGTCTGAATGCGAGTAAACAAAGTCTTTACTCAGGAAAAATATTAAACAGTCTGTTCGAGGACGTGGTAAGTAATGACACGTTAAGCCAATTCGGTACTTAAACTTGTGCTTATTAACCTAAAAAGGTTTGTGACCCCTGGCGCGTTTAGTGTGTGCGGTGTTTTATTGTTCTTTTATAACTTCAATTGGTATTTCAACTAATTTATAAAAAAAGATGTGGTGTCGTGGGACACCAGGTAGGAACGAAGTTCCTTCGGCTAATGTAGAATCGACACAATTTGTAAAAAAACAATCGTGTTCAATTTTATGTAGGTTTTCTTGATTTTCCTCTTAAATTTTGCAGATTAGATTTAATTTAACTACACGAAAGTATTTAGGAAATTCAGTATTTTATAAAATAATAAATTACGTAAAATAAAAAAAAACACGTAATCCAAATTAGCAATTAAAATAACAAAATATGTCTCTTTATTTTTGTTTGACAACATAAAATTACATAGAAATAGAAACGACTGTCGCGCCTGCGCACGTCTCATTTAACGGTTTTATTCCACGGACCTTTTCTTACGGTGTTACTATCACATTTTTTTCAGTTCGGTCCCGCAGCAAAATCCCTATCTCCTCCCAAGCCTGCCGTAAGGAACTTCGTTCCAATAATTCGTTTGTAATTGTGTTAATATACCTTTATATTCTTATTAACATAAAAATCTCGTAACAAGTTGCGTTTTCGGTATAAATATTGATATTTTTTTTAATTTATAAGCGCAAAAAAAGAATGCTGGCACAGTTTCTTCTTCTTCTCTTTCAGTGTGTTATTTGTTTCCGAAGCGTTAGTGGTACTATATTAAAAATGGCATCAAAAAACCGCTGAAAATCGGTGCTGTTTCATTGCCACGGCCGTGTCACAGCTAATCCTGAGTCGTCGACCCATTTCCTTAACAGGAATTCTCCAATATTAAATCTATTACTAAAATACGTTCTTTTTTGGTTTGTTTTGTACTTTTATCCATTTATATTAAGTGTATCCTGTGATTGTTTTGTGAAATAAATGTTTTCTTTCTTTCTTTCAAAAATAATTCTAATGGAATCTTGAGAAAGATAAATGCCTTTTATGCCTTCAATTAATGAAGCGATTCTTATGAAATTCCTGCACTGAGCGCTTCACTACAATCTGATCGGTATCAGATGGAATAGGGAAGAAATATCGTCAATTTTATATGAACGATGAATGTATGGGATAAATTTTGACGTACCGTTTCACAGTTCTAGTGTGACATTATTTTATTAAAATGACATAGAACAACCTTTTGGCCTTTTCTCCAGACATTTTTGCAGTTTTTTGGACTCCTCCACTGTAAATAAATGCTTGTATACAAAACATACCAAAAATTTATTTTTTTTTTTTTTGTTAATTATGAAAATTGTAGAACTTCAATCATTACAGCGATTATTTCGTTTTTACTGTTCTAGTAATGAAATAATGTTACGAATTAATAATTTAAATTAAAGAATATTAAATGTGACGAGCCGAAATAAAAACTGATCACAGTGTGAAATATTTAATTAAAATCGGTTCATTAGTTTAGGAATTCATCCCGGACAAACAAACACGAAATTTTATGTAAAGGTAAAGATTACTACTAGACTAATAATATATGCATAGATTAAGGATTGGTCTCCGCTGCGCTCCAACTAGATACCGCAGGCGTAGTCGTACAGTGCGGCAACCTATACTTCAACCAGGCCTCGAGGTCGTACTCGAACCAGTGTCGAACAATGTCTAGCCTGCTACAAAATGCCGGGCTGCGTAGTAAAACTTTGTAAAAATAATACTACAAGAAATAAGAAAGACACTGGGATCACACATCAGTAAGTATTTTATATTTAACTAGTTGACCCGACAGACGTTGTTCTGTATATCTATATATATAAAAATTAATTGCTGTTCGTGAGCCTCGCTAAAACTCGAGAACGGCTGGACCGATTTGGCTAATTTTGGTCTTGAATTATTTGTGGATGTCCAGGGAAGGTTTAAAAGGTGAATAAATATAAATGTGTTCGGAATTAAATAAAAACAACAATTTTGTTTTTCCTTTGATGTGTCCCCCGTCGTCCGATATTTGTTTTGTATGGACATATATTCTATGAGAGAATTTATTGACGCACGGTTTGACAGTTCTGCTGTGAAACAATTTCATTACAACAACAGGGAGCATATTTTACGAAATAATTCTTGATGTTATGATATATTATGTATTATTGACAAATTAATAAAAAACATTATTTTATTATATTATATAGAGAACAACGTCTGTCGGGTCAACTAGTAATATACATCAAGAATTATTTCGTAAAATATGCATCCTGTTGTTGTAATGAAATTGTTTCACAGCAGGACTGTCAAACCGTGCGTCAATGAATTCTCTCATAGAAAATGTATATACAAATATGTCCATACAAAACAAATATTTCGACGACAGGGGAAAAACAAAATTGTTGTTTTTATTTAATTCCGAACACTTTCATATTTATTCACCTTTTAAACCTTCCCTGGACTTCCACAAATAATTCAAGACCAAAATTATCCAAATCTCGAGTTTTAGCGAGACTAACGAACAGGAATTAATTTTTATGTATATAGAAGATTAATTTGGCAGATGCCATTTAGTGTCAAGATGCCACGCACACAAGCATCTAATAGTTGCCGTTATAAAAGTAGTACGGTAGTGCTGTATCTAGTTGGAGGGCAGCGGAGAAGAATCCTTAATCTAAAAATATATGATTGAATGTGGTGACAAGTTGGTAAGGTAAACACATCATTACTGAACAGTCCCCACCGATCAATACCACATTATGCACAGATTATCAAATCGTATTCGTATGTTGATTTAGCAATTTGCTTTCAGGTAAAATTTGTTTGTATGTAGGTACATACAACGACGAGCACTTTATGTGTCGTGTGTACGATATCAAATTACACCGTAATAACCTTCGCAAGGTAAAGTTGAACAACTGATCGGATCACTAAACTAAAATATCCGGGTATAATCTATATAAATAAAACGATAGAGTTTTCCTTTGTGCGCGCATAACAGAATAAGTACTGGATATATTTCAATTTTTACAATTTACCAGTGAGAGTCACCTGGTGTTAAGCGATCACCGCTGCCCACATTCTGTTGCTACCCCAGAGGAATAACAGGAGCGTTGCCGGCCTTTAAGGAAGGTGTACGCGCTTTTTTTGAAGGTACCCTATACTACCTATACTTTAAGTAGCTTTTAACAGTGGGAGGCTCCTTTGCACAGGATGCCGGCTAGATTACGGGAACCACAACGGTGCCTATTTCTGTCGTGTAGCAGTAATGTGTAAACATTACTGTGTTTCGGTCTGAAGGGCGCGTAGCTAGTAAAATTACTGGGCAAATGAGACTTAATATCTTATGTCTCAAGGTGACGAGCGCAATTGTAGTGCCGCTTAGATTTTTGGGTTTTTCAAGAATCCTGAGCGGCACTGCATTGTAATGGGTAGTATCAATTACCATCAGCTGAACGTCCTGTTCGTCTCGTCCCTTATTTTCATAAAAAAATGTGTTCTTAGTTTTATCTCATAGACATTTGGCCCTTATGTAAAAAAAAATATCATCGCAATTTTGTTTGCATAATATTCATTTAATCTAGAGTTATTAATATTTTAGGAAACAACATTACATGCTCAGTCATGTGTGTTGGCGAACGAAGTCATTGGTATCATCAAATATTATATAATACTAGCTTTTATCCGCGACTTCGTCCACGTGGGATAGTTACTATGTGCATCATTTTTTGTTTGATAGGATACTTTGCAAATAATACACATACAAACTGCTCTTTACACTGTCGGCGTGACATTCTATATATATATATATAGCAAACGTCGTATTGCCGTATAACATATTAAAAAAAAAAACAATTATTAAAACTTTGATGCAACCGATTCTCAGACCTACCAAATATATCGTACTACAATTATTGTATTCGATTGCCTTCTTGCTACCCTATATCGGTTTAGTGGATGGAACAGAATAATATAAAAATCGTGATACAAAAATAGTTGTAGATCGTAGAAGGGCGAAAAATTTAAATTTGTATGTATTTTTCAATGCTGAATGCAATCATAATAAAATAAAAATTCAAAAAATTGTCAAAAATTTAAATTGGGGTGGACTACCCTTAACATTTAGGGGGATGAAAATATAATAATAAAAATATAAAGATAATAGCCAATTCTCAGACCTACTGAATATGCATATAAAATTTGGTAAAAATAAAGCTAAAGCCGTTTCGGAGGAGTAAGGTGACTAACATTGTGACACGAGAATTTTATATATAAGATTAAAGTTATTTCTAATCATAGTGTAATACCTCGTACTACAAAGCTATGGAATGAGCTTCCTTGTGCGGTGTTTCCGGGACAATACGACATGGGTACCTTCAAAAAAAGCGCGTACACCTTCCTTAAAGGCCGGCAACGCTCTTGTGATTCCTCTGGTGTTGCAAGAGAATGTGGGCGGCGGTGATCACTTAACACCAGGTGACCCGTACGCTCATTTGTCCTCCTATTCCATAAAAAAAAATAGTGGTAATGATATAAAATATAACATTACTAAGACAGTAGTGAATAACAATAGTTAAATACATGTAATTATTAATTGGGATATCTTTTGTCTCCATGACGTTGGTAGCGCTTGTTAACACATTATTTATTGAATATAATAATATTAAGACGAGGGTAACAACTAGTTAAAAACAATATACCAAATACCCTTTAGAAGTGTCCCCTGTCTCTCTCCACTGACCCAAGAATTACATTATCTTTAACTCCGCTCCAATGAACTGAGAGACCAAACAAAACTCTTTTGAAAATCTCTTTTCAACGTTTGACAAAATATTAGGTAAATACTATGCATTCTTGCCAGTTAAATATCTATTATTAAAAGTAAAACCCTTCCTTTCGGCGTTACAAATAAACTCGGTATAAATTAATACCTGAGAATAAATCAAGAATCCTACTAATATTATAAATGTGAAAGTTTGTATGTCTGGATGTATGTTTGATCTTCTTTAACGCAAAATCTACTGAATAGATTTTGATGAAACTTTACAATAATATAGCTTACACACCCGAATAACAAATAGGCTATAATTTATAAAACTATAGTGTGAATTATACAAAATATAAAAGAAGTGTTATTGTTACTAATAAATACAACTAGCGCCATCTCTTATCAACTAGCAAGCACAAGATCAATACAATTTATATGGCAAAACAACGTTTGCCGGGTCAGCTAGTATTCAAATCATTTATTCGCTAATATGACGAAAACTAAATATATACAATTTTCTAATTATAGAACAATACATAAATCTCTAAATATAACACACAGTGACCAAACGATTAAAGAAACAAACACAATAAAATTTTTAGGCATTATATTAGATTGCAATTGTAACTGGAAAGCTCAATGTGATACAGTGGCAGGCAAAATAAATAAGTTCGTTTTCGCTTTAAGAAGGCTCAGACAAACTGTATCCTTTAATGCTGCACTTACTGCATACCACGGTTATATTGCGTCAGTTTTACGGTACGGGTTAATACTATGGGGAAACTCCACTAATATTTCAAATGTTTTTCTGGCACAAAAAAAATGTATAAGAGCTTTATTCAATGTCAGTCCTCTAGAATCGTGTAGACCATTATTCAAAATGCACCGTCTGTTAACGCTTACTGGTCTATATATATTAGAAATTTGTATGTTCATTAAAAAACATGGTGAACTTTTTAAACCAGCAAAGGACTATTCCATATTAGGATTAAGAGATCCAACTCGCCTTCTGATGCCATACTGTAGAACAGCGCTTCATCAAAATAACGCAAATGTTATGTGTATTAGGGTACTTAACCACCTTCCAAAGAATATTAGAGAGATGCCTAAAACATTAATGCATAAAAAATTAAAATTATGGCTAATAGATAAATGCTTTTATAGTTTAAAAGAATTCTTTAGCCAAAAATAATAGTATTCAAATGTAATTTTTGAGAGGTACCTACAAACTAATGTTTATTTTATATTATATCATTGAATTAAAGCTATGTAATGTGTATTAAGAACGTATAAGTATAAATTAAATATGATATTCCAATATTGACAATCAAATATTTGTATGCCGATATATTGGCGAATTGTCCTGTACACCAATTAATTGTTAACAACTATGTTACCACGATTCATACAAATAAATCATTTCATTTCATTTCATTTCATTTCATTTCATTTCATTTCATTTCATTTCAAAATGTTAATTGTATCGCTGATAAAACTGTCAATACAATGATAATTCTGAAGTTTTCCGAATGTCAAGCAGCCTTGCAAATATGCGCGGGAAACATTATACGTCCGAATAAACCAATCATAAGCAATACATCTGTTTGTTAATATTTTATATTCTGGGTTTGTTCTCAGGTATAATTTTATACCAAGTTTATTTGGCCTTACCATATTATTCCACAAATGTTACTCACGTAAGGTGTGTGCTTAGCTAAGTTAGTTTAGCTTAGCCTTTCTTCATCAAACCCATACGTGTCAATGATCTTGAGGTTTGTAATATTTTTTTTCTAAACTGAATAGTTTGCGCGAGATACACTTCCAAAGTGGTAAAATGTGTGGAGACATCCCCCCCCCCCCCTGTAACCTCTATACTATATATTATGATGTACATTACGATGCAAACTTCCACCACAAATTATTTGAACGAGATGTAGATGTACTTATTTTTTTTAAGACGTATAAATGATGAGAGCTCATTTGCGCTGCATGATTTTGAGCAAAGATTTTTTTGTCTTTTCCATTTAAATAATTTAATATCATTTTCCTTTCTATATAACTTTTATGTTATGTTACTTGCCACTACGGAACACTTCATGGGCGAGACCGACTCGCACTTGGCCGCTTTTTAAATTTTTTATCGTTTGCACAATTGTATTTTTGCAAGTTTAAAATGTTTGATACCTTAGCAATTAGTAACACAGACATTTAAGTAATTAATTAGTCTGGCAAATTAATGTGATTCAAATTTAATTATTTTCATTCAATATAGGATTTAAAATCACTTTTTGAACGTTACAAACTACCTTCCATTCGAGATATTGTGCCTCAGACCTGAGAACGGGCGCAAGGAACTCAGCTGGCTTAAAAAAAATGGATTACAATGTTATATCGTACAATAAACAATTATAATTAATGAGCCTGAGGGTGTTCGCTTCATTCCCAGTCTGTGGTATCATTAAGAAGATCATTATTTTAAAACAATAATCCTCCTGTTCTGTATAGTGTATACTCACTGTTAAGTACTCTAGAATCTAGAATCTAAACCAATCTCAAGTTCACTGGAACACTTTAAAAAAATCCTCAAAATCGGTCCAGCCATTTAGGGGGTAGTTCAACTGTGAATCTAAACCATCCTCGAATCCACTTGAACTCACACAGAAAATTTCATTCCAATCGGTCCAGCCGTTTATGAGGAGTTCCGTGTCAACACTTACAGAAGAATTATATTTATAAAGATACTGTTTTTATAAGCGAGAAGTATTTTTTTTGGGTTTCTTCGTCCATTATTAGGACAGGCAAAGGGTTCAAGCCCGTACAGCCGTATTCGTTATTTAATTATTAATTGTCAAAGCCATCTTTGCAAGATTTTTACAATATTGTTTTTTCTGCAAACGTAGAATAGCACGAGGAATAATATTTGGTTTGATGTTACCTACACTTAAGATTTTTTTTTTTTCCTTTCTATTAGGGAACATAATAATATAGTTATTATAATGTTGCCCCACTTGCATTACAATCTAGCCTTAACTTAGACAAATAAGTAATTCTACTTTAACTTAAACTGCTAGATCGATTAAACTAAGAATGTGTCCACTAACATTTCATAATGTCTCTATTAAGGGGAAGTCCTTTGTTCATGTGCCTTTTATAATATCACTATTTTTATATTGTGTTACACTAATTCACTAACACTACACTAACTCAGACTTAAGATTTATTATGATTGCAAAACTGTTGGTTCTCCAAATTCAAGTAAACAAATAAAAGTTATTGAATCTTATTTTTAGTCTATTCTTTAATTATTAATTACACTCATGCACGCCCATTATAGCAGTTTGATCTGGTCATTCCATCGCATAAGTGATGCACAGCACGTTCTAATGCCTTCCACTTTAATCTAGATAAAAAGGCGTTCTATGGTCTGACTGTCTTGTCTCGATACGTGTGCAACGAAAGCGAATTTGCACTATGACAGATAAACGCTGTTTAATAATTAGTTTTTGAAGTATCGAAACGCACGAAATTCGGTCCACAATACCCGAAGTCTCCCCCTCCAGCATCACATTTCCAGCGCGTACATCTTCTTCTGTTTAACCTCTCGCAATGTCCACGTTTCAGAGGTATACAAAAATATGGGTAAAGTTAGCGGTTGCAAGAGCCTGGGGGTCAATTACCAAAATCGAAAGCCGAAGTTTGGTCCGAAACGAAAGAACGACGAACTTCGAATTAAATCCTATTACTAAAGTACTTCGGATCCGAATAGTGCGTACGGATTTCGTATCGGAACCATAACCATATAAAGCGAAGTTGTAGTTACGATCATAATAATGTCAAGTCAATTTGGAAATAAGGTAAGCGAAAGACAAAATGTTTAATCGCGAACTTTGTATCGATATTCGGATCCGAAATACTTTCCAACTAGGAAAATGTACGATCCATCAGCCGAATTTTCGTATTCGTAGGTAATAAGGTTTCCTGGTCTTTGTGACTTTCGTTATATTTCTGTTTCTCCATATGTTTCTCATCTTGTGTAAACATAGTACAATGCGTGAATGTAATGAATGCTTGTTTTCAAAAGAAAGATTAATTTTTTTAAAGATTTATAAGGTTCATTTTTAGACTTATTATATCAATGATAGTTAGAAAAACGATAGCGACAAACAAAATGGCGTCTGTGTAAAATAAAATCAAATTAGATCAAAGTGAAATATCATGTGTGATAGAATGGAACCCTTCGTCCCACAAGCACTTGACCGCTTTTCTATACCTAATTTTGTTTTTACTAAACGGAATGGAAATAAGATGTTAGTAAAACAGACTTACCTTGAAAGCATTGATTGAAAATGGATCAATATCGAGTTATTTGTAGACCTTGTCGAAAGTCGTATATACTCTCTCACCTCATGTTATTGTTTAAAACTCTCGCTCTCGACTTTATCATCGTAAATTTTGTGTACAACAAGCTTACTTTGACAAAGGCAATAAATTTATTTCATATAGGGAATGACAATAACATCACTTATTAAAACCACTGGTAACCCACCACTAATTAAAACACCATGGGGCTTTGACATGGGGAGAAGAACTGATAAGAAACTCCCAGCCCATCTTTTAAATCATAAAACAACTTAGCCTATTTAATATAACATTATACAATTTTAAACAGACTGCACAGAGCCAGACAAAAATCATGCAACATTATCCTCTATATAATCTACTATACTTTAAGCCTTCTTTGTCAAAGAAGCTTTACTAGTGGGAGGCTCCTTTGCACAGGATGCCGGCTAGATTATAGCGTGCTAGATTATGCCGTTACGCAGTAATGTGTAAACATTACTGTATTTCGGTGCGTAGCTAGTGCAATTACTGGGCAAATGAGACTTAACATCTTACGTCTCAAGGTGACGAGCGCAATTGTAGTGCCGCTCAGAATTTTTGGGTTTTTCAAGAATCCTGAGCGGCACTGCATTGTAATGGGCAGAGCGTATAAATTACCTTCATCTGAATGACCTGCACGCCTCGTCCCTTATTTTCTTAAAAAAATATATATATTTCTTGAATTTCTGCTCAGTTAGTTCTGGTACACTGTCTAGTATTTTATTGTAAAATTTAATACCAAGATCTATTAACTAACTAGCCCCTAACTCTAGCTAACATATTACTAATCTGAGGATCTAATCTGATTTAATTGGAATCATACACGATAAAAATAAATACAAATTGATTATTTTGTCTCAAAAAACGTTTTTACGACAAAATCATGTACAAGTTACTACTTCATACAAATAATACATCCAATACATATGTCACAACCACTAAGTACTTATTAAGGTAAGGGAAAAATATAATAATATAAAAACAATAAAACAGAAAAACCGAAAAACCTTACAAAAAATTCTTCAAAAGTATTTTTTGGCCACATTACATATCGTAGGTACATGTGGGCACCATAGCAGAACATTTCTATTCTAAGGCAGGTGTGCAAGTTTGCTGTTTTTCAATTTGTAGGGCATCTAGTATAATTACTGAAGAGACATAACATGTTTAAAAGAACCGACTTCAAAAACTGAAAATGATCAAATAACTGAAAATTTAATTTAATACACCATTGCCTTTAATATTAATAAAATGCTATTATTTATAATATGTGCTACCTATTGATAGGTTTTAAGTCGGTGCCAAGCCCTAAACAAAATAAAACTTATTATTATAAACAGCTTACTTACTGTAATTCTTAAGGTTGTCTGGCCACGCGTGTCTGTCCGCTTGGGTTGTTTTGTTCTAGACAAAGCTATCCCGCTCAAAGTCATGCGTGGCGAGTGTAGGTACTTACTATTACATATGGCTTAATAAAATTACGTAAATCGGATCATAAATCTCAAAGCAATCGGTGTACATACATAAAAAAAATATTGATCAAATTGAAAACCTCCTCTGAGTGCATATTGGGTAGGTCTGAGAATCGGATAACATCAATTTTTCATCCCCCTAAATGTTAGGGGTGGTCCACGGCAATTTTTTTTTTATTTTTTTTTAATTTGTTTGATTATAAGTCAGCATTAAAAAATACATACAACTTATAATTTTCACCCATCACAATAAACAGTTACTTTTGTATCGCGTTTTTTATATCGGCAACACAACGTTTGCTGGGTCAGCTAGTCATTTTATAAATTACTAGTGACGACCCGCTCGTCCCTCCGTCCCTATTTCGATATCGTGTCCGAGGTTCTCGAGGGTGCAGAGAACGATTGTGGGATCATTTTTGAAATTCAAGATGGCCGCCGCGCAAAATTATAATAACAACAATATGGATATCGTATCCGAGGTTCTCGAGGGTGTCGAGGACGAATTTTGAGCGGTGGCCATCTTGGATTCCAAAAATGATCCCACAATCGTTCTCTGCACCCTCGAGAACCTCGGACACGATATCGAAATTGCTGAAATCATAATTATGAGCGGCGGCCATCTTTGAATTCAAAAATGATCACAGAATCGTTCTCTGCACCCTCGAGAACCTTGGATACGATACCCATATTGTTGAAATCATAATTTTGCGCGGCGGCCATCTTGGATTTCAAAAATGATCCCAAATTAGTTCTCTGCACCTTCGAGAATCTCGGATACGATATCCATAATGTTGAACTCATAATTTTGCGCGTAATATAACATTTCTCTCATACGTCGATAAAAAAGATTTACTTCAAAAATGCATAAAAAATATTATCACAGTAATTCCGTACTCTAGCACAACTGTAAGTTTTAAAAAATATTACGCGGTCCTTCTGGGTCGGCGGTCGTTGACCCGCATCGCTCGGTTCGTTCTCAGCCATGCCCGACGCCCGTGTCCATGCGTACCTATCGAATCTAACGTTCGCGCAATTTTTACCTAAAGTGTTGGGAAAACCTCGCCTTAAGCATATCCTATGGTAGTGAAAACTTAGAAAACAGTGACAATGTAAACAAACCCATTTGTTCAAAATGGCCATTGTTGGCATGTTCTAGCGAACAAACCTCATCTTCAATATAACACTCTATCGGAACTGTCTGAAACTTAAAAACTTTTGATCCCGAGCACCTACAAACTCAAACTTAACAATTATAATTTCTCTCGTCAAGACCATTCCAACGATATATTACGGGGGTCACATAACCTATTGTGGTTGATGAGAAATAAAATTTTTAACGCCATCTTTGTGCTTTATATGTATAGATTTAAAAAAACATCTAAGCAATTAAATTATTAAATTTGTTGTGAGACATTGTTAATTTATTTAGTAACTAGCTGACCCGGCAAACGTTGTTTTGCCATATAAAGTATAATTCACGCGATAGTTTTATAAGTAATAAAATACTGCCTATATTATAGCCTGTACATCATTTTGTTCTATTGTCAATAGTTTTTGCAGCGCACGCAAAAATAGGTTTTCGATTTTACACCTTGTGTTACAAAATAGCAATTTAATTATGGATCCCTAATATTGAAAAAAAAACATAGCCTATAGCCTTCCTCGATACATGGACTACCCAACACTGAAAGAATCATTCAAATCGGACCAGTAGTACCTGAGATTAGCGCGTTCAAACAAACAAACAAACACTGCAGCTTTATAATATTAGTATAGATACGGATTTACTCACGATTTATCGGTAACCCGTGTCCAGCCGCGCACTACTAGCACAAGTCCGCAGTATGAGACGGGTCGTTATCGCGAACCCACTACACTTACTCTGATGAAGGAACTCCGAACGGTCCGAAACTAGGTACCGACACCGATTAATCGTGAGTGAATCCGTATTAATAAATAAGTTAATAATCTAAGCAATGTAATGCAACAAAATATTCAAACTTTCAACTTATAACAGATAGTTCTTGACGTTTTGTTGAAATTGCCATCCACTTCGATGAGCAAAATTTCAAATCAATCAACTTATTTACTTGCAGCAATAAACAAACAGAACCTCAATATTATATACTAAGATGACTCCATAGGCTTCTGTTCAAGGAGCACCACTTAGCGATAGCGAAAATAGTGCTGGCTAGTGCCCACTGTCGTAAACGAACAGCCACAGGATTTGTTAAAAGATGTTTCAACTAAAAATCATCTAACGGAACATTATCTGTCACTGTGCCCATGAAATGGATTTAATCAGGTACTCATCAATTATCATTTTTAATTTACTATGCTGTATTATTTTACAATTACCAAATAAGTCACATTAGGTTTAATAATAGTTTTAGGTTTAATACTGCATCCAATACTGCGTCATTTAATTTTATTGTAAGTAGCATTCTTGTTCCACGACACCTGCTGCCGACAAACTACTTACGTAGTTTGGCAGATTGTACATATGAAACACAGTAGTGTGTATGAAATTTGTATTGGCTACTTGAATAAATGAATTTAAAAAAAAGTGTGCTCCAAAATAAACTTAAACATGAATGAAGTAATTCTATAAATTAATTGCAAAATATGAGGAAATAATAAATGTGTCAGTCAAACGGCGGTAAATATAACATGTTTTTATGACGAAGATATTGTTACATGACGTAGGCATTCCCACGTTGTTTACGAATCGTAATTCAATGAGAAATATTAAAACTCAGTTTTATTTGCTTGCTTTCTAGGCTTGTTGTCTTCATGGTACAATTTTTCATCAAAGAAGGAATGTAATAAGAATAAAATTCTTGTAAGTAGATTGCACAATGTTAAATTAATTCCAATATCAAGTTCAACCTCACAATAATAATACTCGTCGATGTTTACCAATAATGATCTGCATGGTTACAATCATAAACTTATTATACTACCGTAATAAACAAACACTCTCCTCATCACGGCGAGACTAAATTTAAAATGTTCATGTGTGCTAGTATTACAGATGTATTAGTGAGTTGGAGAAGTGTGTACTATTTTGCTTTTGATCAATCCCTACGGCAAATATTGATAAATTTTTTGGCGTCATATTCACGTATACAATATTTTATTATCCAACACATATTTTTTTAATGACGGTGACGTGAAAGGTATGCATCTATACTTTTTTCACATGATATCCTTGCACGGGTGCAAGTTTGAGTCGGGACTCAAATGAAACACTTTTGGCTTTACAAAGTAACCACCCATCACCAGATGCTAATTGTGTTATTGAAATATAACCATCTTTTTCCGATAGTCATCTAGGGGCTAATATTGGTGATGTATTAAAAGCAATAGTGTCCTTCAAGACTGGTTCTACCGGCGGCCCCGTTGCTCTGATACCCCAGCATCTTAAAGATCTGTTATGTCCTTCCACACGGGATGCAGGTAGAGCTTTGCTTGAGGACATTGTAATCTTAGTAAATCTCATGCTTTCTGGAAAAGTTAATACCAAAATTACCGAAATTATATATGGTGCCAATATTCGCGCTCTTAAGAAAAAAGATGGTGGTATTCGTCCTATAGCCGTGGGCTGCACCTTTCGACGCCTTGTTTCTAAAATTTGTTTTAGACATATTTGTCTTTTCCTATCAACGAAACTCATCCCAACTCAGTTAGGTTTCGGCTGAAGGTGGTTACGAAGTTCAGTCCACGCTGCGCTTACCTTTTTGGAGAGTAACTCTGATGATGTCTTTCTAAAATTAGATCTGCTGAGAGAAGTTAAATATTCAAGTCCTTAAATCATCCAAATTATTATTCAATAAGCATAATACTTGGTCTTCCGTTGGCTGTCAGCAAGGTGGCCCTCTTGGTCCAGCAATATTTAAGCCTAGCCATTCATTCCGCCATAACAAAGCTAAAATAAAATTTTAATGTTTCGTACTTGGATGATGGTACTTTGGGTTGTGAAGTGGACTCTGTTTTATTTGAAAGCTCTAATAGAAAGTTTTAGCTCAATCGGCCTTGAGTTAAATTTTTTGAAATGCGAACTTTTTATCGGCGAATATTTCCAAATTTCAGACCGGGTTGATATTACCAATAAATTTTATGTTCTGGCCCCCAATATTAAAGTTTTGGATAAGAATTCACTTCACCTTCTTGGGGCTCCATTATTTCCTGTTTCAATTCCAACGGTCTTAGACGATCACATTAAAAATATTAATAACGTTTCGGACAGATTATTTAAAAATAATTCTCCTATGGCCTTATTCGGTCTTGTTTATTTGTTCCCAAATTTACGTACCTCTTAAGGTCTAGCCCGTTTGGAAATTTCCAAATTTACTGTTGTCACTCCGTCCAAGTCCTTCGAAACATGACTGGAGCATCCGTGCTCGATGGGGTTGAGGTCTGGCGATTGTGCAGGCCAGGGCAATAGACGGACGTTCTCCGTTGCCAAGTATTGACTGGTTCGCCGAGCTGTATGTGAACGCGCATTGTCATGCATTAACGTAAAATCGGAGCCAAAGGTTTGTGCAAATGGATGGACATAAGGTCAGGCTAAGAATATCCTCAACGTAATTTTCAGCGTTCATATTTCCATTTACAAAAACGAGCTCAGTTCGCCTGTTCTTCATAATACCCGCTCATACCATAACTGTAGAGCCACTGTATAGATGAACTTCCTGAATGCCCCTGAGCCTTTTATTATTTCCGGGCCGACGCGACGGTACACTCGCACCCTTCTTGTATCGGGCCTAAACCCGAATCGCGACTCATCTGAAAACATAATTTTATCCCATTGTTCTGCGTTCTCTACATCATTCATTTCGACAAGTCCGATTCTCGTGACGTATCGGTGAGCACCTAATTGGGCGTCGAGCTCGTAGGCCGTGCTCATGCAGTCGATTTCGCACAGTTTGTGAACTTACATCAACACCACTTGAACTTTGTAGCCTCAAACTTATCTCTCGAGTGGTTAACATCGGCTGGATTCTTGCAGTCAGTTGTATGTACCGTTCTTGCCGAGTAGTTGTACTCCTTTTACGGCCTGAATGCTGTTCAGCGGGTTCCCTTGTGTTATTGTAGCGCTGCCAAAGACGACAAATAACACTTCTATGAATGTCAAAATTCCGAGATACCTGAGATTGATTACTTCCCGCTTGCAACATCCCTACAGTTCTTTACATTTCATTTGCCGTGAAATGACGTCGCTCCATGACGTAAAGAATATCAAATAATTCAATTTTGTCGCTAACTTTATATAAATGGTTGGTAAAATTATAAAATCAAGACTAAACATAGCAATAAAAACGCACTTAAATTCAAACAAATTCCCTATCATTTAATTATATGAAAAAAAACAAAAACATAATAGATTTTTTTACAACCAGCCAGTATGTCATCAATAACAAAAAATTATAAACATTAAACAGTATTTACCTGTGAAATGATTCTTTAGTTGGATTTTTGCTATATTTTATAATCAATACCCGTTAAAACACAGATAAAAACACTAAAATTAAAACGCGGTCCAATTTGGCAGGAGACTAATGGGCACTAAATTGTTTCAAAACGGTTTCACGGTCCATCTATTCCATCTCTGTCTCACACCCAGGTTTTTATTTAAGGATAGTTATCTCACTTTCACACAGGGTTCGTCCACATATATACATACCCTACCGCATTAAAAAGAATTCTATAACGGGAGTGGTAGGATTAAAAAGACTTGATGTTCATAAGACTCCTGGATTTAACCTAATATAAACAGCAGATATAAGATTAAAATCAACTTATTTAAATATTTAATACTTCTCTTTGGAGAAGGTTTGTTTCACCACAAAATAAGGTAGCAGAAATTATTTTAATCCCTAAACCGGGCAACGACGCTACGGATGTTAAGTCTAACCGTGTCTATTTTTATCCCTAAGCACCAATTCAACTTCAGACCGTCAAAAAATTCAATAGAGCAGGTGCACAGATGTAGGAAAATTCTACTTTCGAGAATGTTACAGTGATACAAAACCTAATAAATAAAAACCGAGGTCCTTCAAGCAGGTGCGCTAAGTCCAATGCCTTTGAGCATTTGCCCAGTTAAAAAAAAATAGGCTAACTTTCACACTGGCTAAAATATAAGCGAATAGCAAATTGGACTAAATCAGGGTACGCAAAATTTAGTTTGCGGCATGATACATGCCCTGACGTTTAGCTCACCTATATCAAGATACCAGAATCAGATAGTAAAGGATATTTGGGCGTTTACTTGGATAGGGCTGACGTGAACATAATTATTATACATACATGTCGGAGAATTAGAATATAAAAGTAATATGGCCTGTATGATTATATTCTACTCTGTGTATTGGGCTGAACTGATGGCGAACGTCATCTTTCAAAGTGTATTTGAAGTTGTCACGGTGTACGTCACTGTCGGTGACGTGATTGAAGTCAGTTATAATTGTCCATCAGTAGAACGCTCATTGAAAAGTCGCATTCGTCTTCAAGCTAGCGCCCGCGCCGGTTGTGCGCACTGATCGACTTAAAACAACATGGTGGAAACCAACACGGTGACGCCCGATTTTAAATCCAAATAAATCTCCGAGAGCAGCAGTGGTATCGCCTTCGCAAACATTCGACTTGTTTTCTGGGACGTCTGATACACGATACCAGGGATATTTGACGCCAGGGAACGCATTTACAACCATGCTGAAGTTGCGTGATTTTGTAGACGGGAAGGTTTTCTCGTGAGGCCTTGAGCAGTATTCTCATGACACAGCGATGCTTATGTCGTGATGGACAGTGGACAGTGTCTGTGCAGTGGGAATGTGTGTTGGAGACAGAGAAATACTGTTTCAAAATAATATCGGGCAGAAGTTGGAATATGCTAACGGTGGAATCAAATGAAGACGAAAACCGTCAGCAAGGAAGGTTCCAAGGTTTACTTGTTATCGACTGCAGTAAGTGAACGTACGATTCGACTGCTTACTCATGGTAGAGTTAGGGGATTTAATAGAAATGAGACGAGAAGCAAAACATAGGATGGACGAGCTAGTAAAAAGAGATAAAGTACGATACGATGCCGATAAGGCCTTAATTCTTCCGTTGCGGTAGGCAACTTAGTTTTAGTACAAAGTTATGCTCGCATCAATAATAAATATGGTTTTCTTTATTGATAATTTTGTAGCATTGGAAATTGAAAGCTTCTACGCTTTGTCATATTAGGATTGAAAGCTTCTACGCTTTGTCATATTAGGATTGAAAGCTTCTACGCTTTGTCCAAGCTTACTACTAAGAGCGCTACACCTATGGTGGGGTGAAGGATTGAAAGCCTGTCGCTTTGTCCACGTTTACTTCTAAGAGCGCCACGCTTGTGTTGGGGGTGGATTAGCATTTTGAGTATAATCCCGGCGATGGGTTATGCTGAAAGCTTTGACGCTTCGCTAGATTCCGTTAAACATGTTGGATTGAAAGCCTTATCGCTTTGTCCTGATGTCCTGCTGAAAGTCATCACGCTTTGCAGTAAGGTTGGGCTCATCTGTCTTGACCCAAGGTTGATGCTGAAAGCTGCAACGCTTTGCAGCGTGTTTTAAGTGCTGCCTCTGAGCAATACTGAAAGCCCCAACGCTTTGCTATACGCCAGAGCTGTGACGTGCTGAGAGCTTTAACGCTTTGCTTTGTGGGAGGTTGAAAGCTGTTTGTAAACAGAAAGAAAGTTGTCACGGTGTACGTCACTGTCGGTGACGTGATTGAAGTTAGTAATTATTATTATCCATCAGTAGAACGCTCATTGAGAAGTCGCATTCGTCTTCAAGCTAGCGCCCGCGCCGGTTGTGCGCACTGATCGACTTAAAACAACATTGAGGATACCAACACCGTGACGCCCGATTTTAAATCCAAATAAATCTCCGAGATACAGATAAAAGCATTGATGTAAGCCTGATCTGCAATTGTATCAATAAACGATGAATTACCGTTCCATTAGTAGTTTATTAGTTATTACCTTAGTGCTATTGAGGACGCTGAATTGAAACTATTAATAACTTACAGAAATATCGAAGATATAACTTCGATGTCTTTAAGGAGGTCTTTAAGGTTTTTATTTTTTCTATAGATGCCGTATGATTTTTAAAAACTTTCGCCAACTACGCTAACCATTCCCAATAAATTATTCCAGAAGAGTTATCACTTTAAAAAAATAACAAATTGTTTAGATTTGAAGGAGCGATAACTCAAGTCAATTTTCTAATTTGCAAATATTGGGCTTGAGCAGGTTATCAACTGTAAAGTAGATCCTGTAGATGAAGCCACAACCTGAGAGTTTAACAAAGACATATGAAGATTTATGAACTTTACGTCACTCGAACGGTTGGCTCAGAGGAAGAGCCAACAGGAAGGTCACAGGTTCGGTTCCCCCATCGTTCTCACATTTTGTTTTTAAATTTAATTTGTGTAATTTATCTCAGAAGTGAGGGTGCTTTAGTTACTTTTAGAGGACACTTTAATAAAAATAACAAATTGTCTAGATATTTTTAAACTAAAACATGACGTTTCAAGAAGAAAGGCAGACAATGAGGATAACCTCGACACTTTTAAGGATTAAGGAAATAGGCTTAGTAATTTTAGTCTCATACGTTATTGATTACGCAAAACTGCATGCGTCAAATTGCGTTATTCCGGAAAACCCATCTTCAACGGTTTAACCAAATAACAGAATCACAGACATAATATGCTTATGATATAAGTATATTACAACCCTGCCTACAACCTCAAAGTTGGATTTTCGTTCTGTTTATCCAATAATACATAAGCATCCATCCCTACTCAGTGGTACAATTTATGTTATTCTCTTGCCCAAGTCATATTTCAGTACATTTCAGTTCAACTTCTTGTCTGAACTACTCATATTTGTTTGTAGTCAATCTACTTTCATCCATTCTACTTATCGTTCTATGAGCAAACTCCCTGATATTCACAACAACTATTATTGTCTACTACCTATATCTACCGTACCTCTGATTTCAAAAGATAATAGCAAGATTGCAAGATTGAATTTGATGGGGACATGTTTATAGTATCCAACAATAATACTATTGTTTGTAGATATATTGTTGCGAGTGTTGTATTTTCACTTTCATTCATCTAATCTAAATCGACTTACCCATTCTACTTCACCCACTTGGGAGTAAAAATTTTGAAAACACCCTCTCTCTCTAATATACTCGTATGTGTACTTTTACTTCTAAGCTTCTTGTGTATGAAACCTTGTATATCTTACTTTTAAAACGACGCAATTACATACAACCATCTTTGATTGAATACCTTTTAAGTGCTCACTAAGACTTTTGGGCCTGAAGGTTATCAAATTGAAATATACTTTAAAAATGGTATATTTTTCTGATGTAAAATACAAAACACTAGCTCATTTTGCAATCTAAAAACCGAAAAAACATTAAAATAAAGATAATCGATTAAAATGTAATCGAATGAATATTTAATCGATTAAAATAACATAAAGATCCAGTTGTTTTATGTCAATAATAGTAGTAAGGTGCATAGTTTATGTTCAAATTACCATATTATTATAAATAAAATATATTATTTTCTCAGAAAAAAACAGAACTGAGCAATTATTTTACTATCCAAAAATCAATCAATCAATCGATTTATATGAAAAATCGATACTAGTGAAATTCTAGTTCCTCAACGCTAACTTCACTTTGACAATGACAGTCTGACAGATCATTTCGTTTCTTCGACATTGTCACTTCGTTTCATGTTGTACCGACTTGTTAACTACCTATCCAATTGAATAATTCCAAGGAAAGTTATTTCTAGCAGTCTGTTAACTGTTTTACAGTTCATGCATGAACTAATGAGTATATATTATTCTTGTCTGAGCAAATAAATCTTTTAATTTATGTATACCATATCATATCTAATTAACAATTATATTATAATGCAAAAAAGTGTCGTTACAGTAGTAGATAGATATAGATATGCGTAGATAGGTAGCTATTATTTATCTAAAAAAAACAAGGTTCGTACCCATCTAAAATAAGTATGTGATAAATCCTTAGCAGCTAGGCATTTAATAAACCTACTGTAGATGAGCTGTCGCCATATAGTTTAAGACATAACCCCATTTTTATATCTTCGGTTACTCAGCCCTAGATTGACAAATGTTGCAAAATTTCAATTATGTATTATTTAAATGTTATCTTTTAAATGGTGCTAGTTTCATCTAGTTATCACCTGGGCCCAGGAATGCATGGAAGCGTTTCAATCTCCTTTGAGGATTTGTACAATAGGGTCTATTGTACAAATCACTAGAATCTCAATCACCTATTAAAACGTCGTTAAAAATGTCCAAGTGGCGATGTATATACGTATACTTTAACTTAAATAGATAACATTAAAACAGTCATTGAAATTAACACCTATTTCGTGGAAGTAATGTTCAAAGTCGCGCGTATAGTTCGAAACGCGCGTGGACACGAACACACGGCAAGAACATTTTGTTTTAGCAATTGAAATGTAATTCTTTAGCAAAATGATTAAATCTGACAATTTTGTCAATTTCAAGGAGCATTTACTACCTTACATTACATTTGCCTTACATTTTATACCTTAAATACGCCATTTTTTATGGAATAGGAGGACAAACGAGCGTACGGGTCACCTGGTGTTAAGTGGTCACCGCCGCCCACATTCTCTTGCAACACCAGAGGAATCACAAGAGCGTTGCCGGCCTTTAAGGAAGGTGTACGCTTTGAAGGTACCCATGTCGTATGGTCCCGGAACCACCGCACAAGGAAGCTCATTCCACAGCTTTGTAGTACGTGGAAGAAAGCTCCTTGAAAACCGCACTGTGGAGGACCGCCACACATCCAGATGGTGGGGATGATATCCTAACTTGTGGCGGGTCGTGCGAAGGTGGAATTCGGCGGCAGGAATCAGGTTAAACAGCTCTTCGGAACACTCCCCGTGATAAATGCGGTAGAAGACACACAATGAAGCGACGTCTCTACGCAACGCCAAGTGATCCAGCCGTTCACAGAGCCATTCCATCCTCTTTAAGTTTGGATATGCTGTTATTTGGACAATTTCACTGAACAATCTGTGATTGCGTGGCGTTGTATTCAAAGCGCGGTCGAAACACAACTGAACGAAAACTTTGCTGCTGACAATTTTTGAGCGTTATTATGACTCTACTAGTTTATTGTACGTCAATGAGGATCTGGCTTAATTTGAAGATTGTAGCACCAGTGGGTTAGGTTGTGCGTTTATGAGTCTGTAACTCAATCAAGACAAGTAATTATGTATGTATAAGACAAATGCAAATGTTTGAAATAATGAAGCCTTTATTGCATAGTAACAAAATTCATTATAGCTAACTATAAGTGATAGAAACTTGTTACCCTATTCTTCGTCAGCGTCGACTTATCTAATTAAAAAAAAACATTACCTTAGATTAAGAATTGGTCTCCTCTGCGCTCCAACTAGATATCGCAGGCGTAGTCGCAAAGTGCGGCAACCAATACTACGCCCAAGTGCGTGTACTCGAGCCAGTCTCAAACAATTTGTGACGTTGATAATTAAAACTAAAATACCGGATTGCGTAGTAAAACTTTGTAAAAATAATACTACAAGGATCAAGAAAGACTGCGATCGGCCGATCACATAATATCATCAGTAAGTATTTTGTATTTTATTAATTTCAATATAAAATAGCAAGAAGCGTATGTTACAAAATTTGAAAGATGCCATTGAGTGTCAAGATGCCACGCACACAAGCAGTTATTTTTCTTGGGTAGTGCTGTATTTAGCTGGAGCGCACTGGATCAATCCTTTATCTCAGAACATTACATTGCATAAACTGTTAGGACAATGGAATAGGAAAGAAAGCTTGTATAAATTCTTGAGTACAACCCGCATCCTTGTTGATTAAAATATTCATGAGTTAAGTGGCTGGATAGGTCTACAGCTCCTGTAATTGACCACACGAATGCACATTCTAAAAATTGTTGTAATCAGATTGGACTCTTCCATGAAACTATTACCCACCTAAATGTCGATTTATTTTTCAGCAGAAGCCACTATAAATTATTAGGTTTACTTTCTGTCATTCGATTGGGGTCATCATTACAATGGGCCACGCGTCCGCAGGGTGCGCCCTTATGGAAAAGGAGGAAAAACGCGTAGGGGCCTGGTATTAAGCGATCACCGCCGCCCAGATTCTCTTGCAACATCAGAGGAATCACAGAAGCGTTGTCGGCGTTTATCTCTGGACTACTGAACCGGTTTTGAAAATTCTATTACCAATAGAAAGCCACATTTGTTGTGAGTGTCATATTATTAACCCGAAAATGAAAAGACTTTCGTGGTAGTCAGATCCATAAAGTAAGTGGGGGAAAAAACAGTCGAACACTATAAATAATTTATACGGCAGTACAATGTTTGCCGGGTCAGCTAGTTAAAATATATTTTTATGACTGCTTGATGCCAAAAATAAAGTAAAATATATGGTTTGAATAATCTACAACACGCATCACATAAAAACTCTTTTCTGAAGACACTAGCAATAAAAACAATAAGCAGTATAACACAGGTACTTTACTGAACTGTAAAAGTAAGAGTCACTAAGTGTCTTAGAACTTTATGGCAAAAGAAGAGCTCTAGGTGCCCCCTTACAGGTCGTTACATTTGCTTTTATTGAGTTCTGTCTAAACGCTTAGATAAGGATTAAAATCGTTTTGACTTTTAAGTGCTGATGCAGCTTTATCGTGCTCGGATTGAGACGAATGATTACTAATGATTTTATACGTTGAAGACATGTAACTTATAAGTTATAAACTAATTAAAAATTGGTCTGCTGTGCTCCAAGTAAATACCGCTCTACCTAAGAACAATAGCTTTTTTATTACGGCAACTATTAGATGCTTATGTGCGTGAGACATCTTGACACTCAATGGCATCTTTCAAATTTTGTAACATATGCTCCGTGTTATGTTATATTGAAATTAATAAAATACAAAATACTTACTGATGATATGTGATCCCGGTGTCTTTCTTATTTCTTGTATTCGTTTTACAAAGTTTTACTACGCAACCCGACATTTAAGATTCAATTATTCGCAAAGTTTAACAGAACATGCGGCACGTCAACGTCGCACATTGTTCCAGACTGGCTCGCCCACTTGGGCAAAGTATTAGTAGATTTGGTGTCTACTCTCAATGTAATAAATTCATCCGTTCAATCTGGTATACATTAACTCACGCACAGCTCATTATCCCTCATCTTATGATTTTTTGACCCCTCCCCCTACCACAGGAACTACGTAGGAAACGACTAAAAACCTATATATAGGGATCAATGTTTTTATGGAAAAAGAGGATAAGCGAGCGTACGGGTCACCTGGTGTTAAGTGATCACCAACGCCCACATTCTCTTACAACACCAGAGGAATCACAGGAGCGTTTACGCGCATTTTTTGAAGGTACCATGTCGTACGTGTCGAAAACATCGCGGAAGCTTATCCCACAGCTTTGTAGTACGTGGAAGAAAGCTCCTTGAAAAACGGCACTGTGGAGGACCACCACACATCCAGATGGTGGGGATGATATCCTAATTTATGACGTGTCGTGCGAAGATGTAATTCGGCGGCAGGAATCAGGTGAAGCAGCTCTTCGGAACACTCCCCGTGATAAATGCGGTAGAAGACACACAATGAAGTGACGTCACAACGCCACGCCAAGTGATCCAGCCGTTCACAGAGCACTGGCTCCCCGACAATTCGATCTGCTCTGCGTTGCACGCGGTCAAATGGCTCGAGCTGTTACTGGGGTGCGCCAGACCAGAGATGACAGCAATACTCCATATAATGTGGCCGGACCTGCGCTTTGTGCTGCGCGAGAATGTGGGCTGGTTTGAAGTATTGCCATGCTCTATTTATACAAATTTTTGTACCTATTTTAATAATATTAGATTTGCAAAGGAAGTGTATTAAATTAAATCTTTACTTAGTTATGTCTTACTTTTTAGTTCTGTAAACTACGGTAGGATTTATCTACATTACATCAGGTAAACTACAACATTTCATTGCTTTTTAAGTAGTAATGGGTAGGCCTACTAAGGAATCGCGCGCCTTAAGACGAAGGGTAAACAGAAAACACACAAACAATGTGTTTTTAGACAAGTTTTGTGGTGAAAATATAGCTTTTGGAGCTATGAACACTACTTTATCCTGTTACACATACCCTTAAGTCTTACTTGTAGGTTGCTAATGCTTGCTGTTGGTTAAAGTTAATACTCCAGAGCTATTATGAAATACCAGTTTTCTTTGCAGTTAAACAAGTTTTTTCTCGGCACGCTGCATTTGTTTAGTATACTACTGTCATAAAAGTTGTTCTTATAGCTTCTAATTTTTTTGTGTATGTACATTTATTCAGATTAGTAATCAATAATGAGGATTGTAAGCAATTAAACTGTTTGCACCTGTTAAAATGTTACATTTTCGACGCAAGAATTTGGAAAATATTGGCTTTGTAACCTAGGATTCGTGAACAGAAATCGCTCAAGGTCGCCGGCATTTAGTGTCGCCTTAAACAATATAGATCCCAAGAAACGGGAAAAGAAAAATTTATCGACTCCGAAAATATGCTGCTCTATTTCAGATTTTTGTGAGACAGTCAAATATTGTGAAGAACGTTTGTTAGCTATTAATGACAGTTAGCCTAAGAACCACTGATCGGGTTACACGGGTAAATAATAAAGTTTTTTAAGGCGACACTAAATGCTGGCGACCTTGAGCTATATGAGTTCACGGGTGCCGGTCCGCGATCTATGTAACAAAGCCAACATTTTCACAATTCTTGCGTGGAAATCGTAATATTTTAACAGGCGCAAACAGTTTATATGCTTACAATTCTCTCATTATTGATTATAATCTGAATAAATGTACCTACACAAAAAAAAGTACAAGCTATATAAATACCTTTTCTAAGAATAGTACTAAACAAATGCGTCATGCTGAGAAAAAACTTGTTTAACTGCAATGAAAAGTAGTAATTGAAAATAGCTCTAGAGTGTTAACTTATAACCAACAGCAAACATTAGAAACCTACAAATAAGCCTTAAGGGTATGTGTTATATTATAAAATTGTGTACATAGCTTCAAATGGTGTAATTTCACTAATAAACTTGTCTAAAAATGCCTTGTTTGCGTGTTTTCTGCTTACCCTTCGCCTTAAGAAGCCGTACACAAACTAAATTTACATCGTCCACCTAAACAAAAATGTTCATTAAATGAAAACTACTCGGCTATGTAAAAATTTTATGGGACCAAATGGCAACTATTTAGCGTTAAACTAAAGAATCACGTAAATCTGATATACATCTAAAATATAAAATTCTCCTGTCGCGGTGTTTGTAGTTAAACTCCTTAGAAACGGCTTGACCGTTTCTCATGAAATTTTGAGTGCATATTGGGTAGGTCTGAGAATCGGACAACATCTATTTTTCATCCCCCTAAATGTTAAGGGTAGTCCACGCCATTTTTTTTTTGTTTGATTATGAGTCAGCATTAAAAAATCCATACAACTTCAAATTTTCACCCATCTACGATCAACAGTTACTTTTGTATCGCGATTTTAATATCGGCAATACAACGTTTGCTGGGTCAGCTAGTCTTATATATAAATTTCTCGTGACACATTGTTAGATACCTTACTCCTCCGAAACGGCTTTACCAAATTTTATATGCATATTCAGTAGGTCTGAGAATCGGCTACTATCTATTTTTCATACACCTAAGTGATAAGAGCTGTTCACCCTTAACATTTTTTTTTTCATTTTTATTTTAGTATGATTCAGTATTAAATAATACTTCAAATTTTCACTCATCTACGATCAACACCTATTTTTGTATCGCGGTTTTTATATTATTCTGTTCCATCCACAGATCCTAAAGATGGCAATAAAGAATATTATAATCATTATTGGAGTACAATAAATTTTATGTACGATATAAATATTTGGTAGATCGAGAATCGGTCGTCATCTATTTTTTATACCCCTAAAATTTTAGTTATTGATTTTTTTACTACTTTAATTTAATTCTTTATTCTTTATTTGGCTACTATGGCCGACTTAAATGTCATAATAATAAAGTCAGATATAATTATAATTAATACATAAATAACATAAAAGAAGCACATACATCATTGAATTAAAAATAATAATAATAATAATAACAAAGCCCCATATTCCTCAGTCCCTGTGTGCAATGTGCAGTTTACAACAGCGATTTATATAAACACAGTCGAGCCGATCCGCCAGTGCAGCCAGCATGCTGTTGTTGCTCCCCCGGACTCGGCGCACCAGTGACGTGCCTCTCTTTCGCATTATTGTATAGAAACAGTCAACACGGGCTTCGGCAAACAGCCTCAACAGCATCCTAAATGCATTGTTGTACTTTACCCGAAGGGCGCTGTACGATCTTTGCGTATAGTCAGTCCACAGGCTGCAGGTATAGAATGAGGTGCAGTAGGCCCTAAAAAGAGTAATCTTAACGTCTGAAGAGCACCTTGCAAACCTACGGATCACCATATTAGCTCTTATCGACATCGCCCTCCGTTCCCGCTCAACATCTGCGTCATCCCTCAGGGAAGGTGTTACCAAATGGCCAAGATATTTAAATAGATCAACCATTTCTAACGGTGTTCTATTTAGCCTTATAGGTGGCATCTCTGTTACTTTTCTAGGCCCTCCCTGAAAGACCTTGCACTTGCTCTTTTTAACATTATACACCAGCCCGTGTTCAGCTGCATAGCCCTCACAAGTGCTTATCAACTTTCTGAATCTTTCTGAGTCCACATACTGAAGCGCTCAGCAGAACCATGTCGTCCGCGTAGCTTATGTTATTGAAACATACGTCGTCTATGTAACAACCGACATGCTGTTTGCTGAGCGCCTCGATAATACCATTTACATATAGATTAAAAAAAGAGGGCGAGCTCAACCCCCCCTGCCTCACCCCGCATTCCGATCTCTACGAATCAGACATGGTGCCCGACCATTTCACATTATTCAACTGGTTCCCATACCAGTACTTAAAGATGTTAATAAGCTCATTAGGAATATCGGATGCTCTCATCTTTTCCCATAGGATGCCATACGAGACCAAATCGAAGGCCTTGGAAAGGTCAAGGAAGCAAGCGTAAACCGATGTATTTCTACCTGTATAGTATTTGACAGCCCACTTTAGATGGCAATACAACGTTTTCGGGGTCAGCTTGTAATAATAATAAAAAATATGTCCATGGAATTGAGAACCTCCTCCTTTTTTGAAGTCGGTTAGAATAGGAGAAGTTGGCTGAGTTTCTTGCGCCAGTTCTTCTCAGGTCTTTCATTTCCGAATGGGTAATAACTATTGACTTTATCAATAATTCATTAAGACTTACACAAACTAAATTTATGATAGATGCGGGACTCGAACCCGCGACCTCTCGCATTCCGTGCGAGCGCTCTTTCCACTGAGCCAACCGTTCGAGTGACTTATATGTCTTGTTCAAATCTCAGGTTGTGGCTTCATCTACAGGATCTACTTTACAGTTGATAACCTGCAACCATCAACCCCAATATTTGCGTGTTAGGAAATTGAATGAAGAAGTTGCTCTTGCAAATCAAAACAATTTGTTATTTTTCAAAGTAATAACCCTCACTCCTGGGATTAATTACACAAATTAAATTGGAAAAATAAAAATTATGAACGACGCGGGACTCGAAACCGCGACCTCTCGCGTTCCGTTAATCCCAGAAGTGAGGGTTATCACTTCAAAAAATAACAAATCATTAAAACTTATTCAATAAGTAATTTCATATCCTATTATGAATTAAAATGGGAATGATCATTAATTTAAAATATTGTTACACTGAAAAAAAACTTCGACTACTGTATATGAATTCCACACATCTAGATATTTATTTGGAACTATTTGGAGCTGACCCGACAGA
The DNA here is from genome assembly GCF_905404315.1 of Leptidea sinapis. Lineage (NCBI taxonomy): Eukaryota > Metazoa > Arthropoda > Insecta > Lepidoptera > Pieridae > Leptidea > Leptidea sinapis. The sequence goes on along the minus strand of NC_066267.1, from coordinate 5,876,654 downwards.
CGTTGTTCTGTATATAATAAATAAAATAATGTTTTTATATGAATTTGTCAATAATATATCATAATATCAAAAATTACTTCGTGAATTATGCACCCTGCTGTCGCAATGAAATTGTTTCACAGCAGAACTGTCAAACCGTGCGTCAATAAATTCTCTCATAGAAATTATGTATGGACACATCAAAGGAAAAACAAATTTGTTGTTTTTATTTAATTTAGCAGCATTTTCCTATTTATTCACCTTCTAAACCCTCTCTGGACTTCCACAAATAATTCAAGACCAAAATTACCCAAACCAGCCGTTCTCGAGTTTTTTTTTTTATGGAATAGGAGGACAAACGAGAGTACGGGTCACCTGGTGTTAAGTGATCACCGCCGCCCACACTCTCCTGCAACACCAGAGGAATACCAAGAGCGTTGCCGGCCTTTAAGGAAGGTGTACGCGCTTTTCTTGAAGGTACCCATGTCGTATCGTCCCAGAAACACCGCACAAGGAAGCTCATTACACAGCTTCGTGGTACGAGGAAGAAAGCTCCTTGAAAACCGCACTGTGGAGGACCGCCACACATCCAGATGGTGGGGATATCGTAACTTGTGGCGTGTTTGAGTTTTAGCGAGACTAACGAACAGCAATTCATTTTTATATATATAGATAAGGAAGGAAAATAAAAGTTAGCACATAATAATATATTTTCCTGTCACTTCATATTCATACACTTTCAATCACTTTCTTATAAGAGAAGCAACTGAATTACATCTATGATATATTAGATTGAGGCTTCCTTACTCCACCCAAGTGACAGCTCACATTAAGTAGTTCCATAGATTATAAGTGTAACTTAATAAAAGCCACCTTAAGCTGTTTATTATTTTAACCTAGGTCCTAATGAATTATTATTAAAAGAAAAATTTAAAGAAATATACATTACAACTACAGCAATCTCAATATATTTTTGACAATGTTATGTATTTAGGTACATAATCACATTGGCGAATTTGCTAGAAAATCTGACAATCACAACGGCGCCTATTTTGCCGTGATGCAGTTATGTTTAAGCATTACTGTGTTTCGGTCTGAAGGGCGCCGTAGCTAGTGAAATTACTGGGCAAATTAATTTTTTGGGGTTATTCAAGAATCCTGAGCGGCACTGAATTGTAATGGGCAGGGCGTATCAATTATCATCAGCTGAACGTCCTGCTCGTCTCGTCCCTTATTTTCATTAAAAAAATCACAAGCTTAACACAAGGAATATACATAAACTTGTTGTGCCTACTACACGGTTAATTCGAGTTAGTCTTTTGTGGGATGATGTATATGCTTATACAACATGATCACGGAAAATGTACAAAACAAATTTATTACGAAATTCAAAGGGATAGTTTTAAACAACGTTTGTGTGGTTAAGGTATGTATAATAAAAATGAGTTTCTAATGATACCACAGACTGGGAATGAAGCGCCCTCAAACTATTAAATAATTATTGTACGATATTACATTGCAACGATATTTGAATGAAAAAAAATAAGCCCGCTGAGTTATTACGCCCATTTGCCGGAAAATACGTGACGTCTGGTCGTCTTGGGATCTCAACTACATATCACTGGACTGGCGGCAGTCAAAGTGCTTTTGTGCCTGTTTGATATTCGCCATTTTGGCGCTGTTGGCCATGTAGCGAGAGTCTGCGATACTAAAACAAGTGATGACAACCTCAGCTAAACAAACATCGATAGGAAACCTATTTACAAAAAAAAATTGTGTACATTATTACGTCTTGAAGTAAAAATAACACTGAAAACGAACGAAATTAATTCAAAATGCAAAAATACTTCAGAGTATTCATTCGCGAATGGCGCTTCAAATAGGTACAAAATATTTGCTGTTTAACAGCCTGTCAAGTGGTATTTATACAGGTCAGTGGCGGGCGCGCACTTACTTTATAATAATAAGGATTAATATTTAATGTACATGATCCAATATCCATCGAGCTCATACTATGTTACAACAAATTATCATGGTATCCGTTTTGTACGTAGGTTTCACCATAAATTTAAATACCATAAAATATATTATATTTTATGACATTGAATTTGTTAATATTATACATAGGTACTAAATGAATTATTAAGTTATTTACGTCTCATATTATAATATTATATAAGTATTAAAATTTCATTTTATAAATATTAATGATATCATTGTGAAATCCGACATGTTTCAATATAACAGTACGATTAGTGTTTAGACAATTTTGTAACATATTTTGCATGTCAATTGACGAAACATATTGGATTATCCATTATATTGTTAACACCTTAAGTACAATGTTTCCTGCAAATAAATTTCATTTCATTTCATTTCATATACACTAGCTGACCCGACCGAAGTGGTTCTGTACATTATAAATAAAATACTCGTTTTTTTATGAATTTGTCAAAAAAATTTCATAACATCAAGAATTATTTCGTAAAATATGCTCCCTGTTGTTATAATGAAATTGTTTCACAGCAGAACTGTCAAACCGTGCGTCAATAAATTCTCTCATTGAAAATATGTCCATACAAAACAAATACTGGAATTAAAAATAATAATGGGTCTCAAATCGAAATAAAAACTATCCTATCTCTCAAGTTGGACTAATCTGCACTTGATGAAGTAATCCTAATTAAAATCCGTTCATTAGTTTAGGAGTCCATCGCGGACAAACAACGTGTCACGTAATTTATATATATTAAGATATTTCCTAAAACGTTAGTGCATTTACTAAAGCGTAGTGTATATTATATTATATTAAGATGAAGCGAAACCAACTTATAAAAAATATCAAGGAGCGTATATTTTCAGGCTAAACATATTGTCAATATAAGATCGAGCGCCCGGCAATATCGGAGAGTGTCTTCGGTTGATTAGATGTATTCACGATGCCACACGCCATTTTATATATCGAATTTCTATATTTTAAGCTGTTACATAAAGGTTATTGTTTCGTAACGCTTTATGGTGTTTCTTATTGCCTTCTGCGTCTGGTCTAGTTTAGCCTAAGATGCTGAAATGAGACATAGGTAAATTCACATATATCTCGGCGTATTGGCTGTAACTGTATTAAGTAGATTTCGATGAAATGCGATTGGAAACGTTTTTCAATGTAAACTGAGTTAGGAATTGAATACGTAACTACAAAAAACGGTTTCGTTTCATATTTAATCTCAGTTCAGTATCTTTGCATAATTCGCGTGTCATACCATTAGAACGGAATTAAACTAAACGTAGACTTGATGGTGGTTTTTTAATGTTTTTTTTATGAAAATAAGGGACGAGACGAGCCGGACGTTCAGCTGATGATAATTGATACACCCTGCCCATTACAATGCAGTGCCGCTCAGGATTCTTGAAAGACCCAAAAATTCTGAGCGGCACTACAACTACGCTCGTCACCTTGAGACATAAGTTGTTAAGTCTCATTTGCCCAGTAAATTCACTAGCTACGGCGCTTTTCAGACCGAAACACAGTAATGCTTACATATTACTGCTTCGCGGCAGAAATAGGCGCCGTTGTGGTACCCATAATCTAGCCGGCATCCTGTGCGAAGGAGCCGCCCACTGATAACACTTTTAATGCATAATACATTTAATTATTTTAAATAATTAATAAGAATCAAAAGAAAAATATATTTTAGCAAATAAGTGAACAATTTTTCTCCATATCTTTTGCAACCCTAGGGTAATTTGATGTGTTCCACAATAGTGTATACTGCACTGACATCCACAGTATAGGGTTTTAGCTTTACGGATGTAAATCTACCCTATATAAAATCAATATTTATATTTTTTTGTTTTACATTACTTTAGCTAACTTTGCAACTTAATAGTATATTATATAAAATTAAAATCTATCACTATGGAGAAGTGTGCCAAAAATAACTACTGGCAGCATTTCCGCGTTGGATAGCTAGGCTGATCCGTTGACCGACATAGCTGCCAGCGCTTGAGTTACCAGTAGCTCTTATCTATCAAATATTTTTTCCATATAAAACAAGCGACACCCTGACTCAATGCTGGACCTCCAATGGGACTGAAACTAGTTAGTGCCTACACGATTGAGCGTCAGTTAAGCCGTCTCAAGTTAGTTGACAATAACTCACGAAAATTATAATAATATAATTCGACGCTGTTGAGTGCGGAAAGAACCCTTAAATGACAATTAACCTCACCCTTTTCAGAGTCGACAAATACTGCAATAACCTTACACAGGTCGCGAGGTCGTGTTTAACATAACACCAAGAGTCAATGTTCACAGAAATAATACATTTTTAGGAATTTTACTGCCACTGCGTAGCGTTGCCTGCGATTCTATTTCAATTTTACGATTTATTTTTATTATTATGAGTACCTACTCAGTGGAGCTGTTTGGGTTGATTCTAGCGGCCGAATTTCACCACCGGACTTTACGTCAAAATGCAAAATACCACCTGCATCACGTAGACGTCGGGTACTCCAAAATCGCGAGTTTTTTAAGAAATTTCTTGCCACGTACGGCCACTTTGTGGAATCAATTACCGGCTGCTGTTTTCTCGAACCGATACGACTTAGGGACCTTCAAGAAAAGAGCATAAGGCTTACCACCCTTACCTTAAAGGCCGGCAACGCATCTCTTGATACCTGTTGTTGCAGATTTCCATGGGCGGTTGCCTCACCTCTACCCATCCCGTGAGCCTCTTGCCCGTTTGCCCCCTCTCATATAAAAAAAAACATCATTTAATAAGGTCACATTAAACCTTCGTTCAGTGTGCGTCGTAAAACTGCACGTACTTAACAATTGCTAAAATATGATCAGCTGTTCCATAAACGAGTACATTCGTTTAAATAGGATTATATAAATGAACAAGCAACGTACATTTGGTCGGACGCCAGCGAATATCGATGTACAAGCATCGGGTACTGTTATCAAATAAATATCATTGTTATCACGCGGGGTGATGGTTCCGCTGAAAGCTCGGGGAGAAGGGCCGGGGGGGGAGGGCGACGTGCGCGTGTTATCGTCAACATATTGAACAATGTACTTACGTGTGTACTACACGGTGTCGATCTTATTTTAATGACTCCTGACGGCATCCTTTTACCGGGTGACGTGGACATGCCATTAGCAAAAGAATATGATTGTTTATAGCTACACGATTAATGGTGTGGGGGCGCCTGTTTCCTCAATTAAACTCCTTAATTGGATCCTTTTTGCAGGGTTGGTAATTCCAACCAGCCTGTTTCCAAAAGTGCAGAAGTGATTTTGTCTGTTATTCCATGACTCCTGGATTACGTCAGCGTCCATTTTGTCTTCGTCCAGATAACTTCTGCACTTAGGTCTGTCCTTTATGCCTCATTAAAGGTACGTGTCCTGTGTTGTCCTCACTATGATTCAGGAGACTGACGTGATATTCAAGTATTTTATTGTAGCTGACGGCGAAATTAAGACCATATTGACAACAATACCACTTAACGTTAAGTAAGTGCCCCTTTAATTAACAAATATGTTTAACTAACTTGACTTTTTAATCATTTTATCAATTTATCAAACATTAACAGTTTTAGCGTTTCTGAGATTAGTAGGAAGCAAATTATAGAAACCCACTTTATCGAATTTGTGTTCATAGATTGATGTCTATGAGCTTGTTAATCGATTTTGGTTAAAACACCTAAAAATACAGCTGTTCACGTTCAAAATAACAAGTGTGACGGTATTTAGATATTTTCTGTAAAAAGCTTTAATGTGTTTTTGGAGTTACCGACTTCAAATACAGAATGAGTACAATAAAAGCTACTCAGAACATTTCATATCTTGTTTTACGAAGCGCGTAGCATAATAAAGCAGTTTAATTTTATTTACAATGACGTCATAAATGGTCAAATCCTTGAGATATTATTACAGAAATAACTTTAAGTTAATGAGGTTCATTCCATTCAAATAAAAATCATATCTCCCTGAATCACGTTAAAAGTTTGTGAGAGGGAAGCTTGTAAACGAAAACACCGCGAAAAAGGGATTGAGGCAAAAATCGTATCGCTGTTTTACGTATCCAATAATAATTCTTACGATCTAAATATTATTTTAGTTGATAGGCGATTCTCGTCTCGATAATAAAAGACATCGTAAAGGCGAACGTAAAATTTTTTACATTGAATATATACTTAGTAAAGATCCCGGGGGAATTACTCTAAAACTTTTATGTTAGCTTCTTCAGCTGTATTGTAATATTCATTTCCATTATGAAGTTTACATTGAATTATTTCTAAAGAAAAATGGAGTATTACTCAATACTGTATATTATTTTTAATAAAAAAAAAACACTTCACATAATAAGGTTTTTGAGCGTTTTATCGAATCATGCATGTTATTAATGATTTGCTTAATAACTGTAAATTGTATTTGTGACTGTAAAAATATTTTGTAAAACCCTGTAAGTGTTGTTTTAAAAGAGCGGTGATGAGTTTTTTGGCACTTATTTTCTTAAGGCTCTTTTTTCCTTAGTGTTTGTCATTGGTTTATAATCGTTAATATTTCGCTCTCATAATATTTATTTGCGGTGTGTGTAGATTTATTAATTTTTATTATATACATTTTTTCAAAAAATTATGACATATTATTAAGTGTTATTAGCATTAGTTGTTAACCTTTGTGGTTTTTTTTAGATGCTAATTTGACCTAGTTTTATATCGGTATATGTAATATGATAAATAAATAAAAAAAAAAAAAGGTATTGAGTAATTAAAACAATTTATAAAATTCTGATTGCTGATTTGAAGGAGTGACAATGAGTTTTTTGCCACTTCATCTCTTTAAAACTCAATTGATTTTATAATTTATACCATAAACCATAAAGTCGTCAAGTTAGTTACACAGCTTTGTTAACTTAGAGGGGGCGCTTACCTATACAACATACGATATACGACGCTCCATACTGACAGTTTTTTACACTGACAGTTTTTCACTGAACACCGTGCCAATGCGTGGCGTTGTATTCAAAGCGCAGTCAAAACGGTATTTAGTGGTCAAGACACAACTAAATGAAAACTCTGTCTGAAAAGAAAATAGGCAGAGTTTTTCTTCAGACTATTTTTGAGGCTGATTGTGGGTCTAGATGTTTATTGTGCGTCAACAGTTGTTAAGGCTTTTCTAAAAAGGACGGTAACACTCTTGTTTCCATGTTGCAGGACAATGTGGGCGGTGGTTATTATTTCAAAGTCAAAGTCAAATAAACTTTATTCAATTAGGCTTAAACTTAGCGCTTCTGAATCGTCACTATAAATATTTCTTTTAAATTACTGAATCTACCATAATATGTTGGGGAAAAGTAGAATACGTGAGAAGTCATGGTAGAAACTCAACGGCCACTTATTTCAATGAAATAGAGTATTTTACAATGGCTGTAATATACATAATCAATAAGTTTGTAAGGTCCAATCCAATATATGAATCGTGTTCGACGTTATAAGCGTTTTAAATTAAATATTTCATAAAAAGTAATAAAGAATAATCTCTATAAATAAGTATATCCTATATTGGATGCATCAAACTTTAGAGCTTAAATTTACTGTTTGTGTAATGATAATTCGTGAACATGATGGTCGTAATTACTGTTATTATAATTAGTACTCGCATCCAATAAATACAATTTTATTTATTTATCAGACGACTCGTATACAGGGGCGTGTATATCATATAAGCAATTAGGTAGTGCCTACCAAGAGGGCACTTGATAAAGATATCAACCTAAATAAATAAAGTGTTTAAGTTGGACCCCACAAGGTCACAAATGTGGAAGTTCTGCGCCGCATCAATCAAAAACGGGAAACCATCAAGATGAGGAAAGTCGCATATTTAGGGCACAATTGGGGGTGCTTAGGGACGATGGCAAAAGTTGCCGGAAGATGAGGCATAGGTCGCAGAAAAAAGTCTTGGCTGCGCAACATCCGTGTGGACTGGCATCGCGAGTGCGGCAGAACTATTTCGCCTCGCGAAGGACAAACAATTAAAACTACAAAGCTGACCGCGAACCTTCGTTAGTCGGAGAGGCACACGAAGAAGAAGAAGTTTAAGTTAATTTGGTATAATAGGTTGTATATTCCAAAGCTCAACTACAACTAGTTAGATATACAGTGCCTACCTTGCTAGAAAACTAATGCACACCCGTGCTCGTATAACAGATGGCCGGTTCGTCAGTAAAGACCTCGAATGGCGACCACGTACCGGAAGACGTAGTGTTGGTAGGCCCCCCACAAGATGGACCGACGCTTTGGTCTATATCGCCGGAATACGTTGGATGAGGGAGGCACAGGACTGATCGTCATGGAGATCTGTGGGAAAGGCTTTTGTCCAGCAGTGGATGTCTTCCAGCTGATGAAGATGATGATAATGAATAAATAACATCACGTTTTTTTTTATGAAAATAAGGGACGAGACGAACAGGACGTTCAGCTGATGGTAATTTATACGCCATGCCTATTACAATGCAGTACCGCTCGTCACTTTGAGACGATAGGTGTTAAGTCTCATTTGCCCAGTAATTTCACTAGCTACGGCGTCATTTAGACCAAAACACAGTAATGTTTACACATTACTGCTTCACGGCAAAAATAGGCGCCGTTGTGATAGGTACCCATAATTTAGCCGGCATCCTGTGCAAAGGAGCCCCCCACTAGTGGTTATTAAGGTAGGCAGCCTTACATTAACATGAAAATTATGTCAAATTAACATTATCTCTCAAATTAGCAGACACTCATTGACGAACTCATAGCCTTATGGTTAGTTAGTCATACCCTGACCTCTAAGCTGAGGGTCCCGTGCTCGAAACCCGGTAATTACCTCAAACATTCATTTGATTAATTTGAATGTTTGTTTTCGAGTGTTTTAAATATTTATTCAAATCAAACAATGCTTATAACTATATTTCGATTTTTAAATATAAATACTAGCAGCTAGTGACCGGTTCGCTTCTCTTCACTAGACAAATGCAGGTATACAAAAATAAAATCTTTTTTGTTCATTAGGTGCATATGATGTGCAAAATTTTATTAAAATCGGTTCAGTAGATTAGGAGTTCATCGCGGACAAACAACAATATATTGTTTTCTAGTATATACCTGTATATGCCTACTATTGGAGCTACATAATATGTCTGAAAGTGTGAAAAAAAGTGTTGGTTTGGAATATTAATTTCAAGCTCAATCAATTAATATTATGTCAAAATTGTTTTAGTAGTTTAGTTAAAGCAACAGACCAACATTTATAATATGAATTTCGATAAAAGCGCATATTCTATTGGGCCCTTCTAGAATTTCGTGTGTTTTTCTTATAACGAAAAATTTATATTGCTAAGATTTATCGCAAAATATGTAATGACCATATTATAAAAAAAAGGTTTTGAAACGTTTGATTCACGGTCGCTAACCGGAGATAGCATTATAGTCTTTAACAAGACAACTATGAACTAGGTACAAGTTACAACTTCATTCAAAATATGTACATATTTTGTACATTTGTACATTATTATTAGTATTTTTTTTCAGAAACGTATAAATACGATTAATCTCACATTTACTCACCAACTCATCGGAAGCATATCGTCGTAACTCATAAACAATATAAATATGTATTAAAATAACAGATGCCACTCACAAAAGCCACGTTTCTTATAGACATGTCTACTCGCGATCAACGTCAAGGTAACTGAAGCCAGTACTGCAATGTAGTCACAACATAACAACATTGTGCTGTCCTAACTGGTAGAATATCGTGCGATTTTGTTTCACACGAGTGGGCATTGTGAGTTGTTCCAGGTAGATGTATCATATCTTCAGGGGCGTGCATTTATTTTCTAGCAAGGTAGGCACTGTAGATCTAGGTACTCGTAGTTGAGCTTTAGTCCTACAGTACTAAGTTTTGAGGTTTAAATATTGAACTTGTATATCGAACAAGTCAATCTGGAGACTGCCTGCGCTAGGTATTTAGTATCTAGAGAAAGGCAAAAATTTAATGAATGGGTGCTCGATAATTTGGTTAAACAATAACGGAACCAATTTAAACTAAAACTTTATCACTAGTGCTATATTTATGTAGGTTCTTAGCGAGGTAGGCACTCTCTAATTGCCTATATGATATGCACGCCCCTGCATATCTTCAACGGGAGAAAAAAAACGGAGTAGGTTCTCAAGACGACGGTCACTCTCAGATAATTTATACGTCTAGATAGAGTCTCTTGCTGTTAGACAACCAATAAAAACAGGCCAGGTTTAATACTTTAGTGTGCGTGACCAGCTACGTCTTACATTCGCGATTTGTATGACACTTTGTGTCAGTGGGCATTGCCCACAATAGAGGTTAACTCAAAACTAAATTTTTTTCGACGTTTTCACAGCTTTCATAGTCTATATATAGAAATGATCTAAGTGCGTATTATATTTTTAACAGAGTACTCCGATTTTTTCATTGGAAAGGGTTATATTGAGGGGTTCATTCACAGATTTTAATGCTGAGTTGTGTAAATGTAGGTAGCAATTTTAAAAGTTATCAAATATTCAACATGCAGGAATTATTAGATTATAGTTACAAAAATTTATATAAAACTTTTAACAAAAAAATTAATCAGGTGACAAAACTGAAAAGCAAAATATAATAAACCTTTTTCATTTAGCCTGAATAACTTAGTTCTTAAGCTATTGTTTTTTGAGTTGGCGCTTACTTAGGTAGATTACATTAGCTTGAGAACTTAGCGTTCAGGTTAAATAAAAATGTAATATTTTTTTATTTTTTTACTGTGATTTAAAACATAATTTTATTGTGAGTTAAAACACCTTGCAGTATAAACATCTGTCAATGGAGCGTTTTCGGTTTTAAGCTGGTAGGATCTCTAACATACAAATGAATCCACTAATAGGTTCGTCCACAGAACAGAAAAAAAATTATGATTATCGATGATAGGAAATCCCTTCGTTAGACATATTTTTATTGCAGCTATGATTTTTACAGTCAAAAATGGCACATTATTATTAAGGCATATTTGTATTTTTTTTTAAACCATGCTTCTCTTGTCATCAAATGACTGGTCTCAATTGACGCTAGAGTAGGCATATTTGTACACATTAGTAGCGACAGGGTAACGCCCACATGCCACTTCCACTAGTTTTTTCTTTTCCGTGGGTACGTCCATCAATGATTACTATTAAAGAGAAGAAAACAATTACAATTCATAATAAAGTGTAATATTAAACGATGCGAAGCGAGATCGATCTCTTCAATGTAATGCGAATAATGACGAGTGAGGACATAATAAGGTGTCAACCACAGAATTGTGAAACCAGAAACGCTTATAGCGTGTACTCAGTCAATTTCCATTATCGTATATTCACTGTGTATAGGAATGTTATTAGATATTTATCTTAGCCTGATGAGAGACATGAGCTTGCATGATAATGAATATCTATTGTCTATAAAGACATTTGCATTTTTAAAAGTAATTAAATTACACGGGTCTGTAGATTTAAAAGAAAAATGTGTATTCAAATTAAAATATTTTTATTCAAAATACGATATGAAATCGCTTAATTAAAGTCAAAAATAACTACCCATTCGGAAATAAATACCTCAGACCTGAGAAGAACTTCTAAATATTCCTTTAGTTGTTATCACGACCTATACAAAGTTTTAGGTTGGCTGTATCACAATACAGTAATAGAACAGTAGTGTAACTGAGAGGTCTCCTTGAAATTTATACCATACATACAAAAAGACTGACGACGCGGATGGCGCGGCACAACTAATTTAATTCGGACAGTGACCAGTCTCAGCGGCGTACGGCGTGGCACTGAATAGTTTTGTCTTCTCAAGATTGCCTAGCGGCTGTATAAATCATGTATATGTGTGCGTGCGTCTTTTCCGGCGACCTAGTGTGAAGTTAAGGTAATGTTCTATAACTATATTGTGTCTGTATCGATGGTATATTGCGTTTTCTCATATCCATAACATGCGAATAATATTATTTTTGGAATAATTTATGAATTACTTTATCTATATGAGGAAGGATTGTTTGCACAGAATGCCGGCGAGGTGAATACAATATTGGCGCCGTTTTCTGCCGTGAAGCAGCAATCTACAAGCGTTATTGTGTTTCTGGACTAGTAACACAACGTCTTATGTCTAAAAGTATGTAACGAATGGTGCTGTTGCTATGCCGCTTAGAATTAAGAATCCTGACCGGCACTGAATTGTACTGGGCAGGGCGTATAACTTACCATCTTACTACTTATTATAGGTCAACTCGTCAAATTTTCTCGTAAAAAAGTGTGTGTAAGAAAGACGCAAGAAGTTAATCTTCTTTCTTCGTAACACAACGAAATCCTTAAAAAAATTGGTCCTCGTGTTATTTTACGTTTGTAGAAAGAAGAATATTGTAATAATGAAGGTAGTAAATACAACAAATGAAAATATTATTATACCTTATAATTTTGTTAAATAACGTGTAATTAAATATCATTATCATATCATTACATCATCTTTAAACTTGTATAAATTGAAATTTAATTTAATTTAATTACCTTCCATTAGTTGTGGTTCAGTAGACTTTGAGGCTCAAGCCTCTCTACCAAGGAACTGATATGATACAAATGGTCTAGTTGACCTAGTTGGCTAACGTCAGGGTGTCAAATTTACGTGTCGGTGTGCGAGCGCACCGTTAAATTAAATCTAATAATTTTTCCCTAACGGGTCGAAATAAGTATAGGTAACTTCAAACTATTGCATTCCTCCCGAGCTGCTGCGATTAGCATCCGAATATTATCGTCCATTAAATAGCGACACTGTGACTGTGTAGGGACTTCATCGTGGCGTTTTTATAGTAGATAACAGTTATGGCAAGTCACTTCTGGAATAAAATTGAATTGAGAGACTGAGGCATTCATTTCCGAATGGGTTTTTTGCTTTCATTGAGTGATTTCATATCCTATTCTGAATAAAAATATTTGAATTTGAATTGTTAATATCGATTTTGTATATTCTAAGTTTCTACAAAAATCAAAGTAACAAACAGTATAATATAACAAAAACCTACAATACTTTGAAATTAGGTTTGCATAAATAAATCATTCAATACAGAAATCAGACTTTCCTATCGAAACGAATTTTAGGCTCAATTTAATATAAAAAGTCTTGTAATAACAAGAATCCTAGTTAGCATCTGAGCTGGGACGTAAAGCAAACACAAATTGTAATTAGACAAGGTATATTTCACTTGGAACGTTAATATAAAAGCCAGACATTTTTACGGCAACAATTTTACGTTGACCGCCCGTCGTGTATAAGCTATGAGTACAATAAAGGTTGGATAATTCGATAAGCAAAAGTCTGATTTATTTGCGCAATTGTGACTTGAAGTTGTGAATTTCAACGTGCTTCTGTTTGTGAATGTTTTAATGGTCGGAGTTTAAATGAATTGAGCGTCATGTTTCTGCTGTTATAGTTATCTCTAACTTGGCGGGTTGATGCAACTTTGTGGGCCGCTTGTTTCCTGCGAGTTACTTTTTAATTATATGAATTGACATACCTAACGGGTAAAATTAGTTTTTAATTTTTTTGAACTTTATGCAAATGTAATTGTTATAAATATAATAGCGACGATGAATGAATGAATGAATTAAAGCCCTTATTTTCAAATGATACAGTATATTAACACGGCAATTGTTTTACTCTCTAATTTCTTCAATGTCCGCTTGTTTTCCAACATAGGCCTCTTCCAGATACTCCCATGTCTGTCTATCCATAGCAGTTCTTCTCCAGGTGGTTCCTGCCACGTTTTTTAAATCATGTTCCCATCTGATTATTTGTCTTCCTCTATTTGTTTTCCAGGACAATACGACACTTCAAAAAAAGCGGGTATTTCATTTTAAAAGGCCGGCAACGCTCATGTGATTCCCCTGGTGTTATAATCAGGTAAATAGGTATATAAAGTAATTTTAATATATATATGTACATATTTTCAAACCTTATTCTTTCCGTTTCCGCAACTGAAAGCACGATTGCAAGATATTTGTTCCAAACTTTTTTTAATCGAAAACGATGCTTAATTTTAAGAATTTAGTAATTTGATTGAAAACTACATCTACCATAAAAGCGAAAAATACACTAGTACATAGAAAATACGGTTAGTAATTCGTAATCAATGGCAAATTTACGTAGGTTCCTTAGTATTGCCATAATTAAATGAATAAGTTTTAAGACTTACGCAGTTTTGTTCGGAGCAAATATATCGAAATACATTTATTATACGATGCCACGCGATAGTCACTCTTATTATTGTGTTATTTGTGGTCAAGCTTAGTAAGTTAGTAGCTTAGTATGTAGTATGTACTAGTTAGTACCAATCTGGAATTTAGCAGAAGAGAACGTATTTCGCGCGCTTGTATAATTTCTTTCGTTCTTTTACTCATATTATGACTTAAATTTGACCTCAAATTGAAAACCTGATGTCCTCCATACCAAAATTAACTTCTACAAGAATCCATTTTCGTATTCTATTATATCTATATGTACGTACGTAGACTGTACCCGATTGTTTGTATAAATTCACGACGTGCTTGATCTTGATCACTGTAAGGTCGGGTTGGTCGAGCGATAGGATAACATCTGAAACACCTTGATTGTTTTTTGGATATCAAGTTGAAGAGTTTCAATAAATTTCATTTCAAATTTTGCGGTTGAAAAACAACGTCGAGTAGCGTCTCTTGCGAAATAGCTAGAACCGTTGACCCTCCTCACCACAGAGCACCTCGTACTAATGTGTTTTCGAATTCATATGTAAGTTTATTTGACCCATAAAGTCGGAGGCGCTCACTAGAGCTTTAATAATTATTAGATTATACCGGTGTTACGAGAGAATACGGACTACGGTGATCACAAACCATCATGTATGTATGTTCGTTTGTCCTCGTCTTCTATGAAAAAAAGAGTCATCAAGAAATAGTGCAAAGTTGGAATTTTTGCTGGTTGGTATACCGTAGGTACCGTATATATTAGTATACTGTAGGTTAATAAATACCGAGAAACGAGACATATACTCGTATGATATTATAATGGTCCGTATTCCCGATGTTAAGAAGTTGTTTTTTTATGTAATGTTTATGCTCTTCCACTGAGCCAAAGGTTAAAGTGACGTATAGTTCGTAAATTTAAGAATGACTTGTTCAACTCTCAGGTTGTGGCTCCAATTTTTTTTACAAATTTTATTTGTATAATAAATCCCAAAAGTGACGGTTATCACATTATAATTAACAAATTGTTTATATTTGAAAGAGCGACATCTCAACTCAACTTCCAAATATGCAATTATTGAGGTTCAGCAGTCTATCAACTGTAAAATAGATCCTGTAGATAGAGCCACAACCTGAAAGTTGAACAAGTCATTCTAAAATTTACGAACTATACGTCACTTTAACCTTTGGCTCAGTGGCAGACCGCTCGGACGGAACCCGAGAGGTCGCCACAGGACCAGGAGAACATAAATATGGTAGCGGTGATAGTAATATCTTTTATAGCGGTTGAAATAATGTGTCATCCTATCAACATGTACCAGGACCACATACGCAGTTTAGAGGTTCATTCACACTGCACAGCGTAAAATTATTATACAAGTGCTGACCCGGTGTTGTTGTTGTTCGTAGGTGTTCGTGGTTCTCTTTGCGCTCTGCTTCGTATCCCCTCCACTCGTGTTTACCAAGGCAAACTCCCACAATTTTCTTGAGTCTCAGCGTTGTACGTGTGTTAATACCTGTTTGTGTGCGCATGCGTATTACAAACCTTGAGAAAAGGCATCACAACAACCGTGGTGTTTTGTTTGGTGTTACGTATTATACGTTTGTAGAGATTTTTCACAATTTTTATAATAAAATTGGTTGGGTCTCAGGACCCCTTCTAGTCAATCGATCTGCTGCCTCGTTAATCCAAGTATCCGTCTGCCCTTAATCCAAATGTGATACTTGTTTTTATCTGCCACGTCATTTAAAGCCGAGTGGCATACCGATTTGATATCAGAAAGTATTCTGATGGTGTTGTCTTGAATATCACTTGCTACGCTTTGGCATCTAACAGAATCAAAGTTATGCAGTGTTAAGCTTACCCAAGGACTCAAGGAAGATATGCTTAAATCCACCGAGAAGAATGCCTGAGCCCGAATTAGTGTCCATAACCATTTGTGTTAAGGTTGAGTCAGCTCAACTTGAGCTCATGATGTATAAGGAAACTGTCGTTACTCATGTCCACTTTATTTTTTTGTCAAAAATGAATGTCCGCTATATTATATCACTTGCTGGTTCTGCAATTAGCATAGCTGACCATGCTTCCGAAAGTATTCTAAGGTGTTTTATATATATAAACACATGCAGTGGATGGATGCTCAAGTTATCTCCAGAGCCGCGGTAGGCAACGTTCTCATAAATCCCGTCACTACAGCATGCTAGCTTAGAGGATATGTCATTTACGAGGGGCCCAGAATGGATCCTTGTGGGACTCCTGAAGGAATACACATAGTAGCAGATTTAAAAGCATTTAGAACAACAACTTGACATCTATTGGCGATATAAGCTGAAAACCATCGGTATAAGTTACCTCGAATCCCTATTTGTAGTAATTTGTCAAGAAGAATAGAATGGTCAATTCTATCAAATGCTTTCTTAAAGTCAGTGTATATGACATCTACTTGGGAAGGCTCCGACATATACTTTGACAGTGTTTCAGTGCAAAGAAGCAAATTCGATGTGGTTGATCTTCCATGAATAAAGCCATGTCGATTTTCACTAAATATGTGTATTAGGGCAAATTGAACTTGCGTGTGCACTATTTTTTCTAGAACTTTGGCAAAAACACATAGTTTAGAAATTGGTCTATAGTTTTCCACTCGGTCTTTAGGGCCACTTTTATGAATTGGTGTGATAAAGGCTTTCTTCCAAATTCAGCTAAAATGCATTCATTTATGGAACGTCTATAAAGAAGTGTCAAGGGAGTACAGAGACTATCGGCGCACCTGATGATTAGTAAGGGTGGAATGCTATCGGGACCAGTAGACTTGTATGGATCCAAGCATTTGAATAGTTTAAGAACTTCTTCTTCACTTATTTCTATATGGGAAATATCACTGACTATTGTTTCTTTATTATTGACGGAAACTGTGTTGTTTAGAAAGTTTGAATTAAAAAAATCTCCGAACATATTACAAATCTCCTCACCATTACGTGAGTATCGGCCCAACTATGTAAATACAGCGGGGTAGTTGTTTGAACCCCTCTTTGCTTGTATTCGTCTCAATTTTTTCTCTTTTGTCTCAATTTTCAAATGATACAGTACATTAACACGGCAATTGTTTTACTCTCTAGTTTCTTCATTGTCCATTTGTCTACCGACATAGGCGTCCTCCAGTTCCTTCCATGTCTGTCTACCGATAGCAATTTTTCTCCAGGTGGGTCCTGCCGTCTTTTTTAAATCATCTTCCCATATGATTATTTGTCTTCCTCTATTTCTTTTACAAGACGATACGACATTATAAAAGGCCGGGAAAGATCCTGTGATTCGTCTGGTGTTATCATCAGGTGATCCCGTGCACACCTAACACCTCATAGTTCTATAAAAAAATTAGACATCCATTCTACAGCCCATGAAACCTAAATAAAAGCCGTTTTGTTTGCGTACAAAAATTTCAACGCAAAATTATACTGAAGTTTGCCTACAACTTTTTATTCCCGCATAAATAGCTCGTAAATAATCAAAACACAATATTTATAGCGACGAGTTAGCATTGAATAACAGACACAACGCCCCGGCTGAATACACAAACAACCGAATTGTAAGTAATTATTTTTGCGTTAAGATACAGTTGTATGTTACATGTGTTGTACATTCGATGGATTTTGATAAGCGTAATAATTATTGTGACTGCAAAAACTACGTGTCAAAAATATGTAGGTCTAGGTTCTATCTTGTTAAAGTTCTTCCATAATTCTATGAGATTTTCACGAGGTTTCACAACTAAACTAAACATCCTATCAAAGAGAAATTTTAATATATATGTACATATTTTCAAACCTTTTTCTTTCCGTTTCCGCAACTGAAAACACGATTGCAAGTTGTGTGTTCCATACTTTTTTTAATCGAAAACGATGCTTATTTTTAAGAATTTAGTAATTTGCTTGAAAACTAAATCTTCCATAAAAGCGAAGAAAACACTAGTACATAGAAAATACGGTTAGTAATCCGTAATCAATGGCAAATTTACGTAGGTTCCTTAGTATTGCCATAATTAAATGAATAAGTTTTAAGACTTACGCAGTTTTGTTCGGAGCAAATATATCGAAATACATTTATTTACGATGCCACGCGATACTCACTCTTATTATTGTGTTATTTGTGGTCATAAACTATGCGGGCAATCACACCCGCGCCGTGAAGCTTAGTAGCTTACTATGTACTAGTTAGTACTAATCTGGAATTTAGCAGAAGAGAACGTATTTCGCACGCTTGTATAATTTCTTTCGTTCTTTTACTCATACTATGACTTAAATTTGACCTCAAAATGAAAACCTGATATCCTCCATACCAAAATCAACTTCTACAAGAATCCATTTTCGTATTCTATTATATCTATATGTACGTACGTAGACTGTACCCGATTGTTTGTATAAATTCACGACGTGCTTGATCTTGATCACTGTAAGGTCGGGTTGGTCGAGCGATAGGATAATATCTGAAACACCTTAATTGTTTTTTGGATATCAACTTGAAGAGTTTCAATAAATTTCATTTCTAATTTTGTAGTTGAAAAACAACGTCGAGTAGCGTCTTTGGCGAAATAGCTAGAACCGTTGACCCTCCTCACCACAGAGCACCTCGTACTAATGTGTTTTCGAATTCATAATATGTAAGTTTATTTACCCATAAAGTCGGCGGCGCTCACTAGAGCTTTAATAATCTCTAGATTATACCGGTTTACGAGAGAATATGGGCTACGGTGATCACAAACCATCATGTATGTATGTTCGTTTGTCCTCGTCTTCTATGAAAAAAGAGTCATCAAGAAATAGTGCAAAGTTGGAATTTTTGCCGGTTGGTACCTATACTGTAGGTTAATAAATACCGAGAAACGAGACATATATGATATTATAATGGTCCGTATTCCCGGTGTTCAGAATTGTTTTATTTTTGTAATGTCTCCCCACTTCTGTGATACCTACATGTGATAACTTACACTATATTAATTTATATTTGGACAATGCGGGATTCCAATTTGCGGATTTCGGACGGTTGGCGAAGTTGGTACGAGGGTGATAATGAAATTTTTTATAACTTGCCACTTGTAACGAATATACATACTTATAAAAAAAAGACGTGTGGCACTCGGGGGCTGCCGCGGTAAAGCTATTGCATAGCATTTTTTATCAACTTATACAATTATAATTATTTATTTATTCTTCTTTGATAATAATTCACGTTTTTTCTTTGATACTAATTCAAGTGACATTTTTTGAGATTGGTGAACGATAAGAAAACATTTTATTTTTCTTTTATTGAATAAATGATAAGTTACTTAATATCGTTTAAAATATTTTTATTATCATGCAATACATGTAGGTTATTCAGGAATTTTTATCATTGGAACTATAGGTTTATGGTAACTGAAATAAGAAACCTAAGATTGAGACTTGATATCCTCTAAATATCTACCCCCTTATTCACAATGGTCCGCTAACTTTAAACAGCCGCTTAGGAGTGTTTTTTCTCATTCTGGCTTAGGTCAATAGAAGAAGACAGAGTGAGAATTAGCAATGCTTTAAGTTAGCAGACTATTATGAATAAGGGGGTTAGAAAATCCGCGTCAATGGTGGTCCCATACTTTGTTGTGAGTTCTTGTAGCAGTTAGTTATTATTAATTACATTAATAAACAATCTACCTACATAAGTTTTTCGTATTTATGAATCAGTTACTGGGTGATCTGGTCACTAGGCTTGGCTAGAGGTCCTAGGTCTGTGTTGAATTTAAATAGACATCTATCAGTGAATTTTACTTCACACCTAAACAGTCTTAGGACTGTCTATAGTGTATTCGCTCAAAATAGTCCCATTTAGCAGCAAAACGTCGTCGTTCCGCCATAATTATAAATAAAAGCTTTTTCTACAGTTATTTGAATATTTTCAAGTTTTTGTACACTGTGATCACTAATTACTAACACTAATCAACTAGAAATAAGAATTAAATTTAATAACCAAACTGTACCTAACAACCAAAAATCAAAAATATTTCCGAACCAATATGTTCGCTCGACTTGTCACGGCACCGCTATGCAAAAATTATGAAAATTAAGACTAATTGAGATTTGAGAAACACTGAACACGGAAAAAAACATTCGATTTGATTTCAGAATGTATCTAGTTACTAGAGCAAGAGCCCGTGGACCCCAGACCCAGGTCATTTTATAAAAGCTGAAAGTTTGTCAGTGATGGCGATAATTTAACATACATGATAGATTGATTAGTCATTGGATGTAGCAAGTCATAGCAAAAAACTCACTTAATTTACTTATTAAAACAAGACTTGACTATCGTGTTGTAATCATTCAATGCCTCTACTTATTGAAAGGTGACTGCTGATCTTAATAAACGAATAATAATTTCCACCCACACAAAACAAACATCAATATTCAATACGGTCTACAACAATAGTAAAAACTATAAACATAATTAGCGCCATCTAGCGACGATACGCTAAGAGCGTAAAAATAACGCAGCGCCATCTCTTGGCCTGGGTACACTGATTTTACAAAATAAAAACATTCTTTAGTATATAGTATAATATCTATGATTGTACGTGTGTTAGTTAATACGTGTTTGTGCGCGCATGCGTATTACAAACTTGAGAAAAGGCATCACAACAACCGTGGTGTTTTGTTTTGTGTTACGTATTATACGTTTGTAGAGATTTTTCACAATTTTTATAATAAAATTCTTCATAATTTTTGTAAGTTTCAACTTCTACCACGTGTGAATTGCACACATGTTTTTCTTGTTTATGGAGTGCCTTTACTTTTTGAATTAAGTGGTTCCTAACCAACTATGCGGTAGATGCAGTAAAGGTTCTGGACCGACCGGTTGGGTCTCAGAACCCCTTCTAGTCAATCGATCTGCTGCCTCGTTAATCCCAAGTATCCGTCTGCCCTTAATCCTAATGTTATACTTGTTTTTACCTGCCACGTCATTTAAAGCCGAGTGGCATACCGATTTGAATATCACTTGCTACGCTTTGGCGTCTAAAAGAATCCCCATACATTCTCCTTGTTATACAGTGTTAAGCTTACCCAAGGAAGATATGCTGATGCTAGATCCACCGAGAAGAATGCCTGTGCCCGAATTAGTGTCCATAACCATTTGTGTTAAGGTTGAGTCAGCTCAACATGTATAAGGAAACTGTCGTTACTCATGTCCACTTTATTTTTTTGTCAAAAATGAATGTCCGCTATATTATATCACTTGCTGGTTCTGCAATTAGCATAGCTGACCATGCTTCCGAAAGTATTCTAAGGTGTTTTATATATATAAACACATGCAGTGGATGTATGCTCAAGCTATCTCCAGAGCCGCGGTAGGCGTCGTTCTCATGAATCCCGTCACTACAGCATTCTAGCGAGTGGAAGCTGCCAATGTCAATCGCAATTCGCAGTGCCCCGCTCGGGACAATCGCCCGTATCGTGAATCGGGATTGTCAATTGGAGATAGAAAATTGTCCAAGTAAGAAAAGACGAAATTGTACGAGACGTTTTAAATATATTTTGTAAAGAACCGCGCAATTTGCTCTTTAAGAAATAAAACTATTTCTTATTGTTCTATTTTGATTTAAAAAATTACCTCACCTTCACTAAAACTAATGTGAGATACTCGCATGTTTAAAATGTACTAGGCACTACAAGGTACTACATTCTAGGTGGCTGCTCAAGTTCAGTCTGTTTTCTAGAGTTATACCTATTACCTAGTATTTGACCTCCGTTGATATCTCTCTCTCTCTCCTTACTTAAAAAGTTACATTTTTATTATTGTTTATGCAGGGGCGTAGTTACCGCCGTATCAATTATACGGGGCCCACGAGGTGCGGAAGCAAAAGTTAATAAAAACTTGCCGAAAAAAGGCAAGGAGAGTTATATTAAATTTTATTGTTTGTAAAAACGTGAAAGACAGTTAATTATTATGATGAATAAATACTTCTAATTTTATGCAAACATTTTTTTGTTTTGTGAGAAATCTTTATCCTTCATAAGGGCCCCCAAGAAAATTTTTATACGGGGTCCCGCCAAGGCAATCTTCGCCACAGAAGCTAACCTTTTCCGGGGAACTGATGTTGCGAGATTGTATTTGTCATAGATGTCCTAATGAAGTTTAGCGCAAATGTTGCCTCGGACGAAACATTTTGACAAAGTTTTTGTTATTCTTTTTGGTATTCGTAGTTTTGTGTTTTAATTTAGAGATTATTAGATCCCAGGTGTTATATAATTTTAGCCCGTCTAATGAAAAAATTTGGGTTTTTTCCTTAACTTTAATGGCTTCACGTGGCTTCTTGGGACCAATCTTTTCTCTTTTACCAAAAGTTGTTGTTGGTCAAAGTGGATGTAGTGGTTTGGTCTGTTATGTGTGTTTTACAGCATTATTTTAGAACTTGTTGCAAAATTCTAATAAGGTCGTAGGCAATTAAAACAAAACGCCAATAAAACAACACAACGAGAACTTTCCATACATTTATCATAAAATTTAAAGCATTTCACAAAAATTACACCGCGTTAGTAATAACTTTCACAAAGTTGTATATATGTATAAATATCCAATTCCTGGCAACATAGATACGAACTCCATGCTTTTCATAGATAAATTTAAACACAGATAAAGTATTATAACATTACAACTATCGAACAACACGTACGCAGTCACAACATCAATAAAAAAAGTATCTGAAACCGTCCATATAAAATTAAACCAACAATACCTACTACTTTATATCAGAGTGGAGACAGATCATTAGGGCAACCCTGCACTAACTCGCTTCATGCGGTAACTATTCATTGTATTAGTACTATGCATAGAATATATTGTATTCACGCCCTGCCCATTACAATCCAGTGCCACTCAGGATTCTTGAAAAACCCAAAAATAAATAATGAGCGGCACTTCAATAATTGCGCTCGTAACTTGTGACGTCAGATATTAAGTCTCATTTCAATAGCTACAGCGCCTGTAAAATATTATTTTTGATTGAATAGTGGCCGTTTCTTTTCTTGCGTGTTCTTCTCACGAGCTGAACTTTTTCCCAACATAGTAGATTCAGTAATTTAAAAGAATTTATTTATAGTGACGATTCGTTTACGCTAAGTTTACGCCTACTTGAATAATGTTTATTTGACTTTTGGCTTTACATCAACTCCGAACAGCACAGGAACTCGTCGCTTTCAACGGGCCGCGCGTGCGTGCGTGTGTGCGTGCGTGCGTGCGTGCGTGCGTGCAACGGATAATTATTTGTTCCCGATTGCATGCACTAGCAAGGGCGTAGCGAGCTGTAGTAATATTACGTAGGTAGCCTATTAATAAACAAAAACAAAGTTGATTCTATACGGAGGCGAATTTTATTGTACGATGAATGGTTGAATCTTGATTCGCATCTACCTTAGATGTATTCTTGGTCTATCTGCCCTTAACAATCAAGTATCGACTGTACTTCGCTCACTTTAAATTTATAACTTTGAACTCGTTGACGCTGAGTACAATAATTATCGTATCATTGTGATCATAACATAACTACCACAGCCACTCAATTTAAAAAACATACATTTCTTAGGTATATCAATATTTGATCGCTTAATACTTTACTTTGTGCTCAATAAGCGAAAAAACAAACAAAAATATACATTAATCTACAATTGTAATTAAATTACAAGAAATATACGATGTTAATATTTTGGCAAATAATATTTAATAACTTAGCCTATAGGAAGTACCTATCCGCAAAAATTGTGCACATAAGGTATAAAATGTATAGAAATCAAACATGATCTACTAATTTTCTATCATAAATTCCTTTTTTATTGCAAAAATTGGTTGCGAGACTAAATTCCTTGGGTTATTGAAATTTAACGGCAACTTATACTCCATCTACAATTTTTTTCTGTGAAAATAACAGAACTATAGGATAATCTTGATTATTAACGAATACATAAAAAAAGATAATTTTTAAAACTGTTTTCTACTGTAAAATGACAACGATTTTATAATCATATACATTTTACAGACCATGTAATCAAGTTGATTTTTCTATTGTCATTGTCAAAAGTTTAAAAAATATCTTAATATTATCGAGTAATTAAACTATTAAAACTTTTGTGAGACATTGTTGACTGTAGTTATTTAAACGGCTTTACTCACGGTACCATCATGGATAAACCGTGATTAAATCTGTTTAAATAAATATTATCGAGTATTTATGTTCCGTACATTAAGGGACTACGCGCACTTATTCAGCTCCATTCGCGTTTCGCTGAACGATTTTGGTCACGTAAGAATCAGAATAATAAATTTAAATCACGTCTGCACTCTTTAATATTTGCGTGCATAATGATTACGTCAAACCAATGCAGGAACAATACAGGTCGCAACTTGTCGACAAGGAGTCTCGAACCATCCCTGTAAAGAGCGCTGTACGCGGCGGAACAGCGCCGAACGCTCTCTATACCATTCGCATAATAAAAATACATTTATCCTCATTTTATGCTGGTTTGCCGCGAAAGCAGAGTGGACGCGTACACGTCTCCATACAAAATTGTTGTTTTCTATGGACAAAAGCTGAAAAGAGCTGAATAAGTGCGCGTAGTCCCTAAGTCTTGATAAAACCCCATACTTTTATTTTTATGACTATAGGGGGAGACGAGCGGGACGTTTAGCTGATAATAATTGGTACGCCCTGCCAATTACAATGCAGTGCCGTTCAGGATTCTTAAAAAACTCTGAGCGAGACTACGATGGCGCTTGTCAACTTGAGACACTCACTAGCCACAGCGACCTTCAGGCCAAACCACAATAATGGTTACACATTTCTGCTTCACGGCAGAAAAAGGCGCCGTTGCAGTGCCCGTAATCTGTATCTAGCTGTAACAACAATTGCTAAGATATGACAATGACACTGACATATAAACGTCAAAATTGACATATTCTTACATAACCCTGTCACGTCTGTGTAACGCGAACAAGCATTTGTAAATTTTTCTAATATGGCAACCTGTCTTTAGTAATATATTTTAAAAAATTGGGCATAAAACTTTTACTGAATGCGCGAGACTTATTATCCGTTGACTAGTAATATTTTTTCGAGACTATAGCACCGTGCAGGTAATTCTAGAAAACTCCAACAAACATACAACAATAATGTAAATAAATATATAACAAAGCAATAGCTTATATTGTTATCTTATATAAAACTTATCACTTTCAATAAAGGACATCTGTTATTATTTTGTATTGTAAAATAATCTCGAAAAGTTTTAAATATACGAATATTTTTAAAATTAATCAGAAATTAAAATATACATATAATATATCTAAACATACATGTGGAAGAATAGTGAACTCTTAAACATATTATTCTACATAAAAAGTCAGAAGAATTATTTCGATTTCTGGTATGAGCGAACAGTCATATATTATTCATATTACACATATACATTTTAATAAATATATTTATTAAAACCTTACTAATCTGAACACTTGGTTACATTACGTAATTAATGAAATTTAAAAAGCAGTCATAAGCAATGCACGTAAATTTAAAATGCTATTTTTTTTAATCATAGCTTAGACAGGATTATATATGAAAGCGAATATATTATTTTCTATTCACTAAAGCCCAATAAAAGCAGTGAGATTCATTATCAAGTTCATATTTGGCATAGTTAATAATTTAAACTTAATTCTAAAACAGAATCTAAGAGTTTCTTTAATTTGACCCAACACACGTAAAAATTTCAAGCTACAGAATTTCCTTATTATTCCATATATTTATTTAATAAGGTTAATTACACAATAATTCATTAAATATAGGATAACCAGGAAGAACTAGTAGCATTTGTAAAAACATATAATTTAAATGATAAAGCAGATTAAGTATTGGACATGGGTCTTACAATTACTGACGACATATATTATTATCTAAGACATTATCAACAGCGAATTACAACAACAGTATATATGTATTATATAACAGCTAACGAAAGCCAATCTCTCGTCTTTTTCACTCTGTGACAACACACACTGTTTCTTTCTATTCTGTGTTTTTCTGCGCCTTCGTACGTTAGTCTAGATCCGGCAACGAAAGCGAAAAAAAGCTTAAAAACGAAACAAAAACGGCATGTATGGTTCACCAAGAGCATCGTTCGCCATTGTTATTTTTTATGGGGACAAGCCCTGCCACAGTATAACGATTATATTTCTTACAGTAGTTACTCAACTTACTGTGGTACCGGTTCTCTATAATGCGTACCGGTGCTCGTATTTAGACATGTCACGTACACGAAATCAGTTACACGTTTTTTTGTTGCAATCCAATTTTGAAACTTGCGTGATTTTTTTTTATTAAAACAGTACTTTTAAGTTAAATTTGTGTTGCTACCACATATGCTGTAAATGCTTGACATGTTTTTGTGACAGCATTTTGCTAATTTTTAGATGTTAGGACGGCGTTGAAGGTACAAAAATAAATAGGTATTTAGTAGCATAACAAGGGTACTATTAGTATTCATGATATATATAGTCCGTCCATATATTTTTGTGTAGAATTATCTAATTTATTAGTATTTTTTTGCAGAAACTAATGACAAAAAGCTGCGGACCTTCCTGGTATTAAACAGAATCATCTGCCCATAAGAGTGAGACTATTATTTACGTTAGTTACGAAAATGTCTTTTGGCATGGCCACTATATGACCTCAATAATTTGCGCCTTTGGCATGTGCTTTAGCATTGCACCCGGTACCTTGAGCCTTAAGATGCATAGTCTTATATGACTACACTGCGAAAGATAAGATAATAAGACATGAATGGATATGATAGATCATGTTTGATGTTTGTTTCTGAGTCATGGATGTTTAAATGTATTTATGTATGTTTATATGAATTTATATATGTTTAAGTAAGTATATTGTATTAAATATATCATTGTCTTGTAACCCATCACACAGGCTATAGATGCTTAACTTGGAGCAAGATAGTTTGTGTAAAAAGTGTGTCAATATTATTATTATTATATTATATATTGCGTTTTTGTGAGAGGAATGGATGAACGGTATTTGGATGTTAATTGTTAGTTATTTACAGTAAACTTTGTATTTATTAACTATTATTTGTGTAATATGTCTAGTTTGTAATTAATTCTTACTTTAATATTGTAATTGGCTTACGCCGTTTTATTAAAGTATACATAAATAAATAAATATAGATCATGTTATGGGTAAGTAATGACCGTTCTTTGAATACTTTTTAGAAAAAGGGCCAAAAATTGACCTTGTCGTTTTTTTTTAATTACAACAATTATTTTTAGGACACGGGCGTATACCATTTAGTAAGTTTCATTCAAAAAGTACACTCCGACGTGATTACGGACACCCTTTTGTTGTATAATAAAAAAAAAATAGTGTGGGTCGTAGTTTATATGATTATAAATATCAGTCACACTTATACAGAAAGGAGCTCTCGTCAATGTCGTATCCGACTGGCGAAATATTCTAAAATGTGTTATTTGTCGTACAAGAGCAGTCTTTTGTTACAGGAATATTAATTCTCTATTAGAAGTATATGATATGTATACCATTAAGTACAGTGATAGAAATTTGAGATTCTAAACGTATTTATATATTACTTAATAGTACTATCGAACATTTGACCACTTAAATTGTGACTAATATAATGATGGTTGATGATAGATTACTTCGTAAGAGAGATTTTTTCTCATTTAAGGCGATGGGCGTTGATTGGTTATCTCGACCGAGGCGATGTACTCTGATTGGCTATCTAGATTAAGGTGATTGCCTCTAATTGGATGATTGAATCTTAATTATCGATTTACGTTCTTGTATGTGTATCATTTAAATAGAATACTTTTAAAAGGATTAATTTGCGTCTTCATTATAGAAGACGGTCTAAAACCACCTTATCACCTGACCAACATATAGCATACCAGAGACAATTTGTGTAAATTCTGCCAAAGCCCATCTTTGTACAGCAAATACCAAATCCGTGATAGCATAATATGGCTCTGAACCAGTAACCACTATAACTAGAAAAATAAATAGTAAACACATTTTAGTTATAACTAAATATACGCGTATTAATCCTTACAAAAGTATTATGCTTAAATTGGTCATTAATGTTTCACGACATGATCTTAATGTACATCATTGACCAAAGGTTACGTGTATGAAGTTTCTATCCTCCTAAGACCCTGCGTACTGCGTCTATTTTTACCAAATATCAATAAATATTGTTATAAAAATTGGTTTAATTGTCTTTATTACAATATAGCTCAGTTCAAGGGGTCACACTGAAAGATTTTGGCCTATTTTTGACAGTTTTTTTTTAGGTTTCGCCAATTAATTGTAAAATTTATAATTATAATTTTCTCAGCAATGTACAATGGTTTGTATAAAAGATAGAATGACGCATTTTAACTAAAAATTTCCTTTTGGCACTTAGTATTGTGCTAAACATAATCTCGAAATCCTAAAAAGCCAAGCTTCATTCATGATGTTTTATTTTTTTGGGTCTGACAGCAATAAATTAATTTGTGCATAATTTTGTACGATGGGTTTTTACGACTACCTTCTTATTTCAAGTATGGGTCTTAGGAGGCTGTATTCTGTATTCTGAGAATATATATCTATATTATACTATAAATATGAATAACGTTAAACCGGCGTGGGTTGGGCCAAATCTCTGATATCCTGGTGTTCTCCGTGCGCCGCCAGATCGAAGTCAGAACCGGAGAGTGACGCAATGTGGTTCCAGTTCGATTCTTCCGTGTCACCTGCAACGTTTAAACGGTCGTAACTGTTAACACAAGTAAAAAAAAATGTTATATTTAGTACTTCAAGTGGTGGAAAGTAAAACCAGCCACTGATGGACATCACAATACATATTTTATCCATGGAAGACAAACGAGCGTACGGGTCACCTGGTGTTAAGTGATCACCGCCACGCACATTCCCGCAACTCTAGAGGAATCACAGGAACGTTTTCGTCCTTTAACCTTTCCGGATCGGCGCGCTCCGGATCTCGCTGTACACTATTGATCGGCAAGCTTCCGGCAATTTCGCGGCATTTTCCCCGTGTGTATTATTTTACGTGTAGTTATAAAATGCTTATAACTAGGGTGATACGAGTGACTGTCACTGAAAGCTATTGAAACATGCTATAAGACCATGTATAAATTATTCATATTGTCTTTGTTTTTTTTTTCACACAGACTTTTCATTCGAAAAAAAGTGTAAAAATAGGTATATTTTAAAATAAATATTGTTATTATTGTTAATTACTTGTTTTATTTATTTCCTTTTATGTTTTTGTAATGAATAGTATATGTTAATTATAAAATAAAGCTTAAATCTCCACAAAGAACGATCTTCGTGTAAAGTCTTGATAACGACCGCTCGCTGCGCCGGCCGGGAACAAGTGGACACATAAGTGCTTTGTCCGTAAAGCTATGACGTCGAATATTGGTGGCCTTGAATCGTAACGGATCGAAATGTGTTTGGGAATTCACTCGTTCATAACTGCGTAGGCAAATAAACCATCTTGTACACCTAATAAGGGTGAAAACTGGATGAGGTAAAAAAGTGCCCCGCGGCACAGCCGCTCTCATTGTTTTTTGAATTACCAGTGCCCGCGGGCACGGCCGATGCGGAAAGGTTAAGGAAGGTGTACGCGCTTTTTCAAAGGTACCCAAGTCGTTTCGTCCCGGAAACACTGCAAAAAGAAGCTCCTTATTAACACCAAAATTGTTCGGTGTAATAATGAAGGATATAATTTTGAAAAATTGTAAAGAAACAGATTAAAAAGAGTATAAAACTTATTTAATTTTTTCAAAATGAAACCGACGCCTCGATAACATATCTCCATGTCGTGCTTTCGGGTATGATCATACAATCCAATCTCGAAAATCCATCCCAGTATATCCTAATTTAAGGTTTGTATTTGAATTTCGCATCCCGAATTTGGGGTTGGTAAGGGGTATTTTATGGAGGTTTTTCCCCCTCTCAACTGTCACCCCTCTCACCCCGCGGAGATTCGTGGACTCTATTTAATTTGCGTGTGCAGTTGCGTACAACGGAACAATTTTTCAAGTTTATAGAAAAAAACACATTGTGTGACCGTGAAACGGAACGTCCTTCAACATTTGTTTCTAATCCATAACTCTAGCTTTGCTCATTCTACTTAACTCATTAGTGTTTCCTATAATTAAATCTTAACAATAATAATTGCCAATTTTAATGCTAAATAGTGCAAAAGCAATTCATCTACGTCTACAAATACATTAACTCTAAATACCTACTTGCCAACATAAGCAACTAAATGCCACAACGTTATCGTGAACATTGTTCCCAGTTTAGTATTTTTTTCTAAAGTTTATCATTTATATCTTCTTATTTATATAATTTAATGAGAGAAAGTGATACGCCCTGCCCTTCACTATGAAGTACCGCTCACGGTTCTTGATTGAAACCAAAGTTCAAAGCGGAATCGCAATTGACATATTTGACATTAGATAATTAATACGTCTAGATAGAGCTTCTTCCTTTTTTTATGAAAATACGGGATGAGAGGAGCGGGACGTTCATCTGATAGTATTTGATACGCCCTGCTCATTACAATATAGTGCTGCTCAGGATTCTTGAAAAACCCAAAAATTCTGAGCGGCACTACAATAATTGCGCTCGTCACCTTGAGACGTAAGATGTTAAGTCTCATTTACCCAGTAATTTCACTAGCTACGGCGCCCTTCAGACGAAAACACAGTAATGTTTACGCATTACTGCTTCACGGCAGAAATAGGGGCCGTTGTGGTACACATAATCTGGCCGGCATCCTGTCCAAAGGAGCCTCCCACTGGTGCTCACGCTGCGAGACAACCAATGAAAACAGGCCAGATTCATTGCTTTAGTGTGCGTGCATTACTCAAAATAGAGGTTAACAATTAGTCTCATATATTGTTTTCACAGCTGTCACATTGTCACTGTTCGTCTATCTAGACGTATAAATGATCTCAGTATTTGACATTGTCACTTTGACACATCAGATGTGAAATCTCATTTGTCGATCCAAACCGAAACACAAAAATGCTTGCAGAGCACTATATATAACAAGGTAAAAAAAAATCAATTTGTCTATTAAATCAAACAGTGCACACGAAAAGTTAGAAACAAACATTGTATTTTATGTCGTCACTAGTCAATATTGCGTGATGATATTAATTTTAGTGCTGTTAATGATAAGGTATCAAAAGCTGTTAAAGGAACTTCTAGTAAATATTAAGTAAGTTGTGACTATAGATAAGCAAAGAATTGTAAATAGTTAAATAGAGATTATTATGAATAATAAATACTTTTGTAACATTCTCATTCAAGTTTGTCAGCTGGTTAAAGTCGATAATTCTTTCGATTTAATAAAATTTTGTGAGATACCATTATATTGTATACTTGAATAATGTATTATTAAGGTATAAATAAGCCTACTTAATTAATTCAGTAAAAAAAAAAGTAAGAAAAAGTTTAAATATACCCACCTTAAAACAAATGTTTATTTATTTTCTATCATATATAAATCCAGTGTCCTGATGTTTGTTTCCAGTCAACTCCTAAACTAATGATCTGATTTTAATGGGGATCACTTCATGGAGTGCACTTTAGTCCAACTTGAGAGATGGGACAGTTTTTATTTCGATTTGGGACCCCTAATTATTTTTATTTCCAATATTTGTTTTGTATGGACATATTTTCTATGAGAGAATTTATTGACGTATAGTTTGACAGTTCTGCTGTGAAACAATTTCATAATAACAACAGGCAGCATATGTTACGAAATAATTCTTGATTGATGAAATATTATTGACAAATTCATATAAAAAAGTATTTTTTTTATCTACAGAACAACGTCTGTCGGGTCAGCTAGTCTTTATATATATATATAAATCCAGTGTCCTGATGTTTGTTTCCGGTGAACTCCTAAACTAATGATCTGATTTTAATGGGGATTACTTCATGGAGTGCACTTTAGTCCAACTTGAGAGATGGGACAGCCGTATAAATAATCTAAGCCTGAAGCCATGAGAACCATAGAGGTATGTCTAGGTTGGTCTATGTAGAGTGACTTAAGTAATTTAGACCACCCAGCCTCCATCAAAATGATAAACTTTCACTTTTACACACCAAAAACTTAATATAGTAGCCTGAATATATATATATATATAGACGGTTCCATTGCCTGAATAATTCTTCACTAAAATCAGATATTTTAACCGTACCTATTCTAGTAAATAAAGTAGTATCTAGGGAATTTTGATAATGGCTTTTCGAAACA
The DNA here is from genome assembly GCF_905404315.1 of Leptidea sinapis. Taxonomy (NCBI): domain Eukaryota; kingdom Metazoa; phylum Arthropoda; class Insecta; order Lepidoptera; family Pieridae; genus Leptidea; species Leptidea sinapis. The sequence continues at coordinate 5,843,987 of NC_066267.1, read as the reverse complement.
GTTGATTGACTACCAACTTTTATTTACTATAAACATAATTTTATGCATTTAAAATTATCAAAAAAAAAAACCTAGTTAATTGTATGAATTTGACCGAGTTAAAATGATTGTATTATCTGACTTAATGATACTGAAATTAGGAAATAATTTTGAACAGATATTAGTCAACAAAATTAATCATCTACCTATTCTACATCAAACGGGGAAACCAGCTCACAAACGTTGTTAGTAAACACGCATGCGACCGTACCGTGCCCGCGTTAAGTACCGTCATGGCGACCTGGTGACGTCACGAGCCCGCGCGCGGGACGCGGCGTCCGCGAAAGCGAGCGCGCGCGAGTCTCCTCCAGGATGAAGCTGTTGATGACGTAGGCCTCGCGACGGATACGATCCCGAAGCTCACTCGACATGTCCGGGATGGCCCAGCGGACGATTATCATTACTAGCGCCACCACATTCTGGAATATAACTAATTGTAGAATCTAACTTCCTTACAAATAAACTTGGTATAAATTTATACCAAGAATATGCAATGAGCCTTACAAATAGAGTACCAGTGGGAGGCCCTTTTGCACAGGATGCCGGCTAGATTATGGGTATGAATAGCATTACTGTGTTTCGGCCTGAGGGGCGCCGTAAAATTTAAATTATTGGGAATGAGACTTAACATCTTATGTCTCAAGGTGGCGAGCTCAGTTGTTAGCGGCACTGCATTGTAATAGGCAGGGCGTATCAATTACCATCAGCTGATCGTCTTGATCGTCTCATCCCTTATTATCATTAAATCATTTGCAAGGCTGACATTACATTACTAAATTAATTACATTGGCCATGATTTACAATAAATTCTAGAGCAAGTTGTTTGACGGAATCTAAATGGGTTCGAAAGTGTATATATATATGTATATATTTCATTGTTTGTAATAATATTTGAAATACAATCTTATATTGAGTAAATTATTGTCTCCTCGTGATATAATAGAGGCCGCCATCTTAGTGACGTCATCTCTAGGTATACACTTCAAAATGTACATCACGAAGATGCTTCCAATACGCGGAGGTTATATCTACTATGTTTGAAGTCGGTAGATTATATTGATAATGAAATACTAAGAGTAACCACTAAAGAGCGGAGGAATCACAATCATTATACTTACTTCAAATACAACGATGAAAGCTAATCTGGCTCCCATCACGTGCCAGTACCAGTTGGTATGCTCGTAATCATCACCATCCTTATAGTTCCAGTAGCCGGGATAACTAGCAAATACAATAATTCTGTTTAGCAATTCATCCGACTCGAAGAACCAAAACAATCAAAGATGTTTTTTTTTATGGAATAGGAGGACAAACGAGCGTACAGGTCACCGGTCACCGCGAAGGTACCCATGTCGTATCGTCCCGGAAACACCGCACAAGGAAGCTCATTCCACAGCTTTGTAGTACGAGGGAGAAAGCTTCTTGAAAATCGCTCTGTAGAGGACCGCCACACATCCAGATGGTGGGGATGATATCCTAACTTGTGGCGTGTCGTGCGAAGGTGAAATTCGCCAATATTTAAACGCCACATAATTATTTCATACAAAAAACCCCCAATGGTGCCTTATGGATATTTATAAACGGTTTATTGTAAATGGGTCATACGTTGGCACATTATGAGTGTCCTCGTGCGGTTTAAAGTATAATACGAACTGCATGAGTGGTTGACGTTTACTCAAAGAATAATTTATATTATCAATAGTTTTGATTGAAAAAATTACGTAAACTTTTTTCCAATGGGTTCACGTTCAATACGGTATAGCAACAAATTTAAATGTATTACCTACATAAACCCGCGAACTTTCTGAGAATTATCTATCTAGAATTTCACTGCTGAATCAAAGTTAACTAAGAATATAAATGTGCATAAATAAACAAATCATAAACAGCTAGCACAATAGTCTGCCATTTCTAATCCCAATAATTATTCTCACGGTTATACTTTGTCCATTTTATAAATACCGACTGACAAGTTATAGTGATGTCCTAAAGGACGAAATAATCGATATCGTTTTTTTTTTTTGTTAAAAATATAATATACTTAGTATTTATTTTAATATTAATAATATGAAAATAAATAATATAATTGTAAGAATTATATATACGTCAACTGGTATAATATATGACACCTTATATACATATTAGTATTTATTTCTACTGATTATTTGTAATCTGTGGCACCATCGTAGTAATCGTTATGTCACATCACTAAGATGTGGTGCCCGTCCAAAATTACAATATTATATGACTGAAATTTAAACTTAAATAATACGAAACTTCATGGGCCTGAGCTGTAAAAAAACTTTTAATAAAATGGACGTGGTAAAAGTATAGTGTAGCAATACCTGCACATAGTCCCGCTGTAGGTGGAATTGCGAGGCAAGAACTCCAGCACGGTGATGTTGAAGTCGGTGAGCGTGTGGTTCACGTACTGGTCCAGCGAGCCCGTGGTGTACTGGTACACCAGCCGCGGGATGAACTCCGATGTGAACGCGATTATGAAACCCTGCAAGTTTGTTAGCACCTTTCAATACGTGAGTCATACACCATAAATCAATAAAGGTATTCTGTGAGCATTTTATAAGCGATTATAAATAAATAAACATGTATATATCCATACATATATATGTATACACAATAACTTTAAAGAATCTGAAACCGAGTCCCCGGCAACAGGATCATCCCGCCACCACAAGAAGCGCCCGTTCACGAGCATGACGCATGAGCCAGCCGTCGCCTCCCTCAACCATATTTTAGGGAAGGGGACGACCCGTCCCATGTCGCCGCCACAAGCAGTGACATTTAAGCGAGCATGATGAAACCTGTTACGAGAACTCAACAAACAACAATAAAATAATCCTAATACATCCATATAATCCTACATATCATGCAATACTCACCAAATACCTCTACTTACAATTTGACAATTCTGCTTAAACTTGTAATTAATATTATATTTTTACTAAGAGTAATCAAAAGCTCAATCCTTTAGGGTAAACTTATCAAAATCACCTTATCAGGTCAAGGAAATGACTTTTCTTGTTATATCCACGATATCCACCTCCTTTGAGGGTTGAGCTTTAATAAGAAGTGGCAAGAAACTCTTTGTGGCAATCACTTACAAATCATTTCAGTTACAATATATGTAAAGTGATGCAGCAATAATACTCAAACGACAAATACTCAAAAAAAAATGTAAATTAATACGTAAAAAACAAGAGCTATTGAGTACATTCACGGCCGACTACTACTGTATCAACAATAATAAATATAAAAAGATGGCCGGAATACATTGGATGAGGGCAGCGCAGGACCGATCGTCGTGGAGATCTTTAGGGAAGGCCTTTGTCCAGCAGTGGACGTATTCCAGCTGATGATAATGATAATGTATAAAATAATTCAGACCACCCAGCTTCTATCAAAACTTTGACTGACTGTTAAACTCTATTTCGAGAAATACTACGTGCATTAACACAAAGTGACATACAAATCGCGAGTATAAGACGTAGCTGGTCACGCGCAATAAATTTTAATTTTTATCAGTTGTCTAATAAAAAAAAAACGCTCAATAAATGTCTGACGCAAAACTGTGCCTATGCATCTATTAGAGTTTTCGTTTAGTTGTGTTTTGACCGCGCTTTGAATACATCGCCACGCACTGTCAAATTATAGTATGTCAATGCAGGACGCAGTGCCCCTAAGGATTCTTGTTTTAAGCCAATATGTTTCACGGCTTCTTTGTAGTCCCCCACTGGTAAAGGTAATGTACTAACGTTAGTGATGATGCTCAGTTTCCCGATAGAGTCGAGGATGCGGTACCACACGCCGATGTCGTTGACCCGCTGCGGCACGGGGCGGCGGTAGCACGACAGGAACTTGGTCGCGTCCAGCCTCATCTCCAGCACGTTGTTGATGAGAGCGAACAGCGGCGCCAGCGGGAAGGCCGCTACGAAGATCGTCACGAAGCCGTACTGGAGCACTGCGTAAACATCCACACGCAAAATATGTAATGGGCTTGACGACAATATTAGGTCAAGTCAAATCAAACTTTATTGAATTAGGAATAAACTAAGCGCTTTTGAATCGTCATTAAAAATATTAAGGTAATTTGAGCTATTGAATCTAATACATGTTCGGAAAAAGTCGAGAGAACATACAAGATTCTCAGCTCTTTTCAATCAAAGAGAGTATTTTACAATGGCTGTAATACATAACAGATTAGTTTGTACGATCTGCATCCAATATATGAATCGCGTTTGAATAATATCAAATATTAAAAAAAAAAAGTAATAAAAAATAAACTGTTGACAGCTTGAATTCATTGTTTGTGTAAGGATGCTTCATGAACATGATGGTCGTGATTACTGTCACAATTAGTCTTTTAGCATTCAATAAATACAATATTAAAAAATCGAAACATAAATTATTTAAAATAAATATATGACTTTAAGATAATGAACAGGTTTTGATGTAAACATTGAGTATTATAAGTTATCTAATGAAATAAATTTTATACAGTCCCAATACACGGATTTAATCCTATTAAAAAGTGTTTCATTGCAATGTGTAACCCTCACGTTAAACAAAGAATAGTTATCAGTTCCATGATAAAGATAAGTTCAGCATACCTAACTGGTAAAAACTTGATAGATAAAACATACATACCTGTACGATTTAACTTTTGACATTGAATCGTACAGCTACTATTCCAAAGAATCTTTCAAATGTTTAGTGGTGAAATGATAGTAGTTAATACGCACTCACCCATCTCCAAATACTCGGGGAACAGTCCCATGTGACCAAAATCAACTAGCTTGAAATCCTTCACCCATTGTAATGAACTTTTCATTCTGTAACAAATATAGCCTTTAAAATGTTGTTAAGGAAGTTGAATAGTAAAATAGCATTTCACATTTTTTTTTATGGAATAGGAGGACAAACGAGCGTACGGGTCACCTGTTGTTAAGTGATCACCGCCGCCCACAATCTCTTGCAACACCAGAGGAATCGCAGGAGCGTTGCCGGCCTTTATTTATGCTCTTAATAGTGATTTTCATTATTATAACACTAGAAATAAGGGATTGCGTGTAACTAATTCTAGTAGGCTTCATAAGATAATCAAATCAAATCAAATCAAAATCAGTTTATTCATGTAGGTCACGGAAATGAAACTTATGAATGTCAAAAAAAAAAATATATTTTTCTTATTGAATCTACCGCTACTTCGTAAAGGGTTGAGCTAATGAGAAGAAGTAGCAAGAAACTCATTGCCACTCTTTTATATCAAGGTTTACAGATCATTTCAATTACAATATAAAATGTAAAATGATGCAACAAACACACTCAAACGTCAAATAGTCTTACACGAGTAAGTCAAAAAGTAAATGTAAATTAATACAAAAGTTATTGAGTACAGTAGCTGCATCATCCACATACATCATAAATCATAGCTTTAAGGGTAAATGTATACACTTAATAATATTTTATAATAATAGGCTCTGTCGTAAATCCTATTTACTCCAAAGCTGAATATCTAGGTGATCGGAAAGCCTGGGACTAGATTATGATAATTTTTAGCGAAAACAATGACAGTACAATCAATATTGTGTATTTTATTAAAAAGAGCGCAATAAAAAAACTGTTGGGAGTGTTTTTTGCGACGCTTATTCTATCTGAGAGCGTCATTTGTTTATTGAATTAATTCTAAAGGAATCAAATTTGAGAAAATCAATGCCTTTTATGCCTATTCATATAAATAGGAGCCAAAATCTGGCCGATGAATACTAATATATAAAGCTGCAGTGTTTGTTTGTTTGTTTGTTTGTTTGTTTGAACGCGCTAATCTCTGGTACTACTGGTCCGATTTGAATGATTCTTTGAGTGTTGGGTAGTCCATTTATCGAGGAAGGCTATAGTATGTTTTTTTTTTTCAAAATTAGGGATCCGTAATAAAATTGCTATTTTGTAACACAAGGTGTAAAATCGAAAACCTATTTTTGCGTGCGCTGCAAAAACTATTGACAATAGAACAAAATGATGTACAGGCTATAATATAGGCAATATTTTATTACTTATAAAACTAACGCGTGAATTATACTTTATATGGCAAAACAACGTTTGCCGGGTCAGCTATAATAAATAAATAGCTACCAAAAAGGGCCTAAGGAAGATGCTGTAGGAAGGCTCCGCGAAGGCTAGAATAAATCTGATATAGATTGCAGTGTTTCCACAATAATTAATTGCCCATGAAATTTTTTACAATTAATATTTACAATTGTTAGACTGTATTTAGTGTTCGACCGACGCCGATTGTCAGCGCTGACGTTGGACGAGCGGAGTTATAACTATGACAACATATTAACGCTTTGTATTGCTACCTGCGTAGAGCTACGTCGCGCTGACGAGAATCGTCGGTCGAACTTATCGGTCCGGCCTACGTCTGTCCGCTGACGCATTATGGTGATAAATTTGTAGGTTCAGTGCGACGCTGACCCAGCGACCGACCGTACGCGCGTGTGTAACATCGTCATCAAAAATCGTAAATAAAAATTCGCGTTCTGGCAATATCAAAAATATTGCACAAATTTCTCCTTCAATTAGGCGATCTATAATATCTTCTCCGTCTTTTATTCCGTAATTGTTTACGTAAATAGTTCGCACAAGATGTTAAAAATAGATTGATTTTTATCTGCAATTGTACACGCGCGATCAAGTAGCATAGCGTAGCGTAGCGCGTACGGATACGTGCTACGCTCGACCGTCATTCGAGCACTAAATCCAGCCTCAATACCTGTTTTTTCAGTCGTCGCGTAGTGCCAGACATTTGAGCAGCTCTATAAAGGGCCTGAGTGCAACTCTATGTATGTTCCTAGTGAGCTCGGAACTTAGCCAATCGAGTTAAATTAAATAACTATTATAGAAAAGTTGTGCTACTACGTCCACTAGATACTTATATTATATTCTCATATAGTATTTAATTTTTATTTCAGAGCAAAATATTAACTGGTAAATGGATAGTAAATATGATATTCAAAGAATTTCCTGAATATTGCAATGTTTTTTAATATCTGTGTACGTACGTGTTTTTCCTGCCAATTGTGCGTATGATATACCACCACTTAAGCAGATACGGCAACATCATTTCCACGAACGTGTTGATGAACTGTTTGCCCACCATGATGATGGCCAGCTGAATTGACAGCTCCAGAAAACAACCGCCGGGAGAACACTGAAAATTTAAACTTTTAATTAGTTTTGCTCTTAGATGATTTATACAACTAAATAATAGAATAAAAGAATCTTAATGATACCACTGATTGGGAATGGAGCAACCGCCCACAGACTATTAAGTGATGAATTTTATTGTAGGATTTTACATTGTAACCATATTTTTTATAAAAAAAAAAATAAGCCCGCTGAGTTTGTTACGCCCGTTCTTCTCAAGTCTGAGGCATACCTTTTGGAATGGGTGGAAGTTTTTGACTTTCAATGAGTAATTTTGAATAAACATATTTGAATTTGAATAGCACCTCTTGCTGCTAGAAAAACGATGAAAACGGGCCAGGTTTATTATTTCAGTGTGCGTGACAAGCTACGTGTTACACTCGCGATTTATCACTTTCACTACTTGAGTGTTAGTGTGTGTGCATTGGTCAAATTAGATGTTACCAGTCAACCTCAATTTTTGTCGATGCTTTCACAGCTGTCACAGATAACAGCTAAGGTTTAAAGCAGTAGAAGAATTTTAAAGCAAAATAAACGCGATAGAAAGAGAAACATTTAAAATTATTTTGAGCGACAGATTAAGAAACAGAGACATTTGAAAGGGATTCGGGAAATTCCACATCTTGAATAAAAATATGTGATAGTTAATTAGAAGGAAATGTTGTTTTTATTTTATGTTGATGATATGGTTTGGTAAACGAAGGACGAAAATGAATTGAATGGAAAATTTTTAGTTAATTTATACTTGCAGATGGAGCAAGGCTCTCGCTGTTAGGCAACGCATGACAATAGCCCAGGTTTATTACTTTAGTGTGCATGACAAGCTTCGTCCTACACTCGCGATACGTAAGTCACTTTGTTTTTTTCGATATTGAAGTGAACCACGAGTCTTTTTTATGGAAAAAGAGGACAAACGAGCGTACGGGTAACACCTGGTGTTAAGTGATCACCGCCGCCCACATTCTCTTGCAACACCAGAGGTGTCACAGGAGCGTTGCCGGCCTTTAAGGAAGGTGTGCGCGCTCTTTTTGAAGGTACCCATGTCGTACCGTCCCGAAAACACCGCACAAAGAAGCTCATTCCACAGCTTTGTAGTACGTGGAAGAAAGCTCCTGGAAAACCGCACTGCGGTAGACCGCCATACATCCAGATGGTGGGGATGATTTTCTAATTTGTGGCGTGTCGTGCGAAGGTGGAATTCGGCGGCAGGTGTCTGTCTGACAGTAGTCAATATACAAAAAAAACAGTAGCAACAAAGGCGCTCACCTCTTCCTGCCTTGTCCCAAAGAATCGAACATAATTCCCTGGTCTGCCGACGAACTTGCCCTTGAAGAATGCGATATAGAATATCGACCCGTAGTAGTTGACGAACTGCAGCAGGTATATCTTAAGGGTCAAAGAGTCGTCGAACTCTGTCTGGGTTCTGAGTAACTCCTTCTCTGTCAACCACTCGGCCAGGTACTGGTATATCTGAATATAGAAAACTTTATGTTATGTTTTTAAAGTGATAACCCTCACTTGGGTTGAGCGGGCTATCAATTGTAAGGTAGTGAAGAAGTGTCCTATAAACAAAATTGTGTAACAAACTTGACGTTTTTAATCATTTTACATTTCAATTGCTAAAACACAATGTTTTTGCCTCGTGTTCGTGTCTCTTTCGACTCCTTCTAATGAGTTTATACAAAAGACTTTGAACATTACTGCCACTAAATAAGGTGTTAATTTGAATGTTTTAATGTTATATACAACGCCGCTCAGACATTTAAAAAAAAATGTGAGCCGTTACGGGACGCCTGGCAGATGTGAAACATCGACATTATTTTGTAAAAGTAATATGCAGAAAAGAACATATTGTGATAGGAACTAAATATGTCATAATGATAAAATAAAATATTACGACTTTTTTCCAGATAACGATGTCTATTTATTGAATAAACATTTATTTTCATTAAATACAAAAATTTACGAATTTATTTCAAATCGTGACTACTTAATTCGTTTAATCAGTGACTTCGGTAATAGTTATATTCGATGTTGCCTCTGAGGACGGTATTACTGTGACAAGGCGACGCGTCGCCACGGCATGTGTCGCCACGCCAGAAATCGGTTTTACGTGCGGCTATAGATGTTTCACATCAAAAGGCTGAAAAGCATCCGAAGAGCTGTTTAACCTGATTCCTGCCGCCGAATTCCACCTTCGCACGACACGCCACAAGTTAGGATTTCATCCCCACCGATGATGATGAGTGGCGGTCCTCTACAGTGCGGTTTTCAAGGAGCTTTCTCCCTCGTACTACAAAGCTATGGAATGAGCTTCCTTGTGCGGTGTTTCCGGGACAATACGACATGGGTACCTTCAAAAAAAGCGCATACACCTTCCTTAAAGGCCGGCAACGCTCTTGTGATTCCTCTGGTGTTGCAAGAGAATGTGGGCGGCGGTGATCACTTAACACCGGGTGACCCGTACGCTCGTTTGTCCTCCTATTCCATAAAAGAAAAAGGCGATTTGGTGTCTAATTGTTTATAGTACGTCAATGGATGCCACCCAGAATGTTGGGTTCCAATAAGAGTCCTAGGCGGCACTGCATTGTAATGGCCAGGACGTATCGTCATTCGACACGTCACTTTGTCATAAAAGAAGGGGCGGGGCTGGCATATGTGCAAACTTGTGAATCACATTTATAAGACACAAGCACACGCCTATTTCTCGTCGGGGTAGGATACAACAGGTTAAGGGCGTGTAGTACACATCATTTCTGAATGATTTCACTATGGAACCCCCCATCCTAAACTTAACCGTTTTCGAGATATTCGAGTTTTATTTCTTTTATGAAAATGCAAAATTTTTCGGCTATTGAATTGAAATTTTTAGACTCTTAAAAAAAATTCAAAATATTCAATTCATAAAAAAAAATTAAAACTCGAATATCTCGAAAACGGTTAAGTTTAGGATGGGGGGTTCCATAGTGAAATCATTCAGAAATGATGTGTACTACACGCCCTTAACGGATCTAGGTCGACATTTCCTGTAACCCTGTATATAGATAAGTCATTCTTTGTTCAGTCATTTCATCAATCGGTCAGAAACAAAACATACTCACGTAGTTGAAGATGCAGATGAAGACGAGGTTGATGCAGGCGGCGGTGGCCGTGGTGAACATGATGGGGCTGTACGTGATGAGCAGGTTGTCGTTGTGGCGCAAGATGGCGGCGCCCAGCAGCGACATTCGATACAGCACCACGGCCAACACCGACGCCAGCGCGAGCAGCACCAGCAGAACTACCACGCTGAACGACATGAGCGTGGCCGGCAGCCGCATGCGCCAGAACGGCACCATGGGCTCCTGCTGCCCCGTCACCACGTTCAGCTGGCCGGCCACAGACAACGCATGTAGGGCGAATGGTGTACCACATTGAAGTAGGCGAAATTAGATTAAAAGAACACGACACGCCACAAATTAGGATGTCATCCCCACCATCTGGATGTGTGGCGGTCCTCCACAGTGCGGTTTTCAAGGAGCTTTCTTCCACGTACTACAAAGCTGTGGAATGAGCTTCCTTGTGCGGTGTTTCCGGGACGATACGACATGGGTACCTTCAAAAAAATACACCTTCCTTAAAGGCCGGCGACGCTCTTGTGATTCCTCTGGTGTTGCAAGAGAATGTGGGCGGCGGTGATCACTTAACACCAGGTGACCCGTACGCTCGTTTGTCCTCCTATTCCATAAAAAAAAATCGTCCCGAAAATTCACACTTCGCGAAACATATTTACACCGGTCACTCACTCGGAAACAATTATAATTTTAATATTGTACATGCATGTGAAAAAGGATTTCGCTTGAATGTGTTAGAACAATTAGAAATCGTAAAACACAAAAATAACGTATTTACATTGTTGAATGAACGAACAAATTTGGTCCCTTCACCATTGTTACGTATCTCTTCCGGAGGTAATACGTCACAACAGCCGACCAATCACAGCGCGTCATTTCATAGGACGAGGGACGCCAGATTTTGACGAGTCAACACATCCTGAGGATGTGTAGAGGCGAAACACGTGTCGAATTGTTTAAAGACAAATATTGGCGGAATTAACACTAAAGAAAACTCAAATCATTTGGATAATTATGGATTTCCGCAAAGTAACGCCTACTTCAATAAAAAAGGAGCCCCGTACATCGTTTCTGTAATAAGTTTTTATTTCGAGACCATATTTTTTTTAATCAAAATCAAAATTTCTTTATTTGTACACAGTCATTTACAATCGCATATGAAACTCTCCTGGTAGATTTAGATAGTCTGTGTTAGGAGAGAATCACTCATTGCAAGTTATACAAAACAATATTAAAAACTAAAGGTAAGGAAGTTATTGTATCTAGTGAATTGGATTATAAACAAACAAAACCAGTTAGCTAGCCGGCCTCCAGTCCGGGCGATCGCACGCGAAATAAGTCATTAATTTCAATGTAGATCAGGTTATATTAGCATCATGCTAGCCGCAGGTACTCAGCCGGACGACCACATAAACATGGGAGTTAGGATCATGAATAAACAATTTTTTTATGATATAAATTAAGATTAAAGTAAAAATGTACAATATATCAAACATTGTATATTTTACCTATTATTACTGATGTTGAAACATATTATAATACACACACACACACACACACACATTCATACATAGGAGCAAATTTTGTGAACGGGATGCAAATCTTTTATTTTTATGTTTTAATAATAATATTTTTTTACCATATCAATACAGAGTAGGTAGAAACGATTTCTGTAGCGTGACAACATTATGTTGAATTTATACAAATTAAATGTGTAAGCAAACTTTATGAACGACGCGGGACTCGAACCCGCGACTTACCAACTGAGCCAACCGTTCGAGTACGCATAGGTCGTTAATTGTGGTATATCTTGTTCAACTCTCAGGTTGTGGCTCCAATCTACTTTACAGTTACTAACCTGCTTAACTCCAATATTTGAAAATTGACTTGAAGTGTCGCTCTATCAAATCTAATCAATTTGTTGTTTTTAAAGTGATATACCTCACTTCTGGGATTAATAATTATAGAAATTGAAGTAACTAAAATTTATGAACGATGCGGGACTTGAACCCGCCACCTCTCAGGTTCCGTCCGAGCGCTCTTTCCAACTGAGCCAAACGTATGCATGGGTCGTAAATTTTGTTCAAGTCTCAGGTTGTGGCTCCATTTAATTTTGTATAATGAATCACTTAAAAAACAGTCCCATCATCCCTCAGGATATCACTTACAAAATAACAAATTGTTTAAATCTACAGTAGGCAGAAATGATTGCTGTAAACTGTAAAGTAACAACATATTTGGTGATTATTTCCTGACCAATATGCTTTAAATACCTCGCCCACGGTGTAAGGGTTTGTTTGCATTGCGATTATACAGATGGAGTCTATTGAAAAACCATGACCGTGCAGGGATGGCCGTGAGATCACCTGGTTCATCATGTGATAAAGTGCAACTCCAGTAATGTAAGTCTGTGGAGTCCCCTTACGGCGTACATCACCACTCATCATCGTGTTACTCTTCATGCCAAATTTAGACAGAAGCTGTTGGTGTAGCTGAAGGTCACCAAGCCATATCCGTTTGAAGATACTGCTTCAGTTGCGCTCGTCACCTTGAGACATAAGATGTTAAGTCTAATTTGCCCAGTAATTTTACACTAGCTACTGCGCCCTTCAGACCGAAACACACGCTTACACATTACTGCTTCACGGCAAGAAACGGCGCCGTTGTCATACCTATAATCTAGCCGGCAATGGAGCCTCCCACTGGTAAATGCCGTCGTCTTTTACGACACCCTTGGGCCTGGGCCTTTCCTATTCTTTTTATGCCCCGGAGAAGCACAAGGCAAAAGGGAGTCGATATGTAATTTAAAATACCTGCGTCCGTTTGACATGTGCCAGCCGCGCAAGATACTGCGGGCGAGGGTGCTCCTCGTAGACATCGAACCCGGTCAGATCCCAGCGGTGCGTCATCTCCGCCGAGTATCGCTTCCACAGCTCTAGAAAACACGCCCCTGCAATACAACGCAAGTGTAACTGCAATAAAAAACTGCTGAAATCTTTTTCAAAAAAATACTAAAACAACCTTATGGCTAAAAAAATGTTTACATTTTCATAATGCATATGGGGTTAAAATTATCGCAAATAGTCACTTCCTAACTGAAATACGTCGAATTACCAATAACCCTGTATAGGAAACCGGCATTTAGTCTGAACTTCTCTATAGAAGGAACCTAAAAGAGTACTTCTAATCATAACAGATACCAACTCACCCCAGAAACTCATGAAAACTGCGAAGAACACTGTAGTGGAGTTGTCGAAGAGATAGGTGAACCTGGACTGCAGGCAGGTGGCGCGCAGGTCCCAGAACTCACAGAAGTAATCACATTGTGGACACATCTTTATGGAAGAGTTGTAGTTGCATACATCCTCACTGTTGAACAATAACAATATTAGTTATAGTATATATACTTGACAATATTTAATATTATTAAATTAGAAATAAGGGATTGCTTGTAGCCAATTCTAGTAGGCTTCATAAGATACATAATAGCTTTAAGGGTAAATGTATACACTTCTATAATAAAGTCCCAGCCACTGTTGAGGCATTATCTATAAATAAAGTTAAATGTTTTATAAAAAAATGGCTCTGTCGTAAATCCTATTACTCCACTGCTGAATATCTAAATGATCGGACAGCCTGGGACTAGATTGTGATTATTTTATAGCGATAGAAATGACTGTACAACATTGTATATTTTTTTTGAAAAGAGCGCAAAAAAAAAGAATGCTGGAAGAGTTTCTTGCGCCGCTTCTTCACTCTCAGAGCGCCATTTGTTTCCGAAGCGGTAGTTGTATCTAGTAGTTATTAGAAATGACATCAAAAAGAATTCTAAAGGAATCAATTTTGAGAAAATAAATGCCTTTTATTTATTCTCTTGTTTTGTTTTATAACTATTACTTCTTTCTTGTCATTGCAAATATTGATCCTTATCAGCAACAGAGTGCATTGCTTCAATAATACAGGATGTAATTTTTTTGAAAGATCATTCGGGTCGACTTCCGTCAAAAGTTCAAGAAATTTTGACAAAATTAATATGCAGTTATTGGTTTCTTATAAATCGAGGGCATGACTCCTTTCACGATTTTCCTCTAAGTCTCGTAGTTTCCGACTTGGCCATCACCACCCTTCTCAATAAACCATCCTGTATAGGATTACAAACACACACTCAGTTAGTTCTACCGTTACTTTATTAGTACTCACCTGGGCTGGTTGGAGTAGACAGTGGCCGCGGAGTAAATAACGCACAACACTCCCACGATGGACGCGGGTATCAACATGTGGGTGTAGAAACCCAGCCACGCGAAGTACAAACCTGGACACATATGACTACACTGTATTATGTGGGATTTGTTAGTAGGGTAGGCCTATAGGTATATACTCTGACCTTTGATTATATTAATACTTGTATTAATTTCCTCCTTATAGAATAATATTGAAGGGGTGTAACAAGTTGTCGAGGGTGACACTACGGGATGAGACGAGCAGGACGTTCAGCAGATGGTACAATGCAGTGCCGCTTAGGATATTTGAAAAACCCAAATATTCTGAACGGTGCTACAATTGCGCTCGTCTCTTGGCCCAGTAATTTCACTAGCTACGACGCCCTTCAGACCGAAACACAGTAATACACATTATTGTTTCACGGCAGAAATAGGCAGACTCCCTTTGGTAAAATGCCTAATCATTGGAAATATTTACCATTTCCTGACAAGGCAGACGCTTAAATTACAATAACTAAATATATACAATATTCTAATCATCTACATACCTATCTTAACACCAAAATAGTCCTTGATATAGTCCAACGGTTGATACTTGAGACACGTGGAGACGCTCGCCCATTCCGTGTACAACAGGTGACGCATTGAGCCCGGGGTCTTGAGGTCACCCTGTAAAAAAAATTATAATAATAATAATTATTATTTATTTGCATAATGTGTGTATACAAGTTTTCAAAATAATTATATACGAATCAACACATTAGCCAAAAACGTTATCCAGTTTTCAACGAGAATGGACCACAATTATCAGTAAGTTTTAACGTTATTCAGTTTTCAACGAGAATTGATCTCAATTATTAGTAAGTTTTAACGTTATTCAGTTTTCAACGAGAATTGATCTCAATTATTAGTCAGTTTTAACGTTATTCAGTTTTCAACGAGAATTGATCTCAATTATTAGTAAGTTTTAACGTTATTCAGTTTTCAACGAGAATTGATCTCAATTATTAGTCAGTTTTAACGTTATTCAGTTTTCAACGAGAATTGATCTCAACTATTAGAAAGTTATAACGTAATCCAGTTTTCAACGAGAATGGACCTCAATTATTAGTCAGTTATAACGTTATTTGGTTTTCAAAGAAAATTTACCTTAATAATCAGTAAATTACTCCACCCATCACTCAGCATCAACTACACACTACTTACCTACTTGAATGCTTTAAATCGAAAATGGCAGGACGCTGGACATAATATCTGCACTGCACATAAGATGCACAACGGAAGGTATCGATAGGAAAAAGACAATTCGGAACACCCAAGCGGGTGGGTCGATAAAATACTAGCGATAAGCGGGAAAGAAATGGATGAAAACAGACCAGGATAGAAAAGATCCTCCATATTTCTATGGATCCGTATCAAATCAATAAGAATGAACTGTACTATCTTAGTTATTAGCAGCAACTTTATAATCTTGTTTATACTATACCAAAATGTAAAAACTGTTTTAGGATAAATAAAGCATACTATTATTATACAAATATGAACAGACATTTTTTTAGCACAAGTGTAGTTTATATGTTGTTAGACGTAGTTTA
Organism: Leptidea sinapis; assembly: GCF_905404315.1. Classification (NCBI taxonomy): domain Eukaryota; kingdom Metazoa; phylum Arthropoda; class Insecta; order Lepidoptera; family Pieridae; genus Leptidea; species Leptidea sinapis. The sequence goes on along the minus strand of NC_066267.1, from coordinate 5,827,796 downwards.
CGTAATAATGATTTAGTTCAAAAAACCTTACCATGAAAATGCAATATTGATTAGTATAATTGCAGGTTGTCAAAAAATTTACGCGTTGTTTCATGTCTACTACAATACTAAATCACTACTTTCTCGCTGGTTATCTACAAGTTACCTGAGAGGCGACATGTTTAACGCGGCTGTTTCACTTCGAGTACCTACTTATTTAGATTTCTATTTAATTAAGCTTTAATGAATCTATCACGCTCGGCTTTGTTACGCTCGTTCGGGAAATTTGACATACGGAGCGCGAACAGTCAGAGATAAATTTATCAGTCATTTATACACAATTATTATTATTTCTGTAATGTTATTAATTACATTTTGTTAATTAGTATTATTAACCTTGCTTTGTTGACCGTCGCCGATTCAGTGCACAACCTCAAAAAAAACTCGGTTTTTTTACTTGCAGATAACACTTCGTAAAAAATGTGTTAGTAATCACGAGCCTCTTGGAAAGCAGAAAATAATTCGACCAATCAGAAGTATTCATTAGGTAAAGTATTCTAATTTGACAAATGAGAAGTATTCTATAAAGAGAATGAGCAAGACATCAGACCACCTGGTTGACGAATATCCAGAGGGACATGAGGATCGGGTCTTAGGGAAAATGACGCACAGCGACGGCCCACGTGGCGTCGCATAATTGGAAAAGCCAACCCCATGTAGCGGGAAAAGTCAAGGCCAAAGAAGAAATATAGAAGTATTCCTTAATTTTGCCTTGAGGCCGACGACTTTATCTCCTCTGCGATTTTGGCCCACTAATGCATAAGCGTAACAGCATCCTTGGCGACTACAGGGAGCAGGGGCTCCCAGATGATGTTAGTAATACTCGCGCGAGAAGATACTGCGGTTGGTAAATGCGGCAGGGCTTGACGACAAGCTATAGGTTAATATGAGTGGCGAACACAAATTCAAATATTTATATTCAAAATAGGATGTGAAATCACTTATTGAAAGTCAAAAAAAAACTACCACCCATTCCAAAATGAATGCCTCAGGCCTGAGAAGAATGGGCGCAACAAACTCAGCGGGCTTTCTTTTTCATCAAAAATATGTTTTAGAATTAAAGTAACATTTACAAAGTAACATTGTACAATTAAACTTATTATTTTATTAAACAATGGAGCGCCCAGAGGAGGAGAGTGGAAAGGAGCGACCGCCCTCAGGCAATAGCCTGAGGGCCGTCGCTCCTTTCCGAATCTGTGGTATCAATAAGAAAGTCATTTATGTTATAGTAACCTTTACCGCACAAACGTTTTTTAACAATTCTTTTGAATAACGTAATATTATTGTTTTGAACATTTTCTGGGATCTTGTTATAAAAGCATATACATCGCCCCACAAAAGACTTACTAACTCGACTTAGCCGAGTAGTAGGCATCATCAGTTTATGTCTGTTCCGGGTGTTAACATTATGTTTATGACAGTTTCTGGCAAATTCACTTATGTGCCTATGAACATACATTACATTATCAAGAATATATTGAGAAGCAACAGTCAAGATGTTAATTTCTTTGAATTTTGCTCTCAATGATTCTCTAGGACCTAGGTTATAAATAGCGCGAATAGCCCTCTTCTGCAGCACAGATATTGTATTAATATCGGCAGCGTTGCCCCACAGCAATATACCATAGGACATAATACTATGGAAATAACTAAAGTATACTAGGCGCGACAATAGTTCAATTCTGGACGCAATTGACCAATCAGAAGTATTCTTGAGGTAATGTTTTCGATGTTTCGAAGATACTCACATCGTGCAGCGGATAGGCCGCACTATAAACATTATTGTCAATGAGTCTGGCCACGCCGAACGCGAAGTCGTCGGTACTGGTCTCCGAGAACTTCTTCCTGTCCAGAATAAACTGGACTATTCTAGAACGAATTGACGGCGTCCAGAAGCAATCGGATGACGTGTCAAATCTGTGAAGGAAAAGAAGAAATTGGTTATTTATTGATACTATTTGAAATATTAGCTTCAGATTATTACAGAAAATTATATTTGGATAAAATTTTAGTAGTTACGATTGTTAACAGCTGTACATATTTAAATTACATTGTTAATCTGTCTCCTTGTTTTTATTTATCATTTCTTATTTATTATTTAAATCCCTTATACTAATAGAATTTTTTCAGTTTACTCATACCACGTGAAGCAGCGTGTTTCGGAGAAAGTTTTAGTATGTGTTTAATGGTGATTACTTATTTTTTTTTTGTTCAATTCATACAAATTCGGGCACGGGGTACTATGTACTCAATTTGTATATTTTACAGCGGCGCCTTTTCTGTCGTGAAGCAGTAATGTTCCAAGGATTATTATGATTCGGTTTCGTGAGACTTAACCTCGTATGTCCAAAATTGTAAGCGGCACTGCATTGTAATAGGCAGGGCGTATCGCTTACCATCATGTGAACTTTTAGTTCGCATCGTCACTTTTTTAATTCTTCTCGCATCTTTATCGTTTCATCTGTTTATCTTAAAAATGATGTTATTCAAGCATGTTTTTTTAATATGAAATAACTTACAAATATTCCTTATCCTTAGAGTAAATGGCAGTGAGTCGATGCTTTCTCTCCGGGAACAACTCTGGATCAACACGCAACTTGGACATGATACTCTCCCAGAAGGAGTCTAATCGGTCGAGGAAACTGTTTGTCTTCTCTGGGGCATCCTTCAAAGCTGAAAACTAAAAATTCAAACGTTATACAACTTTTAAATTACGTATTATTTATAAGATATTTAGTATATTTTTATAGACAACATACTGATTTTAAAAGGATAGTACATAATAGTCAATCGTATTTTAGTGACAATACAAAAACAGACAAAATGACGGTAGTCAAATAATATTATGATACGACAGCGTGGGAACATAGATGTCTTGTTAGCTAGCATGCAAACATGCGTCACTTTAAATACAAAAACCATTGTTGAGCGATTTTTCCCGAATCACCGAAATAACTGGATTAGAAGCGAGAGCACTAGTTTTTTATTTGAATAAAAAAATTACAAATAGTACATATCATCTATATCACCCAAAAGTTATAGCAAGCTTTTGCTCATTCAACTTTACATGTTATATGGCTTTAAACACGGACTGGTAAAAAAATAAGGACTCCGTGTCACCTCACATAACAGTGTAGCACCAAAACAAGCCGATTAACTTGTAACTACATAGACCCACGCACACACTTACACTATGTAGGCCGATTGACGGCCATTATGAGAATTGTCATCGTCTGTGACAGATCAGTTTGCGTCTCAATAAAATATTTTAAAAATGTCGTCGTGCGTTGTGAAAAAGGTTAAAAACGTTACTTTATAAGTATATATGATTATTTAAGGGAGAAAAAATTGTGGAACTAGTAAACCCCGTATCCGCACACACACTAGCATAACGGTGCTTCACTTGCTAATATCACGGCGCGGAGTCCTTCTTTTTTTACTCGTGCGTGGCTTTAAACAATACAAAATATTTATTGTTACTTACTATAACACCACACCTACAAAGTATTTAAAACCATTTGTCATTCAACTTTACATTTTAAAAGCTTTAAGCGATATCAAATATATCTATCGTCACCAACTATAAACACCGGACCTACAAAAGATTTAAAGTCACATATCATTATGAAATCATTTTTTCTTTATACCTCGGTTTAAATACGTGTCTTCGGCGTCAATTTTAGATTCGAAAGTCTTTGTGCATTGGTACAACAACAAGATCGTCTATCACTTAACTCGAGCCGCACGGCCGGCATCGATTATTTTTAGTGCATTTTTGCGTACTTACGACCGGCTGCTATAAAAAAAAACAGTATACACCACACGGGCAAAAGTTTGAAATCTTTGATTCGAAACCTCATCATGTCAAACAGAAGAAGAAAATAAATTGTTTAGATTTGCAAGAGCGACATCTCAACTCAATTTCCTGATATGAAATTATTGGGAAACCCGAGAGGCACGGTTTCGAGTCACGCATCGTTCATAAATTTTGGGAAAATAACACTGTTCAAACAGAAGAAACAGAATGTCAAACTTTCTGCCATTGTAGCGTAATATACTATTAAATCATATATTATTTAAATAAAAAGATTAATAGTACCTAATTTTTATGAGGTGTTCCTAACCTGTTACATTTCTTTTTCCGTCTGAAAGAAGTCGCTTAATATCCACACAATATATCATTTTTAATAATCGCTATCAACGATACATAGACTACAAAACATTCAAAAAAGCTGTTTGAAAAAAAAATCGAGCACCGAAAGCTTCTACAATTTTTTTATGGTAAGACCAACAAGACGTTCACCTGATGCCGCTCAGGATACTTGATTGAACCCAATATAGCGGTATCTCAGTAACGCTCATAAGCCCAGTAATTTCATTAGCAACAGCGTCCTTTAAACCAATACACAATAATACTTGTACATTACTGCTTCACGACATAAACACGACATAAAAATCGCAAAATAAAACGTTAATATTTAGTTAACAGTATTAGTAATAAGCTAACATACAACATTAATTATATTAGTAGTTTACATTAGTAGTTACTAAGTATTTTCGATCATACAATAAAATAAATATAAATAATTGATATGCATTTCGCATCTGTATTTGATACCTGATAGCATGTATGAAAATCCCTTTGGCACGTCAAAGAGCAGTTTCTTATGCAATCTTGTCAAATGGGTATTATAGTGAAATTAAAATATTGTTCTTTTACATGAAAAAAAATCACGAAAATTCTAATAGTTTGGGTTAGACAAAGATAGACATAATATAATATGACGTCACATCTTAGATTTGCCATAGTATTTTTTTTTATGGAATAGGAGGACAAACGAGCGTACGGGTCACCTGTTGTTAAGTGATCACCGCCGCCCGCAATCACTTGCAACACCAGAGGAATCACAGGAGCGTTGCCGGCCTTTACACCTTGTACGCGCTTTTTTTGAAGGTACCCATGTCGTATCGTCCCTGAAACACCGCACAAGGAAGCTCATTCCACAGCTTTGTAGTACGTGGAAGAAAGCTCCTTGAAAACCGCACTGTGGAGGACCGCCACACATCCAGATGGTGAGGACGATATCCTAACTTGTGGCGTGTCGTGCGAAGGTGGAATTCGGCGGCAGGTATCAGGTTAAACAGCTCTTCGGAACATGAATGAATCGGAATGATCGGTAGAAGACACACAATGAAGCGACGTCTCTACGCAACGCCAAGTGATCCAGCCGTTCACAGAGCACTGGGTCCTCGACAATTCGAGCTGCTCTGCGTTGCACGCGGTCAAATGGATCGTATAGTACGAGGGGTGGCTGATATAAAATCTACTTTGTTAAAGAAAGTTTTGAAAATCGAACTGGCCACTGCAAAATCATATTCTATATTTATTCCTTTTTCAAAATTATGACGCTTATTTTTTTTCGCTTGCTTTTGTTTTTTTGGCGCGGCTTTGATTTCACCATGTCGAAAGAAAATTGTAAAATGATGAAATTTGAGCATCGAGCAGTGATTAAATTCCTAAGTAAAGAAGGAAATACGCCTACGCAGATCAGAGAGCGCATGTTAAAGGTGTTTGGTGATTGAAGTCCTTCTGAATTCGTCATAAAGTTTTGGTCGAAGCAATTTAAACATGGCCGTGAGAGCCTGGAAGACGACCCACGTAGTGGAAGGCCAATTTCTGCTGTTACCGCAGATAATGTTGAAAATTTGAAGAACCTGATTCTTGCAGATCGGCGAATCAAGCAGTGGGAGATAACCAGAGATGTGGGCATTAGCAAGGAACGAGTTCATGAAATTATTCACGAACATTTGGGCATGTCCAAGGTGAGCGCGCGTTGGGTCCCTAGAATGTTGACCCCCTTTGACAAACAAAGGCGAGTAGAATGTTGTCAGGCATTTCTAGACCTGGTCAAAGGTAAAGAAGAAGAGACTACTGTGATGAAACTTCGATTCGCCAGTGGGATCCGGAAAGCAAACAAGAGTCAATGCAATGGAAATTTAAAGGAGAAAAGCCGCCAAGGAAGTTCAAGGTTCGGCCGTCGGCTGGAAAACTAATGGCCACCGTATTTTGGGATGTCGAAGGGATTTTGATGATAGATTATTTGCCTAAAAATACAACAATGAATGCTGAATAATATGCAAACTTGCTTGACCAGCTTCGTGAACAAATCAAAGAAAAGCGGAGAGGCAAACTCAGCAAAGGTGTTCTGATTTTACAAGACAATGCTCCTGTACACACAGCCTTAACGGCGAGGTCAGCCCTGAGCAAAAACGGCTTCACAGAAATTAACCATCCACCTTATAGTCCAGATCTGGCTCCCTGTGACTATTTCTTATTCAAAGATTTAAAGAAAAAATTGAGGGATCGCAGATTTTCGACGGACGAAGAAATGAAGGAGGCTGTGACTGACCATTTTGACGAGCAAAATAAAAATTACTATTATAACGGCATGATGTCACTTATTTGCAAATGTCATAAGTGTATTTCACTTGCAGTTACTATATAGAAAAATAAAAAAAAAACTAGCCATCAAAGTCTTTTCTTTCATAGTTAGGTAGATTACTTATCAGCCTCCCCTCGTATATACTCGTATATTCTATATAGAACTTGTTGTTTTGCACGATTGGGAAAGAAGACCACTCCAAAAGTTTAAATGCCTGGAATTATGTATTTTTTGTTCAATTTTAATTTTGTTTTCAGTGTTCTTCATTATTTTTATTATAATATAGTTAAAAATGAGTCAAATACCCAATAGAATATCTGGGCTTCAATGGTATTAAGAATGACTCTAAAAGTTTTAATTCAACATTGTTAATATTTTAATACCATAGTGTTTTTAACAAGGCCTTAACCTTAACTTAATCACCATAAGGATTCATTAACCAACCCAAGTTAGTTATTGATTCATCCGGAGTGTTCTGCGGATCTAAGTAGTCAATGCAGTGCCTAAGTTATTTTTTTAATCCAATTGCGAGATGAAACACAGGTTTACTTAGTTCAGGCACAGTGTTAACTAGCATTTAAGTAAAACTTGCATTATTATTCTCATTTTGTATTTTAATAATCTCCTAATAAATAAATTGAAATTGATATAGCTTTCAATTTAAATAAAGTAATGTGTATGTATGATCGAAAATTATAAAGGTTGTCCCACACCACACCCAAAGCGTTATATAGCTCGACAGCTGCATACCTTAGACATATACATTGCAGCGCTCAGTATCGCATTCGTCCGCCCACCTTTCCGTATCTTACTGCACTCCTACGGACGTTGGCTCGGTTATACAACACACAACAGACCATGGACCACAGCTAATACTATCAGAATATATCCCTTCCACTTCAGAGATAGGGAATCCGGATAACAATACAATTAGTAATTTTTTGTCAACTATATATTTACAACAACAATTTAATTCATTGCCAACTTTTAAAGAAAGGGTAAAACTGAGTCCTGCCCAGAATAAGTACACCACACTAATATTGTATGTACCCTCATAATATAATAAAGTTGGGAACGGATATATTCCGACAAATCCATCATATCATTACGACATAAAGCATATATTTGTAGAAATAGGATATTTAAGGATAGCAATAAAAAAAATATAGATAGTAACCATTTAACTCAATGACGTCACGAACCGTAAGCACAAGTTTTGCCATACATATTATGTCAGAGTTGACTTATATATTACTTTTATTGCATGTATTTGGTAGCATTGTGATCATTAAGGCCTCATACACACGAAAGTTAATAATAACCAGAAAGTTAAAAGTATGTCGTTACTACTTAAAGTAAAAAATGCGACATATTATGAATAAGCATTCCCGTTTTATTGTTACAACCTGGGACTGCCTGAGTAAAAATTGAAATTAAGTTTAGTATGAAACGTGCAGTGATTTGACATAAGTTTGAAATAGTAATTACAATAATATGGCGACGAAGTATAATCCGGCTAAGTAAATTTCGGATATTTCCCACCCCACCCCACACCCAAAATCTCTTGTAACACCAGAGGAATCACAGGAGCGTCGCTGGCCTTTAAGGAAGGAGTACGCGCTTTTTTTGAAGGTATCCATATCGTGTCGTCCCGGAAACACCGCACAAGGATGCTCATTCCACAGCTTTGTAGTACGTGGAAGAAAACTACTTGAAAACCGCACTGAGGAGGACTGCCACACATCCAGATGGTGGAGATGATATCCTAACTTGTGGCGTGTCGTGCGAAGGTGGAATGAATTAGGTTAAACAGCTCTTCGGAACACTGCCCGTGATAAATGCGGTTCAAACGTCTTTTTGACATTGAAAGATCTTTCGTGCGAATGATTCCTTAAATCTAAATCTATGGTATCTAAATTAAAATTAGATTTTTTTTATTATATTTTTTATCAATATTTGTTAATTACACTTGTATAAAATCAATGTTCTAATAAGCATTAATGTATAACAAGAGACTTGATCCTGCAGACAAACTGTCCAAACAGTTTTGCGGGACTATGTTAGCTTTTAAGATTCTTTCTGTAAATGATTAATAGTATAAATAAATAAATAAATGATAATGGTGATAAAAAGTTGCCCTATTTTTATAATGTGATTCAGTATAGCTGATCTGAGAAATATTCTATAGACGCTTTATGATCACCTATCAACGGGTATGGCAATACATATTATATTTCCGTGCTCAAGGCTCGTTCCGTCTTCTACACATACATTGCATCAAAAATACACACTGATTTCACATGTGGAATTTCACTAGCATTGCTCATTCGCAAGGAGGTCGCAAGGCACGTTCGCATGACTGATCTGTGGCCCAATGACAAATATTTCAAAGGAAATTATTACTTAACCCCATAAAGTTAAGTCTTATTTTACTTTACTCTCATTAGATATATTCAAGTCGCTATTCCCTCGCTCTGTACGTTGATGTTAAGACGATGGTATTCCAAATGTTTAAGAACGATGTCATTTCATTGAGTGCGACATTTCACAGACCGAATGAAGTGAGATAGCAAATGCTACTTATGAAATATTTCATCTAAATAAAGCATAACATAAATTGAGAACAACTTATCCATTGTTTCCCACAATTATTTGCATAAAAGAATCAAATTATTTAATCTAATTTTCACAAGCAAGTTCAATATTATTATTCCACAAATTAAATTTGTAACCAAAATTTATGAACGATGCGAGACTCGAACCCGCGACCTCTCGGGTTCTGTCCGATCGCTCTTACCAACTGAGCTGGCCTGAGAGTTGAACAAGTCATATCAAGAGCGCTCGGACGGAACTCGAAAGGTCGTGGGTTCGAGTACCGAACAGTTCATAAATTTTGGTTACAAATTTAATTAATATAATGAATCCCAGAACATCACTTTACACACAAATTATTAATTATTACGTCATTAATAGCTGTTTGGAAAAGTTAATCTCCTCCACGAAGCGGTAGAACTCAAAAATCCCCCCTGGCTACACCAGATGTTGACTTATATCATTACCTTCATTGGCATCCTCAGTTTCAATATCTCGCTGTAATCTCTGAGAACTGCATACGGTGCGTGAATCTGAAATAACTTATAAAATTAATTTATGATATACAAATATAATGTATATGCGAGATCGAATCAGAAATGAGGAGATCCACAGGAAAACATGTTTTTCTTGTTACTACTATGCTGTTCGACATTATTCTAGAATGATCCTAACGGTATATAAGGGGCTGCTCATTATTCAATGACTCATTCAGCAATAAAGTAAATAGTCTAGGCGATACCTATATATATATATAGTATATATTGACACGGGAGTGGGTCAGGGATTGGAAATAATACTCCGCTTATAGGAACGAGTCTTTATTTGCGTTCACTTTTTCTGAACTTGCACTTCGCCGGTCTGCCGCTGTTCCTCTTGTGGGCGGCGGTACCTTCAACGCGTCACACCGCACCGAACACTAAGTCTCTTCTATCTTCTTCTTCTTGGAACACTTCCACTTTTCACTACTTCTTCTTTTCTTCTTCTTCTTTACACTTTCGAGTCAGAACTAGAACTGCAGTAGGCCACGCTTAGTACGGCTTATATACCCCCGGATCCGTCCTATTTTCAAAATGATTCTCCCATTCCATCTTTAAATTTAAATTGTACTAGAAAATTCTTTTAACTATTTTTATCCTGCTTACACATTTTCCATCCCTTTTTTTCTGTTCGATTTGATCCTGAACTTACTAGAAATTTCCTTTAACTTTACAAAACCCAAAAAAATCTATACACTGGTAGGTGTATCGAACCCGGATCCGGAACCCGAATCGAAACTACAGCGTCTAAAGTAAACACTTTTCCGCTGAGCTACGAGTATTGCTGACGGAGCTGTTGAAATTAACAATGTATTGAAGTTTGACAACTCTCGTCATATACTTCGAAGGGTTGCTACGCAACAATATATAGTGTACTAGTACTACCATACTAGGCCTCCGTAATCGGCAAGTGCCCCCGCGCCGCGGTATACCATAGATCGGCGCAATTTTGGCGCGCCTGTCAATACGTATTATTTTACGTGTATTAATAGATTGCTTACAACTGGGATTTTATTAATGTATAAGAAAGCTATTGAAACAAGTTATAAGATCATGCAAAATAAACTATCTTATAAACAATATGAGAGTCAGAACTTGGTCAGGGCGTAGCGTGCCGTATGGCAGTTTCGATTTTGGTGTATTATGAAAGATCTAGTGCCAAAGGCCACTTCCTGATGGTGGAAGGCTAGTGCTATTGGTGATCAGTGCGAGTTTAAATTGTAACCAAAATTTGTGAGCGATGCGGGACTCGAACGCACGACCTCTCGGGTTCCGTCCGAGCCAACCGTTCAAGTATACATGGATCGTAATCTAGTCTCTCGTTTGGGTGAAACAGCTGTGGTTCAGTAAGTAGCACTGCAACGGCACGGGGACTTCCGCTCGCGACCAATTATCGATTGGAACTGGCATTCCCGTTGTGCTGACTGCTGTGCATTCTGTTTAAAGCACTTAATGTCACACGGTTCATGATGTGTCACATTAACTGTCGGTGTCCTGACAGTGACAATGATTGTTAACACATATATAATTTAGGCTAGATGTCAAGACACTACAGACTATTAATTGATTTCTGTATTATAAGCTGATAATAATAATGTCGACAAAGCTGTATTTTTTCTTATTAAATAAAAATAAAAGTGATAATAATAAAAAGTTAAGACTACCGTACTCAAAGCAGTACCCACCTTAACAAAGTTCAACCCATGGCAATTCTCCGGCGCCTCCCTCTCCAACTGCAGACCATCAGCCTCCAGGTTGCGCTCGAAGATCCTCCGGTGCTCGAAAGCCTCTCGCGTGCTTGCCTGCTCCTTGCCAGCCTCCCAGACCAGCACGAAGTCAACGGAGCGAACGCCGTCATTGAAAGACAGCGACGGATTCGTCAAGACTCCGCCCATAACAATTCTGAAATTTGTTTTCAGTTTTTTTATGACAGTAAGGGACGAGACGAGGAGGATGTTGGTTAGATGTTAATTGATACGCCCTGCTCATTATTCGGTTGCATCATCTCTGGACCTGACGTCGATGACGTCACATCGTCGCTTTGTTACGGTGCCATTGTGCAAAACAAGCATTACTACGTTTGGTGGTCACTTCGTGGTGTAATACAACATCAGCTTCTTCAGATCAGGTCAAGCAATAACAGCCTGTCTATTGTACCAAACATCGAATAATAGCGGCGAAACTCGGTGTGACTCGGTACACCGATCTTAACCGGTTTGAGAAACCGTTCTCATTAACCCTCCGACTTCTTCCGTACTCGTCATAACTAGCCTTAATCAATTGTTTTCCACGAATTGGTCAATTTTGTACATAGTGAAAAAAATTTCTGCTCAAGAAGCAAATGAAGAAAATGCCTTCAGAGTTAATTTAGACCAAATCCCCAGAGTTCTTTTTCCCATAGAATGGCAGAAATGTATATTATATATGTGCACGAAGCTAAACACTTTGATTAAATAAAATTCATATTATAATTTGAGGTGTGCTGTGTGTGTAAGTTGGAATCGTCAGCAGGAATGTATTCACGGACCACTTCCTGTAACAGGTGCAGTAGTAGACACAAAAGGAAGCTATACTGTCAAATTTCAAGCTGATACTGCACAGCAACAGACCAGAGATGATAACAATACTCCATATGTGGCTGGTCATGGCCTTACAGAGTGGCAGCCACGGACATCCGATTTCCTCGGCTTCTTCCTTCCTTCCTCTCATTCGGCTTTTACATTCCATATAACCGTGGAATTGGTAATCGCGCGAAGTTTCCGGACCCAGTAAAATAAGGGGAAATTGCATTTATTACTCACGAGCAGTGGTTGGCAGTTGGTTTGCTGTTATTGTTGGCATTGTCAGGATAAGTTGGGCCGCAGCCACAGTCTTCAGCAGGCCGCGTCGATGCATCGCTGCCATCCCTGAAAATAGTTTGAGTATGTTGTTTAGTATATATGAAAACTTGTAACAAATAAGCGGAGAATACGAACGACAACAAGTTCGAGTTCTGCGGTTGGCTGCTTTTTTTTGCTGTCAATTGGACGTAGTTAAGCAGAAAGTACTCAAACTACACTTTGGTCTAAATAGAGTTTTGTATGCCATCATACTCCTGAAGATCAATCTGTCATGTAGTGAAAACCCTTAAAAATGGATACAGAAACTGTTTTTTTGGATATGGAAGATTATTAAGAGCTGAAACTTCAAATGCCTATAACTCACTACGTCCAATTAGTCATTCGTACATCTTTTGCTTATGGAGGATTTGATCTGTAAAATTTCGTGCTAGTGCATTGACTATGATGCAAGAAAAAACTTAAATCGACACAAAATGTGTATTCATAAGAATTTTCTTATAATGTTCTATTGCAAGAATAATTGATTGTTGTTTATGGTGTTTTAAATGATTGAAATAGCAATAAATTAATGTAATGTTAGCGCTTATTCACCAATGTTGTAGATGTAAATGAGCTGACGTCATTGTTTGTCTCAGGTGAACGATCCTTCAAACAATAATAGACGCTTAAGGAAAACAGCAGTTCAATTAAATCACTTTAGTAATACAGTAACCGACTATATGTATAGCTACGGCTACTATGAGTCGAGGGAACGCAGAACAGGAATATGTACAATATATTTCCGTACGCTACAGGAAAAAAAGGAAACTTTTTTAGGATCACTTTTTTTTCCGTAACGCTTGTAATTTTACTGACCTTTTTCTATTGCCTGCCAGTTGTTGGCAAATAATAATTAGTATTTATGTTTCGATTTAAGCGCACTATAATAACTAGGCTGTAAATTACTCTGTAGCCACTGAGACTTAACATCTCATTTCTGAAGATGATGAGCACAAACTATTACTCATGACCCTCACGGTAGAAAATATAAAAAAAATACATAATTCACCTTGATAAATCAATTTTCTATAATATAATTTCGGAACACCCTGTAAGAAATCTAGTAGCCGCGCGCTAGCGTAGCCAACGACACCTACTTCGTGCTGTCTTATGTGACCACGTCAGGGTGATTTAAATTTATTTGTTTGAAAATTTCAATGATTTACTTAAAATTTTAAATTGTTTTTTACTATTAAGGTTAGATAGCTATACCCATATTATGTTCAATTAATGTCGCCATCATAACGCTGTAGGTACATACTATACGTAATTGCTGAGAGAACCTCGCGTTGCAATTTTATACGTACCCACATTACAAGCATCTACAACAAATGGCTGACATTATTTAATTTACAGACTAAATCACAAATACCTTTAAATTCAAGCGGTGTCTTGTTTTCTATGCCCAGATTAATAGGTACCTCAACATTTAAATTTTCTTAAATTCTAATTATTCTACCAGAGTTAGCCACCATCACCATAAAACCAAGCCAAGCCAAAAAGATAAATAAACTGCAATACAGAATGATGAATGATATAAGTACTATATACATTAAAATATAAAATTTAATCAACGCGCATATTATAATAATTTGCTTGGGAGCCCAAAAAATAAATTTTTGCATAAAATTAAAAGAAATATTTATATAATCTTAATATATAAAAAATTACGTGACACGTTGTTTGTCCGCGATGGACTCCTAAACTAATGAAGGGATTTTAATGGGGACTACTTCATCGAGTGCAGTTTAGTCCAACTAGAGAGATAGGATAGTTTTTATTTCGATTTGAGACCCATAATTATTTTTAATTCCAATATTTGTTTTGTATGGACATATTTTCTATGAGAGAATTTATTGACGCACTGTTTGACAGTTCTGCTGTGAAACAGTTTCATTATAGTTAACAACAGGGAGAAATGACGTTCTATACATTACATTATGTCGTCATTTACATATTTTACAAAATAATTTTTGGTGTTATGAAATATTATTGACGAATTCATAGAAAAACAGTATTTTATTTATTATGCACAGAACAACGTCTGTCGGGTGAGCTAGTATATATATTATCTAACAGTCACTTTTTCCAAAATAACAAACGATTCAAATTAAATCTATACAAATATTATAAAGCTGCAGTGTTTGTTTGTTTGTTTGAACGCGCTAAACTCTGGTACTACTGGTCCGATTTGAATGATTCTTTCAGTGTTGGGTAGTCCATTTATCGAGGAAGGCTATGTTTTTTTTTCAAAATTAGGGTTCCGTAATAAAATTGCTATTTTGTAACACAAGGTGTAAAATCGAAAACCTATTTTTGCGTGCGCTGCAAAAACTATTGACAATAGAACAAAATGATGTACAGGCTATAATATAGGCAATATTTTATTACTTATAAAACTATCGCGTGAATTATACTTTATATGGCAAAACAACGTTTGCCGGGTCAGCTAGTATATTATACACTCTCGTTGCCTTTTTTTCGGCAAGCAACAAAAGTTTTTATTAATTTTTGCTCATGCACGTCGTGGGCCCCGGGGGCCCCGTATAATTGATTCGGTAGCTACGCCCCTGCTGCTATTGCAATATAGTTTCTAGTTTCCCACAAACACGCACAATTAACTAGATTAAATATAAAGTAATGACAAACACATGGTTAAAATATATTTCACACGCCAATTAACAGAAACAAACTGAGTACATCTGATTAATTACATTACAAAAATAATCACACACTTTGCAATTACCAAGATGTGGAAAAGATAACGTGGCTGCTAAATATAATATGTATTTTTTACTCGTTGCATTGCTTTGTAATATAAAGCAGCTGTTAGCTAAGTTTTTTGCCACTTCTTCTCATTTAAGCTCACCCTTTTCCGGAGTGATGGAAAATGGTAAAATACATAACTTTTGACATTAGTGTCATCTTAATTTAAAATATGATTTGGATATGTCAGGTTCCCTGTGGACATCGAACCTGTGTGGCAGTCTCTCCAGTATTAAAGACCAATCGAACTATATTCCATACGAGCTTTGGTTTTTGTTATAGTTATCATTAACATTATAGCGCCACGATTATCTCGTACTTTTTTTATGGTAATAAGGGACGAGACGAGCAGGACGTTCAGCTGATGGTTATTGATACGCCCTGCCAATTACAATGCAGTGCCGCTCAGGATTCTTGAAGAATTCAAAAATTCTGAGCGCCACTACAACTGCGCTCGTCACCTTGAGACATAAGATGTTAAGTCTCATTTGCCCAGTAATTTCACTAGCTTCGGCGCATTTCAGACCGAAACACAGTAATACTTACACATTCCTACTTCACGGCAGAAATAGGCGCCGTTGTGGTACCCTTAATCTTGCTGGCATCCTGTGCAAAGGAGCCTCCTACTGATGAAGCTACTACCAGTGTAGCGACACGATTAAGAGTGTTTATTAAAATTATATTATTAGTACATTAAATGTATACACTAACACCTGTGAGTGTATACATTTAATGTACCTACTTGTCTTAGAAACTGCTGTAACTATTTTGATGAAATAGATTTTAGATGCGAATAATCTTTTTCGATTTTGCGACCGTCACCTTCCAGATATGTATCTCTCTCTCTCTCTTTTTCGCATGAAGCTTCATCTCCTTCATTGTTTTGGATAAATTTAAATACTTTAACCCTTTACACACACCGAGTAGAACTCCACCTGCTATGTAGTATATGCTCAAAATAAACTAGAATTCCCGACCCATATACTATCACCGTAAAATCAAGAATATTGACTATTTTGCTACAAATACAATATTATATTAGAAACTGTGTTAATCAATCACTTAAAGCTCTGTTCAAACTGAGATTTAAAGAGAAATTCGCTCGCTCGCTTAGCCTCTCAAACTGACGCGACTTCCCGCGTGTCATTTTTGGCTCTACAGTGGATAAATATCGCGCATTGTGAGATCAAACAATCCCGCTCTTGTTTCGCTTCAAATTAGCGACTATTCGCGTCAATTTGAACACGTCCATACAAGTTAGCTGACACAATCGGCGCGAGCGACTTCCGACCCGCTTCCCGCGCGATAGTAGCCTCAGTTTGAACAGAGCTTAATACAGCAAGTTTTTTTAGTATGAAACTACGAACAGAATTTTAGCACTTAATTGAGAAAAGTTAACTACATACATGTTTTATTTCAGCGCCAAAGATGTGTTCGATACTATCGTAAGACATTTATTATAATTAAATTATTTGGATATTTTATATATAAATTATTATATTGACGATCCATATAGCCGGGTACGAATCCCGGCAGGTGCAATCATTTATATGATGAATATGGATGTTTGTTTCCGAGTCATGGATGTTTATATGTATTTATGTATGTTTAACACATTCACTGCTAACCTCAGAAAGGGAACTCATTGCAGGGCGGTAATTGTTCGCGCTCCAAATGCTATATTTTCACCATTAAACTTGTCTAAAAACACCTTGTTTTCGTGTTTTCTGCTTATCCTTCGCCTTAACTCGTACAGTGACTAGTCTCGGTGGCGCACCGCGTGGTACTCAATAGTTTTGTATTCTCAAGATTGCTTAGCGGCCGTGTAAATAGTGTGTATGAAGTTAAAGTACCTACTAGTCTACTGTACTGTGGTTCAACTGAAAGCGATGCGTAATCGAGCTTTGGTGTCAAGTTATCTTTCACACAATATTTTAGAGCTCTCCGAGATCTTGCAAATATATATTGTATCAGTGACTCACCGATCTGTGTTCATATCCTGCGAGAGATTGTCCGGATAGGTGCTAAACACCGACATGGCCTGCAGGTCACTTCGCTCCTGAGCCACCTTCTCCTTCTGCCCCAAACAACAATTCCTATCATTATGAATCTTGTGGAGTTGTTGGCTTTGATCTATCTCACAGCTTTCAAATGATTCATTGATTCACACTGGCCCCTTTGAAAATCCTATTTCACTTATATTAAGGACAAAACAGAACAACAAAAATACATAGAACATTAATTCAAGCCATACAATAATAGAATAACGAAAAAATATTCTCTATAGCATTTATTTCTATGAATTGAAACGGCAAACGCAAATCAATTTTCATAGCAACGTTTTTCAGACCCTTGAAATGCAATAGCTACTACCGATGGCCAGTTTACTATAAAACCCAAGGTATCTAGTTTCTAGCTTATTTATTGTTATATAATTTTAAATCCCACAATGATTACTGGCACTCAATCTTAATGAGTCCAATAGTGCCATACTAAAAAAAGATGCATGTCTTTAGACAGAGTCCAGGTTATAATTCTAACAACGACCATAACAAGTCAGTAAAGATCAAGCAAAACTTTACACATTAAGGACTCACTGAAGCTCCCAGATTAATATATGTCACTGAAATTTAAACAACTTGTTAATGCTACATAAATGCAGTAAAATCCACACTAAAAAAAGTTTAAAGCACCTGAGTGGAGAATTGATTAAAGCCGACATTAAAATTCAATCTTTATGAAAAGAGTTTTTTGAATTACTACCATAGTAATAAAATACCATCTTTATAAATGTTGCAGCAGGATACTACCATTTCGAAGTAACCAGAGATCTAGAAGAGTCAATTAAGCAGGAAACAACTAGTTTACTATAGTAATGAGATGCAGAACTGGCAAATTACTGATACATGAGATATCTATAAATTTGCCCTTGGAACTTTATAATATCTTATTGATGTTTGTATTGTGATACATTGAAATATATATCTTATATCTTTAAACGAGCAATTCTTGTATATATATATACATAATCTGAATCTCAGAA
This sequence comes from Leptidea sinapis, assembly GCF_905404315.1. Classification (NCBI taxonomy): domain Eukaryota; kingdom Metazoa; phylum Arthropoda; class Insecta; order Lepidoptera; family Pieridae; genus Leptidea; species Leptidea sinapis. The sequence continues at coordinate 5,809,495 of NC_066267.1, read as the reverse complement.
ATGGCTCCAACGATTTTCATAAAATTTAGTATACAGGGGATTTCGGGGGCGATAAATCGATATAGCTAGGTTTCAATTTAAAAAAAATGTAGCTGTATCTGTGTTTTAATAAGAAACAGCTACAATAAATTTAGAATACAAAGGTAAATTTCGCCACTATATACAAGACTACAATAGCTCAGATGGGACGTTGAGTGATCCGGAAAGCAGAAGACCCCAGTTCAAATCTAGATGTCCTATTACTTTTTTTTTGTTTCAGTTTCGTAAATTCATGAAATTCCGAGCAAGCCTTGGGTAGCCTGGATATTTTTAATTGATATATAAAATGTGATGCTTATTGCATATTCTATTTGTGTCTATACATTCTATATATAGTGTATGATAATTATCTATATTATCAATTAGATTAATGTGTAGTTAACACAAATTGTTTGATTTAAACTCAATTTATTCTTCTAATTAACAGTAGAAGATACTTATTTATTATAAACCAAGTAGGCAAATATATAGCAAACTTGCTGTTGATCAAGTCACTAAAAGATAAAAATGGTGTTGCACAATTTCAATTGATAAAAATCTATGAAAATAAAAGAAATGTCGTTTTGTGTTATCCTGATAAAACAAACATACTATTTGGATTGGATATTTTACATTATTTCCGATTAACTGAATAAAGTTGAGATTCAGTAAACAGTTTGTTCTTTTTAAGTGATATCCTTCAATTCTGGGATTAGTTATACAAATAGGTAATAAGTATAGAAACTATAAGTATTCCAAGTTGACTTATTCCCATCTTTCAATCTAGGTTGGAAGTTGGGAACTTTATGCCTCATCTTCCAACCTCTGCCAGGTTTGATGGTGGGAATACATTATTATAAGTATTTTTGTTCCCAAACTGTCAAGCCGTGCCAGCAACTATGATGCACAGTTGGGTATGTAAAATAAACATGAGAATTATTCATTTAGAAGAGAATTATTAAGAATACGACAAAAATACTAAAAATCTTAGAACAGTGTTTTTGATACTATTTACACTTTACACCAAAATTCACCAAATTTGTCATTAAATACAAATTCAAATATTTTTATTCAAAATCACTTATTGAGCGTCAAAAACTACCACCCATTCAAAAGAGACTGTCTCAGACCTGAGAAGAATGGGCGCAATCTGGGACATAGCCTATATATGATGCACGATCATATAGTTGCCTATTACCATTACCAAATTGAAAAATATTACAATATATAAATGAAAAATTTCGGACATGACGAAGACTACATACTTTGAACAACAACCTACATCCCGAACTCGGTCTAAACAATCTGAATACACTAACATCACGGAGCACATATACAAATACATCAAATACTGTGCTAGCAAACATTACACACACACACACATTCATTTAACAACTGCAAGTGAAATTACACAGACTTGAGAATTCATTGACCTTGGCTACATCATTATATGTTTGAATCATTTGCATTTACTTGACATGCAATACCGTTGAGACAAACAAAAACCTATGTTTTCTTCATATACTTTCAACATTATTTTACAAACCTACAATCTCATAGTATAATGATTGTAATCATTCAAGATAACAGCATTTCAGTGTCAAAAATACCAGTTGTCAAATTGAATTTTTTATCTCACTATCATACTAAAACTGTAGACATAAAAAATAGGAATAGCTAATGAAAAAGGCTAAATTAACCTTGAAAATTGTCATATAGAAATAGCATATTATAGGAGGTTTGGTATTTTGGCATGAATGCTAACATGTATTTGTAAAAAAAACTTTGATTATTAAAACTTCAAGTTTACTAGATACAAAGTAAGTAGTTTTTTATTACTAAAAAATACTGTTTTGCTGGAAATATATAACTGCTTATAAATATGTTATCTCACAAACTACAAACCAAGATGTCAATAAAATATTATGTAATGAGGTATTCTCTGTAATGAGGTATAGTAATTGTTGTATTTTTATTACATGCATAACTTACTTTTCTTAATATTTCTTTTTTACTTAAATTAAAGAATAAAATTTGCAATTGTAGAGATGCCGATAGAAGTGAAAACTTATAACATTTAGTATAGAAATTTCAAATTTAATTTGTTTAAAACAATTAAATTATTTGAGTTTATTTTTAAAACCTTTTAAAATATGCATATTGAACTTTTCACTAAATCCATTCAACTTTACTTAAAAGATATACAGCACTAATGTCGCACAATATGTCAGCTGAATATATACTGCTATAATAAGCATTTTGTTGATGTCTCTAGGAAACGACGAGATTTCTTCCTTCCCTAAAATGTCTAACTATATTTATATTTTTTAATTATATATTTATTGTGTGAGCCAGTTATGAGCATGTCGGTGACACAAACCAATGGTTTTCCGTACCAAAAAGTGCCCAACACAGATAAAGAAGTGAATAACTTCAACAAATCTAAACAACACAAAAGCAGAATATGAATATAATATATGGTATTACTAATTTGCTTAAGTTCCTTTTAGAATATTCAAATGTTATAACAATTCGTAACGTGTTTCAATTTTAGGTTTTCACAAAAAATTTAAACATGGTTGTTAATTAAATAGAGTGTTGCTTTCACACAATGTTAACAAGAACTAATGACGCTTATCTATGTGAGTCAACTGCCTTGGGATTTACAGTATGAGCAATGACTGAATTTGTTGACATTGCATATTATGACTGAGGTGTATATAAAAAGTTAAACCTTTTTATTGAATTAGGCGTTACTTCGCGGAAATCCATAATTATACAAATGATTTAAGTTTTCTTTAGTGTTAATTCCGCCAATATTTGTTTTTAAAACAATTCCACATGTGTTTCGCCTCTACATGAGGCATCCTCAGGATTTGCCAAAATCTGGCACATTGGCGGAATTAACACTAAAGAAAACTTAAATCATTTGTATAAGTTAAACCTTGTCATTTTGATATTTCATATCTTTTTTTAGATTTAACTTTTGTTAATGAAAATCTACCTAAACAGTGGAACAAGGGATTGTATCTAGCAGTAAACTTACCAAAGGCTTTTCTTAAACATTAAGTGTATTCATGATGATGTCACTTTAAATCTTCAAATTGAAGCCATAATAACCAATAAGCACTTATTTACAGCATAATCATAGATTTAAATTTAGTGCTTTGTAGTTTTTGTCATAATTTTTCTTTTTATTATTACTAATGGTACACAGAGCAGCCGTCCGACCGGCTATGACATACGGATCCGAATGCTGGCCACTCAAAAAGCAGCATGTACATCAATTGCACTGCGCAGAGATGAAGATGCTCAGGTGGGCAGGTGGTGTATAACTAGGCTGGATCAGGTCAGAAACATACACATAATAGGCACCTTTAAAATAAGACCTATTCCAGATTAAACTGCAGGAGAGCTGTCTGCGGTGGTACGGACATGTTATGAGGTGACCATACAACCACATGAGCAGAAAAGTGTTAGATATAGTAACTAAACCTAGAGGACAAGGAAGACCCCGAATCAAATGGATGTCTATAGTAAATAAGAACCTGAAAGAAGCCCACATAAACAAAGAGACGACCCAGGACCGAGCAGGCCACCTGGAGACACATGATATGGAGGGCCGACCCCAAATAAAACGGGAAAAGGTAAGACCAAGAAGAAGATTATTACTATTGGTGAGTCAACCTAATTGTGTAGACTGTAAAAACACTGTACATACTTTTATGTGTTACTAAATAGAATATATACTTTATTCACTCCCTACTTTGTACAGCTACATGCTGTTGGTTTCTCATACAAGTATAATTTGCTTCTGAAACATCAATTCTTTGGAATGAACTGCTTCATTTTATTCCGGTGAAAGGACTGACACTCAACAAAAAGACTTTAGAAAGTAAGTAAAATAATTTTTGTCAGTGTTTAATGTAAATGTTGTTTGTCAGTGTTTAATGTAATCCTTTTCAATCAATATTTTTAACCAGGGCTACACAGAGTTCAATAAAAATATTAGTTGGAGACTTAGTCTACTTTTATTATTTCCCATTATCATTCCAATTTTCCAAGTATAAAATTAAGATTGATAAAGCGATTTTTATACCCTTAATGGAATATTATTCCAAAAATTTTTAGTTAAATGTCTATAATGTGAAAAAAAGTTTCACTTTTACCGTGGTTTCATAAAACCACACAATCCTTTGTTAATATAGTATGTACATATGTATATGAATTAAACCAACCAAGTAATCAAGTACAAATTGTAAAACTGGCACTAAACAAACCAAAGCTAATTTAAGCACCTTACCACACACAAGCACCACCAAGCCTTTTCTATGATATAGTTACTAATGTTAAATAATATATTTATAAGCAAAGAAATAATTTATGAATTTATGAACTGTAGAAAACAGACTATATCTCTAAAAGGTACATCATTATTCTCTTATACATAAACAGCTTCTCTAATAGAATTATTAGGTTAAGGTTTTTTTTTTGTTTTTTTTTATTATATGTATTGTTCTGCACATATTTTTTCTAAATAAAATAACTGGTAACTTGCGGAATATATTGAACAGCTCATACAATCACAATTTCAAGTATATTTATGGTAAGCCACACACTGAATATATAATCAATGAATCATCTGCAAGGCTGTGTTGTAGTATGAATGTTGGATTAGATTTCGGTCACTGTTTACTGGAAAGATAATTTTGTTTACCTCGTGAAAGTCCTCATTTCCATCGCCATCCTGGAACAGCTGTTGTAACGCAAGCTCGTTACGTTGAGCTTCCGATAAAAAAGTTTCGGTCTCCGAAGGATCTGATAACCTATTCTGATGGTTAACACTGCCAGCGAATATTGGTGTTGCTAATTTTGATTTATATACATTATCCTTCGTATCCAATAGCGGTTTAGGTAAGTCTTCCTCAAGAGAAGGGTCTCCGTCAGACATTCCAGCTGATAACAGTTGTGTATATATATATTTTTAATATAATTACTTCATTTTATCCGTGATAGTTATGTGGAAATGATTATATATATAGTCACTACTCACAGTTTTAATATACTTAATAACTACCTAATGTAAGCCTATCACTGTTATATAAATTTTGTAGCTATTGATAAAATACAGTTGGCAGTAACATAAAAACAGTGAAAAAACACAAATATTCCGTGTAAAAATAGAAATTATTATAAAATGAACTAGAACTACTTTTTTTTAAATTATTAATGGCTTTGGACACTAGGAAGTATGAACTATCCAGGGGTGGGACAGTCGCCTTATAGAGACGTTTTCTGAAAACGGTAGTGCCATCTGATAGTTGGCCCCAAAATTAAAGCTTTGTCAGCTGTCACTCGCTTTGAAACCTGCCCACTGGTCATAAAATGGCGGCTACTTCTAGCGTTTGCAGTTTGCACATGAATGTAGCTCTCGTGTTCCATTTAGCATATTTTTGGTATTGAAATCGAAGTGTAAGTGCGTCGAGTCGAGCCTTGTGCTCCTCCGCCTTGCTGTTGCGAATTCACTCCAAAAATCTCCTTATTCTGTGTATTTCTACTTTTTGTGATAGAGACACTTTTCCGTATATTTTATTATACTCTTTGGAACGACTCATCAAATTTAACCCACCAAAAAAATTTTTTTTTTCTATTTTTGAATTTTCAATATCGCATATCGGTAGTTCGTAGTTTGTTCTTAATTGTTCGCTATAAATAAGTGTTTGTTCTTTTGTTGTTTATTTAAAAACAATTAATTAAAAACATACCCTTTAGTTAGCCCCCGCAATCAAAGCTATTAATATTTTTCTCTAAATATTAGTTTGTAAATACACATTGACGTTTGTTCTTTAATAAATTACGTTTGTTCGAACATTTAATTGCTTTTTTTTTGTTTAATTAATAATTTTTAATTGCCTTAATACAAATTTGCAAAAACTTGCATTGCGCATGCGTCGCCTTTGCGTCCAAGGCGGTCAAATTACTTGTCACATTTTTGTGAGATTGTGTTTGACTGTAAATTTAAATAAATATATTATTTATTATTATCTATATATATATTATATAATGATTTTTATTTATGAAACTCTTCAGTGGTTTAACTAAATGAGCTGCCCTTCAGTGAGCGGCAAAATTTAAATACTAAAAACATTAATTATAGAATAAAGGATTACCTATTACATAAATTATAGCAGCTAAGAGAATTTGAACCTGCTAAGTCATATTTATAAGTTATATTTATTCGTTTTTAAGTCTTTTAAAATATTTTCACTGTGTTCATTTAATTTATAGCATAAGTTGTTGTTGAGTTGTGACGTATTATTAAGTGTTATTAGCATTAGTTGTTAACCTTTGTGTTTTTTTTTAGATGCTAATTTGACCTAGTTTTATATCGGTATATGTAATATGATAAATAAATAAAAAAAAAAAACTGAATTTGGAGTATGTCAAAAAAATAAAAAGTATAGTTTTTGTTTCCTTGGGAACACGTGGATCTACAATTTTTTAGTTAAAACTTTTAGGTTAGTTTTAATTTACTGTAAGTAAAACAAATTTTTTTTAATTTTCAATCAAATATTATCTTTACTATAATTGTATTAGAAGTGTGGAAACAACTTTATTCACTAGTAAATCAGTATATACCTTTACTTATGTTTAATTGTTTAAAAATCATAATAATAGTTCCACAATTCTTTGAACAACGATAATTCATTACAATAATTATGATAATTCATACAAGAGCAGACGCGGAATTTTGCCGGGTCAGCACTTGTCTTGTATAAAGAAATTTGTAATACTTCTGGTCAATGTTAGATATATTACTTCTTATCAAGTGCCTAAATACAAAGTTTCGTGGCTTTACGAGTATTATCTCCGAAAGTGAAGAATTCCCTTACAAACTTTCATCCCTTATTTCAAACCATTCATGCCCTCTTGTAAGAAAAAATGGTAGATTATCTCCTTTCCCAAGGTCTAGGGTATTTTTGTACAAAATTTAATCAAAATTGAATTTGGAGTTAGGTGAGAAGGCGTTACCTTTTTTTTAGGCTCCACACGTGTGTGCCCTCCCCAGAATACGAGGGGCAGCCCGAGCGCGAATGCTCGGGGAGGGATTCTCCGGCTCTGGTAGAGCCGGTACCCTCCTGGTTCACCCAAACAATGATGAATGTTTCTATTTGCGGTTGTTGCTGGTAAATGTGCCAACGTCATTTTAGACACTACGGACTGTTAATGGTGTAATATTCCCAACATATCGTGCTGAATGTGAAGAACTGAACTTATTAGAAAAAGATACCCATTGGGATATGACAATCGCTGAAGCCATTATCTCTGCATCTCCAAGTCAGATACGCACATTATTCGCTATCATAATTTCGACATGCCATCAAACCCATGTAATCTGTGGCACAAATACAAGGATAATATGTCAGAAGATATTCTTCCAGAAATCACGATGTTGAGATGAATGAGGAGATACATAATCGTGCTTTACTCTTGATCGAAGATATGTGTTACCTCAAGTGCGGTAGTTTATTAATCAGGTTAGGAATGCCAGCGCCCAATCGTGAAATGAATGACGCATTTAATCCAGAATTGGAACGGGAATGTGAATATGATCACCAAGAATTAGATTTAGTAGTTCAAACGAATGTACCCCTGTTGAATTCCCAATAGAAAGAAGTTTATGATACTTTAATGAAGGCAATCGATGATGGAAATGGTGGTTTATATTTCCTAGATGCCCCTGATGAAACATGTAAGATATTCCTGATGTCAGTAGTTTTATCCACTGTTCGTGCGAGATCCAACATAGCGGTTGCAGTTGCTTCTTCTGGAATAGCAGCCACATTGTTAGAAGATTGCCGTACGGCTCATCCAGCATTGAAATTACCGTTAAATCTTCAAACTATTGAAGAACCAACGTGTAATAAACGCTTGCCTCAAATCGTCGAATCTATGGCGTGTGAAGAAACTGCAGCTGACAACAAACATGAGATTTGCATTGCTTAATGAGACATTTGCTGAAGATTTCTCTGAGCAATTGCTGACTATCGGTAATGGTCAAGTACCTGTCGATGAATCGAGCGGATTGATATCATTTCCAAATAATTTCTGTAGTTTTGTCTCATCAAAAGACGACGAAGAATTTACGCCTAAAGGTTGGCTCCGTAGTAATCATGCTTCGAAATATAAACCAACCAAAACTGTGCAACAGTACGCGTTTGGTGGTTAGAAAATTGATGAACAATGTAATTTATGCGACGATACTGATAGAAAATTCAAAGGTTAGGAAGTTCTGATTCCGAGGATCCCGATGATCCCAACCGATACATGCCGTTTGAATTTAAAAGACTTCAATTTTCGATCCGCCATGACCATCAACAAATCACAATGCCAATCCTTAAAAGTTTGTGGTTTGAATCTAGAAGATCCATGTTTTTCCCATGGTCAATTATATGTGGCATGTTCACGGGTCGGAAGACCATCTGCGTTGTTTGTTTTGCGCCTGATAAGAAAACAAAAATGTCGTGTATCACAAGGTACTTAAGTGAAGAGCAACCTATGTATTGAAATGCAGAAACAATAATAAATGATTAATGTACTTCATTTTTTTTTCTAATAAAAAAATTAACTTAATAAATTCGAAAATCTGCTTATTTATTGCATTTAAGGCGGAACAGAGTTCGCCGGGTCAGCTAGTATATTAAAAAGAAAAAGATTAAGTTGTAAATATCATTAAGTACTAGTAATAATTTACGTAATTAAATTTGTGTATGTCCTTTTTAGTATAACAGCATGTATATTTGTTTCAGGTATAAAATAAAAATAAAACTTTCATTCAATATTTAGCTCCAATCACTTCCAATCAAATTAGAATACAAAAATTCTCTAAGCTTGGTGGTCTACTTTAACATGACATTTGCAAACTTGTGGTATACCTTCCACAGGAGTCATAGTAGGAAGAATAGAATAGAAAAGTCCACCGAGATTGATGATGATTTTTTTTATTTATGGATATTAATATTTTTTGGCTCCCACTACAACAAATAGAAGAATTACCAAAGGGTCTGCCATTTGGATCTCCGTTGCACCCCAAAAAAAGGCGTGCGCAGAACACGCAAGTTAAATACTTATAAAACTGACTATTTTAGCATACTTTCACATGCATCTAACATATTTTAATTTTAAATGATTATAATCACAAATTGCATTAATCATTTTTGATGTAAAAGGTCTTACAGATATTATTATTTACCTATTCATATACACATGACTATTATTTTCAGAGAAAAATATGACGTTTCATCAGTAAAAATTGAAGTTATTTATGAAGAGGGCCAACTACAAGTGCCATCTCTTGCGCCTGTGGTTAGCACATCTTCACTACCAGTTTCGTCGGCTTTTCCGTAAGTATATTACCGAATAGTGATTTCCTTTACAGAATGGATTTCTGAATTAATGAATACACTTCATTATACAGTAAAATAGAATTACAAAGCAAACAACTGGTAAATTGTTACAAGTTTATAGAATCTGGAGGCAGCAGTGCAGTGACTACACCAAGTAGCTCAGCACTCATACCGCAACGTCACGGCAAACCAAGATCACGTTCTCGGAAACCTCTCGTGGTAATTATGGTAAATATGCATTGTGTACTAATATTATTCACTCTTGCCTGAAATGGAGTAACATGGTTTCATATCGATATTATTGTTGAAACAGGTAGTGAATTAAGCAGCTCCGATGATGATGATGACAGTGACTCAGTGGTGCCATTTTTGTTGCCGAGGGAGTACCAGCAGTCTCTGGACATTCCCATGGACCCTAAACTGGATTTACCTGTTCCACCTATTGAACCGCCTACTGCTATTCCTGAAAAAAAGCCTGGAGACCAATCCATCAAACCTGAACTGGATGGACTTAGTGATGGAGCAATGCAACCTGTTGATCTCTTTCACTTTATGTGGTCAGATTACCCAAACCCTCCAATTCCATCGCGTGAAAAAGGTTCCCTACCTTTCACACAACAGAATGTTGGCCCAACTGTGAGGTGCAGAGATCCATATGAAATTTTTACAACAATTTGGGACCAAAAAATAATGAACCACATTGTGAAAGAGACCAACAGGTACGCAGAAGATCAGGTGTCACGGGGTTTGGGTAGCCTTGGCCCATGGAGCCGTAAAAATTTTTGGCAAGATACATCCATTGATGAAATTTATACTTTTTTTGCAATTATAATGGCTGTGGGCATTGTTATAAAAAATAATATTTCAGAGTACTGGTCAACAGATGAAGATATTTTTGCAATACCAGGTTTCCGTGCAGTCATGTACCTTAAAAGATTTCAATTTTTGTCATCCTGTCTGCACTTTAATGACAATAGGAACATGCGTGCACAGGAGCTTAGCCCATCACAAGCCAAACTTTTTAAGCTAGAACCTATAATCACCCATTTAAATCACAAATTTCAGGCTATGTATACCTTAGACCAAAATATTTCCGTTAACGAGTCTTTATTGCAATGGAAAGGTTGGCTCAGTATCAACCAATTCATTGGAAACAAATCCGCCAAAGTTGGGATTAAAACTTACGAAATCTGTGAATCCCAAAGTGGGTACCTGTGGCGGTTTGATGTCCATGCCCACAAAAGTGCTATACCCCAAACCCAGCACTGATCGCCACTTGATGCGACAACACCTAGCATCGTGCTCGAACTCCTGCGTGGGCTCGAAGGCAAGGGGTATACTGTCTGGATGGACAACTTCTACAATTCCCCGGCTCTGGCCCGATATTTAAAAACGCTTGGTTTTGACGTTGTAGGCACTCTACGCACAAACCGCCAGTTTGTACCGAGAGAACTGGCCGAGTTGACCAAATTCAATATGAAACGTGGTCAAATTGCTGGGCTCACTTCTGGTGATGTAAACTTACTGGTATGGCGTGATGAAAACATAGTAGCCACCATTTCCGCATACCACGGAAATGAAACCAGCATCAAACGATATATTAAAGCCATGTGTAGTTCTTGATTTCAATATTATGATGGGGGGTGTTGATAAAAAGGATCAGATGTTGGCCATGTATCCTATAGAAAGGAAACGAACTCAAGTTTGGTATAAAAAGCTTTTTCGCAGATTACTGAACGTCTCAGTATTAAATTCCTACATCATAGCGACTAAATCTTCCCCTCCCAATACTGTAACACATCGTAGTTTCCGTATCAACGTAATAAATTCTCTCCTCAAACGACATAGTAATAGATCGCAAAATATTCCTCTTCCAACAAAGAGAAACATGACAAATATTTTTTTGGCAAAAACGCACAACATTATGGAGCATCCGATTGGTGCCTACAAAAGTTGGCTACGACGCAGATGTTGTGTATGCAAAAAGTTAACCCGTTTTTATTGTGCCGGCTGCGAAAAGACTGTTTGTATTTCTACTTGTTTTGTTTCCCTTCACAGCTAATATTATTTTTTAAACATTTTTATTTGCTTTTCTTATATGCTTTTTCTCGCACTTCAAATTTCATCTTTGGTATATTATCTATCTATGAGTGACCAAAAATATGACATCAGAAATCGTATCCATACTAACACCGACATCTATTGTATCTACGGTACGTAGACGCGAAGATAACTTTGAATCGCAAGACACACGGAACAGTATACGAAAATAGCCGACCGCGCCCGAAGACGTGTGAGCGCGTCTCGATCGATACATAATCAAGGTATATTTTTGTCTGATTATTATGAGGTTTTAACCTAGTTGTCAATTTGAAACGTATGTAAATTATATTGAAATTGCAATATATTTTATATTCATCAATATTATAATGATATAATAATAAAATAAATTACAAACAAATATACAAAATGTCAGAGGTATTATACATAATACCCACAGCGTGTTTGTTAAATCAAAATATTAAATGACGACACAACAATACTAAGACAGATGGTTTATTACGTTTTTGGAGTTTGCTTACTTGTGTTAACACATGTGAATGTGACCGCCTTGATTTCCAGAAGAAATAAAATATAAATTAAGAATTTAATAAAATCATCACGTATTTAATTATTGTTGCAACAATTTTTTAAGTAAAGAAGTTCTTTAGATTCGTTGTTTATTGAATCTCGATGAAACGATATATCCGAGGTTCTCAAGGGTGCAGAGAACGAATTTGGGGTCATTTTTGAAATCCAAGATGGGCGCCGTGCAAAATTATGATTTCAACAATATGGGTATCGTATAAGAGGTTCTCGAGGGTGCATAAAACGAATTTGGGATCATTTTTGAAATCCAAGATGGCCGCCGTGCAAAATTATGACTTCTACGATATGGATATCGTATCCGAGGTTCTCGAGGGTGCAGAGGATGAATTTGGGATCGTTTTTTAAATCCAAGATGGCGGCCGCGCAAAATTATGATAACAAAAAATGGATATCGTATCCCAGGTTCTCGAGATTGCAGAGAACGAATTTGGGATCATTTTTTAAATCCAAGATGGCTGCGGTGAAAAATTCTTTTGGGGCTACTTATGCTGTTATAATGATAACCTTAATGCCAAACAACTTATAGGCATCTATAGGAAATTATTGTGCCACATTGAACTAAAATCATTGAAATGATACATTTGCGTGGCGGCCATCTTGGATTTCAAAAATGATCCCAAATTCGTTCTCTGCACCCTCAAGAACCTCGGTTACGATATCCATATTGTTGAAATCATAAAGTTGCGCGGCGGCCATCATGGATTTCAAATAAGATCCCAAGTTCGTTCTCTGCACTCTCGAGAACCTCGGTTACGATATCCATATTGTTGAAATCATAAAGTTGCGCGGCGGCCATCATGGATTTCAAATAAGATCCCAAATTCGTTCTCTGCACTGTCAAGAACCTCGGTTACGATATCCATATTGTTGAAATCATAAAATTGCGCGGCGGCCATCTAGGAATTCAAAAATGATGCCAAATTCGTTCTTTGCATCCTCGAGAACTTCGGATTCGATATCAATATTGTTGGCCGTAAAGTATGACCGTATGACACGATGACCGTATTTTGTTTTTATAGTGAAGTTTCATTAATTAAATATCGAACAACTGTCTAACTTGGTTTTCGCGCTAACAGAGATAAAATGGAGGCGTCGAAAAAATTCCCTGTCCTCAAATGTTGTAAAATTTCATTGATTACATTTTTTACTAAGTCGTTGGTTTTTTCTTTACAGTGCATTAATTTTAGCAAATTGTTTACATTTTTGTATTTGTCAATTTCCGTACTCTTTTTTTTAGAGCATTCTTACTAGGGGTGCCTATAAAAACTAAATACGAATTCCCTCCAAAATTAAAGTTTAGTTAAAGTTAAATTTGGGAAAGCTTCATGGACAAGTGTAATTAATGTACGAAAAATTTTTTATAAAAGTAATCTCAAAGCTCACTTTAACTTTAAGGCAACGCTAGAGTAAAACCTGATAATAAAGTATTAAACGTATCTCAACAGAAAGCAGAGCCTTTTTTTAAGAAGCGTCGTCCCTTTTTATTGAAAAGAGCGCAGAAAAAAGAATGCTGGGAGAGTTTCTTGCGCCGCTTCTTCTCTCTCAGAGCGCCATTTGTTTCCGAAGCGGTAGTAGTATCTAGTAGTATAAGAAATGACATCAAAAAGAATTCTAAAGGAATCAATTTTGAGAAAATAAATGCCTTTTATGCCTTTTTATGCCTTTTTATGCCTTTTATGCCTTTTACGTCAAATATATGTTGTCTTCATTGAAGTGAGCTAAACAGATTCTCGAACCTTAAATCGAATCCAATAGTCATCATTTCGTCCTCATTGAACTAGACGTATTAACTTTTCTCTTATACCTGTTTGACTCGGAAACCTTCAAAATATAATAATACATATTATTACCAAGCTATTAACACCATCATTTTTAACCGACTTCGAAAAGGAGGAGGTTCTCAATTCGATCTGTATTATTTTTTATGTATGTACACTGATTACTCTGAGATTTATAATCTGATTTACGTAATTCTTAAATTTTACATAGTTTGGCCCAGTAGTTTTCATTTTATGAACATTTTTTACGAAAATTGTTGTCTACGTTGATGATATTATTGTTTTTATGTGTACGGCTTTTTTAGGAGTTTTCATTCCGGTTGATTAAATAGTAAGTATTATTATTAACTGACAAAAAAAAGAAAAAAAAACATTTTGTCACCGACTTAAAACCTATCAATAGGTAGCACATACAAATAATAGTATTTTATTAATATTAATGGTTAAAATTTGCGTAAGAGGTGTCTGTTATATTAAATTTTTAGTTATTTGATACTTTTCAGTTTTTGAAGTCGGTTTTTTTAAACGTCGTTTTTAAAAGTTCTTAACTCAAATTAATTTAAACTAGGTATTATAAACCTTTCCGCATCGGACGTGCCCGCAGGCACTGGAAATTCAAAAAACACAGAGAGCGGCAGTGCCCTAAGGCACTCTTTTTACCTCACCCAGTTTTCACCCATATTAGGTGTGCAAGATGGTTTATTTGCCTACGCAATTATGAACGAGTGAAGTCCGATACACATTTCGATCCGTTACGATTCAATGCCACCAATATTCGACGTCATAGCTTTACGGACATAGCATTTTTGTGTTCACGGCGCAGCGAGCGGTCGTTATCAAGACTTTGCACGAAGATTGTTCTTTGTGGAGATTTTGGTTTTATTTTATAATGACATATAATGTTCATTACAAAAACATAAAAGGAAATAAATAAAACAAGTAATTAACATTGAAAATCAACATTTATTTTAAAATATACCTATTTTTACACTTATTGTCGAATGAAAAGTCTGTGTGAAATAAAATAGAAACACAATATAATTTATACATGGTATTATAGCTTGTTTCAATAGCTTTCAGTGACAATCACTCAAATCACCCTAGTTATAAGCATTTTATAACTACACGTAAAATAATACGCACGGGAAAAACGCTGCGCGAGCGCCGAACGCTTGCCGGTCTAT
Organism: Leptidea sinapis; assembly: GCF_905404315.1. NCBI lineage: Eukaryota > Metazoa > Arthropoda > Insecta > Lepidoptera > Pieridae > Leptidea > Leptidea sinapis. Next base: position 5,794,459 of record NC_066267.1, on the reverse strand, counting down.
GGTGTACATTAAGCGGCGGAGCGCGCCGACCCGGAAAGGTAAAATACCGCGGTATTCCCGCTTTGATTTTCCGAAATAAAAAATTTTCGGGATGCAAACTAACTGTCCAAATTTCATCAAAATCGATTTAACTATTGGCCGTGAACAGCTAGCAGACAGATAGACACACTTTCGCATTTATAATATTAGTGTGATGAATCCATTCATGACTTTTCGTTGCAGGTTAATTAGTACATATCCATATTATAAATGCGAACGTGTTTTTGTTTGTTGGTATGTCCTTTAATTACCTTGTCTCAACAGAGCTAAGGATTAATGTCATTTTTGCATAACTGTAGTTGACGACCTGGAAAGTGACATTACACCTAGAATACTTTAATAGTGTTTGCATTGCAAAAGAGAGCTGTTGCTAAAAATTAGTTTCATTATAGAAAGCTCTCACAGAAAAATTTAAAGAATAAATATTATGAGTTATAACTGTTCATTGTCAGTACATTTATGAAATGTTAATTATTATATTAAATGTTAATCATTATTATAACACTAGAAATAAGGGAATACTTGTAACGAATACTAGTAGGCTTCATAAGATACATAATAGCTATGTACAATAAGTAAATAATGTATAAGTGTTTTCCTTTTATATAATAAATACCAGCCACTGTTCAGGCATTATCTGTTGTGACATTCTTGATAAAGGAATATTAAATTCACTGACATCTCATCACTGTGGGCAACAAATTCGTATTAAATATAAAAAACTGTTGTGAATAATAAAATTATTTGTAGACCTTTATCAACATCGAATAAAATGTTTCCAATTTATATTGCTCAAATACTTATTGAATATAATAATGTTAATTTAATGAAAGAAACAATCAGACACAAATCAAATATTTTATTAACTTATTGTATAAAGAATTTACTGATATTTTTAACCGACTTCAAAAAAGGGGGAGGTTCTCAATTCGTCGATATGTTTTTTTTATGTTTGTTACCTCAAAACTTTCGACTGGGTGAATAAATTTTGATGATTCTTTTTTTATTTGAAAGCTGGTGCTTCCCATTGTAATTTGGTCCAGATCTGACAATGGTATCCATGAGAAAACCATAAAAATAATTGCGCATTTTTATACAATTTAATTAATTAATCTAATTCTAGTCACGATTATTGTAATATTTGGAGTCGGTGTCATCCATGATAGGTTTGTAACTGCATAAATTGTTATAGGTGAGATGTGCTTGAGTCGTGAGGAGGCGAGAGCGGGTCGCGGCGGAAGGACACGGATTCCAAAAATAACCGTAACCGTAACTAGAATTAGATACATTAATTTGATTGTATAAAAATACGCAATTATTTTTATACTTTTTAGTGCATATTATATCTATTGTTTTGGAAATTGGAATTTTTCAAAGAAAAAGATTTGTATCAACAATCAATCGAAATTCGGTGACTGGGCTACATCAAGCATTCATGGGAATAGAATGCGTCTTTATTATATACCTAATCTGATGTTTTTTCAATCATCTGTCGTAATTTGAAAATGTAAAATTTTTGATGGTGAAATAAAGTATTTAACTCATTAAGTAAATGTATGTCTGTTATTATGCATGCTATCATAACCAAGATAATCACAAATATTGCTCCCCAATTATGTTTAATATTCAATAAATGTTTCGATACTGGAATTTTTCCAGTTTATCTAAAGTATAGTATAGTTAGTAGTAAAGTTATACCAGTTTTTAAGTCAGGGGATACAGAAACAATTATAGACTAGTTTCTGTTCTACCTACAATCTATACTTATAAAAAATCTGTAGACATCAAATTTCTGTACAAAGAAAAATAAAAATGATCAAAACCGAGTCAGGGAGATATAAGAAGACGAACAGAACAAGTCCCGATATTTTTTGGAATTTTTTGTTTCTCTTGTCTGACGGACTAATCTCTGAAACTATTAGACCAATTTAATTGAAATTTGATACCTTACATCCCCGGTCAACATCTTAGATACTTTTCATCCCGGAAAATTAAAGAGTTCCCAGACAGTGCAGAGTATGTTCGAGAATTTTTGAAACTAACCTACATGGGGATGAAATAGGATATTAAAGTTCACAGGGAAATACTATTAAAGAGACTGTCCATAATAACAAGGCATATGCGCTGTATCATAGAAGAGCGCTCCCAGCAGCGGAAAGAGCACTTTATATGTACATTCTTTGAAAAGTATCCTAAAAGATAAAAAAATAGTCCAAAGTTACTATTCAACGCGGACGAAGTCGCAGGTAAAAGCTAGTATACAATAAAATGATCTCATAGAGCCAGAGTTATAGACTATAGCAGGTGCTGAATCTCACTGATTTTTGTTAAATATAATGCATGGAATCAGAAGATATGCATACTTTTTAGGGATACAATGTGCCACCATAAAATTAAAACTAGCTTGCCATTTACTTGTCTTTTGTAATGTCTCGTAAGAAGGAAAAATAAAATGTACTAATGCTTGAGATGTTGTTTTCTGTATATAATAAAATTGTGACGAATCTACTCGTAAGTATTTTGCCACGCAGTATTGTCAATGTCAAAAATGTATTGTAAATTTGACAAAATTACACATGCCTGCGTCGTATTCTACTACTGCAATTTATACAAAATTCTGAGGTTGCCGGTGAAATAATAATTTTAATTGTTTTAATAAAACTCAAAAAGCTTTCATGTGTTTGTAATTTATAACATAATTTAAATTCGGCGCACCATGACTGCGGACGTACAAAGTAGGGCTAAGATGTTGCATCTATCGTCTGATAAACAACTCACTTTTATAAAACTTGCTGTTTTATCAATGGCAGCAATACTATGTAAGTAAACTAGTTAACATTTATGTGATTTTACACTTAAGTGCTTAAAATCAAATGTCTAATAAATCTAATTATGTAATTTTACAACCAGCCAAGTACCGCTAACTTGGCGACTGGTGACTGGATCCTGTTAAATCACATAAAAAGATATATAATCCTTGTAAAGCATTATAAAAGGTACAGCGAAAATTCAAGTTCCTTAATATAAGTAGTTAAAATCAGCAATTTAAACACTAGTGGGTACATGCATACTAAAAATTATTTATTTTAATTTTCATAATGAAAGTTTTAACTTCATATATACCAATGTTTTGTGTGTGTATATAATTTACTCACCCTTTTAGACGGTAAAGCAATGCAAGAAAAGTAATGATGGATGGGTTGATATTTTTGATCCTGCAATCGGATTCTTAGATAATATTTTATATGTCTAGATAGAGCCTCTTGCTGCTAGCCAATCCTTGATAATAGGCCAGGTTTATTACTTTAGTGTGTGTGACAAGCTACATCTAACACTTGCCATTTGTGTTAGTGTGAGTGCATTGCTCAAAATAGAGGTTAACAATCAACCCCAATGTTAATCCATGTTTTTACAGCTATTTCAGTCTATCCAGATGTTTAAATTAGCTAAGGCTGGATTTTATGATGCCGAACTCATCACTTTTATTATTAGAAATTTTAAGTTTAATATAAATCCAAGTCTGAAAATATAAGTTTTTGTTAATGTGAGTTGGAGGAGGAGGGAGTGTGATTGTTTCCAAAGCCAATGCACTTATAATGTGTAGTCTAGACTAATTAACAATAATTGCAAGGTGGCTGTTTGCAATTGCTTTATGCAAATTTTAGCTCATCCAATAATATAAACATTTGACAGTTGGTTCAATTCACATATTGGACCTTTTGAATTTTATGGAGATCTCCAACCTGAAATCCCTCAAAAACCTTGGCTCTCCAAATTTAAGATTCCAGATAAAACAGCTATGTCAACTATTTGTCATAATAAGAAAATAAAACTTTTTTCAATCTTGAGCACCGATCACTACCATTACCACCAATTATTATTAAATATTATCAATAGTATTACAATTAATAATATGAAATAAACTGTGTTACAATAAATTTGACGCATAGCCTAATTTTCTGCTATTGACACAGTTTTGAATCCCATACTATAAGTGCAAGAGGACTCACAGCATTATTTTTTGTTGAGATGTTTAATTAATTACTTTTTGTTTTCAGCATTTGCTACCAGGTTATTTTCTGTGTTGAGATTTGAGAGTGTTATTCATGAGTTTGACCCGTATTTCAACTACAGAACAACAAGATTTCTTACAGAAGAGGGTTTCTATAAGTTTCACAATTGGTTTGATGATAGAGCATGGTATCCATTAGGAAGAATCATTGGTGGTGAGTTACATATTATTTAGTATAGGTGCCGGTACATTAACCGTCCCAAATCGGCAGTGCCCCATGGCACTAGATTTTTCATACTCCCTCACCAAGTTCTGACCCTTAATATTATATATAAAATTCTCGTGTCACAATGTTCGTTCCCGTACTCCTCCGAAACGGCTTGAATGATTCTCATGAAATTTTGTGAGCACATTGAGTAGGTCTGAGAATTGGCCAACATCTATTTTTCATACCCCTAAATGTTAAGGGTGGTCCACATGATTTTTTATTTTTTTGACATTTTTTTTAAATTTGTTGGATAATGAGTCAGCATTAAAAAATACATACAACTTCAAGTTTTCACCCATCTACGATCAACAGTTACTTTTGTATCGCGATTTTAATATCAGCAATACAACATTTGCTGGGTCAGCTAGTTTGTTTATAAAATGGTTCATTTTGCATGGTCTTATAGCTTGTTTTGTGTTCTTGAAAATTAAATCTACTTAATACTTTAATCTACTAGTGGAAACCTTAACACAGGATACCATATAACGTGGTACCATACCACAGCAGCGCTGTTGTGAAGCAGTAATGTGCAAGTATTCTTGCGGTTTCGTTTTAAGGATGCAGAAGCTAGTGAAGCGACTTCTCTTATGAGACCTGAGAAGGCTGAATAGAGATGGGGAGCTAAAAGTAAATCACGCCATAATTGCACTATGTTCTTGCTATGTTTAGAAACGAAAATAAAATGGCCGACATTTCAGGCTACAGTTTTGGTTCTCAGACATTTTTTCATAATTCTCACAATATTATTAATACTAGAGACTCATCTAGCACTACTACTATCTACATATCATCAATGATATCTCATCAATGATATCTACATATCATATACTAGATTATATAGAGGATAATGATGCATGGTTCGTGTCTGGTTCTGTGTAGGCCACCTAAAATTGTATAATATTATTTTAAATAGGATAAGTTTTTATATGATTTAAAAGATTGACTGGGAGTTTTTTCCCAGTCAATCTTTTAATTATTATACAATCAGTCGTTTACTCGATATCATAGCCCCTTTACGAACGGATGTAGCTTCATGACGTTGTTGCGATATGTTATGTTTATGTCACTGCCTTATGGTAAATCAAAATATTTCTATTTCTACACATCAAAAAATTAAAAAAAAAAATTTGGTTCTCTTTCACATTAAAAAATTAAATTTTACAACATACATTATATTATCAATGCTTGTAATCACATTGCTCCCTACAGCAAATAAGTTTTTTTTTATGTGTTGTAAATGTGTTCCACTGATCGATACATGTCCATGGGTCAATTTCCATTGATTAAATTATTATCACCTCAAGTTAAAAATTAAATTAATTTTTTATATTTTAAATAATAATATACTAATTTTACCTTACAATAAAATTGTCATTATGTTTCCTTAGACGTCTGAAGTCCTTTATGAGAGTACATCGCTCCTTTCGACGTTCCGTCACTAGATGTCGCTACTAGTTTCCGCGCCGAGCAGTGCTGAGAGTCACTATCCATTGCTTCCGGTTTCAAATGGTACCAACCAATGCCAATTTATTGATGCCAATGTTAAGCAAGCCACCATGTCAGTTCGTCATTCATAAATGATGTAGATGCACCAGGTAGGCATCACTAGGACTTCAGACATCTAAAGAAACATAATAACAATTTTATTGTAAGGTAAAATTAGTATATTATGTGTTCCGTCCGACGTCTGAAGTCCTTTATGAAAGACGTGTTTGTTATCACCTGGTGGCTTGAATAAATGCAACAATGTGATGGGACAATTAATTAATATTATTTAATATGACATGGCTTTGATATTGATATAGCTTTTAGAATATGCTTTACTAGAGGATTTGAAGATAATTTCATCTCAGATGTAGTTTCACAGACCGAAGCAATAACGGATTTATGAACCAGAATCGTTCGATAAGCTAATTTGTCCATGATATTATGTAATTTTGCTAAATATCGAGCAACTTCGCTAGCAGCAGGTTTTTGGTGTTTAATTTGGTTTTGTGAACACCATTGAATCCATTTATTCCAGATTGGTGTGTATAATATGCATAATAAATGTGCATAATTTTGAACAACATGGGCGTTGGCGGAGGCAAACAGATCGAACTCTGGAATTCCCCATTTGGCGAAGATGGGTTTTACAGCCTCTCTTGTCAGGTGCCACTCGGCAACTTTCCTGTTTCGGGATAAATGATCCGCTTCGACATTTTATTTCCCGGGTAGGAAATGCGGCACTAACAGAATATTTAGCCTGTCTGTCAGCTTTAGAAGATCCTTCGCCATCTCTAGTAAATGTTGTGACCTCGTCCCCCCTTCGGTTTTTATGTAAGCTATAACAGTCTTGTTGTCGCTCTGAAGAATGGCTCTGGAGTTTCTTAGTTTGTCCTTTTCGCACAATATTGCTGCTTTTACTGCAAACATCTCTTTTAAATTGCAGTGCCATTTTGTCTGGTGAGCTTGCCACCTGCCTTCTACCATTTTGTTGTTGACTAGTGCTCCCCACTTGTAATCGGAGGCATCGGTTGTAATAAAGTTGGTGCGTGTCATTTCCACGTGAATCGGAGTTCTCAATGTCAAGTTTTCCACCAACTCATGTCTATTTGAACCTCTTCTGGATACTTGAAGTTTGTTAATGGAGTCTTTTTCAGTGGCAGGTGGCAGTGACGTTGAAGACTGCGTCAATGCAACCTTCCCCGGTGGGTGATGAAGGTTGCGATGTTGAGATACCCTAAGAGGCGTTGCGCCTGCTTGAGGGTCCAACTGCCGATCTCCAACCGCTTTTGAAGGCAATGTCGAATATTTTGCACCTTTTCGCTTGGCAAGGACTTGGAATTGCTCCGTGTGTCCCACGTTATGCGCAAAAATTCCATCGTCTGTGTCGGAGTAACGACAGACTTTTCTAAATTGACACACCATCCGAGGTTGCTCAGAAGTTCTAGTGCAATCTCGACATGTAGTCGAAGCTGCTCTCGAGACTGGTGTACTAGGCAAAAATCGTCCAGGTATACAATCAGACGTATTCCTTTCGCTCGCAGGATTTCTGCGATCCAATTTGTTATGGAGGAGAAAATTTTCGGCGCTGCCGAAAGACCAAAAGGCAGACATGTCATTTGTAGCAGTTGGGTTTTGATAGCTGATGCGAAGGTACCGCCTGTGGGAGTTTATGATTGGCACGCTCGATTTGTGAATGTCCAATGTGAGAAGCGCCTTAAGCACGGCACTATGCCGGATTTTTACCTCCGGCATATATGAATCGCACCGCGGAATATGCGGTGGTGGTGCACCTTGGTCATCAGAGTCGAGTTGGACGCGAAGAGGGAGCCCAGGAGATCAGCTTTCTCTTTCGCGTCAGCGAAAAACAGATCTGCCTCCACGGGTAGGATGCAAAAAAGCACCGCATGTCGTCCCACTCTGCTGACCTATAGTGCCACACGCGGCGACAGTCTAAGAAGCGGGGCCGTGTTAGGCGTGTGATCGGCACGGTGCTCCGGATCAGGCAGTGGTCCGACGATCCCAGAGGAGGGTCAACGGAAACTAGGTAGCCGTCCGGATGTGAGGCCAATAGAAGGTCCAACAGTGAAGGTGTATGATCTTGCACATCTGGGATTCGCTTTGGCGCAATAACCAGTTGCGTCAGACCCTATGCTAAGGCGAAGTCGTGAACAGATCTCCCTGCATGATCGGCGGTACGTGAGCCTAGCCATTCGGCGTGGTGGGCGTTATAATCGCCAAGAAACACGATCTCTGCAGTGGGGATCTGCTCCAACACGGAATCTGTAGCCATTTGGATGTGTTCGAGGAGCCGGTCAGTCTCTGCGTTACCGCTATGGGACCTATACAGGCATGCGTAGATTCGCGGATGGTCATCGCAGTCTACACGCAGCCAGATGATGGATAGGTCCTGTCCTTCAAGAAAACTCAGGCGTCGAGAACAGACATCCTCCCTGACGTAAACGCACACGCCAGCCCGTGGTATAAAGGAGTGTTCCAAATTATACCCCGGGTAGGAAAGGTAAGATGAATCAGCCAGGGAGGATATCTGCGTCTCGGTTAAATAGAGCAGGGCCGGCTTCGCCGTCTCTAGGTGAAAGTGGACGGCATTTAAATTTGATCGAAGCCCCCTGATGTTGCAAAAGTCCACAGCGAGTGTGGAGGAGGGTGGTTTGAGCCTCCTGCTCTGTTTGCCCCGAGTCAGCGCAATTTGCCCCCTCCAGAATACGCGGGGCAGCCTGGCCAACCACTGTTAGGTACAGGCCCTAATTGTGGACGCCCAGGGACGGATTCTCTAGGGCTGCATAGCCTGGTACCGTCCTGGAGTAGTCTCTTTTTAGTCTGTGCTGCCATTTGTATTTGGGAGGGGGGGTGTAGGCCTCCGGATACCCCACTCACCGGACGAAACACAGCGGCATAGCCGCTATTTCAGGCCGGTTTCGAGTGGGGGAGTGGTATTTCTCCGGGCGTGCTGGCCCAATTCGGTTGTGTCCGTGAGGACCCAACATGGCACTACCACTCAGAAATGGTAAAGGTAAACGTGCTTCCATCACCATTTGTAAAATTGTTTTTGGAGCATGCAAAATCTTCCATTTTTGGCGATGGAGCGCTAGGCAACCCCCCGAAAACACCGAGTCACTTACTGTGGCCGGTTGGCTTTTTGCTATTGCTAAACTTTCGCCCCCCCCCCCTTTTTAGATGAGTTGTCTTGGTTTCTTTTATTGTTGAAAAACTTCTTGTCTCCTTTTGTTTTATTAGTGCGAGGCTGAAATGATTTGTCCTGATATGGCGTTGAGGGATTGGGCGACTTCGCACGAGCTTTATTGGCCTGCGCCAACGGTTTTATATGAAGTTTATCTACACCCCCGATTTTTTGTATGTAGACTGACAACGCTTCAGGACTAAACATATATTCGGCACTCGGTGGTATCTTTTGTATATCCTCTCTCATATAATTGTCTTTCATTGCAGCCAGGAGAGACCGCCGTCGCATTTCCAAAGCTTCTGCTCGTTTACCACAAATTATTTGAAGGATATCATTTGAGACATTTTTGTAACTAGACTGGTTACCAAACAGTTCTTTCAGTTTATCGTATAAAACGCCCTTAGCGTTAGGGTGGTCTCTGGTTTATCCGACCAGTCTACAAGAGTTTGAAGTGCAGTGTTTAAGGACTCATTTTGAGCCATAATAGCATTTGAAATAGCCGCAAAACTGCGTTCATTGTGCACATTTCTCGAGGCGCTACCCTGCTCTTCAAACCGCCTCAACTCTTCATTTACTCTCAGTTCCATAAAACCAGGACATGCAACGTATTTCTTTTGCACGTCGGTATAACGAACTGAATTCCATTCGCAGGTATCGAAACGCTGTAAGGCGCTGTAAGGCACAAGTTTAATGACCCTATCTGAACTTGCCTTTGGCAAGGTAAGCTCTTTTACAGATACACTAAGATCAGATATGTCAAATTTATGTTTACTGCCGATTGGAGGACGCAAAAACTGTTCCTGATTAACAGCGTTTGATGTAACAGTGGTTTGATTTCATGAAGGGCTCGGCAATTTAAACTTTTCATGCATAATATTGTTTAAATAACTCACCAGCTGATAGGATAACATTTCAAACCTTTGATTTAGTCCTAAATCGTCACAGGTTTTACGTCGCTTAGAGGCATTACTACCCTCGTTATCTGATGAGTCTTGCGAGGATGAACTACCCTCCGATGATTGCTGTTCGCTTGCCCGCTTTCTTGAACCGATAGGTACGGTATTTTCAACGAGAACCTTATCAGCAGTAGGATCAGAAAAATCCTCACAATTATTGTCCTCCAAGGCTCTAGAGGAATCTTCACCTAAATTTTCCATTCTAGAAGCAATGCACAAAAACTCACTAAAAATATATAAAGAAGTAATTTATTTAAAAATTGTTCATTAAATGAATTTTCTACTTTACTTCTCGAAAATTCTAAAAATTATTCAGTGAATCTAGAATCGGTCCGTTCGGATCGAAGAACGACGCAACAATGGCGAACTGACATGGTGGCTTGCTTAACATTGGCATCGGTTGGTACCATTTGAAACCGGAAGCAATGGCTAGAGTGACTCTCAGCACTGCTCGGCGCGGAAACTAGTAGCGACATCTAGTGACGGAACGTCGAAACGAGCGATGTACTCTCATAAAGGACTTCAGACGTCAGACGGAACACATAATAAATAAATTAAAATATCATTACATTATTTTCTTTTAATGACAGCAAGGGACGAAACAAGCAGGACATTCAGAAGATGGTAATTGATACACCCTTCCCATAACAATGCAGTGCCGCTCAGGATTGTTAAAAATCCAAAAATTCTGAGCAGCACTCTAATTGCGCTTGTCATTTTGTGACATAAGATGTTAAGTCTCATTTGCCCAGTAATTTCACTAGCTACGGCCCTCTTCAGACCGAAACACAATAATGCTTACACATTAGTGCTTAGTGTAGAGCACATTATCACTGCAGAAGTAGGTGCTGTTGTGGTACCCATAATCTAGCCGGCATAGTGTGCAAAGGAGCCTCCCACTGGTATTATAAGTTTTATAAAGAGTTTATAATTATTTCAGGTACTATCTACCCTGGGCTGATGGTGACATCAGCTACCTTGTACCACTTAATGCAGTTCCTGAACATTACCATTGACATAAGAAATGTGTGTGTGTTTCTTGCACCATTCTTCTCATCTCTAACAACAATAGTCACATATTTGTTGACTAAAGAATTAAAGGTAATATTATTATACTATACATTTTTGAACTGTATGTTCTCTGTGTGCATGAGGGTATAAATTTTACGGATGAAACAGAATAATAATATTGGTGATATGAAAATGTGCGACATTTTTGTCCAAGAATAGGAGAGACCAATTGAGAGAGAGTGAGAAGGGCAAACATAGCATGAAGCACGTAGCCATGGATTGTGAGTAGGAAGAGAGAAATAGAGATCACGAAAAAATACATGATATTGGTTTATATATTTGTTTAGTAGTTAAATATTACAACTTTTGATGGTAATTCTGTCACATATTGTCTTGTACTAGAGTAAATGCAGATCTTTTTTATTTATTTACATAATCATTAGTCTGTAAACAGTAAGTTTAATTGTAAATTGTCGTATACTAAGCTGTTGTTTTTGTTAATTTACCATTATTTAGTGTAATTTGTTGGAAATTTTAATAATTACAAATAACATGTGTTTCAACTCAGTGGTCTTTTTTTTTCATCGAAATAATATGGTTACAAAGTAATATTGTACAATTAAACTTATTATTTAATAGCCTGCCTAACGGCCGTTCCTACTATCTACAGATAGAGATAAATTACTACCTTCTGCTGTCAGTAATTAGCTGTCAATAATCTGAAGCTGTCCCAATATACCTGATAAGTCATTCTTATCGCCAGTTCACTGTTGCGATTTCCATGCAAACCTCTATCCCTGGTAACCCATACGTCGTCCCATATACAGATAGCGTGTACGAATAAGATGAGTTGAAGGGAAAAGGGACAGAAAAGTCAATTATAGTTACCATTTTTTATCTCAAGTAGGCCATAACCGGAGAGAGACTGAAAAATATTGGGAATGGCCGTTAGTGTTTTATATGTAAACCATTAGCTGACTGACATGTTTGACCAATTTTGATTTGTCAATGTGTGTGTGTTGGCAACATTGATAAATTAAAAATTTGTCATGGTGTCTGTATGTTAATATATTCTGACTACCTTATTCATAATGGTCCGCTTACTTAAAACAGCCGCTAAGGAGTGTTTTTTTCTCATTCTAACTTAGGTAAATAGAAGAAGACAGAGTGAGAATTAGAAATGCTCCAAATTAGCAGACTATTATGAATAAGGGAGTAAGTCTAAATACAGTACTTTTGATTGTTGATTTCTGAAGTGTCTGCCTGGCCTTATTCTCACTAAGGCTGGCTTCTACAGCGTTCAATCTTTTTGCAATCTTTTATTTGGTATTTATAGTCATTTGACAGTTGAGATTATGATGAGCTAAGACAGCTCAATAGAATGGTCAAGCGCGCGATTCATTATACACAGTACAGTGGGAGGCTCCTTTGCACAGGATGCCGGCTAGATTATTGGTACCACAACGGCGCCTATTTCTGCCGTGAAGCAGTAATGTGTATGCATTACTGTGTTTCGGTCTGAAGGGCGCCGTAGCTAGTGAAATTACTAACAAATGAGACTAACATCTTATGTCTCAAGGCGACGAGCACAGTTGTAGTGCCATTCATATTTTTTGGGTTTTTCAATAATCCTGAGCGGCACTACAGTCTAATGGGCAGGGCGTATCAATTACCATCAGCTAAACGTCCTGCTCGTCTCACACTTTATTTTCATTCAAAAATAAAAACATTCTCAATTATTATTAAACAAATATTTAATCTAGAAATTTTAATAAATTATAACGGTATACGAAACTTATCAGATAATTAGTTTTATTGAAATAATTGGAAATCGATCAATGATTTATATTTTGTACGATATGCGGACTTGATAACTAATTTGGTATTGGAAACGGAATATAGTTTAAGATGATAACAGCTGTTGTGATGACGCAAGTAACTGTTGATCTCCTTCAAATAATAATTATAGTCTAAAGTTTTTTATAAGTGGTCGGTATTATAGGCTTAAAAATATGTTAAAAAATATTATATTGACAATCTCGACACATTATATATCAACATTTACATAATAGTAGTCCTTAGTAATGTTAAACAATATTGTGTAACAATTTTCACATTTTTTTTTTATGAAAATAAGGGAGGAGACGAGCAGGACGTTCAGCTGATGGTAATTGATACGCCCTACCTCCACGCTTGTAAAAAAAGCTCCATAACTTTACCAATTAAGTTACTAAATATTATTAATAAGAATGCGCTGATCCCACAAATAAACCATCAAGATTGATGTTGAGGGACCATTTTTTTTTAGTTATTGTAATGTCAAAGCTGTAGTTAATCTAATATATAAAATTCTCATGTCGCGGTGTTTGTAGTTAAACTCCTTCGAAACGGCTTGACCGATTCTCATGAAATTTTGAGTGCATATTGGGTAGGTCTGAGAAACGGACAACATCTATTTTTCATCCCCATATATGTCAAGGGTGGTCCACGCCAATTTTTTTTTTAATTCTTATGACATTTTTTTAAAAATTTGTTTGATTATGTGTCAGCATTAAAAAATACATACAACTTCAAATATTCACCCATCTACGATGAACAGTTACTTTTGTATCGCGGTTTTAATATCGGCAATACAACGTTTGCTGGGTCAGCTAGTATAACTATAGATTTATTTATTTATTAAAGCACACCACATCATATACAATACAATTTTCTTAATCTAATGTTACAATTAGTAGTTCTAAAGTATACACTTATGGTGAACATAAAAATTACAAAAAATACTCCCTAAATACTTCTAAAAAATAGAACTAATACTATCTAAACTATAATAAAAACAAAAAAAATAAAAAATGAAAGTACAAATTATAACTTTAACTTATTAAAATAATGAAGACGAAAAAAAGAAAAAAAAGAAAAACTACTTATTTGACAAATGCGATTGAGTACGAGCTAAGTGTTTAACAACACTTTCTTTAAACCTGACCAGCCCACCACCGAATATATCAAGTTCTGAATTGGTATCGTTTAACTTATTGTACTCGCGAAGAATTCGAGCGAGAGGCGCCTGAACTCCCAGGTTGGTTTTTATAGAAGGAACTTGGAAGATTCTCTTGATTTTGAACCTTGGGAATAAATATGGGACAGCAAGGTTAACATTCTGCAAGAGGTTACTACATTGTATTTGACCGTTTAAGAGTTTGTACAAAAATATTACTCCGGAAAGAGATCTAGATCTAGAGAGATCGATTTGAAGATGATTATGTTTTGTTAACAGAATGAGGGTGCGGGTCTAGTAGCGGCGGCCATGATCGCCATCGTGCCGGGTTACATCAGTCGCTCTGTCGCCGGCAGCTACGACAATGAGGGTATCGCGATATTCTGCATGCTCCTCACATATTACTTCTGGATCAAGGCTGTCAATACAGGAACTATTCTCTGGGCCACAATGACAGCACTCGCTTATTTCTACATGGTAAGTTTCAATATATCTCTCAAACATACCTATCATACTACATGATACATGCCTAAAACCTTTATATTTTGTAAATTGAAATTAAATTTATTTATTCCGTCGAATACTGTAGGTACATGTCGGCGTTACGCCAGGGTTTCCTTGATCGGGTTCCATCATGAAGAAATACAACACTAAGAATTTCTCGGTTTATTGAAGCACAACTGCTAGTATAGATATGTACAGTCTTTTTTTTTTTTGCGCCCAAGCAAGGGAATGGGCTACCCTCCGGGATAACGACGGGAGGGAGGTGGTGAATGCTCATGCATACCAACGCAGCCTAAGTCTGCGTTGGTTATGTGGGACTCACGTGAAAACCTAGGTGCCTACCCACTAAACACCACCTGCAGTTGGCTTTGGGCAGGTGCCCTCTAAGCCTACATCGAAGGCGACCTTCTCTTGGGGAGAGAGAGGCGCAAGCGGCACTCCCTATGGAGTTTCCGCTGGGATACAGTCTTTACATAAAACAACCGCTTTTATAGGTTCCGTACAATAGATGAAACAGAGTAGATACAACTTCTTTTAAAACACAAATACAATTAGGTATTGTAAAATAATTCCTAAATACAGCTCAATAAATGTATTCTTGAATTTAAATAACTTCAAATGATTTATATAATAGTTTGTTCATTTAATTTGAACAAACATTACGAAGTAAGAAGATGGCGCTGCAAGCAAGTTTCGAAATACAATTAAGAAAGACTTAATGCATAAAATAATAAAGTTTGATACAGAATAACGATATTAATTCTAATACAAATTAATTTGAACATTTTCACATTCAATTAAGTATTTTAACAAAAAAACATTCAAAACAGTGTCTATTAAATTAGTTAGACCTTAATAAATAACAGTTTTAAGTTTACAAATAGCTATTTGTATTTTAATCTTATATATTTCAGATATATCTATAATAATATATTCATTTTAACGATAAACTAAAACATAAATATCAATAGTTGCAAACAATTGACGGTAGGTGGCGATTTGCGCCCATATACACATTATAGATCTTAAATCATCAAAAATGTTTACTTTTTAATATTATTATTATATATATTTGTCCACTTACCATTTGAACAAGTGTCCAGAAAAGCGTTTCTGTGTTAAGATATTCAATTAGATTATTGAATAATTTTATACACATTGTGCTTAGCTTCTGTTTTTCTGGGACAGTGGCCATAAACCAGTCTATCCGGTAATCGGGTGGAATGAGGATTTAATTCAATGGCCCTTTTAAATATATGATTATTTTGTTTTACAAATTTACGCGCTTCTTATATATACATATCAGGCAATGTCAAAACATTTAACTTTTAAAATAAGTCTTTACATGAAAAGTTCGGACCAACTCCACATATTGAAGACATACGTTTTGTTTGAGCTACAAATGCTTGATTAAACTCAGGAGACACATACTCAAAGCTTGGTAGCCTACTTTAATGTGATACTGGCAAATCTGTGGTGTGTCTTCCACAGAAGCCACAGTAGAAAGTATAGAACCCCTGTGCAATTTCCGCAGATGAGAAGACCGTATGTGAGGACCGACGCGATATATCCATGGTACGCCATTTAAGATAGCTTATTAGAAGCAATTCGCCTCAGTCTTCTAAGGACATACACAAATCTAGAAATTCTAGAGCATACCGCATCAATGTGACCAGAGATTATTAAGGTCCTTATATAAGATAACACTTAAAAATAATACGAAATACTATATATAATACGAAAAGGCCGACCTGATTTTTTTATGGTAAAGAAGGACAAATGAGCGTATGGGTCACCGGGTATTAAGTAAACATCGCCGCCCACGTTCTCTTGCAGCACCAGAGGAATCACAGAAGCGTTGCCTGCCGTTAAGAAAGTTATACGCAATTTATAAAGGCACCCATTTCGAATCGTCCCAGAGGTTTGTTCGTTCGAAGGTAGCTCGTTTCACAGGTTTGTTGTACATTGAAGGAAGTTACTTGCACAACTGCACTGTGGAGGAACGCCACATATTCAGATGGTGGGGATAATATCCTAAATAAATGATAAATGCTGTAGAAGACATACATGAAGCGACGTCTCTACGCAACGCCACGTGTTCCAGCCGTTCACAGAGCACTGTAATTAAGCAGTGCTGTGCCTGCCTTCAACAGTGACGATACGATTCGCATTGATGCATTTTATTCAAATGGACTTTAAAATCACATATTGAGCGTCAAAATCTATTATGTTGCTGTAGTGTATCTGATTTCATGATGACCATGAATCAATGTCAGCTGAAAGCTAGTTGTCAAAGTTAACGTACTCGTTGTATGTGAGTGAAAGAGAAGGAAGCATTATGTCATCTCTAGCGCACGTGCTGTCGTGATACAGTCAGTCCGCTGTGAGCGACGGAAGTGAGTCGACGCGTGTGTCTAAGAGCCGATAATATTGAAGGATATACTACAGTTGCCATCATTTGAACAATGTGACACATATCATGTATCTGGTAAAACTGTACCACATTTCACTTATTATTCCAGTTAATTACAAGTAGATTTAAAATATTGCCAGCAATTGACTTACAATGCTCAACTTAAAATATCAATTTCCTACATTTTATTGATTGACTATTACAATTATAATGATGCCATAAAGGCTACAGTTATAATAATGCCTTTGCATTTATGTAATACAAGGGCTTTAAGTCGATCACATATCATCAAGGTGAAAGCTTCACACTGTTAGAATATTATTTTTTATCAGTTTTTGCACTTTCATACATTTTTTAGATATACATGTTGCAACCTATATCCGTCGAAAGTGGGAGGCTCCTTTGCATAGGAAGCCGGCTAGATTATGGGGACCACAACGGCGCCTATTTCTGCCGTGAAGCAGTAGT
This sequence comes from Leptidea sinapis, assembly GCF_905404315.1. Taxonomy (NCBI): domain Eukaryota; kingdom Metazoa; phylum Arthropoda; class Insecta; order Lepidoptera; family Pieridae; genus Leptidea; species Leptidea sinapis. The sequence continues at coordinate 5,777,100 of NC_066267.1, read as the reverse complement.
CTGTAAACATTACTGTGTTTCGGTCTGAAGGGCGCCGTAGCTAGTGAAATTACTGGGCAAATGAGACTTAACATCTTATGTCTCAAGGTGACGAGCGCAATTGTAGTGCCGTTCAGAAGTTTTGGGCTTTTCAAGAATCCTGAGCGGCACTGCATTGTTCTGCGTGGGGCGTATCAATTACCATCAGCTGAGCGTCCTGCTCGTCTCGTCCCTAATTTTCATAAAAAAAATAGTCCTTAGATTTCTATCTTCTCTCTCTTTGCTCTGCTGGAGACTTAAATCCTGAAGGACTTCTATTAAGTGGCTTAGTATCCTCGAGTGGTTCAGGTATATACAGAGATGTCTGTATAATAATATGTATGTAATACCTAGAAACACAGTAGTATTATTTTGAGTGGACAACAAAATGCCCTGGGGACACTTTAGGGACATGTAGGTTAGCACTACTGTCTATTTGAAGACATAGAAATGTGACTAGAGACTGTTTCAAATGCTGAAGAGGTTCATAAACTCTGTTCGAACAACAATTATGTAACAAATCTATACTTAGTAATTTCTTTGATTAACGCGAGTGTTGCCCATTTAAATAAAACACTTGTAAAAGGCAAGTGTCCCCCTGAAGACAAGCTCTGGTAAAGGCACGAAAAGGCGGGTTAACTATAATAAAAATGTAACTTTTACGCAAAATCTAATATTACACAGTTACAATTACATGCGTTTTAATCCTATAACAACTGTTTTATTTAAATCTTTTTTTTATGTCAATGAGGGACGAGACGAGCAGGACGATCAGCTGATGGTAACTGATACGCCCTGCCCATTACAAAGCAATGCCGCTCAGGATTCTTGATAAACCAAAAAAAAATCTGAGCGACGCTACAACTGCGCTCGTCACCTTGAGACATAAGATGTTAAGTCTCATTTGCCTAGTAATTTCACTAGCTATGGCGCCCTTCAGACTGAAACACAATAATGCTTACGCAGAAATAGGCACCGTTGTGGTACCCATAATCTAGCCGGTATCCTGTACAAAGAATCCTCCCACTCCCAATCTTACTTCTCTGTCCACACGGTTCTGAAAAGTAGCATCTTGTCGTGATTTTATTTATTTAAAATTTCTATACATCGTGTATATAAATCTTACATGCTAAAAAAGTTCAGCTCGATCCAATAGTGCAGTTCGTTAATGTGATGTATTGCAGGTATCGTCATGGGGTGGCTATGTGTTCCTCATCAACCTGATACCGCTCCACGTGCTGTCATTGATGTTGCTCGGCCGGTTCTCTGCCCGCGTGTATGTTGCCTACAGCACACTGTACTGCGTGGGAACTGTGCTCTCCATGCAGATCTCCTTTGTTGGTTTCCAGCCCGTCCAGAGTTCCGAACACATGCTGGTGAGTATGAAAAAATGATGAGTGAGTGAAATTTTGGGATGCGCGCGCATCACTGTAGTACAAAAGTAACAGGTTGAAGTTGGTTCCTAAAATTTTCTGACATTTGCGTCATTCGTTATTTTTTTTGGTTCCTTCGACCATTATTAGGACAGGCAAAGGGTTCAAGTCCATACAGCCGTATTCATTATTTAATACGTAATTCATTGTCAAAGCCAACTTTGCAAGATTTTTACAAAAATGTTCTTTCTAAAAACATAGAATAGCACGAGGAATAAATCATTTTAATGATTTTTGCTTCGTTAGACCAAAGAAGTATAATTACTTCTTGCATACATAAGTACACACACAATTTTTTTTAATCCTATTGCAACAGGGCATGGATCCATATCAAACAATTTAGCAGCAATTGGTCTTAGTTTTATCCAATAGGTTGTTGGTAAAAGATTCCGACAGGCACACAAACAAAATACGTTATTATCGAACACCGCCTACCAATATATCCACTGCTGGCCAATAAAATTTCTCACACAAAAACTCTCACACGAAAACTAATACAGATAGACACACCCCCCCATGTCATGTCATTGAATGACATTGTACGTAAGCACTGCACACAATGGTAGTTTTCCAATTACAGTACCGAATTGTGCTGATGTTTAATTGGAAATTGAATTAGTTTTAAAATGCACCAGCAGAGTGCGTGTGTAAGTTCAAATAAATCTTCATAGAGTTTGCAATCTAATAAGAAAATAAGATGTTGTTTTCTTCATTTTGATAAATATGTTCATTTTCACGAAAACATTTATGATGTCTGCTTCATTTAATGATTCGATCAAGCCATTGCAGTGTTGACAAAAGTATATTTCTGTTCAATAAATTATATATAGATATTTATATAAGAATATAGTTTAATATAGTTTTATTTCTTTAGATTTTAGAGCATTGGTAACAAGACCATCAGCTCAAACCAAAATACAATAAACGAAGAATATTTAAATTATTTTTCGGTAAATTTGTATCTTTATGCATATTTACATTTATTTTTTAACACAGTCTGAACGACACGAAAGCTTACAAAATTTTTTCAACAACAAACAATATTACTGCCGATAGTAAGTAAAATTTGGATCAATGCCAAACTTATAGAAAAAACACTGTTAATCTTCTGCCACTGAGTTGGTATCTATTCTATGCATCACGCGAAAGCAGAACTTTTGAGGAATTGTGAAGTAATTTAACATGCACCTAAAATCTCGTAAAGTGGAAATACCTAAATCATAATGTACTGTGTTTTATTTAAAGTCATCTTATCTCAAAATTAAAAAGAAAAATCGCAATAAAATAAGTATTAATTTTTGTTGAAAATGTACCTATTTTACTTTGAAAATCTGTCAAAGAAAATAAAACCCTTTAACACCGGTCTTATTTGGGCTCATTTTATTGGCCAATGTTCTGGGAAATTTTTAAAAATAGTTTGAAGCCATAGGCTTTTTATTTTATTTTTTGATACCTTGAACATTTTCATGAATTTAGCTGGAGCAGTTATCAAGAATAAAATTAACTAAAAGTGTTAAAAAAAAATTAGAAAAAAGTCCTAAACCACAATTTGGTGAAAAAAGCGTATAAAAGGGGAAAAAATTATAATCTCCTAAACTACGCAAAATCGTAGAACATACATAGGGGTGATTCGGATACTCATCACCGTGAGACTTTCAAATTTTAGCTTTGGATGTCAACTTCTCGGCCACCCTGTATAAGATACCTTGGTATATCAGCAATAGACATATGTACCTAGATCTAGGATTCCCTACAGTAAAAGAAGAAATAAAAAATCATCTCCAAAGATATTTCGTAAGGATTTCGAATCATCCCAACATATTGGCCTCGGCCCTAATCAACAGCGACTGTGTTCAGTTCACCCGACTAAGGAGACATAGTGTGACTAGCTTGATAACACGTTTTGAATAGAACAACCAACAATTGAGGCACGTGGCCAATGGGTCACTCAGACAAAAGTGTTGCTGATTGTTGGAAATTACCAACAGATCGCGACAAGTGCAATAAAGAGAGAAGAGAAAAAAAAATAACTACTATTATTGTCCAACTCGTATTATGCGAATAGTTGTTCATTATAGTCTAGAACTATGGATGTGTATTACAATAACATAATTAACTCGTTAATATATTTCTGTCGGAATGAATCCTAATATATTATTTTCGTGCGCGTAGTATGGAGTACTCGTGATTTTGAGGGTAGATAAATATCTAGAATCCACTCGTAGGCCACTTTATGAGGGATGAAACACCAAAATGGACTAGAGTAATAACTGAATGGTACCCCAGAGGAGGAATAGAAGAAGACAGGTCATACGATGGGAGAATGAACTGAAACAAATAGGAGGACCACTATGGACTAGAATAACAAGGAACCGGAAAGAATGACAGAGCTTGGAGGAGGCCTTTGTCGAAGGACAAACAGTTAACAGAAAGAGGATACAGACTGCTTAAAACTTACTGCAAATAATTAAGTTATTAATATAACTGTTACAGTTAATATACTGTTAAAGTTAATTAATACTACTGTAATAAAGGCTTTATTATTATTCTCTTTATTACAATTTCATCTTATTTTCTACATATATATATATATATATATATATATAACATATTTATAAAAAACAATATTACAAATATAAATATAAAATCTAGAGTCCCGCCGGTGTTAGTTCACGACAATTCCGCCGGTGGTTAGGGCGACAAACTGAGGAACTTATTATTATTATAGTATCTATCTGTGCTAGAACTATTTGTTGGTCAGTCAATCCGTAGCTATTACTATTACTGGTCTCCTGCGAATTTACATCAAGTAAACTTATTTCTAATATACTTTTCAGGCGCTGGGAACGTTCGGACTGTGTCAGCTGTACGCGTTCACACAGTATCTCCGCGAGCGCCTGTCGCCGCAGAACTTCGAGCTGCTGTTCAATGCGCTTCTGACCACGCTGGTGGCAACCCTGGGCACTGCAGTCGTCGTTCTCTCTGTTACTGGTTAGTGACAGATTCTATCTTTAAGCGCTCTCTACAAACTGATGCGAATAACGCGCGGGAGGCGTTTTATAGCAATTCGCTCGCTCGCTTAGCCTCTCAAACTGACGCGACTTCCCGCGTGTCATTTTTGGCTCTACAGTGGATAAATATCACGCATTGTGGGATCATACAATCCCTCTCTTGTAGCTCCATACAAGTTAGCTGACACAATCGGCGCGAGCGACTTCCGACCCGCGCGATAGTAGCCTCAGTTTGAACAGAGCTTTAACGCCCGACCATTGAAGTATAACGCGAATTGAACACTTCTTAATGATACCACAGATTGGGAGTGGAGCAACCACCCTCAGGCTATTAAATAATAAGTTTAATTGTACAATATTACTTTGTAAACATATTTTTTCGATGAAAAACAAAAAAGTCCGCTGAGTTTGTTGCGCCCGTTTTTCTCAGGTCCGAGGCATTCGTTTTGGAATAGATGGTGCATGTCACATCCTATTTTGCATAAAAATATTTGAATTTGAACTAAGCTTACGTCTGTAAACGACTTTAAACATAGTTATTGCCTGATTGCGTTGAAATTCTGATCGCCGATCTCTCGTTCGACAATCGTTCAATAGTAACTTAGCGGAGATTTAAAACATCTCTAATATACGCTTGTTAAAAACTGGTATTCATAATCGCATATTAGAGCTAAAACGTTTATTATCTCTTCGATAAAGCTGGCGCGACTTATAGTAGCCAGGACCCTTCTATAAACCTATTTTAAGCACTCGAACGCAAAAAAACATGGCTGACATCGATCAGCTGATGCAGCTGAACAATGACAGTTCCTCATTAAATTAAATATAATTATGTTTTTTTTGTACGAAATGGCAACATTGCGTACTATAGACACTTATTCGTTATGGGAGATGAATCTAACGAACATTAATAAGGAGTTTTATCGAACGTTCGATAGGCTTAAAACACGTTTTAATTAATATAGGTTTATACCTTCGAAAAGCGTTTTATTATGAATAAGGCAGTAAATCTTTAGCTCTCGCAAGTAACAACAAGAAACAAAAAAAAAACATCATGTAGAAGTCTACGACAGTCCTGCATAGATTATTGAAGAATGTTATGTATGGTGTTGAACAATGGACATTAAAAAAGATCGTTTGCAAGTAAAAAAGATGCCCTTTGTAATGTTCATCGTTTGCTCACGATTGAAACAACTAATCCTTACTATGTAGCACTACACCCGGACACGTCCGCACGCAACCAACAGCCGATTAGAACAGGCCTTCCGCTGTACTGTGCATTCCTTATATAGCAGTCACCGTCACACGGTTAACGTCACTGTTGATGTCGTGACAGTGACAATAATAGTTAACACATACTCTGTTAAGACTAGATGTCAGTACCCTACACCCTTTACTAATGTTATAATAATATTTTCAACAGGTAAAATATCGCCATGGACTGGAAGGTTTTACTCTCTGCTGGATCCCTCATACGCCAAGAATCATATCCCTATTATTGGTGAGCATTTTTTTGATTCCGTATCTGTCTTTGATCACTAAGTTTTTTTTTTGTTACAATATAGCAATGTAGTAGCATATAATCTAAGCAGGTGAATGGAAGGAAGGGAGAGACCTATTTGTCCAGCTCAAAGAAACTTTAAGTCTTAGAGAATTTTTTATTCTTAGGTGCCTTTTATAAAAATCTGGTGTATTGTCACAATAATTATGTATCAGCCAAAATAATTTATGAGACATTTGATTTTATTACAAAAAATGAAGCCAAAATTGAATTTGCCTGTAGTGGATTCATATTTGAAATGGTTTTAAAGCATAATACATTTTCTTCCACCAGAACCACACTGAAATGAACTTCATTAATTTCTAAATCAATACAAGATAGGTATCTTCAAATTAACGCGTATTTAGTACCTCAAATAATTGAGAGCTATTTGTATTTTTTTATGGATGAGAGGACAAACGAGTGCACAGGTTTTTTTTGAAGGTACCCATGTCATATCGTCCTGGAAGCAACTGCACAACGGAGCTCATTTCACAGCTTGGTTACATGTGGAAGAAAGTTCCTTGAAAATCGCAATTCGGAGGAACACCACACATCCAGATTGTGGGGGATGATATCCTAATTTTTGGCAATATTACTTTGTAAACATATTTTTGATGAAAAAAAAAGCCCGCTGAGTTTGTTGCGCCCATTCTTCTCAGGCCTGAGGCATTCATCTTGGGATGGATGGTAGTTTTTTTTTGACTTTCAATAAGTCATGTCACATCCTATTTTGAATAAAAATATTTGAATTTGAATTGAATTTGGGGTGTCATGCGAAGGTGGAATTCGGCGGCAGGAATCAGGTCAAATAGCTCCTCGGAACACTCCCCGTGATAAAATATGTAAAAGAAACGCAATGAAGCGACGTCTGTATGCAACACCAATAATCTCGCCGCTTACATGGCACTGGGTCCGCGACAATTCGAGCAGCACGCGGTCAAATGGTTCGAGCTGATACTAGGATGCACCAGACCAGAGATAATAGCAATACTCGATATGTGGCCATATATGCCATATATATATACATATTTTGTTTTATTAAGATAGAGTTAGAGCAAGTTCATTCTTTGCTTTTTTATAAAGTTTCCCTTTAAATGTTTTTTTAAATTTGTTTATTGTCAGATTAAGTATATCACTTGGGAGTTTGTTATAAAAGCGTATACATTGCCCTTTAAATGATTTATCAACTTTATGGAGCCTGGTAGTGGTAACAGCAAGCTTATCTTTATTCCTAGTATTAAACTTATGACTATCGCTATTTTTCTTAAACAAGTTAATATTCCTGTGTTATATTCTATACCCAGAATTCCGATACTAGGCGAGGTTTTAAGGGACGTGTTGTCGAAGAGTGGTGATGCGCCGTGACAAATGTTTTTTTTTTGGCACGGCAAATTTTATTGGACATGGTTAATTTTACCCCATTCCGCGAGTATCTCAAGAGAGGACTCGATAGAAGACACAAGTTTCTTCCGGCACTGGTCGACGATTTCGCGAGAGACCTGTATGGCACTTCTATAGCAGTGCTATCATCTGCATAGTAATGCATGTTGGAGGTGTTCAACATATCATTGATATGCAGAAGAAACATTGTCCTACACCCACATATATAGATACTGTTTTGGGGCACTCCAGCGTTATCACAGACCTTAAAGTTGATTATTCAACATAATCTATGTAGTTCGAATCCAGTTAATAACTAATGTTGTTTTGTCCACAGCGTCGGTGTCAGAGCACCAGCCGACCTCCTGGTCCTCGTTCTACTTTGACCTTCAGGTGCTGGTGTTCCTCTTCCCCGCCGGACTCTACTTTTGCTTCACCAAGCTCACCGATGCCAATATATTTATCATACTCTACGGTGTTCTCAGTATATATTTCGCGGTGAGTTCATTTCTTAATGTGTCTATGATATATGATTGGATTATAAATATTATTGAATTCCTTACGTTTTTATATTATATTTGTGGTGTTGTAAAATTAATAACTCGTGAAGGCTGGTTGAACCAAATTATATTTCTATTTCACTGTGAGAATTTGACATTTCATTGAAATTGACATTCATAGTTTATTAATAGTTTGCAGTACTAGCGCCACCTAGTGGTGAGTTGTGATACAAGTTAATATTGACTAAATAGGTTTTCAAAAGAAAAGATCAATAAAAATTTAGCTCAAGTAGTTACGTTAGTTAAGTTAGATTTGATTGTCCTTTTTTTAATAACATGTTGCATAACAATTTTATAGTGTGTGTGTATGTTTAAATACTTTAAAAGCACATTTAATTAATGATTCTTATTTGGTTCTAGTCCACGTTGTTGATTTATAGTAAAATATTGGATATAAAATATGATGAGAGAAGAAGCCTTGAGTATGTTGAGTCGATGTTGAGTCATCCGTTGATTCCATGCTGTGATTGTAACACTTTGATCTCTGAATTGGTAAGCTAAAGCGAAATCCGTCCTAACAAACATGTCCATTCAAATATATTTTTAGGAAATAAAAGGGTTTTTTTTAAGTATAACAATTGACAATTTTTTATACCACCAACTAAGAATTCGCAAACAAGCCAACATCTAACTAATTAACTTATAAATGAAATTAATTTGTTAAGCTCCTAAGAATAAATTTCAAATATCACCGCGACTAATATAATATAACAGAAATAGGGCAGAGTAACGACTCTAACTAGTCAACGGTTGCAGCGGAAATGTGTCGACGCTAGGGAGACATCGCCTTTTATAGACGTCTTCACCCTGTCCATCTGTCACTGTCAACACTGTAAAACCGTTAATTTAAATTATCGACCGAGTTACGTAGTGAGCACAGAGAACCTTTCCGTCCGGGCGCCGATCGGCAAATGGGCTGTCAACCGCCGGCCGCTCCACGGTATTTATAGCAACAGCTGTGACGTCACGAACTTAATCACAAATAAAAAATAATATGATAGATCCTGATAATATATATTCAAAATAGGATATGATATCACATATTGAAAGTCAAAAACTATCACCTACCTAAAAAAGTATTCCTCAGACCTGAGTAGAACGGGCGCACGAAACTCAGCGGGCTTCTTTTATTTCATAAAACATGGTTTCAATGTAATATCGTACAATAAATCTTAGTATTTAATAGCCTGGGGGTGGTATTTGGAATTTGTGGTATTAAGAAAGTCATTTATGTTAACCTTTATCTACACCCATGCTTTAAATCCTCTATTAAAGATTCTGAAACAGTTAGCTTATTGCCAAAATTAAAACACCCAATGTCCTAATAACCATTACATCATCCAAACGAGTGTTGTAATCTTGTACTGAATTTCATAACAAAACTCCTTTGTTTTTTTTTTCGATCCCTTCATGCGCTTAGAGTTTTAACAGACAGCCACTTACTTATTGCTCGATGCGTGGTATCTGTATGAATTTCAATAAAAGAACATTTTTGTTTACGCGCGTTCCACACTACTAGAACGACGTGCACCGTAAAAAAAACTTGGTTATTCGAATCCCCGCCATTCTTCTTCGATAGTTTTATTGCTTTGTTTACAAAAAATGAGCGATTTAAGTTTTGACAGCACACCGCCAGATATTTTAAACGCTGCAATGTAAATTACTATTACAATAAATAATTCTTTCATTACTATTAATGAAAGAATATAGTACATAGTAACTTAGTACATAGTACCTATGTACTAAGTTTATTTGTATATAATCAGTAATGGATGATATTAGGTTACTACTACGACTGGCTGTTTTAATGTTTTAGCTAAAGCTAACTGTTTCGGAATCTTTTAGACGATTCATATTATGGGTGTAGATAAAGTCTTGTATGCAACTGTTGATAATTAGGTATTAAAACACTCATGTGATACTATTATCACACTTCGCCTCGTTTGATAAATCTACATTCGTGTTTTAATACCTGTTATTACACAACACTTGCATGAATAACTATAACCACACAAATGTTAAACATATAATTAAACATGCCCTGTCAATTTTTAAAAGTGTTGTTTTATCGAGCAATATACTGCATCTCGACCAAACATGTACGATATACAGCAAAGGTATAGAAAAAAGATGAAAGTCAACCTTATTTCTGTCTGTTAAGGTTAAGTTTGGATATTGAGTAATTAAAATATTATGACCCACTGAGTGCTGGTCGATGTTTAGCGATATTGTTGATTAGTTTTTAGTATTAAATAATTATTTATATCAATTCCCATTTCGTAATTAACTCAATACAAAACCTGAAACGTGAAAGTTGTTTGCTAGTTATCATTTCTACTGTACTATAATTAAATATTTAAAATAATTACTAACACACGGTTCAAATAATTAATTACAAAAGTTCGAGTCCCGCATCGTTCATAAATTTTGGTCTCAGATTTAATACATATGTATAATAGCAGACGTGCGGGATATCACTTTAAAATAACAATTTTTTTGATTTGAAAGAGAGATATCTCAAGTCAATTTTCTAATTCGCAATTATTGCGGTTGGGCAGGTTTTCAACTGTAAAGTTGATCCTGTAGGTGGAGCCACAACCTGAGAGTTGAACAAGACGCACGCAGATTTATAAAGCACGTGTCACTCGAACGATTGGCTCAGTTGGTAAGAGCGCTTGGACGGAACCCGAGAAAAGAACCCGAATTTTGGTTACAAATTTAATTTGTGTAATTAACCCCAGAAGTTAGAGATATCACTATAAAAATAACAAATAATAAATATTGATTTTACTAAAAAATAAAAAAGTTCTCATCATAGTCCGTATCGTTGATGTGTTGCTAAAAACAAATCTGCTATAGTGACGTCATAAAATGGTGCTCGGCGTTTTCGATCGCGAAACCTACAGATAATAAAACTATGTTTATAGTTTTGAAACTATATCTAATCTATACTAATATTATAAAGCTGCAGTGTTTGTTAGTTTGTTTGAACGCGCTAATCTCTGGTACTACTGGTCCGATTTGAATGATTCTTTCAGTGTTGGGTAGTCCATTTATCGAGGAAGGCTATAGGCTATGTTTTTTTTTTTCAAAATTAGGGATCCGTAATAAAATTGCTATTTTGTAACACAAGGTGTAAAATCGAAAACCTATTTTTGCGTGCGCTGCAAAAACTATTGACAATAGAACAAAATGATGTACAGGCTATAATATAGGCAATATTTTATTACTTATAAAACTATCGCGTGAATTATACTTTATATGGCAAAACAACGTTTGCCGGGTCAGATAGTGTGTTTATATAATCTATATCTAATAAATTAATATTTAATTCGTATTTCATATGGATAAAACTCTATAAATAATATACCTTTATAATTATTTTTTTTATATGAGACTGACTTATTAGACACATCATTATGCTGGATAACAAAAGTAACATAGAAATAGTTTCTCTTGGCGACATCTCTATATATTTATCGTTAAAAACGACGGATTTCGCTGTAGTATCACATATAACCTTGCCCATAACGGTTCAAATATACTAGCCAATATATCAAGATCTCCCCACGGTTTAAAAATTCCAGGGTGTGATGGTTCGTTTGATGTTGGTGCTAGCGCCGGTGATGTGCATCCTGTCGGGCATAGCGGCCTCCAGTCTGCTGAGTCTGCACGTGAAGGACATCGAGCCCAAGGTTGAGAAACATGACAAGAAGAAGAAACATGAAAATAATTTGGTGTTTAGGTCCGAGGTTGGTTTACTATGGAATATTTGTAATTCGTAAATGAAAGGTAAGGTAGGTAGGTAATAATAATTAACCTCCTTCGATCTGTCGCTTAAAATATATGTATATTTTTATGACAATAAGGGCGAAACGAGGAGGACGTTCAATTGGTGTTAATTCGTACGTCCCGCCCATTACAAAGCAGTGCCACTCAGGATTCTTGAAAAACCCAAAAATTCTGAGCGGCACTAAAATTGCGCTGGTCATCTTGACACATAAGGTGTTACGTCTAATGTGCTCAGTAATTTCACTAGCTACGGCGCCCTTCAGACCGAAACACAATAATACTTACACATTACTGCTTCACGGTAGAAAAAGGCGCCGTTGTGGTACCCATAATCTAACCGGTATCCTGTGCAAAGGAGCCTCTTACTGTTAAATGCCATTAGTCGCCTCTTACGACACTCTTCAGCCTGGGAGCTCCCTATTCTTTTTATGTCCCAGGGAAGCACAGGGCAAAACATACAAAAGTTATCACATAAACTTGCAGTGAAAAAGGTGGATACTTGCGCATATTTAAAAGTAAAATATTATTAATTTGATGAAAAATTTTAGTACAGTTAATTAGCAAAATGATTTCGTTGTTAGTTTTATTTGTGAAAAATGATCTTATGGCATGATTCAACAGTCATGTGTATTTGTAAGACCGTAGGCGATAAGAGGAGGATGCTCTCCTCCTTACGGCACATCACATCTTAATTGCTCCGTGTAGTAGCTTATTTGTCGTACTACTAAAAACAATTTTTACATATTATACATAATACAACTTAACTATTATAGCCTATGTTTAAGAAAACCCTGTATGATAATTGGCACGGATTTGAAGTAGAATGCGAAGACACCACTAAAAGAAACCCCCTTATAATAAATAATAGTATTGTTAAAGAAATTTTCATATTAATTGCTTTCAAAAATCTTGAGAGCGCCTGACTTATTTATTCTATCAGTAACTAAGGTCATCGCCCTGACCTCGATCCAATGGCGTATGGATAGCATCATTTGCGCGGCTCGGCGTCTTAAAACGAATAAGGAGGGCGATGTTTACTACTAATACAAAACTTTCGTGTTTGCCGCTGCGCGCCCTTCGCATGATACACGAATGAAATGGGTGTGTGGGCGGGGAAAATTAAAATAGCTGCAGGGAGCCAGGTGGCCAAACTTTTATAATTGGGTACATTTATGATCTGTTCTTTTTTTATCCGATTATTTCCTGAAAATCAATATTTATTTGTTGTCGCTATTTGATACCAATATACGCCTCAAGATATAGTACAGGATTTTCTTAAGACCCTGTATATATACCTACACATGGTGTGGATTTCAATATATTTTGTAGACTAAAAGTTCCAGTGCTGTCTTGACTAAGCAGTTTGTTATTTTTAAGTGATATCCCTCACTTCTGATGCCAATTAAATTTGACTAAATTTATGAATGTACACAATCATGTTCTCTATTTATACCTGTCATTGTCTCCGAGTGCAGCTGGGCGCCGTGTTCGTGCTGGTGCTGGCCAGCCTGCTGTCGTCGTACGTGCTGCACTGCACCTGGGTCACGTCGGAGGCCTACTCCTCGCCCTCCATCGTGCTGTCGGCGCGCGGCCACGACGGTGCCCGGATCATCTTCGACGACTTCCGCGAGGCCTACACCTGGCTCAAGATGAACACGCCCGAGGTCACCACGACACACTGTTCTTTCATTGATACATTTATTTATTTATTTTATCATTCAAGATATCATTCAGACAATTTAATAAAAAGGATTGAAACTCTCACACACAATCACTGACACTCACACACACACACAGACACACTTACACACACACATACACACGCACACTTTATTGTTTGTTAAGAAGTTTTTATTTTTATTTTCATTAATTTTACTAATTTACTATTATTTTTCAACCATCTCCATGCTATGTTCCGCGAGTCAAATAGAAGTAACTTTCTTTAGTAACTGTGTTTCCCGGCTTCTGTGTCACAAGCACCTTTGCTTAATGCAGAGCCAACACTCAGTACATATAACGTACAAGGTACTCAAATATTCACAATTATGTTGAAGTGTATCGTGTTAACTTTAATTTCTTTGTATGTATCTTAATTCTGGTAATAAATTTATTATTATATATATTCATAGGTGTCGACGCCAGATTTCCTATCGTCGACTGGATTAAATTTAATTTTATTATTATATCGAGTCATACACCTAAACCTATCAAACAATTACTCTAATATTACTCCATTTACCTACTCTGTCAATCATACTTCATCCTTCATCTATCTGTCGAATACAACATTCATTCAGTTCACTCTTCTACTTCAACTACTTGGACGCGACACCTCAATTACACAAGAACTGTTATCTAATCCTTTTAAGACAGACGAAATATAAAACTTTAAGAAAATATCAATATTTCTTTTGTTCATCGCGAACAATAGGAAATAAACAGTATTATGATAAATATTAACAAATATTAACACTCACACTGTCACCAGTGAAGTTTCCAACAATTTATACGACACTTTTAGTTAAAAGGTAACCAACGGTAAGATAAAAACCACAAAACAAAAGTAATACAAATTAACCACTAATTACAAGCTATATAAGTTACACAATACTGTACACGCCTATTATACGATACCATAGTGAATTACTTACAAATGAGTTAAGGATTCAGAAAAAAATATATGGAGTTAAAAAAAAATTTCATTATTTTTTTTTTAAGTATCACAAACCACTAATCTGAAAACATTTATTATTTTAATTATCACTTATTTCACTTAGAATTATTTATGAGAAACGATAACAAAAACAGTATCAAAGAAACACTGTATCTGCTAAATACCACATGACAGCAGTGAAAATGTCATTAAGACGAGAATACCTAATTTAATACGAAATAAAAATGTATTTTTCTGTTCTAAATATATATATATATAAATGAATTGCTGTTCGTTAGTCTCGCTAAAACTCGAAAACGGCTAGACCGATTTGGCTAATTTTGGTCTTGAATTATTTTTGGAGCTCCAGAAAAGGTTTAAAATGTAAATAAATATGAAATGCTTGGAATTAAATAAAAACAACAATTTCGTTTTTCCATTGATGTGTCCCCCATCGTTCATAAATAAAATTGAAATAATAGTTTAAAATGAATAACTAATTAGAATAATAATATTTTTATCTTTCTAACTTTCTCAGAAGTTAAAAAACAAACTTTAATTTAATTATCGATTTTTTTTAATACTATATATGTCAATACAACGTTTGTTGGGTCAGCTAGTTAATAAATAAATAACAATGAAAATTTACATATACCGAACGAGCGTTACATAACAGAAAGTGACAGGTTAGTCTCGTGCAATACCCACCAAATTAAACGCTCAGCGCGTTTTGACTTTTCCACTTTAAAAATAATTATGTTTTTATAATATTTTTTCAATATTATATATAAAGTTCTCGTGTCATAATGTTAGTTACCTTACTCCTCTGAAACGGCTTTACTGATTTTTACCAAATTTAATATGCATATTCAGTAGGTCTGAGAATCGGGTACTATCTATTTTTCATACCCCTAAGTGATAAGGGCTGTTCACCCTTAACATTTTTTTTAACTTTTGAATAAAAATTTTTGTTTTTATTTAAGTATGATTCAGTATTATACAATTATACATACAACTTCAATTTTTCACTCATCTACGATCAACACCTATTTTTGTATCGCGATTGTTATATTATTCTATTTCATCCACCAAACCGATATAGGGTTGCAAGATGGCAATCGAATACAATAATTGTACTACGATATATTTGATAGGTCTGAGAATCGGTTGCATCAAAATTTTAATAATTGTTTTTTTTTTTTAATATGTTATTATGGCAATACGACGTTTGCTGGGTCAGTTATTATTATATAATATTAGCACGATAAACCACAAACTACACACACTAAACTCATTGTGTAGGTAAACCAAATAATTTTTAAAATTATTATTATGTACCAATAATAAACTATTAAATTAATAATTATAATTGATACATAATTATTGAATATACTAAACACAAACCACCTTATTCATAATAGTCTGCTAACTAATTCTCACTCTGTCTTCTTCTATTGACCTAAGTCAGAATGAGAAAAAACACTCCTTAGCGGGTGTTTAAGTTAGCGGATCATTATGAATAAGGGGCTTAATGTTCAAAACAAAAGTATTGCGTTATTCAAAAGAAAATGTTAAAAAACGTTTGTAAAGGTTACTATAACATAAATGACTTTCTTAATGATACCACAGATTGGGAATGGAGCGACCGCCCTGAGGCTATTAAATAATAATAACTTTGTAAACATATTTTTGATGAAAAAAAAAGCCCGCTGAGTTTGTTGCGCCCGTTCTTCTCAGGTCTGAGGCATTCATTTTGGAATGGGTGGTATTTTTGACTTTCAATAAGTGATGTCACATCCTTTTTTTTAATTAAAATATTTGAATTTGAATGACACAACAGCGAAGAGCAGCTGACTGTATCTTTCTCGCTCGGGTACACTCGGCGGTTCCGAGTTCACGCGACCTAGCCTTTCACCTCAGAGCGTGATGCATGAGCGTAAACTACTACCTTCAATAAACTGTGTGTGTTGCACCACCAAAAGAAGTTTTGACTTCAAAAATTATCCCACGAAAATAGCAAATCATTTACAAATGAGTGTTATTGTGTGCGATAGTACAATTCATAATTTTATTGATAAATCGCTGAGCAATTTTGCGTCACGTTACTCTATAATTTTTTTGCAGTGGGCACATAGCTCGACGGACAGATGGCCGTTGGGGCAGTAAAGTCCTCAAAGGCTCCCACGTACCGGACGAGGACAGCACAGGACCGATCGTCGTGGAGATCTTTGGGGGAGGCCTTTGTCCAGCAGTGGATGCCTTCCGGCTGATATGACGATGATGATCAATTGAAATAATTTGAATGAGTTGTTTGTTAACTAAACAGGAGTCGAAGGTAATGTCGTGGTGGGACTACGGGTACCAGATAACGGCGATGGCGAACCGCACGGTGATCGTGGACAACAACACGTGGAACAACACGCACATATCGCGCGTGGGGCAGGCCATGGCGTCGTCCGAGGACAAGGCCTACGAGATCATGCGCGAGCTGGATGTGGACTACGTGCTTGTTATATTCGGCGGCCTCGTCGGGTACTCTTCTGATGGTGAGTTGGCAGGAAGTGAAGGAGAAAATCATTTCAGTTCGCGTCACCGACATGCTCCGTACTGTCGCACGCAAAATAAAAAACTACAATTTATAAAAATTAATATAAATATATATAGTTAGACACTTTTTGGATTGGTGAAATCTAGTGTGTTCGCCTCACCGAAATGCTTATAGCAGTGTGTCTGTAGCTATCCAGCTGACTTATTGTGCAACATTAGTGCTTTGTATATCTTATAAGTGAAATTGATTGGATTTAGTGAAAAGTTCAATGTGCATTGTTGAAACTAGAAATTAATTAAGAATAAGTTTTAAAAATAGATACAAATTGTTTTTTAACATTACGAAACTTCAAATTTTAATACTAAAAGTTCGAAGGTTTTACTTCTATCGGCAGTCTGTAGAACTGCCAATTTTATTTTATTACAAATAGTATAAGACACGATTTTTTAAATTATAATATATATTTTAATAAAAAGAGCGCAAGAAAGAATGCTAGAAGAGTTTCTTGCGTGGTTTCTTCTATTTCAAAGCGCCATTTGTTCTCGAAGTGGTGGTAGTAGTGTTTGAACTGGCATCAAAAAGAAAAAAAATAATAAAGAAGTTTGAGAAAATAATTAAAAGTATTTAGTTATAATAAATTTCAATAGATTTGCTACATTTTACTGAAACTACAAGAAAATGTTTTCACTCATTTGATTAACTGAATTATAGATTGAAAAAATGTTATATGGCGCTTACGTTATTGCTTTTGGATAGTTTTTCGTACTAAGTACTTATTTTATCATTTTTTGTATATAAAAAAGTGCAGTGTCCTGCTCATTGCAATGCAGTGCCATTTAGGTTTCTTGATTGAAGCCAATATTCTGAGCGTTATAGATAGTCTGGTGTCAAGGAGAAGTTACTGACATCTGAAACACAATTCATACTAATTAGGCTATCTTTGCTACCTGTATGTAAATAATAATATATTACTTACTAACTAATGTGTACTTATTAAAAGGCATAAAAGGCATTTATTTTCTCAAAATTGATTCCTTTAGAATTCTTTTTGATGTCATTTCTTATACTACTAGATACTACTACCGCTTCGGAAACAAATGGCGCTCTGAGAGAGAAGAAGCGGCGCAAGAAACTCTCCCAGCATTCTTTTTTCTGCGCTCTTTTCAAAAAAATTATTTTCAATTATTATTTATTGTAATATTTAAAAAATATAGTAATTATTATTTTGAAAAAATTGGCAGTTGTAGAGAAAATTTTGTACTTTTAGTATTAAAATTAGAAATATAATGTTAACAATTAAATTATTTGATTCAGTTTATTTTTAAAAATTATTTTCATTAATAATGGTTATCGTATTTATTCAAACAAAAACTCTATTTCACAATAATAATGCTAATAATATTTAATCAAACTAATTTGCTCGCATTTTTCTATGTACTATTTAATTGTGGAAACTTTTATTGGTTAGTGATTTATATTTTAAGTTTTATTTTTTAAGTGTATTAAGTTGTACTGTTTGTTTCCCGAATAAAATAAAATAAAAATAAAAACTAGTGCGGAGGGTAGATTCAAATATTTTTGTTGTTGTATAACACTACTTTTGTAACGGGCAATTGTTGTTTCTAGTGAATATTTGCAAGCACCAACGTTTTTGTACCTTTTTCGCTTAATGTTTTATGTGATTTCTTAGTCTATGTAAATAATTGGGTATTGCATTGTTTAATACTAAGGTCATTAATAAAAATGCACTAGTAAGAAAAACATATAATATTGTAATAGTGTTAGTTTGATAAATAAAGTTTAAACTAAAAACAAAAACAATATTTCAACAATTCACAGTATATATTAATAATATTTCACTACTTTTCACTAAATCCATTTAATTTCACTTATAAGATATACACAGCACTAATGTTGCACAATATGTCAGCTGTATAGCTACAGGTATACTGCTATAAGCATTTCGGTGAGGCGAACTCACTAGAATTCACCCATGTAAAAAGTGTCGAATATATATTTATTTTTTTAATTATTTATTTTCGCTTGCGCCAGTCATAAGCATGTCGGTGACGCGAACCCATAAAATTTTCCAGTTTTCACTTGAAAAGGCATAAAATTAATTCCTTTAGATTTTTTTTTAATGTTATTTCTAAGATACTAGATACAACTACCGCTTCGGAAATAAATGGCGCTCTGAGAGAGAAGAAGCGGCGCAGAAACTCTCCCAGCATTCTTTTTTTGCGCTCTTTTCAATAAAAATATACAATATTGTACTGTCATTGGTATTGCTATAAAATAATCATAATCTAGTCTCAGGCTGTCCGATCACTTAGATATTCAGTTGTGGAGTTATAGGATTTACGACAGAGCCATGTTTTTTATAAAACATTTAAATTTATTTATAGATAGTAAAGTGTATACATTAATCCTTACAGCTATTATGTATCTTATGAAGACTAATAGAGTTAGTTACAAGCAATCCCTTATATCAAGCGTTATGATAATGAAAATCACTTTTTAGTGTATTAAGTTTTCATAAATGTACTGACAATGAACAGTCATAATATTTATTTCTTTAAATTTTTCTTTGAGAGCCTGTCTTTAACCAAGCTGATATATAGCACGAACAGCTCTCATTTGAAATGTTATATCTTAGGGAAGGACCAACCGGGCGACATTTTGCTAAGGCTTGTTTTGTTCGCAGACATAAACAAGTTCCTGTGGATGGTTCGTATCGGCGGTAGCACGGAGCGCGGCGCACACATCCGCGAGGCTGACTACTACACGGCTAGCGGCGAGTTCCGCGTTGACGAACACGGCTCCAGCACACTGCTCAACTCGCTCATGTACAAGACCAGCTACTACAAGTTCGGCCTCGTGTACACAGAGGGCGGTACGTACCCGCTCATACCCCGGGCCATAAAAAAAATGGGGAAGTCCCAGCCCCATGGGTGTCGTAAGAAGCGACTAACGGCCGTTCCCAATATTCAGTCTATCTCATACTTGGGATAAAAATCGTAACTATCGTTGACTTTTCTGTCGCAAAAAACTTATCGACGGTAATTCACCAAAGAGTATAATAATATATAGGGAAAAGAGAGCCCTCTCGATGCATTATGAGCTGTCTATTTGAAAACTAGCGCCATCTGGAGATTGACCCCGAAAATAACTATTATAAGCTCCAAATTATAAAATTCATTTTTAGTGTTGTGACGCAATTTAATAACTAACTCAGTAGAGTATTTTGATGTAGGTATTGCAATTTTTTACCATGTTGAAATTGCGTGTAGAGTTAGTTATTTAATTTTGTCACAACATAGAACATAAAGGATAGATTTAGTAGTGCAAATATGCAAAATGGAACACGAGAGCTACATACATACATGCGCAAACGCTAGAACTAGCCGTCATTTGATGACCAGTGGGCAGTGACACAAATAAAGAAAAGTTTCAAAGCGAGTGACAGCTGACAAAGCTTTCATTTTCGGGCCACCTAACAGATGGCACTACAGTCTTCTGAAAACGTCACTTTAAGGCGTCTGTCCCACCCCTGTAATTCACCTAATCCGTACACGCTGTCTGTCAATGGGAGGACGTCTAGCTTACCCAATATAAGGCGATAAGAATGACTTATCGAGTATATTGGGACAGCTTCAGATTATTGACAGCTAATTACTGACAGTAAAAGGTAGTAATTTATCTCTATCTGTAGATAATATATTGGAAGCGGCCGTTAGGGCATTTACCAGTGGGATGATTTTTTGCCATAAAGCAATAATGTATAACCATTATTGTGTTTCGTTCTGAAGGGCGCTGTAGCTAGTTGAATAACTGGGCAAATAAGACTTAACATTTTGTCTCAAGGTGACAGCGAAATTGTAGTGCGGCTCAGAATTATTACATTTTCTAAGAATCCAGAGCGGCACTACATTGTATGCGTCCTGCTCGTCTCGTCCCTTATTGTCATAAAAAATACCTATGCCCATACATTCTACGAATTCGTACACTTAAAATAATATTCATGTCAGGTGATGAGTGCTATAATATGACAAACGATAGTTTAAACTTAGCATTCAGGAAACAATATTTTACTTTATTTTATACTGTGATTTTTTAAACTTGAGCTCCTGGCCTCGACACTAACCCATGCGAACCATAGCGGCACTAGGCCGCTACTTCACGCCGGTATTCTGTACGAGTGTGGTAATTAACCCGGACGAGTCTGGCCCGATTGTGCTGACGTCATAAGACTGCAGCGTGACTCTCCTACTTCACAAAAGCTCTTAGTCACTTCGTACGACACCCTTGGGCCTGGGACTCCTTGCCTTTGATCTGTTTTTAACTTAGTTTTGACTAAATCATCTACTACAACTTACACTGTTGTAGAAAGAACATTATTGAGTGTATTCATTAAAGAGTATAATATAATCGTTTCATATTCAATAATTTTGTCAGCTGTCATTTTGAATTTCTTTTGCGACAATCCTTAGTATGACACAAATGAGAACGTAAACAATGAAGGATTTTCTTTTGCTTCTCCGATTCTTATCATCTCGATCTAACTGCATAACTAAAAAGAAATATAAATACATTACTGCTTTATCTTCGAACTTTTATATTAATATAATATCTATTATTAACAAAAATATTATTTATATTCCAAATCTTGATCAGGTTTGTAGCTGTAATGGACTTATCAAACATAAATGTCGCCAATAAATGGTCGCCGGTAATAAATATTTCTAATATTGATTGATAACTTGTTCAGGTCGGCCGCCCGGCTACGACCGAGTGCGCGGCGCCGAGATCGGCAACAAGGACTTCAATCTGGAAGTGTTAGAGGAGGCTTACACCACCGAGCACTGGCTCGTGAGGATCTACAAGGTCAAGCCACTGCCCAACCGCGGCGTGTGAGCACACCACAACCATCGCTATCGAGATACACAAAAAAGTAAAAGTTTATCCATGCTTTAAATCCTCTATTAAAGATTCTTAAACAGTTAGCTTATTGCCAACATTAAAACACCCAATGTCCCAATGTTACTACGACTGGCTTTTGTAATGTTAGCAGTAAACTAACTTTTCTTCATATTATGGCTGTAGATAAAGTCTTGTATGCAACTGTTGATAATTAGGTATTAAAACACAACAGTTGCATAAATAACTAATTTTCAACATTAAAAGATATAATGCTGTCGGTTTTTTTTTATTAAATGCTCGCGTTCTATGTACATCAACTTTCAACAACCATATACTTCATAACAGAAATTTACAGACTTGTAGGAATATCTTAGGTTTTTTGAATCAATTTCAAAATCAGTTATAATTTATTTTGAAGTTATGCTATTACATACATACTACATTCATTACCATAATATATCGCAGCGATTTCAAATTTTCCAGTTAAACGGAACACCCCAAGAAATATTGTCACCAAAAAAAGTTTAGGTTGTCATTTTTCATTTCACTGCAACCAAGTGAAAGAAGCATTTTGGCAATATTTTTTATTATTTACATATTATTCAATTTTATTAATCCGATTTATGAAATAAAAATAACTTTTTTGTTTGTTGAAAATGATACTGATGTTAGTTAGTTGCCTTTACAAAAAGTAGCTCCAAATAATTGTTACTAACTTGAAAAGATACATTGACAGAATCTTTTGTAAAGCTTTTTAGTTAAATAATTGAAATTGTTCAGTAGCTCCGTTTGATCTTCATCATAGTGAGGTAAACATTTTGTATTTATTCGACCAGCACTTATCTCAGACTAGTGTTTAACAATCCTATTTATTTCGCGACCCCATTACAGTTTCAAAAATTCTAGCGACCCCCTTGCCAGTCTTATAATTTAATTTTGAAAGTCTACCACCTAGAGATAATAATTTAATACACAATGTGTCGACGTGTTTTTTTTTTATGGAAATAGGAGGACAAACGAGCGTACGTGTTACCTGGTGTTATGTGATCACCGCCGCCCACGTTCTCTTGCAACACCAGTGGAATCACAGGAGCGTTGCCGGCCTTTCAGGAAGGTGTACGCGCTTTTTTTTATAGGTACCCATGTCGTATCGTCCCGGAAACACCACACAAGGAAGTTCGTTCCACAGCTTTGTAGTACGTGGAATAAAGCTCCTTGAAAACCGCACTGTGGAGGAACGCCACACATCCAGATGGTGGGGGATGGAATCCTAACTTGTGGCGTGTCAATCCTAACTTGTGGCGTGTCGTGCGAAGGTGGAATTCGGCGTCAGGAATCAGGTGAAACAGCTCTTCGGAATACTCCCCGTGATAAATGCGGTAGAAGACACACAATGAAGCGACATCTCTACGCAACGCCAAGTGATCCAGCCGTTCACAGAGTACTGGGTCCCCGACAATTCGAGCTGCTCTACGTTGCACGCGGACAAATGTATCCAGCTGATACTGGGGTGCGTCAGACCAGAGATGACAGCAATACTCCATGTGTGGCCGGACCTGCGCTTTGTGCAGCGCTAGAATGTGGGCCGGCTTGAAGTATTGCCGTGCTCTATTTATGAGGCCCAGTTTCTTCGAGCCCATTTGCCTTTGCATCTCACGGGCTTTGGATTCGAGCAATAACCATCGATAACGACCTATATACTGCGCCCAGTGAGGAAGCTAGAAATCCACTTGTAAAAGCTCTCGGGAAGCCCAAATGACGGAAGTTTTGAGAGAAGCGCCTTGTGCCATACACGATTAAAGGCCTTCGCTATATCCAGGCTAACTGCCAGGCCTTTCCCCTTGCTTTCGATAGCCACCGCCCGTTAGGTAAACCAGAAGATCACCTGCCGATCGACCATGGCGAAAGCCGTACTGTCGGTCGTTGATCAACTGGTGATCCTCTAGGTATACCAAAAGCTGACGGTTAATTATGCTCTCCATGATTTTGGAGAGCAGGAAGGTAATGGCTATAGGTCTGTAGTTTGCCGGATGCGAACTGTCTCCTTTTTTTGGGATCGGATGGGCACGGGCTGACTTCCATGAGTCAGGAACTACGCCTTTTGTATACGAGTGCGTAGTCTGTGGTACGTGACCCAAGCCATTCGGCATTGTGCCCGTTGAAATCACCCAAGACTACGATTTCAGCGGAGGGGATCTGATCAAGCACGTCGTAAATTGCCGCTTGAATGCATCCAATAGCAATTGAGATGATCCGTTTCTTCGTTAGCACTATGGGACCTGTAGACACACGCATAGATACGGACGCGGTACTCAAAATCTACACGGAGCCAGAGAGTAGACAGGTCCCTACCCTCAAAATTGCAGAGACGGCGATAGCCGATATCCTCATTAACGTAACATACCTACCATATACTCGTACATGGAGTGAATTCCACTGATATTGCAAAAGTCCACTTTACGCGTGGAGCGGGGTGCCGTGGTGATACTGCCTCGTTTGTGCCGAGGACATGCGTGGTCCTGTGGCCTCCCCAGAATACGATGGGCAGCCCGAGCGAGAATGCTCGGGGAGGGATTCTCCGACTCTGGTAGAGCCGGTACCCTCCTGGGGTAAAATCTCTTGTCACTCTCCCACTTCTAAAATGTTATGGCTGAAGAGAGAAGTAAACAAGAATATCTACAGCTGGCAAGGGAAGCTCTAAATTTAGTAGCACCATTCGCAACTTCATATATGTGTGAACAGACATTCTCGTTAATCATGGGCAATCTCTCAAAATTCTCGATAATCTGCAAAAAACTTCAATTAGAAAATGATTTGGTTTTGACACTTCAAAAATAGCACCACGATTTGACAAAATTTTTGAAAACTAAGCTAGCCAAACCTTCTCACTAAAATTGTGTTTTTATTGTAGTATACCTTGCCCTTTTCCCCCCTAGGGGTCGCGACCCACAGATTGAAAAACACTGTCTTAGACAATAGTTTTGTTTTCAGATCATTTTTTGCTTTTGATTTCGCATTTAACAGATAGTCTTATAATATTTTGCCCTATTTTAGTCTTATAGATTTCATCTTTTCAATGAACATTATTTTAAACCTGTTGCAATTCCTTTAAGTGGTAGTGTCGGGGTGTGTTTAGTAGTGTCAATATATAGTGCAAGTTTCTCAATAATGTCACAAACTGCATTTAGATGATTATTAATTACGGGAGAGTTTTAATGATAATAGAATAATGATTGTTAACGATTGAGAATTGAGGTTACCTAAAACATTCTATTTTATTTTTACAATGCTCCATTTTGTTATAATTAAAGTGTGCAATCTGTCATTTATTGTGTATGTCTGTTTCTAGAATAGTTTTTTTTTATATTTTTGGCTAGAGTTGGTCACAATTTCAATAACTTTACTTTAACTAATATTGTCTTAAATGGAGAATTAGTTATAATTTGTAAAACCATTTTGTACTATTATTTAAATAATGTATATTTTGTACTTATAAGCTCTCTGACTGGTTTTAATAAGTTGAAATGAAAGAATAGTAGTAATTACTTCTAATGTTTCACTTTACAGTGAGTGTTTTATTAAACTGGGGATGGGATGTAATGGCCTTTAGGCAAAGTCTATTTAAAATTAACAACTACGTTTCATGGAATTTTTGTTCTTAGCTGGTAATATTTGTAAAGTAATTGATATGAAAATGCCATGATAATTTTTACACTTTTAGGCAAAAATGCTGTTACATTGCTAGGTAATAAAAAACTCACTGTTTGCACGATTAAATTATTAAAAGCATCTACTTCGATCGTCCTTGTAGTATCTAAAGCGCACAAAAAGTTAGGAATTAGAAGTGTTAAAATATTCAATAAATTTCTGCAAGTCTTAATGTTATTGAGAATGAGAGTTACAATAACTTCGAACGAGTTATAGATAACTATAAAATGGGTTTCATTGTGTTAAAATGTTGTAAAATTCATTTTATATATTAAATAAATATAATTATTTTATGAAGTTGTATTTTTTTTCTATCCGTCACTAAGGCGCTATAAACACTCTGCGCTCGACCGTCGTACCACCCGTAGGTAGGTACGTAAGTTCCACTCTTGGGACCATTTGACCAATGAGGAACGCCACATATATAGTTATGGTCCTAGATTCAAAATTTACTAGTGTATAGAGGACCTTACAGCCCGATAATCATCATCATCAGCCGGAAGACGTCCACTGCTGGACAAAGGCCACCCCCAAAGATCTCCACAATGATCGGTCCTGCGCTGCCCTCTTTCGGGGTTCTTGACCAGATCTTCGGTCTATCTTGTGGGGTCTACCAACACTGCGTCTTCCGGTACGTGGGAGCCATTCGAGGACTTTACTGCCCCACCGGCCACCTGTCCGTCAAACTATGTGTCCTGTCCTACCCACTGCCACTTCAGTTTTGCAATATCAGCAATTCAGAGCTCAGCAATTTAAATTGAACTAGGCCCTGTACTCCAACTGCATCCATTGTCCGTTGGGACAGGTGCCTTTCGTCTATACAATTTTTTCAGTAAGTCCTTGAACATACGGGCATAACAAAAACCTACGGGCGCGCGTAATTTTCTAGGTGGATTTATGCAGTCGATTGTCAATCGCTGTCTTTAGTTCCAGTCATAGTAGTATCTACCTAGAAGACGCAATCCAGAATTCGTAAAGCCTTCCCTTGTCCAGCCAATTCCCAAAGGTAAATAGAATACGACAACCGGTCCACAAACTAAGGCTCTATAGTAGGCAGTGGCGTAGCGTGCCTTGGCCCCGTATAAAAATTTGTTTGCCCCTTGCATTGATGGGTAAAGATTTCTCACAAAGGAAAAAAATGTTTGCATAAAATTAAAATAAATATTTATTTATCATAATTATCTGTTTTCGCTTTGTCCAAAATATTAACAAACAATTCAAATTAAATATAAACTCTCCCTGCCTTTTTTTCAGGTAGCAGCAAATGATTTTATTAATTTTTGCTTACGCACGTCGGGGGCCCCCGTATAATCCTCACTAATATTATAAGTATCAATGTAAGTTAGATGGTTACGCTTTCACGTCTAAACCACCAAATTTAGTACTGTGACCGACAAGAGCTTGGGAAAGGACATAGGCTACCTTTTATCGCGAATAATGGTGGCAAATAAATAGGGGGTGGAAATTTGTAAGAAAGTTCGTCATTGTCGAAGATCACACCATGAAACTATGTACTTAGGCACTTGATAAGAAAAAAATAAATATTTGTTGCAGCGTTTTTAAAATTTAGACCTCTGTGGGGTGAAAAAAGGGGATAAAAGTTCTATAGTTAGTAGCTTACAAAAATGTATTAACCACAGCAGTTTGTAGTGTATTTACATAGTGAGGATATTAAAAATAAAAAGTGCTGCCCAAAGTAAGCATTTCACGCGCACGAAGTTGCGGGTAAAAGCTATTAAATAATATTACCCCGATACGGCAGATACTGCGGTAGCTACGCCCCTGATAGTAGGGGAGTCCGGAAGAGTTTAGCAGGTGGGATCATAGAATCTTTGTGCAACTGGATATTGCGAGATTACCACACTTCTTAGACTTCTTAAACGCCTCCCATCTCGCTCACGCGACGCCGTTGCTATCGGCAGATTGATTTAGGGATGAAAAGTGACGACAATTTCGTGCTCAGTTTTTAAATTCTTTCAATTTTCGATATTTGATTTCTGCTGTTTACTGTGAATAGACTCCAGCATGTCATTTATATAGACCGTAAGTGTAATTATCCTAGTAACATTTACAGCAGACAGCTTTTACTTAAGTATCATAGTTTATTATAAAAATTATACTAAAGAACAGCTTGGCATGGGGTGGGATACATTACCCTGCCGTCGCGAGGAGACTTTGTCCAGGATAATCTCTTCCGTTCTTTCACAATAATATTTTTTTCAGATAATTCTTGCACTTCCAATGCGCACGGAATGATTGATTGAATTCCGAGGATTTAAGACAAGAAACTCTGAACTATGTTTAAGAACCCCAGAAGCAACCAGCCTATTTAGATTTAGGTTTCATAGAAAAAATGACCAAGGTAGATTCTGAGTCACGACAAAAACCAAAAATAGTTTTTCCACAAATGATTCGTCCATTTCCAAAAGCTGCAACTAGAAATAATCGTCGTGCTGGTAGACATCCCGAAAAAACTAAAACTAGAATTAATATAATTAAAAAACCAGAAAGGTAAACAAAGAAAAAGACAAGTTTTGCAGTCAAGTGACAGACCCAAGTATCAAATCAAAATAACTTTATTCATGTAGGTCACGGAAATGACACTTATGAATGTCATTAAATATTTTTCTTATTGAATCTACCGCTTCTTCGTAAAGGGTTGAGCTAATGAGAAGAAGTAGCAAGAAACTCATTGCCACTGTTTTATATCAATATTTACATTTCCATCGATTTACTAATCATTTCAATTACAATATAATATGTAATATGATGCAACAAACATACTCAAACGTCAAATAGTCAATGTCTTACACGAGTAAGTCAATGTAAATTAATACAAAAGTTATTGAGTACAGTAGCTGCATCATCCACACAAACTGTAAATAAATAAAGGTATTCTGTGAGCATTTTATAAGCGATTATAAATAATATATATACATAATAATGTTTAAGAATCTGAAACCAAGTCTCCGGCAACAGGATCATCCTGCCACCACAAGCAGCGCCCGTTCACGAGCATGATGAAAACTGTCACAAGAACTCCACCAAATAACAAGAATGTTCATCTACAATATATTCAACAACACTCACTAAACACCTCTACTTACAATTTGACTATTTTGCTTATATTATAATTATAAATACTATAATATTTAAGGGTAATTAAAGCTCAAATATTTAAGAGCAATTCATACCCAAGCTACTCTCTTCATCCCATACCATAAATTGCCCGAACAGCTCTTTTCTGCAGCACAAAAATAGAATCAATATCAGCAGCATTACCCCATAATAATATACCATATGACATAATGCTGTGAAAGTAACTAAAATAAATCAATCTTGCAGTTTCAATGTCTGTTAAGGAACGAATCTTTTTTACTGCGTATGCAGCAGAACTTAGTCTACTCGATAAGTTTTCTATATGAGGGCCCCGTTGGAGTTTGGCATCTAGCGTTATTCCAAGAAAAACAGCGGTATCAACTATATCTAATCTCTCGTTTTTAAGCTGTATATCGATTGACACTTGTTTAACATGAGGTAAAGTAAATTTTTCTACAGCCTTGCTATTTAAAAGCCTCTATTAAAGATTCTGAAACAGCTTATTTCCAACATTAAAACACCCAATGTCATAATAACCATTACATTCTCCAAACGTGTGTTGTACTGAATTTCATAACAACACTCCTTTGTTTTTTTTTCGATCCCTTCATGCAACAGACAGCCACATTCTTATTGCTCTCACACAACTCAACTGTTGCCCACTCGCTAAAAACTATTGGTTCAGTTTGGAGGACCGATTTAGGAGTGAAAAATAGAATTTATCAAAATTATAGAACTTCAAAAAATACATTTGGTTTTAATGTATTATACCTCACTCTTTCAATGCGGTGTGATGTAAGTGGCACAAAAGTTATTTTGTGTTTAGTTATAATGGGTTTTATGGATTCAAACAGAATTAACTGACCACAGTAGTCCGAATCTAATTTACTAATTATGTTTTTACTAGCAGCCCTCACATTTGTAAAAATATTATCAATACATGTGGCACTGGTAGAAGTTATTCTTGTGGGTTCCATGAATATATTGGATAAGTTGTATGATTTAAATAGATTTAATACTTAAAGTACTTACTATTTTCTAAAATATTTATATTAAGTTTCCACTAACTAGCTGTTTTTTATTTGATTTTGTAATTTTGAATAAAACTTCATCCATTACTTTCTCAGTATGGTAATAGCTCTGATACTAAATTGGATAAAGTGCCAGATGTGATTGATGAGTGGTTTTGATTTATGTGTTAGGAGAAGAGAAAGTTATGGACATGAGAATTTGTGCTTTTTGTGGCAAATATGTCCATGAAATGAACAGTTTATTTGTCCTAATTGCTCCAATTAAGAAAAGGAAGTGATATAGATTTAATTACTTATACGGTTTTGCATTTATTTATTTTTTCTTATTTGTGACAGTAGTTTTTATTTTTGTTTTACCTATTTTTAAACACGGGTAAAGTCTCCCAACCAGGCGGGAGATATTAGCCGAATGTCACTTTAGTATAAATCATTTATTACTCTTAAACTATTAATGATGTATCAAACTTTATTACGATAAAATGTAGCTAAATTATGCAGCTTAAGATAAAACTTATGGAAAATAGCGATTTATAAGTAAAGAAAGATTTATGAGTTAATTTAATCCAAGGCGGATATACTCTCCCGGACTCCCCCTATATTATACTCTCATTATGAAATGCTTTTGTTTACCTACATAAAACCTGTGATTTATGTTAAAGCATTAAATAAGATACGTTGGAAGAAATCAGCTTCCCTTAAATATAGATTTAATATTAAATTTTATAATTCTAACATTTTTCTACAATCTGGTTTTGTTTAGATTTGAAAGAGCGACATCTCAAGTATTTCCTAATATGCAATTATTGGGATTGAGCAGGTTATCACCTGTAAAGTAGATCCTGTAGATGGAGCCACAACCTGAGAGTTGAACAAGACATACCATAGTTTACCTTAGATGCGTCACTTTGACGGTTGGCTTAGTTGGAAAGAGCGCTCGGCCGGAACCAGAAAGGCGCGGGTTCGAGTGCCGCATCGTCCATAAATTTTGGTTAAAAATTTAATTTGCATAATTAATTTGTCACAAGAAGCATCAGAGAGTTTAAGTTACCCAGCACTAAAATATTATTATACAACTGTATAGTGCGTAGCTCTCTGGAGTATTGCAGTGTCGTAAGCGCTTGGAGAGTGTACAAAAGAGATTTTTATGGCACCTATCTTATTCGTGTAATTTGGCCAAGAAACTCCCAAACTATAAAGATCGTTTGCGATGCTTCGGTTTAGTTTCGTTAAATAACCGCAGAAAAATGCATGAGGCTGTATTTTTGTATAAACTGGTCAACAGCAGAATCGACAGTCCTTACCTAATTTCAAAATTAAACATTTTTGTTCCAAGAAGACTGCCCAGGTCCAAGAAATACACCCCATTTATAATGAGTCCAGCACGGTCTAATCTGGGCCTCAATTCTCCATTGAACAGAATTACAAGAACTTACAACGCTGTTCATAACTGCACTGTTAATGGTGATGATTTCATTCATTATATTAAGGGTGGCCAAGCTATTGATATCTTCTATGATCACCTTCATAGCTACAAAAGAAAAATACAGCACTCTGTTATGTCCTCACACTCTGTTACGTACTAGCTTTCGCTAATATGTGTAATATGCCTAATTTTGTAATTGTAATCGTTTTAGTTCTAATGCATTAACAATGATTTATTTGATGAGCTCTTTTTCCATAGGACTTTTATTTATTTTAATATAAATTTAATTTCTCATAGTTTTAATTAATTTAAAATTTTGAAATACTATTTTTTTTTAAATATTTGTTGCTTATTAATTTTGCTAAAACTCTGTTTGTGTTCGTTTGTTAATTGTTCTCGATTTGCACCTATAATTGGGGTGTCACTTAAATTGTTATATCTGTGTTAGTTCTTAAGGAATTGTATTGGTGTTCACCCTGTTGGAGCAATAAATAAATAAATAAATAAAAAAAATAATTAATTAATCCCATAAGTGAAGGATATCCTTCCAAAATAACAAATTGTTTAAAATCTGGTCTTCCAAGAAATTAATGCACTGAGTATATCAACATATATATAACATAACATATCAAGCAACGAAAAAAATATACAAATTTCAAATTAATTACAAATTAAAAAAAAATTTAGGGAACTGTTAATTGGGAATGGGTCGATCAAATATACATAATAAATTTAAATAAACATTTAATTTTTCATATTTATTTCCGGGTTCTTGATAACTTATAAATTATAATTTTTTTAATAAGAATCCCGTTGAGCTCAGCTCACTGCGTAGGTAAATTTTGACAAATCAGCTTATATCATTAACAGACTTAACTATTGCATGCATGCACAAGGAAATAAGAGTTGAGTTGTGAATATTGTGCTCGAATGTTTACATATATTCTTCCTCTCCTTGGTCAGAACACGCTTCAGGCAGAAACGTATTATCATTGCTGTTATTGTGCTTTTTGGGACGGTGGTTCAATGGCGCCTGTTCAAGTGGCATCTGGAACAAAGAGTTATTTTATGAGCTTAGGATTCAGTTGATTGTTGGCCTATTATTTATATATGATTACTAGCCGTTCTCTCCCGCTTCGATGGGCGAATTTTAAAAGGAAATTAATTAATGATTAATGAACGTTGGAATTCGAAAAATAAGAAGCCATAAAGCATGTAGGATAAATTTCGCGTCGAATGGTGGTAGTTTCATGTCGATACGATCAGCGGTTTAGGCGTGATAGATATATATATATATATATATATATATATATATATATATATATATATATCATCTTATATATATATATATATATATATATCATCTTTTATATATATATATATATATATATATATATAAGATGATAGAATTTCATTTAACATTGTGAGACAAACTGAAACTGTCTCCACAGCTTGGGCGTCATTGAGTTCTATATATTGTTAAGTTATTTAGTAGCAATAATTGAAATATTGAGCAGGAAAAACTTTCATTTTCATCATTATATCATCCATATTTACTCACTTGTTGAATCATGTTGTATGGGCCGACACCATCAATGAATGTGTTATGAAACGCTACATCTAATCGTTTCTTATTCAACAGCAGACATTGGGATTCTAGTGTTTCCAATACATCCTCACCCACATCTGAAACTAATCCTCCATAATGAGATTCTCTATCTTAATACCATTATGTCAAACAATGATGCTGTAAAACAATTATTTGAAATCATTACAAAAGTTTGGTGACAGAAACTACACTACTATATTATGTTTGTATTGACATTGTACATGTTTCACGCGTTATTCTGAACAGCTATAAATAGCTTAATAGTTAAAACTGATTCGCCACAATACTGTAAACTTAAACATCAGCCTCGCCATCTGGATGACAGGCTGGCAACCGAACCAGGAATGACCAATTGAATGGTGTTTCCAGCTCAAACTGAAATGGGTGATCTGCAAAAAACATCTCAAACCTTAAAAATCTGGTAACACTCCTGTTATTTCTCTGGTGTCGCAGGAGAATGTCACTGGCAGTGATCACTTAACATCAGGTAACTTGTTCAAGCGTTTGTCCTCTCTTCCATAAAAATGACTTTATTAATGACGCAATTATTGAAAGCTTACTAAAGCTATTCATATTCATTCTAAAATCCATTGGACAGAAAAATAATGCAGAGAGCTCTTTGAATTCTTTATTTTATACAGCTGGCCATATCATTTTTATCAATATTACACAGTAATATATAATAATTTATATTAAGTTTACTAAAATACAACTAATGTACATGTTTGAATGAAATAAATTGTTCTGGCCAGTTTTCGGTTCAATATGAAAGCATAAGGTAAAATGAAAAAATTATAATAAAAATTGAACTTTTGCGTAAAATCTATTGTAAAAACACAGTTACAATAACACATGATTACTTCTTTAAAAGTGTTTTCTTTAAATAATGCAATTATTTTAATAGGAAATGAGATTTCATCAAATTATACTTTAAACAATTATTATTGTTTCTACTGTTTTAATGTGTTATTGTTCAGTAAATGAATGAATGCTGTCAAATAATAATACTTACCAGCGCCTATGAATGAATAATTGTTTGGCAAAATGTCGTAGATTCCATAGGCCAGGTTAAGTGTTACTCTAATTTGTTTGTCTGGTTCATCCATGTGACTTCGTATGGCGAATGTTATCTCCACATCTGTTGTATCTTTTGTCTTGAATAGGTTTGCATCCAATTCTATTTGTTTCTGTGAATTATGAAACAAAACTAAAAATAAGACATCAACCGATTGGAAAAATAATCATTAGATCAACCTAGCAACCCATTCCACATTTCTTAATATGTAATTGTGTCAAGTCTAACAAATTTAAAGTAGAAATATAACAAATTTATTAAAAAATGCATGTATCACCGAAACTCATTTGAGGAAGTAATTTTCTAATAGTTCATTTTACCATTTCTTTTCTATTTGGGCACAAACATATTAGGCCACTATTCTCCCATTTATAACCAATGTGTTTCGTTCGATCTGCGGTCTATCCAGAGGCATATTCCCCCTGAGGAAAATGGCAGCAAGAAATGAAGAACTTCAGGATGGTACCAGACTTAATAGTTCTGGAGAAAGCATTTTTGCAGGCAAAGCTATTTCAAACTTATGCCAAATCTGACTGCATGTTTCATACTTAACAAAATTTCTATTTTTATTTAGGCAGTTATTATATTATTTACATCCTCTTTGAATGAAACTTTTAATCTGTAATATAATTTTTACCTTTAAACCCTCATATTGTTCCAATCTATCATAGTATGCAACTAATGCTTTTCTTATAGCACCAAGGCAGTCTGGATGCATAATATTGTCATAGTCTTTCAATACAGCCTGTAGTTTGAAACCTTCTGGTAGGGACATTTTTGTAATTTCTTTACCACCTGAAATATTTATTGTGCTATTAATTTATTATGTAATAATTATTTATTAGTATCGAAATAAACTTTAACTGGACACTATATAATTTATAGTTGGGTTAGTAAATCATAAATAAATGTACATGCTTCCAAGGAAATGTACAAAACAAATTGTGATATGATATTTAACAGCATTGTAAAGAAATGTTTGTGTAGGAAAGGGAAATAACACAATTACATTCATATCAATATTTTTATTTATAAAAAAATTCCACAGAATTTCTTGCACCCGTTCGTCTCAGGTCTATCACTCTACTTTGAATGGGTGGTAGTTTTTGAAGTTCAATAAGTGATTTAAAATTATTTATTTTGAATAAAAATTATACAAATTGGAATTGATTACTGTGTTTCTACTACACTAAAAACAAACAAACAAAAGTTAAGAGTGCCACACCAACAATCTAACAGGAGAACATAAATTTGAAACTGATGATGTTGGGAGAGAATGTTGAAATCATAGAGCTCGAGTTTCTAAGACTTACTGGGTGACATGTCAATTCTGAGGCCATGTTTGTATTGATGGTGTCTCATATTATGTTGTATATGGTAAACAACACAGCAATGGTCATCCTTCACAAAAGACTGTACTTCTACACCATTCAGCATACAATGCAGTTCCAATTCGTTTTCTAAACTCGCCACTGAATTGGTAGTTATAATTTTCTGAAATAGGTACAATATATATTTTTGTAATAAATTGTTATGTTTATTGAGTAATCAAAAAATAAAAGTAATGGAACCATTACTTAAAATAAAATATATAGGTACTTAGTTAGTTATCAACCAAAAATTTAAAATGAAAAACAGCATGTTACAACAAATTGTTAAATTGCAGGTAGTTTTAAAACTTCTTGTTATAGTACAACTACCCATAAATAGCATGTAAATGTAATGGTAATCCTTATTATGATAATATTATCAGGTTCAGTTAACTTTCTCAGCTCTTTCAAATTGACGAGCAAATCATAGAAAATAGATTTTAAAGTATTGTGTCTATGTGATAATTAGTTATAATCAATGATATTCTATACATGTATAAGGATATATTATTATCATCATCAAGAACAGCAATAGTGTGAATATAATAAGACAATGTAAGCACACTTTTCTCCTTAGTCATGTGTCAACTGTAACTGTCCAAATGAAATCTAAACTGAATAAATGTTTTACATTGCTAATTATTGAACAAGAAAATATTAAGCAACTGGAGTAGATGTGTCAATGTATTGATATAGAAGTCGAAGCATATTAAGATGTTATTTGTGGCATGTTCCATATTTAGTTTTATACTATGTGATTTGTCTATATGTATAGAACAGCATTGGTTATAATGCTAAAAACATTTTTACATCTATGATCTCCCTCATGGAATGCCTTTATTCATATTACATAGATATGAAAGTGAATGCTGCTCAAAGGCTGAATGAAGGATGACTTCAATGCATGTTTTGAAGTAATCAGACATAAACTTCTTAGCCTTAGATCAATTATGCACCTAGATAGACTGAGACAGCTGCGAAAACGTTAAAAAAAAATTGAGGGTTACAGTTAACCTCTATTCGGACCAATGCATACATACTAACACAAAGTGATATACTAATTGTGAGTGTAAGAAGTGAATAGCTAGTCATACATACTAAAGTAATAAACCTGGCCTCTTTTCATCGGTTATCTAGCAGCAAGAGGCTCTATCAAGATAAATTATCTAAGTTAGCCTTAGATTATGGATTGGTCTCCTCTGTGCTTTAACTAGATACCACACTAGGTAAGAACAATGTCTTTTTTATCATGGCAACTTTAAATTTTATTGAGTATTGGCTATTTGTAAAGTTGCTTGTGTGTGTGGCATCTCAACACTCAAAAGCATCTTTCAAGTTACAATATGAGCATCATGTTATTTTACATTGTAATTAATAAAATACAAAATACTTATTGATCATATGTGATCATAGTGCCTTTCTTATTTCTTGTAGTATTATTTTTACAAAGTTTGACTACACAACAATTTTAGTTTCATTTATTAGCAAAGTTTAAGAGAACATGTGGCATGTCAACATCACACATTGTTCGAAACTAGCTTGAGTATGTGGCATACTGTATGACCACTTGGGTGTAGTATTAGTTGCCACACATTGTGACTAAACATAAGGTATTTAGTTGGAGCGCAGTGGAGATTACTCCATAATCTAAGATCTTAGCATCTTCCATGAACTGAACATGACTTGTGAAAAATAATATCAAGATAACAAAAGAAAATCCGCAACACTCCAGTATGGCTATAACTGAATAATATAATAAATAAAGTAACATGATATAAGAAGCTTAAGCATTAACTTTTCAAAAAAAAATAATGCAGCAGGTATTGAATAATGTTTTGTCGCTCAAGCTTTTAATTTTCGAACAATTGTTAGGTTAAATAAAATCACTAGTGACTCAATTTGAAACTAGTGCTATTAGTTTAAATTACCTTAGGCCTAACATACTTCTCAACTAGATTTAACGCCGCAGCATTCGACTTGTTAGCTTGTCGTTGATATTGAAACAATAGCCCCTTTTTTAATTTTACTTCCTCTTTAAGCTTTTCTATTTCTTGTTGTAATTCATCGATTTCCTCCGGTTCCTGTGGTTTTATAGCAGTAGTAGCTATAAACAAATTTGGAGCATTAAATTTAACTAACAACGAAGGATTGTTACAAAGTTATAAATATACCTTTTTTGAATGCTTTAGTTATCTTTATTTGTTTTCGCTTGGACATATTGTCACAAATTCAGAATATTAAACAATAAATTATTATTAAGGGTCAAAGGCGAATTCGATTTCGATCTTTTCAAATTATTTGAAAATTACAACGTCGTGATTACAACTGAAACGAAGATAGAAGCAAAGTTTCAGC
Organism: Leptidea sinapis; assembly: GCF_905404315.1. Classification (NCBI taxonomy): domain Eukaryota; kingdom Metazoa; phylum Arthropoda; class Insecta; order Lepidoptera; family Pieridae; genus Leptidea; species Leptidea sinapis. The sequence continues at coordinate 5,739,572 of NC_066267.1, read as the reverse complement.
TTTCAAAATTCAAATTCAATCACACTCATCACAGTCACCGTTATTACCAAAATTAAAAAAAGTGAACTGTTGCCGTCAACAGTTCACTTTTTTTAATTTTATGATCTGGTAACTAAGATTTTTGAGTCGGGCCTTTTATTTTTTGCTTTTCATAATATTACCACAGTTCACTAATGACATCACTTTATTTTATATTGTAAGAATTGTCTTTTTTATTTATTGGCTCATACCTAATGTTGATAATTAATTCATAAACTCCGTCAAAGTAGATATCTCATTCCTAGTCCACTATACTAGCGGCACGCTATGATGGCCGTTTTGACATATTAAAATAGTGATGTGAAATGTCAATTTATTCTCGAAATAAATATAATCAAATCTATTAGTTTTTGTTGCAAGTAGTACCTGATGAAAAAGGTTTAATAAAACAAAAACATAAATGTTTGCTTAATATATTTGAATGAACTGAATATAGGAATGAAGCTGAACATACATATTTTATATGCACTTAAGAAACATATGAATACAAAAAGAGACCAAAAAAATGTGTGACAAAAGGCCAGATTCGTCCATACTGCTAGTTTCACTGTCGTCACTGCTATCATCGCCTACATTAATTATAAGTTCGTTTTATAAAATATTATCTATATTCACATCTCTTTCATAATCTTCCCTTATTAATATAACAGTTCTATTCACAACCTTTTCCCAGTCTCCTTTAGTCACATGTTCACAAGGTTCATCTAATATTTTTAGATGTAAATGGGAGTTCTGTATTGCGTCTTGCAGCATATCCCTTAATTTGAGCACACATCAACTCAATTGCATTATATTCACAATGGTAAGACGGTAACCGTATAGCGCTGTGCCCATGTTCAAACGCTATTTCTTCATCCGCTTTTACCATATTTATGCTTGCATCTACGCCATTTTTTGAAGCAATGCGACGATGTCAGCTTTCTTTTGGAATTGGGCAGGTGGCTTGAAAAATTTTTCATCCCATAGGGCGTTGTCCATAATTATAATAGATGGTTCAGAGAGGCCACACAACATTGAGGTAAACCATTCAGTAAACTTTTCTCCATTCATTTCTTCATAGTAGTCTCTTTTCTCTCAGAGCGCCATTTGTTTCCGAAGCGGTAGTAGTATCTAGTATATTAGAAATGACATCAAAAAGAATTCTAAAGGAATCAATTTTGAGAAAATAAATGCCTTTTATGCCTTTTTATGCCTTTTGTACACGCCTTTAATTTGCACAAGTTAGGATCGTCATAAAATCATTCTTGTAACTTGCTAAATCTACCTTTACTTATACAGTAAAGTAAATAACATACAAAAGAGTCACCGGCCACTCCACTTTACCAAAAAGTTTATACCAACAATAATTATTGTTTTATCTACATATTGCTTCTTATGTTGCTGCATCCAGTGGGAGGCTCCATTGCACTGGATGCCGGCTAGATTATGGTTACCATAACGGCGCCATTCTGTCGTGAAGCAGTAATGTGTAAGTATTACTGTGTTTCGGTCTGAAGGGCACCGTAGCTAGTGAAATTATGGTCAAATGAGACTTAACATCTTGTCTCAAGGTGACGAGCGCAAGAGTAGTGCCGCTCAAAATTATTAGGTTTTTCAAGAATCCTGAGCGTCGAAAAAGAGAATCAACAGCTGAACGTCGTACTCGTCCCTTATTTTCATAAAAAAAAAATAAAAAAAAATATTATGTAAGTTCAGTGGAACTTTGAGATTAAATCCGTGGAATTTGGGGCGGTAAGACTCGCTCGTGGTAAATAAAACAAATTTTCTTTGTAAATTGTATTAAAATGCAGATACTCCGTGTTTTCCTCCAGGATACGAAACACTCACGATGTATTTCTGTAAAATAAAATTTTGGTTACAATATTATATAATACAATCACTCACGCCATTTATGGCAATACTTTCCACCCCCTTTTCAATATAACCTCAGTGTGCATAGAGGCTACATCTAAGTCAAACTCTCCAATACTTACATCCATATTTGCTGTCTTTTTTTAATGAAAATAAGGGACGAGACGAGCACGACGCTCAGCTGATGGCAATCGATACGCCCTGCCCATAACATCCTGAGCGGTACTACACCGCTCATGATTCTTGAGAATTCGGAAAATTCTTAACGACAGTACAATTGCGCTCTTCACCTTGAGACATAAGTAATAATAAGTATATGTTAAGTCTTATTTTCCAGTTATTTCACTAGCTACGGCGCTCTTCAGACCGAAACACAATAATGCTTACACATTACTGCTTCACGAGAGAAAAACTCGCTGTTGTGGTACCCATAATCTAGCCGGTATCCAGTGCAAAGGAGCCTCTCACTGGTAAGGTTCAAACCAAACCACCAAATTAAAGCTCAAAAGTAAGGCTATCAAATAATTTAACAGACTTTCTATAATATTGTAAGCTTGTAAGCATATATTCGATCATTTAGTTATTCCTAAAGAATTCATGATGAAACTAACATCAACCTATTTTGAATTTAAAGCTTTCTCAGTTTCACGAATTAAGTCTTATGAGGAAATTGTAGATAAAAATATGCGCACATGGTGAAGGATACATATTTCTTCCATATGGAGTGGAGTCTTTGGGATCGAGGAGTCCGTCAGCCTGAACCCATCGTAAATAGTTGTCCACGAGAATTATAATTTAGACCTGGCACGTACCTTTGAAGTTTACAAAAGAATAAGTATTGGCAATTAGAAGTTAAGTGTTGTATTGTACACATAAGAGAAACAAAAAATGGCCTCTCGCCGAAAGCAGGAGTGCTATCAGGCTTGGGTCAATGCGGTGGTATCTAAGGATGTGAATTCCAGCGAACTTAAAAAACACTTCAATAATGCCTCCAGGACCTTCAAAAGAGTTATTGCTGACGCGAAGTCGAAGCACATTGGCAGAATTGGCGAGAGACTTGCACGCCTTCCCTCAGGAACTCGTGCGTTCTGGTCGCTCGCTAAGGCTGTCCAAGGAAACTTCTGCCAGCCAGCCATTCCGCCACTGCACAGGGATGATGACTCGCTGGCCCATGACGCGAAAGAGAAAGCTGATCTCCTGGGCTCCCTCTTCGACTCTGGAAGACCAAGGTGCACCACCACCGCATATTCCGCGGTGCGATTCATATATGCCGGAGGTAAAAATCCGGCATGGTGCCGTGCTTAAGGCGCTTCTCACCTTGAACATTCACAAATCGAGCGGGCCCGATGGCATTCCCCCGGTGCCAGCTGCGGACATGTGCTCCGGAACTGGCACCGGTCCTTTCCCGTCTTTTCCGGCTCTCCTACTCATCAGGCGTAGTCCCGAAATTACGGAAGGCGGCTTAAGTGCACCCGATCCCTAAGAAAGGTGTACGCTCAGATCCGTCAAACTACCGCCCCATTGCCACTACCTCCATTTTCTCCAAAGTAATGGAGTCGATCATCAACCGTCAGCTCTTGGGATACCTAGAGGGGCACCAGCTGATCAGCGAATGCCAGTACGGTTTCCGTCAGGGTCGCTCAGCTGGTGATCTTCTTGCATACCTCACCCATAAATGGGCGCAAGCGGCCTTCGATCGGGTGTGGCATAAAGCGCTTATAGCGAAACTGCCATCCTATGGGCTTCCCGAGAAGTTGTGCAAATGGGTCACTAGCTCTTTGGCTGATCGGAGCATCAAGGTTGTTATCAACTGTGCATGCTCCGACTTAAAACCCATAAACGCTGGTGTCCCGCAAGGCATTGTGCCCTACGCTGTTTCTTCTGCATATCAATGATATGCTGCAAATCAGCAATATTCATTGCTATGCAGACGACAGCACGGGGTATACTTCCTACACCGGCCATGCCAACATGTCCCGGGATAGCGTCGACGAGAACCGGATCAAACTTGTGTCTGAAATCGAGACTATGCTTTGCAAAGTCTCGCAATGGGGCCGACAAAATTTAGTCCAATTCAACACCAAGAAGACACAAGTTTGTGCGTTCACCACTAAAAAGTCTCCCTTTGTCGTATCCCCTCGATTCGAGATCACTCCTCTAACTGCCGCAGCCTGTATTGGCATACTTGGCGTCGATATATCGAGCGACGTTCAGTTCCGTGGTCACTTGGAAGAGAAGGCCAAACTGGCCTCTAAAAAGCTTGGTGTACTCAGTAAGGCGAGACAGTACTTCACTAAAAGCCACCGCCTGCAACTTTATAAGGCGCAAATTCGGCCTCACATGGAGTACTGTTCTCACCTCTGGGCGGGTGCTCCCCAGTACGAGCTTCTTCCATTTGACCGCATACAACGAAGAGCGGCTCGAATCATCGACGATCAAGTCATCTCCGATCGGCTTGATTCTCTAGCATTGCGTAGAGATGTGGGTTCTCTCTGCATCTTCTACCGCATTTATCACGGGGATTGCTGAGAGGAGCAGTTCGGGTTGATTCCAGCGGCCGAATTCCACCACCGGAGATTACGTGCAAAGTACCATCCGCATCACGTAGACGTCTGGCATTCCACCAAGCGTTTTGTTCGAAATTTTTTGCCTCGCACAGCCACTTTGTGGAATCAACTCCCGGCAGCGGTCTTCCCGAACAGATACGACTTAGGGACCTTCAAGAAAAAAGCATACTTCTTAAAGGCCGGCAACGCATTTCTTGACACACCTGTTGTTGCGGATGTCCATGGGCGGTTGCCTCAACTCTCCCCTATCCCGTGAGCCTCTTGCCCGTTTGCCCCCTCTCATATAAAAAAAAATATTACTAACGGCCGTTCCCAATATTCAATCTATGTCTTACATGAGATAAAAATCGTAACTATAGTTGAATTTTCTGTCCCAGTAAACTTATCGACGGTAACTCACCTTATACGTATACACTGTCTGTCAATGGGACGTACGTAACCAGCGATAGAAGTTTGTATGGAAATTTCAATTCACGCGTCCCATTATAAGGCGATAAGAACGACTTATCGGGTATATTGGGACAGCTTCAGATTATTGACTGCTAATTACTGACAGTAGAAGGAATTAATTTATCTCTATCTGTAGATAGTATATTGGGAACGGCTGTTAGAAGACATGAATAAAATACCTGACATAAAACTTTTTCTTCGCCAGCTCCTTCCAGTCATCAAGGGTCTGGGGCATCCTTTGACCCTTTGTCTCTGGCAGGAACAGAGCTAGCGACGCACCGGCCAGACCAACTACACCCACTATTATCAACGACAAGCCTTCCCATAGGTTATCCTGGACAATATAATAATATTAATATCTGTTGCCAAATGCCTACGGAAACCTTATTAATATAATAAACCTATTTGCAACACCAGAGGAATCAGCAGCGTTGCCGGCGTTAAAGGAAGGTATACGCCCTTTTTTTGAAGGTACCCTTGTCGTATAGTCCTGGAAACACCGCACAAGGAAGCTCATTCCACAGCTTGGTTGTACGTGGAAGAAAAAATCTTGAAAAACACATTGTGGAGGAACGCCACACACCCAGATGGTGGGGATGATATTTTAACATGTGGCGTGTCGTGCGAAGATGGAATTCGGTGGCAGGAATCTATATATCAGGTAGATTTTACAGATTAAAAATGCAGGGACACAGCGGTTGCGCCGGTACCGGCCGGGTAAGCATCAGAATGAGAACCATCAAGTTATGAGATATAAATAAGGGAATTACTCCGAATTTAAATTATATTTATTTAATTTTTACTATTAACTTTTGACAGAACAAAGTCTATCTGGGCAGTAAAAACTAATTTGTATCAGCCTATATAATTTCTCAATAAACAATAAATATATAAATGTAGTAAGTATATATTTAAACAATTGAGGACAGTTGTTTTAAGTTGGTTCATTTGAAATGTACAGCGCTATAATGGTGATATCAAATGAACAGAAGGGTAGAGCTATATAACCTTAATTGTAAAAAACTAATTCTAATATTTAAAGTAAATGAATGAAATTTTGAAATTAAAAAAATATTTATTTACGAAATAAAACATTAATCACCCTTACGTGATCGCATTACACGGCACGAAGTAGGTGTCAGCGCCTACACTAGCGCGCGACTATTACTTACAGGTTTTTCCGAAATGATAGCATTTAAAAAAATAAATGGATATATGGGACGAGACAGAGAGACGAGATAAAAATTCAGACCGAAACACAGTAATGCTTACACATTACTGCTTCACGGCAGAAATAGGCGCCGTTGTGGTACCCATAATCTATCCGGCATCCTGCGCAAAGGAGCCTCTGGTAAATTATGGATTGATTTATTTAGGTGAATTTAGTATTTTCTTTTTTAATTTTTATTTATGGTTACCGTTAAATTGTTCTTCCCGTGTATTCATTTGATTTTTTCATTGTGGCGTTGTATAATGTATTTTCTGCTACTGATTAACTCACAGAGTAAACAATGAATGGTGATACGATGACCGCAGCAAAAGCTGTGATGTGCACGAAGGACGCCCCGGAAGCTCTCACAGCAGTCGGCATCAGCTCTGGCGTCCACTGGATAATGGACACGTACGACATGTTGTTGAAGAACCGCGCGGTAACAGCCAGAGACACCGATATAATACCTGGACAGTCGTAGGTAGTCTTTAAACCTCTTGAAACCTCTTTGCAAAAAAAAACTTTTTTCTTGGATTTTTGTTAAGAAAAACTGCAGGAACTAGCATTATAGAATCAGGTGGGCCAAATTAGGCATATTATAATATATTTATTTTTTTCAAATGTTGACATAGTATATAAAGTGTGTGTGTACTTATGTATGCACGCAAGAAGTTATATTTATTGGCCTTACGAAGAAAAAATCATTAAAATGATTTATTCCTCCCTGTTTTTAGAAAGATAAATTTTGTAAATGTCTTGCAAAGATGGCTTTGACAATTAATTACGTATTAAATAATGAATACGGCTGTATTGGCTTGAACCCTTTGCCTGTCCTAATAATGGACGAAGAAACCGAAAAAAAAAACGAATGACGCAAACGTCAGAAATAATTAGGAACCAACCTCAACCTGTTACTTTAGTATTACAGTGATGCGCGCGCATCTTAAAATTTCACTCTCATCATTTTTTCATAACGCACCTAAAGAAGTATAACTTCAATAAAAAAAACCCCGTAAACTTAAATTAAAACTACCAAATAAACGTTGTGCATTAATAACGACACAATTAATAGATATATAAATATATAAAAAAGAAAACAGACAAAACGATTAATGTTTACCAATTTAACGTCGCATCGTTATGACTAATGGAATCCAATCCAAATATTTGAAAGACCTATCTAGATTTGTTCTTGCAGAATTCCTTAAATTATCATTAAAAGTATGAATGTCGGCATATTTTTTTTTAAATCAAAGATACACACAACTGAAATATAAATCCTTCGTGCTGAGTAAAAATTATTTTAGAAACCTCACCAACAAAGAAAACTTTAGTATTCAAATCTTGTTAGTAACATTCTGTAAATACAGTTGATTTAAAACAAATTCACAAGAATTTATTTCTGTTCTGAGCAGTAAAGTAATAAAGAGGAAGAGTAAGCGAAATTACTTGTAGTCATCAATTATTATGTAACACAAAGTAAAGATAAACAAATAAAATTATAATTGATCAGCATAACCATTTAATTGAATTGAATAAAATAACCTAATTTAATCACTTGAACATTTTGTCTAATTGCAAACGTCGATTTCTTATTCTTCAGAATACTCGACGATCGGTGATGGTGTCTGGTACCTAATATTAGGAAGGCTGAAGATGGAGGGTAAATCGAGCTCCCAGTTGATGGGACTACTTGGTAGTGATGATAGCGGTAGAGGTATAGAAAGGGATCTACTTCTGGGAAGAATTGGTGCTTCCGGAATTACAAAAAACTTTCGCTTCGTTTCACTCCTTTCAGATTCTTCTCTGGGGTTTGAATTAATGTACAGTACTTGTGCGTTGTCGTTGATACTTGATATATCTTTTTCTTCTACCGAAATAGGTTTGTTGTATAATATTTCATAGATTTTCTCTACTTCTTGTTTCTGTGCATCATTAAGGTCAGATGTCTCCTCAAGCTTTCGTTGGGCTAAGCTTTCGTCTTCAGCTTTCCTCTCATCCGACTGTTTCTTAATAGCTCTAAGGATGTTTATATCCAATGGTGGCAACTCGAGAGGCTGTGGAACTTTTCGAGTAATTATTACTTCTTCAGAATTTGTGTTGTCTTCGGCTTTGATTACTCCAAGTAGGCAAAAACTTGCCAACACACACGAAGTATACAGGATGTTCATCTAGAAAATTCGAAATTGCGTAAAAGACTAAAACGTACAATTATTTAAAAAACTTGATTATTAGGTGTTACCATTACACAATCAGCTTAAATAATACAAAGATACCCAATGGTAAAAAGCATTTTAAGTAGCTTCATAAAAAGTTTTGTTAGTTGATAAATTATATTTGTCTTTAGGGATGTCTAAACTTACCTTTAATATTTTTCTCTTTCCAAATAATATAATCTACGTTAGTTCTACTATTGGATATAGGCTTCAACTGTTGATGACTTTCATAAGTCTTCATTATATATAGGAACACATTGTGAGTTAGTTTTTAACTACAACCCATTATCATTAACGATACAAAGGTATTTAGAAGGTAATACTTTAATTATTTCTCATCGCCCCTGATTATTATTAAATTGAACTATTAACTAAGTACTTTGTTACCTTGTGTTTTTACAGCCTGAGACATAATAGTAACTGACAAAGTTAATTTAAATTCCTTTTTTTGGAGGTTAATAAAGTTAATATTAAAAGTTCTTCTTTCAAAAATAAAAAGTCTTATTGCTAGTAACATCGATATAATCTTATTTTCCATGTTTACGTGTTTAAATATAAGGTAAGGAGTCTTAATGAAAAGAAGTGGCAAGAAGCACATTGCCTCAATTAAATCAATAAAATTAATAAAAATTTGAATAAGCCCTTATTGCTGTTAACATTTTTTATATCCTTAACTAATTCCTTGCGGTCTTTTTAACAGCTTGTCCTTCGACGCAGGCCTCCTCCAAAGACTTCCATCTTTCTCTTTCTCTCGGCATTCTCATCGATTCTGGGCCAGCCACTCACTTAAGGTCATCCTCCCATCGTTTTATTTGTCGCCCTTTGCTTCTTTTGCATTCTCGTAGATACTCTGTTATGCTTTTTGTACATTTTTCGCTTTTGTCACGTAGCATATCTCCCTCCCATTTCCACTTTAATGTTCTGCACACGGTTTTGACATCTTTGAATTTAGGTGTACTCTTAATTTTTGTAAGTTTTAGTGTATAACTTCTTTTAATTCCCATTACATTTCCTAATTACAATTAGGGAAAGAAACGACCCGCCCCACGACGCTGCAACTATTGAGCAAAAGTGTCAAAATGCATTCTTGCTACTTATACAGAATGTGCTGTTGTGAACATTGTCTGTCTTTTTTTTATTGAAGTAGGCGTTACTTTGCGGAAATCCATAGTTATCCAAATGATGTCGCCAAAATCTGGCACGAGAACAATTGTCTCATGGCGAGTCAACATGCCCTGAGAAAGCCTCGTGTAGATAGATAAATAGATAGACACTTTATTGCATACCATATATTTTATACCATACAGACTTAAAAATAAAAATGTATATAGTAAAAATAGATCTTAAGCTAATTACAGTCATAGGTTCGCAATGGGCGCTCTTACCGCTTGAAGCGATCTCTTCCAGACAACCCAAAAAACAATACAGGATACAATAAGTAATTATAACAGGTATCTTGAAAAAAAACACGTATAGAGAGAGAGACAAATATAGGCGGAATTAACACTAAAGAAAACTCAAAACATTTGGATAATTGACTGTCTTATTAATAAACGCAGCGTAAAGTTTCTCAAACTTTAAAATTACTTCTCCTTGTCATGTAATTTTGTAGTGACAATCTTAAAGACTTGGAAGTAAAGCTATACTTCGCGTTCATCAATTACACAGAAAGGTAGGTATATTACTTATTCTACTTCTAGATTCCGGGTGGTAACAATTTTTAATATTAAACTACGACGGAGTAACGAAGCACATTTCATATATATAAATAAAGGACTGTGTGGATTGCATTTTTGAGCCCCGATGTCCCTAATGCTCGAAATTAAAAAAAAAACTGTGTGAATCTGTGTCGTCCACGACGTACACGACGATGACGTACGAGTACACGAGAACATGATATCAATATTTTCTTTACAAGGGCCATATCCATTTCGTACACAAAAAAAATATTTCCTATTTCCATATTTTAATGCTGACAGCAACGATTTCCATTCGGTTACGAAATATTTCTAATTCACAAATATTAAAACTATACGGTTATATATATACTAACCTTACAAATAAAGTTGGTATAAAGTTATATCATAGAATAAACCAAGAATATGCTTACAAATAGACATTTGCTCATTATTTCTTTATTCCTTATTCGAACGTATAACGTTTCCCGCGTTTATTTGCTTGACATTTGGAAACTTGAGAATTATCATTGTGTTGACAGCGTTGTCAACATTTTGCACATTCTAGGTTAATTTTTAGGCTTTTTAATAAGACAAAAATCGATTTATCATTGAAAATCTGGTTGTTCTGGTTTTTTCAGTAATGACAACTGGATGTTCATGACTGGCACTTTTTGTCTTGTTTATAATTTCTTACTCTATTATCACATGCCATCGTCCACTGCTGGGCTATCGGAAGGAGTTTTTGAAAAAATTGTCATTATTGGCATGCGGGTTAGTGAACGTATGTCATCTTATAATTTATTATGAAAAAAAAAACGTGCTTAGCATAAAATATCAATTCGTCCATTTTGTCGATCATTGGGTGTTCATTACTGATTTGTGTCGATACTGGTGGTCCATTACTGAAAATGTGGTGTCGAATACTGACACAATTAATTTTTTTAAGAATTATTTTTTTAATCTTTTGATAGGTAAAATTGACACATATAAAAGAGATAATTATACCTTTTATTGATTATATATCTGTTAATATTCAACAATCATTAAAAGTCAGACAATGCTTTTTATGTCTTGTATACTTGGTCGAACTAAGCAACTACCTTAAAGTGTCGATAACTGCCACAACTACGGTATATAAATATTATTTTGAGCAAGATTGCTCTGGCAAACTAAACCTATTATTGATATAGTTATAGCTCATCAACAAAAATTTCAGTATTTCACAAATCCCGCGGGAATCATGGATTTTTCCGGGATAAAATAGAGCCTATGTCCTTTCCCATGAAATTTCATCAAAAGCAGACAAACGTACATTAATATTTATAAATTTAGTAGGCACTATTAATTGTAAAACCGTTTTTCACGAAATTCGTGATAGAGCGGAGTACAATGTCTGCCCCAACCACATATTAGGTACAGATACTGTCGCCGATGTGCGCTTCATCTATACTAATCTATACTAATATTATAAAGCTGCAGTGTTTGTTTGTTTGTTTGAACGCGCTAATCTCTGGTACTACTGGTCCGATTTGAATGATTCTTTCAGTGTTGGGTAGTCCATTTATCGAGGAAGGCTATAGGCTATGTGTTTTTTTTTTCAAAATTAGGGATCCGTAATAAAATTGCTATTTGGTAACACAAGGTGTAAAATCGAAAACCTATTTTGCGTGCGCTGCAAAAACTATTGACAATAGAACAAAATGATGTACAGGCTATAATATAGGCAATATTTTATTACTTATAAAACTATCGCGTGAATTATACTTTATATGGCAAAACAACGTTTGCCGGGTCAGCTAGTTTATAATATACTTTACTCTGTAATATTATGATTATCACATGATTACCTTTGAGAAGCTCTTTCCAACTGTATCCCAACTATATATTGTTTACTAGCTGACCTGGCAAACGTTTGCCATATAAATTATATATGTAAACCTTCCTTCAACGAATCTATTACAAAAGATTTCATTGAGGTCGGTTTAGTTAGTTTAGGAGTTACTAGGGAACATACATTCTCTTTTATATATATAGATTTGACTCTTTTATTAGTATATTTTTCAAAGTAAGTATTTAAGTTATAATAAATTCTTTTTTGTGTGAAAATGTTTTTAAGTAAATTATGCGCCGTTATATTTTCATTGGTTGTATTTAATATCCTCTTTATTACAATATTGTCCTTGCTTTAAACGTATAACAGCACAGGATTTTTTTAAGAATTTTTGTTTTTTTTACGCAAAAGAAGTTTAAATTATTGCATGCGTACCTACATAATGTATGTGTACACACACACATTGTTTTACAATAGGTAAATGCTTGTCTTTACACACTTTTTACTACACGTCTTTGTTTACTACACATTTTTTTTTATATATGGACGCAGGACGAGATACAACTCTTGACAATGCGTCCATACGAGAGTTGACAATGGAATCATAAACAGGCGTTGTTGCTTCTTCAAGCCAAAAGGTATTCAGCTGAAATTTTGTGACACAGCAAAATCCACCGACCGGAAATAATTCTTCAATAAATTCTGGTACAAATTTAATTTGTATAATGCTAAACGATTCAAATTTATATCAAACAGAGTGCAAATATTAACGTTTAAAAACACAATAAACAGAACTAAATAATAATTATTTTTGAGATAATAATTTCTATTCACTGTTAACTATCGTGAAAAATAACCGAATTAAACTGAATAATTTTCAGTGACTATTTTGTAAAAAATTAAGGTTCTAGAAACAACAGTTACAAAGTACTTAACTAAAAGTTTTCTTTAATAATAATCAGGGGCGATCAGAAGTGATTAAAGTATTACCTTCTAAATGCCTTTGTATCGTTAATGAGAATGGTTTCTAGTTAAAAACTATCTGACTATGTGTTCCTATATATAATGAAGATTTATGAAAGTCATCAACAGTTGAACTCTACATTCAGTAGTAGAACTGAAGTAGATTTTATTATTTGAATACAGAAAAATATTAAACGTAAGTAAATTAAGATTCAAATATTTGATCTAGACTCCCATGACAGGTGTAAATTATGCAAAAATACCCATGATATATAACTAATATCAATTGAAGTAACTTAACAAAATTATGAATGGAGTTTATCATAATAATATTAAACAATTTTCTATTTATAATGGAAAATATGAATTTAATATAATTTTTTATTTGTATTTCTACTTATTTGTTCCTTACATAAGAATGTTATTTGCGCCTATAATTGAAGTAGCACTTAACTTGTAAATTTTGTCTTTATTTTTTTTTTGTATGTATTAGTGTATACTTTGTTGATGCAATATATAAATAAATAAATATCTGGTTGTATCATCACGCAAATTTTGAAATAATTTTTTATGCAATTTTGTATTTTCTAGATGAACAGCCTGTATATTCAATGTGTGTTGGCCATAATTTGCCTGCTGCCAGTTATCAAAGCCGAAGACAACACAAATTCTGAAGAAGTAATAATTACTCGAAAAGTTCCACAGCCTCTCGAGTTGCCACCATTGGATATAAACATCCTTAGAGCTATTAAGAAACAGTCGGAGGAGAGGAAAGCTGAAGACGAAAGCTTAGCCCAACGAAAGCTTGAGGAGACTTCTGACCTTAATGATGCACAGATACAAGAAGTTGAGAAAATTTATGAAATATTATACAACAAACCTAGTTCGGCAGAAGAAAAAGATATATCAAGTAGCAACGACAACGCACAAGTACTGTACATTAATTCTAACCCCAGAGAAGAGTCTGAAAGGACTGAAACGAAGCGAAAGTTTTTTGTAATTCCTGAAGCACCAACGCTTCCCAGAAGTAGATCTCTTTCTATACCTCTACCGCTATCATCACTACCAAGCAGTCCCATCAACTGGGAGCTCGATTTACCCTCCATCTTCAGCCTTCCTAATATTAGGTACCAGACACCATCACCCGTCGTTGAGTTTTCTGAAGAGTGAGAAACCTAATTATATTCTTAAGATATCTAAAAATATGTTCAAGTGTAAAATATGTAAAATTAAATTATTTATTTTGATTGAAGTTTATTAAATGGTTAAGCTTTTAAATTATAAAATATCATTAATTATCTTTACTACCCGGTTACATTGTCTATGGACCTGACATCGATGACGTCACATCGTCGCTTTGTTACGGTGTGCAAAACAAGCATTACTAAATAATATTAAATAAACTACCATTTAGTTTTTCAGTATAATAAGATTGATGTTAAGGTGTTGTATTGTAATGCTGATTATTATAATTATAAATATGCAAATCAATGAAGGAATCTGGGTTAAGTAAAAAAAAAGTGTTTCGTGGCAGTACAGTACTACCGAACAACAAAACTCAAAACGTAACAATGAATACTTGAAAAACAAAGCAGTGATAGCACTAAAATATCACGACATGTAACGCTAATGAATCTGCAAACGGTACTGACGCAGCAAAACGAGCGCGAGGGGGTGTAACGGGAACGGGAGGGGGCTTCACATTCCAGCGAAGTCAAGAGAAAATTGAAAACAATTTCCCTTACTCTACGATTTTATGTTTTGGTGCTCATTCGCAATAAATTCCTATCAAGGTGTTTCATTTTTTTTTTTCTCTTTTTTGGTGAGTTTTAATCACAGAAATATTAATACACGATAATTTACCCGTTCAAATTTTTAAGCTATTGCATAGCTTCTATCGCGGGCCTTGAGCGTGGAGACCGAATCCAGAAATTCCGTAACGAAAATAATCTAACACTTACTTACTTAGATGTATATAGATATTTCGGCACAGTCATTGTAATTGCCGTGGAACGGCGGTTATCACGTATGCTTTTTGAGCAGAAGGTCCCAGGCTCGAGCCTGGGGTACATCCTGGTTTTTTTTAATTTCTTTATTTTTTTTTTATCACGTTTTTTTAATTTTTATTATTATGACAAGCATTTTTATTTAGTTTCACCTGTCCCGTTGTCTGTCTGTAATCAAATATTGCAAGTTAAATTTTACTCACTTCCCGTTTGCTTTTTTTAAAATTAATTTTATCAAAAAAAAATACCGCATAAATAAAATAAATAAATAATTATAATTGCATAAGTTGATAAAAAATGCTATGCAATAGCTTTACCGCGGCAGTCCCCGAGTGTCTTTTTTTTATAATACTTATAATTTCAATTGTACAGTGTAACAATGGATTTAAAATAATCTCTCGTAGAATTAAATGCTACTGTTATAAGCCATAATCTTATATATTTTTTTATATGGTTCAAGGTTATTGGTAATTCGACGCAGTCCCATTATGAGGTAATAGGGGTGACTATTTACTATAATTTTAACCCCCATATGAATTATGCTAAAGTAAAACACTTTTAAGCTATCAGATTTTTTAGCTGTTTTCAAAATAAGTCACAAGTGCAACATCCAAAATTTATTTAAAAACAAAAGCGGCCAAGTGCGCGTCGGACTCGCCCAAGAACGGTTCCGTAGCAGCAAGTTATTTATACTATAATATTATAAAGCTGCAGTGTTTGTTTGTTTGTTTGAACGCGCTAATCTCTGGTACTACTGGTCCGATTTGAATGATTCTTTCAGTGTTGGGTAGTCCATTTATCGAGGAAGGCTATAGGCTCTGGTTTTTTTTTTCAAATTAGGGATCCGTAATAAAATTGCTATTTTGTAACACAAGGTGTAAAATCGAAAACCTATTTTTGCGTGCGCTGCAAAAACTATTGACAATAGAACAAAATGATGTACAGGCTATAATATAGGCAATATTTTATTACTTATAAAACTATCGCGTGAATTATACTTTATATGGCAAAACAACGTTTGCCGTGTCAGCTAGTATAGTATAAAAGTTCTTGTAGTTTGTTGTAACTTTGATCGATGTTTTAATTTTAGTGTATTTGAAAAAACCTACTTACTAGATCTAGTTCAAACCAATTTTCGGTGGTAGTATGCATGGTAATGTAGGTACATCATATATATTTTTTAGTTTTATCATTCTCTTATTTTAGAAGTTACAGTGGAGGGGGGGGGACACATTTTACCATAACCATAACCATAGATACACGTATGGATCTGATGAAAAAAAATTTTGACTTTCAGTTCTAAGTAGTACCTACCCCCAAAATTAATTGTTTTTTTTGTATTTTGGTGTGAAAATCTTAATTCGGTTTACAGAATACATTTTCATACCAAGTTACTACAGTATAGTTTCGGAAAAAGTTAGAGGCTGTGACATACGGATGGACAGACAGACAGACATGACGAATCTATAAGGGTTCCGTTTTTTGCCATTTGGCTACGGAACCCTTAAAAGTATATATTTAATTATCATTTTTTCTTCTCATTTATAAAAACGATTACACTGGCTATTTATCAATATTAAAACAACAAGTATCGGCTCAAGACGAAACACGATATTATTTCTATACTTTTGAACATCCCGCTAGGATTTTTTTTTATGGAATAGGAGGACAATCTAGCGTACGGTCACGTCACGACTTGTGACGTGTCGTTCGGAACACTCCCCGTGATAAATGCGGTAGAAAACACACAATGAAGCGACGTCACTACGCAACGCCAAGTGATCTAGCCGTTCACAGAGCACTGAGTCCTCGACAATTCGAGCTGCTCTGCGTAGCACGCGGTCAAATGGATCGAGCTGATACTGGGGTGCGCCAGACCAGAGATGACAGCAATACTCCGTGTGTGGCCGGACCTGCGCTTTGTAGAGCGCTAGAATCTGGGCCGGCTTGCAATATTGCCGTGCTCGAATTTTTGAAAATTCAGGAAGTTATTGGTTTTACCCCGTTTTTCGAAAACGAGTATTCATCAGATCTCGACAGCTTCCCTGACTATTCCTGCGATGGTGTCCGTAAGCCTGTATGTGTGTGTGTGTGTATGTGTGCGTGTGTGTGTGTGTATGTGTGCGTGTGTGTGTGTATGTATATGTATGGATGTATGTAAACATCTTATAACTTTTGAAGGGCTCGATCGATTTCGTCGCGCCATCCGAAAGGGCTTGGAAAAAATCCAAGATTTTGACTACAATTCGGACCGGTAGATTTTAAGAAATCTCAAATAAACTACGAATTTTTTTTTATGTGTATTTTTTGGATAACTTTTGAACTGCTTTACAGATTTTAACATCAACTACGTCGATTGCTACCCAGCCGGCCAAAATCGGTTGATTCGTTCGCGTGTTATATATAGTTGACGAAAGAAAACCGAAAAAACCGTTTGAAAATTCAAAATTGTAGTGTTATAATAAACTGTTTCCAGACTTTTGAGCTCTAAGAGCTCAAAGAGCTCAAAAATATAGAATAGCTAATTAGGAATTACTTGGGAATGTAGAGGTCAAAACAACACAAATTATAGTTTTGAGCTCTTTTTGAGTTTGAAGAGCTCAAAATCGTCATAAGTACAATTTGCAGCATTTAGGTATGGAATTAAAATTGCTCAAATTCCTTAAAAACAATTGTTACAACGTTATGAATTACTTGAATATTTGTCATTAATGCAAGAACATTTTTATTTTTGAAGAAAACATAAGAGACATTTATTTTAAATTAATTTTTCAACAACTATCCTTTTATATTTTTTATAGGATTCATATTTTTGCCGCTACATCCAAAATTTAATAAATTACTTTTTTTTTGTTACCGTATTCTAACTAAAAATTCATCCTTGTTTGCCACCTACTCACGATGTCACCTCGCCTTAACTAAACTGTTCTAACATAACCTAACCTAACCATTTTTTATAAATTATTGTTGATAGAGCTATGGTCCACGATTATTTATTTATTTATTTATTCGGAAACCCAACAATCGCACACTAATACATAAATTACATACAAAAATAAAAAATATATATATCTAAGTGTACAGATAACTTACAGGTTTACACATCTTTCATTATCTGTTACCTTCCCGACCATACTATACAACTTGTTTAAAGTTAAATATTATGTTAGTAAAATTACAGTTTATCTAAATATTATGTTAAAAGTTATTATAGTGCTACTAATCTTACAAGGTAATCTTTCAAGAAAATAACGAAAAAAATTACAATCTCTGAACAGGTAAAATACGTAAATATAGAACACAGGAACATTTACGCACCTCCGATAGAAACGGAATAAAGTACAAACATTATAGGAAGTAAAAGGAAAATAATTATTCCTTTTACTTCCTATAATGTTTGTTCTTTATTCCGTTATTCCGTTATAGCCTTTTCAGTCTATAAATTAAAATTGATGACGTCTAGTCTATCTCAGACTATTTTTTACGTTTCATTTTACTGTTTTATATTTATATATGATAGTTATTAGCAAGTTTTCCACCTACCGGCGCCACTTTTATAATAAAGTCCCAGCCACTGTTCAGGCATTCTCTATAAATTTTAAATGTTTTATTAAAAAATGGCTCTGCCGTAAATCCTACTACTCCACAGCTGAATATCTAAGTGATCGGACAGCCTGGGACTAAATTATGATTATTTTATCTATATCGTATCTAGCATGAAATGACATCATATAGAACTCTAAAGGAATCAATTTTGAGAAAATAGATGCATTTTATGCCTTTTTATGCCATGAAAGTGCTCATCTACAGTTTTATTTACGTGATTTACTCGTGTTAGATTATTTTTTCGTTATTTTCCTGAAAACGGTGCATTACCTTGTAATAAGCGTGGTATCATTATAATCATGGACTAAAACTCTATCAACTACAATATTTTTTACCTCCTTATGCGTGCTACGGGATACTAAGTCCAACCCTCATTAGATAATGGCCACAAACGAATAGAATATAGTAATTAGAAAATTACCTTATAGACCCTTACTAGGAAATAGTTACGATAATCAGCTTAAATTGAAACAATAATGTTGCCCATGAGTATATATAATGAGAATTTACAAATGGAACTATCACTTGAAGCTTGCAATTTGATAGAACATAATATATAGATTAAAAATAATAAGGTGAGTTGAAGACGAGCTTATCAGTTTTACATTTAAAATCAAAATCAAAATCAATTTAGTATCAGTAAGAGCGCTTTCGCACTACGTCCCATCCGATTCCGATCCGATTTCTATGCCAGTTTACATACTAGATCCGGCTTCCGCCACCCGATTTCTTTCCGTCAACCGTTAGAAATAGTTGTACGACTACACTGGACCGTATTTTCACGGGTACGGGTCGGATTCGGATCGGACATAGTGCGTAAGCGCTATTATAGTTACAGATTTGAAACTGCGTATAATATTTAAAAGCTTTCAGAATTTTTCCCGGGTCTAATTTGAAACGAATAATTTAAAATTACATAGTAATTTCATTTTTCTTAGAAGGTTTTTTAAACATTTCAAAAGATAATTACTAGAGATTCAGTCCGACCATTTTTGACTAGAGACTTTTACCTTATTTTCTTTGTTATGTATCTTTTCCATAAAAATAATGTAAATATAGACATTGCATTGTTTATACAACCTATCACTAAATTAGCAATATTTATTTATAAATTATCATACTATGTATTAAAATTGATTCTTTTCAGTCCGTTACGTAGATATGGATAAATGTTAGGATCAGATCGAGACAGGTATTTCTCACGAAACCGAAACGGAAATCGAATCTTCTATTGTTTAGTGAAATTTGTTTTATTCTATTCCCAAAAAATATATTTTTTTTATATAAAACGTGTTAAATGCAATAAAATACTAAATAGAAGTATGAGAAAAAATAACGATTTATTATTATTATGATATTATTGGTATTAAATAAATAAAAATACGAAACACTTCTTAGAAAGACAATTTGTAAATAAAGTCACGTATAACCCAAACGTAAGCCGAATCTTCGGTCAGTTCCTTTATTTATTAAATTAATATATTCAAAACTTACGGAAGCATTATATCAACTAATTATTCTATGTGTTATTTTTTAGATGAACATCCTGTGTATTTCGTGTGTATTGGCAACAATTTGCCTGTTACCAGTTATCAAAGCCGAAGACAACACAAATTTTGAAGATGTTATAATTACTCAAAAAGTTCCACAGCCTCTTGAGTTGCCGCCGTTGGACATAAACATCCTGAAAGCTATTAAAAAACAATCGGATGAGAGGAAAGCTGAGGAAGAAAGAGCCGTTGTACGCGAGATAGAGAGAACATCTGAAATTCCTGTTGATGCTAAACTTTATGATGGACAGGCACATGATGCAGAGAAAATTTATGATATATTGTATTACAAACCTACCCAACAAAGTGAAGAGTTATCACCCGTAAACATAGATGATGTACAGAACCTTTCCATTAAAACTTATCCCGCAGAAGGAGCGTCTGTACGTACTGAAAACCGATGGAAAATATTGAAGGAGATTCCTGAAGCTCCGGTACTTCCCAGAAGTCGATCCCTTTCAATACCTCTATCGCTGTCTTCACTACCAAGTCCCATCAACTGGGATCTCGATTTGCCATCTATTTTTAGCCTTCCTAATATTAGATACCAAACCCAATCATCTTCCGACGAAGCTTCAGAAAATTGAAATCAAGAGTATTGTGTAATGATAATTTTAATTACGAAAATGTTATTTAATAAATGTTTGTTAAATAATTAAGTTGTTTATTTATATAATTGTAACATTAAGGCTTGGTTGCATCATATTACCTATAGTTAGCGTTTAAATAAAATTTAACAATTACAGTAACGTAGACTTAACATAGACTGCGTAATGTTTTGCGCCATCGTATTCCTTGGCATAGGTAAATTTAAGAAGTGAAATATCAAGCCAATGTTGAATATTTATATTATATTTTATTTATTTGAAACTTTTGACAGGTATTTAACTATTTAACATTAACAATAGCTTTTACCGGCGGAAATTGGACGGTTACAGTTAAAGTTATGACATCATCTAAACATTGTCAAATGGTGCAACACATTTTTTGCTTAACCGGTACTTTAACATATTTGTTATTGATAAAGTTAGATGTTGCAACCCAACCAATTACTGGAGGTCTATTACCAAAATCGAAAGCCGAAGTTTCGGTCCGAAATGAAAGAACGTCGAACTTTGAATTAAATCCTATTACCAAAGTACTTCGAAACCGAATAGTGCGTACGGATTTCGTATCGGAACCATAGACATAACCATAAAAAGCGAAGTTGTAGTTACGATCATAATAATGTCAAGTGAATTTAGGAATAAGGTAAACGAAAGACAAAATGTCTAACCGCTAACTTTATATCGATATTCGGAACCGAAATACTCGTAGTAGGAAAATGTATCCGTCAACCGAAACTTCGTATTTCGATTTTGGCAATAAAGCAGAAACATGGATAACGGATCGTGTCATTGGCTACGTTCAAACAGCAATTGACAACGTGCTTCCACATATCCCCTCCACTGTAGTCTTGCGCGACTTCAACGGGTAGAATGGCGAATAGCTTGGGTCCCTAACTATAAACTACGCAGGGTGACCTGAGCATAATTCTGCATTTGCAAATGGTCTGGCTCAATTGGGTGAGCCATCACAGCCAAGGATTCCCTTTGTTTAACACTAATATTTTGATTTTGAGTTTACGGAAGTTACATCAAATGATTTGAATCTGGAGATTATAAACATGACACTTTATGGATTGTAAACAATATACCACCAGCTTATGACGATTTTGATCAACAGAGACCATCAAAAAAGTCGAGCCTTCTAAATAAATGCTAATTTTCGTAGCCTTATGTTTATTGTCTGCCCGAAGGTGTGAAAAGTAGAGTATTCACCTCTGGAATAAGGCCTGTCTTTATTTGGCCAGCTTGAATAATTATAATTTTATGGCGCCCATCACGTATGACAGTGCTTTATTTCCTGGGGTGTGTTATCTAGGACATCTTTATCCATAGATATATTATCCCAATAACTTCAATGCACTCTCCATAAGGAGGAAACTCACCCGAGGGTGACCCAGTTTGACTGGTGTACTGTCTAGGAAGTCCTTCGCTTTAAGGGCTGAATATGCGGGCGTAGGCTCGGTGCAGCTGTTTTGATAATTGGCTCCAGGGGTGTTCCCCTGGAGCCAATTATCAAAACAGCGAAAATTTCTTCCAAGCATTTTGCAGTATACCGATCGGCATTGATATTGCAGAGTTAGGTATTAAAACGAAGTACCTAGTCAAACTAAAATAATATTTCTAAGCATTCATCAGGTTCTGCGGTTCCCAACGTGAAATTGTCCTCCTCATACAAAGATGCTCGCATAGAATTTCGCGGACTAAGAGCCACTTCTCCGTTCCTCATCTTCCTTTCCTTTCGGTAAATGCTATAATTAAGTATATGATACGAACTTCCAATAAATAAAGGTGACATTTGAAATTATAAAATTATCGCGCGAAAATATTCCCGAGGCAGCTACATTTTTCAATTACACTCGATAATTTAAATTGGTTTGTAAAATTTGGAGGAAATAATTTGAAATTTGCACGCTAGGAGCGTTCAAATTTTTACATCAACATCAATCATGCTTTCAAAATAAATTATAACTAACAAGAGTTTCATACATAAACAAATTTTTTCAGTGCATTCTGCATGTCCTAGTAATCTGTAACTAACTGTCGAAGATTCTGTTTTTTCTCGAAAAGTTTTTATGGGGAAAGATACAATAATATCGTTTTTCTTACACTTTGCTTTCTCTACGTTAGCGCAATGCATCTAATGCAATATACAACGTGAACCAGAAAGGGTATAACATCCCTTCAATGGTACGTTATTTGGATCATATACAATAGTATGGTGATGTTTAAGTTTTAATTAATAAATAAAAAAAAAGAAAAAGACTTCCCTACGAAATAAAAATATTATTTTTCAATTTCTTTTCTTAGACAACCCTAAATTTAAAGAGACTGCCAGTTTTAGGCCGGGCCTTTGTTTATAAACAGAATGAGGTCACCTACCTATGGACTTAAACATAAACAATAATCTATGATTAAGGAGTATGCACACTACATGAAATGTGGCTTGTGTCTATGTTATTATTCATTCATTTTTTACTTCCTGTTATTGAAACAAATAAACAAAATAAGAAATTACATAACATTTCACAGTTTCACATCTGTATTCCTGAAGGGTTAGAGGTGTATTTTTTCCACCCACGTTTCACTATGTTTAATTCCCACGTAATAGGGGGCAAGCATCTACATTTCTGAACTATGGGCTGCTAGTGAGAAATTTCCTACGAAAAACTCAATAACTGCCCCATTCCATACCCAGGCCCGGTACAAAACCCGGTCCGGGAATGGAGTACATATTATTAATACGAGGATGGTCAAAGATATCCATATTTGACAAAAAAAATCCGTGAAGAACAATTTCTTAATAGGAGTCTATTAGAATTATCTTTATTGGATAAAACATTTTTGAATTAAAATGTCAAGACTCATTTGCCCAGTAATAAGAACAGCTACAGTGCCATTCAGACCATAATGCTTACACATTTTTGCTTCACGGCAGAAAAAGGTGCCGTTGTGGTACCCATAATCTACAATTACAAATTTGGAATTATTTTCAATGTAACTTGAAGAAAACTTCAAATAATTCTACATTGAAGTGCTTACGTAATAACTTATCAAAAATGTGAACTCATTTAATTTCGAACATAATAAACAAATATTGAATTAAAAATGGTGCAGTGTGTAGGTTGCCTTTAGAATAGACATTTACACACACACAGAGCAGTAAATATCGTGTTTCAAAGCACAATTCAAAGACTATTAACGCAGACAGGCCGATCTATTCAACCTAACATATTAAAAAAAAAAACACAAAATGTAAAAACAGAGTTACAATTACACTAGTTTTTATCTTTTAAACGTGTTTTGTTTAAATTTGTAACACTCGCGAAAATCAGAGTAACATAACATAGTTTCATAATAAGATTATAATTAAAAAAATCTTTATTGGGTAATACTGAATAACTACAGTAAATACAAATTTAGAAGTATTTTCAATGTCAGCTAAAGCAAATGCACATACAAAATAACTTTATCTCCATGGCAAAATGAGAACACAAATTGCTTCACAGCTGCAATGAATCGTAGGCATTTTACTATTATCTGATATTATGTCACATCTACGTTTTTCATCTGTGTAAGGTCAAAGAGAGTTCAAAAAAACAGCTGATTAGGGTTGAGGGAATCATAGTTTTTGCGAAAACTTAGCACTTTAAATATTGTATTAAAATATAATACTAATTCATTTCTGACTTCACATAGTCATTAGAGATGTTCAAAGCATAGTATACCCATTTAGTTTCACCTTGTATACTATGCACCGCGGTTTGAACCGCGTATAAAAATATTATACAATATCTATTATGGTTCATGTTTATGTAATTGACTAATGATTTCGCGGACTTCTGTTCTGATAGTAGAACTAGTTACTTGTCACTATTTAGTTAAGATCTACATAGCTCATCGTACCGATAGGCTAACGTGGTTCCTAAATTGTTTCGGCAAAGGAAAAAAAAAGGCATACAAATGTTAATAACAATAAACATTATGTGAGTACTTTTACGTAAATGCTTAAAATTATGGTTCCGAGAATAATATTTTGCTTTATTATTGCTTTTCAATACTTAGCTAATAGTTTTCTGTAGATAATTATCTGGGATCAGACATAATTAAAATAAAACTCACCTTCTCTTACCTAGTATTGCTAATTATAATGAGAGCAAATTATACATTAATCATACTGAGTACTGCTTATGGGGAGACCTATTTAATACTTAAATTGTGAGTCCAACCATCATTTAAAGATTACGGTTCGTTGGTTAACACAAGTTTGAGTTCCTAAGTGATTGACAAAAGGTAAAAACATTTTTATTGTATCCAAATACTCTAGGTACTTTTGTTACGAGGCAGCAGCAGAGCAGATATATTTTTAATCGACTTCAAAAAAGGAGGAGGTTCTCAATTCGTCGGTATTTTTTTTATGTTTGTTCCCTCAAAACTTTCGACTGGGTGAACTGTTTTTTATAATTCTTTTTTTATTTGATAGCTGGTGCTTCCCGTGTATTCCCATTGTAATTTTGTCCAGATCTGACAATGGCATCCATGAGAAAAATTATAAAAGTCTTAAATTTGGTATACATACGAATTTTTTTTTCAGTTTACACGTTTAAAGTTGAACTTGCCACATGGTACCTACAGTAGAAAGCTTACTGAATTTCGTTTTTTTAGGTTGTGTTATTTTAAATACGGATTTTTTGGTGAACAAAATCAACTCGCATTTGTCCGATTATGATCAAGAAAAAAGCTTATTATTTGACAATACCAAGTTACAATTTGACTAATAGAGAATACTTACTCGTCAATGTGCCTGCTTTATAAGATCCTATAGAAAAATAAAAAAAAGGAATTTATTAAATTCATAAGTATAAGTCCAGTGAATACTTAAATTCGGTCCTTAGTTTCAGTTTTTGTACTAAATAAACTAATAATTATTTATTTTATTTTATTTTTTAGATGCATATCCTTCACATCTCCTGTCTTCTGTTTACAATTTGCCTGCTGCCAGTTATAAAGGCGGAAGATTACACAAATTCTGACGCATTAATAATTACTCGAAATGTTCCACAACCTATCGAGTTGCCGCTATTAGACGTCAAAATCCTTAAAGCTCTTCAAAAACAATCATATGAAAGAAAAATTGTTGAACAAATTGCCTCACCACTCAAAATAACAAATACCTCAAATGAATGTATATGAAAAACTTAACTATGAACAGAAGCCTAAAGAAGTGAAAATTGATCAACAGTATCAAATTAATGATTTTTACTTGCCACATGATAATGTAGAAAACAAAGAAACAGCAGAAGGGAACGCAGATACACATGTTATTCTGGTAGAAATTCCTGAAGCACCAGAAATACCTAGAGAATCCGTTCCAGTATCGCCTATGCCATTGTCATTACTACCAAAGAGTCCAATCAATTGGGAATACAATCTTCCTTCTTTTTTCAATCGTCCTAACATAAGATACCAGGTTCCTTCATACATTGTAAAAGATTCTGAAGATTATGAAACCAAATACTGAATAAGACCATAGAACAATACTACTTTTACTATTTATTT
This sequence comes from Leptidea sinapis, assembly GCF_905404315.1. Taxonomy (NCBI): domain Eukaryota; kingdom Metazoa; phylum Arthropoda; class Insecta; order Lepidoptera; family Pieridae; genus Leptidea; species Leptidea sinapis. The sequence continues at coordinate 5,713,440 of NC_066267.1, read as the reverse complement.
CATTAAAGTCTAATTTTTTGTAGTAGTAATCGTTTTTTTATTTAATGTAATATATAAGGTAATTTAAGTCAAAAATATTAGGACAGTGGATCTATTCAAATCAATATTAGATTGTAAGAAGTAATCATAGAAGCTTTATGGTATTTTAATATTTGAAATGATAGAGACAAATGTATTGAATAGGTAGATAGATCATAAACTTACTATGCTAGTGTAATAGACAAATACTCTTCTCATTACGGCGAGTCTAAATTTTAAATGTTCATGTGTGCTAGTTTCATAAATGTGTTAGTGAATTAGTGAACTTAGTAGTAATTTGCTTTTAGACAATCCCTATGACAAATATTGATAAACAGCGTCATATTCACGTATATATTAACTTATTTTCCGTTCCGTGTCGGTGCTCTAACCAACTGAGCTTTATTTGTATATTAATCCTAGAAGTCACTTTAAAAACATAACAAATTGTTTATCCTATTTTATAAAAAAAAAAAAAAATGCTCGGTACGAATGAAATTTTAATTACACACGATTCACGATCACGTAACCTGTCCGATTTAAAGATTCCCGAAATTTTTAAATCTGTAATATCTTCGAAAATATTCATTTAAATCATTTGCAGTATTTACTGGCCATTTGGCCATATAGATCTATATTAAATCAACAGTGTATTTTAGGTATTTAATTAGATAAGGATTAATGCTGTATTGGTTAAAATCGCTTCGAAAATTAGCAATTATTTGTCGTAAAAAGTAAATGACAAAAAATGTTATTGTGGGATATCAATAAGAGATAGACATATACCATAGCGGAGTTTTCTGTAGACCTTTTCAATGTGTACAATACTTAGTACATTATTTTGATAAATCTCTAGGGTCAGCCTGCATTTGCAATATAAGCGACAAAAATGAAATTATTTACGACATCACATTAGAAACCTCAAAAATAACAGTAGTTCTCCACTATTTAATGGATGTTATTATACATATAAACCTTCCTCTTCAATTCTTTCCTCTTAAAAAAACCGCATCAAATCCGTTGCGTAGTTTTAAAGATTTAAGCATACATACAGATATAGGGACAGAGAAAGCGACTTTGTCTTATACTATGTAGTGAAGATCTTTAGAAAATAGAGTTTTTACTGCGAACCTATATAAAATGTAATATTAAGTATTTTTGTGCATATGTTCTAAGAAAATAAACATCGCGAAAGTAGTATTGCAGAATCAGTATTTACCTGTGAAATGTTTCTTTGTGTCTATATGTAACAACACAAACTTAAACAGAACACGACACCATTATATTTTTTTAATTAATATCCGTTAAAACACAGAACAATAACGATAAAAACACTAAACACTAAATTAAAACGCGGTCCAATTTGACAGGAGACTAAAATTAGGTTCCTTACCTCTAGGAACGAATGCAGTCACAAGGCATAATATACCAGCAGCCATCATGGGTGCGAACACCAACCAGCGCCTTCCCAATCTATATAAGAGATTGTATTGTTTTACTAACTGTAGGAGATGAGGCACCATTCTTGCATTGGAACACGCACGAGACCTTGGCATACGTCTACGTAACATCAGCGGGTAGTTCTTTATTTACAAACGCAACTTTTGATTGGTGATATTTGAAGTCTGCCTGACGTCATCAAGATGGCGGCGTGTCACTAACTCTACGCGCGGGGATAATAAATATTTAATCATTTTACGCGCTCAGTTTGAAATAAACTCAATAAAAGTGTTTTGTATATGAAATGCCTTAATAGAAAGTGAGCCAATAGCTCAATAGGAGGTAGGTGCAGATGTACCTACCTTCCACTTATCTTTGACATCATATTCTGGAAAGATCTGATAGAGATGGAATTTGCAACAACCGTTGTGCTCGATCAGCGAGCAGTAGCCTTATCATAATGACAAATGCGTAGGTATAGGTTATTTCATATATGCACTTTTTGTCCAAAAAAAAGTTTGTAGCTATTACGATTTTATTTAATCGACGATTTTTAATCTGTGCACGGTCACCTGTAACGAAAGGGTACAACTATGGAGGGTAGAAGCAAGGAGAATCATTTATTTTATTTATTTATTTAATTAATACGATATATCTAACTCAGACATTCATCTCACAGTACTTCAGGCATTCTGACATTATTCCCGTCCATTCATCCGCAAACAAGTCACACTCAGCGTTTGCGCTCAGGAGAGCGTTGAGCGCGGTCAGGGTGCGGGTTATAGGCGACTGTGTATGCGCTACTGTGCGCCTCTGCGGAACCGCAAACAGTTAAAAAAACCGACACATCTTATCACTTAACTCGGGAGCATCGACCCTATCATGAACAACTTATAATATTAAAAACTTACATCATCTGTGTATATGAAAAACGATCCGTCAAAATGCGTTAAATTAGGGTGGCGGTACATTAGCATCAGGGTAGATCTTAAAAGAAGCGCCACATATAAAATAACGCAACATATAAAGGAAGTTGTTGAAATTTTCAATAATTCACTACTCTAGACGGCAATGATATTAAAATTTCAACTCGATATACTTCAGTTCATCTACAATTCCTAAATTCAAACGATTACCATATCCTATGCCTTCACCAGCACCATTGTGGAAAGGTTTTTGAATTGTTTTTTACAGCACAAGCAGGACACTTTTTCAACTTTTCTTCCACATAAGACAATTCGACTAGCCTCTACCCTCCATAGGTCCAACACTAGTCGTTACGAGGTGAACCAACACAACACCACCTTACATTAACACAACGCATTATATAAAAATATGTTGTATATTGTTGGCAATATATAGTTATAACATAAACTTACCTGTCTAATAAAAATAGTAAAACTATTATGGATGGAATTTCAGTGGCAGAAGTGACAGCAAAAGTAACAAAGAAATCCATCCCAAGATTCTCTGACATACGAATTATCCCATCGAACATGACTGCAACCGCCATAAATGCAATTATTAGGAATACCACCATTATCCTTAGAGACGGAGTCTTGAAAATCAAACTGATGCCCTCTTCTTTCTCTATTCTAGTTTTTGCTATGGTCTAAAATAAAAAATATTTTTGGTTTTAGTTGGACTTACAAATAAACTTGGTATAAAGTTATAACTAAGAATAAACCAAGAATATACAAAATGTTGCCTATATCGCAGACAACACTCTCAATACAATGATAATTTTGATATTTTCCGAATGTCAAGCAGCCTTGCAAATAAAGGCGGAAAACGTTAAACGTCTCAATAAACAATAAACCAATCATAAGCAAATTGTCAATTTGTAAATATTTTGCGTATTCTTATCTCAGGTTTATTCTCAGGTCATAACTTTATACCAGGTTCATTTGTATGGCCGCAAGAATTTAAATGACATTGCTTGCGTTGTGGGGCGGGTCGATAACTTCCCCAGAGGAGTGAGGATATTTTGTAAAGCTTTTACTGCCTTTTAAGTAATTGATACGCACTACCCATTACAATACAGCGCCGTACACTACAATAAATAAATAAAACGGCACTACAATTGCGCTCGTCACCTTGAGACATAAGATGTTAAGTCTCATTTGCCCAGTAATTTCACTAGCTACGGCGCCCTTCAGACCGAAACACAATAATGCTTCACGGCAGAAAAAGGCACGGTTGTAGTACCCATAGTCTTGCCGGCATCCTGTGCAAAGGAGCCTTCCACTGGTAAATGCACTTAGTCGGCTCTTACGACACCTCTGGGCCTGGGACTTCCCCATTCTTTTATGCCCCGGGGAAGCAAATGGCGCATGTCCTTTTCTTCACGAGGGATTTATTGATACTTACAACAAACTTTTCCATTACATTGTCGGGTATTTTATTTCCGTTCATCTTTTCAAATCTTTTTAAAACTGTGACAGCCTTATCAACACGCCCTTTTGATATCAACCATCTAAAATTTGTAAATTAATATTATTTGTCTTTATATCCCCTACACACCTAGACTACCCAATTCTTAGTGCTGAAATACTTTCGCTTATAATGTACACATTTATGCGCTTCCAGTCAAATTTTAACCAACCCCAAACAAGTCCACAAAATCCTGTGTATTTTTTTTACTTTTTATCAATTGAGTCACAGTACAATATAAAGAGGAAATATTAGCAACAATGTTCAATACAACCGTTGTTTTTAGCCCTAGGTCAATAATAACCAATATGTATGCAGCACAAGGAATGCATTGAAAATTTTTGTTCCTCAGGAACCACAATAGGTACAAACCCTCGTCTAATCAATCAGATCTAATTAACAATTAATGTACTTTATAATGCTTTCCTAACTTACCGAGCACTCTCCGGAACTAGAAAAGGCGTTAAAAATACTAAAACGCTGGGCACAGCTGTGGCGAACATAATCCACTTCCAGTCTGAAATCCATAGCGCCACCCATGGAAGAAGAACACAGCCTCCACCAAAAAATAATGCTATTGACAAGTTTGATACCCAAGTACGGTATCTGGTCCCGACGTACTCCAATACTGTAAGTACAATGTTTCTAGTCACTACTTAAGGCGAGGTTTTCCCAACACTTTAGGCATAAAGCGCTCGAACGTATATATCTATAGCGTTAGATATACGTTTGACGCGGGGATGGCTGAGACACGAGCCGAGCGATGCGGGTCAACGACCCCACCCCGGAAGGACCGCGTAATATTTTATATAACTAACAGTTGTGCAAGAGAACGAAATGCTGTGATATTTTTATGCATTTTGAAGTGAAACTTCTTTAGGCGCATGAGGGTATTTTTTTTACAAATGAAACGGAATAGAGTCCTCTGTCGCGTCTGTCTGTCTGTTCGCGATAACTCAAAAACTACTGCACCGATTATCCTGCTGTTTTCACCAATAGATAGCGTGGGGTTAGTATATAATATGTTAAGTTTTTGTATACATATTTGTATACATTAACGATATTTGTTGGAGGTGTCGAAAAAAAATAAGCCGATAGCAGAATATGCCATCTAAGCCCTTTAAGATATAACAAAAAATGTATGGTGGAATTGCGTATCTTATATAGGTCTACAGAAAAGTTGCGATGGTATATTTCTATCTCTTGAAGATAACTTACTATATCCATTTTAATAACTAAAAAAAACGGGCAATTATAAAGCGGTAATGTAAACAAAGTCATTCAAAAATACGTTTTTGTTTGATTTTAACTCATTAACTTTGATTACTCATTTCTGATGGGTTTAGACTATATTATTCCCGAATATCTACTTATATTACAGAACAGTGTCTGTCGTGTCAGCTAGTATTATTTTTTTTTATGAAGGAACGAGCCCCTCGTATTATTTAACACCCACCTTATGCCAATGCGCACGTCGTTGACTTTAAGATTATCATCATCATTTTAGCCGGAAGACGTCCACTGCTGGACAAAGGCCTCAAAGATTATATTACTTTCAAATTACAAAAAAAAAATGTATATAATAAATAAAATTACGTGGCGGGCGAGGAATGTTAAATAATAGTGAAAACTCGGAAAAACGTGTATTACAGAAGTGAGACTTAGCTAGGTTCAATTTCCCTCAAAAAAAAACAAAGACCAAAACACACAAAAGTATAGTAATAAGGAAATTTTTACACTCACCCAGTATATAAATGAGTAGGAAGCAGCTATCTACAGACATTCCCGCGATGAAGCGACAAATTGAAAAGTCCCAGAAACCAGTTGTAAATATCGTGCCTACGTTGCCGATAATCCCAAAAACATTGGCCACTGTAACAAAATCATTGCATGCATAGACAAACGACCTTACAAATAAACTTGGTCTGTAATAAGTTATACCTATGAGTAATCCAATAATAAGTGAAATGTTTACAAAAATACATTTTGTTAATGTTTGGTTTATTCTGACAAGATTCGAAGGTATAACGTTTCCCGCGTTAATTTGCATGGCTGCCGGACATTCGAAAACTTCAGAATTACCATTGTATTACCAGTGTTATCAACGATATAGTTTACATTAATAGTTAAAAAAATATTAATAGTTAAAAACGATGTATAATATAATATTCGGTAAGCTTTATTAATAATTATGCCCACACGTTTGTCCAACGTAAGTTAGCCGTCGAGTATATAAAGATCACCCTGTATCAGTAACACATCAGAAGGTGTGTGTATCTTTTCATATAAATTTAGATCATCTGCAAAGAGCAAGTAATTGCATTATAGGAAGCACTTCCATAAGTCGTTTATACACATGGAAAAGATCAACGGCCTAAGGATTGAGCCCTAGGGGACACCGGATGTCAATACTACTTGAGATGAAGTAAATCGATTTATAGTCACCGATTGAACACGATTATGTAGGTAAGCTGTAAACCATCGCAAAAGATTTCCCAATACCATTAAAAGACAACTTCTGTAAAAGGATTATATTATGGTCTATAATAATAGGCTAGGGTTACTATGGATGCGAGTTCTGACGAAAATTTGTTCTGACGAGTTCTGACGGATTCGTCAGAAGAAACAAACGCCTGGCATCCAATGACAGTGAACACTGGCAACGACGAACGCGTCAGAACATGCACGACGTCGTCAGAACCACTCGAGCGTTACGTACTCGTCAGAACTCGCATCCATAATAACCCTAGCCTAAGGTAGGAGTAAATGCTTCGGTGCACTAATCTTTCGAGAACCTTAGGGATTGCGGATTGCTTAAGGTCGTCAGATGTAGTATATGCATAATAATATTTCATAACTTTACGGTATCTTGAGTTAGTTTGTTTTAATGTCGACGTGTATTTCCAAAAATATTTGATATCTATTTTTAGAAAATATCAATCACTTCTATGTATCGATTATAGCAAAATTTCATAAAATTTTTCACACACGCTCTTAGTAGGTCTTTGTAGGTCCTCCTACGACGCCAGAGTTTTTGCTTACGATTTAGAGTTCTTATCAAGCCATTACAGAACCTAAGTGGATACTTTTGGGATTTAGGTTAAGAGTTACCTATCAAATGGTAGACCGTAGGTTGTCTTGTGCACTCAAGTGATGAGTTCTCTCGTGAATGAGCTCTAATAGGTATTCGGTTTCCAATTATACCTTGGCTTGGTATACCATATCATTAATAGACCCGTAATCATGAGTCCCAGCAAGGAGGAAAAACACTTCGTAAAAATCGCTCTAAAAATACCCAAGTAAAACTGTCTGGACTACTTACACACCAAAGCTGGCAGCCTCCCGTATTTGTCAGCCAGCATGCCACAGACGATGCCTCCGATCACAGAGCCCACGAAGCTGATAGACTGTGACCATGGCACCAGGTATGCGCGATCGCATACCCATCCGCGCTGCAAAAGAAATATTCAAAATGACATTCACGTGCTGGCCTCCAGCTTTCTAATTATTATACAAATCTGAATGTCTGCATGATTTAGTGTGGGAGGCTTCTTTGCACAGGATGCCAGCTAGATTATGGGTACCACAACGGCGCCTTCTTCTGCCGTAAAGCAGTAATGTAGGTAAGCATTATTGTTTAGATCTGAAAGGCGCCGTAGCTATGGAAATTACTAGGCAAATGAGACTAAGTCTCAAGATTCGACGAGCTCAATTGTAGTGCCGTTTAGAAATTTTGGTATATCAAAAATATTGTATTAAAAAAAAGTATTTTCATTGAAGATGAAATTTGGGACACAGATTGAACTTTCTGGATTAAAATTCGATGCCTATGCAGACGTAATCGTGGGTATTTTTTTTTTTTTTTTTTTTATGGAATAGGAGGACAAACGAGCGTACGGGTCACCTGGTGTTAAGTGATCACCGCCGCCCACACTCTCCTGCAACACCAGAGGAATCACAAGAGCGTTGCCGGCCTTTAAGGAAGGTGTACGCGCTTTTCTTGAACAGCTCAGTCTCGAGTTAAACAGCCCCCTTGTTGGTTGTAGGATTAGAATTAAATGTATTTATTTATACGTACAATTTGTACGCTTATAAAAGTCAATTTGGATGCCATTGTTCTGAGAAGAACCGGCAAGAAACTCACTAAGATTTATCCTCCCTTTACAGTTTTCATATTATCTACACATTTCTATAATTTCACTATAGGTCCTGAACTTTATAATACTCTTTCTTCTTTAAAGTTGCTTAATATGAATTTTAAATTTATATAACGGAAGTCAGTTACATGCATAGAGCAAACATGGTCCCATGGTACATATTATATTTGTATTCATTTCCCCATGAATGTGTAACCACTTTTATGAAGTCTGACAGTTGGAACAGCAAGTCTATTTCTATCTCTTGTGTTTATAATGTGACGAACACTATTCTTCAAAAATTACCGTCAATCACGAAAGTCAAGTTGGTGATTCAGAGGATTCATAGATATGTTTCCGATGGGTGACAGAACATCACATCTCACTTTTAACAATTTATACTAAAGTACCAAATCAACGCCGAAAGGAAATCCATAACTTTATTTAAGTATTTAAACGAGCAACTGTTGTAAATGTGTAATATCTTGGTAATGGCTATAAGGATTTTGGCTATGAGAATTAGGTATGTAAATAGACTACATTTCAACCCGAATTTAATTCATAATTTATTTATTGACAACGCACAAGCGTAGGACAAAGTTTGTGTCTCCTGTCTTCTATCATCGTATCACTAACCTCGCTTACAACTGTCGAGTACGGTATATCCTCAAACTGAAACTCCCACCCATTTGGGCATGGTATGGTTGGCGTACCAGCTTCAGGTGCTCGTAAAGATTCAAGCACTTGCGTCCAATTAGTGTCAAACGTATTGCACTTGTCAAAGTCGTAATTTCCTGTAGTTGGTGTGACTAAGGATCTCCTAGAAATAGAAGAAGAATAGAAGAAAGTATGAGAAAAATGGCAAGAAACTAATTGTATTTTTTTTAAATCAACTTTTGCAGCCTCGTCGTTTATGAATTGAATGAATTGTTTTAGGTATAATCTATGTAGAGTGATGCAACAAAAATACTCAAACGTCGCATTGCGTCCCAGCGCTCTTCTAACTAAACCAACCGTCCGTATGCCGCATGATCCGTAAATCTTGGTACTTATGTCTGTTTACTTCTCGAGTTTTGGCTCCATTTAGGATCTACTTTACAGTTAAGAACCTGTTCAACCCTAATAATTGCATTAGAAATTTACTTGAGATGTCGCTGTTTCAAATCTGAACATTTTTTATTTTTTATAACGATATCCTTCACTTTTCGAATTAAAATATACAAATATAATTTGTAACGAGAGACTGAGAGTTGAACAAAACATACCAAGATCTACGGATCACGCGGCATGCGGACGGCAGACTTAGTTGATAGAGCGCTAGAACGTAATCCGAGAGGCGCGGCTTCGACTCCTGCATCGTCCATAACTTTTGGTACAAAGTAAATGAAAAATAATTCTATTCAAAATATAAAAGCTGGAGTGCCTCAAGGAAGTGTATTAGGTCCGTTCCTGTACCTACTATACATAAATGACATTTCTAAAATAGAAAATAACACTGTTGCGACTTCTTCTGTTGATGACTGCTCTAATGGTCGTAGGTACTACCCATTAAGAGGTAGCAGAGCAAGTTCAAATTGCGGTAAACACTGTAGTTAGGTGTACAAAATAGGTGGAAGGGTTCCTTTTGGAAAAGCTGGAAGGCTCACAACTACAAAGGTAGTCTATAAAGCTATTCCAAAAGGAAAGCCTTTTCAAGCAGGCCTTTAATCTGTCGGCCACAAATCTATGGTTTTGCTCACTGTTTTTATGGAAAATTTAGTCACTGCTTGTTTTAGAGATTTCTTAAGTGACTAGATTATGTGCGTGTCGTTTAGAGCTATGTCTTCTTGAACTAAGACTGAAACTGACCTTAATCTGTAGTCTAGGGGGATCAGATCTAGCCTAGATGAGAACCAGTCAGTTTACCTGCTATAAAGTCACGTTGACGTGCAGCCAAACTTGGGGGTAGTTCGTGCCTTGTGACCAGGTGCAGAGTCTCGCTGGAAAGTCCGTAATGCAATATTGCTAAGGTTTTACAAATGAGGCATGGTGATGACTACCTTTTTTGGGCTGTTCCGACCTTGTAAATCCTTTTATTCAAAAGGACAAATGAGTGTACGGAATGCATCCTATCTCAATCAGGGATGATTGAACGTCCCGAGAGGGGCGTCGACAGAGACCTGGTAACTATCGGAATGTGTAATCAGCAGAAGATCTTATAAGGACGGCGTGTGGCGATCCACGTCTGGGAGCCGTGTTGGCGACTCAACTTATTGGGAATGACCACACGTCAATTCAAAAATATGCACAGATCGCATTGCGTAGGATGTGGTGCGTCACCCAAGCCATTTGGCAGTGCCCCATTAAAGTCTCCCAAGACTGCGATTTCAGCGGAGGAGATCTATTCAAACACGTCGTCAATTGCCGTTTGAAGGTAGCCCATGAGATGATATGTTTCAGCGTTATCATTATGGCACAAATCATGGTGCTCTTCAACTGAAAATTTCCGCATCTGCGAACAGGATATTTCTGTACTCTTCAGTAGCAAATTGGGACAGTAACTAGCCAGCATATTGATTGAGCCACTTTCTTTAAGTGTATGAATTGCATTAAATGTAGGTTATGTAAAGCACCAAGCTTCTGGTCTTCTTGATGATTCGCAAACGAGTCCTGCCAGGAATTTTATCTCTTGCTATATTTTTTGTCTCCTTGTAGGATTCAGAAGTAATTAATTTGTAATAATTATGACTAGACTAGGTAACCTCGTAGTATAGCATGAAACTTGTGATGGACCCTTCTTGTCAGACTTCTTGACCGGTTTTTAACATGGGTATTTTAGACCTATATTAAAAGAGAACAGATGTTTGTTCCAGTACGTTTTATACAAGGGATTTTCCTTCTGCCTTGTTCACATACAAAGAACAACGGCATTACTCTTTCGTTTCGAAGCTTTTGTTTCTTTTTCTTATCAAAAAAAGACAATGGTACTAACCACACTTTGGATGAATTCCACTTATCCATTTGGTATTGCATTTCCATAAAAAAACACTTGAATAAGTGGTTTTTGTATGGAAAAGGAGGGCAAAAGAGCGTACGGGTCATCTGGTGTTAAGTGATCACCGCCGCCCACATTCTCTTGCAATACCAAGGGAATCACAGGAAGGCTGCCCATGTCGTATCGTCCCGGAAACACCGCACAAGGAAGCTCATTCCACAGCTATGTAGAACGTGGAAGAAAGCTCCTTAAAAACCGCACTGTGATGAATCCACACTACGAGATGGTGGGGATGATATCATAATTGAGTCGTGTCATATGAAGATGGAATTCAGCGACAGGAATCAGGTGAAACAGCTCTTCGGAACACTCCCCGTGATATCTGCGGTAGAAATGAAGCGATGTATATAGATACATAGGCATAGGCAACGACAAGTGATCCAGCCGTTCACAGAACAATTCAAGCTGCTCTGCGTTGCACGCAGTCAATTGGAAGTTAAAAAAAAATAAGGTTAAGTTAAAAAAGTCTAGTGCAACTTAACTCCCAGCTTTATCTTCAGAATGCTCTCCTGTGAAGTCCTCTCAAGTAATAATTGAGCTTCAATTAAATGGAAAACAATCGCAGTAAAATAACATCTACCCCTTCTTTATGTTCATTACGACAAACGGACCTCTTTACATCCTAGTGCTATTTTTAATAGATTTCTAGACGAATAATTCTAAAAGTTGAATATTTTAGAAGATTAATGCATTCAATAGTGGATAATTTATATTTATACAGTTTATTTTTATTACTTTTTTAATTTTATTTGACACGCTTTTTACCTTTGAACACGATTCATATATGAGATGCAGCACCTTTTCAAACTAATTTGTTTTGTATATAACAGCCACTGTAAAATACTCTATAGATTGAAAAGAGTGGCCATTGAGTTTCTTGTATGGTCATCTCACGAGTTCTAGTTTTTCCGAAGAAATGGTAGATTCAGTAATTTATAAGAAAAAAGCGCTTATTTTAAGCGTAGTTGAATAAAGTTTACTTGACTTTTGACTTTGAAATATATGAATGAAATATATACTTTGGCACATAATATGGCACTACCGGCACATACGCGTACTTATACGAATGAATGTAATAAAACACACACGACACATTAAATTAAACTAATTACCTCATTTCCATGCTAAGACTATCGAGTTCTGGCACACGACACCAATGAACATCAGGAGTTGCTGTAACAAACATTTGGCAAAAGTACAAAAAGGCCCACGCGATCCCAAAAGGCATCATGGCGATAAAGAGTATTTTTTGGTACAACCCCAATCCCCCCACACTATTAATAACTGCCTCTAACGCACTTCCGATTTCGTTCATTTCCTCTTTGTCATCCATTTCAGTTTTATTTGAATCAAGATCTGGCTGTATAGACATTTCGCTTGTTAGTCTTTATTTTTTTTAATAATCTTTAGTCACTTTTTCGGTAAGATGCTCGACGTTTTATATTATATTAATTTTATTTAAACACCACATCATACATTGTTCAACTAGTCACAACTAATTAGTACTGTATTCGGATATTTTTATTGTTCTGCAGATTACAATCTATTTGAGTTACGTATTGATTAGTAAATTGATTAAATACGCGTGGCATTATTGATAAACTTATCATTCTAATTTCAAGGCGAATCATAATATTGAGTGAGCCTTAGATTATTTTTACATCTAGATAGAGCCTCTAGCTATGGCAACGCATGGTAACAGGCCAGGCTTATTACTTTTTGAGCGTGAAAGCTCTCGTACGTCATTCACACTCGATACGTCAGTCACTTTGTCTTAGTGTGCGTGCGTTGCTGATTTTCTGTTTTGTTTTGTTATGTCTGTGTGTTTTTTATTATGTTATGTAAATATAATTGGTATCATCAATGTGGCTATATATTATAATCAATATTTTTTTTTTTTATAAAATCAATGACACTTTATTTACCTAATATCAATGCAGTTTTACTACTTTATAACTTTTACTACATGAACTCATGAATGAATCGTATTTTAGGCATAAATCATGGTATCATTTACAAACACCGAATGTTGTCTAGGTAACCTATCTATACTTTTATATATCATTGGCTATGAATGTAACAGCTGACTATGAATGCCTAATGATAATGATAGTGCCGATAATTAAAAAGAAATAGGTATATTTTGGCAAACTTTTGAACAAATGTTGTAGAACATAAGTCTTGATGAACTTAAGTTGCCTTTAAGACGACTTGCACTACCTACCAGTGATATTAGGCTACCAATATGTTTAAATATCATGTAGGTACGTCTTGGGCAGAATGCGTCCTAAATACGATTTGCTATTTAAAAAACATTGCGGTTTTACTTTTTATTGGATTGATTTTAGTTTATTTCATTAATATTGGATTATTAATAGTTAATGTAGGTAAATATAATTTAATTAATAGGTATTAGTTTCCGCTTTAGATTATTTTTTTTTTGTTATTCTGACATTCTTTACTATGTATATAATATCCTATACCTACTAACGTTTTAGTTTTACCGTCTAAAAACATGAAAGATATAAATTTGGTAGTATTCAAGTTCCTTACATGTAAAAGAAAAAAATATAATATGAATTTCAATAAAAAATATTAGTAGCTCACGGTACCTTCTATATTTATATTTATAGGCAATTAAGAGGAAATAGGGTTCGTTACTACCCCTATATAATTATGTATTAAACAATAGTTTATCCTCATTTTAATTCTCATAACCGGAAAGATATTGAAGAACCAATTCCAGACGTAGGTATTACGGGACGAAATTAGGAAAGCAATGACATCCCAGAAGAGAGGAAAAAAGCACCAGATGAAGATAACATATCTAATGAACTTTTAATTGGTGTAGGTATCTGAAACTATTTTAGACACACTCACAGAATTATCCAATGAAAATTAAACTACTTAATTTTTAAAATTTAATATAACCCTCACCGATGATCGAAGCTCCCGCCGGGTGACTCCAAATGATTTCTGTGTTAAATTGTTTCTCGGCCGATTTAAAAAAAATTTGAAGTCATAGAAAGCTTTCGAAATTTTCTATTATTGGTTATTGTAGAGACAGAATTTTGATTGATTGATTTGAATTTCGACTTGATTCAATTTTTATAATTAAAAACAAACATGATTTATAAAATTATTCTAAATTAGCACGCGCTATTTATATTTATTTAATAATTGAGCCGATTGATCAAATCACAATAAGTATTAATTGTAACACTGTCATCAATCGAGAGTGATTCGACTGCCAGGTTCCTAGTTATTGAATTTTCAAATCAGAACATTTATCATGTTGCCAAATAAGGAGCTAATTTCTCATGTTTAAATATGGTGCCAAATTCCAAAAGATTATTTTTGTTTGGATTTATTTTGTTTTGTTTTTGTACACAGACTTAGTTTACCTCGCTTCGGTCAAATATATGCCGCAGCGATGCGGTACGACGAGCGATTGCGACATCCTAGTTGAATCGACATCCCACCTGTTATGTTAATACATATTATTCTCATTTTAAACATTAATTCTGTATATTTGCAACTACATTGCAACGAGTAGTTCACTGGTACATAGACACTACGCACATACGCAACGATTGAAAAAATGTTAGAAGCATAGTCCGTTAGGTGTTTCATCACATAGTTGCTATGCCGTCATGTTGGCAACTTTTATTACTATTCTGTTTTCAATCTTCCGTCTGTTACTTTTAAGTTTATTTAGTATTTACAACCACAGAACAGGAAAAACTAGTAGAAGTGGCATCATGTCATTTTACTACGCAAACCGAACACTACCAAACTCACGCATTTATCTATTAAATGTGTAATAGTGGGTATTACATAATATTTAATCGATTAATGTGTTAATTCTTTTTTAAGTTTCCTGTCTTAATTCCTGTCTTATGACAGACCTAAATTCACAATAACGAAAAGACGTAACTACAAATTAATTGATTATAACTAATTATAACTAATCTCATATTATTTAATGAAGTTATGACAACCTCAGAACTTTTCTTAAATTGTGAAAAATAACATTAAGAAACTTGAAATAATAGGGACTCTGTAACCACAGAACAGAAAAAACTAGTAGAAGTGGCATCATGTCATTTTACTATGGAAACCCATGTCGCCAAACTCACACATTTATCTATTAAATATGTAATACACACTTAATTCCTGCTTTATGATAGGCCTAAATTCACAATCACGAAAGAAAAAGTACGTTGTAAGCTGAAAGAATAATAGGGCAATATTTTTTCTTAGGTATATTTATAATTGAAACTATAGTCAATATTTAGCTCAATTCAAATAAAATCAAGACAGCGTACACGAACAGTCTTGGAAAGTAATAATACTAATATTATATTTACCTGGGAAGCAATACGCGCATAAAACATAGCTTTTTTTTATAAGTATTCATCGTTATACTGTGTAAACCCAAGGGCGACTAAGACATGAAATTTTATAAACCGTACTGCTTCTATACGTAATGCGCGTGTGAAAAGAAAATTTCCAGAACAAGCAGTAACGAATGATTAATAAAAAGAGAAGCTATAAGTACTGGTGAAGTATTTATAATCTTCTAACTCTTATGATATAATATGACATTTTATCTTATGATGTACATAAGCTACAATAATGGCAAACATTCCCAGAATCCATGGTTTTTGATATTTCTTCTGCTCAACCTCAATATATGCCAAATATTAAAATATAATTAAAAAAAATTGTTTGTCTATATTTAAAAATTAACGCTTATTTAGTTTAACTGGATTCTTACACATATTTGTTAAATAATAATTATTTGTACCTAAGAGACAATTAAAACTATTAATTTGAATTCATCGTAGTCTCTCTTGTACACAATTACCACAACCATATTATAACATTTTGCTTACCCTTATCGCATGGTGCATGGAAAAGAGCAATACTAGAATACAATTTATAAAGATAAAATTTATTTCGATGAAATTATATCGATATGTTCATGTATGCACTTGTTGAGTAGCAAGATATTTTTATTGTTTACATTAATTATTCTAACATAAGTTACATCGATTAAACGTAAAGGTAAATGAACCATACGTCGTAATATTATGGTTCATTTTTAATTTTATATTTTGCACAACACATAAAAAATATTAATTGAATCGGAAAATTATGATTACCGATGACAAGAAATACCTTCATTATACATATTTTTATTGCTGCTATAATTTCTACAGTCCAAAATGGCACAATCAGGTATATTTATATTTTTTAAAGAGATAATTATGCCTTATTTGACATCAAATGATTGGTCTTACTTGAGCCTCGAGTAGGTAGATTTGTAGACAAAAGTGGCGACAGAGTAACGCCCACATCCACTTCCACAAGTTTTTGAAGTGAAACTTCTTGAGAATGGTTGTGATTTCAAAACGGATGCAACGGAAAAAATGACAGGTAAGAGACATAAATACAAAAATGTGTAGGATGAAGCCGGCAAAGAATGAGATAGAAACATGCATACTATTGAAGTGAAAACTTCTTTATCATCGTTGTGATTTGAAAGTCGATGAAATGAAAAAACGACAGTAAAAAGAGCAGTCACATCAATTCATAATATTTAACATGGGAGATTATGAGATAGGAATCATAATACAATGTTTTGGTACCAGGGGATCATTTTGTCTTAAGTATGGCGCGAGTATACCTTAAATATATTCTGACTCCAAGCGCACGACGTATTACTACATAGAAACCAGGAGAACAAAATATTATTATATATGTTAGTGGTGGTAGGAATGTCTTTCATAGCAATGATATTATAGTATTAAAAGTCACGTCATTATATGTCACTAGCGCGCCGAAAAACAATCGCCTAAATGGAGTCAATTGGTTCCTTAGCTCTCTCGATACGAAAACGGTACATACGCGTTTGTTATTGACAGAAGTGCTTACAATTTGATATAGGTACAACATTAAAATGCCGTCTTGTGTTATAGGAAGATGCACTAATTACGAAAGTAAAAAAATCATAGAATTACACTCCACAGTTAAAAAACCATGAATTATGACATTTTATTTGATTTCATTATTTATCTAACAAAATAAACACTTCCTTAACTCAGACATTAATCTTGTATGGCATTATAGCGTGGGGTTCATGTGGCTCATCTATATTAGACAAACTTAATAAGGCTCAAAAACTTAACCTCAAAATTATCTTAAAAAAGAATCGCAGGTTTCCAACGGAAGAGTTATTTAAGCTGAGTAAAGTACTAACTCCAAGAAAATTATATGTATGGCAATTAGCAATATATATGGCAAAATATATTGATGACTTTCCACTTGAGCAAGTTCAGAGTCACCTTAGGCGAAGAAAACAAAGATGTTTGGTTCCACTGCGAACGTCTGGATTCGCAAAAAGACATTTTTCAGCTGCGGCGCCAAAATTATTCAATAACCTCCCTCCGGAGGCAAGTAATGTAATCCTATGTGCTCAAAACCCCTCTCGAAAAAAAATTAAAGTTGGATATGAAGAAATATTTGCTAGTCTGCTCTTTTGAAAACTTTAAATGTCTTTTTGACAAGATTTGTTGATGCTAATGCTATTTGTATTTATCACGGACACTTTATCATGTTTACTATGTACAAGTACTTCAAACTTAATACAATAACACTGTTGCACTAATATTACTTATATCTTGTATATATTATTCTTTTTTTATAACTTTTCTTATTGTTTCTTATATATGTATGATAATCCAAATAAAACTAATAACAATTAAGTTTAGTTAGGTAAATAATTCATAAGATTAAAATTTTTGATTAAATTAGAAAACTTTAATATTTTATTTTTTAACAATTAGGCCGAGGACTTTTGGACAGCCCTAGCACAGGCTTAGGTCTAATTGGGCTGCCAGTTGCAATCACCAGCCTTAAGTTTTAGTCTAATGTCTTGGTCTATAAATTATGGTGTAAATGGTTTTCACTTTTTAAGTCTCTAAATAAATAAAAAAAAAAGTCGCCATGACAACGCCAATCGCCGCCAAGCCGATCATAGATTAACGTACAGAAATGACGAAATATTGATGCTGTCTGTTGCGGGATGATCGAGGTAGAATATTTTAGGAAATGTTGTAAAAAGTCGTTGTTGCAGTAAATGTAATACGAAATGTAATAATTTTTAGTAAACAAGTGCGTATATCCGTAGCTGAACTATCAAACTACTAAAACAAGTTTTAGGGTAGGTAGCGGATGAAGACAGTGCGTGCTATTTGTTTACCTAGGAGTTTTTTCAGTAACACTGTCTCTTTCAGTATATCCCTTGCTAACTGCAGAAGAATCAAATGATCATTTTCTTCTTCTCCCATTACCTTATTGTAATAAACCCTCGACAAAAGACATTCATAAATAATATAAGATACAAAAAATAATAATTGTAATCTTAAAAGTTTTTGGGAGCCGTCGTTAGTAAAATTTTAAAAAATGGGACCCTTACCGTAGATACCTTTCGGTTTTGTTTTGGTGTCTGTATGTTTTTTATTATTTTATGTATAAATAATTGATATCATCATTGTATTAATAATAATCAATATTAAATTATTTTTTTTATAAAATCAATGACACATTACCTAATTTCAATGCAGTTTTACTACTTTATAGCTTTTACTACATGAAATCATGAATGAATCGTAATTTAGGCATAAATCACGGTGTACGGTAAAAATCATATCTGATGCATTTACTGTATTTTTTCTATACAAATACGAAGCAATTAGATTTATCTCTTTTTCTCATGCGATAATTGCATTTACTATCCTTCTTTGACGTGTAATCGTAATGTAGTGTGCTATTGCAATGTTAAATTATTCATGTGTGCGTTAGTATATCATTTTCAAGCACCGAATGTTGTCTACGTAACCTATCTATCTATACTTTTAAATATAATTGTTTCATAGCGGTTGAAATCATGTGCCATCCTAGCAACACGTACCAGGAATTCATATGCAGTTTAGAGCTTCATGCACCATGCAGGTTTCAGTTCTGAGTTCTGACATGTGTACTTTGTAGGTACGCACGCAATGTTTTTTTCTGTTCCGTGTTTACAACCCTGTACATAATTCTTGTCAAATGTCAATAAACAATCTGTCAAGTGTCAACTATGATCTTCTGCTTACAGATGTCAGTTGTCATTTTATATTGACACTTGACATTTGAGTCATTTCACAATTGCTATTTCTCTTGATGATTGTGAATTAGTCGTAATTTGTGATTATTTTTCAACTTTTAGATTTAAAATTGTGCATATGGTGATAAATAACAAAATTATATGTACCTCATGGACAAGGACTAAATATTATTATATTTGACTGTAAGTTGAATTTAAGCATTATTTAGATATTCTGATTAAGATTTGTTTTTGTTTGCTACTGCACAATAACATTTGCATTAATTTCAATTAAAAAAATATTGGTGAGACTTGCATACTATCTAAATTTCATCTACCTATAAAAAATATAATTGATTAAATATTTATCAAAATTACTGAAAAAATTGCATTAATTTGAAAGCTTGGTGTCGAAGTAGTGTTTCCTTGTGTTTACATACATATTTGGGCCAATCCTTATCATTTTTCTTACGTTAAGAATCCTAGATAAATCCGGAATCGGTCATTCAAATGTTATCTTAAACTCTTTGTGGTGCAAACTATAAATTGTCTTAATAGATAACATGCAAAACAGTCCAATTTTGCAACTACATGATACATTGCAAAATCTGCAGTGGTGCATAAATACTGTTTATGTATAGTTAGTAACATGTAACAATAATTGGTTTAGAACCTAATATGCACATAGTAATTACAGAGACAGCCTTGGTTATTGTATATTTGCTACTGTACAGTACATTTTTATGTGTATCACTCCTGGTTATATTGTTTGATTTCTAGAAATTCCTTTGAAGTCCTTGATAATTATTGTTAGTTAGATAATCTTAATATATATAAATCCAATGTCCTGACGTGTATTTCCAGTGAACTCCCAAACTAATGAACGGATTTTAATGGGGATTACTTCATGGAGTGTATGTTAGTCTAACTTGGGATTCGGGACCCATAATTATTTTTATTTCCAATATTTGTTTTGTATGTACATATTTTCTAAGAGAGGGGTTATTTATGCACAGTTTGACAGTTTTGCTGTATAACAATTTGATTATAACAGCATATTTTATTAAATATTTCTTGGTGTTTTGAAATGTTTTTGACGAATTCATAAAACCAGTATTTTATTTCAATAATGTACAGAACAATGTGTATCGGGTCAGCTAGGAGTTTATATTTGTGGTAACAACTAAGTCACAGATGTCTAAGGTACAGGTTATAGAATATATTGTGTAATAGGGTGTGGTTAAATGTTGCTGTATTGCTGTTTAACTTAATTAGTAATCTATACTAATATTATAAAGCTGCAGTGTTTGTTTGTTTGTTTGTTTGAACGCGCTAATCTCTGGTACTACTGGTCCGATTTGAATGATTCTTTCAGTGTTGGGTAGTCCATTTATCCATAGTAAAATTGCTATTTTGTAACACAAGGTAAAATAGAAAACCTATTTTTGCGTGCGCTGCAAAAACTATTGACAATAGAACAAAATGATTTACAGGCTATTATATAGGCAATATTTTATAACTTATAAAACTATCGCGTGAATTATACTTGGCATATACATACATATGGCAAAACAACGTTTGCCGGGTCAGCTAGTAACTTATAAAATTGTGATAGATGTTTAGAAATATATTTATTTACCATAGTAAGTGACAATAACTTATTGCAACAACACTTGGTAAATCATGAAGCTATATGAGTTTGTAAAGGGTTTTTGGATTTATAATTCTTTAACCTTCCAATGCAACAATTTTCGATATTAGGATATCATCCCCACCATCTGGATGTGTGGCGGTCCTCCACAGTGCGGTTTTCAAGGAGCTTTCTTCCATGTACTGCAAAGCTTTGGTATGAGCTTTCTAGTGCGATGGGTACCTTCAAAAAAAGCGCGTACACCTTCCTTAAAGGCCGGCAACGCTCCTGTGATTCCTCTGGTGTTGCAAGAGATTGTGGGTTGCGGTGATCACTTAACAACAGGTGACCCGTACGCTCGTTTGTCCTCCTATTCCATAAAAAAAAATGATATATAGACCACTTATTACCCAAAATGAATCACAACCATAACCTATTATTATTATTACAGTTGATCTCACAACCTAAATACTATTTAATTGCCAACTTGCCGCTGATAAATTGCTTGTATAGGTCAAGGTTAACATGATAATACTTGCTATAAGTTAATGACTAAAACCAGTACTTAAGGAATTGTGTCACTTATTGTCAAATAATAATATTGAATAAAAATTTGTTCCTACAACATCACAATCTGCACAAAAACAACACACACATAAATTTATGGGCATTGACAATATAAAAAGAAACAAAAGTGATTAAGGCTAGTTTGCACAGAACAAAGATTATACAATACTAGCTGACCCTATAGATGTTGTTCTGTACATAATAATAAACAAAATAATGTTTTTTTATGAATTTATCAAAATTTTTTCATAACATCAAGAATTCGTAAAGAATGCTCCCTGTTGTTATAATGTTTCACAGCGGAACTGTCAAACCATGCGTCAATAAATTCTCTCACACAAAATATGTCCATACAAAACAAATAATGGAAATAACAATAATTATGGGTCCCAAATCGATATAAAAACTATCCTATCTCTCAAGTTGGACTAAACTGCACACCATGAAGTAATCCCCATTAAAATCCGTTCATTAGTTTAGGAGGCGCGGACAAACAATGTGTCACTGAATTTATATATTTAAGATTATATTACATAACTAGTAGAATCTAGTATTCTAATATAATATTACATACTATACTATTGACATAGTGTCAGGCTTCTGCCCAAGTTCAATTTGTAGTGAACCCTTGGTAACTAACTTGGTGATTAAATGTACTTTATACCATTTTTGTACCATGTCAATGTGTTTACCAGTGGGAGGCACCTTTGCACAGAATGCCGGCGTGATTATGGGTGCCACAACAGCGCCTTTTTCTGTCGTGAAGCAGTAATGTGTAAGCATTGCTGTGTTTCGGTCTGAAGTGCGCCATAGCTAGTGAAATTACTGGGCAAATGAGACTACATCTTATGTCTCAGGGTGATGAGCGGAATAAATGTAGTGCCGCTAAGAGTTTTTGTTTTTTTTCAAGAATCCTGACTGGCACTACATTGTTATAGGTAGAGCGTATCAATTACCATCAGTTGAATGTCCTGCTCATCTCGTCCCATATTGGCATAAAAAAAATGTCAATGTGTGTACAAAATTTATTTATGATTGATTGAATATTTAAGTCTTTAAAGTTTAGAACTTGTAAGTCACATATACATATTTTTTAATATTAGTTAGTATAAGAAAATTTACTATATTTTTATAACAGTATTCAAACCCTTTAAACTGTTTCACAACAGTTTGTTATGGTATAATTGGGCAAATTTGCTCAACTCCGACGACTGTGCGCCTTCCTTTCCGTGCGTATTCCTTTTAAGGGCGTGTACGTGAATGAAAGATTCATTACACCCTTAAATTTTATTCTATTCTAAAAGGATGTATCAATAATCATCACGAAAATACGAACCAGTTAATAACTTGAGTTATTAAGAGTAATAATTCACGCAGATTATCCTATTTTGCATCGCATGCACGCTTTTTTTCAGTCCCGCAAATCCCGCGGATCCCGCAATACCGAGATCTCGGAAGCCCTAGCGTGTGGGAATATATTTGTTATACCTGGCACCCCAATTCCTCCAGTAACCGTAGCAACCTCCTCTCTTTCCTAAAGACTTCCATTCAAGTTCACAACAGCTGTTTATTCGTATTGTAAACTTATTATAATATATATATATATATGGTGGTAAATAGTACCTACTGGTGTGTGGAAAGTGTGGTGGTTCAGTGAGTTGTCAATTGCTCACCGCAACGCACATACCCCTTTAATTCAAGTTATTACTAATCACTTTTCTTTCTTTATTAAGTAAAATACTTCTCAAACATGGAGAAATATAAATTAAGTACCTATTAAGATAAACATTACGTGTAGGTACCTAATTAAGCAAAGTAAGTAGATTATTCTTTCTTTAGTCGTCATGCGAGTTGTAAGGTAACTTTAGCCTTGTCACATGAAATGTCACATTGGCCGAGGCTAAAGGTCGACCTTACATCCACAAGTAAATAGCTAAGTAGCGTGAAACAGGCGCCATATACCTACTGTCACAGTAGAGTAACTTCATACCAGTGGGAGGCTCCTTTGCACAAGAAGCCGGCTAGATTATGGGTACCACAACGGCGCCTATTTCTGCCGTGAAGCAGTAATGTGAAAGCATCATACAATTACACAAGTAGTTTACAAAAATAATTTCAGAAAATTACTTTGCAAATGACACTTAACATCTTAAGTCTCAAGGTGACGAGCGCAATTGTGGTGTTGCTCAGATTTTTTGATTTTTCAAGAATCCTGAGCGGCACTGCATTGTAATGGGTAGGGCGTATCAATTACCATCAGCTGAACGTCCTGCTCGTCTCATCCCTTATTTTATAAAGAAAAAAATTCCAGAGTTCTCGTATCGACGCACGCACACATACACATGCTTAACACGGCCGCTAAGCAATCTTGGATGACGACGAAACTAAGGAGGGCCATGCCGTATCCCGCGGATAGCGTTCGCTGTCCGAGTTATATTAGCTGTGCAGCAGATGGGGGGGTGATATTCTAAATTGTTGCGTGTAGTGCGAAGGTAGAATTCGCCCGTAGCACGGTCATTTCAAACAGCTCTTCGGAACACTTACCTTGATAGATGCGCTGGAAATTAATTTGTTAATGTTTACTCAATTCCCTTTATACACGACTCGGTCTCGGCTCTTCGCTTCTGAAGTTCTTGCATCAGGTGACCCGTATGCAGCATACGTCCCTTTGTCCTACTCCTTCATAAAATAAATGTACTCAACAGTCTCAATTTGGCCCAAGCAAGTGAAAGCAGTGTCAAATTTAAATCCGTACTAATATTATAAATGTGAATGTAAGTTTGTTTGTTACGCTTTCACCCTTAGACCGGTAAATAGATTTTGATGAAATTTTGTGCAACGATAGACGAGAGCTTTGGAAAGGACATAAACTACCTTAAATCGCGATATAAAGACTTAGAGAGGTTGAAATAGGAGATGGATTCGTCATTATCGAAGATGACACCATGAAAGTTTTTTAGGCACTTGATTACACATATATTAATTTTTGTACTAGCGACGCCTAGCAGTGATTTCGTATTTGATCATATTTTTATGATTTAGCAAATGATGGATAAACAAATGAAAGTAGTTTTGAAAAATATATAAAAACTAGCTGACCCGGCAAACGTTGTTTTGCCATATAAAGTATAATTCACGCGATAGTTTTATAAATAATAGCCTATGTGTTATTCTGGTGTGTAAGCTATATTATTGTAAAGTTTCATCGAAATCCATTCAGTAGTTTTTGCGTTAAAGAAGTTCAAACATACATCTAGAGATACAAACTTTCACATTTATAATTAACCGCAGCAGTTTGTGTATGTATATTATTTGCAAAGTATTTAAAAAAAATATGCCTAAAGCTTTGTCTAATGTTACTGTTTCGCGCGGACGAAGTCGTGAGTAATAGCTAGTATGTAATATATTGTTATTGCCACGGAATAAATGGCATTTATTTTCTCAAAATTGAATACTTTTTGATGTAATTTCTAAAATACTAGATACTACTACCGCTTCGGAAACAAATGGCGCTCAGACAGAGAAGAAGGGGCGCAAGAAACTCTCTCAGCATTCTTTTTGTGCGCCCTTTTCAATAAAAACATACAATATTGTACAGTCATTTCTATCGCTATAAAATAATCATAATCTAGTCCCAGGCTATCCGATCACTTAGATATTCAGCTGTGGAGTAATAGGATTTACGACAGAGCCATTTTTTTATAAAACATTTAAATTTATTTATAGATAATGCCTGAACAGTGGCTGGGACTTTATTATAAAAGGGTATATATAGTGAAACTATAACTTTTAATGGTTTTATATAATAGTGAATGATACTTGAAACATTAGCACCCAATCCCAAGTGACTAATTACTCTGTATAAAATTGAAATTAAAATGACCTTCTTAGTAATTTATATTGTCATACTATGTATCACATCAGTTCATTGACTCTGGTTATTAAAAATGCTATCACCATTGCAATGTAGCTCACCTAATGTCAGTGGTTATGTGTACTCTTATTTACATTGGAGAGGCTGCCCCCAAGCTATTTAATGAATAAATTTAATCTATGTAAGCAATCACGTTATATACACAAACGTGGGTCACACTAAAAATTTACACAAATTCAGCAAACCATCGCCTCACGGTGCTCAAGCAAGGTGCTTCTCTCCCAAAAGCATTTGCAAGCAACGAGCGACACAGTGTTGCACAGAAATCATCGCTCTAAAAATCTTTTCGGCTTAATTCCATTTTCGTTGCGTACGTAGAACTTTGATGTATGATAAAAAACAATTGACAAATGATTTCCCGCCAATTGTTTTTTTTTATGACTAAAAAGGTTGCAACGTTTCAAAAAATATAACATTCGAAATTCAAATAGTTCCGATTAGCTAAAAGTGCAAAACTTTAAGTGTGCCCCATGCGTAAGGATATATCTAATTCGCATTCTGATAGCGGAAAGGCAAAAGTGTGCTTAAAGACAATGAACTTTTCTCCTTAGTTGTGTGTCAACTGTCACTGTCCGAATCTATAC
The DNA here is from genome assembly GCF_905404315.1 of Leptidea sinapis. Lineage (NCBI taxonomy): Eukaryota > Metazoa > Arthropoda > Insecta > Lepidoptera > Pieridae > Leptidea > Leptidea sinapis. Next base: position 5,687,512 of record NC_066267.1, on the reverse strand, counting down.
TGAATAAATGTTTTATATTGCTGTTTATTGACCAAGAATATATTAAGCAACTGGAGTAAATGCGGTATTGTTAAGATGTATGTATATTGTCTTCTACCGCATTTATCACGGGGAGTGTTCCGAAGAGCTGTTCAACCTGATTCCTGCCGCCGAATTTCACCTTCGCACGACACGCCACAAGTTACGATATCATCCCCACCATCTGGATGTGTGGCGGTCCTCCACAGTGCGGTTTTCAAGGAGCTTTCTTCCTCGTACCACGAAGCTGTGGAATGAGCTTCCTTGTGCGGTGTTTCCGGGACGATACGACATGGGTACCTTCAAGAAAAGCGCATACACCTTCCTTAAAGGCCGGCAACGCTCTTGTGATTCCTCTGGTGTTGCAGGAGAGTGTGGGCGGCGGTGATCACTTAACACCAGGTGACCCGTACGCTCGTTTGTCCTCCTATTCCATAAAAAAAAATATATAACAGGCGACGCTTATTATAGTGTAATTTGTGGCATATTCAAAAAAAAACTCAAATTCCAAATTTCTATATTTGATATTAAAATATATATACAAAATTACTTAAATCTACTTATTAAAGCAATTTACAATTAAGCCTTATATATGTAGGTATCAGAAAACTTATTTCTACAACCCTATCTACGTATTGAGGGATAAAAACTTTATTATGCTTAAAAACTAATACATGAGGTTTGTGGGGGGGGGGGGGTCCAGGAAACTGGGAAGACCTGGCTATTTGCTACGATATAACGTAATATCAATCGTAACCTATCACTTAACCTAACTTAAGACTAATGACTAGAACTTAAAACTAACTCAAAAACTAAGGTAAATAAATACATAGATAAATAATATATAAATATAAGAGGGGGGGGGGTCTTGGGAAAGGAAAGGAGGGAGAGGAAATAGGAGGCCAGTTTTCGCCGTTATTTAATACTTATAACTAAACCAATTTACAATATATTGGTTTTACATTTATTCAGACCTAGCTAGAACTCTGTGTGCGTGTGTGTGTGTGTGTACGCTAGTGTTCTGTGAGCTCTAACCAGTTGTGTTGTGGTAACGTTTTATGCTGAGGCAAGTACTTTGTGAGTGACTTACGACTACAAGTCGACCGGAGGGCGGGGTTATTCCTTCAGTCGGCGTAGCCCTCTGTAGAAACTATCAGATACCTCTTGTATGTGTTGTTCTAGTGTCCATGTGCCATGTTCCATATTTCGGTTTTGTTTTTTTATACGACGTGATATGTCTATATGTATCAGGGGCGTGCATATGATATAGGTAATTAGGTAGTGCCTACCTCTTAATTAACCTAAATAAATATAGCACTAGTGTTAAAGTCAATTTAGTTTAATTTGGTGCCGTCATTTTATTACCAAACTTCTATTCAACACCCACTCATAAATTTTTTCCTTAGATACTAAATAGCTACGGTAAGCAATCTTTTCATATTCCAAAGCTCAACTACGACTATTGTTTAGATCCACAGTGCCTACCTTGCTAGAAAAGTAATAAAAAGTAAAAAATAAAGCACGCCCCTGTTATGTATTATTATATATTTTTAGGTTTGGATATACCTACAGTTATTATGACAGTTTTTCACTGAGCACTTTGTCATTGCGTGTCGTTGTATTCAAAGCGTGGTCGCACCACAACTGAACGAAAGCTCTGCCTAATAGACGCGTAGGTAAAATTTTGCTTAGGACAATTTTTGAGCGTGATTGTGTACCTGGTTGTTTATTGTACGTTCACATTACATTGAAAACATGAGTTGGACTTAGTATCTTGTATTAGCAAGAATTAGGAGGTAAAAAATATTGTAGTTGATAGAGCTTTAGTCCACTATTACAATGATACCACTCTTATTACAAGGTAATGCACCGTTTTCAAGAAAATAACGAAAAAAATTCTAACCTAAAACAGATAAATCACGTAAATAAACACTACTGACATCGCGGCGGGAGGCAAGAAACTGTCATGAAATGATTTTGGTATCTTCCTAAAATATTTGGACAGGCAAAGGGTTTAAGCCCATACAGCCATAAATTGTATGAAAAACAGTGAAATGAAATGTAAAAAATAGTCTATGACAGATTAGACGGCTTCATCAATAATTATTTTTAGATATCCCTTAGATACTAAGTTTTAACCGAAAACATTGTAATTGTGTCACACTATGCAATCAAGAATGCTTTGTACTAGTATAGTAACATGCCTCTGAATTATGTGAATGTATTTTTTTTTTATGGAATAGGAGGACAAACGAGCGTACGGGTACCTGTTGTTAAGTGATCACCGCCGCCCACAATCTCTTGCAACACCAGAGGAATCACAGGAGCGTTGCCGGCCTTTAAGGAAGGTGTACGCGCTTTTTTTGAAGGTACCCATGTCGTATCGTCCCGGAAACACCGCACAAGGAAGCTAATTCCACAGCTTTGTAGTACGTGGAAGAAAGCTCCTTGAAAACCGCACTGTGGAGGACCGCCACACATCCAGATGGTGAGGATGATATCCTAACTTGTGGCGTGTCGTGCGTAGGTATAATTTATGTATGACATGATCAAACAAAATCTCCTTTTTTTACAGCTCAAAAAACGATGAAACAGGACCAAAAGTGTGTGAAAGTGATCATCAAACTTAATGAGACGTAGGTCCAAGGAATGTTCTAGCAACGATGCATTGTGCACTTAACACCGCGCTGCTGGCTCTGCTCGGTTTCCTGGCCTCTGTGAGAGCAAACATCATTGTATACACCCAAGATGTTCCACATACGGTAAGTTCAATGTTTGACGCTCTTTATGTTTATGTTTATTTATTTATTTAGATCTGCCAGTTCGGAAGTTCATATCAAACCAAAAATTAATTTACAGGTAAAAAAGTATTTAACTAAGCCCTGTAACGCTTTAGAGTAATTTCGTGTTATAGAAAAGCGCTTTGTAGGAGTTTTCCCTTATAACGCGTTCTTACGACCCCGTAATTCGTAATAATAATTAATCAAAATTCGTAAATGGTATTTTAATTGTTTCCCTAATTTAACTATTTTATTAAAGTTTTTAATATATTTTAATTTAATAAAATAATTAACTTTTGAAATAACACAATCAACACACTTGCAAAAGTACGCAAAGCTAATTATGAACTGTACAAAAATCATTATAAATTTCACAGTTCAGAAATTTGTATGTGGGATAGGTATACCCGTGTAATATTGATGATTAAAATCGCGTTATGTAACAATGCATTATAGGGCAATTTAGTATATATTAAGCATTTTAGTAAATACAATTTGAAGGACTTCCCTTTTAAGTTCGCAGAAGCAGTGTAAGGGAACACCGCTCTTTTCGACGAATATGAACGCTAGCATAGTTAATAAAAACAAAAAATACCTAAATATATTTAGTATACATTTGAAGGTAGTTTAATATTTGCGTGGCTCTACTAAACTTGTAAAAAATATACCTACATGAAACAACTTCAACACTTGTTATCGTCTCATGAATGTGCGACCACTGTGACTATGAACTAAGGTAATTTATAGTTTTTCGAAAGATGTATCTAACAGGGAAACGGACAAAGTACGAAATTTCGTTTTTCTGTTCCAAAATCAAATCACAGCAAGCGATATTAAATTTAAAACTAACTATAATTAACTATTTATACTATACCATAATTACTACAAAAATGTATAATACAATTATTTTTAATTTATTTTCAGATCACACATTTACACCATTTTAATATTTTATTTTATTTAACAAGTTTTCAGTTTTCTAATTAATTAAAAGTTTTAAGCCATTTTGTAACGCTATTTTTACATTCCCTTAATGTATTTGTGTGGGAACTAGATATGAGCGCCGATGGTCAATTCCACGGCGGCGCGGGCGCAGCCTTACTGTTTTATAAAGGACTGATTTCTGAATAAGAAATAAACCATTGTCAGCACTTAATAAAGTTACATTAATCAAAATTAAAAGGTAAACAGAATATTAAGGACGTTTTCTTTAGTAAAATATATAAAAAAACATATTTACTCATAAAACTTGTTTCTTAAATGCAATTTAACAGTCTTATAAACATTTAGAGATCAGGTTAACTTATAAACAATCAGTATTAGGTTATTATATAGGTCTTTTATCTAGAGAAAACTAAGCATAAATATATCTTGAAAACACAAAGGAAAAACAAAACACATAGTAACTATCTATTCATTATAAATTCAATAGAAGGAAAAATTTAAACACTAGTGTCAAAAGAAAAACTAAATATATTCATTGTTGTACGGATTCTTTACAAAATCTATAATTGTCGTGGACAAAAACTGTCTTATTTAATCACAAAGGATTTAGTCATGATCTTTTCGCCGTTATTACAAGTCCAGCTGTAGAAAAAACTCTCTCGCTCGGTTTGCTGGTGGCTGGTATATTCAAAATAGAGCGTGCAAGAGTGCTTAATAATGGAAAAGAAGATCTCCTGTCTTTACAATAACTTAGTACGTCGCCATCGTGGGCCTTTAAATCCTCTAGAGTTGCTGTACTGAAATATTTCCAGCATTCCTTTTCTACAACACACAAGGAAACGGAATCACGTTGAGTCGTACTGTGCTTTCGCGCCAAATCCAGTAGGAAGTTTGAAGAATTATCAGAAGAACTCAGTCCAGCTATAGCGATATCAGTCACTTGATTTTGAGGAATGTCTTCTGTTTTTAATAGACTCCTGATTATTGATAATAAAAATGAAACCTTGGGGAATTCGTTTGCTTGCATGTATTAATTAATCTCATTTATGTTATGGAATCGACAATCAAGCAAAGTTGCCGCTATAATTACATCAGTTAGTTTTTCCAGCCTAGCTATTGCGAAAGGCTCATCGCCAGTTGCTTCTTCTAGTAATCCCTTTATTTCCGAGCGAAACACTAAAGCCAGATTCATAGTAGGTTGAGTTTCGGTACTTAAAACTTCACCGTTTTTTTTAAAACTTTCAAGAAACATTATTAAAGCTTTTATGATTTCATATTCAACTTCTTGTAATATAAGACTATCTTGCCTTATTAATAGGCTGGCGATTTGCTTATTTAGAAATACTTTTTAGCATCATTGAAATACTATGCCATCTTGTGCTTGTGCTTGTTGTAATGGTGGAGGCTACGAATGCTGCCTAGAACTCGAAGCTTCTTTAAGTGTCTCAGTTGTTTCTGAATCCGCTTCGGTTGAGTCTCCATCTTCTTCAAGTTCCCTAAATTCTTCAATAGAAGAAAGCAATTCTTGTTGGACTGAAGATGCAGCGGCCTCAACACGAGGTGCCCTGTATCGAACATGCTTAACAAACTTTTTACATTTTTTTTTAAATTTTTGTTATTTCTGTGGTGTTTTCAATAACATTTACGTTTACTAGATTATGTAGAGCATGACATGATGATGAAATTCAAAAAGTTTGCAGCAGGTTTCATATAACCACCTGCAACAGTAAATGAATAACTTTGTTTTCTATTTTGAAACTACGCAGGCTCACCTCCAGAACTTCGTCACGGATTGTTTCGCCTGTGTGTTTCTTGGTGACTTCTTTTGTAGCCAAATTAAATTTAATGAGATCCATGCCATCTGAAATAAATTGATACGTACATGTTATATAATTGCGCCGCCTATATTTATCGGTTCACATATCGGCTGTCAAGGAACCGAACCGAGAACTTTGCTTCGAAATGAAAGCTTTTATATACGCCAGCATGCTATTATATACGTCTTCCAGTCTTTCTCGTGCTATATTGTGCCTCGATGGCAAATCTGCATCGGAAACAATGATATTGTATTTTTTTAGAAAGTCAATCATTGCGTCGTTGTCCACACTATCAAACGCCATTAATTATCTAGCAAACCAAAGAGCAAAATCGCGGTACAGTGACCACCTTATCGCTCCTTTTACTAGTTCCGAATTGTGCCACTGGTTTTTGGAATTCTAGGAGGAAAAAGCTCTGTGATGCTCACTGACAAACAAAATACACATACACTGTGAAATACACGACTCGACTGAGCGCGAGAGTCGAGACGCTAGGGCGGGTCAGACGGCATTACCACGCAGTGAGTGAGACAGCGCGATCTCGGCAGCGCCGCATTGACTCAAAACCGCAGTGGCGACGGCGCTCATGTCTGTGGGAACTACAATATTACACATAATTATTATGCTAAGTGGTCTTATAAAATTAAATTAATTAAATGCATTACATTTTAAGGTAATTGTATGATCTAACGAAATTAAGAAATGGTCAAAATCTACCAAACCAGTCAGGATGTACTAGACAAATCAATATATTATATTAGTTATTTATTTATTCAAGTGAATCTTCTTTAGAATCGTTGTGATTTGATATGCAGAGGTTTCAGCCGGCAAGAGAATGACATAGACACATAGATTCATTAGAGATAACGTGGGAGAAAATGAGATAGGAAGCATTATACAGTGTTTTGGTACCAGGCGGTTATTATTAAATAAACACCAGGATATCATAAATATGATAGCGGTGATAGTTATGTCTTTCATAGCGGTTCAAATCATGTGTCATCCTATCAACATGTACCAGGACCTCATATGCGGTTAAGAAGTTCATTCATAATGCACAGCGTTAAATTTTTATACAAGTGCTGACCCGTTGTTGTTGGTGTTCGTGGTTCTCTTTAGCTCTGCTTCCCCCTCCACTCGTGTTTACCAAGGCAAACAGTTTGTTTGGGTCATAACGTTGTACGTGTGTTAATACGTGTTTCTGCACGCATGCGTAGTGAATATCTTGAGAAAAGGCATCACAACAACCATGGTGCTTTGTACACGTGTACGTATATACGTTTGTAGAGATTTTTTCATCATTTTATTTCTATAATAAAATTCTTCATCATTTTTGAAGGTTTCACTGCTACCACGAGTGAGCTGCACGCATGTTTCTTTTTTATGTTTTTGCGAATCTTTAGCAACGGATCTCTGAATAGGTCTAAGCATTTGTAATCGTTTATAATTTTACATTATCTCAACACAGGTGAATTGATCCCCAAAATAGTTTTGCCAGAAGGCTTTTCATATCTATCTATAGAATTTGTCGTCAATACAATGCACTACTACTCGAAATCAGTGAAGTACCTGACATCGACATTTCATGTTTGTAAATGGAAATCTAGTTTATATAAATTCCTTGATTAGTTTAAATCTAAAAAAAATCTTAATATTATTACCATAATTATTCACTTCTATTTGTCCAAATAGATATTTTCTCTGTCTTTTTCTTTTATAATACTACACTACCTAAAGTTAGTTTTAAAATAGTTTTTTTTTAATGTTTATTATGTATTTGTTGTAATTCTGTTGTGTGTACCTATTAAATAAAAAAAGTTCACGGGTTTACGTGGGCATCTAGGCACTCTAAAATTAAACATAGACACAAGAAAGAAATCATAAACGCAGTTAATACTTTTGTATTTAAAAAACAAAACCAATGCTAACATATTGATGTAATTGATTTCAACATGTTGAAGCAGCCCCGTGTATGAATCACCGTGATTCACAATGCTTTATTGATAATAACGGAATGGATCACTTACGGCCGCATGTGACTTTGCCCGTTTCGTGTGGAAATCTAACCATTAAACGGAAATATGTTCATACTTTCGTTTTTTTGTGTGTAACTGTAATTATTTTTCTTAAAAATGTCCCTAGATATGCCAAGGTACAGCTATAATAAAAATCTGTAGATTGAAACCTATAGATTATTATTTTTATGATTTGGGTATTAAAATACACTTAAATCCTAGGATCTATTGTGCCCCCTGCTTGCGCTAGCGCGCCTATCCTCAACTCAAAAGATTAGGAAGAGAATCGAGCCTACTAACTAGGAAACGTTTTACTGTGCCGAGATTTAAATTATATCCTCGAGACCTATTACTTTTATGAGGCGTAGGATCCTCAGAGTGCCAGGGCACGTCCTCTGCTTTGAGTGAGGGTATTTTAAGATGGCCTGATTCTGGCAATGGCTTCGCATTCGAGAAGGATGTGTTTGAGGTCTTCAGCGGCTTCGCAGCAGAATCTGCACAGGTTTTATCCATAGAGAACCATTCTGGCTGGATGGGCAGCTTACAATGGCCGGAGAGGAACTCCGTGAGGGCTCTCAGATGTGTCCTGTCCAAGCCTATGCACTGTTTTGCACGCTTACGTTGATAGTTGCATAGGAGCAACTTAGCTTGCCGATGGAAACCGTCTAAATTATTTTATTTTATGAAAATAACGTGACGTGACGTTCAGCTGATGGTATTTGATACGCCCTAACTCATTACAATTCAGTGCCGCTCAGGATTCTTGAAAAACTCCAGAAATTCTGGGCGGCATTAAAATTGCGCTCGTCAACTTGATACATAAGATGTTAAGTTTCATTTGCCCAGTGTTACTAAATTGATCCAACTGTTTTGTAGATTAGCCGGAACGAACAGAACACTTTATTCTTTATAGCATCAATAGTTTTCGCAGCAAACATCTCAAAAACTTGTACATTAATGCAATTATAGTATATACTCAGGTCACTCACTGAAAATGTATCTTTCTAAAAGTGAAATATTTTTTATAGTTGGTTTAGTAGTATTTGAGTTTATCTTAAAAAAATAATATACAAAACAACTAATCATATCTCTTTATAAAATTAGTTTACACATCTGGATCTGTATACCTTTATCACATTATTTTTCACTGAAGAATCAATCCTTTGCATCAAACGATACAGCCAGTCACAAAGAGAATTAATACTGAGAGCTCTTAAAATCTATATGGAAATTAATGTTCTGTATGTAAGTACTGAGAAAAGAAAGACAAAACTTTTCGGAAAACTGAGTGGAGTTTTTTTTTAAATTATTCAAAAAAGGGTTAACTTGACATCTCGTGTACACTTTAATATGGTGCTCTAAAACTGTATATTTTAATAATTTAATAACTTTATACAAGGTATTTTTTGTACAGTAAGTACCTTATTCACCTGACCTTGTATTACAGTCCAGGTATGGCTGAATGCAGCTTGCTCTTCGCTCTCTAAACGATGCACATAAAAACTTTTTGGTACAATTTTTGTTATCTTTGATTAACCTACCATAGCTAATTATAATCGCGGGCTGCTAGTTGCAATATTTCAATTCTGTTACCGATGATGTCAATATCGCAATATTATTCGCGTATATCTTAATATTGTTGCGTAGCAACCCTTCGAAGTATATGACGAGAGTTGTCAAACTTCAATACATTGTTAATTTCAACAGCTCCGTCAGCAATACTCGTAGCTCAGCGGAAAAGTGTTCACTTTAGACGCTGTAGACCCGGGTTCGATACACCTACCAGTGTATGGATTTTTTTGGGTTTTGTAAAGTTAAAGGAAATTTCTAGTAAGTTCAGGATCAAATCGAACAGAAAAAAGGGATGGAAAATGTGTAAGCAGGATAAAAATAGTTAAAAGAATTTTCTAGTATAATTTAAATTTAAAGACGGAATGGGAGAATCATTTTGAAAATAGATCGGATCCGGGGGTATATAAGCCGTACTAAGCGTGGCCTACGGCAGTTCTAGTTCTGACTCGAAAGTGTAAAGAAGAAGAAGAAGAAAAGAAGAAGTAGTGAAAAGTGGAAGTGTTCTAAGAAGAAGAAGACAGAAGAGAAGTAGTGTTCGGTGCAGTGTGAAGCGTTGAAGGTACCGCCGCCCACAAGAGGAACAGCGGCAGACCGGCGAAGTGCAAGTTTAGAAAAAGTGAACGCAAATAAAGACTCGTTCCTATAAGCGGAGTATTATTTCCAATCCCTGACCCACTCCCGTGTCAATATATATAAATTACTTGACACGTTGTTTGTCCGCGATGGACTCCTAAACTAATGAACGGATTTTAAAGGGGATTACTTCATCGAGTGCAGTTTAGTCCAACTTGAGAGATAGTATAGTTTTTATTTCGATTTGGTACTCATAATTTTTTTTATTTCCAAAATTTGTTTTGTATGGACATATTTTGTATGAGAAAATTTTTTGACGTACGATGGGACAGTTCTGCTATGAAACAATTTCATTATAACAATAGGGAGCATATTTTATGAAATAAGTCTTGATGTTATGAAATATTATAGACAAATTCATATAAAATAGTATTTTATTTGTTATGTTCAGAGCAACGTCTGTCGGGTCAGCTAGTATATTATATTATGTTCTATATTCAAAGCTTTTAACGTGCCATGTCGACAAGAGCTGGATAATAGTACTGTAGTACTTAAATACACCAGAAACTTAGAAAACTATAATGCACAAGTTTCCAGCCTACCATCCCTGATTCAATGGTGAAAGCCCTAATATGACCGGACTATTAGTTTTCTACAATTTTCTACGATATTCACGACGGTCGACACGTTATATTTACGTTTAATTCGAGTTTTAATAATTGGTGTATTGAATGATAGATGAAAACATTTCTTTATCTCACTTCACCTATATTATAAATCTGGCCTACCTTTTAAAACTATATTAATCAGATTATGCGTGCGTGATAAAGAAATATAAGTAACCATGATAATATTGATTCTACTGATAAGTTAGTATACGTTTTTGTTTCTTCTCTAAACAACGCCGAATATACCTAATTTATTAGATAAAAAATATTAATAAAACACATAAGAGAGGGAGCAAAAATAACTAATATCACTTATGCTATAAGAAAAATTAATGGCGCTGGATGGGGAACCTTTCGGGATATGGGCAAATGGAGTTAAGACAGCACGACAAAGAAGTTATCCTAGAAACGTAAAAAGGTAACAGGGAGGAGAATACAGGAAGTGGGCAGACGAACTAAGGACTATAGCAGGCAAGACATGGTCCATAGATAGCAAAAGATAGATAAAAGGAGAAGAAGCTGGAAGAGGCCTTTGTCATAAGATAAACAGATTGAGTGATAGGTTTAGATTATTATAGGATTTAGATATGGATAGTATGTAAATTTATTCTATCTGAATGAAGGCTTATATAATTACTAGCTGACCCGGCAAACGTTGTTTTGCCATATAAAGTATAATTCACGCGATAGTTTTATAAGTAATAAAATATTGCCTATATTATAGCCTGTACATCATTTTGTTCTATTGTCAATAGTTTTTGCAGCGCACGCAAATATAGGTTTTCGATTTTACACCTTGTGTTACAAAATAGCAATTTTATTACGGATCCCTAATTTTGAAAAAAAAAAACATAGCCTATAGTCTTCCTCGATAAATGGACTACCCAACACTGAAAGAATCATTCAAATCGGACCAGTAGTACCAGAGATTAGCGCGTTCAAACAAACAAACAAACACTGCAGCTTTATAATATTAGTATAGATTATTAGAAACAGGCAATGAGTCCAAATCGTCCTAATTGGGACGCATATAGACAGTACATAAGAAGCCTTTGTTTGGCAGTGACGAACACTAGCTGTCTACTTTTATATGCTTTATAATTCAGCTGTATGTTTGTTTATAACAGCCAAAGTACGTGAAACGCGTCACCAATAGTAAGTATAACATCTTCCCTACTAGCGTTGATTCACGCAGGCTTACAGCGCAAGAGACGTGTAGGAATGTCGACATCGCATCTACGAATGTAAATCTTTCGATCTTTTTGTTTGTAACTAACAACTATGATAACAATAATGCAGTGTTTTTCAATCCTAGGTCGCCGGCACAAACAAAATAACATTTACTATGACAAAATAACAAGGCAGATATTAAAAGTACAAGTTTAGTGAGAACGATTGTTCAATACGCGGTGCTGGTTAAGCCAATTTCTCTTCTTAGTTTTAATATCCTCCATTGAAAAGCACGTCCGTTCACACAGGAATGAAGTGGCCATTGGAACTAATAATTTTAGAGCTAATACTCGTAATTATAAATAATTTATCAGATTAAAGGCATAAAAGGCCTTTGTTTCCTTTAGAATTCTTTTTGATGTCATTTCTAATATACTAGATACTACTGCCGCTTCGAAAACAAATCTCATCAGAACTCTGAGAGAGAAGAAGCGGCGCAAGAATATTGATTTGATGATTGACAGGGGGGGTCGGAATTTTTCAACATGTAATGTGGTCGCGAAATAAATAAGATTGGAAAGACTGCAATAATGAAATGAAATTTACAAAATATAAAATGTTTTATTACAAAGTACAAAGGTTGGTGTACTTATTTAAAACAACTAATGGTGATTTTTTTTTAAAGTACAAAACCCCAAGAAGATATCAAGAAATAAAAAAATAAGTACTCAGACTCCGATGCAGAAATGTTGAAAATTTGCATAAATTGCGATCAAATAAGTCGATCCTGCTTATTCTGTTCAAGGGAAAGTCTTTAAGAGATACTGAAAACCTGTTTTTAGATTGATTGGTCTAATGATATATCATTTATATGACCAGTCCAAGACAAACTTGAAAAAGGTGTTCTATTGTAATTTGTAAGCGGAGTTTCAAGCCGGTTTAAATCGCATTAAAAGTGCATAGGTAATCAAAATGAAGACGATCTTTTATTTTGAAAAACAAAAACTCGTTTGTGGAATAGTTATATTGCGATGGTTGAAGGTTAATTTAAATTGAGAAAAAAATATATAAGTAAAGTAAATATTCGATTGCCATCTTGCAAACCTTTGCGAATCTGTGTATGGAACAGAATAATATAAAAATGGTGATTAAAAAACAGGGATTCATTGTAAAAATGTGTAAATTTTTTACTTGTATGTATTTTTCTATGATAAAATAGTAGTATAAATAGTGTTAACCAGTTGATGAAACACTTGTTAAATTATAGGATGTATCGGCAGCATATAGTAAATTATATTTTATGCGCCGGATTATATGTTTTGACTTATGATAGCTACGAAAGGCTTATGACAACTGATTTGTTGATATTTTCAAATTTCTTTACACGTGTGAAAGTGCAAAACACTTATAGACCAGTGAAAAAAAAAATAGTATGATGAAACTCATTGGAAATGGAAGAGAATTTTACAAAATAAATTACGGATGATGTGAGATCGGGGGTTTTTAAGGGTAATAAACGGCTTATCTCGATTTCCGAAAAAACTGAAAGTCCTATGGAAAAAAGTCAAATGGCAAAGTTGTAGGTAATAAAAAGATCTACAACTTTTGCTTTCACACTTTTGTTACATAACCTCAAAATATACCTTTGTGAAAAGTTGAAAAAACCAAGGTTTTGGTTATTTGTGTTATTTTTTTACAAAAAAAAATCACGATATTTAGTGAAAAGTAAGCTTTTTACGTCCCAAGTATACTGTAATTTGTTTGAATTGAATAATTTATTTTTTCACCTTATTTTGACTCAAATATTGAAAAAGAACCCTTATTTTCAATCGAAAATCATACGTCAAAGTATCACATGATATTGATACGATACGATCATAAAAAGTTTAAAGCACTTCTAGCAGATAGAAGTTTCCAATTTTGACTACAATTAGTATTAAGTCTATAAATTGATAGAAAATATTTTGCAATTTCGGTCCTCTTATCTAGTAATCCACCAACTGCATAAATTACCAATTTATTTAAAGCATATTAGTTATTATATATAGTTAGTTATATGTGTATATATAGTTAGTAATATTATTATATATTAGGTAGTTATATAATGTTGTTACTAATTACGTAATAACTAAAGGCAGAAGGAACCTTAAGTTCGGACAGAATAAATTGACCGACTTGGCTATTACATGAATCTCACAAGCTTTGACGCTAGAAGAACTGAGTTGCGAGACTTTTTTACAAGGCATATTTTAGATATCATCTGTTTTATATAAATACTACTACATTTACCCGCGACTTCGTCCACGTTGAATAGTTACTTTGGGCATTTATTTTTTAGGATACTTTTCGAATAAAACACATACAAACTGCTTTTTCCGCTGCTGGCAGCGCTCTTCTATGATAGCTGACAGCGCATATCCCTTGTCATTGTGGACAGTCCCTTTAATGGTATTTCCCGTTGACGTTCTTTGGTATTTCCCTATGAACTTTTATCTCCTATTTCATTCCGATGTAGGTCAAAGTTTCAAAAATATTCGATCAAATGTTTATAAATTATTTCTTAACTAGTGCCTAAATACAAAGTTTCATGGTTTTATCTTCGATAATGATGAATTACCGTACAAAATGCCATCCCCTATTTCAACTCCTCCATTTTTGGCCATAAAGCCTATGTCCTTTTCCAAGCACTTGTCTCTCTCTGTATTAAAATTTTATCAAAATCGGTTCGGTGCTTTAGGCGTGAAAGCGTAACAAACAAACTTACATTCACATTTATAATATTAGTTGGGATGTACGCGGCTTTATATCTGCAATTATATCACGTGAAACCTTACAGCGTGAAGTCTTATATCCGTCGAAGGTTCGTAGCATATACGAGTATGTATGCGAATAGTTGAACTACGACATAAAACTGTGTAAGATATGGTTCGGTTGTCTGCCACTTTCCATTTGGTTTGGAATTATGACTGCTTTTAGAACACACACAATATTGTATATTTTATTAAAAAAGAGCATCATCCCGTACACATGTTTCTTTTTAATGAAAATAAGGGACGAGACGAGCAGGACGTTCAGCTGATGGTAATTGATACGCCCTACCTAATGGGTAGGCTGTATGCAATGCAGTGCCGCTCAGGATTCTCGAAAAACCCAAAAATTCTGAGCGGCACTACAATTGCGCTCGTCACCTTGAGACATAACATCTTAAGTCTCATTTGCCCAGTAATTTCACTAGCTACGGCACCCTTCAGATCGAAATAGGCCTCGTTGTGGTACCCATAATCTAGCCGGCATCCTGTGCAAAGGAGCCTCCCACTGGTAAGTTTGTGCTTTGAAGACCAAAGAATCATAAAAATAAAAAAAATATATGGAGCAACTAACGCAAACGCTTACGTAGGATTGCTTAATTAAAATAATCATAAATTTATTCCACGACTAGGATATTAATCTACAAAAACCAAGCTCCTAGGTTAGGGACCGCGTTGTTATAGGGACAGGGCGCCATGTTGATTACGTCAGACAGTTAGTTACATCAGACATACACTACATTCAAAATTACCGTTTCCAAATCATGACCTGACATCACGGAGACAATGTGCCCAAGTTCCATGTCTTTTCTAGGGCGCAATCATGGTTATTAGCAATGTGGAAATAATTGCAATTTTCCCAGAGGAATCGCAGTCACAACCCGACCAGACTTTCTATGTGATATTTCGTTCTTTTTCAATAATGTCTATTACATTTTTCACGAGTAGAGGAATCTCACTTTCCTTCTTCTCACTTCATCGACGAGGAAAAGGAAAAAATCTATAATTTTAGCAAATAAAACCTTAAAACCTACTTTGTAACTAGCCTCTATTCTTACATTTTTATGCTGACTAATCTACGTTAGAAATGGATTTTTGATATAACTTTTAGCCCGCATATTTGTACGAAATAAATGACTGTTTCGGCCCATTGGTCCATTATGATGGCACTCTCTGAAAAGTTGTACTTTCATTGACCTCTACTACATTATATAGTACATTATATACCACTGGACTGGCGGCTGTCAAAGTGCTTTTGTGCCTGTTTAATATTCGCCTCTTTGGCGCTCTTGGCCATATAGCGAGAGTTTGCGGTACTAAAAATAGATGTAAAATGTGTACTTTATTACGTTGATTCTTGAAGTATGAACACGGAAAACGAACGAATTTAATTCAAAATGCAAAAATACCTCAGAGTATTGTACGTTCGCGAGTGGCGCTTCAAATAGTCACAAAAAATTTGCTGTCAAACATATGGAACAGCCTGTCCAGTGGTATTACATACAGGTCAGTGTGTACTTAGGTATACTTATATCGTTTTTGTGTATAAAACGTGTACAGTCTTACTAGGTATTCAATCTATTCTATCTATTGTGGCTTTTGTGGTGGTAAAACAAAAGATGAAAATGAACTCTTCAATACTGACATCAAAACTAATACAGTTTTCTGATGATCTAAAGTTGGTCAAGGTAGTAAAAAACTCAGAGGACTCCTTATCTCTGCAAAACGATTTAGATCGGGTTTACAAGTGGAATGTTGATAATAAGTCTTTTAACCTGTCGAAATGTGAGTTCTTGTCGCTCCTCTGTCGTGCCAGAGTTCACTAATGTAATTTGTGATGTGCCGATGATGCCAGTACAGGAAGTACCTACGCGATCTCGGGGTTTGAATTCGATCGTAAGCTCATGATTCTCTCACATGTGGAGGCTGTTTACCGACGGCTTGGATTTGTTTTACGTAATCCATCTCATTTGACGAACCCAAATACTTCGTATACCTTATATGGCGCTGGTCCATAGTATTCTTGAGAGCAATTCAATGGCAATGGAACCCACATGAGAGCAAATATGCCTTAAAGATCGAATAAGTCCAAAAACAGTTCCTCAGACATTTGTGTAAGAGGCAATATGGGTATCCATTTAAGCACCCAACACCTTACTAAATTTGTTCTAAAAATAATTAGTGGCGGAATGGACTGCACATACTCAATACAACAAATGATTGATGTCCTTCTTCTTTTCAAATTCGCATGTATCTTGATTTTATAGTTTTTTTTTTATATTATTGTGTTCTTGGTGTCACGGAAGCAAAGACTGCATGTTGGGACACCTTAATTTGTTGTACATTCAACTCATTATTTGTTAATATTTCAAGCGTATTAGAATGTAACAACTTCTGGTTGTCCTATAAATAAATAAATTAACGTTTGCTGATTTTTTTGTACCGGCTTCGTACGTACGCGCGCGGCGATACGCACTATTAGCGCAGCCACCTGCACGCACTCAAGCGCATAAGTACACATCTGTAATACAAGTCACCTGTCTAAACTCTGTACTTGAGGTAGCACCACAGTGTGATTTATTTACCAGCTTGATGGTATGTTTGGTCAAAGAATGTAAGAAAAGATTTGAGAGCATGATGCCTATTTTAGCTATTTAGAATGAGATACCTAGTTTTATAATTTTGATTGTTTTCTTTCTTTAGAATAGAATCTTTGTAACGCTTTAGAACTAATATGTAATGTTACATATATTATACAGTTTTTACACGCTTTTTATTAGCTCCACCTGTATGTATTTTTGTTTGTAAGCGACACATTTGGGCGCGACTTTGACCAGTGGGTCAAAAGTGTTAAAGGGTTTAAAGTGTTAAAGGGCCAGATTTAGTTCCAACTTCGTAGATTTATCGAGGACCGATGACAATACATTAATTTGATAAAATTATTTCATTTTTCAATTTGCAAAATAAGATTTTTGTTAATTTATACAATTTTCATCTATCGTCTATAAGGCAGTAAATTGATGATAATTTTAAAGGAGACGAATACCCTTTCATACATTATTGGGCCAAGATGTAAAAGGATGAAATAAGTGTCAATAAATAGCTTATAAATTAAAAAAGCATCACTGATAATTTGAGGATTTTTGGCAATCTGAAAGCTGGGTTTTGTAAAATGGAGGCTATGCAATATATGGGCAACAACCTATATTAAAACAGCTAATTTTTGAAATGCAATTGTTATTTTGTTGTGTGATAAAGATTCTACAAGTATTGCAATATTGGAAGTCAAATAGAAAGAAGGAAAATATCAACAACGGGAAACACTCAAATGACAGATCGCGTAGTTATGAAACTAGTGATTGACAATTGACGTTCTAGACAATTCTGTGGCTGTCACTGTCAGCACAGATAAAAAACACAAAACGAGATTCAGAATCGACTTCTTCTTCGATCGATTTTTTAAGTTGATATTTAATTTTTTTTAAGGAATAACATTGTGTTTAGTTAATTATAATGTTTTTTTTGTAAGGTACTTTTATTGAATCAATCATCTGGTGCAAGTGGTTTTGGGTTGAATTGTATAAACTCATTTACATTAATCTATTATAGTAATCGATATCCCATTTTAATCGTGAATTTTAACGTAATGAAAACTTAACTTTAAGATTTCTCGTTTTCTAGATTGTGAATTAGGCTAATTTTGTATATTTTGAAACAGAAAAATATAACAAATTTTTTAAACCATGTCTCTGCTTATTACATTTTGGCTCAGAAATCCCCGTCTCCTTTCATAATTTATTAGCCAATTAATGCGAGCTTGTAATTTCGTAACATAAATAATTGTGACCTGCCTTGTAGTTCAGCCCTGTTTGTCTTTCTATCTTATCTACAATATAGGGAATATTACCAATAGATAAGTGGACAGTTGAACGCTGGTCCGGATAAGAGTTATTGTTAGTTGTGATAACTACTTTGTGGTTGTGAACGTGTCTACCGATCAAGTGGGGCTTTGGTGATAATTAACATGGCTCTTCGATTTTTTAATTAGAAATTTTGTTTTAAATTATATTTGCCACTTAATATAGTTGATAAATCACTGTATTTTTAATTAAGACAGTTATCAGTACCATCATGTTCACGAAGCATCCTTACACAAACAATGAATTCACGTTCTAAAGGTTGATGCATCCAATATACGATAATACTATATATTTGTACAGTTTATTCTCTATTACTTTTTATGAAATATTTGATATTATTTAAACACGATTCATATATTTGATGCAGCACCTTACAATCTAATTTCTTATGTATATTAGAGCCATCGTAAAATGCTCTATTTATTGTAAAGAGTGGCCATTGAGTTTCGTGTCTTCTTACGAGCTCTACTTTTTCCGGACATATGGTAGATTCAGTAATTTTAAAGAAATATTTGTAGTGAAGTTTCAAAAGCGCTAAGTTTAAGTCTGTAAGTAAGTTTAAAAAAATTTAAGGTCTATATTAGACGTCCATCACCCACTTTCGAGTTGACCTTCTAGACGACAAAACAGCCCATTCAGTTTTTCGTTTTATATTTATACGGCAATTTTATTAACCAGTGGCAGGCTCCTTTGCAACGGATGCCGGCTAGATTATGGGTACCACTAAGCGCCTATTTCGTAGTGATGTGTTAGCATTACTGTGCTACGGTCTGTGGGTGCCGTAGCTAGTGAAATTACTGGGCAAATGAGACTTGACAACTTATGTCTCAAGGTGACGAGCGTAGTTGTAGTGCCGCTCAGAATTTTTGGGTTTTTCAAGAATTCTGATCGTCACTGCATTGTAATGGGCTGGCCGTATCAATTACCATCAGCTTAACGTCGTGCTCGTCGCGTCCCTAATTTTCATAAAAAAATGTGCAATAACATTCACTATATTTTATGAGTTTTAGTTAGCTTCAATATTTAATTTAGGTTAATACAAACTTGTGGGTAGTTTAAAATAGGAATCTAGAGTATTGCTATTTATGTTATTTGAATGGTTTTGGTAGACACAATCTGCTTGAAAACCTCATAATAATAGTATTTTAATTGTTAATAACATAAATACAATTTTCTAAAAATTTACCAAACTTTATCGACAGTAATAAAAAATGTAAAAAGATACATCTTTACAAAAATATTCACTTCTAGTTTTAATTCATTTCAAAAAAAAATGTCAAATTAATGAACAGTTGGAATTACTACAGATTTGTTCTTACTATAAAAAAAAAACATATTATTTTAAAATGTTTGTTTCTCCTTACTATAAAAATTAATTAAATAAATACGTACGTAGTACTTGAAGGTAGCTTTATAGTTTTTCCCCCAGTTATTTTCAGTTCTTGTCTTGTGCGCTAACTTCATAACAGCGTACTACACTGTGGCGCCACGCTATCGCCATATGGCAACGTGAGCAAACAGATAGTTAATACCATTTCGCTGATTCTATACAGGAGCGTCTAAAGCTGTGTTCATCACTCATAAGGGGTATTTAAGTGAAATATTTAGGTGAAAATTGGTAAATCAACACGACTGTCAACATTAATGAATACTGCAAAAGTGGGTGGGCCGGGTAAATGTGGTGTGGGCTGAAATAAATATATTGTGTGAAATGTAAATAAATTTATTGATTACTCGTGAACATGTGGTCGCATATCGCTATTAATGCAATTAAAGTACTGTACTATGTGGGCATGCAAGAATTTGTAAGTATCTAAATTCTAAGTGCTACAAATATTATTCTTTTCAATTGTTTAAGTGACGATTTTTTTGACAGATCGCGGAAGAGTTCCGGGACATGCCAGCTAGCTTTGGGCCAGAGATAGCACCGGATGGTTTACGGGGCTTCCTGGTGGTAGGCGAACCAGAAGATGGTTGCGGGCCCATGGCAAAACCTCCTACAGTGGAGAATTTCACTGGGAAATGGATAGTGCTAGTTTCCAGGTAATTTATTTTTGTATTTCTTTATCTAAAACATTTTGGGACTAAATCGGTTGAGCAGTTTAAACGTAAACACTTTTTTGATATTATGTGTTAGGATTAATATCAAAATAGTGGGTCTTAGTGTTTAAATGTGACCAACGATTTCAATAAAGTGAGATGTGAAATTTCTTACTCCTGGTAATGCTTGGTTTATATAACATAACTTTTATAAAAGCGGTTACGCTCTCTTGCTACTCTTACTCCTACCCCATAAAGTAATAACTTAGTCACATTTGGATTGCATATTTGTTGCCCCATACGAAAAGCTAAAAAATACCCCCAGACTCGATACTTTTTTAATGTCAGGAATGCAATTTGCTTCTAATACCAATTGGGATCCCTACCATAGTATGCTGGCTAGATCCCTGCCATAGTAGGTAGAACAGCGGCGGCTATTTCCTACCAGTAAGCAGTAGAGTGCGCGCAGTACACATGCTTCGGTTTGCTGTAATATGAAGAGACTCAGAATTGTTTATTTTTTATGGAAAAAGAGGACAAACGAGCGCACGGGTCACCTGGTATTAAGTGATCAATGCTGCCCATATTCTCTTTCAACACCAGAGGAATTACAGGAGCGCGCGTTGCCGGCCTTTAAGGAGCGTGGAGGAAAGTTCCTTGAAAACCGCACAAAAAGGTTATCAAGCCGTTCACAGAGCACTAGCTCCCTGATAATTCAAGCAGCTCTTCGTTGCACGCAGTCAAATGGTTCGAGCTGATACTGGGATGCGCCAGACCAGAGATGACAGCAAGACTCCATACGTGGCCGGACCTGCGCCTTGTAGAGCGCTAGAATGTTTGCCGGCTTAAATATTCTTCGAAGCCAATGTGGCTTTGCCCTCCAGATGACCGCGGGATTGGCAATCGCTCCAGATTTCAAGACCCGGTATTCCGATACTAGGCTAGGGTTTATGGGAGGTGTTGTCGAAGAGTGGTGATACGAGAAACGGGGTTTTTAGTGGTTAACGGGCAAACTTGAGTCTTCTGGGGGTCCAATTGGACAAGGTTCATTTTACGCCATTCTGCGACCTTGTTAAAGGAGGACTCGATAGAAGAAGATCGTTTCAAGAATCCTGAACGGCACAACATTGTAGTAGTAACACCTGTAGGTGTGAGTAGTGTGTGAGCTGTGTAGGTGAAGCACCTACCTACAGGTGTTAACGTCTTGCTTTTCCCGTTACTTAATATGTCAAATGTATAAATAATAATAATAATAATCATTTATTTTAATAATTTTTTTTAGACTAAGTTAGTAATGTTAGTGGTAGTGTTAGTAATTGTATGTAAGTTAGTTAATTTTTCTTAAAAAATATGTTAGTAAGGTTAGATATTTTCACAATAAGTTGCACCTAGCTAGAGGCGCATGCAAACCTATCCAATGCCTCAGCAGTGGGGAGTCCCACCTGCATGCCAACGCGCTTAGGACAGTGTTGGGGCTAGCCTGGAGCCTGTTCATTATATATGATGCGCATCTTTTTCTAATGATCGCGTAAAAATCATCAACGCGCGCCTCCGCAAACATGCCGGATGCACTACAAAACCTAGGCAGCCCCATCACTACCCTAAACGCGTCATTATATTGCACTCGCAGCGCGTTGTATGCCATCTGCGTATAGCCGGTCTAAAGGCTGCACGTGTAAAATGATTGGCAATAAGCCTTAGACAGAGTTATTTTGACTTGTTCACGACAATAAGTACTTATAAATATATTATATTCTAGGTTTAACTGTAGCTTCGAGGTGAAGGTGCGCAACGCTCAGGCGGCCGGGTTTAACTGTGCTATCGTGCACAATGTTAACTCCAGTGAGCTCGGTGAGTAGTAGACTAAGAGAGCACTTCATTAGCAGTATTTATACTTTTTTGAACCATGCTACAACGACAGTCGTTAACAAGAAGTAGGTATATACTTTATAGGTACGTAGTAAGTAGTTATATACAGGTTTGTGCGTTCACCGCTAAAAAGTCTCCCTTTGTCGTATCCCTTCGATTAGAAACCACTCCTCTAACTTGCACAGCCTGTATCGGCATTCTTGGCGTCGAAAGAGAAGGCCAAACTGGCCTCTAAAAAGCTGGGTGTACTGAGTACAGTAGGGCGAGACAGAACTTTACTATTAGCCACCGGCTGCAACTATATAAGGCGCAAATTCGGCCTCAATACTTCATCTACTGTTCTCAACTCTGGACGGGTGCTCCCCAGTACCAGCTTCTTCCATTTGACCGCATACAACGAAGAGCGGCTCGAATCATCGACGATCATCTCCGTTCGGCTTGATTCTTTGGCGTTGCGTAAAGATGTGGGCCTCTCACTGGATCAATTACTGACTGCTGATTTCTCGAACTGATACTACTTAGGGACCTTCAAGGAAAGAGCATACTCACATCTTAAAGGCCGGCAATGCATCGCTTGGCACCTGCTGTTGCGGATGTCCATGGGTCCCCATCCCGTGAGCCTCTTGCCCGTATGCCCTCTCATAAACAAAAAATGGCACTCTTTTCGTACAAAAAGTCATTGAAAGAACTTGGGCATCTTCGCCCGGTCTGTGAACGATCGAATGCTTTTGGGTATCATTAATAGACAGCAAACGATACACTAGTTACGTGTTGACCTCACTTAAAATGCATTGCTTGTGGCGTCGTCGTAGGGCGAGTCGTTTCCTTTTCTAAAATATGGTACGTACGTGATCCTCGTGAACTGGCGCTGCTTGAATCTGCTGTGGTAACAGAATGGTCGATAAAATGCTCGCTTAATATTACGAAATAATCTAAGATCCGGCCTATCCTCGACCTTCACCGATCATGCATTCTTTATTTATATCAGGCGTTGCTCCGAAATGTTGCTCACTGTAACCGCCATTTTGTAATGTGTTCTAACTTCTATTACATCACACAAACACACACATGCACATTGCGCACTCGCATGTAGCAGATGTTCTATTGCATCCTTGCCTATCGCACTATACTAGACAGCAGGGGGGTGCAACTCCCCTACATTGGCACATGAAAAAAATTTGCATTGAAAGTGCAGCCATCTATTAGGTACGCTGCAACTTCATCACGATGGCGATCATTTTACATACATGATAGATGGATATATAGCGCTACTGATAGCAAAAACTCACTTAACTTACTTATTAAAACAACATTTGACTATCGTGTTGTAATCATAGAATGGCTCATCCTATCTAAAGGTAACCCCTGAACTTAATAAACGAATAACAATTTCCAACCACACAATTAAAACAAACATCAGTATTCGGTAGGTATCCAATCAATACGGTCTACATAGAGTGTAGACTAGACTCTACAGCAATAGTAAAAACTATAAAGATAATTAGCGCCATCTAGCGACGGTACGCTACGAGCGTAAAAATAACGCAGTGCCATCTCTTAGCCTAGGTACACTGATTTTACAAAATAAAAACGTCATTGGCACATCTATCTCAAGTATATTGTGTATTATCTATGCTAGCCAGTGAGTGTAATCCTTTTCCGCTGTATGTAATTATTTAAGAAGATTCATATGGCAACAAAACAATGTAATTTCGGCGTTTCACATTCATAATGATTAAACGATCAAACAGCTTAAGAATGATATTAGAGAATACTTGTATATATAATTTCATTTAAGTTAGCAATAATCCGTTTGTGTTTTTCTTCTTCTAAAGTTTTGTAAGTTTTTTATTTTGTTTATCCTCTTTTTTGATTTCTCACATGACATGTATATTAGTGGAAACTTTATTTTTGTAAATGTTTTAAATACTGTTTGTTTCCCAAAAATAAATTATTAAAAAAATAAGGACTCCGTGTCACCTTACATAACAGTGAGGCACCAAAACAAGCCGGTAAACGTGTAAATACATAGCCCCACGCATACACTTACACTAATACAAGCCGATCGGCCGCCATTACGAGATTTGCCATCGTCTGTGACAGATCAGTTTGCGTCGCAATAAAATATTATAAAAATGCCATCGTGCGTTGTGAAAAATTGTATAAACAATAATATAAAAGTATTTGCGGACATATGATTATTTAATGGAGAAAAAATTACATAACTGGTATACCCCGTAACCGCACACACACTAGCATAAAGGTGCTTTACTTGCTAATATCACGGCGCGGAGTCCTTCTTTTTTTACTAGTCCGTGATTGTGAGCATCTGGGGTCAAACATAAGAGAATCTAATACTACTTTGATGAGTATAATTATGTTTTTAGACATATTTTATCCATTAAAAGGCCAGTTGTATTTGTAACTTTTACTAGCTGACCCGGCAAACGTTGTTTTGCCATATAAATTACTATCGTTACTATCGTAAAGTGCAATAGGGCGAAGTGTGGCCTTCGACGCACTATTTATAGCACTGACCTCTACTATATACCACTGGATTGGCGGCTGTCAAAGTGCTTTTGTGCCTATTTGATATTCGCCAGTTTGGCGCTGTTGGCCATGTAGCGAGAGTCTGCAGTACTTAAACTAGTAATGACAACATCAGCTAAACAGACATCGATAGGAAATCTATTTACAAAAAAAATACTTGTACTTTATAATGTTGATTCTTGAAGTGTAAATAACACGGAAAACGAACGAAATTAATTCAAAATGCAATAATACTTCAGAGTACTATACGCTTCTCTCGCAGCCATTTGTTTTATACGTCAAATTTAGTTCTCTGGACGCTAGCGAGTGGCGCTTCAAATAGGCACAAAAAATTTGCTGTCAAACTTAAGGAACGTCATGTCCAGTGGTATTTATACGGGTCAGTGATTTTTGACACACTCCGCCGCTGCATTTCGAATCTGCAATATCTTCGAAAATATTCATTTAATTTACATGGTTTCATGAAGAGGCGCTCTACTGTTACAAACTTTTCTGTGCTTGTTAATTACACTGTCGATAAAATGAGTAAAGGAAAACAGGTGGATGTTATCTATACGGATTTTGAAAAGGCTTTTGACCGCGTGGATCACATTATTCTGCAAAAAACAATTATATGCGCTTGGTATAAGAGGTGATTTACATTGATGGCTTTACTCCTACATAATAAACAGAAGACAGGCTGTAGTTCTGGGTGGTGCCAAAAGTGATTTTATATATGCGTTATCTGGAGTTCCAGTTAGGACCACTGCTGTATAACGCATATTTATTTGACATATTTAGCTGTTTTAAACACGCACGTTTCTTGATTTATGCAGATGATAAAAAAAAATACTATGCCATTGATTCAACTGCAGACTGTCATCTTATACAAAAGGATTTGAATAATCTGGCAGTATAATGCCAAAAAATAACATTCACGAGGCAAAAATGTCCGATTAAATTTACGTACAATATAGTTGACTCCTTAATAAAAGAAGTAAAGTCGGTTCGGGATCTTGGTGTTACACTGGACTCTAAATTAACGTTGTCTGAATACATTGAAATTATAACTAATCGAGCTCTTAAACGACTCGGATTTATCAAACGTACATGTATATCTTTTACAAATATAACATAATAACATGAAAACTCTGTACTCAACATACGTAAGGAGTATCCTTGATTATGCATCATGTATTTGGTCACCTCACTATGCAGTACATATAAACAAAATTGAGTCTATACAAAAGAAGTTTGTTAGATTCTTGTGCTTCAAGTCTATTGTAATGGTATATAAAGCTGTTGGATTATTAGTAAACAAATAAATAAATGCTGTAAATGGCCGTATAAATGTATATTTAATGCACAATAAATTTAATTTATGTTGTATTGCTTAAAATCGCTTCGTAAATAAGCATTTATTTCTCGTAAAAAGTAAAGGATAAAAAATTATTATTGTGGTTTATGCCTAAGAGATAGACATACCATCGTGAACTTTTTTGTAGACCATTTTAAGTTGTACATAATTTTGACCTTTCTCGTAGTGTTAGCAATGTAAGCTAACAAATTTTATGAACGATGCGGAACTCGAAGCCGAGCCCTCACGCGTTCCGTGCGCCTGACAGCCATAACCTGGCAGTTGAACAAGACAGACGAACGGTTGGCTCAGTGTAAGAGCGCTCGCACGGAATGCGAGAGCGCTCGCGGGTTCGAGTCCAGCATCGTGCATAAAGTTTGGTTACAAATTTAATTTGTGTAACACAAAATTTCATACAAATCACGAGTGTTAATTGTAGCTTGTCACGCACACTATAGTAATAAGCCTGGCCTGTCTTCACCGGTTTGTTTCTTTTTTTATTAAAAAAGGGACGAGACGAGCAAGACGTTCAGCTGATGGTAATTGATACGCCCTGTCCATAACAATGCAATGCCGCTTAGGATTCTTGAATAACCTCAAAAGTTCTGGGCACTACAACTGCTCTCGTCACCGTGAGACATAAAATGTTAAATTATATTTGCCCAGTAATTTCACTAGCTACGGCGCCCTTCAGACCGAAACACAGTAATGCTTATATTACTGCTTCACGGCAGAAATAGGCGCCGTTGTGGTACCTATAAACTAGCCGGCATCCTGTATAAAGGAGCCTCCCACTGGTACTGTCTAGCATCAAGAGGCTCTATCTATGCTTATAATTAAGATTGATTCATTGGTTTTTGGTACAAAGCGCTGGAGATAGTAAACAAGTTGAAGTTCACTATCAAAGGGCATCCTTCCCATATTATTCATGTCAATGTAAATCGAACATTTACTATTTACGTACTTGTGATAAACATGGATGTTACTACAGCGTTTATTGTAAGTTTATTATTTACATTATGTTTAAATATTACTGACTTAGCTGACCCGACAGACGTTGTTCTGTACATAATAAATAAAAAACTGATTTTTTTATGAATTTGTCAATAATATATAAAATATTAACATCAAGAATTATTTCGTAAAATATGCTTCCTGTTGTTGTAATGAAATTATTTCACAGCAGAACTGTCAAACCGTGCGTCAATAAATTCTCTCACAGAAAATATGTCCATACAAAACAAATATTGGAAATAAAAATAATTATGATTCCCATATCGAAATAAAAAGTATCCTATCTCTCAAGTGGGCCTAAACTGCACTCCATGAAGTAATCCCCATTAAAATCCGTTCATTAGTTTAGGAGTCTATTGTGGACAAACAACGTGACACGTAATTTATATATATTAAGATAATATTTTTTAATCTAAGCACCGTGTTCTGTTACCCCGATTACTATTTACCAGTACCAGGAGATCCTTTGTACAGGATGCCGGCTAGATTATGGGTACCACAACGGCGCCTATTTCCGCTGTGAAGCAGTAATGTGTAAGCATTATTGTGTTTTGAAAGGCGCCGGCCGTAACTAGTGTAATTGCTGGACAAATGAGACTTTACATCTTCTGTCTCAAGGTGACGAGCGCAATTGTAGTGCCGCTCAGAATTTTTTGGGTTTTCAAGAATCCGAAGCGGCAGTGCATCGTTATGGGCAGGGCGTCTCGATTACCATCAGTTGAAAGTCCTGCTCGTCTCGTCTTGTATTTTCATTAAAAAAAACTTAACTAGGATTTAAATCCTGGTAGGTACAAGCATTTGTATGTTTTCATATATAGATGTGATATTATATTTTATTTTTATTAATTATATCGTTGTCTGAAATCCGTAGCCTATGCATTGTTTGTGGCATGATATTAATAGACCGCGATAAACAATTGTAATAACTTCAGCAATCTTATGCAAAGAACAATAATTTTAAATAGTACGATATATTAAATATAGGCATAAAAGGCATTTATTTTCTCAAAATTGATTACTTTAGAATTCAGTCATTTCTAATATACTTGATTCTACTACCGCTTCGGAAACAAATGTATAAATATTTTTATTAAAAATAGTATATGATATTATCACTTATTGAAAGTCAAATACTACCACCCATTCCAAAAAGTATGCCTCAGACCTGACAAGCACGGGGCGCAACAAACTCAGCGGGCGTAAATTTTTAGGGTTCCGTAGCCAAATGGCAAAAAAGTTGGCGGAACCCTAATAGATTCGTCGTGTCTGTCTGTCTGTCCGTGTATGTCACAGCCACAGTTTTCCAAAACTATAAGAACTACACTGTTGAAACTTGGTAGGTAGACGTATTCTGTGAACCGCGTTAACATTTTCAAACACAAAAATAGAAAAAAAGCAATAAATTTTAGAAGTTCCCCATACTTAACTGAATCACAAATTTTTATTTCATCAGACCCATACGTGTCTTATCATGGATATCATTTCCACATTCACATTCCTTTCTATATATACGTGGGTAACACTGAAATGTTTAGAACTGGCCAGTTAGAAACATTGCTGATGAAAACTTTTTTTGAATTTCAATTTTAGAACTCTTTGGTAACCTAATGTAATATTGCATTCAATTGTCATTTGTTTTTGTGAATTGGGGGTAAATCTAAAACTCTTGTTACACGTGAAAATGAACTAACGCGAGAAAAATTTCGGTCAGTTATTTATTATGACTTTCGTTGTGGGCTTACTCAACAACAAAGCTATGATAGGCTGCGATTAGCATTTCTTAATGAAGCCCCATCTCGTGCCATTATTTACAATTGGTTTGAGTTTAAGCGTGGACATAGCTCTATGATGATCCGCGTGAGGGACGTCCTTTAACAGGGACTACTGAAGATAACATCAGTGCTGTGCGACGCATGATAGAGGAAGATAAGAGCATGACCTATCAGCAGGTAGGGGCAAGCCTAGGCATTGGTATGATTCAAGTTCAAAAAATATTACACAAACATTTAGACGTCAGGAAGCTTTGTACCAGATGGATGCCCCATCCTTTAACCGACGACCAGAAACACCTTCGCATGAACTGGTGTCGCCAAATGTTAGATAAGTTCAACGGCGGTGACTCAAATGCTGTATTTGACATCTTCAAATTCAAATAGTTTTATTCAAAATAGGATGTGACATCACTTATTGAAAATCAAAAAAACTACCATTCCAAAATGAATGCCTCAGGCCGTAAAAGAATGGGCGCAACAAACTCAGCGGGCATTTTTTTCATCAAAAATATGTTTTACAATTAAAGTAACATTGTACAATTAAACTTATTATTTATTAGCCTGAGGGCGGTCGCTCCATTCCCAATCTGTGGTATCATTAAGAAAGTAATTTATGTTATAGTAACCTTTACCACACACACGTTTTTTAACAATTATTTTGAATAACGTGATACTTTTGTTTTGAACATTTTCTGGGATCCTGTTGTAAAAGGCACAGTTGATGAAAGCTGGATATATTGCTACGAACCCGAAACCAAAAGACATCAGCTCAGTGGGTGTTTATTTCGAGGATCGGCCAACTCATTCTTTGGGCGGAAAGGTCATTTCGCGACAGTTGTGCTAGAAGATGGAAGGACAGTTACTGCAGACTGGTATGTCAATCGCTGTTTGCCTGTTGTCTTGGAAAAAAATCGACAGCGGCGTCCTCGAAGCAGGATCCTCCTTCACCACGACAAAGCTTCAGCGCACTCCGCAAAACGGACTGTTGAATATTTTTTTTTATGGAATAGGAGGACAAACGAGCGTACGGGTCCTGGTGCTAAGTAATCACCGCCGCCCACATTCTCTTGCAACACCAGAGGAATCACAAGAGCGTTGCCGGCCTTTAAGGAAGGTGTACGCGCTTTTTTTGAAAGTACCCATGTCGTATCGTCCCGGAAACACCGCACAAGGAAGCTCATTCCACAGCTTAGTAGTACGAGGAAGAAAGCTCCTTGAAAACCGCACTGTGGAGGACCGCCACACATGGTGGGGATGATATCCTAATTTGTGGCGTGTCGTGCAAAGGTGGAATTCGGCGGCAGGAATCAGGTTAAACAGCTCTTTGGAACACTCCCCGTGATAAATGCGGTAGAAGACACACAATGAAGCGACGTCTCTACGCAACGCCAAGTGTTCCAGCCGTTCACAGAGCACTGGGTCCCCGAGCTGAATTCGAGCTGCTCTGCGTTGTACGCGGTGAAATGGATCGAGCAGACACTGGGGTGCGCCAG
Source organism: Leptidea sinapis (assembly GCF_905404315.1). Classification (NCBI taxonomy): domain Eukaryota; kingdom Metazoa; phylum Arthropoda; class Insecta; order Lepidoptera; family Pieridae; genus Leptidea; species Leptidea sinapis. The sequence continues at coordinate 5,657,153 of NC_066267.1, read as the reverse complement.
ACCAGAGATGACAGCAATACTCCATGTGTGGCCGGACCTGCGCTTTGTAGAGCGCTAGAATGTGTATTATTCAGTATTCCGATACTAGGCGAGGCTTTAAGGGAAGTGTTGTCGAAGAGCGGTGATACGGCAAATGGGGATTTTAGTGGTAAACGCGCAAACTTGAGTCTTCTGGGGGTTAAATTGGACAAGGTTCAATTTACCCCATTCCGCGACCATCTCGAGAGAGGACTCGATAAATTCAAATTCAAATATTTTTATTCAAAATAGGATTCAAAATCATTTATTTAACGTCAAAATCTACCACCCATTCAAAAGAGACTGCCTCAGACCTGAGAAGAATGGGTGCAAGAAACTCAGCGGGCTTTTTCTTTTTAATATAAAATATGGATTACAATGTAATATCGTACAGTAAACATTTATAATTAAAGAGCCTGAGGGTGTTCGCTTTATTCCCAGTCCGTGGTGTCATTAAGAAAATCGTTTATGCTATAATAACCTTTCCCACACAAACGTTTTTTAACAATCTTTTAAATTTGGTAACACATTTGTTTTGTACATTTTCTGGGATCATATTGTAGAACAAAAGACTTACTAACCCGACCCAACCGAGTAGTAGGCATTACAAGTTTATGTTTATTCCTCGTGTTAACATTATGAATGTCACAGTTTCTAGAAAATTCCTCAATGTGCTTATGAACATACAAAACATTATCGAAAATGTATTGAGAAGCAACAGTCAAAATATTTATTAATTAAAAATTTTCTCTTAATGATTCTTTAGGACCTAGGTTATAAATCGCGCGAATAGCCCTCTTCTGCAGCACAAAGATAGTATTAATATCGGCCGCACTGCCCCATAACAATATACCATAAGACATAATACTATGAAAATAACTAAAGTATACTAATAGAAGACACAAGTTTCTCCCGGCACTGGTCGACAATTTCCCGAGCTGGAGGTCCACTTGCATAAGCTCTCAGGAAGCCCAAATGATGGAAGTTTTGAGAGGAGCGCCTTGTGCCATACACGATCAAAGGCCTTCGCTATATCCAGGCTAACTGCCGGGCCTTCCCCCTTGCTTTCAATAGCCGCTGGCCATCTATGTGTTAGGTATACCAGAAGATCGCCAGTCGACCGACCATGGCGAAAGCCGTACTGCCGGTCGTTGATCAACTGGTGACCCTCAAGGTATACCCAAAGCTGGCGGTTAATTATGCACTCCATGATTTTGGTAGCTCTGACACCCCGGGATGGTAGGCGGTGTTTTTCCAATGTCGTCAAGAACCGAGTTGGAGGCAAAAAGAGTGCACAGGAGATCGGCTTTCTCTTTTGCCGTATGGGCCAGGGTGTCATTCCTCATGTGCAACGGCGGCATGGACGGATGGTTGAAGTTACCAAGAGCAGCTTTCGACAACGACCAGAACTTGCGTTTTACGGTCGGGCACCTGGAAAGCTGCTCGCCAATTTTGACGACGTATTATACTTCTTGTTTGTTGTTGAATATTTGACTTCTTGTGTCTTGTTTTGTTTCCGAAGCGGTAGTAGTATCTTGTATATTAGAAATGACATCAAAAAGAATTCTAAAGGAATCAATTTTGAGAAAATAAATGCCTTTTATGACTATGGCAGGTGTCGAGATAATGAGTTATTTATTTCCAAGAACTAAAGATAAAATTCGAGGTATTCGCTTTACGAGCCCTGAAGATGCGGTGAAAGCGCACGAAAATTCCATAGGAGATGAATGGGCCCACTGCTTTTCTCAGTGGTTCCATCGAATGCGACGATGTATAGAGAGGAACGGAGATTACTTCCAAAAACAATAAAAGTATTGGCAACTTTCTACATTAAGCCGATTTTCATTTTTTAAACATTTTCAGTATTGCCTAGGTGTATATATATGTATATATATACGACTCCGACTCGCACTTGGCCGGTTTTTAAAAAACTGTCATTGATTCAATTTTCTAATTTTCTGATTAAGTAGAGACTCCCTGACACTCTTTCATTCTCATGTAGATGCAGTAGGTATGTGTGGTTTGTGATAAATTTGCGTTTGTTTAATAATTATTGTGCGTAATATTAATAATTAAGATAAATTGTATATATATGGAAGTGGCATTATCGATCAATGCTCCGTTGTGCTATGTTTACATTTGCAGATTTATCGATATATCCGGTGTGATTCTATTTATTAGTTGGTTTTTTAGAGGTTACCATCTTAAGTTGATGACCCTGTTGATACAGTGCTGTGTATTACCTACTAACATGTACGTGCATATTCGGTCCCCGATAGGGGGGAGTATTGCATAATTTCCCACGTCTGGGAACTTCTACAGTGGTGGTTTCTTAACTTTCTGGTGAAGCAGTGGGAGGCTCCTTTGCACAGGATGCTACGGCTAGAGTATGGGTACCACAACGGCGCCTATTTCTGTCGTGAATCAGTAATGTGTCAGCATTATTGTGCTTCGGTCAGAAGGACTACTGTAGCTAGTGAAATTATTGGGCAAATGAGAATAAACAACTTAAGTCTCAAAGTGACGAGCGCACTTGTAGTGCCGCTCAGAATTTTTGGATTTTTCATGAATCCTGAGCAGCATTGTAATGGGAAGGGCGTATCAAATACCCTCAGCTGAAGGATCTGCTCCACCAAAACCACCCATATGAAAAAGTATGCCTCAGACCTGAGAAGAACGGGCGCAAGAAAATTCATCAAAGCCAAATTGGCTTCGAAGAAGCTGGGCAGAGCACGGCAATACTTCAATCCGGACTACATTCTAGCGCTGTATAAAGCGCAGGTCCACATATGGAGTATTGCTGTCATCTCTGGTCTGGCGCACCCCAATATCAGATGGATCCATTTGATACGTTGACGCAGAGCAGCTCGAATTGTCGGAGACCAAGTGCTCTGTGAACTGCTGGATCACTTGGCGTTTAGTAGAGCCGTCGCTTCATTGTGTATCTTCTACCACATTTATCTCGGGGAGTGTTCTGATGAGCTGTGTCACCTGATTCCTGCCGCCGAATTCCACCTTCGCACGACACGCCACAAGTTGGGATATCATCCCCACCACCTGGATGTATGGCGGTACTCCACAGCGCGGCTTTCAAGGAGCTTTCTTCCACGTGCTACAAAGCTGTGGAATTAGCTTCCTTGTGCGGTGTTTCCGGGACAATACGACATGGGTACCTTCAAAAATACGTACACCATCCTTAAAGCCCGGCAACGCTCTTGGATAATATTATATAATATTTTGATAATTCTTTTTTTTATTTGAACATCAAAAATAAGAATAATCATAACTAGAATAAGATTAATTAACTAGATTGTATAAAAGTACGTAATTATTTTTATACTTTTTAGGATAGGTATATTATATCTATTGTTTTGGAATAGTGTTTTTGATGTCGGTTGTTTTTTGTTAAAAAAAAATCCATAATACAATTTCGGAACATCCTGTAATAAATCTAGTAGCCGCTCGCTAGCGTAGCCAGTAAGGGTGATTAAAATTTTATTTTTAAAATGTAATATTTTTTAGTTTGTAAATTTAAATTATTTACTTTAAATTTTAGAATTATTTTTTTACGATTAAGGTTAGATAACTCTACCCGTGTGTAGAATCAATGTCGCCATTATTGGGACACGCTGTATAAACAAAAATGTGTTACATCTCACCAATTATGTTAGATGAAATCCTCTAAAAAGGGGCGACTTTGTCATGCAGTGGACGTCTTTCGATTAATGATGAAATCCTCTTGAAAAATAATAATAACTTTATTTACATACAATACAGGCAGTAAAGACAGCTAAACTAGTATGAACTGTGATATATATTGGATACTAGCTGACCCAGCAAACGTTGTATAGCCGATATTGAAATCGCGATACAAAAGTAACTGTTGATCGTAGATGGGTGAAAATTTGAAGTTGTATGTATTTTTTAATGCTGATTCATAATCAAACAAATTTAAAAAAAATGTAAAAAAAATAAAAAAAAATGGCGTGGACCACCCTTAACACTTAGGGGAATGAAAAATAGATGTTGTCCGATTCTCAGACCTACCCAATATGCACTCAAAATTTCATGAGAATCAAGGTCCAGCCGTTTCGAAGGAGTTTAACTACAAACACCACGACATGAGAATTTTATATATTAGATATCTGCACTGATATATCTATTCAGATTGGGAATGGAGTGACCGCCCTCAGGGTATTAAATAATAAGTTTAATTGTACAATATTACTTTGTAAACATATTTTTTCGCCCGCTGAATTTGTTGCGCCCGTTCTTCTCAGGTCTGAGCCATTCATTTTGGAATTGGTGGTAGTTTTTGACTTTCAATAAGTGATTTCACATCCTATTTTGAATAAAAATATTTGAATTTGAATTTATAATAATATGATTAATATTCCAGAGACGATGTCAGCGAAGGACCCGGTAGGGATAGATATTCCTTCGGTGTTCGTGAGTGACCTGGCGGGCCAGATACTTTCCGAAGAGTACATTTATATAAATAAGTAAGTTTTATTTTTTGTTTTTAAATTACACCGACTACCAATTTCACTTTCACGTTAAGACGTAAATTGACGCGAGAATATACAGTCCACAATTTTACATTGCAAAACGCGATTGCGAAGTACACCTTCCTGGAAAATGTGGGGTGGGCATCGGTGATGACATACCAGAAATATGTATTTTATTGAATAGGAGGCTACTACGCCAACGTCTCAATAACCTGATGGGAGTTAAGTAACACCACTCATGCCTCTTTTGCAACACCAGTGCAACAGGCAAGAGCTTTTAAAGTGAACTTTTATTAATTTATATTATTATTTAAAACTAGCTGACCTGGCAAACGTTGTTTTGCCATATAAATTATATATGTAAACTTTCCTTGAGTTTCAACGAATTTATTACAAAAGATTTCAATGAGATCGGTCGAATAGTTTAGGAGTTATTAGGAAACATACAAACATACATTCTCTTTTATATATATATAGATACATAACTTTACCAAGAGGAGGCTCCTTTGCACACGATGCCGGCTAGATTATTGGTACCACAACGGCGCCTATTTCTGCCGTGAAGTAGTAATGTGTGAGCATTATTCTGTTTCGGTCTGAAGGGCGCCATAGCTAGTGAAAATACTTGGTAAATGAGACTTAACATCTTATGACTCAAGGTGACGAGCGCAATTGTAGTGCCCCTCAGAATTTTTCTAGTTTTCAAGAATTCTGAGCGGCACTGCATTGTAATGGGCGTTTCAATTACCATCAGCTGAACATCAGATAATTGTTTTTTTAAATATTGATAAATAACCAGTGTTTAATCGTTTTTATAAATCAGAAGAAAAAATAAGATTTAAATTGATACTTTGTTTAAACAAATTTTTAATGTTGCATTGTTGACTAATCCTAAAAAAAGTTAATCAAAAACTTTTGCATAATGCATATAGAGGTTAAAATAGTCACTCCTATCACCTCGTAACAAGTATACGTCGAATCACCAATAACCCTGTATTGTTATGAGATGTAATGTATAATCAAGGGCGTGAATATATATTTATTAAGTTATATATATATATATCTTCTTCTACATCTTCTTCTCATTAGCGCAACCCTTACGAAGTAGCAGTAGATTCAATAATATTTTTTTTTGACATTCAAAGTGTCATTTCTGTGACCTACATGAATAAAGTGATTTTGATTTATGAATTTTTTTTGTGCTGATTGTTGACAGGTTTTATATAATGGTGAACGGAGACCTTCCGTTTGACATAAACACACATCTGCTGCTGCCCTTCGCGATAGTGGTGGTGCTGTGTCTCATCGTTATACTAATATTCATGGTAATATAATTTTTACATATTCTATACAAGCAACGCCATCTAGCGGAATTATTCTCAGGTATCATTTGATCGTAGACAGAAACGCACTATTCCTATTTCAAGTGAACAGTCCCAAATCTCAGAAATGTTTAATTCTTGCTGAGGCCCAGTATTTCGCGTCTACACGAGGCATCCTCAGGAGATGTTGACTCGCCGGATTCGGACACGAGACTTCTCAGTGTCGAATTGGTTAAAGACAAATCTTAGCGGAATTAACATTCAAGAAAACTTACATTTGGACGTCGAAATAGTATTAGGTGTAGGTTATACTTATAGACTCACAAATAGTAGAGTTTAAACAAACAAAAGCCTTAATAATAATGTGGGTGGCGGTGATCACTTAACACCAGGTGACCCGTACGCTCGTTTTCGTCCTCCTTTTCCATAAGAAAAACCTGCGGGAGAGACAACTTTTGCCGAAGATACAACAAGACGAACCAACTACGTAGGTTGTAATCAAATCATTAGCGACATTTGTATCGAATTGAAACCAATCGGAATTTCTCTTAAATTTATTAAACAGCACCCCCAAAAACTAAACTAAACATTTGGATAATTATGGACAGTTCCCCAGAGTAACGCGTAGTTCGCAGTTCCTGAACGAACTACACTGGCCTGCAAAAGTAAGTATCACACTTTTCAAATTATTATTTTTTTTCTTAACATTCATCCCACTGCATGTGTTCACGGGCGTATCGCAGTCTCGCTACTCGATGCTGTCTCTCGAGTTTTGGGCCACTCGCTGGTCTTCGGGGTTTCAAATTTGCTTCAGCAATCTTCTTCTCACTGTACTGTCACTAATGTTGTCCCTCCGGGTCTGAAGTAGCTGTTGCTGGACTTCAACTGCATTTTGGTGGCGATTTCTTAACACAGTGGAAATAATATAACGATCTCCTCGGGCACTGGTACACCTGGGTCTGCCATTACAAGGTCTCCTCAGATGGTGTCCAGGTGTCATTCGGTTTACCTTCTGGACCATTCGTACCGTCACACCCACCATTCTTGCAGTGCGACGCATACTGATGCCTAGTTCCAGAAAAGCCATGATCCTAGCACAGTCTTCAACTGAAAGAGGCATGATAAATAAAAGTTATGTGCTTTTTAGCATAAATTTTTAAAACAAGACCCATCGATCTTGAAAATAATTTAAAACAGAAAGAAAAATGTGAATGGTAAAATTGTAATTCGGAAACGTCCACTTTGAAAAAGGAATTGTTTTGTTTTTGAAGTTTTTTTTCGGCCAATTCTTAAAAGAAGGTTACCGACTATAAAGTTTTTATGTACAAAATTAAATTCTCTTTGGAGTCCTTTTTATTTCGAAAGTATATCTTTTGAACTTAAAACGTTATCCCAATTTTTAAAGTGTGATACTTACTTTTGAAGGCCAGTGTAGTTCGATCTTTTAGTTCGTTAGTTCCTTTGTCGAATACAATAATAGTGTTTAATAGTGTTTTAGAAAGGATCTGCCGGGAGCACAATAATCTTTTCAAAACTACTCTTCCATCCTTCCATCTTCCATCCACTCCTCCTCCCCTCAGCATTACAAAAAAGTATTGCAACAATTTATCAGTGCAGACACCACATAACTTATGCTTTGTTTTGATTTGTATCCAAAACTTGATCTTTAGTTTTTTTTTTCTACATTATAATAGTACAATACAATATTTTTTTCATTGTAAACTTGCAACCCCGCACTTGTGCAACTCAAAAATGCATGCTGGTTTGCCTGTAATTGGATTTACGCCATAATTAATACTTATTTTGTTATTTTTATAAGCTAGTAATAGTGTATAATCTTTTGGTGAACCTGTGGGGTTGAAGTGTGTGAATTAGTCCTGGTACACAGTTAATGATATAAATAAATAGCCCGAATTAGCTTCACATATGTTTATATATATAATTTACACTTAACACCACAATATGATACAGGTGTGTAGTTAACACTATATAGAACAGAAGGTACAATATACAAGAAGTGAGAAGTAGTTAAACTAGGGGTAAAGTGAGTAAACGAGAAGCGTTAGCGAAAGCAAAGGTAACGTGCGCGTGCGTCGAAGGTTCGGGGCGCACTGTCTTCGGGTGCCGACTGCAGGCTCGTCGCTAGTCGCTGTACTGCATTCCTTTGTCCCATTGTTCTCGATGCTACCGCAGGCCTTCACAGCAGACGACACGATGAATCAAGTCACCTTAAAATTAGTCGTTACGACAAATGTGGCAAAGTAATTATTATATGTGGTGGATAATGTATGTTTAGTATATATTGTTATTATAATCTGTACTTATATATTATTATAGTAAATATGTACATGTTTAATATATAATAATGTTCTTGATATATATTTTATGTTCATAAATATAATAAGATAGATAGGCTATATATTTTCATATACTATTATTATAAGTTTAATAATATACATATCGCCACAAACCTAGATAAATAAATAAATAAATACAATACTGATCGTTCGCCCGAGCCGGCTTTTCCGGTAGCTTTCTAAATAACTGCGATCTAGAGCGAACGTCCACAGATGCGAACTAAATCTATTGTAGTTAGTGAACTTAATTAGATACCTACTGACATTTGACAACAATGCGCAGAATATTTTGTATATTGAGCCTGTGCAAGATAAAATGGCATTTTTTTCTCAAAATATCTTGAGAAAAAGATTCCTTTAGAATTTTTTTTGAAGTCATTTCTAATATACTTGACACTAGTACCGCTTCGGAAAAAAACGGCGCTCTCAGAAGAAGCGGCGCAAGAAACACTCCCAGCATTATTTTCTGCGTTCTTTTCAATAAAAATATTGTACTGTCATTTTTATTGCTATAAAATAATCATAATCTAGTCCCGGGCTATCCGATTATTAGATATTCAGCTGTGGTATTAGGAGTAGTAGGTTTTACGATAGAGCCGTTTTTTTTTTATAAAACATTTAAATTTATTTATAGATAATACCTGAACAGTGGCTGGGACTTTATTATTAAAGTGAATACATTTACCGTTAAAGCTATTATGTTTCTTATGAAGCCTACTAGAATTAGTTACAAGCAATCCCTTATGTCTAGTGTTATAATATAACAATAATATTAAGAGCAAAAAGATAATAAGCAATTTAATGACTTAGTTTGTTAAGTACATAACAGTAATGGAATTCTAAAAAGGATCTGTACCAAAGATCACTAATATGTAGCATCCGTAGGATCGATTTTGAAATAACGAACTAAGGAACGAGGGATCTGGGAACTACACCTCGTAGTTCGTCTGTGGGAGCGCTCTTTCTAACTAGTTCGTTTGCAAAACTACACAACACTAAAGTATTTTTATGTGCGTGTGTTTTTTTATATTGGCAGATAGTGAAGTGTATCAAAGACCGGCGGCGCGCTCGTCGGCACCGTCTGCCCAACCGCTCGCTCAAGAAGATACCAATCTGCAAGTTCAGCAAGGGAGACCCGTACGACACGTGCGCTATCTGCCTGGATGACTACCAGGAGGGAGACAAGCTGCGGGTGCTGCCCTGTGCGCACGGTGCGTCTGCTATGTTAAAATATGACTTAGAACTTGAAGTAAAACTTGGATCATTTATACGTCTACTTATGTGACAGCTGTGAAAGCGTCGAAAAAAATCCTTGGTGAAAAGCTCACTTTTAGTCCCTGGTACGAGGAAGAAAAGTGGCCGCTTCAGCTTCTCATCCAGGTTGAAAAAAAATCGTATACGTACCATGTGAGATAAGTAGGACATTGCCACCCGCGATTGTCAATATTCCGCAGGTGAGAATGACCTACATTTCTTCCTAGGTGCATAAAATACTTTTGAATTTTTATGTATGTATGAAAAAAATTGAGGGTGGGAATTCCGTCATCGTGTTCTAATACTATATATATTATATTAATTTATTATCACTGTGTTCGTAGCGTACCATTCGAAGTGCATCGACCCGTGGCTGACCCAGAACCGGCGCGTGTGTCCCGTGTGCAAGCGGCGCGTGGTGGCGGCGGGCGAGCGGGTGCGGGCGCGACCGCCGCACTCCGGCTCCGACTCGTCCGACACCGAGCCGCTGCTGGACAGCCAGCCGCAGACGCAGGTACGTACACACTCGCGAGCGGGTGCGGGCGCGACCGCCGCACTCCGGCTCCGACTCGTCCGACACCGAGCCGCTGCTGGACAGCCAGCCGCAGACGCAGGTACGTACACACTCGCGAGCGGGTGCGGGCGCGACCGCCGCACTCCGGCTCCGACTCGTCCGACACCGAGCCGCTGCTGGACAGCCAGCCGCAGACGCAGGTACGTACACACTCGCGAGCGGGTGCGGGCGCGACCGCCGCACTCCGGCTCCGACTCGTCCGACACCGAGCCGCTGCTGGACAGCCAGCCGCAGACGCAGGTACGTACACACTCGCGAGCGGGTGCGGGCGCGACCGCCGCACTCCGGCTCCGACTCGTCCGACACCGAGCCGCTGCTGGACAGCCAGCCGCAGACGCAGGTACGTACACACTCGCGAGCGGGTGCGGGCGCGACCGCCGCACTCCGGCTCCGACTCGTCCGACACCGAGCCGCTGCTGGACAGCCAGCCGCAGACGCAGGTACGTACACACTCGCGAGCGGGTGCGGGCGCGACCGCCGCACTCCGGCTCCGACTCGTCCGACACCGAGCCGCTGCTGGACAGCCAGCCGCAGACGCAGGTACGTACACACTCGCGAGCGGGTGCGGGCGCGACCGCCGCACTCCGGCTCCGACTCGTCCGACACCGAGCCGCTGCTGGACAGCCAGCCGCAGACGCAGGTACGTACACACTCGCGAGCGGGTGCGGGCGCGACCGCCGCACTCCGGCTCCGACTCGTCCGACACCGAGCCGCTGCTGGACAGCCAGCCGCAGACGCAGGTACGTACACACTCGCGAGCGGGTGCGGGCGCGACCGCCGCACTCCGGCTCCGACTCGTCCGACACCGAGCCGCTGCTGGACAGCCAGCCGCAGACGCAGGTACGTACACACTCGCGAGCGGGTGCGGGCGCGACCGCCGCACTCCGGCTCCGACTCGTCCGACACCGAGCCGCTGCTGGACAGCCAGCCGCAGACGCAGGTACGTACACACTCGCGAGCGGGTGCGGGCGCGACCGCCGCACTCCGGCTCCGACTCGTCCGACACCGAGCCGCTGCTGGACAGCCAGCCGCAGACGCAGGTACGTACACACTCGCGAGCGGGTGCGGGCGCGACCGCCGCACTCCGGCTCCGACTCGTCCGACACCGAGCCGCTGCTGGACAGCCAGCCGCAGACGCAGGTACGTACACACTCGCGAGCGGGTGCGGGCGCGACCGCCGCACTCCGGCTCCGACTCGTCCGACACCGAGCCGCTGCTGGACAGCCAGCCGCAGACGCAGGTACGTACACACTCGCGAGCGGGTGCGGGCGCGACCGCCGCACTCCGGCTCCGACTCGTCCGACACCGAGCCGCTGCTGGACAGCCAGCCGCAGACGCAGGTACGTACACACTCGCGAGCGGGTGCGGGCGCGACCGCCGCACTCCGGCTCCGACTCGTCCGACACCGAGCCGCTGCTGGACAGCCAGCCGCAGACGCAGGTACGTACACACTCGCGAGCGGGTGCGGGCGCGACCGCCGCACTCCGGCTCCGACTCGTCCGACACCGAGCCGCTGCTGGACAGCCAGCCGCAGACGCAGGTACGTACACACTCGCGAGCGGGTGCGGGCGCGACCGCCGCACTCCGGCTCCGACTCGTCCGACACCGAGCCGCTGCTGGACAGCCAGCCGCAGACGCAGGTACGTACACACTCGCGAGCGGGTGCGGGCGCGACCGCCGCACTCCGGCTCCGACTCGTCCGACACCGAGCCGCTGCTGGACAGCCAGCCGCAGACGCAGGTACGTACACACTCGCGAGCGGGTGCGGGCGCGACCGCCGCACTCCGGCTCCGACTCGTCCGACACCGAGCCGCTGCTGGACAGCCAGCCGCAGACGCAGGTACGTACACACTCGCGAGCGGGTGCGGGCGCGACCGCCGCACTCCGGCTCCGACTCGTCCGACACCGAGCCGCTGCTGGACAGCCAGCCGCAGACGCAGGTACGTACACACTCGCGAGCGGGTGCGGGCGCGACCGCCGCACTCCGGCTCCGACTCGTCCGACACCGAGCCGCTGCTGGACAGCCAGCCGCAGACGCAGGTACGTACACACTCGCGAGCGGGTGCGGGCGCGACCGCCGCACTCCGGCTCCGACTCGTCCGACACCGAGCCGCTGCTGGACAGCCAGCCGCAGACGCAGGTACGTACACACTCGCGAGCGGGTGCGGGCGCGACCGCCGCACTCCGGCTCCGACTCGTCCGACACCGAGCCGCTGCTGGACAGCCAGCCGCAGACGCAGGTACGTACACACTCGCGAGCGGGTGCGGGCGCGACCGCCGCACTCCGGCTCCGACTCGTCCGACACCGAGCCGCTGCTGGACAGCCAGCCGCAGACGCAGGTACGTACACACTCGCGAGCGGGTGCGGGCGCGACCGCCGCACTCCGGCTCCGACTCGTCCGACACCGAGCCGCTGCTGGACAGCCAGCCGCAGACGCAGGTACGTACACACTCGCGAGCGGGTGCGGGCGCGACCGCCGCACTCCGGCTCCGACTCGTCCGACACCGAGCCGCTGCTGGACAGCCAGCCGCAGACGCAGGTACGTACACACTCGCGAGCGGGTGCGGGCGCGACCGCCGCACTCCGGCTCCGACTCGTCCGACACCGAGCCGCTGCTGGACAGCCAGCCGCAGACGCAGGTACGTACACACTCGCGAGCGGGTGCGGGCGCGACCGCCGCACTCCGGCTCCGACTCGTCCGACACCGAGCCGCTGCTGGACAGCCAGCCGCAGACGCAGGTACGTACACACTCGCGAGCGGGTGCGGGCGCGACCGCCGCACTCCGGCTCCGACTCGTCCGACACCGAGCCGCTGCTGGACAGCCAGCCGCAGACGCAGGTACGTACACACTCGCGAGCGGGTGCGGGCGCGACCGCCGCACTCCGGCTCCGACTCGTCCGACACCGAGCCGCTGCTGGACAGCCAGCCGCAGACGCAGGTACGTACACACTCGCGAGCGGGTGCGGGCGCGACCGCCGCACTCCGGCTCCGACTCGTCCGACACCGAGCCGCTGCTGGACAGCCAGCCGCAGACGCAGGTACGTACACACTCGCGAGCGGGTGCGGGCGCGACCGCCGCACTCCGGCTCCGACTCGTCCGACACCGAGCCGCTGCTGGACAGCCAGCCGCAGACGCAGGTACGTACACACTCGCGAGCGGGTGCGGGCGCGACCGCCGCACTCCGGCTCCGACTCGTCCGACACCGAGCCGCTGCTGGACAGCCAGCCGCAGACGCAGGTACGTACACACTCGCGAGCGGGTGCGGGCGCGACCGCCGCACTCCGGCTCCGACTCGTCCGACACCGAGCCGCTGCTGGACAGCCAGCCGCAGACGCAGGTACGTACACACTCGCGAGCGGGTGCGGGCGCGACCGCCGCACTCCGGCTCCGACTCGTCCGACACCGAGCCGCTGCTGGACAGCCAGCCGCAGACGCAGGTACGTACACACTCGCGAGCGGGTGCGGGCGCGACCGCCGCACTCCGGCTCCGACTCGTCCGACACCGAGCCGCTGCTGGACAGCCAGCCGCAGACGCAGGTACGTACACGCTCGCGAGCGGGTGCGGGCGCGACCGCCGCACTCCGGCTCCGACTCGTCCGACACCGAGCCGCTGCTGGACAGCCAGCCGCAGACGCAGGTACGTACACGCTCGCGAGCGGGTGCGGGCGCGACCGCCGCACTCCGGCTCCGACTCGTCCGACACCGAGCCGCTGCTGGACAGCCAGCCGCAGACGCAGGTACGTACACGCTCGCGAGCGGGTGCGGGCGCGACCGCCGCACTCCGGCTCCGACTCGTCCGACACCGAGCCGCTGCTGGACAGCCAGCCGCAGACGCAGGTACGTACACACTCGCGAGCGGGTGCGGGCGCGACCGCCGCACTCCGGCTCCGACTCGTCCGACACCGAGCCGCTGCTGGACAGCCAACAGCCGACAGAAAAACAAAAACAGAAAATGGACATGGGTCTCCCCTGATGCAACTACTTATAACGAAATTGATTTTATTCTTACAAACAGACCGCGAACATTCGAGAATATGGATGTCGTCAATAGTTTTAATTTTAGCTCTGATCATAGAATTCTAAGAGGAACTATGAAATCTAAAGAAACAAGATCCAGGTATATTAAAAAACCAAACAGAGGAAGAATATCGCTACTGATTTCAGAGAACGTATTGGACGATTTTGAAAAGAAACTTAAACAAGAAATATACAACAATAAAGATGAAACTATACAAAATAAATATGATATTCTAGAGAAGAATTTAATTGAATTCAAGGATAAGTTAATTAAACGTAAAGAAAAAAGGAATAACATTGGAAACGAAGCGTTGACACTATTGGATAAGAGAAAAGATTTGTTGGCTGATCGGAAAACTCATAAAAAAGAAATTCAAGACATAAGTAAAAAAATAAACGAAAGCATTAGAAAGTATAAAAGGAAAGTGGCTACTGACACTATTATAGACCATATAGAAAAAACGGGTGGAGTGAAAAGGGCACAAAAATCTCTGGATCGTAACAAAAACTGGATTCCTAGATTGTTGAATACAAAAACAGAAACGTGTCAAACATCGAGAGAACATATATTAGAAATCGCAACTAACTTCTACAGCTCCTTGTACGAAGATCACGAAATAGAAACAACAGATTTTTATTACAGAACGGCACAGTTTGAAGAACAAGTACCACCTATACTACAGAGTGAAGTCGAAAAAGCTATAAGATCTCAAAAAGACGACAAATCACCTGGAGAGGATAACATATGTAATGAAGTGATAAAAGAAACTCTTCGTAAAACAATAACACTAATAACAAATCTATATAATGAAATAATGAAGACAGAACAAATACCAAAACAGTGGACAGAAAATATAATTACATTACTTCATAAAAAAGGAGATACACAATTAATTGAAAACTATAGACCAATAAGCTTAATGCCCAACTTGTACAAAATATTTTCTAAAATTATTTTGAATAGAATAACCACAACATTAGATGAGTCGCAGCCAAGAGAACAAGCTGGTTTTAGAAACAAATTTTCAACGGTAGGCCATATACATGTAATTAAACAACTTGTACAGAAATGTAATGAATATAACCAACCATATTATTTAGGATTCGTTGATTACAGTAAAGCATTCGACTCTATAAAACACAACTCTCTCTGGAATGCTCTAAAAATACAAGGAATTAACAGCAAATATATAAATTTAATAAAAGAAATTTATAAAAACAATAGAGCAAAAATTAAATTGGAAAGATTAGGACGAGAATTTATGATCAACAAAGGTGTGAGACAAGGAGATCCGCTATCACCCAAACTATTTTCGGCTGTTTTGGAACAAATCTTTCGAAAATTAGAATGGGAGGATCAGGGAATAAACATAGATGGTCAACGCCTACATCATTTAAGATTTGCGGACGACTTAATTATTATTGCCCAAGATCCTAGAACGCTCCAAAAAATGCTACAGGATTTGACCCAAGCAAGCAAAATAGTGGGTTTGGATATTAACACTGAAAAAACCAAGATAATGACTAACAGATCACATGAACTTATAACAGTGGACCAAAATACTATCGAATATGTTGAAGAATATACGTATTTGGGCCAAATCATATCCCCCACAAACCTCATGGACAAGGAAATAGAGCAAAGAGTGGCAAGTTCTTGGAGAAGATACTGGTCTTTAAAAAATATAATGAAAACTAATGAGATCTCGCAAAAACTTAAGAGCAAAGTTTTCAATATGTGCATTACACCTTGCATGACATATGGGTGCCAAACATGGTCCTTAACAAAGAAAAATATACAAAAATTGAAAGTGTGTCAACAAAGCATTGAAAGAAGCATGTTAAAGATCAAAAGGAAAGACAAGGTACGACTAACACAAATCAAGAAGAAAACGAAATTAGAAAGGATAGACAACACTATAAAAAGATTAAAATGGCGATGGGCAGGACACACCTTGAGAAGCAATATTGATAAATGGACAAAAAATATTATAGACTGGTATCCAAGACAAGGGAAAAGAAATCAAGGAAGACAACCCATTAGATGGGAAGATGATTTTAAAAAAGTGGCTGGACCAACGTGGAGACGATCTGCTCTGGACAGATCACAATAGAAATTTCTGGAGGAGGCCTATGTCGGAAGACAAGCGAACGATGTAGAAGATTAAGAATATCACTTATATTAGATTATTACTTAGATAAGAATATTACTTAGATTATTATTACTTAGCTTAGAATATTACTTAGATTAGAATATTACTTAGTTTACAATATTATTTAGATTAGATTAGACTATATATATTGTACGGTCAACAGCATGTCGACTGTACATCACGTTTCGCGTATCAGCGTTTACGTCGCCTCGCGTTATTTCCTAAGTAATATTGTAACCAGTTCGCGACAAGCCGCCGATCGATTCGCGTGCTCATTACCATACCAACATTTTACCATTTTACCATATAGCATAAGTTAAGGATTCAATATACCATTTGAGCCTAACTTGTGTTTTACTCTGTACGGAACCAAACCACCGTACATTGTGGTCCTTCGAGCCGGATAGTAGATATCTTCGTCAGACCCCGCGGCTCAGGGCGCGGCGGGTGCGACGCGGCTGGCCCTGCGCCAGCGGCTGCCGGCGCGGGCGGCGCGCTGGAGTCCTGGCGGCGGCTGCGGCGCGGGCACCACCGCCGCACGGCGTACGCGGCGGCCCCGGCCACCAGCACACCCGCCACCACGTATATCGCGACGTAGTGGTGAACGTCGTGATAAGATATACCACCCTTTAGACCACTCTCTGAATTCATTTGTTTTATTTTTGCGCCTATATCATCTAGCTCCTGATCGTAACCACCCATCACTGATGCTGGCTCCGAAATCAGCGACACGAACGTCTTATTCTGGTTAAAGATGTGGTTGATGGGGTGAATGTCTATCGCTGGTATATCCGTCTGTATGGTTAATGTATTGTTCTGAAGCCTCCGAGCATAAATGGTAATGTCTTGTCCTTTCAGAACACAATCTGGACCCAACCTAATAATGCCGCTATTATTAAGATGATTGGAAAACATTTGCTCTCCACAGATGATACGTACTGGATACGAGTCGCAGCAAAAGAAAAAGTATGTATTGACCTCGCTTAGCTGAGACCACCAATCTAGACATTTGGCAGTTTTGGTTCTGCACTGCTTCGTCTCCTGGTCTTTGGAGCACATGACGTCATCATGACTCATATGAGAAATTGGTTTTTCCAAAGGACAAAGTTGTGTCTCAGTATCTAAATGAAGACAATTATTTAATTCTAAGTGTGATATGGTCATAAATGAGTCTCTTCGTAAGTTGATCGCAATGTAATCCGAAACTGGAACTAGGGTGACCATGGTTTTGCCGTTCCGTCTTGGTACAGGATAAATTTTATATACTTGGTAATGGTCTCTACTCACTAATGGTATTCTAATTTCAAAAATAAAATAGTCATTTAGCATTTTCGCTCTGACCTTGAGTAAATGGTACATTTTGGTTAATTCTGTATGCGTGTTCTCTATTGGTAAACTTAAATCGTTGGACAATCTTCCGGAAATAATATTTAATTCTTCTAGAAGCTGGTCGGGTTTCAAAAGATGTATGTTGAACTTCCCAAAGTACACCTCCGAAACAGTATCTAAAAGAACATCCTGCACATTCTTCAAATTCGACTCCAAGCTGTTAGCTGCCATAGCGCATAATAAAAATTCATTATTGTTTTCCACGTCTTTCAATTGACTCTTGACATCATTGGTAGCGTTCTTTAACTGGTTAAGGTAATGAGTAAATATTTTATATTGTTTGTCAATTGAGCCTTGCATCCTCTTCAATACATTATATTCTGCTTCTATTACGGAAGTCTGGTTTTTCCATAGAGCAGCAAGATGGTTTTGGTTTTCCCTAATTAAATCGATGTCCTGAATATACTGCTTAGCGAATTGGTCATCGAGTACACCGAACAGCGCGTGTGCAACATTACCCACAGCGTTGATAAGGCCGCGCCTGCGCCGCGCGTGCCCGCGTGGGAACTGCTGCGTCGACAGAATGTTATTGTAATGCGATAACTCTGTATAACTGTGCTGTAATTGTATTAAAATAGATTCACAATGGTTTCTGACTGACGATTCCTTGCAAATATATTCCATATGATCAATATATTTGGATAACAATTTACTGCCTTGCCAATATGGTTTTAAATCGTAGTATACAACTAGTTTCCATTCGTCCTGAACTAGTCGCATGGTTGATATTTTATCTAAATATAAACTTTGACTGTCGTTGAAGTTTATAGCGTTGTATGCACACGTGGCTGGTGAAAATAAAAAGGTAAACAACATAAGTGCCATGGTAAATAAATTAACAATTCCTCTTCTAGCTCGTCGCTTTGGTTTTGGTAAATCGTCGTTCGACTGGTGTTTCGGCTGGTTATGGTCAGTGGTTTCATGAATTTGGTTACTGTCTTCGTCGTTGGAGTGGTTAATAGGTAAAAGAGATAGTTTGACTACTGGTCGCTTCATAATGCCATTTTTGGTTTTAACAGAGACTACTCGAACTAGCCCATCTTGCCCCGGATGTAGCTGCACGATTCGACCGAGAGCCCATTTACCCGGTGGCAGGTTAGCATCGTGTATAATTACAATGCCGCCAACATTTAAATTTGGTTGTGAACGTCGCCACTTGGACCTAGCGTTCAACTGTGTGAGGTACTCCGCTCTCCATCTCTTCCACACATCTTGGTAAATCTTCTGCACTAACTGCCATCTGGTTCGTAAGTCGTGTTCTGACTCAACAATGGTCAATGTTGGTCCACTGGACAGAAAATGAGAAGGGGTCAAACAATCTAAGTCTTCGACGTCTTCACTCAGCGGGCACAGAGGTCTGGAGTTAAGGCATCCTTCTAGCTGAGCTAGAAGAGTAGAGAACTCCTCGTAGGTGAGGTTTTGTTCTCCTATTACTCGCTTCAGGTGGTATTTCAAGCTCTTCACTGCAGCCTCCCAGAGACCGCCTGCGCTTGGCCAAGATGGTGCGTTGAAGTGCCATTCTATCGACATTTCAGCTATTTCTGCATAAAACTGGTCATTCAATATGGTTTTCAAGTTAACAATCTCCTCTTGCAAAACTCTATTTGCTTTTATAAAGTTCGTCCCGTTGTCACTGTAAATGTGACCGGGCGATCCTCTCCTGGCCGCAAGTCTTCTGAGGGCTGCCAAAAATGCTGAGGCGGTGAGATCAGAGACCAACTCCAAATGTACAGCCTTGGTCGCCATACACACGAAGACGGCGACATATCCTTTGGTACATCTCACTGATCTACCCTTCGCAGACTTGACGTCAACAAAACCAGTAAAATCAACCCCCAAATGGTAAAAGGGGCGGGTCCTGTTGATTCTTGCAGGTGGTAAGTCTCCCATCAACTGGTCGTGTTTCAGGGGGTCGTGCCTTCTACATAGCACACATCTCCGTAGCCTCTTCTTTACAGCATTGTTTCCTCCCAGGATCCAATATTCTTGACGCAGCCAAGCAAGGGTTAACCGGGGACCCCCATGAAAGGTCATCTTATGCGCGTGGTCAATAATCATGTCAGTAAGCAAATGGTTATGTGGTAAAATACACGGATGTTTCATACTATCTTCTATTTTGGCGTTGGTCAATCGCCCCCCAACCCTCAAGAGCCCCTGGTTATCAATAAATGGTTTCAATTTTAATAATTTACTCTTAGGGTTAGGTTGGTTATGGTTTTTAATATATTGTATATCTTCTAAAAATTCTACTTGTTGTATATGCCTTATAATTAAGTTTTTAGCTTTTCTTATTTCTAATATAGTTAAGTAGTTTGTTTTATTAGTATTAAATGACTTAGGTGTAAAACGTAACACCCACGCAAGCACTCTTGAAGCTCGCGTAAAATCGCTGTATCTGCTAATTATACTATCTATAACCTTGTTTTGATATTTAATTGTGTTTACATTTATATTTAATAATGGTTTTTTAAGCTCTTCGCAGGTTGTATATAATTTATTGGTTAATTTGGACTCTTCAAACGATCTTAGCCAGTGGGGACCTATCCACCACATGGAATGGTTAATCAGCTGTTCTGTGGTAATGCCTCTACTTGCGCAGTCAGCTGGGTTGTCCTTTGTTGACACATAATGCCAGCTACTCGATGGTATAATGTCAATGACCTGCTTCACCCTATTCGCGACGAATGGTTTCCATTTACATGGGTCGCCGTTGAGCCAGCCTAACACAGCTGTCGAATCAGACCAACCGTAGATTTTGATGTTGTAATCTGATAGGCATTTACAGGTGATCTTCATGACCTTGGTAAGTAGAACCGCTGCACATAACTCTAATCTAGGTAACGATACATTTTTCTTTACAGGTACGAGACGAGACTTCGAAGCTACTAATACTACAGAAGACTGGTTGCTGGTAATATTGTTGACTCTGCAGTATACAACACAAGCGTAGGCATTTTGTGATGAATCACAAAACCCATGTAATTCAATGGTGTCGTTCTTAGAAGACTGCAACCACCTTGGTATGGTAATATGGCTAATTTTCGTGATGTCAGCCTCTATGGTTTTCCATTTTGTGTTGATGTCAGCTGGTAATTCGTCGTCCCACAGAAGATTTAAGAGCCATACTTCCTGGAAGAGTAGTTTCAACTTGGTGGTAACTGGTGAAAGCCATCCAAGCGGATCAAATATCTTCGATATATTCGAGAGTAAACTTCTTTTGGTGAGTTTACTGACTGGTTCGGAATTCAATTGAAAAGTGAAATAATCTTCGTCGGGATGCCACTTAAGTCCTAATGCCTTGGTTGATTCCTGGTATTTAAAAACATATGCTTGGTCTTCGCATGGTAACTGGTTATCTGGTAGTACATCTGGTTGATTTGACGACCACTTCCTTAGATTGAATCCACCTAACTTAAGGAGATTTATGAGGTCGGAAATCAGCCTCTTTGCAGACTGGAGGTCATGATGTCCATGGAGGAGGTCATCCATGTAGAGCCTGGTAGCCAGAACTTCTGCTGCTTCTGGGTAACGGTGACCTTCATCCTTAGCCAGACGTTTCAATGTCATCATGGCTAGGAATGGTGCGGCCTTGGTGCCGTATGTGACAGTGGTAAGTTGGTATTCTTCTAATGGTTGCTTTTCAGAGTCCCTCCACACGATCTTCTGGAGCGGCTGGTCATCATCATGGACATCTATAAATCTGAACATCTTCTCTATATCGGCTGTGAAGGCTATTTGGTACTGCCTCCACTTTAATATGAGAGTAAACAAATCCTCTTGTAAATTTGGTCCAGAGTACATAAGGTCATTCAACGAAAGTCCAGTCGAAGTTTTCGCTGAGGCATTAAAAACAACTCGCGTGGCAGTCGTCGTGGAATCCGTTCTGATTACACAATGGTGAGGTAAATAGCACTGAAGTATCGGATTACTATTACATTTCTTCATATGGTTTAAATTAATATATTCATGGATAAATTGTTTGTAGTTCTGTTCGATAATTTTATTTTTACAAAATCTGCGTTCTAATTGCCGAAATTGGGCTACGGCTTTGGTTTTAGACTCACCCAATTTTTCGGTAATCTCTGGTTTTAATGGTAACCGTACAACATAACGTCCGTCTGGTTTGCGCGTAGTATGCTGTTGATAATGATGAAGGCAATGGTTATCTTCATCCGTAATATTTACAGAGTTGTCTGAGATATCTTCAATCTCCCAGAACCGCTGTATATCCTGCAAGTCGACCATGACGACGTTGCAATATGTTTGGTTTGGTTTTATGGTACCACTAAGAATCCAACCGAGCTTGGTATTTTGCGCGATTGGTAGTGATGTGCCATTACGAATTAAACCTGGTAAAATAATTAATTCGTAAACTTCAACGCTTAAAATTAAATCTATTGGTCTACTTTTATAAAACTCTGGATCTGCGAGTGGTAACTTTTGTAAATACGGCCAAGCTGGTTTTTCTAATGTTTCGTGTGGTAAATTCCCGACGACATGCTTCATCACATAGGCTTCCGTTTTAAATGTGAAATTATTATGAAGAGATGACACTGAAAGCTGTGCGACTCCCTTACTATTGTTGGCTTTTGCGCCTACTCCGACCACCACACAGTGGCGCTTAATCCTGGGTAGGCCTAAAAGTTGAGCGGCATTCTCTGTAATGAGAGATGACTCCGCGCACGGGTCTATGAGGGCTCGCATGGTATGGTGACAGCCATCCATAGACATAATATTAACTTTAGCTGTTGCTAATAATTTGGGCATGGTTTCTTGTGGGGCATTGGTAACGCATATATTGGATCTTCTAGGAGAATTTTCGATCTCGGTATTTCTAGAAGTAGATGGTGCAAAAGTGACAAGAGCATTATGCAGAAGAGTATTATGCTGCTGGTTACAAAAACGGCAAGTTTTTTCCGAAGAACATTCCTTGTCATAATGGTTAATTAAACAGTTTTTACATAATTTGTTGGATTCAATGACCTTAAGTCGATTCAGCGGTGCGGATTCTAGAAATTGTTTGCATTTAAACAATTCATGGCAACACGTTTTACAGAGTATGCATTTCCGTTGTGGCGCAATATGTACTGGTTTCGTATTGACGTGGTTTATTACAGCTGGTCTTGGTTTAAAATTTCTGTTCATAAAATTATGTAAATGGTTATTGGTATGCTTTTCAGCCCATGGTTTTTGGTATTGGTTTTGGTGTACCTGGGATGAATTTGATTTGTTGAAGTCCTGCTTACGACGAGAGCTTTCTAACGAAGTAAATTTAATTTCTAAAAATTTCAAAAAATCTAACAAAGTAGGCAATTCTTTTGGATTCTTAAGCGACACAATGTAATCATTATGGGTTTCAGTATCTAACTTTTGGCACAAAATATAGACGATCAATGGGTCCCAGTTGGAAATGTCGATGCCCATTGCTTTTATAGAGTTAAGACACTCGTTGGTGGTGTCATGTAACTTTTTGATGACCGCTGCAGATTGATGTTGAATCGTAGGCATGGTTAGTAACAATTGTATGTGAGAATTAAATATTAACCTAGTATTATGGTAACGTTGGTTTAATATGTCCCAGCATACTTCGTAGTTTTCAGAATTGATGCGTAAATGGTGAACTAATTTTTCAGCCTCGCCACGGAGCTTACTTTTCAAGAATTGCATTTTCTGCGCATTTGGTAAAGATTTATTATGGTGAATTGTTTCGGAGAATAAATCTTTAAAACATATCCAATCTTGGTAGTTTCCGCTGAAGGTGGGAATGTCCATTTGTGGGGTTGAACGTTCCCTGTAAGATGACGACCACATCTGTCTGTTCACTGCCTTCTTCATGGTGTTGTATTTCTTCTCCATCTCAGCGAATGCTGTCTCATACTCTTCGTTGTCGAGCAGCCCTTCGCTGTCGATGTCCCAGTGAAGAGAATCGATGACCGACCATCTTGATTGGATAGTTCGTAAAATATCTTCGAACTCCCAGCGGTCGGAGCAGCTTTCAAGGTCGACAGCCTCTATGGTACGGGATAGCGCCTTGAAGTTGCTCTTCTGCTTTCGCAGCATTTCTTCGACCCTACTGGAGTTGCCCTGGTTCGATAGCTTTGGTGCAGGGAAGCTAAAAGAGGGACCCTCCTGAGCGGGAGAGAAAATATCGCGCCTATCTGAGCCCTGCGATAATGGTGTAGCAGGTCTCAGTAATGGTTTGCTGGGATCGCTGGTTACGTAATTAGAAATCATATTCCTAACTTCCTGGTAAAAATCTTTCGTCCGCTGGTAATGGTTTTCCGCGAAGTAGCGATGGTTAGGGTCTTCAAACTCAGCACAAAGCCTAGTATGGTTGGTCTGGAATTCACTCCAGTACGAGTCTAAAGCGTTGAGACGTTTTTCAATATAGGCGGGTGTCTTTCGTTCTGGCCCGTCCTTCTTGAAATTAACACACTGCGTGTTAATCGCGGACATAATCTGGTTTTGGGTGGTTAATAGAGCCTCCATGGTTACGGGTCAAAAGAGAGTGGTAAAGAGTGGTGAGTGATAAAAAGGAAAGATCTTACTTGAAGACTGGTACGTGGTGACCTGGTGTGTCCTCAGCAGTCTCCCCGTTGGTAGTCGCTGGTAGTATCGCCGATCTGGTGAACTGGTTACACTCCACACACAAGCACTTTGGTCAACACTAATTTGGTTCACTACACACGCGACGACTTTTGGTTAAAATGGTTAACTAATGGTACTGGTTAATAGAACGATGGATCACAATGTTTTTGTGTCCTCGAAATGGTTAAAAAATACACTGGTTAACAAAAGGCCGAAGGACCACAATGTCCTTGGAATGGTTAAAAAAAATTCTGGTCACTGGTTAACAAAAGGCCGAAGGACCACAATGTCCTTGGAATGGTTAAAAAAAATTCTGGTCACTGGTTAACAAAAGGCCGAAGGACCACAATACTATCTTCGGTATCTTCGGTAGTATAGTGGTAAGTATCCCCGCCTGTCACGCGGGAGACCGGGGTTCGATTCCCCGCCGGAGAGCCACAAAATTCGTCGCGTGTGTAGGACCACAATGTACGGTGGTTTGGTTCCGTACAGAGTAAAACACAAGTTAGGCTCAAATGGTATATTGAATCCTTAACTTATGCTATATGGTAAAATGGTAAAATGTTGGTATGGTAATGAGCACGCGAATCGATCGGCGGCTTGTCGCGAACTGGTTACAATATTACTTAGGAAATAACGCGAGGCGACGTAAACGCTGATACGCGAAACGTGATGTACAGTCGACATGCTGTTGACCGTACATATATTGTATGAATCTTACATTGTTTGCAATAAAGGCTTATTCATTCATTCATTCATTCATAACGACGACTTTGTGTGCGTCCTGAGTCTCAGCTTTGCAGAGCGGATTTACAAGTCGATACCTGTCCTTGGTGTACGCGGAAAAATTGATGCGGCAGCATGTGTTTTGCTTATTTTACTTTGGTTTTAATAGCGTCGATATCGACAACTAAACGTTTACAGTATTTAGAAAGAAGCAGTTTTTTACCGATGAAATTTTTTTTGTGAAAAGAATTGGATTCGAGAATGGTTTAAATTCACAACTGAACCACCTCCTAAACGGCTGGTTTTGATGATTTTTTGTGTGTTCCAGTGAATTTGAGATTGGTTTAGATTCTCAATTCCGTCCATATAATATAATTCTCCAGCTCATGTGTATGTTAGTGAACTCGATTTTTCAAGTGTGTACAGGACAACGTCTGTCGGGTCCACTAGTATTTTATGAAACAAAGCCTACTGAATTTCTTGCCCCCGTTCTTCTCAGGTTTGAGGCAGTCTATTTTGAATCTGTGGTAGTTTTTGACGATTAATTAGTGATTTTGAATAAACATATTTGAATTAGAACTATTGTTCATGTTACAGGGTGGTACTTTTGTGGCCCAACGCGAGAACCCGTTCATGCGCGCGGCTCGCTACATCGCCACGTTGAGACGCTCAGAGGGCAGGGCCACCACAGGCGACGCTGAGGTACGTTCTTGAAGTTATGGAGTGAATGAATGATGCGCGCGCCCACCGTCACGCAAATTAGACACCCTGACGTTAGCTGGTCAACTAGACCATTAAAAGGTATTCATTTTCTCAAAATTGATTCCTTTACAATTATTTTTGAGGTCATTTCTAATATTACTAGATACGGCGCAAGAAACTCTCCCAGCATTCTTTTTTGCGCTCTTTTGTAATAAAAATATACAATATTGTACTGTCATTGCTATTGCTATAAAATAATCATAATCTAGCGCCAGGCTGTCCGATCACTTAGATATTCAGCTGTGGAGTAGTGAGATTTACGAATGAGCCATTTTTTTTAAACTATTAAATTTATTTGTAGAGAATGCCTGAACAGTGGCTGGGACTTTATTATAAAAGTGTATACATTTACCCTTAAAGCTATTATGTATCTTATGAAGCCTACTAGAATTACCTACCAAGCCTCTTATAACTCATATATCTACCGAACCACAACTTATGGACGAGATTAAATAAATTTCAATATATAATTTCAATTTATATAGAAGTTTTAAAATAAAAAAAAAATTCCCTCGTTAGTGTATATAAATAATTTAATGATATTTACATCTAGAATCTATTTATTTTACTTTTAATTTGTCATATTGACTTTTTTTTCTTTTATTCTAGGCACCACACTCTACGGCCGCTGGTGCTGACATTAATGAAGAGACGTATGTATCGAGATATGTTATCATTAAAATGACTATTATCAAATCAAATCAAAATCACTTTATTCATGTAGGTCAAGGAAATAAACCTTATGAATGCACAAATGTCATTGTTTCATCATTTATTTCCATATAAATATAAGAAAGCTTTTCTCATCTTATACGGGGCAAATGAGACATAAGATGTTAAGTCTCATTTGCCCAGTAATTTCACTAGCTATGGCGCCCTTCAGACCAAAACACATTAATGCTTACACATTACTGCTTCACGCCAGAAATAGGCGCCGTTGTGGTACCCATAATGTAGCCGGCATCCTGTGCAAAGGAGCCTCCCACTCGTGGTGATTGTGTAATGTTGTTTGTAGTGAGGGCGACCATGAGCCGCTCATACAGAACCCGGAACGAGCGATCCCTGAGCGCAGACGTCGGCGCCAGCGTGCGAGGCCCCCCGCGGACCGCTCCACTACAGACCCACAAACCCCAGAGTTCGCGACCCCGCGGGGCTCGGCGGAACAACCCCTGCACCCCGACGCACCCTCAATCAACGAAGCCAACGGGGAAATTGGTAATTTAGAAAGAAAAAACATTTATTTTAACACACACACAAATAACAAAATGAAGCAACTTAAAAATATACAAATATAAAAACTTGTGCTGTTTAAAAAAGGAGCCGCTCAGCATGTGTTGCAACGCTGGTCTTCTGTGATTTACTGTGTTATTACAAAAAATTTAAACATGTGTCTAATCAAATCAAAATCACTTTATTCGTGTGAATCGCGGAAATGACACTTACTAAATAATTGCCTTCTTATTCCACTTGCCACGGCTGAAAAGGGCTGAGCTAATTAAAAGAAGCGGCAAGAAACTCATTGTCACTCTTTTAAAGCAACATTTACATTATCATAGTTCTACAAATCATTCCAATTCAAAATATACTATGTAAAGTGATGCAAAAAAAAATACCCAAACGTCAAATAGTAGTAAGTAGACATCTTACACTCCACTGTTAACGGCTAACGCAGTATCTCATGAACTGAAATAGATAGCTGACGTTTTAACAGAGTTTGTCGGTTATCGCTATAAAAACAATTGATAAAAACCATAATGGCGAATTTCAATACGTACACAGCGGAGATCCACAAATGGCGACATTAAATGAACGCACGGAGCAACTTAATGTAATAAAAAAAAAATTGTGTGTGTACTTATGCACGCACGCAAGAACTTATTCTTCTTTGGCGTAATACAACAACAATCCTTAAAAAAATGTTATTACTCATCCTATTTTACGTTTGCAGAAAAAACAATATTGTATTAAAGAATGTATTAAATACGACCACTAAAAATATTATTATACCGCATAATTTAGTTGAATAGCGTGTAATTAAATATCATTAAATTATTTTTTTTACTATAATTAGATAGATATTATTTTTTTATTTAATTCTCGTCCATTGGTTGTGGTTCAGTAGATATATCAGTCACAAGAGGCTTGGTAGGTGAAGTATGATACAAATAATCTAGTTGACCAGCTAACGTCAGGGTGTTGAATGTGCGTGTCGCCGTGTGCGCGCATCGTTAAAATTCCTTCTGATAATGTTTTCCCTAACGCGCTTAAAAAAGTATAATTTCAAAGAAATACATAATTCACCTAAACAAATAAATTTTCCATAATATGATTTCGGAACAACGTGCAAGTAAGTAATCTAGTAGCCTCGCGCTAGCAATGACAACTACTTCTCCCATGTCTGTCGCAGTAGCCGTTCAGAGGCCCTACCATCAACTTTTAATAAGCGATGCGATTCCGATGCAGTTCTATTTAGATACCTAAACTGAATCGCAAAAATTCGTACCATGAAGTGCCATTTACTGAATCGCGTTTGGACCCCTAACGAAATAATTTTGTCTGTGGTGAGAAAGAGATGACGCTCTAGAGTCGTTGCATAAGTTTGTCTCTCTTACTCGAACCATATGTGTTGCGTTTCGAAACCTAAAATGATATGATTTTAGCGGTTTTTTTGCGTAGAAAATACTAAAAAAACATTTTACAATTGCGCTTTATAGCGTCAAATTATAAACCATTAAGCCTTTTTTGTACTTATTAAATAATAGTAATATAAATAAATATAGTTCTTTGATTTACAAATTAAATGTTTGCTTAGGTGTTTTCGTAAAAGTAACAAGTTATGAACGCACCTCCATTGATGTTTGATTTGACAGGACCACACAGTACATTTTTTTTAATTCGCTCTTGCCAACAGGCTATAGTCCGGGCCCTTACTGCCTCGTCTTTAGTATTTTGATTTTTGGTACTTATTTTCAGTATTTTGTTTTACAAAAAAAGTCCGATAAAGTATTCTCACCTCATCTTTCATCAATAAAATATTCATTTTGTGTATGTTTTCACTATTTTTAAAAGTTATTAACAACACGATTCACTTTCCTCTAAGGAAGTAGGAACTTTTTTCGAATCGCTCACTTTGACACATAAGCTATCCAGTTTAGGTTGAAATATTACCTCATGGTGCGAATGAATGAACGAACTAAATCTGTTTGCGATTCAGTTGATATGATTTTTGACATTCAATTGACATCATTGCGACTTAATCAGTTGATTTGACGTCAACCTAAATTAGATAGCTCTAATCACGTCGTGGTACGAAATAGCAAAGCAGTTCATTTTAGGTTGTCAATTGAATCGCAATAAGAGTTCATGGTAGGCCCGCAGAACTCGTAGCTAAGTAGCGTCCACGTAAGAGTTTATTAAATTCACAGTTTATTAGTTTGAAAATTGTAATCTACTCTATGTTGTAGATTTTTTTTATGACTAGAAGTTCTACTAGTGTGGTCATTTAATGTCGCCATCGTATCCAAATGTTATGAGTATTATTTAGTGTTAATTCCACCAATATTTGTCTGTAAACAATTCGACACGTGTTTCGCCTCTACACGAGACATCCTCAGAAAATGTTGACTCGCCAAACTCTGGCACGAGACACAAATATTGGCGGGATTAACACTAAAGACAAAACATTTGAATAATTATGGATTTCCGCAAAGTAACGTCTACTTCAATAAAAAAATCGCCATTGTAGTTCACGCTCGCTCTTTGGACCATCGTCTTCCTCGACCATATTTTAGGGAAGCCCCACGAATACAGAATAATGAAACCAGCTTCTTTTTAACGTATTTCTCTATTATTATAAGTCAAATATCTTTCATAGAATTGCTATTACAATATGAAATTGAAATATACATTCATGAGTGTTATTGAAGTTTTTCTTTTAGTGCGATTCAGAATTATGCTAGCGGTTGACTCTCTATAACCGAATTGGCTTCTTAGTACAAGTCTATGATTATAACATTGTTTGATTATTACAGGTGTGGCAGCCCTGCCCGCGCGACCCGAAGACCCAGATCATCACATCAACTTATGAATAACACATATTCTCTTATGATTACGCTACATTAGATTACGGTAGACCTAACAAGAGCATATCGGTTTGGGACTTTCGCGTGTGACGCGAAACGTCAGCGAACTCAACGCGAATTCGAGTTGCCCTGGTGGGTATACCATCACGTCGAATATAAAAGATGTTGAGTATAGAATTAATAGTGTATTATGAGATAACACGCATAATAATGTCGTCAATATAACAAAACACGAATAACTACAATGAACACGTGTTCTTCCTTAAACGGAGCATCTGTTAAACTTAAGGGAATATTATTTATGAAAAAAAAAAAAAACACTTTTACTGCTCTACTTTTCATAATTTACAGCATTTTCCTTCCATAAATAAATAATAATTGCGCCCTGGCGACCTAACGGCTGACATCAACTCACGCGACACTTTCGTGTCGATATTAACATTTTAAAGTGTTACAAATACGCTTCTATATCTAGTGCACCATTGGCTTAGCGGTGCAACTAGATTTTTTGAGAAATAAAAGCGATGGAGTATATCTTTCGCTGTTTGAATTAAAAAGTTTACAATAGTCAGATATTGAAAATATATTTGCTGAGCCAATTCCGCACAGAACCATGTAGCTAGACATAATAGGGATTTCCCGCAACTATAAAGTAAGCCTTACAATTAAGCTTGGCATAAAGTTATACCTGAGAATAAAATATGCAAAATGTTGACTATAGCACTGTCAACACAATGATAATTCTGAAGTTTTCCGAATGACAAGCAGCTTTGCAAATAAACGCGGGGAACGTTATACGTCTGAATAAACCAATCATAAGCAAAATGTCTATATATGTTATACGTCTGAATAAACCAATCATAAGCAAAATGTCTATTTGTAAACATTTTGTATATTCTTGGCTTATTCTCAGGTATAAATGTATGCCAAGTTTATTTGTAAGGCTATAAGTGTTTTGCGTCTTATCTTTATATACACATTTGCTGGAACTAGTTGTTATTCGCATCGAATTCGCTCGTCATTCGCGGACCTTTATACTCGTGTAATAGAAGAAAACGGTGTGAAAATATTGAACTGTTCTGTTATCTTGAGGAATATGAAAAAAAAACAACTGTTCAAGAATTCAATTAGAGATAAGTTCATTCCGGACCATTGTAAAAAAAAGAGTTTATTATCCTCAAAACTTACGCCAATATGTAAGTGAAATGATCTGATTTCGCTTACAATATACAAATATTACTCATTTGGGCAGCGAATTTTATGTTGTTCTTTTTATCAATATTAAAGATACGTCTAAAATTTGAATGATATAAAGTTATTGATGTAACTTATTTAATTTACTGTCTATCCATTTCAATTTATAAGTTAATAGGCTTTGTGTTGAAATAAATTCACGGAACAAAACAGATAAGTACCTAAGTCTTTGATTGATTTTACTTTTCTGCGAAAAATATGACAAAAGTAAATAAAATAATGGAAATTTATGACAACATACCAACTAAAAATAAATAAACATTTTTTTTTTCACTTTCAAGAATGATTTTCTGAGGGTTTTTGTTATTGAAATTAATACTTAACGACCTTTGCCTCTCGTGTTCGATGTCGAAACTGTAGGAACGCCGCCATAGATAATAGAACTTGTAACGCAGATGAAATATTAAAGTATAAAGGTACAATAAACACGGTAAATTATATACTCCGAATTTTAATGATTTTATATTCGAAAATGTGTGTAGAGAGCAAATCTTACGTTTAATCATTTCGTTCCAGTATATTGGGTTTTATTAGCAATAGTTGACTTTGTTGAAATATGTTTTGTGTCTTTAACGGATAACTTTTATGTTTAGTAGGTATGGCCATATGTATGATAGATTATGTTTTTTTTTTTTAATTTCCCTAGTGTTTCTTTCTAATGTAGATATTATATCAAATTAGGCCTACTCTATAAAATAATTTATATTTAGATATTACTTAGAATTGTGGGAATATGATGACCAGTGGGAGGCTCCTTTGCACAGGAAGCCGGCTAGATTATGGATACCACAAAGGCGCCTATTTCTGCCGTGAAGCAGTAATGTGTAAACATTACTGTGTTTCAGTGTGAAGGGCGCCGTAGCTAGTGAAATTACTGGGCAAACGAGACTTAACATCTTATGTCTCAAGGTGACGAGCGCAATTGTAGTGCCCCAGATTTTTTGGGTTTTTCAATAATCCTGAGGGGCACTGCATTGTAATGGGTCCTGCTCGTCTCGTCCGTTATTTAAATAAAAAAAAATGTCGAAGTATCATTCGTTACAATGGTTCCATTGAAATCTATTTGTTATTTTGAAAGATTTTAAACGTTTATTCACCATGCTCAAGCTCTACATTATAGTGAATGGTCAAGATAATATATATATGTCTAAATGTAAATTGTTTTATAGAGAAGGCCTTATGTTCTGTTAATGTAGGTGTATCTGCGTTTAAATCTTAAGTTTAAATTTTCTTCCAATATTTGTTGTAGCTGATATAAAAAGCCCTGTATGGAATAGTATTAAATAACATTAACAAGTCGATTCCATAAACAATGGGCATCCTCATTTCGACCATACATAAGGTTGGTAACACTTATAGACGCTTTAAAGTCCGTCCCTTAAAAGTGTCTAACAGCGGAATATGGGATTCTATTTTATATATTTACTTAGGTTCAATGAGTAATAATCAAATGTCGACTTATCCTTTCTTTTAGCCATTCTAACTGTTTATTCATTAATTAACTAAATGCTACATTCGAATTTTTAAAACGGAATTATTGTAAGTCTCGTTATTTATGTATGAGAAATTATTGTATTTATTTATATGCTTCTAGGGAATTATTTTCAACTAACGCTTGTATATAAATTGTAATTGTGATATACATGTTTAGTTCGTCGATCTTATTATTGGACACTTGCAATTTTAGGTTAAAACCAAAGAAATAAAATCGTTTGACACGAATATTTTGTTTATATTATTATCACTATATTCACACAAATCAGTTTCAGCCAACAGATACTTTTACGTGGAATTTCACAATTCCCATTCGCAAGGCGAGGAAATAAATAGTGGTATTCGCCTTCTTGTTATTTCAGCAATACACATCTTATTTTGTTCTCTTCAATAAGTCGTTCTTATTTAAATAAAACACATTCTAAGGTATTAAAACGCGTATAATCGTAGCCTTGTTTTTCCAATAGTTTTGCTTAAAAGTTATATTTTTATTATTATTTTAGTTAACCGGAAGTTTCATGACCTTTCCAGATCACGTTTTCAGGGGAACTGCGGTCACAGAACACTTACTGTAACGAGTGCGGTTGAAATGAGTCAACAAAGTATTTGTCATGGTTGTCATTTTTAAGTTTAGCGCCATTTTTCTCGGAGGTGGTATTTGCTGTAGACAGATGGTTTTAGCAAAATTTACTGACTATGTCCTTTTCTTTTTTGGTATGTTTCGTAACGTCAGAGATAATGACCAATACCTTGTCACCATCGCTCGTCTTGTAACATTGCTCGCACGAGAACTGCTATAGTAATAGTCGCGTACTGACTCGCGAGGAAAATCCTCGGTTGGTCAAGACGTAAGGCCCGACGCAAATGACGCTGCCTTGCCCGAGCCGAACGTTGACGGTCTTTGTCCTTTGCTCAAAAGCGCCTCCGTATTTTTGCACACAAGACGGTTGTATTTTGCCTCGCTTGGTCGACGAACGACGGAATCTTTTTCTGGTTCTAATAGTAAGAGTTTCCTAAATATTCTGAACACAGAACTTAAAATGCCAAAGGCGTTCTCAACAACTCTTCTTGCTCTGGATAGCCTATAATTTGCTATCGTTTTCTTTTTTGTACAAGTCGAAGAATTAATATAAATATAGGCTATAGCTTTCCGAACGTACGGTCTCATGCAAAACTGGCTATAATATAAGCCGCGTTAGGCACGTGCGAAGAGTCTGTTCGACATCACGTAAAGCCGAGAGCTCGATGCTGGCGCAGCCTTGCCGCCAGCGTCAAGGCCACGCCGAGGGCCTCAATTCCGACCAGTAATGGAATCGAACTTTTTCACGTTATGGATTCTGAGCGTAAATTGAAGAGTTCTGTTAATCCTTTGCAATTTCTTCGATCGTATAAAAATCACTGAATGTCGTACACATAAAAGGATTCTTGTTCAATTTAAGAATCAAACCCAAAAAAAAAAACATATTTGTCGTATTGTAGCTGCTCTTCAAAATTTCATTTAACACGTTCCCAGCGTCACTGATTTATCTGTACTTTCCATTACTGCGTTACGAGACGTTTGAAACCTCGTTCTGAACCAGAGGTTGTAGCGGCACGAGGCTTAGTAAACCCCACAGGAGACAAAAATCCTTTTTTTGGCGCCAAATAAGGCGAATTGTACGGTTTTTGTCGCAATTATTATTATCAATGAGTTGATTAACCTAAATCTGCCGCCGCCTGTGGGCCTATTATGTTACGCCTATTTAGTTTAGATTCTATAGATAAAATAAAATGTGGGGTCTTATATACCCCATACTGCACTGGAAAAGGGCAGTTTTTCATATTGTTTAGTGATGGGAAAAATATATCGATTTTATTTAATTGTACTTATTCATGCTTTTTATTAAAACAGTTTATAATGCCTAACTATAGACACATACAATACATTACTATCATATATTGTATTTATACACCATATTTTAAATATACATAGCTGGAATTTATTTATTATATTCCTACATAATTATTTCACTTAAACTGAGTATAATTTGTAAATATTGATTGGAGACTTAACAGTTTTTCAAATATCGGTAATTTTGAATTAGATTTACCACCTAACTCCTCTTCATCATCAATAATATTATTAACTAACTTTCTCTGCTTCTTCAATCTTATTATATCGTCGCGGGCGCAGTTTTGCACAACACTAACCGCTTGAAGCTAGCGTAGGGTGCGGTACGAGGTGTTCGCAACCTCGTAACGCACTGTATTAAACTTTTATTTGTTCAGTGCGGTAAGAGGCCTAAAAAGTCCGTTAAGGTAGGTATACCCAAAAACTCAGCATCAATAGCACATCTCAGATATATAGTTATCTCTTTCCTAGACAATACCACACAAGTTACGCCTCTCGCACGTCAGAGATGTTAGTTTTTACTTACCGCTATAAAGACAAGACATTAACGAGGTGTTTCAAGCCTCGTTTCGCACTCATCGTGTTAAGTTATGCTTCTATTATAATTATTGCAATGCCACAGCTTATTGGATGGTTATTAGTAGTGAGAATACGCCAGCCCCATCCTCGCGCTCTACAAAGCCACAAAACACACAGTAATAGAATATTACTTTAAACTTCATACTAGAGCGCTCGAATCGACGCACGTACATGTGTACATGATTAACACGGCCGCTAAGCAATCTTGCGGAGATAAAACTTTTGAGTGACACACCGTACCGCGCCGCTGAAACTGGTCGGCGTCAGGTCGTAAATCAGGATATTATTATTCTAGGATAATTTGGACGAATTAAATAAAAAACTTATTCCAACTAAGTAGCTTTATTGTTCAGCCGCCACTTGGACGTCCAATCCGGCGGCGCAAACATAGATGTACCAGCCACAGATGTTACATGTATTTAAATATTGTTATATATAAACAAAGGCTCAATGGTTTGATTATAGCAGTGAGTGTGGAGTGAAGTCTAGTCGAACAGACCAAAGCCCATGTCATCTTCACTCTCAGACTCCTCCTTCTCAGGTTTCTTCTCTTCTGCCTTTTTGTCAGCGGCTGGCGCTGCAGCTGCTGCCACTGGAGCCGCCACTGCTGCGAACTTGCTTGGATCCTACAAAATTTTGTTTGTTAAAAATTGATTTAATCCTAAATTACATTGTTAGTAGAACTTTTGTTATTTCTTTAATTATAATATAAGAATAAAATTGATGACCCATATAGCCCAGTGGTTAGTAACCCTGCCTCTCCTGTGTTAGAGGTCCCAGGTTCAAATCCCAGTAGGTGCAAACATTTATATGATGAATATGGATGTTTGTTTCTGAGTCACAGATGTTTGTCTTTATCTTTGTTGAAGTATATATTTTGTCTTAAAATATATCATTGTCTTGTACCCATAGTACAGGCTATATCTAGTTTGGGGCAAGATAAGTGTGCGCCAATTAATAAAAAATTCATACCTTGATGAACTCTTTGATGGTGGTAGCCTCCTTGAATTCAATATCAGTGACCGCAGCAATAGCCAGGAGGTTCTTGAAACCATTGGCAATGGAGTGTGGTGCAGAGGCAACAGTTGGGTAGCCAATAGCAAGTGAAAGTGCAGCCACATTCGCCACACCAGCTTGGAACTTGGCACGAAGGTCCTCAGGCTTGATGTCCAAAATTGATGGAGCAAAGATGGTACCAGAGTCATATACCTATAGAAGAAACAGGATTACAATTTGCTAATAATTAAATACATTACATACTCTAAGGCTATACAGACAGGCGGCTTGATTAGCATTTTAGTCTAGTCACGCCATCCTAGCTACTAGCTAGGATACATTGTGGCCCCACTAGAGGTGGTTTACATGGTGTGTCACTAGATGCTCGCATTTTATTGTCGGCACATTGAGATGTCTCATTAAAAAATAACTCTAAAACTGCTTATTACAGAAAATTCATCTTTAAAATATACCATTTTGTGGCCATTTCCATCATTTTGGGTTCATGACATAGTCATGTTGAAGTTTAACTTTCACAAAACTGCATTTGTATGGATTTCATTAGCTGGCTTGTTGAATCCAGAGGTTCACCAAAAATCAAACACATTAATTTAATTTGATAGATTCTAAGCGACTAGCTAGGCGCCTGGTGCGCAGTTAACGAAACATTTTCAAACATAAGTATTACTTTTAGCTATTCACTTCATAACTTGCATCTCTAGGCACTAAGCAAGCCGCCTGTCTGTTTGGATGTAACATAATACAAGTTGGTGTTTCTCATCCATATTTTTGGCATTCAAGATAAATCTACTTACACTAAAAGTTAATACATTTAGCATCTTATTTTGATTATGAATGTCTGAGTGCATATTATTATATCAGAAACAAAACCTGACTACTACAAGTATACACTAATAATTAATTTTCCAAAGTCTAATTGTCAGTGTACACTGTGCATGTAGACTGTACTCAACGCTTTGGTTTCATAAAAAATGTGTATGTATTGTGCTAACATTCATTTATATTGTAAACATCCAAAATGTACAGGGTGCTACAATTACCACATTAAATAAACATATAAGTAGAACTTCTTAGCCATAATCTAATCTAAAATATTTAAACATGAAATACATAATTCACCGACATAAATCAATTTTCCATAATATCAGTTCGGGGCAACCTAAGAAATCTAGTAGATCCACACTAGCATAAGCACTGACACTGTGCAATATTATGTGACCACATAAGGGTGACTTAAAAATTGTTTCATTAATTTTTTCTATGAAACATTGAGTATTTCAATTATATACTTTAAATTTTAGAATTATTTCTAAGATTAAGGTGAGTTAGGTTAGGGTTAGGTGTTTATTTAATGTTGCCATTATAACTCCACACTGTTATGTATTATATGTGCATTTAAATTTGCATGATAAGATATGATTGGTGTGTTAACACTACAATTATAATATCAGATTCCAACACTAGTGTCAAAACCAGTGTCTGTTATTAGTTCATCTAAATTTACACTTACACACCTGTTTCACTACAAGACCATATGAGAAAGGAGAGATATTCAACATGTTCAGTAGAGTAGCTTCGGAGGCTCCCACTTTATCCCCAGGCTTTAAGATGTGGACATCATTGATGATTTCAATAGTACCTGCACACAAACATTTATGATATTATAACAACATATAATAAAAACAATTTGTTATTGATAATGATATTAGTAATGTACCTACAAATTGCCAGTGCAATGTGTAATGTTAAAACAATCACACTAGGATAGAGTTGTAGGGCTTCATATAGTCTGAAAGCGAAGCCAAAGTGTCTAGATATAGACTACCTTGGTATTAGAACAGACAATAATAATTTATTGGTGCGACTTTGGATAGTGTCAGCTCTCATAACATAAAATTAGTTGATCATTATTAAATAATAGCAATAGATAAAACTAAGACAAAAGGTATCAATTATTGACAGGTCACCTTTGGAAATCTTGGTTGGAATGGAGAGGGCCTGGAAGAAGGCAGTCTTCTCTGGACCTAGACCAGTGTTGTGAGCTGGAATGATGACCTCAAGTGGAGCAATAGCACCAGGCCTAGCTGGAGCTCGCACCTTGTTCTCCAACAATTTGTCACGGACCTACAAATACATATCTATATATATAAAAATGAATTGCTGTTCATTAGTCTTGCTAAAACTTGAGAATGGCTGGACCGATTTGGTAAATTTAGGTCTTGTATTATTTGTGGCAGTCCAGAGAATGTTTAAAAAATGAATAAATACAAAAATGCTGCAAAATTAAATAAAAACAACAAATTTGTATTACCTTTGACATCCATACATAATTTCTATGAGAGAATTTATTGACGCATGGTTTGACAGTTCTGCTGTGAAACAATTTCATTGCGACAGCAGGGTGCATATTTTACAAAGTAATTTTTGATGTTATGATATATTATTAACAAATTCATATAAAAACATTATTTTATTTATTATATACAGAACAAAGTCTGTCAGGTCAGCTAGTATTATAATATATATATATATATATATATATTATAATACTAGCTATATAGTATATACATAAATCATTCAATGTGATTGTCAAATTATATCTGGTGGATGAAAGTGACAATTATATATTACTAATCAAAAGCATATCATTGTTCTGACTTCACTTATCTACAGAATAGAACTATCCAGTTGTGTACCAATAGACAAATTATTAATTCATATTTGTTCCTTATCTTTGCAGAATAAACCCCTAAGTCACAATCAAAATAATACTTTTAAAGGATAAGTGTAAGTTGTAGAAGGTGATAAAACAAATTTCTGCTTTTTTGACATATTAAGATGAAGCAGGTATCAGATATAAAATTATGTTATTGACTATAATTTAACAAAAAAAAACTGCTATTATTGGTTCTCTTTACAGAATGATAAAAGAACTGTATCTCCAAATTACCAATGCAATAAAACACTATCAATCATCACATTAGGATAGAATTGGAGAATTTAATTTAGTCTGAAAGCGAAGCCAGTAAAACAATATTATTTGATTCACTGGTATTAGAACAGACATTAATAAAACAAATGATATTTGTAAATTCAAGTATTGTATACAGTTAATACTTTTTGACTAATAAATACCTAATTTACATGTTTAGTAAATTCAAATAGAGATGGTAACCTTCTATATGAAAGCTTCACTGAGACAGATTAGGAACAAATGCAGTGTTATCAGATTAGCTACACTAAACCTTTTCACTTTTAATAAGGTATACCGAGAATCCCGGTATCAATTGCACATAAATGATACAAACCTCAACAAGGTCTCCACGGGTAAATACAAAGCCAACATTGCCCTTGATGTGAGGAAGGAGTTGTTCCAATGCAGGATTGGTCTCCAAATGGTCTTTAATAGCCTTCCTCATCATGGTGTTTTTGCCCATCAGAACTATGCTGTGTCCACGCAGTGATATACGGATCTGCTGCATTTGAGTTGAGCCCACATTGTCGGCACCCACGATGAAACATTTGGGATAGTCATCCAAAAGTTGCTGAAAAAAATCATGACATGATTAATAATTATAGAAACGACTTTGTTACGCCAATCACGATATTATGTAGTGGTTTGATGCTAACGTCAGTAACAATACTTACGATTATCTTAGTGAAATAGTTGGTCTTCCAAGCAGCCTTGTCCTCCCTACCCATCCTGACAAGTGTAGTAGGGACTTCGAAGAAATTTAAGGACTAAAACAAAGCATTTAAAAATATAGTAATTAGTGAGGTTAAGAATTACGTGTCAAACGTTATTGTCAACCATTTCTTAAAAATATAATAATGAAAATAACGCATTGCAAAAATGTAATTTGTAAATGTAAAAAATATAAGAAATCTTTACAGGATTGAATAAATAAAATTGGAAAACTCACCAAGACCAAACAAAATTGCACGTACTACGTGCGCGCGGAACGATTAAGGAATACTCAAAAGTCAAACGTCAATAATGTACTGTCAGTCTGTAACTTTTTTTTAATTGAATTAGTGGCACGTGTAACTTTTTAGCTTAACGATGTTACCAGCTATTTATTTTTAGCAGTACTTAGATATAAACATTAGAGGTGTTATGCTTATAAAATTAACATCATCACATAACACAGAAAAAATATAAAAGGGCTTGAAAATATTCACATTATTTTTCAGAGTGAAATTTAACGAGTTATTTTGCGGGCGCTTTTGTGTACCTCTTAACAAAGCATTGATGGCTGACATAGAATTTAAAAACCTGTCATGTACTTTCTGTATTAATTTCTACACTCAGGACTAAGCATGAAGTAAAACTATCAGAGCAGAAAGCAGAACTAAGAATACATGTTGAGCGGGTAATAAATAGGTTGAGGGTTTCACATGTTACTTCGTATGCTTATGTGGACCATAATTTAATTCCCATCATAGATCATGTAATAAAAGAAGCTTGTGGATTGGTAAATGTGCAGGATGTTTGAATATAAAAGTGAATATATATTTACATCTCTTCTATTGTTATTAGAATTTTGCAATACTCTAAAAAATCAAGAGGGTCTGTGGCTTTACTTGACGACTGAAGATTATGCATTGACAATATTTCCACATTATTTAGCTTTCTATAAAACTTCATCAAATGATTGGTTGTGTCCATTGTGCAATGTTTTTTTACCACTGTGAGGAAACTTTCAATATTCAAAAACATGGGCACAAGCTATCGGTTAATTATTTTCAACGACTGTCTGACGAATTTTCCATCAGTTCATGTGTCCTGACGCGAGCTTAACATTTTATAACCTGCCCAAGAAAGAAAAGTGCTCAACGCCGCTAAAGAAGTTTTCAATTCAAAAAATTTTTGATCCCTCGACGTCGCAGAGTTTTGGCTAGGTAATCACAATGATTCACACAATATTTTAATAGGCAGTTGTAATTTATATGAAATCACTTTAGTAATATTACTTATCGCTATGTTATGTTATGGTTCTTTAGTAAATATAATATAATTATCATTATATGCTTTCATTTTTTGTGTTTCATTTCATTAATTTACATTCCCAGTCGTCTGTTGCGTATGTGAATTTGTGTCATTGAATTTTTCAATTCAATCGTATCTTTGTCAGATAAATTATCAAAAAAATTTTAAATTTTTGTAAAGTTTGTAAGAACTTTTACGTCCGGCCAATTGTACGCTTAAAGTATCTAAAATTCGGTATTACACATTGGTGTGAAAATTTTTGCTAATATAACATTCCAATCTATGACCAAAATTGCCGTTTTAGACCAGCGTCGATAATTTTTGAAACCAAAAAAAAATACAGTAGGATGAAACCCATTGGTAAAGGACGAGAATATAACAAAAATTAAGAGAAAATAAATTACGGGCGATCTGAGGTCGGGAAGTGGAAAAGGGGGGGTATTTTAGGGTAAAAAACGGTTTATCTCGATTTCCGGCGAAACTCCAATTTCACCGTTATCACGTACATATCTAATAATTATCGTAAGCTCATTAACATGTACAATGTCAGGCGTAGAATCCATAATCACACCAAAATACTTAGCAAATTGCACTTCCTTAGAAATTTGTTGCAATACTTTATTTTGAATCAAAGCGCTCGAAAATATCCCTCAAAGTTATTGGGCTCTTCAAGCTCGATAGAACGACTTTCCTGTTTTTTGAGCTCTTCGAGCTTAAAATTTTAATTTTCGAACTCGTTGGGTTCTGATTATAATTGTAAACTTGAGCCTTAATCGAAGAAAACGTTATTTTATAAAATTTTAAATTGCGATATGTCTTTTGAAGGCATCGTTTGATTTTGATCGGCTTAGCGGCATTCGGTGCAAATTTTTAACATTTAAACTCATAACTAGACATATAAGGCATAATTTACGTATATTTAAGGCATAACTCTAGATTCCAAATTACAATGAGGCCTCCATATTGAAGCATTGGCGAACAGACTTAGTTCTGCAGCTAACGCGGTTAAATAGATTAGAAAATTAACTGACAAAGATACGGCGCTACTATGACGACTATATTGGTATGGAGCAACGCTGCCGATATTAATATAATATTTGTGCTGCAGAAGAGGGCTATTCGCGCTATTTATAACCTAAGTTCTAAATAATCATTGAGAGCAAAATTCAAAGAAATTAACATCTTGACTATTGCTTCTCAATATATTCTTGATAATGTAATCTATGCTCATAGGCACATAAGTGAATTTGCGAGAAACTTTCATAACCATAATGTGAACACCAGAAACAGACATAAACTTATAATGCCTACTACTCGGCTAAGTCGAGTTAGTAAGTCTTTTGTGGGGCGATGTATATGCTTTTACAACATGATCCCAGAAAATGTTCAAAACAAAAGTATTACGTTATTCAAAAGAATTGTTAAAAAACGTTTGTGTGGTAAAGGTTACTATAACATAAATGACTTTCTTAATGATACCACAGATTGGGAATGGAGTGACCGCCCTCAGGCTATTGAATTATAAGTTTAATTGTACAATATTACTTTGTAAACATATTTTTTCGATAAAAAAAAGGCCGCTGAGTTTGTTGAGGTCATTCTGCTCAGGTCTGAGGCATACATTTTGGAATGGGTGGTAGTTTTTGACTTCCAATGAGTGATGTCACATCAACTTTTCACTTTTGTATCTTTGATGAGATTACTCTTACATTAGAGTATAATTGATTCCATCAAAATATTAATAATGCGCCTACAATTGAAAAGTCAATAAAAAAAGAATTATGTTATAGTCCATAGAATTTTTTTAATAAATTTAAAAAATCCGCCAATTTATTATAAGACTATAATTGATTCCATCAAAATATTAATAATGCACCTCAAATTGAAAAGTCAATAAAAAATAGAATTATGTTATAGTCCATAGAAATTTTTTAATCAATTTAAAAAAACAGCCAATTTAAAAATAAATTTTTGGAATAATTGTTCGGCTCTTAAATTTTAACGTTCTGAAAATTTTGCCGCCCCCCAAATCGTGCCGCCCTAGGCCCGGGCCTCACGGGCCTATGCGTTAATTCATCACTGGTCGCTCGTGGTACCGCTTCGCTGCGGCGAATATTTGAGCGAAGCAAGGTAAACAATTGATGCTTATAGATCATGAACATTCGAAAATGATGAAAGGATAGCAGTGTTGATGTAAAACTTAGGCGTGACTTGGGGGTAATTCAGAATATTTTAAAGCTTAACGTTAGTACTTCAGGCAGAAAAAAGTCAATTGAAACAATTTTTTAACCATTATAATTTTATGGTTTAAAAAAAAATCAAATTCTCAGTAATATTTTCTGAAAATCTCCAAGTGTATTTGCTCATTTATGACTACTTTGTAATTTTTACCAGTGGGAGGCTACTTTGCACAGGAAGCCAGCTAGATTATGGGTACCACAACGGTGCCGATTTCTGCCGTGAAGCAGTAATGTGTAAGCATTACTGTGTTTCGGTCTGAAGGGCGCCGTTGCTAGTGAAATTACTGGCCAAATGAGGTTTAACATCTTATGTCTCAAGGTAACGAGCGCAATTGTAGTGGCGCTCAGAGAATCCTGAGCGGCACTGCATTGTAATGGGCATGGCGTATCAATTACCATCAGCTGAACGTCCTGCTCGTCTCGTCCCTTATTATCATTAAAATATATATATATATATATATATATATATGTCGTAACACGGAACGCCAGCGCCATCTGTCGTGTCGTTACACGGAACGCCAGCGCCATCTGTTGGCGTTCGATGGAGTCAACGTTTCCCCGGCCGAGAGGAGCGCACTTCACTTCTTGTGCAGCGGTCGGCCAGAGCGGTCGAACTTGAACCATCGCGCGTTCCATATATCCCATAGTGTGTTTATTTAAAGTTATTCTACATTATAATTTGATTCTGTGAATAAGTTTGTTCCGTGCACTGACTTTACCCATCGACGCCCACTGCTAGGACTATGGACCCTGCTAAGGACGGTGATCCTCTTCCGCCGTTATATATGAAATAAAAGTTCTCAGTCTGACGTTTGCGACATTCGTTAATTTTTCTTCGTCCCGATGGAAGGAAAAAAGTTTGAGCCCCTATGGGCGCCTATAGCCATATTCGTTAATATTCAATAACAACGATATTTTGATGTGTGTGATATTTATAATTTAATTATTTTTATTCAATTATTTATTAATAACACGGCTTATGTTAGTATATATTTAATGCTATAAATTAAATCGTCTTGTCTTTCAACTTTTTATGAATATTTGTTATATATGGATGTCCTAGAATAGGTGGGACAAACAAAGGCAAACGAAAATCCTATAAATTGTCTATGAGCTTTCAGATAAGCAAATAAAGTATATATATGTATCTGTTAATTGTCCCTAAAGTTAATTATAATTAAGTTTTACTTCAATCGCGCGTAAAGATTAGACGCATATACTTTATTTATACTTTAGTTTGTCATGATTGTTATTTTTCTTAAAATTCGCCCATTATGGGCAGATTATAGACCACACAACAGATATCGTGTTTGTTATCTGCAAGTGCCAAAATTTATTTTGACATAATATGACATTTGAGTTTGAAGTTTAATTTTATTAGCGGTATTCGTACCTTCGTATGTGTTCCGACAGTTCTGAAATCTTTGAGTTTAGAGTTTACACTTTGCTTTTCCTACCACTTACGTATTTATTATAGTATAATTTGTTACCGATAAAAGAAATTAAAACGTTTAACGTAATTTATCTGTGAAGTGTAATCAAGTGAATCTGTGTTTTGTTATTGTTAGTTATGTCGTTATTTCGTAAACCAAAAAAAATACAAAGACGCGTGTTTTGTGCAGAAGATGATGAAGACGGTGACCCAGAAGCACCGCCGCCTCCAATAATAAGTCAAAACAAGAAGGAAAAATCTATAAAAAAAACTCCATTGTTAAGTTTCGCTGACGAAGGTTT
This sequence comes from Leptidea sinapis, assembly GCF_905404315.1. Lineage (NCBI taxonomy): Eukaryota > Metazoa > Arthropoda > Insecta > Lepidoptera > Pieridae > Leptidea > Leptidea sinapis. The sequence continues at coordinate 5,612,201 of NC_066267.1, read as the reverse complement.
GAGATTTTGAACGTTTAGTTGTGTTAATAACCTATTTATTGTCAAACAAAAATATATATAATAATGCCCTTGCTAATAAACGAAGTAATTCTATTACATAGATACTACACACTTACCACATCAATTTCAAAATATAAATACGAATTCAGTAGATAGTCAATGAAAACAATAAAGTCAAGAAGCTAAAGTTTAAAATCTAAATTGATATGTGACATAGCATATTTGTTAATTGAAACAATAGGTCTAAAAATAATATTTATGAATATCAAAGTAATATAAATTACTGTATTAATTCTGTATTCCTGGTTATAAAATCAGGCATATAACAGGGCCTGCAACCGACCTGCTAACAGTAATGTTTCTAAATAGAGATCATCACTGGCCCTTACAGGCTAAACAAACATTTGCAGCAGACTAAAGGAATCAATGACAATAACAGTTGTAGATTCTGTCTCAAAAAGTGAAAAAACAATCTACATGCTGAGCAAAATGCAGTGAGATCTACTCCAAAAATAGCCACTATCTAGGATAACATGAATACCCAGCAGAATTTCTAATAGCATAGAGTTGCCAAATGTCCTGTTTTCCCAAGTCCTAGTTTTCGTAGTGTCCCAGGACACATATGTCCTGAATAGATTTAAAGCAATGTCTGGGTTATTTAAATATTTAATTATTGGTATTGATAATTAATTCAGAGAATACAGATAAAAATAGAAAGATACTCGCAAATGTATTAATATTTTACTTATGTCCTCGCTTTTTACTGACATTTACTTTGACATATTTTAATTTTCAATTCATATAACTAGATTCAAATACTTTATTGAAAAGTATGATCGTATAAATTTAACTAGCTACACAACTCTATTACTGTTTTTAAACTGAATTGTCCTGATTTTTCCGACTTCAAGTCCTACTCTTTTTTAATTTGGGGCTGGCAAACCTATAATAGCAAGGACATTATCTGCTCCATAGAAATAGTTGGGTAAAGTAAACAATAGATCCACAAGGGTCTTGATATTTGAGAGGAACCATGTTCTACTGGTATATAATCTTCAAATAGCATCAACAATTGTTATGGGCACAGTAGTCCATAGCATGGTCACGGTATGGTATCACAAGCAGATTCTTTGATGTTAAAAAAGAACATTTTGGTTGACTATACTTTTTTCCTATACTAGTAAAGCTGAATGTTTCACACTAATGTTTCAAATAATATGTATACGTAGAATATCTATAACCCAGTAGAAACAATTAAAATTGTTTATATATAAAACTGCTGACCCGACAGACGTTGTTCTGTATACTCGTATATAATAAATAAAATAATGTTTTTATATGAATTTGTTAATAATATAATATCATAACATCAAAAATTACTTCGTAAAGTATTCACAGCTGAACTGTCAAACTGTGCGTCAATAAATTCTCTCATAGAAATTATGTATGGACACATCAAAGGAAAAACTCAAATAATAGAAATATACACGGATTAAACAATAATTATTATGTAATGGTAAATTTTTTCCATTGTTATCAATTGCTGAGAATTACTTAATTTTATTGTATGGTTCTAATCATAATATTTTGTCATCTGTGTGCATTTTTTTATTCATACATCCAAATCATACAGGAAATTGTAACTGACTGATCTATCAACACATAGCTAACCTGAGTAGGTTCAGATAAGCCTAGCAAACTCTTAGAAAAAAGCAAGTCACTTGATTGTATAAAACATACAGTCATTGACAGATGATGGCTATAATCTTGTTAATAGTTATAGATAGCCAAAATATCCAATGTTTTAAGCAACTGTTTGCTTTCAAACTTAGCCGGATTATACTTTGTCACCATAATATTGTAATTACTATTTCAAACTTATGTCAAATCATGGCATGTTTCATATTAAACTAAATTTCAGGTAGTCCCGCCTCCTATTACATAGTATTTACATCCTCTTTGGTACAGATTTTGAAAATTCATCCTGTAATGTGGAATAACATTTGAAACTTGTACAGAGAAATCATTATAATTCAGAAATTTGTGGGCTTAGTCTTATCAATATTAAATATCCATAGGAAAAATTATTTTTTACCAAATTTGTTACCTTCAATCATTAATATTATTCCTTAATATCTCTATGGGCATTCTTCGGCTGCAGCATCTGAAATAAAGCAATTACTGAAACACTTGGTGTTGCATACAGAAGTCGCTTCATTGTGTGTCTTCTACCTCATTTATCACGGGGAGTGTTCCGAAGAACTGTTTAACCTGATGCCTGCCGCCGAATTCCGCCTTCGCACTACACGCCACAAGTTAGGATATCATCCTCACCATCTGGAAGTATGGCGGTGCCCACAGTGCGGTTTTCATGGAGCTTTCTTCCATGTACTACAAAGCTGAGGAATGAACTTCCTTGTGCGGTGTTTCCGGGACAATATGACATGGGTACCTTCAAAAAAAGCGCGTACACCTTCCTTAAAGGCCGGCAACGCTCCTGTGATTCCTCTGGTGTTGCAAGAGATTGTGGGCAGCGGTGATCACTTGACAACAGGTGACCCTTCATTCTTCACGCTCGTTTGCCCTCCTATTCCATAAAAAAAAATTTGCTAAAACATAGGTTGAATAGATCATAGATCATTTATACGTCTAGATAGTCTGTGACACCTGTGAAACATCTAAAAATATTGAGTGTAGAGCTCTAGTTTGAGCAATTCACACAAACACAAAGTGTTATACAAATCGCGAGTCTTACACTCGCTTGTCACACACACTTAACTAATATTTGTGGCCTGTTTTTATCAATTGTCTAACAGCTAGAGACTCTTTCTAGACATAAATTATGTAAGGTACTTCATTACCTTATATATTGCAGGCATACTCTATTCATTTTTAATACCTTGGAATCCTAATTTTTATGTTAAGAGTTCTCAGAGAAATGTGAATTTATATTATATTTCAGAAGAGGAAACTGAAGTATTTCAGGTAAAAAAATCATCACAGAGTAAGCGTTTAGCAAAGCGCAAGGAGAAGAAGAATCAGGATCCAGAGGTTGAAAATGACAGAAATGATAACGATGAGGTAATACGTATGAATGATTGAGTGTTTAATACCTTTGTATATAAATCACTCATATAACAGTAAAATGTTGTTTGTATGATATTGTCCCTGACTCAATATTTATGTATGATGCGGGATTCAAACCCGAACCTCTGGAGAACACCTCCACTTACTTACTTACTTATAATAATACCTCTTTTATATGTTAACAATTTGCTGTTTTTTTATCATTTACTAGTACATTGGTGGTACTATATAATGGTTTTTAATATATTAGGTACACATTAATAATGCACAGTACAATAACTAATTATATTAATGCAGTAAAACTTAAATATTTATCGATAATAATTTAATTTAAATATTTAAAGATAGATGTTAATTTTAAATAAATAAAATAATATCTACTTGCTTATTTTATAACTCATGTTAGTAACTCAGAATAATTCTTACCATGTTTCATATTGCTATCACATTTTTTCTTAAAATAGGAAAATCAAGCTGAGAAAGACATTACAAAGCGAAAGAAGAAAGTATCACTTGAGGGTCTCATACTATCAGGCCGAGAAGCTTTGGCTGCTGATGGGAAGGGGGATATTTCAGACGACAGTGCAACCGAAGAAGAAGATAACAGGAGATTCCATCGGTTCCGTGCCGAGTCAGTCCGTGCAGCGCTCGCTGTGGCCCCCGGACATATTCCCGACGCCGCTCTCATCCATGCGGCGCGGAAAACCCGACAGCAGGTATGAGAGGTGAGGGACTAGGAGATGGCCATCAACGCATTGGGAATTCATTTTTTGTTTAAACAGGACTTCCTCAAAAACTGCGAGCAGTACTTACATAAAACCTGCAAAGTAAATAGTGACGGGAATCGACGATATAATCTAATAGAATCCTAATACCGATACAGGTTGTAATCCTTAAATGTGACCAGGTGATGATTCCGAAACTATTACAGATATCAATAACTTTTTAAAAATCAAACGAGAAGTACCCTAAATTTTGATATTAAAAACTCACATACATTTAGTATGAGATTAATACAAAGGTCATTCTATCGCACAACAAGGACGTCAATTATTCCGAAACTATTAGAGATATCAAAAAACTTTTAACTTAATCGAAAACGTTTCCCCTCAGTAAAATGACATCAATAACTTTTTAAAAATCAGATGAGAAGTGTCCAAAATTTTGATATTAAACACTCTCATACATTTAGTATGAGATTAACACAAAGGTCAATCTATCGCACAACAAGGACGTCAATTATTCCGAAACTATTACAGATATCAAAAAACTTTTAACTTAAATGGAAAGTACGTTACCTAATCAGTAACATGACATTTAGTATGAGATTAGTATATTAGAAACTAGAAATGTTATTTTATCGCACAACTAGGCTCCGCAAAGTCAATTAAAGAAATAGAGACTCTTGGGTCATACAAATAAGGTGTAATTCAGATGGCACAGCGCTATTAAGCTACATCTTTATTCACCTAGAAGTTGCCTCTCTTTCTATCGCGTGACTCTTACCTCTTCTGACTATGTTAGGGTTGACTTTACATAAACTGTACCTACCTAGTATGAGGTCATCTTTTAAAAATTGTTTTGTAATTTTAAATCAATATTCTTTCGTTGTCAAACCTACATTAGTTGCAGATAGTAATGTATGCGTTGGAAGACCACGACATAGTCAAATTTACTTAGTATATAGGAAATATAGCTGTAGCTATCATGAATTATAATTTCATTATAATAATTATAACTTTAAAGTCGATTGTTTCAGCGTCTTTAGGAAGCTTAAAAACAATTAAAGTGGATCGCAATGACATCTGTTTTGCTTTATTTATATTTCTCGATTTTTAAATATCCGTCGGATCTGTGAAGTAACTAAAAACAAAGGTCGCGCGTGCGTCACTGCTCGCGTGAGTCCCTACTGACTGGTCTACTCTGTAGAGGAGCCTGTCTGACAGGCCTGGCTAAAATAACCTTTTTACTAATCTCATACTAAATGTAAGGTAGTGTAAATATCAAAATTTTGGATACTTCTCGTCTGTAAAGTATTAGTCAATAGGTTATTGCGATGTTTACACAATGGGATATGGCTATAGCTACCTATAGTTTATAACGGGCTTCATTCCGCAGCTCGACGACTTCTATGCGACTATTTTTACTTTGTATTGATGACAGTATTCAAGATTAAAAGAAATTTGACATTTGATATAAAATAATAACAGTGCAATCCCAGGCTGTCCAATCCTTTAGATATGCTGCTGTTTAGAAGTAATATTAACAACACCTTTTTTTGTAATATAACCCCTAAATATATTTACATATAACGTCTGAACAGTGACTGGGATTGTATTTAAAAGTGTAGTTATACATGCATTTACCCATAAACCTATGTACCTATTATGCATAACTTTATGGCAATACTGTGAAAACTTTTTATATTTATAGTAAGTCGAAGTGAGTTGTGTTTGGACTGTGTCACTTGGGATTGGCTTAAATATTTCTTTTTAATATATTGAAAAATTTATGTATATTTTTTAAATGTCACTTTTCAATATTTTATCTCTGTTGTATTTTTTTATCTACAGCCATGCTTTAAATCTATTCTAGAACAGTTAACTTATTGCCAACATTAAAACACCCAATGTCCTAATAACCATTATATCATCCAAACGAGTGTTGTAATGCAATTTAGTACAACATTACAACACTCGTTTGGATGATGTAATGATAACTAGGTCTTGCTTATTTAATGTTAGCAGTAAGCTAACTGTTTCAGAATCTTTCATATAGGATTCATATTATGAGTGTAGATAAAGTCTTGCATGCAACTGTTGATAATTAGGTATTACAACACTCATGTGATACCTACTATTATCACCTAAACTCACACTACAGTTGCATAATTAACTATATTCAAAGTCACTCACTCTCATTAGCCAATTTTCATTTTGGCATCTATGACATAATTGTTGGGGTTCGAAATAAGCTGCTATATTGTAACGGCCTTACAAATTAACTCGGTGTAAAGTTATACCTGAGTATAAACCAAGAATTTACAAGACATTTTGCTTATGATTGGTTTATTCGGACGTTGAACGTTTCCCGCGTTTATTTGCAAGGCTGCTTGGCATTTGGATAACTGTTATACTACACAGAATTATCATTTTATTGGCAGTGTTGTCAGCGATATAGTCACCATTTTGCATATTCTTGGTATAACTTTATACAAAGTATTTGTAAGGTCGGAGGTGTTTAAATGGACCTTACGTCTTTCGGGAAAATTCCACAATGTCAAAGATGTCAAGACATAGGCCAAACACATATTGTAATGAACCCAGCAAGCGATCTCTTTCCTAGGCTCGGGAGTTAGGTGACTTCATACCGATCAAGAATGATACCGCGCCAGGCCCTCGGCTGATCCATGAGGATGACGTCGATGATGACGATGAAGATGATGAGGGCAGGATCCAAGTTAGAGGTCTGGAACTGCCTAGTGACAAACCCAAACGTAAGTTTGCATTGCAGTAGACTTAAGTTATTAGTACAATATTCGTTTTTTTAAGTAAAAATCTTTAGCCGCGTTGGGCACTTTTTGGTACGGGGAAATCTTATAGGTTCACGTCACTGACATGCTGATGAGTGGCAATATATATATATTTATATTGTTAGACACTAATTGGATGGGTGAAAAATTTTATTTAAGAATATTAAAAGTAATTAAATATAGCATTAAATAATATTGCAGTTATGAACGCAAACAACAAATGTATATGTATATAAATAATCTATACTAATATTATAAAGCTGCAGTGTTTGTTTGTTTGTTTGAACGCGCTAATCTCTGGTACTACTGGTCCGATTTGAATGATTCTTTCAGTGTTGGGTAGTCCATTTATCGAGGAAGGCTCGAAAACCTATTTTTGAATAGAACAAAATGATGTACAATATATATATAGGCAATATTTTATTACTTATAAAACTATCGCGTGAATTATACTTTATATGGCAAAACAACGTTTGCCGGGTCAGCTAGTAATAAATAGAATGCCGCAACCGCTCGTCGCACCGCTTCGCTGAGGCGTATATTTGAGCGAAGCGAGGTAAACTTAGGCTGTGTACAAAAACAAAACAAAATTAATCCAAATAATAAAAAGAACCTTTTGTAATTTGGCGCCACATTTAAATATGCGGAATTAACGTCTTATTTTTGTCACATGAGTAACTTGTGCTGATTTGAAAATTCAATAACTAGGAACCTGGCAGTCGAATCACTCTCGATTGATGACAGTGTTACAATTAAAACTTATTGTGATTTGATCAATCGGCTCAATTATTAAATAAATATAAATAGCGCGTGCTAATATTAATTAATTAGAATAATTTTATAAATCATGTTTGTTTTTAATTATAAAAATTGAATTAAGTCGAAATTGTGTCTTCACAATAACCTAGAAAGTTTGAAAGCTTTCTTTTATGTTCAAAAATTTTTACATTTGGTCCAGAAATGGACGAGTAACTATTTAACACAGATATCAATTGAAGTCACCCGGTGAGAGCTCCGCTCAATAATCTCAAACATAATAAAACGTGTTTTGTAGGTGGAACCACAGTTGGGCAGCCAGAAGATGATGATGAGATGAACAGCGATGTTGAAGAGTGGGAAGAGCAACAGATGCAAAAAGCAGTGCCATCTATTGCTGATATCACAGGTTAGTACTATTTATATTCTCATATCAGCTGAAAGACGTCCACTGCTGGACAAATGCCTCCCCCAAAGATTACCACGATCAATCCTGCGCTGCCCTCATCCAACGTATTCCGGCGATCTTAACCAGATCGCCGGTCCATCTTGTGAAGGGGCCTACCAACACTGCGTCTTCCGGTACGTGGACTTTTAATTACGAAAACTATTAATGATATCAAATTGTTTTATGAGATTGAGTCACAAATTGTCATCAAAAAGAATTGTAAAGTAGATTTTTTTTAAATCAACGCCTCAAGCATGTCTGGGTTCAGCTAGTCATACATACATACAACCTAATAAGAAAATATGGGCCTTAAGATATAATAAGATTCATGAAAAGCATCAATCTTATCAGGGCGGCACTGAACTGTACCAAAACCACTTTTCAAACCATAACCATAACTGAGAGAGTCATTGACAATTATCTAAAGACGTATGTTTACAGGTGAAGGTGCAGAGATAAATCCATTCGCAGTAGCCCCCCCTCCACCGCGGCTCGAGGGCATCCCCACTCATCTGAGATCTCTAACATCACCAGGAGAACAGCCTCCCACCACTGCACAGGAACTGTATAATGCATTGAGCAAGAGGTGACTGTAGTTTAACCAATTTTCAAACGATAATATTTTATGAGGATCGTATCCATCTCATAAGGTCTGTTAACGCCTTATCTTGTTATGCCCTCTCTTTCCCCCCTTCACCACGCCCACAACACTACAAGCCATATTGGAACGACGGACGCGCGCGAATTTGCTATTCATGGGAGGACTGTTTTATCAGTGGGAGGCTCCCATGCACAGGAAGCCGGCTAGATTATGGGTACCACAACGCCGCTTATTTCTGTCGTGAAACAGTAATGTGTAAACATTACTGAGTTTCGGTCTGAAGAGCGCCGTAGCTAGTAAAATTACTGGGTAAATGAGACTTCACATGTTTTGTCTCAATGTGACGAGCGCAATTGTAGTGCCGCTCAGAATTTTTGGGTTTTTCAAAAATCCTAAGCGACACTGCATTGTATCAATTACCATCAGCTGAACGTCCTGCTCGTATCGTCCCTTATTTTCATAAAAAATAACTCGCTCCGATTGCAAGTCAAAGGAAATTAACGCGAAAAGAATTGTGAAAGTGACGAAAACCGCCAGAACAAACCGGATTATGTGTCGCCGGCAGCGGAAGCTTCACCAGGTCAGTTCTTAGTTCAATTCCATACAGTCCACTTTCCGCAAGAAGTTCACTGATCTATGGCTGTATTGCTCAGATGTCAATGGTCTTCAGAAGGTCTCCACTGGTTAACAGTTCGCCTCCATGCATGTTCCTTTGGTATAAGCCTGTATCAACCACACACTAGCAAGTATTGTCAAAGAATTTAAGTCAAAGAATTTATTCAATCAGGCGAAACTAAACCCTTTTGAATCGTCACTATTAATATTTCTTTTATATTACTGAATCTACCATATTATGCTCGGAAAAAGTAGAGCTCGCGAGAAGAACATACAAAAAATTCAACGGCCACTCTTTTCAATCAAATAGAGTGTTTTACAATGGCTGTAATATACATAGCAAATGAGTTTGGAAGGTGCTGCACCCAATATACAATTCGTGTTTCAATAATATCAAATCTATACTAATATATATAATATTATAAAGCTGCAGTGTTTGTTTGTTTGTTTGTTTGTTTGAACGCGCTAATCTCTGGTACTACTGGTCCGATTTGAATGATTCTTTCAGTGTTGGGTAGTCCATTTATCGAGGAAGGCTATAGGCTATGTTTTTATTTTTTCAAAATTAGGGATCCGTAATAAAATTGCTATTTTGTAACACAAGGTGTAAAATCGAAAACCTATTTTTGCGTGCGCTGCAAAAACTATTGACAATAGAACAAAATCATGTACAGGCTATAATATAGGCAATATTTTATTACTTATAAAACTATCGCGTGAATTATACTTTATATGGCAAAACAACGTTTGCCGGGTCAGCTAGTATTTCGTAAAAGCAATAAAGAATAAACGGTATAAATATAAATTATCATATATTGGATGCATCAACCTTTAGCTTGAATTCATTATTTGTGTAATTCGTGTAGTGTAATTCATTATTACAGGTTGAACGGCCGTACTTGTCGACACGGACGGGTAAAAATAAAGGACTCCGCGCCGTGATATTAGCAAGTGAAGCACCGCTTTGCTAGTGTGTATGCGGTTACGGGGGATACTAGTTACACAATTTTTTCTCCCTTAAATAATCATATATGGCCACAAATACTTATAAAGTATCGTTTTTACACTATTTCACAACGCACGACGGCATTTAGATACGCTTTATATTAGCTTCACCTGTATGTTTGTAACCGACTTCTTTGGGCGCGATTTTGACCCACTTTAAACGGCTAGATTTTCTTCAAACTTTGTAGATTTATCGAGGACCGATGACATTACACTAATTTGATAAAATTATTCAATTGTTCAATTTGCAAAATATGATTTTTGTTAATTTATATAATTTTCATCTATAGTCGATAAGGCAGGAATTGATGTTAAAGTACTTAATAGTTTTAAAAATACGCTTTTATAGAAAATTTTAACTAAAAAATGAAAAATAAATAATAGTTAAAAAAAAACCAAAAAGCACGCTTTATATAAAATTCAATTAAAAAATAAATTTAAATTGAAAATGAAAATAGTGTAAAAAAAATATATAATAATTTTTTTAACTATTATTTATTAAAATATTTTATTGAGACACAAACTGATCTGTCACAGACAATGACATTTCTCATAAAAGCCGCCTATCGGCATGTAGTAGTGTAAGTGTGTGCGTGGAGCTATCTATTTACACGTTAATCAGCTTGTTTTGGTGCTACACTGTTATGTAAGGTGACACGGAGTCCTTATTTTTTTACTAGTCCGTGACTTGACGGATTATAATACAAATCTATTTCAAATTTGATTGAGAACTTTATTTACTTGTACAGAATTGCATGGTTAAGTAGTAAATAAATTCTTTTATTATCAGGTTGCACGAACTCCAGACAGAGCGTCAGGAGACAGTTATGAAGCGGGAAAACTGTCGCGAAAGGTTGTTAACATCTGCCCGCATCCGCGAGTCTCGCGCGGGCCGCTGTCAGGAGCTCGACGCGGCGTACAAGCGTGCACAGGCCGTGCGGGGCTATATCACCGACCTTATTGAGTGTCTGGACGAAAAGGTGTGGCACTCCTGACCTATACAAGATTGTATAAATTAAATTTATGTACGATCCAGGACTAGAATCCGCGACTTGGTGTCCCACAATTCGAACAGCTTTGCGTTGGACGTGGTCAAATGGTTCGAGCTGATACTGTGGTGCACCAGGCCAGAGATGACAGCAATACTCTATATGTGACTGGACTAGAATGTGTGTGTGACCAGCTTCTTCGAAGACAACTTGGCTTTGTCCTCCAGATTGCCAAGGAATTGGCAATCGCTCGAGATTTCGAGACCCAGTATTGCGGTACTAGGCGAGGCTGTAAGGGAAGTGTTGTCGAAGAGCGGTGATACGATAAATTTTAGTGGTAAACGCGCAATCTTGGGTCTTCAGGGGTTAAATTGGACAAGGTTCAATTTACCCCACTTCGAGACTTCTTCAAAGCCAATTTTTTTTATGGAATAGGAGGACAAACAAGCGTACGGGTCACCTGGTTTAAGTGATCACCGCCGCCCACATTCTCTTGCAACACCAGAGGAATCACAAGAGAGTTGCCGGCCTTTAAGGAAGGTGTACGCGCTTTTTTTGAAGGTACCCATGTCGTATCGTCCCGGAAACACCGCACAAGGAAGCTCATTCCACAGCTTAGTAGTACAAGATAGAAAGCTCCTTGAAAACCGCACTGTGGAGGACCGCCACACATCCAGATGGTGGGGATGATATCCTAATTTGTGGCGTGTCGTGCGAAGGTGGATGCAATTTGTCTTTGCCCTCCTAATGAACACGGAATTGGCAATCGCTCGAGATTCCATTAATTCCTACAAAAAGTCTAACTCTGTTTGTGTACAACAGATGCCTCAACTAGAGTTACTGGAGAGCCGAGCTCTAGCGCTTCACAAACGGCGCTGCGACTTTCTGGTGGAGAGGCGCCGTGCTGACGTCAGAGACCAGGCTGAGGATGTCATGGCCATGGCAGGTGTGTTCAACCAATCATTTATGGACATTCTATAAATAATTTCTTTTTTTTTTTAAGATATGCTCTCTGCCCTCACTTCAGGGATTAATTAAAACACAAATTTGTATTAAGTTTCATGGACGATGTGGGACTCAAACCCGCACCTCTCGGGTTCCGGCTGAAATGAAACCGTAACCTGAGATTTGAACAAGACATGTCAAAATTTCGGTCGATGCGTCACTGGGACGGTTGGCGCAATTGGTAGGAGCGCTTGGACGGAACCCGCCTCCCACCGATTTGCAAGGCCTCCAGATTCTAAGTGATTATCGCATTCTCCACCACATTCTGTTGCAGCACAAGATGAATCATAAGAGCGTTGCCGGCCCTTTAAAAAAGTGTACGCGCTTTTTTGTGAATAGTTGTGCAGTAGTAAAAAATAGGGTATCTATGCAAACAGATGTGGCAAGTTCAGAGCGATCTAGAAGTTTGAAGAGGGTAATAATTTTTCTTATCTGATTGGAGAACCCAATAAAATGGTAGATGAATTGTTTTTTAAAGCACGGGCGGGTGCATCGAAGCCGATGGACTCCGAGGAGAAGCGTCGTCGGGGGGCGGAACGCGAGGGGCGAAGGCGGGCGCGAAGACTGAAGCGAGAGGCAGCCGGTTCTGCGCATCTACACAGGGAGGGAGACTCCAGCGATGATGAACTTCCACCCGAGCAGCTCACGGCCATACGCCACGAAACAGGTCGGTGTTGTGTAAGGATTGGATAATTAAGATGCGTCTAGATAGAACCTCTTCGTGTTAAACAACCGTTGAACAGGTGAGGTTTGTTATAGTATGGATTTTTAAAAAATTTAATCATCCTTACTCTTACGAATCAGCAATTCTACAGTGAATTTAGTAAGTTATTTGGAAACCCGCGATACGGGTTGAAGTAGTGTGAGGTTCAATCAAGGATCAATATTATTATAATATTTGTATACCCATTTCCAGTGTGTGTTGCCAGTGATGACGGTCGCTAACTATGGGCCTTATGAGAAAGCTCATGGTCACTCAGAGGGCAATGCTCGGAGTTTCCCTGCGAGATCGAATTAGAAATGAGGAGATCCGTAGGAGAACCAAAGTAACCGACATAGTCCAAATGTTTGCGATACCGAAGTGGCGGTGGGCAGGGCACATAGTTCGACGGACAGATGGGCGTCGGCACAGTAATATCCTCGAATGGCGACCACGTACCAGAAGATGGACCGACGATCTGGTCAAGATCACCGGAATACGTTGAACGAGGGCAGCGCAGGACCGATCGTCGTGTAAATCTTTGGGGAGGCTTTTGTCCAGCAGTGGACGTCTTCCGGCTGATGATGAATTAATGAAAACCCTTGCAGAAGCGATCCGACTGCAGGCCGCTAGTTTGTTCGCGGACGCCCTGCCCGCGTGGCGCAGCGTGCGCGGCGTGTGCGTCAAAACAGCGCGCTGGCGACGTCGCCACGCGGCGCTGTACGCCGATGGCTACGTCGCCGACTGTCTGCCGCGGCTGCTGGCGCCCTATGTCCGCCACCAGGTATTGATTACTGCCATACTAGATTGTAGATCGCCTACATAGTCCACGGGCGAATACTATGTACCTAGGGTCGGTAATTATTATGGTGATGATATGAGAAACGAGCCTAACATGTATAAATTTAAAAAAATATCTATTAGAAAGTATTTGTTGCTAAAATGTTTATTTCTTGTTACATAATTGGTACCTATAATTATGAAATAATAAAGTGAGACTGTACGATCCCCCAGTCAAACAGGCTTTGGAGGACAATGTATATTATATTCTTAGTAAATAAATAAATTATAAAAACAAAAGTGTGTGTGTCAGCTCCGACGCCCGACTGGAGTTTACTCCTCAAGAACGATTGTCTTTGAACAGGTACAAAACAAAATCAAGTCCAAGGGAATCGGTTACAAACAGACATACATTTGCATTTTTGATGGAATTTCAAAATTTTAAAAAATTTGGCCGAACAAAACGCCTTTTAAAAAATCAAATAAATCCTTAACGCTTAAAATATCTCAAGAAATGCTCAAACACAACTCCTGTTAAAAGCGGAACTCAATTTTCCAATATGAAAAAACATTTTGCCACACCCTAATAGGTACCACTTACTGTACTATATATATATACTAGTGGACCCGACAGACGTTGTCCTGTACACACGTCTTAAATTTGAAATATCTGTCCAGCCGTTAGGACTTCACTAGCATACACATGAGCAGTCGAATTATATTATATGCACGGAATTGAGAATCTAAACCAATCTCAAATTCACTGGAACACACAAAAAAATCATCAAAATCGGTTCAGCCGTTTAGGAGGTAGTTCAATTGTGAATCTAAACCATTCTCGAATCCACCTAAAGACACACACCAATCGCAAATTCACTGGGACACACAAAAAAAATCATCAAAATCGGTCCAGCCGTTTAGGAGGTAGTTCAATTATGAATCTAAACCATCCTCGAATCCACCTGAAGCCACACAGAAAGTTTCATCAAAATCGGTCCAGCCGTCTAGGAGGAGTTCAGTGATATACACACGCACACAAGAAATATATATATATAAAGATATACTATACTACATGCGTAAGCTATCACGCAGTATACTGTATATGTTGGCTACACACAAGTATATACACACACACAAACACATCTAAAAAGTGAAAGGTGCGCGAGAAATGATGCTCAAAACCCAAAAACGTTACTATCCCATTTGATGAGTAGGTTTAACTCTCCATATTTTTCTCATACCGGAAGCCTTATATGAAAATCGATTCTTAAGGAATAAACTCCAATAACACAGGTATAATATAACGTTATATGAAGTCTTATCGGTAACAGAGAAAAGTAATCACCCAGTGACCTCTAATGGAATTTGTAATCTGCCACTTATCTGAATTGTTTTACATTATAAAAATGTTAACAATTATTGAACTATTTATTTTAGGTATTAATCTGTAATTTATTATATACATAAAGGTTTTCTGCACTTCTATTCCATTTAAACTTAACAATACTGCACACCACTTGATATTTACAAAAAGGAATTCAAATTATCCCATCACGTCTTAGTATATCTATAATAAAATGATGGATTTTTTCATTTTTCACGCGTATTATTTTAAATTTAGCCTTAGAATGCTTATAGTTAGGATGATTTCAGTAGAATATATCTTAAAGCTATCGAAACAAGTTGTAAGGTCATGGATAAATTATTCATATTGCGTTTTATATTATTTTAAACACGACACATAGTTGAAAACCGTTATATTTAAGAATAAATGAGTATTTTCAATGGAAACAATTGATTTTATTTATCTAAAACATAACTAAAATATACATTCATAGTAATAATTTGAGATATTCATTCAGAAATACTTAGAAAAATCCCTAGACCTTGATCGACATTAAATTGCAAGATCGCTTGTACATGATATAAAATATAATTATGCTATATTGGGATAAAATAACTACAGAAATATATTTTACGATAATTTTTCAATTAAAATAAACATATTTATATGTTTGTTTCTGAATCATGGATGTTTAAATGTATTTGTTATGTTTATGTGTATGTTTATATGAATTTATGTATGTTTGTAAATATATTGTATTAAATATATCATTGTCTTGTAACCCATAAAGCTAAGTTCATATGGCCGCGCGGCACCGCGCGCCGACGCGCGATGTGAGAGTTCACATGACAGGGTATATACGAGCGCCAGTCTGGCATTAACATTGATATACAATGGACGTGGAGGAGGCAATTTGCTTGTGGATTTTATATAGAAGACTGAGACGTCGCAGAAGACGACAAAGGCGATACTGGGTGCATCCAATATTAAGTGACAGACTTTCTTCAAGCCTGTTTGTCACCTTATACCCTAAGTTGAGGTTACATGAAGAAATTTTTTTTAATTATTTCCGTATGTCAGTTGCAACCTTTGATTTTTTATACGATACTGCATTGGGTTGCTATATTGAGAACTTTGAAATGAAGCATGATAGTTTCTGGGTGGTCGTTGTGAGCTATATGAAGTAGACGGGTAGTTAAAATCTTCAAGTGGCTGTGCTCGTGTAGCTTGGTATCGTTCTAATAAATTATAAATTTCAATTTTCAGTTTTAAACGCCGGTTTTCAGGAACTTTTTTTATTTCCCTAACCAATGAAAGACAAAATAATTTATCTTCATCGTCATCTTTCTTTTCTGCTGCATTATTATTTCGAGTATTTATGCTTTGTTGTAAAAGATTTGCAAAATGTTCATCGGCAGGGTGAAGTTTGAATTTTTTCCGGGGCACATTTTCTGTTGAAGCTTGAACGCCGCTGCTGTTAACTGCACTATCCAAATCAGGATTCTCTGTAACTTCCGCAACATCAAGGCTGTTGTCAGTTTTTCGTTTCTGGACAACTTGTTTAAGAAATGACAATCTTTGGAAATACGAAAATGAAGATGGTGTTGATGCTGAGGAACCAGACTTCAAATGTTTTGTTTTCTTAAGTTCTTTTACATAGGCATCTCGTAAATTTTTCCATTTTTTTTGCAAAATCGATCCTAGAAAGTAAATAATTAATTATTAGTTTTCATTGCAAAACTATTGAAAAATGTTGTACGATACGGGTGCATAAAGAGTCCTTATGACCTACTCGTACTTTATGCAAATTGTACTTTGTGCACTTTAGGCTCACGTGCCACACTGTAAACACTCGCTATGAATGTGTTTTCTTTGTAGCACTTATTCAGTAAAGATTTCCTTAAAAGAAATAGACATAGACATAGAATTAGGAATAGGAGTAGGAATAGGAGTAAGTAGGGGTAGGAATAGGTATGGGAATAGGAATTTGACGAGGAATAGGAGTAGGAATAGAAATGGAATATTTATCGTGGCACGTGAGCATATGCACTTTATGCTCGCGTGCCACACTGTAAACACTCGCTATGCTTGTGTTTTCACTGTAGCACTTATTCGGTAAAGATCTACTTTATGCACGTGTATCTTAAATAACTATTATGTTACAGGTACCTAGCAACTGGTTCTTCATTTGCAGAGTTACAATATGGTTATAAAATTGGCAAGTCTACGATATCGGGTATAATTAAGCAAGTGTGCCAAGTTTTTTGGAGAAATTTAAAAACTTTGGTCATGAGTCCACCAACAAAAGAAATCTGGACACAAATATCTATACAATTTGAAAATAAAGCATATTTTCCAAATTGTGTTGGAGCGTTGGACGGCAAACACGTTCGTTTAATACAGCCACCAGAATCAGGATCAATGTATTACAATTATAAACACTTTTTCTCATTAGTTTTAATGGCTTTATGTGATGCTAACTATTGCTTCATATGGATAGACGTTGGAGCTTACGGAAAAGACAGTGATTCGGGTGTTTTCAAGGAAACGTCATTATTCAAAAAACTCTCAGAAAATTCGTTGAACTTACCAGAGCCTAGATCTATCACAAATAATGAGAGCGATGCATTTAAACTACCATACGTAATTGTAGCTGACGAGGCTTTCGCTATGACTAAAAATTTGATGAGACCCTATGGTGGTAAAATGTTGTCAAAAGAAAAAAAAATATTTAACTACCGCCTTTCTTTAGCACGAAGGTATGTCGAATGTACATTTGGCATAATGTGTAACAAGTGGCGTATCTTACACCGGCCAATAGACGTGAAGATAGATTTTGCTGTTGATATCGTCAAAGCTATTTGTGTTTTACATAACTTGGTAAGGATGAGAGATGGTATAAATCAGGATGATATGATCAATCCAGCGCCATTACCTAATGTGAATCCAACTAACAGTGGACGAGCAATCCATGAAGTAGATAATATTCGAACTAAATTCACAAATTATTTTGTTACTGAAGGTAAATTAGATTGGCAAGATAAAATGGTGTAATAGGTGATGATTTTATAAAACTTATTTTAAATAAATAAAACTAATTAAAAAACAACTTACCCAAATTTTTCTTTTTTTCTTCGGAATCATCATTTTTGCAAAAAATTAAAACTAGTTCTTCCCAAGACCTTCTTTTTAATATTTTATTTGAATAATCCTTAGAGTTAAGATTCCAAATCGCATCTCTTTTTTCGATTTCGTCGATAAGCAAATCGATAGGCACAATGTCATCTTCGGTACTCATTGCATCGATCTATGTGTCTTTCCGTCTCAAGGCGCGCGGATCAACTGAACAGGTCGATACAGGTTTGAAATACTTGGGCCGCGCGGCAGCGCGCGGTTCTAGATCTTGCGCGCGGGTCAGAGCGCGCCGCGCGTTGGCGTGCGGTACCGCGCGGTAATGTAGACGATAATTATCGTTTATATTGATCTTGTGCCGCGCGGTTCGTAGTTCCGCGCGGTACCGCGCGGCCATATGAACTTAGCCTAAGACAGGCTATATATGCTTAACTTGGGGCAAGATAATTTGTGTAAAAAGTGTGTCAATATTATTATTATTATATTATATTTCAACATTATATTATTCCAAAATAAATTAACAAAGGAAACGAAGCTTCAAAGTCTTTAGTAAATTTGAATGGGCGCTATTTCAAGTCGAATTTTTATCAAAAAAGACAATATATCATACTATTGTAATAATATTTAACTTATTAATTTTGTTTTTCAAATTTTATTTGTGTACTAATCCTAGAAGTGAGTGTTATCACTTTAAAAACATAACAAATTGTTTAGATTTACAAGAGCGACATCTCAAGTCAATTTCCTAATATGCAAATATTGGGGTTGAGCAGGTTATCAACTGTAAAGTAGGTCCTGTAGGTGTAGATAAGCCACAACCTGATAGTTGAACAAAGCATACAAGATTTTATGACGATACGTCACTCGAACGGTTAGCTAAGTTGGTTAGAGCACCGACACGGAACTTTTGTCTTTCAAATTTTATTTGTTTATTAATTTTAACTTATACAACTTCATTAATTGAAAGCATACATTCTCATTTACAAGAGAATGACGGTTTCGCACATTAAATACAAATTAAAATACATGTTATAGGTTTTAATTTTTAAATGACAAATAGTTTAGCGTATATTATAAAATGTTAAAAGTCAATCTGAAAATCAGTTGTATAAAGTAAATAAGTACTTAATGAAAAAAACCGGTTTATAAATTATAATTTCAGTTCTCTTATTATAAAGAATTATTCATACTTAATTCTCATAAACTATCTAATTAACGGGGACCCAGTGCTCTGTGAACGGCTGGATCACTTGGCGTTGCGTAGAGACGTCGCTTCATTGTGTGTCTTCTACCACATTTATCACGGGGAGTGTTCCGAAGAGCTGTTTAACTTGATTCCTGCCGCCAAATTCCACCTTCGCACGACACGCCATAAATTAGGATATCATCCCCACCATCTGGATGTGTGGCGGTCCTCCACAGTGCGGTTTTCAAGGAGCTTTCTTCCACGTACTACAAAGCTGTGGAATGAGCTTCCTTGTGCGGTGTTTCCGGGACGATACGACATGGGTACCTTCAAAAAAAGCGCGTACACCTTCCTTAAAGGCCGGCAACGCTCTTGTGATTCCTCTGGTGTTGCAAGAGAATGTAGGCGGCGGTGATCACTTAACACCAGGTGACCCGTACGCTCGTTTGTTCTCCTAGTCCATAAAAAAAAATAATCATGAACAATTTCGATTTTTTAACGTGATTAAAAGATCCTTTCGTTCGATCGTTTTTTTTATTCGTCATGAATATTTGTCACCAAATCTGAATGTTATTTACATATTATACTATTTCTTTGTTTAGTTGATATTGTGGAATCCACTAGCTGATGAAGATAATGAAGACTACGAGAAAATGGACTGGTACAAGTGAGCATTAATTATTATTACCTTAGCTTTTTTCTTCAGTTTATTATTTACAAGGTGATGTTGTTTTTAGACAAAAAGCGGACGCCCTGCCCATTACAATGCAGTGCCGCTCAGAATTAACTTATTTCTAAACCATACTATCATATGGATCATAGACTGTCAGGTGATCAATTCATTAGTATATCTATATAAATATAAGAGATTTCCACGTATACAGGGTGTCCCAAAGTTATGGGACATGAAGGGAAAGTACCTAAATATCGAAGATAGGCTATTTTACTGAAAGAAGACTTTATGTTATTTTTAAAAGTTAGAAATTTTGCATTCAAAGATTTTCTAAAAATTTCTTGCCTCGTCTGGGAATCGAACCGACTTAGATTAAAAAAAAAACACCCCTACTCTTATGATGCCAATCGAAAGAATGGCCAAAAACTAATAACTCTTCTTAAGTAACATAGTATTTTAAAAGAAAGGAAAAACTATTGCGACGAGGCAAGTAATTTTTAGAAAATCTTTGAATGCAGAATTACTAACTTTTAAAAATAACATAAAGTCTTCTTTCAGTAAAATAGCCTATATTCGATATTTAAGGTACTTTCCCTTCATGTCCCATAACTTTGGGACATCCTGTATAGTCACTCATCACGATATCTCTGGAACGATTAGAGCTAAAGTCTTGAAATTTAGTAGGAATATTCTTTTCACCGAGTAGAGGTCAGCTAAGAACGGATTTCTACGAAATTCCACCCGCAAGAGTTTTTTTTTTCATTATAAACAGAACGTCTATCGGGTCAGCTAGTTCTATATATAAGTTTATGCTATATTTATATTATGATTATCATTAAGTATTTATTTAATTCGTCTTACACTCGCGGTATGTATGTTAGTGTTTCTGAAAATAGAGGTTAACAGTTCTCCGCTATTGTTTCGACGTTTTCACAGCTGTCACAGTCTATCTAGACGTATAAATGACTCTTAGGTTTAATGTTTTTTGTTTATACTGTTGTTGTTGTTGTTCATACTTGTGTAACTTTAGTACAGTTCATTTTTTTTTAAATGGGTGCGTACATAATATTGTAGAGAACAAGTGCACCAGATACGATCGTTGAGAAGATTAAGTTTGGGATGCTATACTTCCGAGTTTAGCATCAATTCAGGAAGTCCTCCCAAGGCAAAGCCAGAGTTTTACAGTAAAATATTATCACTCATAACTTATTTAGTCGCAAATATTTAATATATAGCTACCCACTTGCGACACAACCAAATTTATTATTAGCTAATTTGCCAAAAAGCACCGGTTATTTGACAATGCTTTTCACATCAGTTTAATCTAAGATAGCCTAAACAGCTTTGCAGAAACCCAAAATAGCATTTAATGCCTTGTGTGCTAAACAAATAACTATTACTAGGTGCTACAAGTACTAAACGGTGGTCTCATTCTGTTGCCATATGGCAACGGCAGCAGACAGGAGGTTAACATACGATACACTATGACGCGTCATTCCGCTTTTGGCGGGAAGCGATGTGATTAGTTAATTTTGATCGCGTCATGGATGCTACGCACATGCCCCACGAAAAAATGGTTAACCAATCTATTTGAGCGTCTTTGATATTATGTTTTATATTTATTTGAATTCGAGAATTTAAATAGCAATGATTCCCAGATGTCTCATGATGTACGGGGTTCACAATGAGAGAATGTCAGACGAATCGGATCAGTCGTCATCCGACAGCGACACGGAGAACACCGTGTCCGAGCGCTCCGTGAGAGACGACATAGATCTGATGCTGGTGCCCACAGTTCTGGACAAAGTTGTTCTGCCAAAGATTACAGGTGCGAATATAATATCATTTTTTAAGTATGGCGCGTTAGGGAAAAAATGCTACAGTGAATTTTTACGATGCGCGTGCACACCGTCACGTAAATTGGACACCCTGACGTTAGCTGGCCAACTAGACCATTCGTATCATACTTCAGCTGCCAAGCCTCTTCTAACTCATGAACCACAACTAATGGACCAGAGTTAAATACATTTCAATAATATACAAGTTTAAAAATAAAAGTAGTTTTTTCTCTCCAATTGTTTAAAATTAATTTAATGATATTTAATTACACGTTATTGAACTAAATTATGCGGTCTAATAGTATTTTAATTTGTTTTATTTAATACCTTATTTATTACAATATTGTTTTTTCTACAAACTTAAAATAGTATAGGAATAATTTTTTTAATAATTTTTGTTTTATTTTATTATCTCATCGTTAATGGTACCGACTAGTTTCGTATCATTCGGAGGTCCTTCATTAGGGTGAGTGTAGTGGGTTCGCGATAACGTCCCGTCTCTTACTGCGGACTTGGGCTCGTAGTGCGCGGCTGGATAGGACAGGGGGCTCGGGGTGCGCCTGCGGTGATGATGAGCACGGTAGCAGCGAAACTATGTCACTATTGGTATTCACAGGTGCACAAAATGGATTCACAATGCCCACTACTTGATCATCGGCACTATAGGCTGCGCAAAGCCCAACCCTAGTCTCTATTAAAATGAGATTGACGGTTGTTTTCTACGGCTTCCAGAAGCTTGCAAGACCCAAAGCTTTTATCGCGGCTCAATACTTTTAACTTATCGAACCTAATATAACGCGAGGTGTCGCAGTTAAGGGCATGCCACTGCCGAAGTGTTGCTGCCCAATTTGCGTACCCTGTGTGTCTGGTTTTTATGTTGCGTCCCGTTTCATCAATGAAGCTTCTGCCGAACTCGCAGGGAATTTTGTAGACGCCAGGGCTCTCCAGAGGGTCCTGATTCTTAGGCGATCGTAGAAAACTACCAATCTGCGTCAGGGAGCGGAAAATTGTCCAGATGCTATATTTACGGCGTAACAGGTGTCCATAATTTAATCCGGGACCCCTCTCATGTATGGTAGATATGCTGGGACCAGCTCCACATGCTGAGGTCCTGTTTGCTGGCCATTTTTACAGTTGTACAGTGTTGACCTCTCATTAAATAACTTCTCTCGGTTTCCGCTCTTTTCAATTGAGCCATAACCTTAGAGCTGAACAAGATATACCAAAAACTTACGAACTATGCGTACTCGAACAGTTGGCTCACCTGGAAAGAGCGCTCGGATGGAACCCGAGAGGTCTGGGGTTCCGTTCCGTTCGTTCATAAACTTTTGATCACAAAATTAATTTGTTTTAGTAGATAAGTGTTTTAATTTATTATTAATAAAGATTGCTTTTTCTTGTAAAATTAACAGAATTAGTTGAGTATGCGTGGGACCCGATGTCCGTGCGCGCTTGCATCAGACTAAGGACCATCCTGGTGCGCGCTAGCTCCTTGCCCGGCGCGGGAGACGGTTCCCTTCGCAAGCTGTGTGCGGCGGTCACCGCCAGACTCTCCAGTTCTCTGTCCGCAGATGTCTTCCTCCCCGCTCTGCCACCACAGTAAGTGTCCTGTGGGGCGATGTATCTGCTTTTACAAGATCCCAGAAAATTTTCAAGACAAAAGTATAACGCTATTCAAAAGAATTATTAAAAATGTTTGTGTGGTAAAGGTTACTATAACATAAATGACTTAATGATACCACAGATTGGGAATGGAGCGACACGCCGTCGGGCTATTAAATAATAAGTTTAATTGTACAATATTACTTTGTAAACATATTTTTTCGATGAAAATAAAAAGCCCGCTGAGTTTGTTGCGCCCGTTCTTCTCAGGTCTGCGGCATTCGTTTTGGAATGGGTGATAGTTTTTGACTTTCAATAAGTGATGTCACATCCTATTTGAATTTGTACAGCGGATTTTTTAACAAGACCTATATTTAATTCAATAAAGCTATTGTCAAACAGTCGGCGTCCCGAAAGCTAGGCGAAGAATTTTCATTTTGTTATGTGTAGTAAACGAAAGCAAATCGAATACGCGGCGAACCGAAGGGCGTGTCACTCCAGGACAAACAAAAGGCGAGCGCGCGAAGCGAGGCGTGAGCGAGATAGTTGTATTAGCTGGCTTTGTATGCGCGAAGGTGACGACAACAGACAGAGAGCGAATGCGAGACGCGAAGCAAGAGCGAATTTATTTATTTATTTAGGTTCACCAACAGATTATACACTATTACTAGCTTATAAAAATAACAAAATAAGTATAAATTATGGTGTAAATCCAATTACAGGCAAACCAGCATGCATTTTTGAGTTGCACAAGTGTGGGGTTGCAAGTTTACAATGAAAGAATATTGTATTGTACTATTATAGTACTATAATGTAGAAGTAACAAGTGAAAAAAAATACTAAAAATTAAATTTTGGATATAAATCAAAACAAAGCATACGTTATGTGGTTTCTGCACTCATAAATTGCTGCAATAATTTTTTGTAATGCGGAGGGGAGGAGGAGTGGATGTCAACACGAGTAGTTTTGAAAAGATTATTGTACTCCCGGCAGATCCTTTCTAAAACACTATTAGCACCGAGTTCAGTTCTATTTAAATTTCCAGTAAAAGGTTTGAAATTTGTGAAACGTGCACTTTCGCGTGGCACGTGGCACGTGAAAATTTAATTTTGGCTAGGATATTGGGACAGTCTAATTTGTGATTTAAAATTTTGTATAGAAACATTTGATCATTCACCCAGCGACGATTTTCTAGTGACGTTATATTAAAGAAATGCAATCTATCATTATAAGAGGTTAACTCGAACTGTTTTTTTTTCATGTACTGAGAATAAAAAAAGAAAGCGTTTCTGGATTTTTTCGATTCTTTTGATAGGATCCTTATAGAATAGATTCCAAACGGTGGAGCCGTTTAGGTGGAGTAGTTTATTAGAATACTAATAAACTACGAATTAGAGCAAAATAAACCATTTTAAGAGCTAAACATGATTTAAACGTTTTGCAATTACGCCAAACAAAGCCTAATAATTTGTAACATTTATTGATTGTTACATCTATGTGTGTATTGAAGGATAATTTCTTGTCTAAAATAATTCCAAGGTCTCAAGAGCGAATAAGTGTTTATTTACAAAAAATTGACGCGATAGGCGTCACGCGTCGCTTCGCATTCGGTTTGCATTGAGTTCGGTTCGGTTCGCATTTATGTTTGGCAAATACCTTAAGACTGTGTAATAAGCGTATGTTAATGTTAGAATCTGATCATTATGCGTCAGTTATGGTTTTTCTTCGTAAATTGTATATTTTATTTTAGTTTTTTTTTTAACGGAAAATTATTTAAAATTCATGTTCAATTTTTATTTTTTATAATTACTATACTATATATACCTACTATATAGTAGTAAAAAATTATAGGTTATTGGAAATTTGTTACAAAAATTAACATCAAGTCATAATCACTAGTTCTGTAAAACTGTTTGTCTGAATATAGTAACTGCAAATTCGCGCTAAAACGTTTGCATATACCATGGAGTCTGCTTGTGACGTCACTTCTACGATGTTAACAATAAAACAAACGATACTAGCAAATTGTGAAACAATATCTAACCGGTATTCAAATAAATGAGACTAATTTTGTTCTGTGGTTCATGTAACATGTCTGTATTTAAAATTATATTTTCAATAAAATATTAAGATTCTCACATTAGTAAGTACCTAAATTTATTAGAATGTTATTAGCATAATCAATAAAACGAAACTATAAATTAAGCGAATCTTAATTCTTAGCATTCTTGCTTATTAGAAAAATTCAGACTAGTACGAGTTGAACATTGCGTTACGCCGCTGCGTGCCTTTCCACACTGTTCCTCAGTTCACGCTCGAACATTAATCGGTAAGGCAACATGGTTGTAGATGAGTCATCTTGCAGTGGTCCTTCGAGCCGGATCTGAACCACAACAGTACAAACAATGTAATCTTGCAGCATCGTGGAAGGTGGGGGAGGAGCGTTCTGGCGTCGCTGCCTGGGCGCGGGTGTGCGACTGCTACGTGCCTCGCTCTGTCTCTGTTCTCCACCTGACGCACTCGCTGCAGATCATCTCGCTCTCTCGCTCATAGGTGAGTCGCTTGTTCCACGCAGGTGTTGTTGATGAGTGATTATTTGAATCTTGGTATAACCAAATATACCTAAATTTTTTTGGTACACGTGTACTGTTGTGGGCTGGTATAAGCTGTGGGTGCCGGTACAACTGGTATATTATCTATAATACACCAGTTGTACCGGTAAAGATCTATTTTGGAATTAGTAACCAGCAACTCCTTACCGGAGAGTAAGCAGTGTGTAGCAGTGAAAAGCATCTAGTTTAAGCAAGAAGTTAACCACACAAAATAGATTTTAAATAAAATAATGTAAATATTAATTATATTTTCTGAGGGACAGCTTATGACCAAGCTGATTTTAACCAGATTCTAAGTTAAGTATGCCACGATGCTATGAAATACACTGATATATACTATCTGGATGTGGCAATATTAGTGTACTTTTTTTTATCATTTGATGATGTTGATTGATTTGCCAGTCGCTCAGTTGATTTTGTTATTATTATCGAAGTATCAAATTATCGTCAACCAAATCGCAGCGTCGTGCGCTATGTTTGTTAGACTAAAGTGCTGTTGCTGTGAAAAGCAAAACTGAGCGAAGCAAAAAGGCAATACTACAATGGGACCCCTGTATTGAAAGATTTGCGAACAGACTTAGTTCTGCAGCACAAAAAGGTTTAAATGAGTAGACAATTAATTGACATAGATACGGCGCGAGTAGTTTAATTTAGTTATTTCCATAGTATTATGTCCTATGGTATATTGCTATGGGACATCGCTGCCGATATTAATACAATAATTTTGGTGCAGAAGAGGGCTATTCGCACTATTTATAATCTAGGTCTTAAGGAATCATTGAGAGTAAAATTTAAAGAAATTAACATCTTGACTGTTGCTTTTCAATATATTCTTGCTAATGTAATGTATGTTCATAAACACATAAGTGAATTTCCTAGAAACTGTCATAACCATAATGTTAACACCAGGAACAGACATAAACTTATTATGCCTACTACTCGGGTAAGTCGAGCTTATATGCTTTTACAACAAAATCCCGGAAAATGTTCAAAACAAAAGTATTACGTTATTCAGAAGAATTGTTAAAAAACGTTTGTGTGGTAAAGGTTACTATAACATAAATAACATTCTTAATGATACCACAGATATCTGGGAATGGAGTGACTATTAGGCTATTAAATATTAAGTCTAATTGTACAATATTAATTTGTACATATATTTTTTTTAAGAAACATAAGCCCGCTGAGTTCGTTGCGCCCGTTCTTCTCAGGTAGACATCTCTAGAGACGTAGTGGTAGTTTTTGACTTTCAATAATAGTGATGTCACATCCTATTTTGAATAAAAATATTTGAATTTCCAATGTAATGTGTTAGAGCGTCTGTGCTGCGGCGCGGGTGCGGCGCCGCCGCAGCTTATGTGCGGCGCCGCAGCGGCCGTGTCGTCGTCTCTGCCGCGCGCGGGCGAACTCCGCGCACGCGCGCTGCGGCGGCTGGCTCGCGTCGCCTCGCTCGCTCTGCAGCGTCTGCAATCCGATAACCCGCTGCATCTGTAAGTCTATTCATGTGTTTGAACTAAAACTTCTTTAGGCGCGACTTGGGGGTGACTCGGAATACATTTCTGACGGAAGTAACGGTAGTACTTCCGGTAGTAAGAAGTCAATTGAAACAATTTTTATAACAAGAATATTTGATATAATATACTGGATGTCCTAGAATAGGTGGGGCAAACTAAAATATCATATTTTGTCCATGAGCTTTCAGATAAACATAAAAAAGTATATATGTATCTATCTGTTAATTATTCCTAAAGTTAATTATAATTAAGTTTTACTTCAATCGTGCGTTAAGATTACAAAGCATACTCTTTTTTCTCCGAGGGGGAAAATACTATTACGTATCTTGGAATCAGGATACAAGAGACCCTGTATGTCAGACTCGGTCTGGTGACCTATACCTACTAAAACACCGCCTCTTTGTTCTGTTCCCTCGTTGTCCCCCGCGGGATTGCCGTCGAACGATTTCTTCACTTAGGACTTAGTTTGCCGGAAACAGGGTACATTTTTATGACAGTAAAGGACGAGATGAGCAGGGCGTTCAGCTGATGGTAATTGATACGCCCCGCCCATTACCATGCAGTGCCGCTCAGGATTCTTGAAAAACCCAAAAATGTTGAGCGGCACTACAATTGCGTTCGCTGCCTTGAGACAAAAGATTCTCATTTGCCCAGTAATTTGACTAGCTACGGCGCCCTTCAGGCACAATAATGCTTACACATTCCTGCTTCACCCATAATCTAGGCGGCAGCATGTGCAAAGGAGCCCCCCACTGCTAATATGCATGTAAATAGAAGGCAAATATTTTTTACTACTTTAGACTTATGCACACATAGATATATTTATGAGCGAGATTAAAAAGTACAAAATTCAAGTATAATGCGACTGGTATTCAAATACTATAAATCTACTCAGAGATAATTCAAAACATATATTATTAATCTCAAAAGTGAGGGTTATCACTTTTTAAATAACAAATTGTTTATCATTAATATTATTATTATTACAGGAAAGCGTTAGAACAAGCAAGGGCAATAATATCTGAAGCGAATAAATGTGAATGACATTCCTCTACAAAGCAAGATGGTTCTATTAGCATCAAATATAATCGAATGCACTGTATAATATATTATTACAGTGTATATAATTGTGTATAAAAGACGTTAGACACAAACAGTTCTATTACAAAAAATAATAATTTAAACATGGCTAAGACACGTGGTTTAATATAACAACGTCAGTGACCTAAATATAACAGTATCAGTGAACCAAGTATAACAACATCAGTGGCCTAACTGTAACAATATCGGTGACCTAACAATAACGAAAAATGGAGTTTATATTTTTTCATTACAACACAGTGTTTAGCTTGTGTTTAACTAAAACGTCGTTAAACACATCATAAACTGAAGTATACAGGAAAAATTATATTAACGGAATCTAATTTTTGTTAGCTGTCATCTATCTGTCATCATATAATCTAAATCTTCCATAGACCAAGTAACTATAGGGCGAGGCAACATGAGACAGATAATATCCTATATATATAGGTATAATAGGTACTTAATATAACACAAGTGTTCTTTCACTATCACTTTTACATCGTAAAACACAACGCGCCATATTTACTTCGATTCTACTTAAAATTGTCACTGATGTTGAATAAATAGTGGATATTTCAAACGTTTCACAATAATAATAGCTATTTTTATAGACGCAAATAAAAGTAAACAAAATATCTATGCAGCGCTGTCAAGTTTGTTTAGCACACGGGTGTGCTGACCTTGAAAAAACCGGGCACGCATGGTGAAACAAAAAATCTAATCACTCTATCTCATTTCTTTACATAAGACTCGCATAAGTTTTTCTTTTTCTCGTGTGAGTGAGACGGAAGCTATCAATTAGTCTAGTTAATATACTTATATGAAATCTTCCATATGAATTGGATCTATCCGTTAGATACACCTAGATACACCTGAGACAAGAAGATTGTTGAACGCTAAACAACAAAAAGACACAGATTTGTGATAGAACTTTTTTAAAACAAGTGTTCAACACATGATTAAGTTATTTGTAACCTGACTAAATAATGTGAGGAATGTCAATAGAAATCACGACTTGCAATCAATAGAAAATTGAAGCTCAGAAGTAGCTCCAGCTGCAAGTATTTTTTTGATGATGAAGAAAAGACATTTGAAGTCCAAACTTGAGTGAAAGTTGTAGTCTTTAAGATCCTAACTTGGATTTAAAATAAATCATATTGGAGCATATATTTGTTTTTTATTAATATTCTCAAACTTACTAATTAATTTATCTCTTGAATGAAGATAATTGAATTTTTGTGTTTATAATTTTGATTATTTTTTGTTTATCTACTGTTATTAAAATTACTAAAGAGATGAATTAATACACAGTTACTGCTAACCTCAGAACTCATTGCAGGGGGGCAATTGTGCGCGCTGTGTGTTTCCCGCACCACTGCTTACGATTTCATATATGTCCTAGACATTCATGCGTTCAACACACGTACCGCAAAATATTTGTGATCTATTATATTATAGAGGGTGCTCTTTGCGAGTTCATCTAACGTCACATGCGATTATTTTCTTAAATATTAATTTTTTTCTTTGTTTTGTGTATTAATACATATACATTTATGTTACTGTTATCTAAACTGCCATTATACCGCGTTGTTCCCTCCCTGACCTCGCTATCCCAAATAACGCATTGAGCGTGTTAAAAAGCACGAGTGCCTAGACCTTTTTGTAAACGCAACAGTTGTGTAAACAACGCCCCACACTGAAAATCGATAAACCACAGTTGTTGTGTTTAGCACCCAATGTGTACTAATTAAGTTATGCTTAATAACCAGCTGTGGTTATGACTCACCATAAGGTGATGTTAAAGGGATGTGTGTCTGAATTGATTCTTTTGGAATTCTTTTTTGTTCATGAGAGAGAGAAGAAGCGCCGCAACTCTCCCCGTATTTTTTGGCACCCCTTAAAAAAACAGTTAAATCAATATTGCTCTTATAGGGAGGCAATCATTAAAAAAACGTTACACAACACTGACTATATTGTATTCCAACGTGTTAGAGTACACAATAATTACAAATAACTGGAAATCGATCGAGAGGGTGAGTGGCGTACGTCGGGGGAACATTACAGCGTACAGTAACGTATGACGTAGCGCGATCCCTGACTCAGACTGGCCGCGCCCGCGCCGCCGGGTCGTTGGGACTTCGGGTCGGCGCGCGGTACCGCCTGCCGCCTGGTACGCGATTACGAGGAGAGCGTCTGAGGGTAGGAGAAGGACGAGCGGGTATATTGCTACGCGCTATACTATATTATAATCTAGTACAAATCTATCCTATCATTTATATACGTGGGTAGGTAACACTGAAAATGTTTAGAACTGGCCAGTTAGAAACATTGTTAATGAAAACTTTTTTAAATTTCAGTTTTAGAACTCTTTGGTAACTTAATGTAGTATATTGCATTCATTTGTTTTTGTAAATTGGCGGCAAATCTAAAACTCTTGTTACATGTGAAATGTCAGTGATTTATTATGACTTTCGTTGTGGACTTACTCAACAACAAAGCTATGATGGGCTGAGATTATCATTTCTTAATGAAGCCCCATCTCGTGCCACTATTTACAATTGGTTTAACGAGTTTAAGCGTGGCTGTAGCAATGTCCATGATGATCCGCGTGAGGGAAGTCCTTTAACAGCGACTACTGAAGATAACATTAGTGCTGTGCGACGCATCATCTATCAGCAGATACGGGCAAGCCTAAGCCGTACCAATGTATGAGTCAAGTTCAAAAAATATTACACGAACATTTAGGCGTCAGGAAGCTTTGTACCAGATGGATTCCCCATACTTTAACCGTCGCCGGTTAAAGTATGGGGAATAAACCAGAAACACCTTCGCATGGACTGGTGTCGCCAAATGTTAGATAAGTTCAACGGCGGTGACTCTAATGCTGTATTTGACATCATCACAGGTGATGAAAGCTGGATATATTGCTACGAACCCGAAACCAAAACAAAAACAATCAGCTCAGTGGGTGTTTCCTTTCGAGGATCGGCCAACTAAGGTAAAGAAAGGAAGAAGTCAAGGAAGAAAGATGATTGCCTCATTCTTTGGTCGGAAAGGTCATTTCGGGACAGTTGTGCTAGAAGATGGAAGGACAGTTACTGCAGACTGGTATATCAATCGCTGTTTGCCTGTTGTCTTGGAAAAAATTCGACAGCAGCACCCTCGAAGCAGGATCCTCCTTCACCACGACAATGCTTGAGCGCACTCCGCAAAACGGACTGTTGAATATTTGACTATGGCAGGTGTCGAGATAATGAGTCATCCGCCATACAGTCTTGATCTGGCGCCCTGCGACTTCATTTATTCCCAAGAACTAAAGATAAAATTCGAGGTAATCACTTTACGAGCCCTGAAGATGCGGTGAAAGCGTACAAAAATTCCATAGAAGAGACCCCTAAGGAAGAATGGGCCCACTGCTTTTCTCGGTGGCTCCATTGAATGCGACGATGTGTAGAGAGGAACGGAGATTACTTCGAAAAACTATAAAAGTATTGGCAACTTTCTACATTAAGCCATTATTCAGTTTCTAAACATTTTCAGTGTTACCTAGGTATTTTGCAAATAAGTTGCACAGATTAACAAAATATACTTAAACATGTTATTTACTTTTACCCTTAAAGCTATTATTCATTGATTATGAACCCTATTACAATAATTGTATTATAATTAACAAGCAATTCCCTATTTCTATTGTTGAAGCAATGAATTGGCAAAGTCATTTGTTCTTATATTCAATACAAATATAGCTTAAATAACTATTTCATATGAAATACTAAATTCGTTAAGTGAATTTTGATAAATTAGAATGGAAATATGATGTTTCACATCTGGTATTCCCTTTGCTATAGACAAAAACTTGCTAGTATCATTTACCATCTATTCATATTTCTTTTTAAATTCCACAAATGTTTTGGTGAATTGTGTTATACACACCCATACATGATAAAGCGATTATTTTTCTAGCTAAGTGAATTTTTCACATTTACATCATTCAATCTTCATTCCTATTTCAATAAAATCTGTTTTTGTATTATTATTGTTACCTATATTGAGCATCTTTATATAGGTTTATTGCTCATGTTCATGAATCAAACAGCTATGAGTATTTTTAATACTAGCTAGGTACTTATTAATTTAAAAATATTGTTTTTTTTTTTCATATTTTATTAGAAAAGCTGTGTTAGGTAACAGTTATCCAGCTGAAGTGAAAGAATAAATCATGAATGGATTTGTGCAGGTGTAATATTATGTGAAATAAAAATTGGTTTTTTAATAATATCATATTTTATTCTTCAATTGACATTTTATACAATCAGATTATCTATCGTATTATAGTCAAGCAATTCTGAACCAATAATACAATGAACAAAACAAAATTTTCTTAAAAATAAATACACAATTTATGCTATAGCTTCAAGATCAATCATCATTTTTAATGAACCATCAGGATCTGCACAGTGTAAAATGTTAGCAACATCACCTTTCCTCATTGATATTGATGGATTTGCTAAGAAAGCTGTTCCATCAATGAAGCAACAGGGTCTTTTTGTAGACATCTCTCCCAGGCCTTCCAACAGCTCAATATTATACCAACATAGAATGCAGTTTGCATCGCCATTCTCTACAACTGGAACACTTAAAACATTTGCCACCATATTTGAAACATCCCCCAATTCCACTGGCATTGTTAGTGCTGTGTAATCTAAGAGTGAATAATCTATGCCAAAGTTCTGTGATACTTGAAATTTGTTAATGTGTTCAGATATTTGGGGATAACCCACATTTTCGTCATAAACTCTATTTGTTATATTTAACCAGTTACATTGTGCTATCTGAGCTATGACAGATACTTTGTGTGGCAAAAAAAGTCCTTCTGATGAGAGGTGTGATTGCTTTAAATACTGACATATTTCCCAAAACCACTCGTCAATATCACCCCCTGGTTCCAACATTATGCAAAAAATGGCATGGTATTTTTTCTTACCAAAACTATGTTTACCCCAGTCATCTCCAATTAAATATGTAACTTTTGATAAGTCAATTTTATTTATTTTGAAAACCTCCTCTATAAATTGTTGATCCAACTCAGTTCTTGCCCAGCAAACAAGAGATTTGGCTCCTCTTTTCAACATTTGGAACCCAAACATTGGAAATGGAGACAAATCAATGATGCTCATTGTGGATATTTCCATAATTTGTCCTAAATAGACACAAACTAGACCCAAACAGTTCATTATATTGTTCATTAACTCAGTGTCATTCAAAAATCTTATGGCCTCTGGTGATATTCTTGTTACAGATAAATCTGGGATCAGTGATAATTTTCCACTACCAAAGGAAAATTCACAATTAAATTTACCACCTTTATGAACATGTTTTGGTAAAAAGTCATAGAAGATTGCCTGCTGCCAAGCAGTAGCTCTATCACTTGATCTAGGATCTGTTGTTAGAGTGTGTGCACCTGATAATATTAAATTAAACCAGCCAATATAACAATTAACTTCTCCACTCTCTCTGGGAGTGAGCTCAACATTAATTGGTTCTGAGTTTTCTAAGATATCATCAATACTATTTACATTGTTAAAATCTACTGACAGCACACATTCAGAATTTGTCATATATT
The DNA here is from genome assembly GCF_905404315.1 of Leptidea sinapis. Classification (NCBI taxonomy): domain Eukaryota; kingdom Metazoa; phylum Arthropoda; class Insecta; order Lepidoptera; family Pieridae; genus Leptidea; species Leptidea sinapis. The sequence goes on along the minus strand of NC_066267.1, from coordinate 5,578,075 downwards.
TTAAATTTTTAAACATGTATATATCCTCACAATCATATGTATCTTCATTCTGTAGAACATGAATATTCCATGGAGATATATTTAGAATTTTTTTTACAGAAGAACAAACTTGATATTTAGACATCAGTTCTTTACATTGTGCACCTATTATGTAAAATTTAGCTATTGAGGGAATAATTCTCGCATCTACATGAAGAAAGTTTTTCCAGGCATGTGAAAGGGCAGGCAAAACATGTTCACCAAATAGACCAGCATCAAACAACTCTGTTACTAATATAGTGTGCTTTTTGTTGTTAACATTTTCAGTCAACTCAGTTGATTTTTTATTTATAACTAAATATTTATTATCCTTGTCTACGGCATCACTAAGCACAAGATTAGATATGTTAGCCATTACTTCTGAACTATCACAAGCTGTGATGAACTTGGGTTTACATTCACTAACATATAAAGAGAGTAATCCAGTTCCTGAGCCTAAATCAAAAACAATATCGTCAGATTTAACAATTTCCTTAATACTACTATGGTAGGCATCATTTCTGATGTCGTCATTTAGCATTCTAAAATGCCATCTTTCAACTAGGCAGTTTTTCACAGAGTTCAAATTCTTTTCTGCATTTACAAAGGCGCCATCAACCATTAAAGCCTTTTGAAACTGACTCCAAGCCTCCAAATAGAAGCCAAATTTAAAAAGGTATTTACCTAGGTCATTCATCAGATACATGTTTCCAGGGAAGATGACATTCGCACGAGAAAAATTGTTAAATATTTCATCAGTTTTATTTGCAGAAGCCAACATTTCGTTGAGTTTACTCAAGAGAACACGAAATTCATCTTCGTAGTTGTATTTTGCATCTGGATGTTTTTCAAAAGCCATAAGATACAAGTCTAAAGCTTTAGTATAACGGCATTGGACTGTCGAAAGCTGTCGAGCATATTCAATATACTCGCGCCAATTAAAATCTTCGACGTTGGACATTATAGTTTTCAAATAATTTTATATCAATCACATCAATTATCAGTAATGTAAATGTAAACAATAACTATAGTAACTCCTGCATCACTTGTGAAGAGCCTTGTTATTTGTGAATACTAGACTCGTAAATGATTAAATACTTAGTAAAATATGAACTGAATCACTAGATATTACATATTGATGGCTGAATAACAATAATCTACACTAATAATTTGAATTATACAAACAAAAACATGTAAACATTTTAATTAATCCAGCAAAATTACAAATATTGAAATAACAATTAACAATGATTAGGTAGGCCGAAATAGTGTCAAATGTCAGATACCTACCTACTAATAAACGGTAGAGCTATTCTACCAAATTCTACTAATTAACTGCAAACTAACCCTATAAAATAATGCAATACCTACTCTGAAAACACCTACCACCTAAAAATCAACCATTCATAACGTGTCTCTTCAATTCCACATGTCATTGGTGAAATAATTTGCACCACTTGCAATTGGTGCAGCCACGCGCCATATCACAAACTTGAATTGAATAAACTGCAATTCATCTGTCAGAAACATCGAAGGTAAGAATTTATAGCCTAAACACATGGATTTGGTACTGCCATGAGACGGTCCGGTACCACGGTGGGTGCCGCGAGGCTCGAACCAATTGGGCCAGGCTGCAAAAATGTAGAACCTGAGCTATAAGAATCATTTAGCAGGAGGAGGAGTAGTGCGGGATATCCTCCCGCCCCAGACACTGCTCCCATGAAAAGATACTCAATCGTTATTTACCATTATCACAAAAGTAATTATTGTAACCCAACCTCAAAGCAAATAAAATTTGTTTACAAAGCCAAGCAGAAGCCTCGCTTGACGGAGCTAATGTGTATTAAAAAATAAAGAACACCAAAGGCCATAACCACGGGCTATGCCCGCCATCCTCGTTCGCCAATATATTGTATAAAATAAATGCCTATGCCCAAATGCGACTCAAGTCCTAAGCTTGCATTAACATCCTAAGTGCTTTTAGTGGCATAAGAGTAACTAATTGCTAAAGTTACTTGCATCAACTAACTTTATCAATAAAAACATGTAATAGTACCGGTTAAGCAAAAGTTAAATTAAAAAACCTACGATCCCTGCTCGATTCAGCAGGTATGTGTTTTTTTTGATAAAACAAATTTTAAATGGCCATTTTTAAAGCTGTTAACATAGTTTATCGTAAATATTAACCCCCTTATTCAAATTATTTAACTTAAAAAATACAAAGACCTATGGGGCTTTAGATACTAAGCGTTAGGCGATTAAATAAAACAACTGCTTGACTGTGAGGAATATGTGGAAGATGTATGATTTATTTGAAATCTCGCTCTAAAACTAATGTTCTCGCAGTTTGTGTAAACTTGCGTCGAAGCTCGATCATACGATGTCAATGAGCATTCCGCACCTACGCTATTGCTCATTGATTAAAATTGCATGAATAGCGATCGACGCCCGAGTCCCGACGCGTCATTCGAGGACGCTCGGCCTTGCTGTGCGGTTGTGTAACGCGGAGCATATGATCAGTCATATGCTCCGCGTTACTCACGTGATCAGTCACGTGAGTATATCTGCGGTCGACGAGAGAAAGTACGATGCTTGAAACTTCACTGAGATGACTACTGGTGATCTGTATGATTCTATGAGTTGATGTACAGCATTATGAAATGGTTCTTACCAGAGCTAATATTACGTTATACAAAATAAAATGTTCTTGTCAGAGCTAATATTACGTCATATAAAATAAATGTTCTTGTCAGAACGAATCTTTCGGCATACGCTTATTACAGTTATTATGCACGATTACTATTTCTACGATCTATAATGCTACGTTACAAGTTAGATATTAGACATTTGTATTAATTGATGTTATTGGTTGTAGGTACAGCTACAGGGCCATTCGGCGAGTATTGTAAAATACATACTTGATATTAAAACACCTGAATTAGCAATAATATTTAACGAATGCATAGATGAGGGTGTGTTCCCTGACCTCATGAAATTTTCAGTTCTTTTGACCCTGCTAATTTCTGACTATTTCAGTGCTGCCTGTTTTTAGTAAAATTGTTGAAAAACTTTTGCTTCAGCAATTCAATCAATTTGGTTTCACTAGGGGCTTTTCAACAATTAAGGCACATATTTTACGCCTGGGAAGTGTCACAGGATGCATTGGGCATTTTTGTGATTTGTCCAAAGCAGTCAGCGTCCACCATGAAACTTTACTCCTAAAAATAAAGCATTATGGAGTAAAAAATAGAGCCCTTAATCTGTTAAAATCATATTTAAGCGAAAGAGTTCAGATAGTCGACGTAAATGGCAAACAGTGTTCGGGTAAACCTGTGGGAATAGGTGTTCCGCAGGGTTCTATTCTCGGTCCTTTCTTGTTTCTTATATATATTAACGATCTACCTTTTGTGGTATATGATAGCCATGAGATTGTATTGTTTGCTGATGATACTTCACTTATTTTTAAATTGAAACGAAGTGCAGATATTGATGACGAGGTAAACAATGCACTCTCAAAAATAGTGCGTTGGTTTGAGACGAATAATCTGCACTTAAACAATAAAAAAAAACCAAGTGTTTACGGTTCATTACACCAACCATAGCGGAGGTACAAACCAACTTTCTTATAAATGACCAGAAACTAGAACTTGTGGACACTACGGTCTTCTTGGGTATCCCGTTAGATAAAAAGCTTCAGTGGGGTCCACAAATTGGCCAACTAGCAGACAGGTTCAGCTCTGCGGAATATGCAGTTAGAAAGATTAGAGAGTACACTAATGTTAGGACCGCTAGATTAGTGTACTTCAGTTATTTTCACAGCATCATGACGTACGGTATTTTACTGTGGGGTCATGCTGTTGACATTGACATAGTGCTTGCTCTGCAAAAGAGAGCTGTTCGTGCTATATATCAGCTTGGTTCTAGACAGTCTCTCAAAGATAAATTAAAAGAATTAAATATTATGACTGTTCATTGTCAGTATATTTATGAAAACTTAATATACGTTCACAAAAATCGTCACCGTTTTGCTCTTAATAGTGATTTTCATTATTATAACACTAGAAATAAGGAATTGCTTGTACCTAATTCTAGTAGGCGTCATAAGATACATAATAGCTTTAAGGGTAAATGTATATACTTTTATAATAAAGTCCCAGCCACTGTTCAGGCATTATCTATAAATAACTTTAAATATTTTATAAAAAAAAATGGCTCTGTCGTAAATCTTATTACTCCACAGATGAATATCTAAGTGATCCGACAGCCGTGGACTGGATTATGATTATTTTATAGCATTAGCAATTAAAGTACAATATTGTATATTTTTATTATAAAGAACACAAAAAAAGAATGCTGGGCCTGTTTCTTGCAGCGCTTCTTCTCTCTCAGAGCGCTATTTGCTTACGAAGAGGTAGTAGTATCTAGTATATTAGAAATGACACCAAAAATAATTCTAAAGGAATAAATTTTTAGAAAATAAATGCCTTTTATGTATTAATAATTGAAAAAACAGGTGACTGTAAATAATCAACAAATTCAAATTCAAATATTTTTATTCAAAATAGGATTTATAATCACTTATTGAACGTCAAAATCTACCAACCATTCAAAAGAGACTGCCTCAGACATGAGAAGAATGGGTAACAATTCCTTTTTACACCTGGCAGGCTGACATCCCTAATGTTGTGGCTGACCGAGATGGCCTATGGACTTGCATCCCGTGCCACTAAATAAATAAAACAAAAAAAGGCTGACCAAGAGCGGGAAAACATATTTTTTCAATTCTCTACATCACCTTTCCAATGACACTTTATTAAACAAATTTAAACATATGACTTGAAATAGTAATAATTTTTGAAAATCTCGAAGTTTATTTATTATTATTATTACTGCCTAAAAAATCAATTAAAACAATTTTAACTGTTATAATTTAATGGCTATAAAAACTTTTTTTCAAATTACTCAGTAATATTGGAAAATTTCCACTTTTATAAAATATAAATAAACAATTACTAATGTCGAAGGGATCCTGTTGGTGAGCCTGACTTAGCTCACTTTCATTTCCCAGGATACATGAATGACCTGGGATTCATTCTTAAAATTATGTGAGGTATTATCACTCATAATAATTATTTATCAACTCTTTCAATTTCCAGATGTCATAATAAGGTTTAAGTTTCTATGTTTGGATGCATGATTCCATTTTGTACATTCCGGAATACAGATAATATTACTATGCACTGCACTGTTAATATAATTTGATTTAATGGTAAATATGGAAACAGATATTGTGGATGTACAATTTGTATTCCAGAGTGAATGATAGGTGAATTCTTTTTACAAATTCATAAGAGAATGATAGTATTTAAATCTACACATTGCTATGATAATACAACAGTATTCCATAGTGCACATATCACACTTTGATTACTATCACTAACAAAAGCTTTTTTAAAATAATCTAATTGTGTGGTTTTTACACTGAATCCCAACTGTCCATATTTGTTACCACCTGAAGTCCACACTGACCCATCTTCAAGCAAAATAGCTGTGTGCT